>NC_134688.1:422653029-424028029 GCF_050947455.1 Rhinoderma darwinii
ACATTGTAAACACACATGAGTATGCACATTATACACATATAAAGTACACATTGTAAACACACATGAATATGCACATTCTACACATTTAAAGTACACATTGTAAACACACATGAGTATGCACATTATACACATAAAGTACACATTGTAAACACACATGAGTATGCACATTATACACACATAAAGTACACATTATAAACACACGAGTATGCACATTATACACATATAAAGTACACATTATAAACACACGAGTATGCACATTATACACATATAAAGTACACATTGTAAACACACATGAGTATGCACATTATACACATATAAAGTACACATTATAAACACACGAGTATGCACATTATACACATATAAAGTACACATTGTAAACACACATGAGTATGCACATTATACACATATAAAGTACACATTGTAAACACACACATGAGTATGCACATTATATACATATAAAGTACACATTGTAAACACACGAGTATGCACATTATACACATATAAAGTACACATTATAAACACATGAGTATGCACATTATACACATATAAAGTACACATTGTAAACACACATGAATATGCACATTCAACACATATAAAGTACACATTGTAAACACACATGAGTATGCACATTATACACATATAAAGTACACATTATAAACACACGAGTATGCACATGATACACATATAAAGTACACATTGTAAACACACATGAGTATGCACATTATACACATATAAAGTACACATTGTAAACACATGAGTATGCACATTATACACATATAAAATACACATTGTAAACACACATGAGTATGCACATTATACACATATAAAGTACACATTGTAAACACACGAGTATGCACATTATACACATATAAAGTACACATTGTAAACACACATGAGTATGCACATTATACACATATAAAGTACACATTATAAACACACGAGTATGCACATTATACACATATAAAGTACACATTGTAAACACACATGAGTATGCACATTATACACATATAAAGTACACATTATAAACACACGAGTATGCACATTATACACATATAAAGTACACATTGTAAACACACACATGAGTATGCACATTATATACATATAAAGTACACATTGTAAACACACGAGTATGCACATTATACACATATAAAGTACACATTATAAACACACAAGTATGCACATTATACACATATAAAGTACACATTGTAAACACACATGAATATGCACATTCAACACATATAAAGTACACATTGTAAACACACATGAGTATGCACATTATACACATATAAAGTACACATTATAAACACACGAGTATGCACATGATACACATATAAAGTACACATTGTAAACACACATGAGTATGCACATTATACACATATAAAGTACACATTGTAAACACATGAGTATGCACATTATACACATATAAAGTACACATTGTAAACACACATGAGTATGCACATTCTACACATATAAAGTACACATTGTAAACACACATGAGTATGCACATTCTACACATTTAAAGTACACATTGTAAACACACATGAGTATGCACATTATACACATAAAGTACACATTGTAAACACACATGAGTATGCACATTATACACACATAAAGTACACATTATAAACACACGAGTATGCACATTATACACATATAAAGTACACATTATAAACACACGAGTATGCACATTATACACATATAAAGTACACATTGTAAACACACGAGTATGCACATTATACACATATAAAGTACACATTGTAAACACACATGAGTATGCACATTATCCACATATAAAGTACACATTGTAAACACACATGAGTATGCACATTATACACATATAAAGTACACATTATAAACACACGAGTATGCACATTATACACATATAAAGTACACATTGTAAACACACATGAGTATGCACATTATACACATATAAAGTACACATTGTAAACACACACATGAGTATGCACATTATATACATATAAAGTACACATTGTAAACACACGAGTATGCACATTATACACATATAAAGTACACATTATAAACACATGAGTATGCACATTATACACATATAAAGTACACATTGTAAACACACATGAATATGCACATTCAACACATATAAAGTACACATTGTAAACACACATGAGTATGCACATTATACACATATAAAGTACACATTATAAACACACGAGTATGCACATGATACACATATAAAGTACACATTGTAAACACACATGAGTATGCACATTATACACATATAAAGTACACATTGTAAACACATGAGTATGCACATTATACACATATAAAATACACATTGTAAACACACATGAGTATGCACATTATACACATATAAAGTACACATTGTAAACACACGAGTATGCACATTATACACATATAAAGTACACATTGTAAACACACATGAGTATGCACATTATACACATATAAAGTACACATTATAAACACACGAGTATGCACATTATACACATATAAAGTACACATTGTAAACACACATGAGTATGCACATTATACACATATAAAGTACACATTATAAACACACGAGTATGCACATTATACACATATAAAGTACACATTGTAAACACACACATGAGTATGCACATTATATACATATAAAGTACACATTGTAAACACACGAGTATGCACATTATACACATATAAAGTACACATTATAAACACACAAGTATGCACATTATACACATATAAAGTACACATTGTAAACACACATGAATATGCACATTCAACACATATAAAGTACACATTGTAAACACACATGAGTATGCACATTATACACATATAAAGTACACATTATAAACACACGAGTATGCACATGATACACATATAAAGTACACATTGTAAACACACATGAGTATGCACATTATACACATATAAAGTACACATTGTAAACACATGAGTATGCACATTATACACATATAAAGTACACATTGTAAACACACATGAGTATGCACATTCTACACATATAAAGTACACATTGTAAACACACATGAGTATGCACATTCTACACATTTAAAGTACACATTGTAAACACACATGAGTATGCACATTATACACATAAAGTACACATTGTAAACACACATGAGTATGCACATTATACACACATAAAGTACACATTATAAACACACGAGTATGCACATTATACACATATAAAGTACACATTATAAACACACGAGTATGCACATTATACACATATAAAGTACACATTGTAAACACACATGAGTATGCACATTATACACATATAAAGTACACATTATAAACACACGAGTATGCACATTATACACATATAAAGTACACATTGTAAACACACATGAGTATGCACATTATACACATATAAAGTACACATTGTAAACACACACATGAGTATGCACATTATATACATATAAAGTACACATTGTAAACACACGAGTATGCACATTATACACATATAAAGTACACATTATAAACACACGAGTATGCACATTATACACATATAAAGTACACATTGTAAACACACATGAATATGCACATTCAACACATATAAAGTACACATTGTAAACACACATGAGTATGCACATTATACACATATAAAGTACACATTATAAACACACGAGTATGCACATGATACACATATAAAGTACACATTGTAAACACACATGAGTATGCACATTATACACATATAAAGTACACATTGTAAACACATGAGTATGCACATTATACACATATAAAGTACACATTGTAAACACACATGAGTATGCACATTCTACACATATAAAGTACACATTGTAAACACACATGAGTATGCACATTCTACACATTTAAAGTACACATTGTAAACACACATGAGTATGCACATTATACACATAAAGTACACATTGTAAACACACATGAGTATGCACATTATACACACATAAAGTACACATTATAAACACACGAGTATGCACATTATACACATATAAAGTATACATTATAAACACACGAGTATGCACATTATAAACATATAAAGTACACATTGTAAACACACATGAATATGCACATTCTACACATATAAAGTACACATTGTAAACACACATGAGTATGCACATTATACACATATAAAGTACACATTATAAACACACGAGTATGCACATTATACACATATAAAGTACACATTGTAAACACACACATGAGTATGCACATTATATACATATAAAGTACACATTATAAACACACGAGTATGCACATTATACACATATAAAGTACACATTGTAAACACACATGAATATGCACATTCTACACATATAAAGTACACATTGTAAACACACATGAGTATGCACATTATACACATATAAAGTACACATTATAAACACACGAGTATGCATATTATACACATATAAAGTACACATTGTAAACACACGAGTATGCACATTATATACATATAAAGTACACATTGTAAACACACGAGTATGCACATTATACACATATAAAGTACACATTGTAAACACACGAGTATGCACATTATACACATATAAAGTACACATTGTAAACACACATGAGTAGTCACATTATACACATATAAAGTAGACATTGTAAACACACATGAGTATGCACATTATACACATATAAAGTACACATTATAAACACGCGAGTATGCACATTATACACATATAAAGTACACATTGTAAACACACATGAGTATGCACATTATACACATATAAAGTACACATTATAAACACACGAGTATGCACATTATACACATATAAAATACACATTGTAAACACACATGTGTATGCACATTATACACCTATAAAGTACACATTGTAAACACACATGAGTATGCACATTATACACATATAAAGTACACATTATAAACACATGAGTATGCACATTATACACATATAAAGTACACATTGTAAACACACATCAGTATGCACATTATACACATATAAAGTACACATTATAAACACACGAGTATGCACATTATACACATATAAAGTACACATTGTAAACACACATGAGTATGCACATTATACACGTATAAAGTACACATTGTAAACACACATGAGTATGCACATTATACACATATAAAGTACACATTATAAACACACGAGTATGCACATTATACACATATAAAGTACACATTGTAAACACACATGAGTATGCACATTATACACGTATAAAGTACACATTATAAACACACGAGTATGCACATTATACACATATAAAGTACACATTGTAAACACACATGAGTATGCACATTATACACATATAAAGTACACATTATAAACACACGAGTATGCACATTATACACATATAAAGTACACATTGTAAACACACACATGAGTATGCACATTATATACATATAAAGTACACATTGTAAACACACGAGTATGCACATTATACACATATAAAGTACACATTATAAACACACGAGTATGCACATTATACACATATAAAGTACACATTGTAAACACACATGAATATGCACATTCTACACATATAAAGTACACATTGTAAACACACGAGTATGCACATTATACACATATAAAGTACACATTGTAAACACACGAGTATGCACATTATATACATATAAAGTACACATTGTAAACACACGAGTATGCACATTATACACATATAAAGTACACATTGTAAACACACTTGTATGCACATTATACACATATAAAGTACACATTGTAAACACACATGAGTAGTCACATTATACACATATAAAGTAGACATTGTAAACACACATGAGTATGCACATTATACACATATAAAGTACACATTATAAACACGCGAGTATGCACATTATACACATATAAAGTACACATTGTAAACACACATGAGTATGCACATTATACACATATAAAGTACACATTATAAACACACGAGTATGCACATTATACACATATAAAATACACATTGTAAACACACATGTGTATGCACATTATACACCTATAAAGTACACATTGTAAACACACATGAGTATGCACATTATACACATATAAAGTACTGTCATGGGGTTCGTTACGTTAATACACGATCAACAGAGCCAGAGACGACAGGGCAACTCCAACAGGGTTTATTGCATCCAATGTTGACAGAACAAGTCACGTTCAATGCAGGAACAACACACAGTCCACAAAATAAGGTAGTCACAGGAACATCTTCAGAGTGCTGGCCTCAGCTTCAGCTCTCCTTAAGGTCTAAATCCAGAAGATCTCCATCCTCCCCAGGACAAGCCCTTATATCCACTCAGGGGGAGGAACATCTTGGCAGTTTCTAGTCACCATCATTATAATGACTTTAGTTTGTAGTCATACACTGTCTGTAAGTGAGTTGTGGTCCTTTGTGCTATTATGTGGATTGCCACAGCCAGGATGAGAACACAATGGGGAAGATAATTGGATCACCCTTGATTGCTGGTCTGCACCTGAGCTGAATATAACTGTGGTGCCTCCTGATGACCCCCTGTGGGGTCTGGACAATGACAACACTTTGTCTTGTGGACTTCACCTCTGACTCGTCCAATTGTCCATAGGCTGGAGACACGACCTGTGGTACTTGATTAGAGAGTTATCCCTCTCTGCTGAGGACTCACAATAAACCACATATAATGCACCATCACAACCTCTCCCCTCATATAATAAGTGAGCTGGCCATGTGGCCTACACAGGCCGCTGGCCACCTCACTCATAAGCCACTTATTACAGTTCAATAAGAACAGTCCACAGGCTATAAAGAAAGTCCAGTGCACATGTATATCCGGGGCTAAGAGCAATGTCTGGAAACACAATCACAAAGTTCAAGACACTTCCACAAAAGTTCCACGTCATCTGTTCACTTTGGAAGAGCTGATCCGGTGGCCTCCAGGACAGTCCCGCCCGTGAGATGGAGTCTCTGGGGTCAGGGGGTTTCTTGGGACCTTTTATCCAGTTTACAGGTTTCTGCAGACTCCACATGGCCCATCCAGACGCTTTCCTCCCCACTGCATCCCACCACAATATATTGGGTAATGCTGGCCGGCTATCTGACCCATCACCCAGGCAAAGATCATTCCAGAAAATACAGTCACTGTTCAGAATTGTAGTGAGTCCAGAGAAGTTGGTGGCAGAAGATGGGGAGATAGAAGTCCAACCGTTTTTAGAAAACAAGGGCCTTGGGCATATTTGAAAAGGGTCTGAAGTCTCACCATCATGAAGGTCACCACTGCTGTTGGGACCAGTGTCTTGTTGTCCTTCGCAGACCTGCTCCCCCAATGATCCTTCTTCCACCTTAGAACTCGCTGACACTCCAGTGTCATCCTCATCCATGTTGGAAGACTGTTTGCCTGGAGAGTCAATACTGACTGTAACATCCCCATAATCATTGGACTCAGACAAATCAGACCTCCAGGTAACAATACAGTTGGGTTCCTCAACCTCTTGGAAATCCTGGGGTGAAGGGAATGCAGGAAACACATTGCCAGGAGAAGCACAAACATCATTGCTCACTAGTGGGGCTGTATCATGTGACTTAACCTCAGTTGGGCTTTCAGAACTGGCACTGGTGATCTCAGTGCCAAAGATTTCAGGAGGTCTAGTGCTAGCCATATCGCCTGTGTCCTCATCATCCACACCAGTGCTAGTTATATCTCCTGTATCTTCATCATCCACACGAATGCTAGCCACATCTCCTGCATCTTCATCATCCACAGGACCCGTTTCTGCAGATACACTGACATTCTCTGTATGCACTCCTTCCGGTCCTGAATCAAGCCCAGAATCCTTTACTTCTTCCTGGTGCTCCCATGTCTTATGGTATAAGCTGCCCACAGACATCACATCACTCACCTCAGGACACTCTGGAGCTTTCTCTGGAGATCTGTAGCGATCCGAGCCTGGAGCAGCAGCACAATTCTTATAACACTGTGCTGGCCGTTCACACCATGTTTGCGGCACCTCTCGCTCCGCTGTTGCCAGACACCAATTCCAGTCCCAGTCCCAGAACTTATCATCCTTGGAGGCCAAACATCCCAGAGCATCCATGGTCTCCTGGTGCAACTCCCGAGCTCGCACAAGGACTTGTTCCTTCCTTGCCATAGTTAGAGCCTTATCCCAAGCCCAACATTGAATGTCTTCTGTAAACTTTGGTCCAAGGCAGGCCATTGCCTCCTGGTAAAATACAATTGCTCTCCTCACGATAGACATCCTGGTGTTAAGACCTCTGTCCATCTCTCCTGCACTCTGTTGATCCCACTTCTGACACCAGTTGTCATGGGGTTCGTTACGTTAATACACGATCAACAGAGCCAGAGACGACAGGGCAACTCCAACAGGGTTTATTGCATCCAATGTTGACAGAACAAGTCACGTTCAATGCAGGAACAACACACAGTCCACAAAATAAGGTAGTCACAGGAACATCTTCAGAGTGCTGGCCTCAGCTTCAGCTCTCCTTAAGGTCTAAATCCAGAAGATCTCCATCCTCCCCAGGACAAGCCCTTATATCCACTCAGGGGGAGGAACATCTTGGCAGTTTCTAGTCACCATCATTATAATGACTTTAGTTTGTAGTCATACACTGTCTGTAAGTGAGTTGTGGTCCTTTGTGCTATTATGTGGATTGCCACAGCCAGGATGAGAACACAATGGGGAAGATAATTGGATCACCCTTGATTGCTGGTCTGCACCTGAGCTGAATATAACTGTGGTGCCTCCTGATGACCCCCTGTGGGGTCTGGACAATGACAACACTTTGTCTTGTGGACTTCACCTCTGACTCGTCCAATTGTCCATAGGCTGGAGACACGACCTGTGGTACTTGATTAGAGAGTTATCCCTCTCTGCTGAGGACTCACAATAAACCACATATAATGCACCATCACAAGTACACATTATAAACACATGAGTATGCACATTATACACATATAAAGTACACATTGTAAACACACATGAGTATGCACATTATACACATATAAAGTACACATTGTAAACACACATGAGTATGCACATTATACACATATAAAGTACACATTGTAAACACACATGAGTATGCACATTATACACATATAAAGTACACATTATAAACACACGAGTATGCACATTATACACATATAAAGTACACATTGTAAACACACATGAGTATGCACATTATACACGTATAAAGTACACATTATAAACACACGAGTATGCACATTATACACATATAAAATACACATTGTAAACACACATGAGTATGCACATTATACACCTATAAAGTACACATTGTAAACACACATGAGTATGCACATTATACACATATAAAGTACACATTGTAAACACACGTGAGTATGCACATTATACACATATAAAGTACACATTGTAAACACACATGAGTATGCACATTATACACATATAAAGTACACATTATAAACACACGAGTATGCACATTATACACATATAAAGTACACATTGTAAACACACATGAGTATGCACATTATACACATATAAAGTACACATTATAAACACACGAGTATGCACATTATACACATATAAAGTACACATTGTAAACACACATGAGTATGCACATTATATACATATAAAGTACACATTATAAACACACAAGTATGCACATTATACACATATAAAGTACACATTATAAACACACGAGTATGCACATTATAAACATATAAAGTACACATTGTAAACACACATGAATATGCACATTCTACACATATAAAGTACACATTGTAAACACACATGAGTATGCACATTATACACATATAAAGTACACATTATAAACACACGAGTATGCACATTATACACATATAAAGTACACATTGTAAACACACGAGTATGCACATTATATACATATAAAGTACACATTGTAAACACACGAGTATGCACATTATACACATATAAAGTACACATTGTAAACACACATGAGTATGCACATTATACACATATAAAGTACACATTATAAACACACGAGTATGCACATTATACACATATAAAGTACACATTGTAAACACACATGAGTATGCACATTATACACGTATAAAGTACACATTATAAACACACGAGTATGCACATTATACACATATAAAATACACATTGTAAACACACATGAGTATGCACATTATACACCTATAAAGTACACATTGTAAACACACATGAGTATGCACATTATACACATATAAAGTACACATTGTAAACACACGTGAGTATGCACATTATACACATATAAAGTACACATTGTAAACACACATGAGTATGCACATTATACACATATAAAGTACACATTATAAACACACGAGTATGCACATTATACACATATAAAGTACACATTGTAAACACACATGAGTATGCACATTATACACATATAAAGTACACATTATAAACACACGAGTATGCACATTATACACATATAAAGTACACATTGTAAACACACATGAGTATGCACATTATATACATATAAAGTACACATTATAAACACACAAGTATGCACATTATACACATATAAAGTACACATTATAAACACACGAGTATGCACATTATAAACATATAAAGTACACATTGTAAACACACATGAATATGCACATTCTACACATATAAAGTACACATTGTAAACACACATGAGTATGCACATTATACACATATAAAGTACACATTATAAACACACGAGTATGCACATTATACACATATAAAGTACACATTGTAAACACACGAGTATGCACATTATATACATATAAAGTACACATTATAAACACACAAGTATGCACATTATACACATATAAAGTACACATTATAAACACACGAGTATGCACATTATAAACATATAAAGTACACATTGTAAACACACATGAATATGCACATTCTACACATATAAAGTACACATTGTAAACACACATGAGTATGCACATTATACACATATAAAGTACACATTATAAACACACGAGTATGCACATTATACACATATAAAGTACACATTGTAAACACACGAGTATGCACATTATATACATATAAAGTACACATTGTAAACACACGAGTATGCACATTATACACATATAAAGTACACATTGTAAACACACGAGTATGCACATTATACACATATAAAGTACACATTGTAAACACACGAGTATGCACATTATACACATATAAAGTACACATTGTAAACACACATGAGTATGCACATTATACACATATAAAGTACACATTGTAAACACACACATGAGTATGCACATTATATACATATAAAGTACACATTGTAAACACACGAGTATGCACATTATACACATATAAAGTACACATTGTAAACACACATGAGTATGCACATTATACACATATAAAGTACACATTATAAACACACGAGTATGCACATTATACACATATAAAGTACACATTGTAAACACACACATGAGTATGCACATTATATACATATAAAGTACACATTGTAAACACACGAGTATGCACATTATACACATATAAAGTACACATTGTAAACACACACATGAGTATGCACATTATATACATATAAAGTACACATTGTAAACACACGAGTATGCACATTATACACATATAAAGTACGCATTATAAACACACGAGTATGCACATTATACACATATAAAGTACACATTGTAAACACACATGAATATGCACATTCTACACATATAAAGTACACATTGTAAACACACATGAGTATGCACATTATACACATATAAAGTACACATTATAAACACACGAGTATGCACATTATACACATATAAAGTACACATTGTAAACACACGAGTATGCACATTATATACATATAAAGTACACATTATAAACACACGAGTATGCACATTATACACATATAAAGTACACATTGTAAACACACATGAGTAGTCACATTATACACATATAAAGTACACATTGTAAATACACATGAGTATGCACATTATACACATATAAAGTACACATTATAAACACGCGAGTATGCACATTATACACATATAAAGTACACATTGTAAACACACATGAGTATGCACATTATACACATATAAAGTACACATTATAAACACACGAGTATGCACATTATACACATATAAAATACACATTGTAACAACACATGTGTATGCACATTATACACCTATAAAGTACACATTGAAAACACACATGAGTATGCACATTATACACATATAAAGTACACATTATAAACACATGAGTATGCACATTATACACATATAAAGTACACATTGTAAACACACATGAGTATGCACATTATACACATATAAAGTACACATTATAAACACACGAGTATGCACATTATACACATATAAAATACACATTGTAAACACACATGAGTATGCACATTATACACCTATAAAGTACACATTGTAAACACACATGAGTATGCACATTATACACATATAAAGTACACATTGTAAACACACATGAGTATGCACATTATACACATATAAAGTACACATTGTAAACACACATGCGTATGCACATTATACACATATAAAGTACACATTATAAACACACGAGTATGCACATTATACACATATAAAGTACACATTGTAAACACACATGAGTATGCACATTATACACATATAAAGTACACATTATAAACACACGAGTATGCACATTATACACATATAAAGTACACATTGTAAACACACATGAGTATGCACATTATACACGTATAAAGTACACATTATAAACACACGAGTATGCACATTATACACATATAAAATACATATTGTAAACACACATGAGTATGCACATTATACACCTATAAAGTACACATTGTAAACACACATGAGTATGCACATTATACACATATAAAGTACACATTGTAAACACACATGAGTATGCACATTATACACATATAAAGTACACATTGTAAACACACATGAGTATGCACATTATACACATATAAAGTACACATTATAAACACACGAGTATGCACATTATACACATATAAAGTACACATTGTAAACACACATGAGTATGCACATTATACACATATAAAGTACACATTATAAACACACGAGTATGCACATTATACACATATAAAGTACACATTGTAAACACACACATGAGTATGCACATTATATACATATAAAGTACACATTGTAAACACACGAGTATGCACATTCTACACATATAAAGTACACATTATAAACACACGAGTATGCACATTATACACATATAAAGTACACATTGTAAACACACATGAATATGCACATTCTACACATATAAAGTACACATTGTAAACACACATGAGTATGCACATTATACACATATAAAGTACACATTATAAACACACGAGTATGCACATTATACACATATAAAGTACACATTGTAAACACACATGAGTATGCACATTATACACATATAAAGTACACATTATAAACACACGAGTATGCACATTATACACATATAAAGTACACATTGTAAACACACATGAGTATGCACATTATACACGTATAAAGTACACATTATAAACACACGAGTATGCACATTATACACATATAAAATACACATTGTAAACACACATGAGTATGCACATTATACACCTATAAAGTACACATTGTAAACACACATGAGTATGCACATTATACACATATAAAGTACACATTGTAAACACACGTGAGTATGCACATTATACACATATAAAGTACACATTGTAAACACACATGAGTATGCACATTATACACATATAAAGTACACATTATAAACACACGAGTATGCACATTATACACATATAAAGTACACATTGTAAACACACATGAGTATGCACATTATACACATATAAAGTACACATTATAAACACACGAGTATGCACATTATACACATATAAAGTACACATTGTAAACACACATGAGTATGCACATTATATACATATAAAGTACACATTATAAACACACAAGTATGCACATTATACACATATAAAGTACACATTATAAACACACGAGTATGCACATTATAAACATATAAAGTACACATTGTAAACACACATGAATATGCACATTCTACACATATAAAGTACACATTGTAAACACACATGAGTATGCACATTATACACATATAAAGTACACATTATAAACACACGAGTATGCACATTATACACATATAAAGTACACATTGTAAACACACGAGTATGCACATTATATACATATAAAGTACACATTGTAAACACACGAGTATGCACATTATACACATATAAAGTACACATTGTAAACACACATGAGTATGCACATTATACACATATAAAGTACACATTATAAACACACGAGTATGCACATTATACACATATAAAGTACACATTGTAAACACACATGAGTATGCACATTATACACGTATAAAGTACACATTATAAACACACGAGTATGCACATTATACACATATAAAATACACATTGTAAACACACATGAGTATGCACATTATACACCTATAAAGTACACATTGTAAACACACATGAGTATGCACATTATACACATATAAAGTACACATTGTAAACACACGTGAGTATGCACATTATACACATATAAAGTACACATTGTAAACACACATGAGTATGCACATTATACACATATAAAGTACACATTATAAACACACGAGTATGCACATTATACACATATAAAGTACACATTGTAAACACACATGAGTATGCACATTATACACATATAAAGTACACATTATAAACACACGAGTATGCACATTATACACATATAAAGTACACATTGTAAACACACATGAGTATGCACATTATATACATATAAAGTACACATTATAAACACACAAGTATGCACATTATACACATATAAAGTACACATTATAAACACACGAGTATGCACATTATAAACATATAAAGTACACATTGTAAACACACATGAATATGCACATTCTACACATATAAAGTACACATTGTAAACACACATGAGTATGCACATTATACACATATAAAGTACACATTATAAACACACGAGTATGCACATTATACACATATAAAGTACACATTGTAAACACACGAGTATGCACATTATATACATATAAAGTACACATTATAAACACACAAGTATGCACATTATACACATATAAAGTACACATTATAAACACACGAGTATGCACATTATAAACATATAAAGTACACATTGTAAACACACATGAATATGCACATTCTACACATATAAAGTACACATTGTAAACACACATGAGTATGCACATTATACACATATAAAGTACACATTATAAACACACGAGTATGCACATTATACACATATAAAGTACACATTGTAAACACACGAGTATGCACATTATATACATATAAAGTACACATTGTAAACACACGAGTATGCACATTATACACATATAAAGTACACATTGTAAACACACGAGTATGCACATTATACACATATAAAGTACACATTGTAAACACACGAGTATGCACATTATACACATATAAAGTACACATTGTAAACACACATGAGTATGCACATTATACACATATAAAGTACACATTGTAAACACACACATGAGTATGCACATTATATACATATAAAGTACACATTGTAAACACACGAGTATGCACATTATACACATATAAAGTACACATTGTAAACACACATGAGTATGCACATTATACACATATAAAGTACACATTATAAACACACGAGTATGCACATTATACACATATAAAGTACACATTGTAAACACACACATGAGTATGCACATTATATACATATAAAGTACACATTGTAAACACACGAGTATGCACATTATACACATATAAAGTACACATTGTAAACACACACATGAGTATGCACATTATATACATATAAAGTACACATTGTAAACACACGAGTATGCACATTATACACATATAAAGTACGCATTATAAACACACGAGTATGCACATTATACACATATAAAGTACACATTGTAAACACACATGAATATGCACATTCTACACATATAAAGTACACATTGTAAACACACATGAGTATGCACATTATACACATATAAAGTACACATTATAAACACACGAGTATGCACATTATACACATATAAAGTACACATTGTAAACACACGAGTATGCACATTATATACATATAAAGTACACATTATAAACACACGAGTATGCACATTATACACATATAAAGTACACATTGTAAACACACATGAGTAGTCACATTATACACATATAAAGTACACATTGTAAATACACATGAGTATGCACATTATACACATATAAAGTACACATTATAAACACGCGAGTATGCACATTATACACATATAAAGTACACATTGTAAACACACATGAGTATGCACATTATACACATATAAAGTACACATTATAAACACACGAGTATGCACATTATACACATATAAAATACACATTGTAACAACACATGTGTATGCACATTATACACCTATAAAGTACACATTGAAAACACACATGAGTATGCACATTATACACATATAAAGTACACATTATAAACACATGAGTATGCACATTATACACATATAAAGTACACATTGTAAACACACATGAGTATGCACATTATACACATATAAAGTACACATTATAAACACACGAGTATGCACATTATACACATATAAAATACACATTGTAAACACACATGAGTATGCACATTATACACCTATAAAGTACACATTGTAAACACACATGAGTATGCACATTATACACATATAAAGTACACATTGTAAACACACATGAGTATGCACATTATACACATATAAAGTACACATTGTAAACACACATGCGTATGCACATTATACACATATAAAGTACACATTATAAACACACGAGTATGCACATTATACACATATAAAGTACACATTGTAAACACACATGAGTATGCACATTATACACATATAAAGTACACATTATAAACACACGAGTATGCACATTATACACATATAAAGTACACATTGTAAACACACATGAGTATGCACATTATACACGTATAAAGTACACATTATAAACACACGAGTATGCACATTATACACATATAAAATACATATTGTAAACACACATGAGTATGCACATTATACACCTATAAAGTACACATTGTAAACACACATGAGTATGCACATTATACACATATAAAGTACACATTGTAAACACACATGAGTATGCACATTATACACATATAAAGTACACATTGTAAACACACATGAGTATGCACATTATACACATATAAAGTACACATTATAAACACACGAGTATGCACATTATACACATATAAAGTACACATTGTAAACACACATGAGTATGCACATTATACACATATAAAGTACACATTATAAACACACGAGTATGCACATTATACACATATAAAGTACACATTGTAAACACACACATGAGTATGCACATTATATACATATAAAGTACACATTGTAAACACACGAGTATGCACATTCTACACATATAAAGTACACATTATAAACACACGAGTATGCACATTATACACATATAAAGTACACATTGTAAACACACATGAATATGCACATTCTACACATATAAAGTACACATTGTAAACACACATGAGTATGCACATTATACACATATAAAGTACACATTATAAACACACGAGTATGCACATTATACACATATAAAGTACACATTGTAAACACACATGAGTATGCACATTATACACATATAAAGTACACATTATAAACACACGAGTATGCACATTATACACATATAAAGTACACATTGTAAACACACATGAGTATGCACATTATACACATATAAAGTACACATTATAAACACACGAGTATGCACATGATACACATATAAAGTACACATTGTAAACACACATGAGTATGCACATTATACACATATAAAGTACACATTGTAAACACATGAGTATGCACATTATACACATATAAAGTACACATTGTAAACACACATGAGTATGCACATTCTACACATATAAAGTACACATTGTAAACACACATGAGTATGCACATTCTACACATTTAAAGTACACATTGTAAACACACATGAGTATGCACATTCTACACATATAAAGTACACATTGTAAACACACATGAGTATGCACATTATACACCTATAAAGTACACATTGTAAACACACATGAGTATGCACATTATACACATATAAAGTACACATTGTAAACACACATGAGTATGCACATTATACACATATAAAGTACACATTGTAAACACACATGAGTATGCACATTATACACATATAAAGTACACATTATAAACACACGAGTATGCACATTATACACATATAAAGTACACATTGTAAACACACATGAGTATGCACATTATACACGTATAAAGTACACATTATAAACACACGAGTATGCACATTATACACATATAAAGTACACATTGTAAACACACATGAGTATGCACATTATACACATATAAAGTACACATTATAAACACACGAGTATGCACATTATACACATATAAAGTACACATTGTAAACACACACATGAGTATGCACATTATATACATATAAAGTACACATTGTAAACACACGAGTATGCACATTATACACATATAAAGTACACATTATAAACACACGAGTATGCACATTATACACATATAAAGTACACATTGTAAACACACATGAATATGCACATTCTACACATATAAAGTACACATTGTAAACACACGAGTATGCACATTATACACATATAAAGTACACATTGTAAACACACGAGTATGCACATTATATACATATAAAGTACACATTGTAAACACACGAGTATGCACATTATACACATATAAAGTACACATTGTAAACACACGAGTATGCACATTATACACATATAAAGTACACATTGTAAACACACATGAGTAGTCACATTATACACATATAAAGTAGACATTGTAAACACACATGAGTATGCACATTATACACATATAAAGTACACATTATAAACACGCGAGTATGCACATTATACACATATAAAGTACACATTATAAACACACGAGTATGCACATTATACACATATAAAGTACACATTGTAAACACACATGAGTATGCACATTATACACATATAAAGTACACATTATAAACACACGAGTATGCACATGATACACATATAAAGTACACATTGTAAACACACATGAGTATGCACATTATACACATATAAAGTACACATTGTAAACACATGAGTATGCACATTATACACATATAAAGTACACATTGTAAACACACATGTGTATGCACATTCTACACATATAAAGTACACATTGTAAACACACATGAGTATGCACATTCTACACATTTAAAGTACACATTGTAAACACACATGAGTATGCACATTATACACATAAAGTACACATTGTAAACACACATGAGTATGCACATTATACACACATAAAGTACACATTATAAACACACGAGTATGCACATTATACACATATAAAGTACACATTATAAACACACGAGTATGCACATTATACACATATAAAGTACACATTGTAAACACACATGAGTATGCACATTATACACATATAAAGTACACATTATAAACACACGAGTATGCACATTATACACATATAAAGTACACATTGTAAACACACACATGAGTATGCACATTATATACATATAAAGTACACATTATAAACACACGAGTATGCACATTATACACATATAAAGTACACATTGTAAACACACATGAATATGCACATTCTACACATATAAAGTACACATTGTAAACACACATGAGTATGCACATTATACACATATAAAGTACACATTATAAACACACGAGTATGCATATTATACACATATAAAGTACACATTGTAAACACACGAGTATGCACATTATATACATATAAAGTACACATTGTAAACACACGAGTATGCACATTATACACATATAAAGTACACATTGTAAACACACGAGTATGCACATTATACACATATAAAGTACACATTGTAAACACACATGAGTAGTCACATTATACACATAAAAAGTAGACATTGTAAACACACATGAGTATGCACATTATACACCTATAAAGTACACATTGTAAACACACATGAGTATGCACATTATACACATATAAAGTACACATTAGGGCATGACCACACATGGCGGAATTCCTCCGCAACTGTCCGCATCGATGCCGCACAGAATCTGCGTTGCAGATTCTGCAGCGGATCTGCACAAAATGTGCAGTACATTGATGCGGACTAGCTGCTGCAGACTGCGGGAAAAGTGCTTCCCTTCTCCCTATCAGTGCAGGATAGAGAGAAGGGACAGCACTTTCCCTAGTGAAAGTAAACGATTTTCATACTTACCGGCCGTTGTCTTGGTGACGCGTCCCTCTTTCGGCATCGAGCCCGACCTCCCTGGATGACGCGGCAGTCCATGTGACCGCTGCAGCCTGTGCTTGGCCTGTGATTGGCTGCAGCCGTCACTTACACTGAAACGTCATCCTGGGAGGCCGGACTGGAGACAGACGCAGGGAGTTCTCGGTAAGTATGAACTTATATGTTTTTTTACAGATACATGTATATTGGGATCGGTAGTCACTGTCCCGGGTGCAGAAACAGTTACTGCCGATCGCTTAACTCTTTCAGCACCCTGGACAGTGACTATTTACAGACGTCTCCTAGCAACGCTCCCTTCATTACGGGAGCCCCATTGACTTCCTCAGTCTGGCTGTAGACCTAGAAATACCTAGGTCCAGCCAGAATGAAGAAATGTCAAGTTAAAAAAGCAAGACGCATCCGCAGCACACATGACATGTGCATGACAGCTGCGGACTTCATTGCGGAACTTAGAATCTCCATTGAAGTCAATGGAGAAATTCCGCCATGAGTCCGCCACTGCTCCGCAACAGACAGAGCATGCTGCGGACACCAAATTCCGCTCCGCAGCCTATGCTCCGCAGCGGAATTGTACGCATCGTGTAAACGAACACTGCTAAATTAAAGTGAAAGTCAATGGAGAAACGGCTCCGCTGCGGATTAACGCTGCGGAGTGTCCGCAGCGGAATTTAAGTGGAATTCCGCCATGTGTGAACCCGCCCTTATAAACACACGAGTATGCACATTATACACATATAAAGTACACATTGTAAACACACACATGAGTATGCACATTATATACATATAAAGTACACATTGTAAACACACGAGTATTCACATTATACACATATAAAGTACACATTATAAACACACGAGTATGCACATTATACACATATAAAGTACACATTGTAAACACACATGAATATGCACATTCTACACATATAAAGTACACATTGTAAACACACGAGTATGCACATTATACACATATAAAGTACACATTGTAAACACACGAGTATGCACATTATATACATATAAAGTACACATTTTAAATACACGAGTATGCACATTATACACATATAAAGTACACATTGTAAACACACGAGTATGCACATTATACACATATAAAGTACACATTGTAAACACACATGAGTAGTCACATTATACACATATAAAGTAGACATTGTAAACACACATGAGTATGCACATTATACACATATAAAGTACACATTATAAACACGCGAGTATGCACATTATACACATATAAAGTACACATTGTAAACACACATGAGTATGCACATTATACACATATAAAGTACACATTATAAACACACGAGTATGCACATTATACACATATAAAATACACATTGTAAACACACGTGTATGCACATTATACACCTATAAAGTACACATTGTAAACACACATGAGTATGCACATTATACACATATAAAGTACACATTATAAACACATGAGTATGCACATTATACACATATAAAGTACACATTGTAAAAACACATGAGTATGCACATTATACACATATAAAGTACACATTGTAAACACACATGAGTATGCACATTATACACATATAAAGTACACATTGTAAACACAAATGAGTATGCACATTATACACATATAAAGTACACATTATAAACACACGAGTATGCACATTATACACATATAAAGTACACATTGTAAACACACATGAGTATGCACATTATACACGTATAAAGTACACATTATAAACACACGAGTATGCACATTATACACATATAAAATACACATTGTAAACACACATGAGTATGCACATTATACACCTATAAAGTACACATTGTAAACACACATGAGTATGCACATTATACACATATAAAGTACACATTGTAAACACACGTGAGTATGCACATTATACACATATAAAGTACACATTGTAAACACACATGAGTATGCACATTATACACATATAAAGTACACATTATAAACACACGAGTATGCACTTTATACACATATAAAGTACACATTGTAAACACACATGAGTATGCACATTATACACATATAAAGTACACATTATAAACACACGAGTATGCACATTATACACATATAAAGTACACATTGTAAACACACATGAGTATGCACATTATATACATATAAAGTACACATTATAAACACACAAGTATGCACATTATACACATATAAAGTACACATTATAAACACACGAGTATGCACATTATAAACATATAAAGTACACATTGTAAACACACATGAATATGCACATTCTACACATATAAAGTACACATTGTAAACACACATGAGTATGCACATTATACACATATAAAGTACACATTATAAACACACGAGTATGCACATTATACACATATAAAGTACACATTGTAAACACACGAGTATGCACATTATATACATATAAAGTACACATTGTAAACACACGAGTATGCACATTATACACATATAAAGTACACATTGTAAACACACATGAGTATGCACATTATACACATATAAAGTACACATTATAAACACACGAGTATGCACATTATACACATATAAAGTACACATTGTAAACACACGAGTATGCACATTATATACATATAAAGTACACATTGTAAACACACGAGTATGCACATTATACACATATAAAGTACACATTGTAAACACACATGAGTATGCACATTATACACATATAAAGTACACATTATAAACACACGAGTATGCACATTATACACATATAAAGTACACATTGTAAACACACATGAGTATGCACATTATACACGTATAAAGTACACATTATAAACACACGAGTATGCACATTATACACATATAAAATACACATTGTAAACACACATGAGTATGCACATTATACACCTATAAAGTACACATTGTAAACACACATGAGTATGCACATTATACACATATAAAGTACACATTGTAAACACACGTGAGTATGCACATTATACACATATAAAGTACACATTGTAAACACACATGAGTATGCACATTATACACATATAAAGTACACATTATAAACACACGAGTATGCACATTATACACATATAAAGTACACATTGTAAACACACATGAGTATGCACATTATATACATATAAAGTACACATTATAAACACACAAGTATGCACATTATACACATATAAAGTACACATTATAAACACACGAGTATGCACATTATAAACATATAAAGTACACATTGTAAACACACATGAATATGCACATTCTACACATATAAAGTACACATTGTAAACACACATGAGTATGCACATTATACACATATAAAGTACACATTATAAACACACGAGTATGCACATTATACACATATAAAGTACACATTGTAAACACACGAGTATGCACATTATATACATATAAAGTACACATTGTAAACACACAAGTATGCAAATTATACACATATAAAGTACACATTGTAAACACACATGAGTATGCACATTATACACATATAAAGTACACATTATAAACACACGAGTATGCACATTATACACATATAAAGTACACATTGTAAACACACATGAGTATGCACATTATACACGTATAAAGTACACATTATAAACACACGAGTATGCACATTATACACATATAAAATACACATTGTAAACACACATGAGTATGCACATTATACACCTATAAAGTACACATTGTAAACACACGTGAGTATGCACATTATACACATATAAAGTACACATTGTAAACACACATGAGTATGCACATTATACACATATAAAGTACACATTATAAACACACGAGTATGCACATTATACACATATAAAGTACACATTGTAAACACACATGAGTATGCACATTAAACACATATAAAGTACACATTATAAACACACGAGTATGCACATTATACACATATAAAGTACACATTGTAAACACACATGAGTATGCACATTATATACATATAAAGTACACATTATAAACACACAAGTATGCACATTATACACATATAAAGTACACATTATAAACACACGAGTATGCACATTATAAACATATAAAGTACACATTGTAAACACACATGAATATGCACATTCTACACATATAAAGTACACATTGTAAACACACATGAGTATGCACATTATACACATATAAAGTACACATTATAAACACACGAGTATGCACATTATACACATATAAAGTACACATTGTAAACACACGAGTATGCACATTATACACATATAAAGTACACATTGTAAACACACGAGTATGCACATTATACACATATAAAGTACACATTGTAAACACACGAGTATGCACATTATACACATATAAAGTACACATTGTAAACACACATGAGTATGCACATTATCCACATATAAAGTACACATTGTAAACACACATGAGTATGCACATTATACACATATAAAGTACACATTATAAACACGCGAGTATGCACATTATACACATATAAAGTACACATTGTAAACACACATGTGTATGCACATTATACACATATAAAGTACACATTATAAACACACGAGTATGCACATTATACACATATAAAGTACACATTGTAAACACACACATGAGTATGCACATTATATACATATAAAGTACAAATTGTAAACACACGAGTATGCACATTATACACATATAAAGTACACATTGTAAACACACACATGAGTATGCACATTATATACATATAAAGTACACATTGTAAACACACGAGTATGCACATTATACACATATAAAGTACGCATTATAAACACACGAGTATGCACATTATACACATATAAAGTACACATTGTAAACACACATGAATATGCACATTCTACACATATAAAGTACACATTGTAAACACACATGAGTATGCACATTATACACATATAAAGTACACATTATAAACACACGAGTATGCACATTATACACATATAAAGTACACATTGTAAACACACGAGTATGCACATTATATACATATAAAGTACACATTATAAACACACGAGTATGCACATTATACACATATAAAGTACACATTGTAAACACACATGAGTAGTCACATTATACACATATAAAGTACACATTGTAAACACACATGAGTATGCACATTATACACATATAAAGTACACATTATAAACACGCGAGTATGCACATTATACACATATAAAGTACACATTGTAAACACACATGAGTATGCACATTATACACATATAAAGTACACATTATAAACACATGAGTATGCACATTATACACATATAAAATACACATTGTAACAACACATGTGTATGCACATTATACACCTATAAAGTACACATTGAAAACACACATGAGTATGCACATTATACACATATAAAGTACACATTATAAACACATGAGTATGCACATTATACACATATAAAGTACACATTGTAAACACACATGAGTATGCACATTATACACATATAAAGTACACATTATAAACACACGAGTATGCACATTATACACATATAAAATACACATTGTAAACACACATGAGTATGCACATTATACACCTATAAAGTACACATTGTAAACACACATGAGTATGCACATTATACACATATAAAGTACACATTGTAAACACACATGAGTATGCACATTATACACATATAAAGTACACATTGTAAACACACATGCGTATGCACATTATACACATATAAAGTACACATTATAAACACACGAGTATGCACATTATACACATATAAAGTACACATTGTAAACACACATGAGTATGCACATTATACACATATAAAGTACACATTATAAACACACGAGTATGCACATTATACACATATAAAGTACACATTGTAAACACACACACGAGTATGCACATTATACACATATAAAGTACACATTGTAAACACACGAGTATGCACATTATATACATATAAAGTACACATTGTAAACACACGAGTATGCACATTATACACATATAAAGTACACATTGTAAACACACATGAGTATGCACATTATACACCTATAAAGTACACATTGTAAACACACATGAGTATGCACATTATACACATATAAAGTACACATTATAAACACATGAGTATGCACATTATACACATATAAAGTACACATTGTAAACACACATGAGTATGCACATTATACACATATAAAGTACACATTATAAACACACGAGTATGCACATTATACACATATAAAGTACACATTGTAAACACACATGAGTATGCACATTATACACATATAAAGTACACATTATAAACACACGAGTATGCACATTATACACATATAAAATACACATTGTAAACACACATGAGTATGCACATTATACACCTATAAAGTACACATTGTAAACACACATGAGTATGCACATTATACACATATAAAGTACACATTGTAAACACACATGAGTATGCACATTATACACATATAAAGTACACATTATAAACACACGAGTATGCACATTATACACGTATAAAGTACACATTGTAAACACACATGAGTATGCACATTATACACATATAAAGTACACATTATAAACACACGAGTATGCACATTATACACATATAAAGTACACATTGTAAACACACACATGAGTATGCACATTATATACATATAAAGTACACATTGTAAACACACGAGTATGCACATTATACACATATAAAGTACACATTATAAACACACGAGTATGCACATTATACACATATAAAGTACACATTGTAAACACACATGAATATGCACATTCTACACATATAAAGTACACATTGTAAACACACATGAGTATGCACATTATACACATATAAAGTACACATTATAAACACACGAGTATGCACATTATACACATATAAAGTACACATTGTAAACACACGAGTATGCACATTATACATATATAAAGTACACATTGTAAACACACGAGTATGCACATTATACACATATAAAGTACACATTGTAAACACACGAGTATGCACATTATACACATATAAAGTACATATTGTAAACACACATGAGTATGCACATTATACACATATAAAGTACACATTATAAACACGCGAGTATGCACATTATACACATATAAAGTACACATTGTAAACACACATGAGTATGCACATTATACACATATAAAGTACACATTATAAACACACGAGTATGCACATTATACACATATAAAGTACACATTGTAAACACACACATGAGTATGCACATTATATACATATAAAGTACACATTGTAAACACACGAGTATGCACATTATACACATATAAAGTACACATTGTAAACACACACGAGTATGCACATTATATACATATAAAGTACACATTGTAAACACACATGAATATGCACATTCTACACCTATAAACTACACATTGTAAACACACATGAGTATTCACATTATACACATATAAAGTACACATTGTAAACACACATGAGTATGCACATTATACACATAAACTACACATTATAAACACACGAGTATGCACATTCTACACATATAAAGTACACATTGTAAACACACATGAGTATGCACATTATATACATATAAAGTACACATTGTAAACACACGAGTATGCACATTATACACATATAAAGTACACATTGTAAACACACGAGTATGCACATTATACACATATAAAGTACACATTGTAAACACACATGAGTAGTCACATTATACACATATAAAGTACACATTGTAAACACACATGAGTATGCACATTATACACATATAAAGTACACATTATAAACACACGAGTATGCACATTATACACATATAAAGTACACATTGTAAACACACATGAGTATGCACATTATACACATATAAAGTACACATTGTAAACACACATGAGTATGCACATTATACACATATAAAGTACACATTATAAACACACGAGTATGCACATTATATACATATAAAGTACACATTGTAAACACGAGTATGCACATTATACACATATAAAGTACACATTGTAAACAGACATGAGTAGTCACATTATACACATATAAAGTACACATTGTAAACACACATGAGTATGCACATTATACACATATAAAGTACACATTATAAACACACGAGTATGCACATTATACACATATAAAGTACACATTGTAAACACACATGAGTATGCACATTATACACATATAAAGTACACATTGTAAACACACATGAGTATGCACATTATACACATATAAAGTACACATTATAAACACACGAGAATGCACATTATACACATATAAAGTACACATTATAAACACACATGCACTTACCTTTCCTGTAGGATATTTGTGAAGGGCGTTCAGCAGGTTGAAGTGGTGGGAGTCTACACACAGCGTTTCTCATGCTCACAGCTTGACACCGAGCCCGCAGACAGTCTCCCCTCCCCCATGTCCCGACTGCTGGCAGCAGGAGGAGAGATGTGTAGAGCAGGGAAGGGGGCTGGAGGGGGAGTTTCAGCACAGAACACGGCTGCTAAGTAGGAGCGAAGCTCACCTCGCCTCATGACAGGTGCGGTCCTGGCACCGGGGCTCCCTCCGGTGCTAGCGACGCCACTGGGCATGAGGGGGTTCGGGTGGCCATGAGCCCCCTGGGGGCCATTTGGCCCCCGGGCAGCCGCCCTAATTATAATCCACCACTGGGGATAGATACACTTAGTCTTTTCTTCTCCACTGCAGTGCTAATGCGCAGATGCGGGGACTTCGAAATTCAGAGATAATGAAGAGATTCCAGATTTGCTCAGATACTTAAAATAACTAAGGAATATCTAGTAAAAATACGGAGGTCCTAGGATTTAGACTGTTAGGATGGAAAAGGAAATAGCTTTGCGTATACTAGGTACTTAGATCTCCGAGCATGAATGTATTGATGTAATAGATTCGGGAAAAACCTCAGTTTTAATTGAAGAAGAAGAAAATAAATGGTGCATATTGGAAACAAATAGTTTTTGGAAGAAAAAAGACATAATGATAAGTATTTTTATCAATAGTGTAACCTCTGTAAGCCTAGATCTGACAATAAAAAAAGATATTTCATTTGCCAGAATAAGGTTGCCAATAATGAAGGAGGAGATAAGGGTGAAAATGCTAGTAAAAAAGAAAAAGGAAGAACGGACCGCCATTATGGTCAAAGATATATATAAATGGCTCTTTTTAGAGTATTTTTAACGTAATGGGTATAGGAGAGGAGTAGTGTAATATAGAATATGGTAATGAAGGATAAAAAAATAAATTATTAAAGAAAGGATACAATAGTGAAACCTTCATTAAGGCCATTAGGACTCAGGCTATTGAGACAGTGAATCCACTGGGCTCCTTCCTGTAGTAGTTTGCGATCTAGGTCACCACCTCTTTGTCCTAATCTCACTTGGGTAATGCCCCAAAATTGGGATTAACACAAGTTTATTATGATAGTGAAAGTGAGTAACCTTGGTGCTCAAAAAATATGCTCAATGTGCTCAACGCATAATATCACAGCACTAAACATGGGATGGAGACTGCCCATCCGCCTAGGTCTCACCTCGTCAACGCCTCCCATTAGAACCCATTTGGACATCTGCACGATGTATGTATTTTTATGGCTTATACTGTAATTACACATAATGTAAAAGGCTTTGACAGCCCGACAAAGAGACAAGTGGCTTTCACTAACTATAACAGGCTTCATGGCGACATTATAAAGTTACAGGAAAAGCATTTCACCCACAGTTACCCGAAATATTTTGATAGATCATTCCAGAGAGTCTACCTATTGTCACGGCGCGGGGTGTGGACCCACTGGGCCGTACCGTGTAGCGGGATAGCAGCTGGCCAACTATTTACAAAACAATGTTTATAGTCCAGAACGGGTACCTGAGGCAATGTAGACAGTAGCGGTGACACAACTTGACTTTCACTGTAGATGGCACAGTAGATGCAGCGGAAGACACCCGGACGAAGGCATCCTGCCGAAACGCGCGTCAGGTCTGACGGTTTCTCTTGGCAGAGATATCACTATGGGTATGTGATTGGTCTTATTTTTCCTATGCTGCCTTGTTTAAAACAATACTCACTTAGAGTGGCATTCATTTGCAATTTGTCTGGTCCTGAACGGTATCATAGGATGTTTTTTGGCAAAAGACTGCTGGCGTCTTTTTTACCATAGACTCCATTACCAACTTAACATTATTATGCACACTGCCATATTTTATATGTCACTTTTCTCTTGCAGTAGATGAACGTTTTTATTCATGCTTTGCATGACTCATCTTTTAACATTTGTGATTTTTTTCAATAAAGTTTGCCATTTTTTCTCTGTCATATATGCTGTGTTAATTGTACCCCACACTTTATAGGCTTTCACTGTAGATGGCACAAAGGCACGTAGCACGGGATACAGGGTACAGGCAGCAGGAACGGGTAACACTGGGAACTGGAAAATACTGGGAGACCATTTGCAAGACAAACTTTAGGTATACAACAGCGCTCAGGCAAGGATCAAGCGGGCAGAGTCATTTTAATAGTCCAGCAGCATTCTGGGCTAATTACTGATTAATAACAACTAGACGCATACTGGCCCGTTAAGGCCGTGCACGCGCGGGCGTGCACGCACTGCGGGAAACAGTCCCAGAACCCGGAAGTGAGTGCCGGCGTCTCCCTGGAGGGAGATGCCGCTGTGAACACAGACGTCCATGGCCGGGGCCGTCAGAGGGTAAGTCTCTAATAGATGGAAAAAGGAAGACACATAGTGCAACACCCTCTGCAAAAAGATTGCTCCACGCCAAGTTTAATCCATACTCACAGAAGTAACAAGAAATAAAAGCATCAAGGTAAGTAAAAATCTTTACAATTTCTAGGCGGCACGCCAAACACTCTCGCCCGACCCTGGGTTTTGCCCTTCCGGCTTCCTCTGGGACATGTGTGACGTGTCTAATTAACAGGTTTATATAGCCGCACTCCACTTGGCGTGGAGCAATCTTTTTGCAGAGGATGTTGCACTATGTGTCTTCCTTTTTCCATCTATTAGAGACATAAGATCCTTTTCCTACCAGGAGTTCTTTGAATGTGGAGAGAGACGATAAGGAGCTTGGTGGAACTACAAGGATAAGAATTACCATCCACACCCTCATTGGATTGCGGACTGTCCACTGCATTTTTCTGGGAGAGAGCCCATACTGAATGATATTGGACTGTTACCAGTGCCGTCTGAGCGGTAAACTTCACTGTACTTTATATATGTTATTTAGGGTATTTGTTGGATCATACCCAATTTAGTTTTGCCTGCTCCGGTCTGAGAGAGATTTTGTGGGTATTTGAGCCAAGAGAAACCACCATTATATTTGTATCTTTGTGATCCTATTTCTTGTGCACTACCTACAATGGATATATTTAGTTTCCGTACGCAAAATATTGCTGATTTTACAAACAATATAGAAGTTGATCTAGATATGGGACAGAGATCGGATGATCTAGAGTCCATGTTCAAACAGCTTGAAACATTTATTATCAAAGAGATATCCCTCATGTGGGATGTAGCTTCCCTAGAAAAACTTTTAAGCGAAAACATGATTCCTGAAGGCCTCAGGTGGCAGCTGCAGTTGAATGGGGACTACGATCCAGATGATTTAAATACATGGGAAGATTTTCTAAATCAATGTGCTTTTAAAGGTATTCAATTCATTATTAATATAAGAAAAAAGAAACTGAGATTACTTTTTTTTTAAATCAAACCAGTTTTTATTGATATTACAACATACATTATAAATCTCATGTACATCAACTCAATTCAAACAGTCAATACATTTTCGGCTTTGTACATCATATACAGTTACATGTAACATAACTCCCCCTTTCCTCCATCCCAACTCCCCCCCCCCCCGCAGTACCTCCTCCTTTCCCTGACTCGTATAGCCATTCGCTCTCCTGCCTCATACTTATATATCAATAATCGCCTCCTGATCATTTCACCTTAAGATGTTTCCTACCTCCCTGCCGTGCCATAATTGTGTACCCATTTTCCCCATTGCTTATCATGTTTGTGTGTTGCCCCACGTTTTAGATATATCCGATGTTCCAATGCCACCGTGTGATTAACGTATCTCACTAGTTCAGACACTTCCGGGGGATCCGTATTCAGCCAATATTTTGCTATTAGTTTCCTAGCATGATACAAAACCTTTTTTATGGCCAGTAATTCAGCTCCATCTCCTCCCTCTTCCCCCATACAACCCAACACATAGATCTTAGGTTCTAACGGAAAATCTCTCCCAAATACCCTCGCTACCATGCCTCCAACCTCCTTCCAGTAATCATTCAGCTTCGGACAACCCCAGAACATATGCTTTATGTCTGCCCCCTCAAACGAACACCTGGGACACTCCTGCGTTGGTCTGAGCCTCATTTGCATTAACACCTTAGGCGTCCTATACACTCTATGTAGGAGAAAAAGTTGTGACCTCCTGTGTGCTACATTAATGGAAAGCATTTTGGGCGATTCAAGTATCTCCTCCCACTCATCATCAGTTATATTCCCCACATCCTCTTCCCATTTGCATCTGATCTCCCCCATCGGATCTCCAAGGAATTTGGAAAGTAATGTACCATAGATCACAGAAATAATCCCTTTAGTGTCCTTTGCTCCCAATACCTGTTCCATCACTCCCATAGTAGAGCAGCTCAAGTCCACCAACCTACCCTGGGCCTGTGCCGCGTGACGTAACTGGAGGTATTGATAAAACATCCGATGTGGGAGTCCAAACTCCTCCTGTAGCTGTGAGAACAATTTGAGACTTCCCCCCTCATATACCTGGTATACATATCTGACCCCAGCTTGTTCCCACTCCTGAAAACCGTCCACGATATTGAATTCCCATAAGTATGGATTGTCCCATAGAGGCATATAATTGGAGCACCCAGTAACGCCCAGTATTCTTTTGCATTCCCACCAGACCCTATGTATCAATAGCAAAGTCGGTTTCCCTTTCGCCTCCCTCCTCAGTTTATGAGACTCCATTGCCTCTAGTATATCCGTGCACCGACTCAAATAATACACCAGTTTCCCACTAGAACCCCACTCTTCCCTATTCTTCCAACCTTTAAAGTGTTGCGCTTGGGCTGCTAAATAATATATCCACGCATTTGGAATAGCTAATCCTCCCTTTTCTGTTGGTAATTGTAATTTTTCCAATTTAATCCTGGGGATCCCCCTTTTCCACACTAAGTCCCTAAACAAATTATGTATTCTCCTGAACCAGTATTTAGGCAACCACACTGGGGTGGGCATTATGCACCACATAAAGAACCTGAGGCATCAGAATCATTTTGATCAGGTTTGCTCTTCCTAGCGCTGAAAGTGGTAGCCCAAGCCATATTCTAGTCTTATCTTTTAGTTTGTCCAATAATGGTTTCACATTCAACGCAACAAAATCCTGCACCCTCACCGAGACCTTAATCCCCAGATATTTAAATTCCTTAACACAAGGTACAGCAATTCTCCCCACCACCAGTGGCACCTCCAATGGTTTGAGTGGCAGCAATGCCGATTTGCTCCAATTAATTTGCAACCCTGAAAATTTACCAAACCGTTCCAATACGGTCATTATCACCGGCAGTGACCGAACTATCTCTCCCAGGAATAGTAAAATATCATCCGCATATAATGCTATGCGTTTCTCCAGCTCCCCACATCGAAATCCTTCTATACCCGGAGGTTGCCTTACCACATTTGCCAGAGGTTCGATCGCTAGAGCGAATAATAGCGGGGAAAGTGGACATCCCTGACGCGTCCCCCTCCCCAGTCTAAAGGAATCTGACATCCGCCCATTGGCTCTAATCCTAGCCACCGGTTCCTTATACAGCAATTTTACCCATGTTATAAAATTACTCCCAAAACCAAACCGCTCCAGAACAGCCCACAGGTACCCCCACTCCACACTGTCAAATGCCTTAGCCGCGTCTAAGGACAACACTGCTCTACACTGTGTATCTGCAGCCTCTGTCTGCAAATTCAAGAATAATCTTCTTAGATTAACCGCTGTAGATCTTGATGGCATAAATCCCGACTGATCCGGGCCCACTACCTTAGTCACCACTCTTGTCAGCCTATTAGCCAGAACCTTTGCCAATATTTTTACATCAGCGGACAGCAGGGATATTGGTCTATAAGAATCCGGCTGTGTTCGATCTTTCCCCTCTTTAGGAATGACTACTATTGCCGCTTCATACATAGTCTGCGGCAGTCGTCCCCTGGTAAAACTATCTTGGAACACCTCCAATAACTCTGGCAGAAGCTCCCCCCCATATGTTTTGTACAGCTCAGTAGGTATACCATCCATCCCTGGAGCCTTTTCATTTGCCATAGAACTCACTGCTTCCTGCAGTTCCTCCAAAGTAATTGGCTCCTCCAGCCACTCCTTCTCCTCCTCCCCTAAGGTAACCCACTCCATTTCCTCTAGATAGTCTGTCAGAACATCTTCCGAATAATCTACCCTTGTGCGGTACATCTCAGTATAAAAGGACTTCAACACACCCAGTATATCCCCTGTTTCTCCAACCAGTGTTCCCTCTTTGTCCTGCAATTGGTGGATGAACGCACCCTCCCGCTGAGGTCTAGCCATATTTGCCAACAATCTGCCCGTCATTTCCCCCTCCTCATAGTATTTTTGTTGCAAAAACAACCTTTTATTAGCTGCTTGTTCCAGCTGATGTTCCTTTAGTAATTTTAGGGCTACCTTCCACTGGGCCATCGTTTCTGCTGTATTATTAGCTACATGGTGCTCCTCGGATAACGTCACCCTTTCCAGCAGATGTTCTCCCACCTGTCGTGATCTATTCTTTATGGTCGTGATTTCCCGAATATACACCCCCCTGATATTTGCCTTCATAGCGTCCCATAAGATATCCATAGGAACCGTACCTTTATTAAACTCAAAGTACTCCTGCAAGCTCGCAGTTATTATCTCCTCCCCCACTAGTCGGATCCAGAACGGATTTAACCTCCAATGCAGTCTTAGCCCCCCTATCTGCGGACTAGTTCGGACCTTCAATATCATTGGGGAGTGATCAGACAGTGACCTTGGCAAATATTCCACCCCTTCCACACACTCAATCCCTAACCCGTTACTAAACATCAAATCTATTCTAGACAGCGATCCATAAGTAGATGACACACAAGAATATTGCGTAGTAGATGGCCACTTTGCCCGCCAAACATCCGTGTACCCAACCTCCATCATGTACTTCCCAAACCGCGTCAGAACAGCCTCTCCTACCCCCCCCCCCTTTTGGAAATTTATCACGTCTTATATCCATTACATTGTTGAAATCTCCCATAAGTATAGTCGGGACCATCGGCCAACTAGCCAGCCTTTCCAACACTTCTCTTATTGGAACCACAGAGTATGGGGGAGGTACATACAGTACCACAATTATACATTCCCAATTAAACAGTTTATAATGTACCGCTACATATCTGCCCTCTCCATCTCTAAAGGAAGCCAAACAGCAAAAAGGTACATCCCTATGAACCAGGAGACTAACCCCCCTTGAGTATGTGGAATGAAAGGAGTGAAAACTGTGTCTAATCGAAACTGAGATTACTTAATGAAAAAATTGAAGAATATAAAATTTAATTAGAACCATTTAAATCATTAGATGATTATATAGAACTATCAGGACTAAGTCAAAAGAGAATTAAAAAGATTGAGAATGATATTAGAGCCAAAAAACATAAGAAATATATAAAAATAAAAAATGACTATACAAATAAAACAGTATATAAATGGCACCAAAAATTAGATATCACACAGACCAATATGCATTTGGGGGACAAGGGAGAACAGAAATTTAGCAATGTCCCTGTACAGGGGTACGATAATCGCCACAGACAAGATGATCAGACACATGGGAGAAATTATAGAAGGCCTTACAATGGCAATACTTATAAAAATAGTCCAAGAAGAAATTTTGGAGTATACCAGCAGAGCTATCCTCCTTCTTTTAGGAATAACTATAGCTCTCAAGCCTATCATAGAAATTATCACCATATCCCATATCAACAGAGAGGTTTTAGACCTCCGAGATATTATAATAATTATCAATATCAGGAAGTGGATCAATACATACCCTCATTACAACCAGGCAACATGAATCATGGTATTAATCCAAAATATTTTCCCCACCAGTTATTAAAATCGCAAAATTTAATACCCCAGAAAGAAAATCATTTTCAAGGGGAAAGACTGACGCCGCTAAAAAGAAAATTAGACGAGGCAAAAGGACAAAGAATAGAAGGGGTGACGGTTCCCCCAAAAAAAACAGAAGGAGATCTGATTAAAAAAGGAGTATTCAATTTGAGTGATAAAACACTCACAGATGACCACTATAGAGTTCTAAGTAAAGGGATTAAATTTGCACCTTCACAATCCATGAATAAATTTAAAACATACATTGACGTACACAAGTTCATTCGATCCCTCAACCTCCAGAAGCATTTCGCTATAAAAAAATAGTAGAGATAACGTCACACATAAAGAGACAGTCTTTGAAGGACATAAAGACCAATATAACCACACACATTTACGTGATAAATCAGGATTCATACCCCTTATTAGCAACAACCATTGTATTGAGGCTTTTAAAAAGGTTGTACTCAACCAATTGGATCTTATAAGTGTGAAGAATAAAGGAAAAAATTTAACCTCCGCAGAAGAAACAGCGTTGAGAGATTTAGAAAAAGATCTTAAGGTGGTAATAAAACCTGCGGATAAAGGGGTGGGGGGGATTGTTATTTTAAATAAATCTGATTATCACACTGAAATGAAAAGATTACTGTCAGACTGTGTTACCTATAAAAAACTAAAGAATAATCCTACCGAAGTTTTCAAAAAACAACTGGAGAGTCTCCTTCTGGATGCAAAAAAGAGGGGGATTCTAAATGACCGGGAATTTGAATATTTAAATATAAAACATCCCAAGATCCCTGTAATTTATTACTTACCTAAAGTTCATAAGAATAAGACCAATCCGCCAGGTCGGCCAATTGTAGCCGGAATAGATTCGCTAACTAGTCGCATTTCTGAGTATATTGATTGTTTCTTGCAAAAATATGTTGTTGCTAGTAGATCCCATGTGAAAGATTCCACACATGTAATCGAGGAGTTAAAAACCGTGAATGTCAATAGAGACACTATTTTATGCACATGCGATGTCTCATCATTGTATACCTGTATACCCCACGAATTAGGGATACAGGCTGTAGAACATACTCTTGGTATGGATAAAAATATGACTCCTGAGCAAGGTCGTTTTATTATAGACCTCATTAGGTTTAGTTTAGAGAAGAATTATTTCTGGTATAATTCAGACTATTACCTTCAGACTGCCGGTACTGCTATGGGCGCTAAATTTGCACCAAGTTATGCAAATCTGTACCTGGCAGTCTGGGAAGATTCTTTTATTTACTCTAGTAATAATCCTTTCTGTGAATTCATAAAGTTGTACAAACGTTACATAGATGATGTGGTTATCATTTGGGAAGGAACAACAGAGAATTTATTAACTTTCATAGATTATATTAATAACAATAAATGTAATCTGACCTTTACTTCAGAGTATGATAAAAATAGAGTTAGCTTTCTGGATTTGTAAATTTTTATAGAAAACAATGTACTATACACCAAAAATTATTTCAAACCTACTGACTGTAATAGTTATATTGAATGTTCAAGTTGCCATTTCAAACCTTGGCTTCGGAATATCCCAAAAGGGCAGTTTAAAAGGATAAAGAAAAACTGTACAAAAATAGAGGACTTTGATGTACAGTCACAAGTTATTAAATCTCGTTTGATAGAAAGGAATTATGAGGAACAGAGGGTGTCGTTAGCATTGAAGGAGGTTAGAGAAGAAATCGCAGTCCATTCTGGCGATAACTTCAAAAAAATTGATAATTTTCATACAAAGAGAATTGATGATAATGATAAAACATTAAGGGTTCCGTTCATTACCACATATTCCACAAGTTCTTCATTGATACGAAATATTATTAGAAAAAATTGGCATATTGTAAGGAACGATCCTGTTATAGGGTCTAGGTTGCCCAAAAATCCTAGTATTGTACATCGTAGGGCACCTAATATAAAGGATAAAATTACTCATAGTTTTATAAAAGCTCCTACAAAACCAATTATTGCGACAAAAGGATTTTTTTCCTGTAACAAGTGTAAAGCTTGTAAAGAAGTGGGGTATAATAAAAGAAAGGGGAATGTTACCTTTTTTTATGGATGCCGAAAATAAAAGAAAATATGAGATCAAACATTTTACAACCTGTAATACTAAAGGGGTTATATACTTATTGCAGTGTCCCTATGGGCAGTTATATGTAGGACGTACAGCCCGCAAATTGAAAACTCGTATAGCAGAACACTGTAATAACATCAGAAAAGGCAAGATGGACCATAGTGTGTCAGCACACTATTGTAAATTCCACCATAAAGATCCCAAGGACACTAAATTCTTTGCTATTGAGACAATTGATAATCATTGGAGGGGGGAGGATTTTATTAAAAAAAATGAGCAAGCAAGAAAGTTTTTGGATCTATCAATTAAAAACGCTTCAGCCCTTAGGACTCAATTCAGACTTCGAATTGAAGTGTTTTTTATAAAAATGTTTTTTTTTGTTTATACAAGTACTTATTAATATTGGTGAGATATCATCTGATAGATATTCTGGTCCATATTGGTAGTTCCATGTTATGAAAACAATTATGCAAAAAAATGCCCTATGTATAGTATTAGTGAGAGACTTGTTCACACATAGCATTTTGACCAAGGGATCTTGTCTCAGCAGAACTCAATTGTTCTGATTAGCTGCAGCTCACTGAAGCTCTGGAAGCTTTAGAGATTGGCCACAGTTCAGACTAAGTGGAAAAATAGAGAGAGAAAAAATAAAACAACTGATAAAATATAAATAATATAAATAGATCAGACTAAGTGGAAAATTAGAGACAGAAAAAATATGAAACAACTGATAAAATATAAATAAAAATCAATATAATGGATATGGGATGATATGTGGAATCTAACCAACTATAAAGGTGGCAAATAGGCTTGTTTAGCATAATATATTCTATATATTTTTTTACTTTTTAAAGAGATTAGGCATTTATATAAAAATAATAAAAGTGTATATATATGTATACGATTATGATGGTAAGATCAGATTATCTCTATATATTGCAGAGATCATTGTGGGTGTATATGTTTTTTTAACCATTTTTTATGTATGTAAATTTATGTAAATTTAAATGATATGCGGCTATATAAACCTGTTAATTAGACACGTCACACATGCCCCAGAGGAAGCCGGAAGGGCGAAACCCAGGGTCGGGCGAGAGTGTTTGGCGTGCCGCCTAGAAATTTTACTGATTTTTACTTACCTTGATGCTTTTATTTCTTGTTACTTCTGTGAGTATGGATTAAACTTGGCGTGGAGCAATCTTTTTGCAGAGGATGTTGCACTATGTGTCTTCCTTTTTCCATCTATTAGAGACATAAGATCCTTTTCCTACCAGGAGTTCTTTGAATGTGGAGAGAGACGATAAGGAGCTTGGTGGAACTACAAGGATAAGAATTACCATCCACACCCTCATTGGATTGCGGACTGTCCACTGCATTTTTCTGGGAGAGAGCCCATACTGAATGATATTGGACTGTTACCAGTGCCGTCTGAGCGGTAAACTTCACTGTACTTTATATATGTTATTTAGGGTATTTGTTGGATCATACCCAATTTAGTTTTGCCTGCTCCGGTCTGAGAGAGATTTTGTGGGTATTTGAGCCAAGAGAAACCACCATTATATTTGTAAATAGTTTATACCTTAGTAACTACCCCAAAAAATTTGCATATATCAGGAAACTACTAAAGGAATGGTCCAGATACCACATATCATGGATGGGCAGGCTCATCGCAGTTAGAATGACAATTCTACCCAAGCTGCTGTATTTATTTAGGGCACTTCCCACAAAAGTTCCTCTACATGCTATCTCACATATACAGCGGATAATAAACAATTTTATATGGGCAAACCATGGACCAAGAGTAGGTAAATCTACTTTGCATCACTCAACGTTTAGAGGTGGACCTCCCAGACCTGAAATTATATTACTATGCCTCTCAAATATCACAAATCATCGCCTGGAACTGTAATCCCAACACTGTTAAATGGGTTCTGTTTGAATCTCTTACTACATCTCCTTCCTCTCTTCAGGCGCTCATGTGGTCCCCAGAATTAAAATCTCACATTCCTGGTATTGATAATAAAATTGTTAAACACTCCCTCACACTCTGGCTAATATGCCGGGATAAGTTTAAACTTATATCACATCCATCTTCTTTACAACCTCTACTACTTAACCCTGATTTCCCGCCGGGATTACACGCAGAGGACTTTGGGTAGTGAACTACATCGGGTCTCAATTCCTTAATCAAATTGTGCAAAGACACTAAACCCCTTCCCTTTGAGACCCTACGACAGGACCTTCAAATCCCACTCAGGAAACATTATAGATACCTACAAATACACCACCTTCTTTCTGGTTCTGCCTTTACACCACATGACTCCAGTCTAACTTAACTCTAAATATAGCTGCACCAAATTTAGATTGTTTTCATTTCAAGTTTAATTCTTCCTTATTAACTTCCAAATTGAACATGATATTCGAACATCACCTAGAGATAAGCCTTGACTGAGTTTTAATACACAATGATCTAGGACTAGAATAGTCTATTGCACTAACACCATACTTGTGAATGTGTTTGAATATGCTGTTAAATAATAAAAAAACAAAATCCAAATTTATTTTTGAATTCAAGATACATATGTTTAAGTATCATTCTACCTCACAATGTTTACTACTGACAATACTATCATAGCTCTGCAAATACTTCTGTATTGCAGTGTATTATTGCCTGTCAGGCACCTTCTTGGTCACTAAACTAAATTTATGTCAAGCAGAAACTAATTACAGGAATGAGAAAAAGATGCAAATATTTAACCTCTCTTCTATCCAATTCAGTAAACATCAATAAGAACTTCTACAAAAAGGTTTATTTTATACACCTACACCAGCATTTGATGAATTTACTTGGACTAAAGATGTTAATCTTTTTGCAAGAAATCTTGCTCTCCATAAACAGCATAAATGTATACAGAAATCTGATAACTTAGACTCTGAAGAACGTAGAACACTTGGAGATCTTGAAGAGCTCCTAATCGAAAATGAACTCACCCCTCGTGATGCCATAAGTCCCTTTTCCTCATTACAACCCAAATAAAAAAAATACATCACCTTTTTCACAACATAGTAATATTGATATATTTGTCCAAATGGTAAGTACAGACCTATGCCGTCTGAAACCTAACAAATCCAAAATCTTTGGTAATCTCAACTGCATGGAACAGATTGCCTTAGATGAACTTTGTAAAAATTAGGAACTTATCCTTAAACCCTCGGATAAGGAAGGAACATTGTAACCATGGACCAGACTGATTACATTAGCATGGTACATAGACTACTTGATGACCATTCTACCTATGTAATTTTGGAAAGGAATCCTACTGACTCATTCCTTTCACTTCTTAAATCTCTATTATCTGAGGATTTATTGAGCAGTCTGATGACTAAAGATGAATTTAGATTCTTATACAACCCCAATCCTACTCTGGCGACTTTTTATGCTCTTCCAAAAATTCATAAGATTTCTCGCCCTGTACCTGGCAGACCAATTATTTTAGGAAATGATAACCTTACACAGGGCATCAGCATGTATGTGGACTAAATTCTTCGGGCTTTCGTCACCACCTTGCCTTCCTACCGAAGGGATACTAAGGACACCAGGATCCATGAGATTATTGTTACCTCCACCACATTACTGGCTAGTATTGACGTTGAATGACTTTACACTAATATTCAACACCATTTAGGACTCACTGCAGTTAAATATTTTTTGAGCACCAAGGGAACTCAATTTCACTCCCATAATAAACTTGTGTTATCCCTTCTTGAATTTCTGTTAACTCACAATTCTTTCACTTTTGATAGTAAATACTACCACCAAATAAAAGGTACTGCAATGGGCACAGTTTGTGCACCCACTTATGCCAATTTATTTTTTCAGTGGTGGGAAAACACAATAGTTTTCACTGAAGATTTACTTTGTTTTACTTGTCACGTTGTATTTTGGGGTAGTTATATTGACGATATCCTTGATTTATGGGATGGAGATAGTAATATTTTTCTTGATTTCATGTCAGTACTAAATACCAATACCATTGGAATGCATTTTACACATGAAATACATGATAACCATATACATTTTTTTAGATCTCAAAATCTCATTGGACCCTGGTGGCAGTGTCCATACAGATATCTTTTGTAAGGCTACCGCCACTAATAGCTTCCTACATTGGAAGAGTCACCATCCTCCTTCGCTTAAGAGAGGCATCCCTATTGGCCAATATTTGAGAGCCAAAAGGAATTTCTCAGATGAATATACCTTCCAATTAAAATGTGATGGACTATCGAATATATATTTTGGAAAGTTTGTTTGAAGCCCGATTTTTCATTTGTTTAAAAGCAGTCCATGTTACCGCTGCAGCCTGTGATTGGCTGCAGCGGTCACATGGGATGAAACGTCATCCCGGTGTGGCGGAAGAAGAAGGAGTTCTGGGTAAGTTAACTTTTAATACTTTTAACTCCAGCGGTAGTCACTGTCCCGGGTGCTGAAAGAGTTACTGCCGATCAGTTAACTCTTTCAGCACCCTGGACAGTGACTATCCCCTGACGTCGCCTAGCAACGCTCCCGTAATTACGGGTGCACACACGTAGCCACCCGTAATTACAGGAACCCCATAGACATAGGACTCATGCACATTTCCATCACCGTTTTCACAGCCGTTTTTCACGAATCTGTGTGTCCGTGATTGGAACCGTGTGCTTCCCGTATGTACACGATATTGTGAGCGCCGCATATGCTATTCCCTGTCCAGCGGTACTCACTGTCCAGGGTGCTGAAAGAGTTACTGCCGATCAGTGCAGCCCCTTAACTCTTTCAGCACCCTGGACAGAGACTACCGCTGGACAGGGACTACCATGCGCCACGCTCACAATATAGATTAATGGTTCATTAAAAAAATCCTGCAACAAAAAAAAGTTACTACTTACCCAGAACTCCCTGCTTGCCTGCTTCTTCCTCAAGTCTGGCCTCCTGAGATGTTTCAGACCATGTGACAACTGCAGCCAATCACAGGCTGCAGCGGTCAAATGGACTGCCGCGTCATCCAGGGAGGTCGGACTGGATGTCAGAAGAGGGACGCATCACCAAGACAACGGCCGGGGTACGTATGAACTTATTTTTCTTAATATCGATGCGTTCCAGCACCGATCAGCAACCTCTTCTCTCTATCAGTGCTGATAGAGAGAAGGTGCTGCCGATAAGTGCAGTGCAGTATCTGTCTGTATGTGTACCTAGGCAACGGCTCCGTCACACACGGACGGCACACTGATGCCTTCTGTGTGCCTTCAGTTTTTTGGACGGCCCCATTGACTTGCATGGGCCTCACGGTCACGGAATCTCGGACCAATGTTGGACATGCTCTACATTTATCGGAACGGAGCAACGGGACCATCGAAAAAACTGAAGTGTGCGTGGCCCCATTGAAATGAATGCGTCAGGGTGCTAGCCATCTGAAAAACAGCTAGCACCCTGAAGAAAAAGACTGAAGTGGGCATGAAGCCTTATATGGACCTGCCAGTGCCGTAATTACGGCCTGAAATAGGATATGTTCTATATTTTTCAACGGCACGGGCACCTTCCCGTAAGCAAACGGGAAGGTACCCGTGGCCAATATAAGTCTATGGGCCGTGATTACAGGCGTTTTTACGTTCGTGTGCATTAGGCCTAAATCTGTAATGAATATATTGCTTCATTTCATTTCTTTTATGCTTCCAATAACATTATTTACACTCTCTAGCAATTAAATTCATATCGAGAGTTAGCAATTAAATTCATACTGAGAGGTATTTAAATAGTGGGCTTTTACTCTATCCATACCGTAAATCAACCTCCCGAGCAACGCCGGGTATAACAGCTAGTTTAAAAAATGTATAGCCCGGGGGTACCCCCAAAAAAGTTTACATCGGGCTTATGCCAGGGCGTCTAAGAGAAGTGATCTTCTTTGTTCTCGATCATTACTCAATACTAAATGCCCCAAACTTATTAGGTGTATTGACACTTATGATGCCTGTTCCTCACAGATGACCAAGATTCTACGCAGATACTGGCCGACTTTATCTTCAGACACAGACCTACATAATGTAATTTCTACTACCCCTACGGTTACTTACCGTAGAGGTAAGAATCTCCGTGAATTCCTAGTTCACAGTCACTTTACTAGACAGAAAACTTCACAACCCACTTGGCCCAAATCCTCCATTCATGGTTCTCATCCATGTGGGAGATGTTCCTTCTGTCCCTATACGCCCAATCTCATTGATGAGAAGACATATCATATTAAGAATTTCATTAATTGCCGGAGCAGTGGAGTTGTCTATGCGGCTAGATGCTCCTGTCCAAAATTATATATTGGTAAAACAGCAGCTCAGGAGAAGAATCTCTAAACACTTTAGTTCTATAAAAAAAACAAGAATATACTCCACTGTCCAGACACGTCAGAACTCTACATGACGGTAATTTTAAGTCACTTCAATTTTGGGGCATTACCCAAAGTGAGATTAGGACAAAGAGTTGGCGACCTAGATCGCAAACTACTACAGGAAGGAGCCCGATGGATTCACCGTTACAATAGCCTCAGTCCTAATGGCCTTAATGAAGGTTTCACTTTTGTATGTTTTGTTTAATAATTTATTTATTTTTTATCCTTCATTACCATATTCTAAATTACAATACTCCTCTCTTATACCCATTACGTTAAAAATACTCTAAAAAGAGCCATTAATATATAACTTTGACCATAATGGCGGTCCGTTCTTCCTTCTTTTTTACTAGCATTTTCACCCTTATCTCCTCCTTCATTATTGGCAACCTTATTCTGGCAAATGAAATATCTTTTTTTATTGTCAGAGGTTACACTATTGATAAACAATACTTATCATTATGTCTTTTTTCTTCCAAAAACGATTTGTTCCCAATATGGACCATCTATTCTCTTCTTCTTCAATTAAAACTGAGTTTTTTCCCGAATCGATATCTTCAATACATTCCTGCTCGGAGATCTAAGTACCTAGTATACGCAAAGCTATTGCCTTTTCCATCCTAATAGTCTAAATCCTAGGACCTTTGTATTTTTACTGGATATTCCTTAGTTATATTAAGTATCTGAGCAAATCCAGAATCTCTTCATTACCTCTGAATTCCCCGCATCTGCGCATTAGCACTGCAGTGGAGAAGAAAAGACTAAGTGTATCTATCACACACGTGCGCATTCACAGATAGTGTTCCCTGTGTAATGTCCATGGCTGCGGGCTGTCAGCTCCGTTCTCCCCCGCAGCCATGAGTCGGCAAGCGTCGGCCCCAGCCTCCTCCTCAGGAGAAGTCAGCGTTTGCGTTTACTCACCACAGCCAGATCGCACCGGACCTCGTTCATGACCCGTGAGTACTCTGGACTATAAGTGGGGTCCAGCCCCCTAGTTCTTTGCCTGAGCTTTGTTGTGTATTCCTACTCTGTGTTGCATATGGCCTCCTAGTGTTTCCTGCTCCCAGTGTTCCTGTTTCCTATACTTGTATCCTGATCTAGTGTCGTACTGTGCTGCATACCACGCCTGCCTTGCTACTGTACGAGCTGCCACAGGTACCTATACAAACTGTAGCCTTTGACCTGCGTCCTGTTGGCCAGCTGCCTTACCGCCAAGACAGTACGGCCCAGTGGGTCCACAAACCCAACGTGACACCCTGTTTGGCCAAGCCTCCCCACTTTCTATTGGCTGCCATATACATCCATCATGTTTGGGAGAGGTGCGCTATTATGCACCCACATCTATTGGCTTATATCTATGACACAGCCCTTCCTACGTCAATCGTAGGTTATAAAAGGGTTGTGTCCCATGGGAACGCCGCCATTATCCGCTATACCCCTGAAGACGCTGCATCGCAGCGTAACATGTCAGGCGGGCTTCTTGAATTTTATCTCAATGTAGGTTCAGACAGCCTGAGCATATAGATAGCTACTCATATTAGCTTAGATACAATTGATTACCGCACCGCGGCCAATCTTTTCTCTATGCTCCATTTCTACTGGCTGCTACTCTACTGTCACTTAGCCCTGGCAAGAAAGACTGCTGTCTCACTACATTGTAATTTTAACCTTATATGTGGTTCGTTTTTTTGTTAAAAATGAATAAAGATAACTTCTTAGTGTTTAGCGTAGTGATATATGTTAGTTGGGAAAAAAACGGGCCTTATTTGCCTTCGCCATTTTTTGTAAAATGTAACTGTTTGCTTGCCCGCCAAGTTTTAGGGTCTTTCAGTGTGTTTGTATTATAAAGTATGGGAGCACGGTCCGTAAAATAAAAAAATAGGACATGCCCTATTTTTTTACGGAAACTTTCTACGGCCCGGCCACCTTCCTGTAAATATATGGTAAAGTGTCTGTCGGCCATAGAAATTAATGTGTCCGTAATTACGGGTAAAATCTACAGTCGTGTGCATGGGGCCTTAGTAATGGCTGCTGGCTGATTAACAGCGTACATCACTCAGGTGGGGCTTAATGATAGCCGGTGAAAAGGCTAACACTAACTCCCTATTATTACTCCGGTACCCACCGCCACAAGGGGTGCCGGGAAGAGCCAGGTACAACCCAGTACCTGACTATGCTGTATCTGGCTTGTAATGAAAAATGGGGGCACCCCACATAGTTTTTTGTTAAATGACGTGGGGTCCCCCCCATTTTACATAACCAGCCAGATACAACATAGCAGCAGCAGCCTAGCATTATCATGGTGTGAAGGCCCACTGTTTTTGGGCTTTCCCAGCCTAATAATACCAGCCTGCGGCTGCTCCAGTACCCGACCATCACTACACTGGTGGCAGTGGGTACCGGGGTAATAATGGGGGTTAGTGTTAGCCTTTTTACTGGCTAACACTAAGCCCTGCCTTAGTAATGGACGCTGTTAATAAGCCAGAGGCCATTACTATGGCGGTAGTAATAAAGTTTAAAAGAAAATACAAAGACATAGAATTTTTTTTATTGGAAACAAAAAAAAACGCACAACCCTTGTTAACCATTTTATCAAGAATGAAAAAAGCCGTCATCGAAGTTGTCCTCGAATCCATTGTAGTCCAACAATCGAACCTGTGAAAAAAAACCCACAAAAAACCCCAAACAATAGTAACTCATATGGTAGGCTTAGATACAGAGCCCATGTGTGATACTGCCTGTTGGATCCTGTATCTAAGCCTACCACATGTTAAGCTTAGATACAGGGCCCCAGCAGACAGTAATCTTATACAGCATAAGGGCGGATTCAGACGAACGTTGCGTTTTTGCGCGCGCAAAAACCACTTGACAGCTGCGTGTGTCATCCGTGTATGATGAGCGGCTGCGTGATTTTCGCGCAGCCACCATCATAGAGATGAGTCTAGTCGACGTCAGTCACTGTCCAGGGTGCTGAAAGAGTTAACTGATCAGCAGTAACTCTTTCAGCACCCTCGACAGTGAATGCCGATCACCATATCGAGTAACCTGTTAAAAAAAAAGAAAAAGTTCGTACTTACCGAGAACTTCCCTCCCGGCCGTTGCCTTGGTGACGCGTCCTTGGTGACGCGCCTCTCTTGACATCGGGCCCCTCCTCCCTGGATGACGCGGCAGTCCATGTGACCACTGCGCTTGGCCTGTGATTGGCTGGAGCTGTCACTTGGACTGAATTGTCATCCCGGGAGGTCAGACTGGAGGAAGAAGCCGGGAGTTATCGGTAAGTCAGAACTTCGTTTTTTTTTTTACACGTTCATGTATATTGGGATCGGAAGTCACTGTCCAGGGTGCTGAAACAGTTTAACTCTTTCAGCACCCTGGACAGTGACTACCTCCTGACGTCGCGTACCGGAAATTTTTTTGCCGGGTTCGGCCAAAACGAGTTCGGCCGAACCCGGTGAAGTACGGTTCGGTTGTCCGGGTTCGCTCATCTCAAAGACACTCCGTTTGGATGTTTGGAAACATAAAAGCACGTGGTGCTTTTCTGTTTACATTCATCCTTTTGACAGCTGTTGCGCTGTTTCAGTCGGTTCGCACGGAAATGCTTCCGTGCGACCTGCGTGCTTTTCACGCACCCATTGACTTCAATGGGTGCGTGATGCGCGAAATACGCGGAGATATTGAGCATGTCGCGCTTTTTGCGCAGCGGACAAACGCTGCGCAAAAAGCACGGACTGTCTGTACTGCCCCATAGACTTGTATTGGTCTGTGCGTGGCGCGTGAAAACCACGCGGCCCGCACGGACCCAATACACGTTCGTGTGAATCCCCCCTAAGAATCACACATGGACCATGTATCTAAGCCTACCATATATTTTCACCGATTGAGTGATAGGAAGGCTTATTTTTTGCGGGATGAGCTGTCGTTTTTATCGGTACCATTTGGTACGTAGAACCTTTTTGATCACTTTTTATTACAACCGCGATTTTGGCAGTTTACATTTTTTATGGCGTTCACCGTGCGTGTTAAATAGCGCTATATTGTAATAGTTCAGACTTTTACAGACACAGCGATACCAATTTTGTTTACTTTTTTACATTACTTTAGGGGGAAAATGGGCAGTTTTTTTTTTTTTACTTTTAAGATTTTTTTTTCACTACCAAAAACTTTTTTCCACACACTTTATTAGCCCCCTTAGGGGACTCTAACGATCGCTGGTACAACATGCTGCATTTTTACAGGCATCTGTTAAGCTCTCCCACAGGCAGGGCTTAGCAGAGACAGAGTGAAGGCAGCCCTGGGGGCCTTCATTAGGCCCCTGGGCTGCCATAACAACCGTCGTCACCCCCCGAACTCACTGCAGGTGGGGGCAATGAGCTATCGGAGGGGGCTGCCCCTCTTTTCAACGCCTCAGATGCTGCGGTCGCGATTGAGGGGTTAAACAGCCAGGAACAGCGCGATCACTGCTCCCGACTGTAAGGCCCCATGCACACGACCGTATTTTTGTCCACCCGTAAATACTGGCGTAAATACGGGTTCTTGGTCACACGTATTCGACCCGTATTGCACCAGTATTTACGGACCCGTGCCCGTCAATACGGGTCCGGTGTCACCCGTATTTACGGGCACGTTTTTGGCTGCAAAATTGCACTGCACTAATCGGCAGCCCTTCTCTCTATCAGTGCAGGATAGAGAGAAGGGACAGCCCTTTCCGTAATAAAAGTAAAAGAAATTCATACTTACCCGGCCGTTGTCTTGGTGAAGCGTCCCTCTCTTGACATCAAGTCCGACCTCCCTGGATGACGCGGCAGTCCATGTGACCGCTGCAGCCGGTGATTGGCCTGTGATTGGCTGTAGCGGTCACATGGGCTGTAACGTCATCCCAGGAGGCCGGAGTGGAGGAAGAAGCAAGGAGTTCTGGCTAAGTATGAAAGTTTTGTTTTTTTACAGCTTTATCTATATTGTGATCGGTAACCACTGTCCAGGGTGCTGAAAGAGTTACTGCCGATCGTTTAACTCTTTCAGCACCCTGGACAGTGACTATTTACCGACGTCGCCTAGCAACGCTCCCATAATTACGGGTGCACACATGTAGTCACCCGTAATTACGGGAGCCCCATAGACTTCTATGGGCCTGCCCGTGCCGTAATTACAGCCTGAAATAGGACATGTTCTATCTTTTTCAACGGCACGGGCACCTTCCCGTAAGCATACGGGGAGGTACCCATGGCCAATAGAAGTCTAGGGGCCTGTAATCACGGGAGTTTTTACGGTCGTGTGCATGTGGCCTTATGCTGGGTTTACACAGAGTTTTTTTTCAGGTGTAAAATCTGAGGCAGATTTTGCCCTGTCTGTACGCCGATTTTCGCAGCGTTTTTCGCCCATGACCATTAAGCACCGCGGGCAAAAAACGCAGCGAAATACGCTTTCTCTGCCTCCCATTGATGTCAACGGGAGGTCAGAGACGTAAGCGCCCGAAGATGGTGTGAACTGGCCCATAGTCCTGGGTGTCCGCTATAAAATACAGCCGACACTGGCAGCATATGGAGCGCGCTCCAAACATCACCCCCCGCACCCGGACAGAATGGCACGTCCAGGTGCGCGTAGGGCTTAAATAGGAATTTCTGCAACAAAAAAAAAAAAAATTTAAATTTCACCTCTACGTTGCTTTAATTCTTGTGAAACACCTAAAGGGTTAAGAAACTTTCTAAATGCTGGTTTGGTTGAGCGTTGCAGTTTTAAAAATCAGGTGACTTATGGGGGTTTGTATTGTATAGGTCTCTCAAAGCCACTTCACAACTGAACTGGCCCCTGTAAAAATAGCCTTTTGAAATGTTCTTGAAAATGTAAGAAATTTCTGCTAAAGTTCTAAGGCTTGTAACGTCCTAGAAAAACAAAAGGATGTTCAAAAAAGGATGCCAATCTAAAGTAGACAGATGGGGATGTTAATTAGCAACATGTGGTATTACTATCTGTTAATTGTGTGGTATTACTATCTGTTTTACAAACAGATACATTTAAATTTCGAAGAATGCTAATTTTTGCAATTAGTGGCAACATTTTTGTGTTTTTCACAATTAAATACTGAATGTATCGACCAAATTTTACCACTAACTTAAAGTACGTGTCACGAGAAAATAATCTCAGAATCGCTTGCATAGGTAAAAGCATTCCAAAGTTATTGCCACATAAAGTGAAACATGTCAGATTTGAAAAATAAGGCTCTGTCAGGAAGGTCAAAAGCGTAACAATTTGGACTATTTTCTTAGGTCCACTACATTAAAAACAAATTAAAATCCAAATCAAGATTAATTGAACATGTAACCTCAATTAATGAACAAGTATTTAGGCCAAACCCCCTTTTGCATGCCATGTGCCCTATTTGCATGCTACGTCATTGAATATATATCCCCTGAGCCTGCTGTATACTACTGTATATAATATACCCTGATACTGTTCCACACAGTATAATGCCCCATAGTTCCCTCCACACAGTAGAATTCCCCCATAGTGTCCCACACAGTATAATGCCCCTATAGCTGCCCCGTGCAGTATAATGCCCCTATAACTACCACCGCACAGTATAATGCCCCCATAACTACCCCAACACAGTATAATGCCCCTATAGCTGCCCTCCACACAGTAGGAAGCCCCCCATAGTTGCCCCCACACAGTATAATGCCCACATAGCTGCCACTCACAGCATAGGGAGGAGGAAGGGAACGCTGGCACAAAAGGTAATAGATGCTGGCAGCCGCCAAGTGAAGCCAGATTGCAGCGATCGGTGGTCGCCAGCGTTACATATAGGCATAGAGGGAAATGAGGTCTGGCTGCCTGCTGCCACCAATGGAGGGAGCTTAGTGCATACAGACTTATACAGCTCCATCTAGTGGTTGCTTCAGGCAGCCAGAATGTCCTCCTCTAACATTATTGATGTGTAAAGGGAAGCAGATTTGCAGCTCTGTATCAGAAAAATTTAGATAGAACTCATATTTATTATGAAATGATTCAATACAGAATTTTAGACCAGAAAATTAAATAACGTTGAGACATGGACGTGCACTTTAAGGTGGCCAAGAACGGTTGTTGAGCAGGCAGGTATTAACCCAGATGCCCCTGTTAACATGGAAATTGATTGAGCAGATACTTTATGTTAATTTTATTGATGGTGAGGGGTAAGTAGCTGCTAGACACCTCTGGCGCTGTGTCAAAAGAGAGCAACAGAGGCAAACATTACTCCAAAAATTACACTGGTCATTTTGTTTTGACGATGTTATTAAAATGGAAACGTTCACGTGATTTTAGGACTATCCTAGAGAAAAGAAAAAAAAAAGTGTGTGATATATATATATATATATATATATATATTATATATATTCCTTTCAAAGCAATTATTTGATTTTACTAACAAAAATTTGATTATTCATAGCTTCCCATGTAGTTGTTTTTTTTAACAGATTACTAAAATAAGTTTTTACAATTTTATACAAAAGATTGCTGGACTAAGAAATGTCAATGCAATTTATTTAGTATTATTATATATGCACACACGTTCTTTAGTAGTCACTAGTAAACACTTCCTCTATATACATCAGTTTCAAACCAAAAACATAATCATTTTATCAAAAATGTAAGTATTGTAAATTCTCCAAAACACAAAATGTCACACATTGTTATAACAAACAAGAACCGCATGTCATGGAATAATCAAACGGAAACTCTGAGGATGCAGTAATCCCAGTATATGTCACATGTAGACTGGCCTTAGACACCTTGAAATGTCTTTTCAGATTTTGTTTTTTTGGTCTCACAAATTATAATACCAGTTAAATTCGGTCAAAAACATAAATTGTGTATTTAATATTCCATCATGTTTTTCAGGTTATGCTTTCCATTGGATAGATTACAGGATCTCTGCTTGCGGACTGTGAAGTTTACAGTACAGATCTAAACAAAAGAGGTCACTTACATATAGTTAAAAGATTTGACTTCAAAATTACACATTTCCAAGTGGAAACTGCAGCAAGTCAGTCTCCAGGCAGATGTTAAAATATTATTTTGTATTTTAAAAGTCTTTGAAATGTTAATAAAGACAATCAGTTATATTTCACCTCCTTCTTTGAAAAGAGCAGACCTGCAGCATTGAAAAAAAGAGTTGCAGAAGTAAGCTTTAGGCACCGTTCTGACGTTCCGTCTGAACTTTCCGTCGGAACGAGACCCTGACTGACGCAAACGGAAATCAAAGGTTTCCGTTTCCATCACCATTGATTTCAATGGTGACTGATCCGGTGCCAATGGTTTCCGTTTGCCTTCGTTGTGTAAGGGTTCCGTCGTTTTGATGGAATCAATAGCGTAGCTCCGACGGAACGGGACCCTGGCACAGATGTGTATGAAGCCTTAGCTCTTCACTTCTTAGTAATGCTCTATCTCTATATAGAAAACATTACACTGCCTAAAGTGAAAAGCAAAAAAAAAGTCCCCTCCTATTTGGCTATTAGAGCCACATTAGCATATTTAGAAGAATGACCATAACTGCAAATAATAAACATTTTTTTCAAAAACAAATTACACTACAGTTATCAGCAGCAAAGCGCCTATTAGATTGGTTAGGAGATAAGGAATGGATAGACTGGTGACAGAGCCTCTTTAACTGGTAAAGAGATATCATTGACACAGACGGGGAGGCTAAGAAAGGAGTGGTCTGCCAGACGGGGAGGCTAAGGAAGGAGTGGTCTGCCAGACGGGGAGGCTAAGGAAGGAGTGGTCTGCCAGACGGGGAGGCTAAGGAAGGAGTGGTCTGCCAGACGGGGAGGCTAAGGAAGGAGTGGTCTGCCAGACGGGGAGGCTAAGGAAGGAGTGGTCTGCCAGACGGGGAGGCTAAGGAAGGAGTGGTCTGCCAGACGGGGAGGCTAAGGAAGGAGTGGTCTGCCAGACGGGGAGGCTAAGGAAGGAGTGGTCTGCCAGACGGGGAGGCTAAGGAAGGAGTGGTCTGCCAGACGGGGAGGCTAAGGAAGGAGTGGTCTGCCAGACGGGGAGGCTAAGGAAGGAGTGGTCTGCCAGACGGGGAGGCTAAGGAAGGAGTGGTCTGCCAGACGGGGAGGCTAAGGAAGGAGTGGTCTGCCAGACGGGGAGGCTAAGGAAGGAGTGGTCTGCCAGACGGGGAGGCTAAGGAAGGAGTGGTCTGCCAGACGGGGAGGCTAAGGAAGGAGTGGTCTGCCAGACGGGGAGGCTAAGGAAGGAGTGGTCTGCCAGACGGGGAGGCTAAGGAAGGAGTGGTCTGCCAGACGGGGAGGCTAAGGAAGGAGTGGTCTGCCAGACGGGGAGGCTAAGGAAGGAGTGGTCTGCCAGACGGGGAGGCTAAGGAAGGAGTGGTCTGCCAGACGGGGAGGCTAAGGAAGGAGTGGTCTGCCAGACGGGGAGGCTAAGGAAGGAGTGGTCTGCCAGACGGGGAGGCTAAGGAAGGAGTGGTCTGCCAGACGGGGAGGCTAAGGAAGGAGTGGTCTGCCAGACGGGGAGGCTAAGGAAGGAGTGGTCTGCCAGATTGACGGGCTAAGGTTGTGTTTCTTAATTTTTCTAAGCCAATTACCCCCTACTCAAATAAATGACATCAAAGTACCCCAAGGCTATGAACATGCACTGTACTGAACCTAATAAAAGCAGAGTATAAGGACAGAGAGAGTAAACCTTAGAAACATGGCATGTACTCCAGGTTGAGAACCTAGGGCCTAAGGAGGGAGTGTTCTGGCACATAGGCAGGCTAAGGAAGTAGTGGCAGATACGTGAGCCAAAAAAGAAAGAGTGGAGAAATGATGTGCATGCATTAGTAGTCTGTCTCACGGAGGATCTGTAGATGAATATATAAGAAGCAGGATCACATGCATGCCATGTACATTGCCATGACTTACAACAAAGTTCTAACTGCTGAATACCAGGCGAGAAGTGGGGGTTAAGGGGTGAACCAAATCAATTGCAATAAAAAAATATAATACTAACAATTTACACAGAGATTGAATTTCATTGAGGATTGTTAGTCAGAAAAGAGTGACGGAATATAGACAGCGGTGGAATGCGATATTATTGGATAAAATATTTCTGCATTTTACTGTCAAATCCTATTTTGTCGACTAATTATATAATTATAAAAAAATACTAAATATTAAAACACCAGCATTCTGGGGGCATTACAATTCTAATAGGACATTGGAAAAATAACAATGAACTATTAATATTTCGGTAAAATAACTTTTTCCAATTAATTGCATAGATTGTTATTCAGTGTGAAGTCGTCTCTAATCTCCACGTATATTTACATTTTGCGGGTGGTTCTATAGATTTAGAAGGAAATCTGTTGCGTCCTGAGATGATTGGAGGTGGTGGAACTTTTATTTGGTCAATCCAAGGAGATCTTCGCTAACCTCCCACAGTTTCTTAGCTACTGCATCATCCCGAGCATGGGGCTTGACCTGTTGAACCTGGCAGTTGGCAAAGTAGCGGCCACTGTACATTTCAATCCCCTCTTGGACAGCACAGTAAATGGAAGTCTGCGCTCCATCCACCGGTGTCTTGAGCATGATCCAGGCAAAAGGGAAAAATAGTACCTGAAGCCAATACGGGAAGCCACGCGCTAGATTAGTGAGCACCACACCTGCAAGAGGGTACAAGGCATAAAATAAGAATTCATTATCTTTAGAACAATCGTGATGGTTGCGTGCTGCGGTGTTTTTAACCTTGGTATGTACTGTCCCAGAGCAAAAATTCCCCAATTATACCAATACACTCCACTATATATAAAAATACTTTACTTTTATAATCGGTTTATAAATTCGGTGATAATAAGTAGCTTCACGATACCCCCCCCCCCCCAATAACACTCACTTAACTAATGCCACAAGATCCTTTATACAGAGCCATAATACAGTACCAAAAGATGTGTATGGAGCCATATGCAGTCCGCAAAAAAAATAATTAATAGCTTGCTCCATCAGCTGCTGTATTATGGAAGTCTTCCCCACTGTAAGAATTGCTTCTTGGGGAGAATAGCTTTGCAATATGGTACCATATAGAAGCACCACGTGGCGGCACATGGACTGCCTACGGCTTAAGTATTGAGTTATGCGTAGGATCTAAAATATTAGAAAAAAAGGAGAATTGATCCAGCGCTGTGTCGGGGTAAAAAGGATACGTAGATCCGACTTTTATTGATAGTAGAAAATATATAAAATATGGAAGGAGACGCAGTCCCAGGATGGTTGATGGTGCGGGCGAGTGCCCGAGCCTACGCGTTTCAAGCACAAACCGTGCTCTTAATCATGGCAAGAAATTGCCATGATTAAGAGCACGGCTTGTGCTTGAAACGCGTAGGCTCGGGCACTCGCCCGCACCATCAACCATCCTGGGACTGCGTCTCCTTCCATATTTTATATATTTTCTACTATCAATAAAAGTCGGATCTACGTATCCTTTTTACCCCGACACAGCGCTGGATCAATTCTCCTTTTTTTCTTGTAATTCCACCGTGGGCCGTCGCGGAGATCCGTGCGAGGTGTCAGGCTGGGACGCAGTATTTGGTGAGCTGGAGGTTTCGCCCTATTTTTTCAATGTAAAATATTGTAATATATTTATTATAAAGCTTACCTATTATCCTTCTTGTTCAATCACTCCTCAAGACAGCCATAGATGGTTATTAGATGTAGTGCAGCCATTAGCGGTCAATCCCTTTCCATCACCTTTGCGAATGTACATTTTTTTTCTAGAATTCTTTCCGAATGGGCAGGTTACTCCTGCTGTAATGTTTGCCTTTACTTTGGTATAGTCCCCTGCTGCTCACATAGTGCTATATACAGTGCTCCGAGCCAATCATGTTTCCCCCGATTCTGCAATTTCACAGCAACATAAAGCTGCAGCTGTGACCCCTCCTCCCGGTCTTCTATTTATTAGTACACAGATTGTATGTTTTACGGATTGGATTTCTGCAGAATATGCGCATTCCGTTAGCTACACATAACAGTGGGGGTGAATTTAAGGTGTAGACTTGACTTTTGTCACTTTATCATAAAGAAGAGGTTCATTTTTACGCCTATAAATGCACACAGATTCCTGTAAATGGTAATGTAGAACTTTGCACCTCTGCATTTGTGGGGCACAGCACATGTACACGTTGGTGAGAGTAATTAAGATGGTTAAAGACATTCCATCGCAAGCGTGAAAATGGTACCAGAGTGTGTAATCTCTCCAAAAGTGGAGTGCAGAACTTTCTGGAAATGGATGTGAAGAGGGATGTACAACTGAATGAACTGGTAATTTTACAGTTGGGTGTCCGTGCTGAAAAAATGATAGAACCGGTCCTATTCTCGTCCGTAATTACGGCACAGACTTTCCCATAGAAGCCTATAGGCGCTTCCATAAATACGGATGCGCATCCGTAAACCGTCCGTATTTCCGAAAGCGTTGCTATGCAACATGTTGGTAACATCATTTGCAGCCTCCTCCTTTTTTTCACGCATCCGTATATACAGATCAAATACTGATGCAATACGAACCGTATTTACGAATGACAACGGATCCGTATTTACGGACAGATGAAAATACAGTCGTGTGCATGGGGCCTTAGACACCATACACACGCATGTGCCCGTAATTACAACCCGTAATTATGGGCACGGCCGGCCACGGACAGCCGTCCACATTTACGGGCCGTGATCCCATTATAAAGTATGGGAGCACCATCCGTAAAATAATAGGACATGTCCTATTTTTTGGGGAAAGTTTCTAAGGCACGGACACCTTCCCGTAAGTATACGGGAAGGTGTCCGTCGGTTCACAGAAATGAATGGGTCCGTAATTACGGGCGACTTTACGGTCGTGTGCATGGGGCCTTAGGGTATGTTCACACTTAGCAGATTAGCTAAGAATTTTCAGCAACGGATTTAATTGCAGAAGATGCGCAGCATATTACAGTAGCAGCAAAGTGGATGAGATTTGAACAGATCTCATTCATACAATGCGGGGGGAAAATAAAATAAAAAATCAGCAGAGAAAATGTTCATAAATTGACCTGCCCTGCGGTTTTATAATCCACAACAATTTAAGCCGCGGAAATATTGCACTTTTGTTCCCTATTTTCTCCATTGAATTCAATGGGGAGCGCAACAAGTAGCAAATGTTGCAATTTTTACAGCAGAAAAGCTGCGATTCCGCGGCAAAACTTGCAAATCAGAAAAAATTTCACTTTTTGGTTTAACATTTAATGAAAAAGTTTATACTTACCCCAGGGGCGTTCTCATAGCGACGGTTTTTGTTCCTGGCTTTTCTCCATGCCGCCCGGCCTCCCAGGGTGACGTTTCATCCCATGTGACTGCAGCCAATCACAGGCTGCAGCGGTCACATGGGCTGCAGCATCATCACAGGAGATCGGGCTGCACGGGGAACAGAGGGGTGCGTCACTATGGCAACGCCAGCGTATTTCGTTTTTTCCCCAGCTAGGTTTTCAGCAGCGGCAATTATGGACGAAAATCTGCACCACAGTTTGGTGCTTTTGTTTTGGGCGGGAATTCTCTGCGGGTTTAAGGTTGGATACGCCGTACACTTTTACGCAACGTATTCGACCAGTGTCAACATACCCTTAGGTAGCTGTAGATGTGTATTAGTTGTAGTGCAGCCACATATGTTATATATAACCTGCATATTTTGGGTCTTTTCCTTCCCTCTGCATCATTCCTGTAAGATCTCCTTTAGGCTGTGTTCACACCTGCTGTTCTACTCCGTCAGAGGAGCAGAACAAGGGAATAACGGAAGCAACGATTCCATTGCACAACGGACACTACCGGCGGCCGACAGAACCCATCGGTTTCAATGAGTTCTGCCGGCTTTCCGTGATTTTCCCAGACACAATAGCGCAGCATGCTGCGCTATTGTCTCCGGTAATCCCTGCCGGATGTGCGACGGAGGCCCCTAACGGAGCCTCCAACGCAGTTATGAACAAAGACGTTCTTTTGGCATATTTTCAAAATAGTGTATTTTACTACCTGCATTTATTTTGGGTGGTGCTTTTCACATAGGATCTCTCTTTGCAACACAAGTTTTTTCTGGAAAAATGCCACTAAAAATGGCATGGAACACATTGACTCTTGTATTTTTCTAAAGAGGAAAACAAAAACAAACCCCCCCCCCCCCTAAACTTATGGAGGTCTATTGGACAAAAAAGCCACCAATGCTAGATTCACACAAGCGTTGCAAACCTTGGACGTGAAAAACTACAAGTTTTCACGTCGGAGGTGCATCCATGCTGTACCCTGCAGGGGGTGTTATCACACATCCCCCATAGACTAGAGTATATGGAGGGATGCGAAGCGCAAAAAAATATTGTTGTTTCAAAGGTCGTCACACGGATGTATTCAACGCTCATGTGAATAAGGCCTAAATGTTGTAAAAAACCGCCAAAGCCAGGCTTGCTGCAATTCTTAAAAAATGCCACGGAGCAAAAATTCAAGTTGAAATAAAAAAAAAATGCCACTTAAAAAAAACAAAATGCTATGTTTGTAGGCCGTTTTATATTTTCCCATTGACTTGACGCTAACAACTGGCCGCAATGTTATTTTGCGGAAAAACACTTCTAAAAATGTTGCGTTTTTGAAACCACCCTAAACGTTCATTTTCTTTCTCCATGCTTGCGGAGTGGGCTGGCTCTTCCTGGTATAAGAGATGAGATGTGTGCTCTGAGAAAATCAGACTTCCCCCTGCCCCAATTTCTCATAGCACAGACAATAAGGAAGAGAACGGAATACCGCCGGTTTAACATATTAGATAAACAAGACAGAGCCAAAATCAAGGACAGGTTATACATACATGATTATGTGGTTGGACAGTCAGCCCTATGGAGCTAAAGAACAGAGCACAGACGGGTGGCACCTACCTGGGTGAACAGCATAGCAAGTCACATCAGTGCCTTGTAATTGGTTGGCCAGCTCCCGAGCAAACAGAACATTGGCAAGTTTACTGTCACAATAAGCCTGGAGAATTTCCATCCACGTTTCCCCAGATGGATTTAGATTCTTGAAGTCAATTCTTCCCCTCTTATGAGCACTGGAGGCCAGAACCACAATACGGCTCGGAGTACACTGCATGAGACGATCCAAGAGCAAATGCGTCAATAGAAAGTGCCCTAAGTGATTGACTCCAAAGACCAAATTGAAGCCATCTTCAGTCTTGCCTTTACCTTCAATGCCTAAGATCAACAAGATGGCCATGGAAGATGAACAATGCCATAAATACTTTCCCATCAGAACATTTTGGGCTATTTCCCATATGAATAATTGTAATGACTTGTTAGACAAACTGGTTCTGTATATACTAATGACGGCCAGGGCCCCAAGTACAGTACAGGGCTATGCCAGATTTCTCACCTGCATTGTTTATAAGTATGTCCAGACGAGGTTCACTGCTCAGAAACGTTTTACAAAAGGATTTAATTGATGCAATGGAGGCCAGATCGAGCTTCATGAACAGAACCTGATTGTTGCCAGATAGCTGGATAAAAAATGAGATAAACAGGATATCTGTAAGGTACATGTCTAAACGGCCGACACGATAACCATGGTGTCCTTTTAGCCCATTTTGGAATCAACCGCAACACGACATTTGTCATACATGAACATCATAGTCAGCAGGGAGGCGAGTATGGAGCGTGCTCACGGGATGGGCCAGTTCCATACAAAGCAGCTTGCACTAACGTCTGGGATTGGAGATAACTCAGATCCCGGCCGTTTAACCGCTTAGATGCGGAGGTCAATTACAACCCCAGCATCTAAGCCGTTAAACGGAGGGGATGCCGTCTCCATTACTCCATCGGCCCCACCGCAACACGATCTTGGGGTGGCGATGGGTGGTCAGGGCAGATGGGACGAATGAAGGCCCCTAGGTCTGCCATGTTTGTCCTCCTATTAAGCCCTGCCAGAAGCATGGTTTAATAGGTGACAGTAAAAAGCATAATAAACGCATGTTCTGATCCCCTTAGTGGGGCGAAAAAAAAAAAAAAAAAAAAAAATTTGTTAAATAAAGCTTTTAGGAATATAGTAGAAATAAAACTATAATTACTCTTTGGTTTTCTGAAGCCCATTACAGCACCCATGCGAGGAGTACCCAAGATAGAAGACCCGAGGAGATAAAAAAAAAAGTAAACACCCCCTCCACACCTCAGTGATTGGAAAGGAATACTCGGTGGAGTGGAGGGAAAAAAACCAAAACCTTTTCTGTTCTCTGAATGAGAATTAAGAAATAGGATAAATTCAACTCCCTGCCTGTCCAAAATAAAGCAACTGCTTAGGGGGAAAAAAAAAAAACCAAGTAAAAAAATCTCCAAACAAAAATAATAATGCTCCTTTAAGACCAGGCCCTGGTCATACATCATTTTTAGACAGAATTAGGTGTGGGAAAAATATTAGGGTGCGGCTATGGGATTCAAAAAAACAATTACCGGTGAGAGTAATTATAGTTTTACTAACACCTATGATAGCACCCAACCATGAAAATAAACTCTTAGGGAGGGACTTCAGCCTGCAGAACTTTTCTCCCAATGGCAAGGTAATAGGTTCTCATCCTGTCGGAATCAGACATGTCCTCACATCTAAGCAGTGAAACTTTTCCTCCCTGAAATTCTGGGGATTAGGGCAGAAGGAATCCCTGGTTCTCGGGAAAGCGGACACCACCTTAGATAAAAGATGGAGGGCCTGAATTATAACTTGATCATCCAAGACAGTGGTATAAGGGTCAAAAGCTGAAAAATCTTGAATCTCTGACATTCTTCTAAGCAAATTGATGGCTGACAAAAAAAAGTTAAATCAAAAGGTAAGCATTTTGCCCCTTGGTTAGAACCGGAGCACATGAAATCGTTACGTCAACATCCCACCATTGGCCCCACTCTCTCGTGCTGCTCGTCCTCTTTGATGAGAACATCTCTACTCCCACCTCGGCCTCCTATGTACCCTATTTTAGGCAATCCACTCCTTCCAGCAGGTTTAGATGTTCCAATCTTCTGATCATGGTCAACTACTGGTAAATTTAGGGCTTCACAATTCACCTCTGCCTAAAACTGTCTCTCTCTCTTTCTGATCTATCCCGTTTATCGGATCCTAAATAGTTAGGGCTATGGGGTACCCTGCAGCTTAGACATTTCTGTACCCCTATCTCGCCTCCTTCTGCCTATCGGAACGCTAAGACACCACTAGAGGAATTATGCTCCAGATCCGGCCCGGTTCGCCATACCTTGTCTGCGATCTACACTCTCCTGCAAAACCCCTCCAATACATGCCCTCCTACTTATCTAACACAATGGGAAGTGGACTTGAATATATCTTTCTCTCCCCCTCAACAAACACGTATCCTCACATTGGTCCACAAGACATCTATTAGTTCTCATGCACATGGAAGATCGAACATCTTCTCTCAATAACTCACATGACAAATTCTGTCAAACATGGGCTCAATGGATAGTATTTTAAGACTCAGTCTCCTATGGAGATATCCTCCGAGACTCTAGCCTTGCTGCCCCTACCACCTAGGCAAAAAACGCAGCAAAACTGGCTTTCTCTGCCTCCCATTGATGTTAGTAGGAGGTCAAAGACGGAGATGAAGAAAGAGCATGTCGCTTTTTTTTCCCGCAAGCATTTTTTCCGCTCTCGTGGTAAAAAATGCTTCCGCCTCCATTGAAATCAATGGGAGACAATTTCGGCCATTTTTTGGCACAGTTTCCGTATCAAAAACAGCGCTAAAAAAAACTTGGTGTGAACTGGGCCTAAGAGTGCCTGGTTTTACATGTTTATCTAAACCTGCCTGAAGGAAATCCAGGATTAAAGGGACATCTGGAGCCCCCTTAGGGTCAGGTCCTACTCCCACAAAGTTGATTGTAGCTGACTGCTACCTGGTTGTCTTGACTTCTCAGTTGTACTGCCGAGAGATTGAGGTGATAAGTTTCCATCCAAACAAAATGTCTGCTGAAAGACTCAGAGGGGAGAGGGTCCTTGTGCCCCCCTGGCGGTTGAAAGACGGCAGGAGTGTTGGGAAAGAAACAAGACTCCAAAGATGCGGCTCAGCTATTTTTTTATATTCTCAGGTTTCCTGTTCTGGGATAGGAGGTCCTATTCGCATGGGTACGGTCATGGATTTTGGGAAAAAATAATTAACCTCTTCCCGAAATTTCACGTAGGGTTATGTCATAGCCAGGAAGGGGAAGTATGGAGTGGTTTCATGGGCTGAGCCCGCTCCATACTCAGAAGTGTTGGCTGAGATCAGAGATAATTTAGATCCTGGCCGTTTAACCACTTATATGTTGCGGTCAATAGCTAACGTGGCATCTAAGCGGTTAGTAAGTGGGGTGTGGGACCCTTTGACAGCTCATCAGCCCCTGATGCCGATGGTTGCCATAGCAGCCTGGAGGCTTAATGAAGGCCCCCAGGCCTGCCATCCTTCTGCTCCTAATAAGCCCCAAAAAAATGAACATAATTGGTATCGCCGCATGAGTAAAAGTCTGATTTATTACAATATAACATTACTAAACCCACACGAAAAAAAAATGTAACCGCCAGAATTGCTGTTTTTTGGTCAACTTGTCTCCCACAAAAATAAAATATTAAAAATATATTTGTATCTGAAGAAAAACAAAGACTACAGCTCGCCCTGCAAAAAACAAGCTTTTACACAGCACAATTGCCATAAAAATAAAAAGTTATGGCTCTCAGAATATGCAGACACAAAACAAATTTTAAATAGTATTGTTAAAAATTAGTTATTTCTTAGTAAAACTTATATAATAAAAATATAATATAAATATAATAAAAATATAAAATTCGGTATCGCTGTAATTGTATTGACCGAAAGAATAAAGTTAACATTTTGTTTTTACCGCACAGAGAAAACTGTAAAAACTTAACCTAAAATACAATGGAGGAATGGCCGTTTTTTTTTTCCATTCCACTCCACAAAATAATTTTTAAAAGTTTCCCAGTAAATTTATACGGGTCATTAAAGGAAAGGCGTCATGATTTTTGTTTTTGAAATTAATTTATGTGTTTTCATTTAATAAAATATAATATGGACTTTATTTTTTGTCACAAAATAGTTTTTTTTTTATTGACACTGTTTTACTGTAGTAGGGGCTGCGATTTTTTATTTCATCTGTGTAGGTGTCTCGTCATGAAACATACACGGATGAAAAATGGCATCGACAGGGCATAGGAACGGCTGTGTTCCTGTATCCCGTGCTTCTGCCGTCTAGCTCTGAACTGTGCATGCTCGGTGGCATGCGCAGTTCAGAATCACCCAGCATAGAAGCTGGTTTGTACGGGGAAAGACGGCGCAATTTTGGTGAAGACCGGCCACACTGCAGGTTAGGTGTGTGTGCGCATTTTGCATGTTTAGGGGGGGGGGTTGTGTGTGTGGCGATTGTGCGTGTATGTGGGGGGGGGGTGTCTATGTGTGTGTGGGGGGGGGGGTTGTGTGTGCATGGGGAGTGTGTGTGTGTATGGGGGGACGGGACGTCTGTATGTGGCGGGGTACGTTGGGGGTCGAGCGTTCTGGAGCCACTGCATGTTTGGGGGGGGGTTGGGAATGTGTGTGGCGGTGGTACATTTGGGGGGGGGGTGTGGGTGTGTGTGTGTGTTAGGCGGGGCATGTGTGGGGAGTTTCATGATATTCCAGAATTATTAATAACTATCAATATTTTTGCTGCATCTAGTTCCCGTCCCAGTTCCTTGACCGCCAGTTTCTTTTGCAGCGCAGGGGAGAAGACAGACGTCTGCTGTAGGTGAGTATAAGTTTTTTTATTTTTCATATTACTAACTTTATGTTTTCTGTTTTGCAGCTTCCGCTGAACCTATTGGACTACATCGTAGATTCGGTGGACTACCGCAATGAGCTACGTTTTTGTTTTTTTAAGAAATAAAATGTTTAACGAGGTTCTTGTGGGGGGAGTTTTTATTTCAATAAAAAAATATTCTCTTATGTCTGTGTTTTTTTAATACTTTATTAGCGCCTGGATAATGGCAGTTGTTCGTTTGACGACGTCCATTACTAAGGCGCGGATTAGTGTTAGCCAGTAAAAAGGCTAGCAGTAAGCCCCCCATTATTACCCTGGTACCCACGGCCACCAGGGGTATCGGGAAGAGCTGGGTACGGTCCAGTACCCGACAATCTGTAGTGATGGTCAGGCACTGGGGCAGACGCAGACTGGTATTAGGAGGCTGGGAATGGCCCTTCCCACCCTGGTGATACTAGGCTGGTGCTGCTATGTTGTATCTGGCTGACTATGAAAAATGGGGGGAACCCACGTCACTTAAAAAAAATAAAATAATAATTTACGTAAATGACGTGGGGACCCCCTCATTTTCATAACCAGCCAGATACAGCATAGAAGCAGCAGGCTAGCATTACCAGGGTGGGAAGGTCACTGTTTTTGAACCTTTCCAGCCTAATACCAGCCTGTGTCCGTCCCGATGCCCGACCATCGCTACAGATGGATGGGTACCAGATTATACCCAGCTCTTCCCAATACCCCTGGTGGCGGTGGGTACCGGGGTAATAATAGCGGGGGGGGGGGGGTTAGCCCCACCTTAGTAATGGACGTCATCAAACGGACAACTGCCATTACTAAGGGGCTAATAAAGTATTAAAAAACAGAGAGAGAACTCCCTGTTCACAGAGATTTTTAGCGTGGAAATCACGTCGAAATCAGCGCCATAAAACCCCCAAAATTGCCCAGCATTGATTTCAATGTGATGCAGAGACATCTTCTTCCTGGGCGGATTTGGCCGCTCGTGGGAAAAAAGAAGCAGCGTGTCCTTTCTTGGCGCAGCTTCCGCCTCTGACCTCCTATTGAAATTAATGGGAGACAGAAAAAACTTGCATCGCTAATTTTCTAGCGTTTTTCATGGCGTTTTTTGCCCGGGGTCCTTGCATTAGATGTAATGGCCGCGGTCAAAAAACACGTACAACATAGTGCCGGCAGTTCAAAATCTACCTCAAAATTCCCGAAGGAAAAAACTGTGTGAACAGGGCCTAAGTGTATATACACACAGTGCGGTTTTGCCACATTTTTCCTGCGTGGCTGAAAAGCACATACAAAAATGCATGTGTTTCTACGGAAATTTTTTCGATGCGGTTTTCGGTTACTGTGTGAATACACCCTTGCAAAATAATTTTTTATTGAAATAAAAAAAGTCTCCCACTCAACCCTTGGTAACCATTTTATTTAAAAAAACAAAACAAAAACGTACATCGATGTAGTCTAAACGGTCCAGTGAAACCTGTAAAACCAAAAAATTAAGTTAGTAATATGAAGAATAAAAAAAAACGTACCTAAAGCAGACTTTGGTCTTCTCCCTTTTTAAAATACAGGCGTTTTTCACACTTTTTTTGGTGCATAATTAGGACTCCCACTGACTACGGGAATTGACCCGACGCCTCTTTTTTACGCAATGCACTTTTTAACGACGCTCGCGTAATAAAGCATGTTGCATGTACTAACAGTGTGCTTTACCATTGATGGAAATGGAAAGCTTAAAGAGGCTCTGTCACCAGATTTTGCAGCCCCTATCTGCTATAGCAGCAGATCAGCGCTGCAATGTAGATTACAGTAACGTTTTTATTTTTAAAAAACGAGCATTTTTGGCCAAGTTATGACCATTTTCGTATTTATGCAAATGAGGCTTGCAAAAGTACAACTGGGTGTGTTGAAAAGTAAAAGTACAACTGGGCGTTTATTATGTGTGTTACATCGGGGCGTGTTTACTACTTTTACTAGCTGGGCGTTGTGTATAGAAGTGTCATCCACTTCTCTTCACAACGCCCAGCTTCTGGCAGTGCAGATCTGTGACGTCACTCACAGGTCCTGCATCGTGTCGGCACCAGAGGCTACAGTTGATTCTGCAGCAGCATCAGCGTTTGCAGGTAAGTAGCTACATCGACTTACCTGCAAACGCCGATGCTGCTGCAGAATCATCTGTAGCCTCTGGTGCCGATGTGTCCTCGCTCGTCTGACACGATGCAGGACCTGTGAGTGACGACACAGCGTGATCTCTCGAGAACACGCTGTGTCTGCACTGCCAGAAGCTGGGCGTTGTGAAGAGAAGTGGATGACACTTCTATACACAACGCCCAGCTAGTAAAAGTAGTAAACACGCCCCGATGTACGCACATAATACACGCCCAGTTGTACTTTTACTTTTCAACACGCCCAGTTGTACTTTTGCAAGCCTCATTTGCATAAATACGAAAATGGTCATAACTTGGCCAAAAATGCTCGTTTTTTAAAAATAAAAACGTTACTGTAATCTACATTGCAGCGCCTATCTGCTGCAATAGCAGATAGGGGTTGCAAAATCTGGTGACAGAGCCTCTTTAATCAAAGTTTTTTTCGTGCAAAAAAAAAAATGCGCCAAAAAAAGCGTAAAAATAGGGAGGGGGTGAGACTCCCTCCCTCATTTACAGCAGCTGTGAGTCAGGTCACTTTGCCTGATTCACCTTGCTGTAATTCTGGGAAGTGCTCCCTCTGGTGGCCAACATAGGAAAACATGTCAAATGATCATTTACATTTTTAATATTTTACACTTTGTGGAAGAAAAAAAAGAAAAAATACACCAAAGAAAACAAACCTAGAAAAATAAGTAACTTGCTTGAATTATTTTTTTTTAATTCGCGACACATTCCCTAAAGAAAATGCCGCCTCTGCTATGTTGACGAAAAAACAAAAAAGTTCTGTCTGTTGGATAATAATAAAGGAATAGAAAAATACATAAAAAATAAATGTCTGAATTTTAACAACTTCACAAATGCGCCTCAATGAATGGCTTCTGTGAACCTTCCACTTACGCTACGTATGTCGTAAGCAGCAGCTTCTCCGGTTTCTTTCACGCGGCACGCCAAAACGACCCGAGCTCCCCGCTTGGCCATGTCTAGCGCTGTCATTTTGCCAATTCCAACATTTGCCCCTGTACAGACAAATGTAACATGGAGTCAGGGAGACTTTACATAAGAACAGTCATTCAGTCATGTGTCACAAAACACGTAACCACAGCTACAGAGATCACATGCCATTGCACGCTACACACCCTTATGTAATATAAATGCTGGGAACACAACTGTAAACTGCTGTTAGGGCATGCTGGGAGTTGTAGTTCACCCACGGCTGCGGACCACTGCTCTATAGCATTCACTTCAAGGTATGGAGCTCAATCATGTGACAAGACTACCTGACATTTGCGATGCATTTGCCCTTTAAATCCTCTGCCAGTTATTACTGATACAATTACCATATGTAACAAACCTGAGAATTTGCCACCTCAGACAATGGAGCTTCCGGATACGGAAATGTTTACCCGGCAGGTCCCCTCTTACCTGTCACTATGACGGTCTTCCCTGTCAGGCTGCTGTCACTCTTGCACTGCCTTCCTCTAATAAAGTTGTAGTAGATAAATACATAGAGCCCTAGGACTATCCCCAGAGGCAGCAGCAGCACCGCAGCCATGTCTCCTGCTCTATGTACACCACTATACACACACTGCGCCGTCCTGTGCCTGCAGACAATCCACGTTTATCTCATTACAGCCCTCCCCCACTGTCATTATGTAATGACAATCCTACAGCACGACCCACATAGTCCGCTGCTTCCTGCTAAACTCAGCTCAGCTACGGCGGCCCAATCGGGACATACTTTGGACGTTTGCCTTCTTGACCTAATTTTCATCTGTTCACTCCTGCTGGAGTAGAAGTCTCCTATGTCCCGATGCCTTATATGTAATATTCTGTAGAACATCTTTAGGGTAGGGGTTATTTGAATTAATTCAGGGCCGTATTACAGGGAAACTAAAAATTCACTATTACAATACTTCAAATATCTCCTATCTATCTCTCACACACACACACACACACACATATCTCTCTCTCTCTATCATATCCCCTCATCTCTCCCCCTCATATATCTCTCCCTCTCTCTCATATCTCACCCCCTCCCTCTTTCATATATCTCCCTCTATTTTATATATATATATATATATATATATATATATATATATATATATATATATATGTATATATTCCTCTCATATATTTCTCCCTCATGTCTCCCTCCCTCTCTTATATCTCTCTTTCATATCTCCCTCCCTCTCATATTTCACCCTCTTAGCTCTCTCATCCATCTCCCTCATATATATCTCCCTATCTCATCTCTCCCTCTCATCTCTCCTTCTCATATCTCCCTTTCTAATATATCTCCCCCTCATCTCCCTCTCATATATCCCTACCTCTCATATCTCTCTCCCATACCTCTCAGTTCTCATCTCTCCCTCATATATATCTCCCTCTCATATCTCTCCCCCTCTCTCATATCTCCCTCCTCTAATATCTCTCCCTCTTAGCTCTCCCCCTCTCTCATAGCTCATCATCTCTCTCTTCGCTCTCTCATATCTCCCTCCCTCTTATCTCTCCCTCTAAGCTCTCGCATATCTCTCCCCCTCTCATATCTCATCTCTACCTCTTAGCTCTCTCATATCTCATCCCCCTCTCACATATCTCCCTCTTAGCTCTCTCATCTCTCCCATATCCCCCCTCACATCTATCTCTCATCCATCTCCCCCATATATATCTCCCTCCCTCTCATATCTCTACCTCTTAGCTCTCGCCTATCTCTCCCTCTTAGGCCTCGTGCACACTTCCATCACCGTTTTCACGGCCGTTTATGACAGATCCGTGTGCCCGTTTTAGCGGCCGTGTGATTTCCGTGTGCACTCTGTGTTTCCGAGCATGGTACTGTCCAGGGTGCTGAAAGAGCATGGTTGTTCAGCGCTAGCCACTGTACAGGGTGCTGAAAGCGTTAATGGGCTGTACTGATCGACGGTAACCCTTTCAGCAGCCTGGACAGTGACTAGCGCTGAAGAACCATGCTCTTTCAGCACCCTGGGCAGTACCATGCTCGCCGCGCGGAAAATCCAATATTAATTAAATAAAAAAAATAAGTTCATACTTACTTTCCTCCTGTCTGGCCTCCAGGGATGACGTTTCAGCACGTCACCGCTGCAGCCAATCACAGGCTGTAGTGGCGGTCACGCAAGTCAGGATGACGTCAGAAGGCCGGCCTCCAGGGATGGCCCTTCATCCCACGTGACCGCCTCTGCAGCCAATCACAGGCTGCAGCTGCCTCTGCAGCCAATGACAGGCTGCCGCGTCATACAGGAAGGTCGGACTGGAGGCAGAAGAGGGACTTGTCACCATGACAATGACCGGGTACATATGAACTGCTTTTTATTTTATTTTTAACTAGCAGCCTCTTTTCTCTATCAGTAATTGATAGAGACAAGTGGCTGCCGATTAGTATAATATATCTGTAATGTACTTCTGTCCGCCCGGCCGTTGCTAGGCAACGGCTCCGTCACACACGGACGGTACACGAATGCCTTCCGTGTGCCTTCAGTGTTTGTTTTTTTTGACAGCCCCATTGACTTGCATGGGCCTCACGATCACGGAATCTCGGACCAAAGTTGGACATGCTCTACTTTTGATCAGAATGGAGCAACGGGACCGTCAAAAAAAACTGAAGTGTGCATGGCCCCATTGAAGTGAATGGGTCAGGGTGCTAGTCGTCAGAAAAATGGCTAGCACCCTTAAGAAAAAGACTGAAGTGGGCATGAGGCCTTAGCGCTCTCCCCCCTCAGAGCTCGCTCTCCCCCTCAGAGCTCGCTCTCCCTCCCCCTCGCTCTCCCTCCCAGCTCGCTCTCACCCTCGCTCTCCCCCCTCAGAGCTCGCTCTCCCCCTCAGAGCTCGCTCTCCCCCTCGCTCTCCCCCCTCAGAGCTCGCTCTCCCCCCTCAGAGCTCGCTCTCCCCCCTCAGAGCTCGCTCTCCCCCCTCAGAGCTCGCTCTCCCCCTCAGAGCTCGCTCTCCCCCTCGCTCTCCCTCCCAGCTCGCTCTCCCTCCCCCTCAGAGCTCGCTCTCACCCTCGCGCTCCCTCTCACCCTCAGTGCTCCCTCTCACCCTCGCTCTCCCTCTCACCCTCAGCGCTCCCTCTCACCCTCAGCGCTCCCTCTCACCCTCGCGCTCCCTCTCACCCTCGCGCTCCCTCTCACCCTCGCGCTCCCTCTCACCCTCGCGCTCCCTCTCACCCTCGCGCTCCCTCTCACCCTCGCGCTCCCTCTCACCCTCGCGCTCCCTCTCACCCTCGCGCTCCCTCTCACCCTCGCGCTCCCTCTCACCCTCGCGCTCCCTCTCACCCTCGCGCTCCCTCTCACCCTCGCGCTCCCTCTCACCCTCGCGCTCCCTCTCACCCTCGCGCTCCCTCTCACCCTCGCGCTCCCTCTCACCCTTAGCTCTCATCGCTCTCCCATATCCCCTCATATTTCTACCCATCTACCTCTCATATCTCCCTCCCTCATATCCATCTCCCACTCTGATATCTCTACCTCATATCTCTCTCGCTCATCTCACCCCTCCCAGCTCTCTCAGAGAGAGACTGCAGTTTTTAACAAATCTCCTCCACAAGCTGCGGAAACTTTGCCACGTAGAAATTGGCTTGCAGTGCAGATTTGTACGTGCGAAGCACGTTAATTTCTGTCACAAGCATGGATTTGCTGCGGATTTTCTCCAACAAATTTTAAGAGGAAGTTAAAAACAGCAATTAAATCAGTGTTTCGGATTAACCGCTACCATAGATTTACCGTATATATCGGCGTACAAGACGACTTTTTACACCCTTAAAAAAATGTCAAAAGTGTGGGGTCGTCTTATATGCCGGATATTGTCTACATTAGGGATGCACGTTGCAGCCGCACAGCTCAGTATAGTACACATGACTATGAGAGCGGGGCTGCGGCTGTGTAATTCAGCCACAGCCCCGCTCCTGAGTCATGATAAGTTCGCGGGGTCAGGATGATGCAATGCGGCCAGCGCTGCACTATTGAGCGACGGCACTGGAGACAGAACATGGCGGGCGCGCTACAAAACACCCCCATGTTCTGTCTTCAGTGCCTGAACTGCCGCTCATTAGTGCAGCGCCGGCCGCATCACCTCATGCTGACCGCGCGCGCACTTCCTGTCAGGAGTGGGGCAATGGCTGTATTACACAGCCGCAGCCCCGCTCTATAACGGCGGAGATCAGAGAAACCGCTCATCTCCGCCGTTATTCCCCTGAATGCTGCGATCACAGCTGACTGCAGCATTCAGGGGAAAGTGAGAAGGGGGGATGCCCCTGGATCGCGTCACAGGGAATTCCTGTGACGCGATCGAGGGCCATACCATATATGGGCAGACAGCCCAGGGTCTATTGACGGACCCCAGGGCTGTCTTACCATATTTCATGTTGTTAGGACATACCCAAGTATGTCCTAACAACTGCCTGTGTGCTATCTGTCCACAGGCTAATGTACTGGCACATATCTGATATATGTCAGTACATTAAAGTTTAAAAATAAAGTAAAAACAAAGTATTGTTAAATTTTTAAAAAAATACACCTTCACCTTTTTTACAATAAACATTAAAATAAGTCTCAATACATAAAATACACACATTCAGTAATGGCGCGGACAACAATGTTTTTGCATCATTTATGATGTCTATGCTGTAAAAAAAAAATGAAATAAACACGGCTTTCATTCACTTATTAATGTGAGGCGCGAGGTGCGATGAATTTACCCTCCATGTTCCTCACATTAATAGTAATTAACCCCATCATGTACCTCGCACATTAACCCAATATGACTGAGAAACATGATGGGATTAATTACTATTAATGTGAGGCGCGTTCAAAATTCATCACACGTCGCGCCTCACATCAGAAAACGGAAGATTTTTTTTTTTATTACTGTTGGCAAAAGTATCGAAATTGGTATAGAAATCGCAATACTAAACGAAGTATCGGTATCGAAGTCCAAATTCTGGTATCGTGACATCCCTAGTCTACATATTGTCTACAAACAGGTTGTGTGTTACCTTGTGAGCCTGCAGTCCGGTACACAGGCTCCCGGGATGCACGGAATCCGCCACGGATCTGAGGGAAGCCGGTATTAGCCGCCAGGGAACATCTCTGTAAGATCCTCTGGCCCGCCCTTTCCTCTCATTCGCTGCCTCTCAGATCTCGCACGATGAAGCAGCCTATCTGCGCATGCGCGAGTTCAAAGAGACAGAGAGTCCTGGGTCCTGCCGCCGATGGCCATAGTGAAGCGCTCCTGCACGAAATGGTGAGTATATCTTAAATTCTATATTTTAAGGGTAAAAGTTGGGGGTCGTCTTATACGCCCAGTCGTCTTATACGCCGACATATACGGTATACTGACTTTACCAATCCCCTGGCACTCCCGTGGGGACACTTCCCTGGTCCCCGTCTGTTTACCAGCCTCCAGCAATGACAAGGCGACGTTATAGAACGGAGACAAATGGAAACCATTTGCAACGGAAGCATTACCATTGAAATCAATGTTAATGAAAACAGAAGCTTTGGTTGCAGTGTGCCTTTCCGTTCATGGGTTCCTCCGACAAAGCTGCAATGGAACCCATGAACGGAAACCAACACTGATGTGAACACAATCTAAATCCTTTTGGTCAAAAGGAGGATTTTATCTTGGCGCCTCGGGGGAGGGGAATCTTTTTTTATTTTTTTTATAATCCGAGACAATGAAACTTTGCACTACAGGGAGAAAGGTCTTCTATACAGGTCTATTTTTAAAAATTTCTAAAAAATGACAGAAAAAAAATAAACAAACAAGATGAAGCTAACAGAGGATTGGATCTCAATACAAGAGGAAATATTTGCTAAGGGGATGTTTCCCCTCCCCCTTAGGTCGAGAGCTAGTCCTCATTTTGCTGGGAAAAAACAAAACAAAAAAAACAGACGTTTGGGAGAGCAGGACCCCCAAACATGATGCTGAATGGGCCTTACTCCACTTTTTTTTCCTTTAATAACTTAGTTTGACGATGGAAGGGGGGGGGGGGGGCAATGGAAATGACTACAGGATCGGACTACTATATACAAAAACTATACGTCTTACTTACAAAGCCCAGCCTCTCCCTAGACTTCTACCACAGCCCCTGTTGCACCTCCGCGGGCAGTGTACTGCCGAATGCCCAGAACTACTGGCCCCAGCAGTGCCGACTGATTCTCTTGTACTTAAACACCATTAGTCAATGGGTTCAGTCAGGCTCCGTTGGTATCTGTCATGCGACGGATCCGGCTTTTTTATTTTTTTCATTGTTTTGCTCCAATGACGGAGCAGAACAAAGAAAAACAGAACCCAGATGTAAACATAGCCTTATAGAACAGCTCCCCCCCCCCATTTATTAAAGTGAGGGGGGTTAAGTTTTGGCTATATGTTGACATATGTAATCTCCATTTTAAATTAGATCTGTCAGGTCTCCTATGCACACCTATTTGAGGGCAGAAAAGGAAAGAGGGGGAGATGCAAAGTTCAGGTATATATCTACATCTATATTATATCTACATCTAAGGCCTGGTTTACATTGTGCTTTTACCCTACATTTAGTGTGTATATTGGGAAAGCTCCCAACTTACATGCTAAACGCATATCTCCATTAGACCAACAGAGGCCAATAGTATCCTTTTGTCCTCCGTCAGGCTGGTATCAGTCGGTATACCTTTATTCTGGAGGACGTAACAACGTAGTAGATGCTATTCCATCCTGACTGATCCCGCAAAACAAAGGAATACCGCACGGTATACATTATTATTTTAAACTTATACCTTGGGGAGCTGCCCCAGCTCCAAAGGAAGAGAATCAGGTAGCAAGAAGCCCCTAACATCACTGTGCATATATGGAAACCGATGTCAGGGGCTTTCAATAACGGAGTCCCCATCCAGAGTATCGGTAGCGCTTTGGCCAGGGACTGGAGAAGTCCCTGATGTTACTGTACATATATGGTCAGTGATGTCAGATGCTCCACCAGGAATCACCGGCCACAGCGTTGCCAATGCTCTGGCCAGGAAATCTAGCATTTAAAGCTCCCAACATCACTGTCCATATATGAACAGTGACTACAGGAGCTCTGATCAGGGACTCTGTAGATGAAAGCCCCTAATATCACTGTCCAAATACGGGCAATGATGTCAGGGGCTTCCCCAGGCACAGTGCTTCAATTAGCGCTCTGCCTGGGGAGTTTGGCAAACGTATCCCACTGTATGCCTATACAGTGGGATACGTCGCTACATCAGACAGAATTTGTGAACCAGACCTGAGCTACATATCTATATATTCATTTTATGTGATTTGATTCAGTATTTACATGTAAAAAAAAAAAAAAAAAAGGAGAAAAAAGTTAAATGCTACCAGGACTCTGAGAAAGACTGAGCCCTGCTTCTCCCTGCCCACACACCGTGATTGACCGATTTTCCTAGAGGAGCTTATATACAGAGGGAGCTGTCAATTACTGTGTGTGGGAGTCTATCCTGGCAGCAGCATTTACACAGCTTTTTAGATGAAAAAACAAAAAGAGATAGAAAACTATAGATTTCCAAGCTCAGCACATCCCCTTCTATCACATGCTGCCCACTAAGGTAGCATAGGAGACCTGACACACATGTGGACACACATAAAATATGCTGCAACTTCAAGACCATTGCAATTAAAAGTATAGGTCATATAAACTCACCTATAGATGGCTAACTAATAGATAGGTTTTCATCATAGAGGAGTATAGCAATATAAGACAATACTGATCATGTACCATATATAAGAATGCTAAAACAGTAATTACCAATGTATACCAAAATTCAAAGTGGAGCCAGACTTTAGGCCGGGTTTCCACGTAGCGTAAACTCTGCGGAATCTCTGCAACAGAATACTGTGTGGAAATTGCGCAGCATTTACAGTAGCAGCAAAGTGGATGAGATTTAGTAAACACACTGCGGGAAAAAAAACTCGGCATAAACGTTAAATTGACCTACAGTGCAGAATCTAATTCTGCAGCACGTCAATTTCTGATGCGTTTTAGTTGATTTTCTGTTGCGGGTTTTCCCCATTGAATTCAATGGGGATGCAAACCCCCGCAACAGAAAGCCAAGTGTTGCGACTTATGCGGCGTAATCACAGCGAAAAAAAATAAATCATACCGTATATATCGGCGTAAAAGACGACTTTTTACACCCTTAAAAAAATGTCAAAAGTGTGGGGTCGTCTTATATGCCGGATATTGTCTACATTAGGGATGCACGTTGCAGCCGCACAGCTCAGTATAGTGACACATGAATGTATGGGAGCGCGGTTGCGGCTGTGTAATTCAGCCACAGCCCCGCTCCTGAGTCATGATAAGTGCGTGGGGTCAGGATGATGCGATGCGGCCAGCGCTGCACTAATGAGCGGCGGCACTGGAGACAGAACATGGCGGGCGCGCTACAAAACACCCCCATGTTCTGTCTTCAGTGCCTGAACTGCCGCTCATTAGTGCAGCGCCGGCCGCATCACCTCATGCTGACCGCGCGCGCACTTCCTGTCAGGAGCGGGGCAATGGCTGTATTACACACGGCTTTCATTCACTTATTAATGTGAGGCGCGAGGCGCGATGAATTTACCCTCCATGTTCCTCACATTAATAGTAATTAACCCCATCATGTACCTCGCACATTAACCCAATATGACTGAGAAACATGATGGGATTAATTACTATTAATGTGAGGCGCGTTCAAAATTCATCACACGTCGCGCCTCACATCAGAAAACGGAAGAATTTTTTTTTTATTACTGTTGGCAAAAGTATCGAAATTGGTATCGAAATCGCAATACTAAACGAAGTATCGGTATCGAAGTCCAAATTCTGGTATCGTGACATCCCTAGTCTACATATTGTCTACACACAGGTTGTGTGTTACCTTGTGAGCCTGCAGTCCGGTACACAGGCTCCCGGGATGCACGGAATCCGCCACGGATCTGAGGGAAGCCGGTAATAGCCGCCAGGGAACATCTCTGTAAGATCCTGTAAGCCTCCGTAGATCTCTCTGGCCCGCCCTTTCCTCTCATTCCCTGCCTCTCAGATCTCGCGCGATGAAGCAGCCTATCTGCGCATGCGCGAGTTCAAAGAGACAGAGTCCTGGGTCCTGCCGCCGATGGCCATAGTGAAGCGCTCCTGCACGAAATGGTGAGTATATCTTAAATTCTATATTTTAAGGGTAAAAGTTGGGGGTCGTCTTATACGCCCAGTCGTCTTATACGCCGACATATACGGTACTTGCCCAGAACACTCTTCTTTCTGCAGTCCGGCCTCCTGGATGACGTTGCTTCCCATGTGACCGCTGCAGCCAATCACAGGCTGCAGCATTACATGGCCTGCAAAGTCATCCCAGGAGGCCGGACTACGCGCAGAGAAGAGGGAGTGGGTAAGTATGAGCGCTTTAATCCGCAGCGGAAATTCAGTTCGAAAAAACTCACCACGGGGTGGTGCGGTTTTTATGACGGAAGGTGCTGCGGAGGTTCCAGGTCGGATAGACTGCGCAGTTTTTACGTAGCGTATCTGACGTGTGCGAACCCGGCCTTAATTATCAGCTGTATCTTGGGGTGTTTCTGACTGATACAGATAAAAGTCAAAGAACGTACCCACGTTATTATCCGCTGTTATAGGAGGTCATAAAAAGACCTTACACATATAACTCAGAAAGAATCAACTTTTTATATATACAGAATACAGGAAAAAAGGTTTTGTAAAATCTAAAACGATACAATTATATTTACATTGAATCTAGCTCGTCCAATCTCCTCAAAGAGAAGTGGCAGTATTACATTAAAAATAAACAAAAAGGGGACAAACAAGTTTACAACAAAAACTTTTGTTACAACAGACAGGAGCCAAAAGGCATATCACACGCAGCACTGTATACATTAAAAAAAAAATATATAAAAAAAAAAAAAAATCCAGGGCAAAAAGTCAGCCATCTGTTGTGTATGTACAAAACGCTGAATGCTGTACTTGCTGAAGAGGCTTTATTGGAGTTGTGGTCAGACTCAGGGTTTGAGAAGGGGGAACTTGTTGTAAGCCGTTACATGTAACAAAATGAATCCTGTTAAGTGAAAACCTGAAATGCTATATAAAAGGGTCACTGGCACAAAAAAAAAAAATGCATGAGCTTGATGTGTCTTATTCATTTACAATGGCATGAAGAACCAGGAGAATTTTTTTCTAAATTCAGTTTTTTCTGGTCTCCAAACGTTGCAATCTTGTCCAGGTAAACTCGCTACGGGGGAGGGGGGGGGGGGGGTTGGACTGTTTGAGTCTTAGAATAAAAAAAAATAGATATTTATATATATTTATAATATATGAAATGTATGATAGAAATATATGTGCAAATGCCCCTAAAATGAGCAGAGGAAAAAACAAAAATAAAAAGGGTGAAGTTTCTTCATATCATGCAGATGTGCAAACTCTTTCTGGCCAAAACATGGGTTCCGAGGGGCCACTGGACATGTTTGCGCCGACGAGTAAGTTGAATTGTAGGAAGAGTTCTTTGTCTTTTAAGAGTTCTAGTGTTTGGCTCCTAAGGAACGGAGTTGGATCGTAAAACCGGCACCTGATGGGGTGACTTCATAGATAACTTATCTTCCAAGTCCAGTTCTTGTGCTAAGGCCTCACTCTCACCTTTGGGCTGCCTAGTTGCAAACTCCGTGATGGAGAAGAGAAATTGAACGCAGCCCAACTTAATGTAGCTTCCGTGGTGTAAAAGAGCAGTGCCTTCCCAGCCGGCTCCACTTCCTCCAATGAGACTAGAGCTGCTGGCTTTGCAGTTACACGGCTGTACATGGGGACCTTGTGCATGCGAGTTCATGACTGCCTCTTCCTTAACAAGCTCCGGGTTTTGGCTCTTGCGGTGCTCTAGAAGGAAAAACAGAACAATGGGTTCCCAGAGTGTGAAATGCCGATCGACCAAATATACATACTGTATGAGAGTTAAAGCACTCCACCTCATGTATTTTCCTGGCCTGCCGCTGCCCACGTGATCTTCACTCCAGAACGAGGCTCCCATAGGAATGCATTGAGAGCCTGAGTTCCGGTTTTCTGAAAAGCACAGTGGAGGTCAGAGTGAAGATCACGTGGGCGGAGGCGGACCCGAAAATTTAATGATGCAGGAATCGGTACGTTTTTCTGCACACAGCACCCTACTGAAACACCAATGTACAAATGTGGAGTGCTTCTTTAATGTTTTACTGGCCATGTAGTAAGCACGATGGTTTAAGAATGGCTTTAGGTGCAAACATAAGAAGGAAAGCGACATGTAAGGCTCACAGGTTCACATCACAATTGGTGTGTATGTTCAGCGTATGCCGGATGAAAACGATAAACATATTTAAAGAGCCCTACTGACCCAGCGAATGCCAAAATAGCGTCCCTTGCTATCTGCCAGACAGGTATAAGACCATATACTTTTTTTTTTCAACTATACAGGAAAGCCTGGTCTGCTGCGATTCCCTATACAGTTGGTCTCCGCTAAAAGTATACTGTGCGGCACATTTTTTTTTTCTCCACAGGGTCCTATATATGACATTTCCCTGGCATATTCGCCAAATGTAAAGGTAAAACATGATGTGGAGCCTAACTGGGATGGAGTGAACAGCTGGTGGAAAATAGTGGCTATAACTGCATCAGGAAGTAGCATTGTCAATTTTTACATAAGGAGTGAAGCGTAATATATACCATAGGCTGATAAACAGAGTTGGGCTTCGTTCACATCTGAGTTGGGACTCCGTTCATGGGTTCCGTCTGAGCTTACAATCAGTGGAACCCATGAACGGAATCCAAACTGAAACAGTCGACTGCGCTATTAATTCTGTCAAAACGAAGGAACCCTTGCACAACGGTGACAAACTGAAACCATGGTTTCCGTTTGGATTCTGTTCATGGATTCCCCGCGACAGAAAGCTCAGTCTGAACCCATGAACGGAGTCCCAACGCAGATGTGAACGAAGCCTTAAAGCTGGCCATACATTTAAAATAGCTTTCTGCTGAGATTAAGAGGGGTATGAGCTGCTGTCAGTGGACCGTTTTTTTTTTAGGAAATCAGCAGGTTTGGCCGACATTTATCTGACAAATGGATCAATTCTAACGGACTGCCTGTTCTTACTGGGGTGAGAGTAACTGGGTCACGGGACCCTTTGAAAATCTGGGTAAAAAAAAAAAAAAAAGTCGTACAAAAGTCTACACACAATGATCGACTACTCCATCGTGGCAGATAAACGGCGTGATTTTTGAAGACCTGTAAAGGTTCAATCTGCAAAGTTGTCAGAATTATCTTTGCTACACATTTATTTTTAAATAGAAACTATTTTTTCTCCATTTTACTTAATTTGGGACAGAAAAAGGAAAAGAAATGACTTACTTATAACGTTCTGCACTTTGGCAACAATACTGCTGGGAGGGGTAGGGAGGATTTTCTCAGAAAAGTCACAGGAATAGAGAACATTATCAACAGTCGTTCCGTGTTCGCTGTAATTCAGCAACTCGTAATGCTTTGTGTTCTACATGGAGGAGAGAGCACAGGATATACATGTTAAACTATTTCTTGTACTGTAATGGGAGAACGGTTCATGAACAGCGTATCTACAACAGATCAGCAATTTCCTGCTGCACATATATCACCAACCCGACGCACTGTACGTCTTATCATTCACATCAGTCCACAATCTAAATGTTCCATTTCTAACACACACCAGAGACCATTTCATAGGAAGCCAATTGACTTATCAGTATGTTTTATGGAGTGTGGGAGGAAACAAAGGGAACCACAGAAACAAGGGGAGAACAAAACAAAACTCCATGCAGATGTTGCCCTAGATCGAAATCTAAACCCAGGAAAACCGAGCTAACCACAGTGTACAAGCTTTAAAGAAAAAAAACTAAATGTTATTTTTTTGAAGCATTGGACCTAATGTAGACATACCCACATATTTATTCATTACTAGATCTACTTTGACCTGGATGAATGGAAACCTTCAAACATGGTGCAGACAAGTGCCCTGAGCAACCACATTTCAGCAATGATTTTTCTGGTGCAGAATAGGAAATTAAATAAATGGCCTTAACCCTTTAATGACCAAGACAGTTCATTCGTTTTTCTTTGCAGGGAGAGCTGTAGTTTTGATGACACCATTTTTGGATATATACGACTTTTTGGTCAGTTTTTATTCCATATCTTGTAGGAGACTAAGTGACAAAAAAAATTGCAATTCTGGTGCGTTTATTTTTATTTTTTTTACGGCGTTCACCGTGCACGTTAAATATTACATAGTAATTGTTCAGATTCTTACGGACGTGGCAATACCAATTATGTTTTTTACATTACTTTTGGAGAATAACTTTTCTTTTATACATAAAAACCTTTAACTGTATTTTAAGTCTTTTTTTTACATTTTTTTATTAGTCCCCTAGGGGACTTGAAGATGGTTTGCATGCACAATATACTGCAATGCTAATGTATTGCAGTATATAGTGTTTTTTTTTTACTGGCTCCTATTGAGCCCTTTCTCCAAGCCCAGCCGTTAAGGGGGTTTTACACAGGACGATTATCGGGCAGACGAGCGTTAATATAACACTCATTGTCGATAATTGCCCTGTGTAAACAGGGGAACGATCAGCAGATGATCATCTGCTGGTCATATCGTTTTAAAAGAGTAAAAGATTATCGTCAGGGAGACGCGCTGCCGACATGATAATAATGGATAGGGACAAGCGATCGGAGTAACCCCTATCCATAGCTCCGTGTGACAGGAGCAAGCGAGCGCCGATCAACGATGTCTCATTGATCGGCGCTTGCTGCACCGGACGCTCATCGGTCGGTGTAAAAGGGCCTTCAGAGTAGGGTGTCCGCTGTAATACAACCCTCTACGACGTACAAACACTGTGTGGTGGTCAAAAAAGCAGTCAATGGTTTCTGAGGTAGAATACTCTGCTCTTTGTCTGTACACTTCTCTATACATGGTGCCACTGGATAAGATCAAGGGGACAACACCTTAATACAAAGATGAAAAATTAAAATAATGTTGGGAAAATACCTTCCACTGGCTTAATATAGCTACGCCAGTCTGTCACTTCCAGCAAACCCCCTGACTGCATTGCCCTTGCAACAAAATCGGAAAATGTGAACATAAATTAATATCTTGACGTTAGTGTCTGGCCTGTTAATGGTTTCATCTGGGTTTCCGTCACTTGACAGCTACCTCGACGATACCCATTAGAAGTCTATGGGCTCAGTTATAAACTGAAGCCATAGTGCAGATGTGAACAGAACCAAATAAAACATTAACAAACACAGACTACTGCTGCGACTTCTGATTTACTACTAGACGGCCATTTTTTTAAAGTTTTAGGTGGATATGCTTATTGGAGGTAATGCAAATAATGTAGTACTGCAGGTGAAGGTGCACCTCCGCTTGTAACGCCTTAACATACCCCATTAATGACCTGAATGTTCTGGTTCCTTCAGTGAATCGGTCAGTTCAATATGCTGCCCTAGGTAAGGGAATTAAAAAAAATTGTGCTATTTGACTAATAGGAGCGATCAAAAAATATACAGGACTCCCCTCACTCTCCTTACAGTGGTTGACGGCCGGCTGCTGTGTATTGGCATAAACGGGTGAGAGGGGTAGGGGAGAGCACTCTCCTCATGAATACACCAAACTCCTAACGAGCAAAACCACGCTGAAAAACGCCTGAAGGAATTTTGAGGCAGATTTTTTTTCTGCTTGCCAAAAAAAAAAAAAAAAAAACTCAGTGTGAACTAAGCCTAATAGCTAAACAGAATATATTTTTATGCCGTTTTGGCTAATAGAACGGGCCTGTCCCTGTAATATGCTGCCCATACAATAAATATTTTACACAGTCACAGTAAAATAAAGTAATAAAATGGGTTCTCATATACAGTACAGTTGATGTAATTTAAAGAGGCTCTGTCACCACATTATAAGTGGCCTATCTTGTATATAATGTGATCGGCGCTGTAATGTAGATTACAGCAGTGGTTTTTATTTAGAAAAACAATAATTTTTGACAGAGTTATGACCTATATTAGCTTTATGATAATGAGTTTCTCAATGGACAACTGGGCGTGTTTTACTTTTTGGCCAAGTGGGCGTTGTACAGATGAGTGTATGACGCTGACCAATCAGCGTCATACACTTCTCTCCATTCATTTACACAGCACATAGCGATATAGCTTTATCGCTATGTGCAGCCACATAAACACACTAACGTTACTGCAGTGCCCGGATAATGAATATACATTACCTCCAGCTGGGACGTGATGTTTATTCAGAATCCTGGCACTTCGCTAACACAATCCCGACACTACAGCACAACAAGCGTAATCTCGCGAGATTACGCTGTAAACGGTCATTTCAAACGAGATTATGCTCGCTGTGCTGTAGTGTCGGAATTGTATTAGCGAAGTGTCAGGATTCTGAATACACATCACGTCCTGGCTGGAGGTAATGTATATTCATTGTCATGACACTTAAGTAACGTTATAGTGTGTTTATGTGGCTGCACATAGCAATATAGCTATACCGCTATGTGCTGTATAAATGAATGGAGAGAAGTGTATGACGCCGATTGGTCAGCGTCATATACTTCTCTCCACAACGCCCACTTGGCCAAAAAGTCAAACACGCCCAGTTGTCCATTGAGAAACTCATTAGCATAAAGCTAATATAGGTCATAACCCCGTCAAAAATAATAGTTTTTCTAAATAAAAACCATTGCTGTAATCTACATTACTGCACCGATCACATCATGTACAAGATAGGGCACTTATAATGTCTGACGGAGCCTCTAAGACATTTATAGTTTAGAGTGATCAGTGTGATCTACTTTAAATTTTTTTAACCCCTATTGCTGTTCTGTAGAGATCACGTCTCAGCAATCATCTCATTATCATCACAGGCAGGATTACAACGACAGGAAACACCTATATATAGATAACAAGATCCACCATTGACAATAGGTGATGGACACAGCGCCCCTCCTCCCCCTCTGGGTCACAGAGCACGCCTAGAAAACTCCCATAGAAGTCAACGTACATCTCCAGTATACTGGTCCCTATGGTTTATGTGCCAGCTGTGAAGCATCTCTCTAAATGCTGTAAGTAGCTCAGGCAAGATGATCATGTACAGAAAACAGAATATAAAAAAAATAAATAATAATAATTATTATATATTCGATACACAATCCCTTAAAGGACCAGTGTTTTGGTCCTAAATGACCAGACACTTGTTGTGTGTCTTTATTTTGTCAGGATGAATTTCCTAAACCTTTTTATACTAATATTTATTTTGTTTTATTATTAGGTGTAAATTGTACAAAGAGTAAAAACATTTTTCTACATTTATAGTTTTTCGGCATTTTTCTACATTTGCAAATTCACACATTTTAGTATTAGAACGGGATCAATGTTTTGTTTTGATATATAATATGTATGACTATTCGGGAATTACTGGTGGCTCCGACATACAAACAGATCAGTTAAAATAAAAAAAGAAATGATACACATACCTCATCATAAAATATGCAAGCATGCTTGCCAGAAACATAGTTGCAATGACCATAATTTGTAAGGCACACGTCCATGTCTGCTCCTGTAATGAGAGTGGTGACACATGATGAGAAGGCTCCCTGTAATGGAGCGAAGCCATTTATAATGTAGGCTCAGTATTTGCAGTGATAGAAATAAAACGTCATGACCTCCCTTCTCAAAAACCACATACTAAAGAAAAATGGAAAAAAAGCCTTGTGGACTACTGTTAAACGGCAGACCCGTGGCATTGTGGTAGGACAGACTCACTTGTCTGACGTGGCACATACATTGCTTTAACACAATAGTAATGTTAACTTTCACTAAGAAAAGTGCAGATTGCACGGCATTGATTTTCTACAAGAACTATTAAATCGATGTGGTAAACTAACCTGTGCCAATATAAAGGGTCCGGTAGCACATGTTGACGGGAGCCCCAGAACCCATCATCAAGGGGTAAAACACGGCCCTGGCCTGCACATCTTTTCTCTGGGCTGTACCAAGGCAAACATAAGAAACATAGTTAAAGGAACAGTGTCATCACAAATTTATTTTTCATATGTTAAAGATGTTAGTGCTTTATTAAAAACGTTTATATTTATTTGTGTGTTTGTGTTTTACTTTTTCTTATTTTTACACTTTTTCTTCCCTATGGGGGCTGCCATTTTTTGTTCCATTTCTGTATGTGTCGATTAACGACACATACAGACATGGAATACGGCAGCCACAGTCCCATAGGGACTGCGAACGGCTCCCGTCCCATCCACTTCTGTGTACGCCGTCTGTGTGGGAACTGCGCATGCGCCACTCCCACACAGTCCAATTTGAAATTGGCGCCGTCCGGCGCCATTTTCCTGTGGACCGGAAGTCGCGGCCGGACAGTAAGATTACTACTTCCGGTCGCGGCTTCCGGACTTGTGCACTTGGACCAGCGGCAGCAGACGGAGCGGACGGGCCGGAGGGAGCCGCGGCGGCAGGAGCAGGTAAGAGATTTCAATGTATGTTCGTGTACGTTTACTATTGTATGTTAACCTTCTACACTGTGTGTTAGCTCAAAAAATGGCGACACACAGTGTAGGAGGTTAGACCGTTCAAACCCCTCGTTTCTCCCGGCTCTAGCCAGGATAAAGGAGGGGGGGATGCTGAGAGCTCACTAGAGCGAGGGCTTTTTACCCAATTTTGCAATGCTGCAATTTTGGGAATAGCTCCATCTAGTGACCAGCAATGGGAAATATTATAAATTAGAATCGAATTTATAATATTTCCTGACTCGTGAAAAAAATAAAAAAAATTTGAACAATGTTTAATCACCTACACACTAAATGTTTAATTAAAAAAAACAAAACATGTTTTTCTGGCAACACATTCCCTTTAACGTCAAAGCTCCACAAAGATTATAGAATTCAGCCAATTTGTTGGAGGTTTATAGAAAAATATAAATGATCAAAGCAAGTTGCCTATAGCACAAGTCCACCAGCTCTCATTTCTAAAGGCTCCATATTTGCTGTTTAACAAGAGAATCCCAATAGCCTTACACTACAAGCAAATAGTGTACAATATGCACCCACCTTCCACGTGATGTCCAAGCGAGGGAGTTGGCGGAGGACGGGTGGCACTTGCTACAGGATGTTCTTTGGAAGAGAAGATCTCCTGGATTCTCTGCATGGCCAAAAATTTGACAAGCTTCTCATCCAGCAAGTTGATCTGGATCTCTGCAATGATTCATTTCCAAAGAAAGATTGAACAACGAGTTTTAGCAAGCCTTGGGTAACCAGTACTTGATACAACAAATATGAAACCATATATTTTACTAAAACATTTGCACAATTAATACTGTAATTTACCTCCGTTTCCATCCATCAGCGATCTGAGAGAGTTTGCGAGTTCTGTCATCGCTGAGGCGTTTACTGTATAAGGTAAAGTACCAGTTGAGGCCCCATCGATTATTAACGTACTGGGTCGGACTTTACCATCTGTAACACAAAAACAATCCAATCACTTTGATAATGTATCACTGTTTTTGTGCAATATAATGTGAATATCATTTATTGCATATTTGTATATACACATAACAGCCAATACAAAGTGAAGAACAGAAATTTTTCTAATTGTGTGTCTATTTGATAAGACTCCTCAATCTTTCAAAATGCACCCTCTAAAAAAAAAAAAAAAAGATAATTTTAAGCCTACAGCCTGGTCTCACCCCCCCCCCCCACACCACTATTCCAGTCCATTCTGTTCCCGATAAGCAACACAGCTTTGATCCACCACTTATTCCTTACAAGGCCTCCTTCACACAGGGTTAATATTTTAACTGCAGGGGGGAAAAAAAGCCAGTTTTCTTAGTTTTAGACAAGCCCGTGTGTGTGTGTGTGTGTGGGGGGGGGGCGACAACAAAAAAAACCTCAAACAGTGTCACCAAAATGTTTTTTTTTATATCAGTTTTATGTTAGGGTTTTATTAAAAACGTTTATATTTGTGTGTTACTTTTTCTTATTTTTACACTTTTTCTTTCCTTATGGGGGCTGCCATTTTTTTTTCCATTTCTGTGTGTGTCGATTGACACATACAGACATGGAATACGGCAGCTCCAGTCCCATAGGGACTGCGAACGGGGCCCGTTCCATCCACTATGGTGTACGCCGTGTGTGTGTGGGAACGGCGCATGCGCCGCTCCCACACAGTCCGATTTGAAATGCGCGCCGTCCGGCGCCATTTTCCTGTGGACCGGAAGTCGCGGCCGGGCAGTAAGATTACTACTTCCGGTCGCGGCGGCGACTGGAGCAGGTAAGAGATTTCTATGTATGTTCGTGTTTCAGTGTGTTTTACTACTGTATGTTAACCTACTACACTGTGTGTTAGCTCAAAAAATGGCGACACACAGTGTAGGAGGTTAGACCGTTCAAACCCCTCGTTTCTCCCGGCACTAGCCAGGATAAAGGAGGGGGGGATTCTCAGAGCTCACTAGAGCGAGGGATTTTTACCCAATTTTGCAGCATAAAGCAATGTGGTTGCTATACCACATGCAATGCTGCAATTTTGGGAATTGCTCCATCTAGTGACCAGTGCTGGGAAATATTATTAATTGAATCCAATTTATAATATTTCCTGACTCATGAAAAAAATAAAAAAAATTAGAACAATGTTTAATCACCTACACACTAATTGGACTTGTGCACATGGAACAGCGGCAGCAAAGGGAGCGGACGGGCCGGAGGGAGCCGCGGCGGCAGGAGCAGGTAAGAGATTTCAATGTATGTTAGTGTTTGTGTGTGTTTACTACTGTATGTAAACCTACTACACTGTGGGTTACCTCAAAAAATGGCGACACACAGTGTAGGAGGTTAAACCTTTCAAACCCCTCGTTTATCCCGGCACTAGCCAGGATAAAGGAGGGGGGGATGCTGAGAGCTCACTAGAGCGAGGGCTTTTAACCCAACGTTGCAATGCTGCAATTTTGGGAACAGCTCCATCTAGTGACCAAAAATGGGTAGTATTATAAATTAGAAATAATTTATAATATTTCCTGGACTCGTGCAAAAAAATAAAAAAAATTTGAACAATGTTTAATCACCCACACACTAAATGTTTAATTTTTTTAAAAAAAACATGTTTTTCTGGCAACACATTCCCTTTAAAGAGGCTCTGTCACCAGATTTTGCAACCCCTATCTGCTATTGCAGCAGATAGGCGCTGCAATGTAGATTACAGTAACGTTTTTATTTTAAAAAAACGAGCATTTTTGGCCAAGTTATGACCATTTTTGTAGTTATGCAAATGAGGCTTGCAAAAGTCCAAGTGGGTGTGTTTAAAAGTACAAGTCCAAGTGGGTGTGTATTATGTGCGTACATCGGGGCGTTTTTAATACTTTCACTAGCTGGGCGCTCTGATGAGAAGTAACATCCTCTTCTCTTCAGAACGCCCAGCTTGTGACAGTGCAGATCTGTGACGTCACTCACAGGTCCTGCATCGTGACGGCCACATCGGCACCAGAGGCTACAGTTGATTCTGCAGCAGCAGCATCAGCGTTTGCAGGTAAGTCGATCTTACCTGCAAACGCTGATGCTGCTGCAGAATCAACTGTAGCCTCTGCTGCCGATGTGGCCGTCACGATGCAGGACCTGTGAGTGACGTCACAGATCTGCACTGTCACAAGCTGGGCGTTCTGAAGAGAAGAGGATGTTACTTCTCATTAGAGCGCCCAGCTAGTGAAAGTATTAAAAACGCCCCGATGTACGCACATAATACACACCCACTTGGACTTGTACTTTTAAACACACCCACTTGGACTTTTGCAAGCCTCATTTGCATAATTACAAAAATGGTCATAACTTGGCCAAAAATGCTCGTTTTTTAAAAATAAAAACGTTACTGTAATCTACATTGCAGCGCCTATCTGCTGCAATAGCAGATAGGGGTTGCAAAATCTGGTGACAGAGCCTCTTTAACTAAAAAAAAAACAAAAACATGTTTTGCTGGCAACACATTCCCTTTAATGTTGTGCTTTTAATGTGCAGCGCAGCCTTGGAAATACGTTGCTGTACTTGGCTTAGTAACATGGACAGATGCAAAAAAGTTTTTAAAATCCTACAACACACCTGGTGTTTCTAGCCTGTGCACGCTGCCCGTGGAATAGATACAGGTGCACCGCATACATAGGTTGACCGTATTAACCGCTTAGTGACCACCAATACGCCTTTTCACGTCAGTCACTAAGTGGCCTCAGGCAAGGCCGCCTTTTTCACGGCAGCCTAATCCAAGTCCTGCACGGGTGTCCTGTGCACGCTGGAGCGGCTGCTCGGCTGTCTAATAACAGCCGGGCTCCTGCTCCAACGGTAGCGACTGAAGTGCACTTAGATTGCGGCCGTTTAACCCCTTAAATGCAGCGGTCAATAGCGACGGTGGCATTTAAGTAGTTTACAGTGGAAGGGATCTCCCTCTGTCCCCCATCTGCAGCCCACAAATGAGATTGCAGCCCTCCGATGGAGTGCCATGGCAGCGGGGGGGGGCCTGCCCTGGCTATATACCAGAGTAGATTGCCTGTCAGTTTTAATGTGAAATACAAATTATTACTAAAGATTACAGTTAAAAAAATAAAACCATTCTTCCCATTAAAAAGTGGTTTTATTTAGTAAAAGTGTAAAAAAGAAATAAACACACACATATATGGTATCGCCGCGACCATAATGACCCAAACAAAGTGAACATGTAATTTAACCCTTTCATGTCGACAATCTGTAGAGACACGTCCTTTTCGCACATACCCAGTGCTGCCAGGACGTGTATTTACACGGCATAGCGCTGTGAAAAGCGATCAGGCGCCGACTGTGTCAGTGTCCGCGGCTCCCCAGCAACTCTGTTCTCTGTCAGCCGAACAGATTGGTACCAATGAAAACTACAGATGGTAACGTAACAAATAAAATCCGGTGGAAAAAAAAAAAAAAAAGTTCTGGCGCTCAGAATATAGCGACAGAAATTGTGTGTCCAAAAACGGATAAGATTGGGCACCATTTATCAGTGCGACACCGGCCACACATCTATGAAGTATTTATTTACCCCATTATTATACCCTCTTATGCCCTGATGTACTCTGCCCAGCTTACATATACCCCCACATTATAAACTAAAATACCAGCAAAACCCCAAACAGAACTATTACCAAGCAAAATCTGCGCTCCAAAAGCCAAATGGCTCTCCTTCCCTTCAGAGCCCTGCCGAGTGTCCAAACAGCAGTGTATTACCACATATGGGGTATTGCCGTAATCGTGAGAAATAGGTTTACAAGTTTTGGGGTGCTTTTTATTCTTTATTCCTTGTAAAAAAAAAAAAATTTTTTATATTTCTTCAGAAAAAAGTAGATTTTCATTTTCACAGACATGTTCCAATAAATATAGCAAAAGACCTGTGGGGTCAAGATGCTAACTATACCCCTAGATAAATTCCTTGGTGTGTAGTTTCCAAAACCACTTTTGAGGAGATTCCACTGTTTTGGCACCACAAGACCTCTTCAAACCTGACACGGTGCCTAAAATATATTCTAAAAAAAGGAGGCCCAAAAATCCTCTAGGTGCTCCTTTGCTTCTGAGGCCGGTATTTCAGTCCATTATCATACTAGAGCCAAATGTGTAATATTTCTGAAAACTGCAGAATCTGGGCAATAAATATTGAGTTGCATTTCTCTGGTAAAACCTTCTGTGTTACAGAAAAAAAAGTGTATTACAAATTAACTTCGGCAAAAAATATGAAATTTGTAAATTTCACCTCTACTTTGCTTTAATTCCGGTGAAACGCCTAAAAGGTTAATAAACTTTCTGAATGCTGTTTTGAATACTTTGAGGGGTGCAGTTTTTAAAATGTGGTGATTTATGGGGTCTATCTAGTACATAAGGCCCACAAAGCCACTTCAAAACTGAACTGGTACTTGACAAATTAGCCTTTTGAAATTTTCTTGAAAATGTGAGAAATTGCTGCTAAAGTTCTAAGCCTTGTAACGTCCTAGAAAAATAAAATCTTCAAAAAACAATGCAAATATAAAGTAGACATATGGGGGATGTTAATTAGCAACAATTTTGTGTGGTATTACTATCTGTTTTACAAGAAAAAATATAATTTTTGCAAATTTTCTTTACATTTTGGTGTTTTTCACAAATAAGCTATGAATTTATTGACCAAATTTTTCCACTAACAAAGTACAATATGTCACGAGAAAACAATCTCCAAATCGCTTGAATAGGCAAAAGCATTCCGGAGTTATTACCACATAAAATGACGTCAGATTTGAAAAAACGGGGCTGGTCATTGAGGCATCGATGACCCTTGGTCCTGAAAGGGTTAAACTGCACTGGACGTAAAAAAAAAAAAACCTACGGCAGAATAGCTATTTTATCCATTGCCCCCTCCAAAAAAAAATCAAAGCGCCAAAACGTACCCCCAAAAAAGTACCAATGAAAACTACATCTCGGCTCGCAAAAAGCAAGCCCACATATCACTATATTGGACAGAAAAATAAATTATGGCTTATGGAAAGAGGATGAAAAAAATAAATTTTAGTAAAAAAAAAAAAAAAAAAGTGTTTTTATTGTGCAAAAGCGGTAAGCGTGCAAAAACCTCTACATACATGGTATCGTAGTAATCGTACCGACCCGTAGAAAAGATAACATGTTTTTTTTTAAATAAGTCCTCATACAGCTATGTTGACAGAAAAATAAAAAAAAAGTTATAGATCTTTAACCCCTTAGTGACCACTAATACGCCTTTTAACGTGATTCACTACTGGGCTTTAGGCTAGGCTGACGCCTTTTCACGTCAGCCTAGTCTAAGTCCTGCACGGGTCTCCGGTGCAGGCAGGAGCCGGGGCTCTACTGTCTGATGACAGCTGAGCTCCTGCTCCAACGCCCGCGATCGAAGTTTACTTCGATCGCGGCCGTTTAACCCGTTAAATGCCGCCGTCAATAGCGACCGCGGCATTTAACTTTGTTTACAGAGGGAGTGCGCTCCCTCTCTCACCCATCGGTGGCCCGCGAATGCAATCGCGGGTCTCCGATGGGGTGTCATGGCAGCCGGAGGACTGATAAAAGCCCCCAGGTCTGCCCTGGACATATGCCTGTTAGGACGCGCCGGAGGCACGTCCTAACAGATTGCCTGTCAGATTTACACTGACAGGCAATAATGCTCTGGTATACGAAGTATACCAGAGCATTATAGCAGCGATCGGAAGATCGCACAGTAAAGTCCCCTAGTGGGACTAATAAAATCAGTCAAAGTGAAATAAAGATTATTAATAAAAAGTACAGTAAAAAAATAAATAAAACCATTTTTTTCCATAAAAAGTGGTTTTATTTAGTAAAAGTGTAAAAAAAAAAAAAAGTACACATATGTGGTATCGCCGCGACCGTAATGACTCCATTAATAAAGTTAATATGTAATTTAAACCGCAAAGTGAACACCGTAAAAAAAAAACGCCAAAAACTATGGCGAAATTGCAATTTTTTTCCATTGCCCCCCAAAAAAGTCATAATAAAAATGAATCAATAAGTCCCATGTACCCCAAAACAGTACCATTCAAAACTACGTCTTGTCCCGCAGAAAACAAGCCCAAAAAATCACTACATTGATGGAAAAATAAAAAAATTACGGCTCTTGGAAAGCGACGAGGCAAAAACAAATAATTTTAGTTCAAAAGTGTTTTTATTGTGCAAAAGTCGTAAAACATAAAAAAACCTCTACATATGTGGTATCGCCGTAATCGTACCAACCCATAGAATAAAGGTCACATGTTAATTACGTCGCACAGTGAACGGCGTCAATTTAAAAACGCATAGAACAATGGCGGAATTTCAGTTTTTTTTTTATAATCCCCCCCAAAAAGGTTAATAAAAGTTAATATAAAAATTATATGTACCCAAAAATGGTGCCATTAAAAAGCACAACTAATCCCGCAAAAAACAAGTCCTCATACAGCTATGTAGACGAAAAAATAAAAACGTTATAGCTCTTTGAATGCGACTATAGAAAAACAAATAAAATAGCTTGGTCATTAGGGCCTAAAATGGGCTGGTCACTAAGGGGTTAAGGCCTCATGCACACGAACTTATTTTTTTCCTCCTGTAAATACGGGTACTTTGTCACACGTATTCGACCTGTATTCCACCAGTATTTACGGACCCGTGTCCGTAAATACGGGTCCGGTGTCACCAGTATTCAACCCGTACTTACGGACTTGTTTTCCCTGCACTAATCGGCAGCCCCTTCTCTCTATCAGTGCTGGAAAGAGAGAAGGGGCAGCCCTTTCGGGCAGAGTTTCCGCAACGATTGAAAGTAAAAGAAGTTCATACGTACCGTTGTCTTGGTGACGCGTCCCTCTTTTGACATCCAATCCGACCTCCCTGGATGACGTGGCAGTCCATGTGACTGCTGCAGCCTGTGATTGGCTGCAGCGGTCACATGGGATGCAACGTCATCCCGGGAGGCCGGACTGGAGGAAGAAGCAGGGAGTTCTGGGTAAGTTAACTTAACTGCAGCGGTAGTCACTCTCCCGGGTGCTGAAAGAGTTACTGCCGATCAGTTAACTCTTTCAGCACCCTGGACAGTGACTATCCCCTGACGTCGCCTAGCAACGCTCCCGTAATTACGGGTGCACAAGTAGCCACCAGTAATTACGGGAGCCCCATAGACTTCTATGGGCCTGCCCGTGCCGTTATTACGGCCTGAAATAGGACATGTTCCATTTTGTTCAACGGCACGGGCACCTTCCTGCAAGCAAACGGGAAGGTACCTATGGCCAATAGAAGTCTATGGGCGCGTAATTAGGGGCGTTTTTACGTTCGTGTGCATGAGGCCTAAATGCGATGGAAAAAAAAATCAAAAATAAAAAAAATAATCAAAATAAATAAATAAATTGCTTGGTCATTAAGGACTAACAGGCTGGTCACTAAGGAGTTAATGTTCTTAATAACTTCCCCCACTGTGCTAGAAACCCCCATGAATTAGTCTGTGACTGCAACGGCAAGACCTCTAATGGTGGCTGGACAAATCGCAGGTAAATTGTTTCACTTTGGTTATTTATCAATTTCCTACTGACGGGGTAAAATTAAATAGTGGAATGACAATATGTATAAATTAAGGAAAATATTTGAAGGTCTGATATCAAAGGGATCTGAAAGGCTGAGTTTGGCCCTCGTTCACGTCTTTTTTTTATTTTGCAAGCCAATACAGACTTTTTTTTAGCATTGGAATCCGTGTAAAACACTATTTTGCCTCCCTTAGGTCTCTTGCACACGACCGTTCTGCCACTCGGTCCGTTTTTGACGGCATCTGAGTGGCACGCGATAGTCTTCACGGACCCATTCACTTTAGCGGGTGAATCAGGTCCATGAAAAATGGTCGCAGTCTCCGATCCGAGGAAAGATAGAACATGTCCCATCTTTCCTCAGATCACTGACGGGACTCGGACGGCACACACGGTCGCGTGAATGAGGCGTAAGGCTCCGTTTTGTGTACTGAAAAGAGGGCGGATTTCAATATTCAAAGTCAAAACCTCCAGTAGGACTTTTTTTTACAAAATCGTGCTGAAAAACCAGCATCAAAAACCAGCCTGGAAAACGCACTGATTTTGAAGGTAAATTCAGCATCTGATTTTTCAGTCTTCACTTATCACCGTGTGAACATGCCCTTTGACAACGCTAACAAATACTATATTCCTAATAAGTCCACATGCCAAATAAATTTGAGTTTGCAAACAATGACAGATGCTGAAGATGGAAGGTGTCAACAGGACAAAACAGATTGTGCCAACAGCCAATAAACAGTGACTCATAAGATACACAGTTCCATGCAGGACTATGCAGAACAAGGGGGGGCTCGCTGTATAGCTGCAGACACAGACAGGTCACTTGAATGGGCTGAACTGCAGTAACAGACAATGGTCAGTATTGTCAAAGATGTTCTTAACATGCGTAGAGTCCATAACTTTTAACCCCTTAATGACCAGCCTATTTTAAACCTTAATGAGCAAGCCATTTTTTTCGTTTTTCCATCGTCGCATTCCAAGAGCTATAACTCTTATTTTTGCGTCTACATAGCTGTATAAAGGTCTTGTTTTTTGCGGGACAAGTTGTATTTTTTAATAGCACCATTTTGGGGGACATATTTATTGATTAACTTTTATTAACTTTTTTTGGAATAGAAAAAAACCTGAAATTTCGCCACTCTTTCGCATATTAAATCTATGCCGTTTACCGTGTGGTATAAATAACACAATAACTTTATTCAGCGGGTTGTTACGATTGCAACAATACCAAATTTGTATAGTTTTCGTATGTTTTTTTCAAAATTATTTGTTTTTGCGTCTCCATATTTGAAGAGCCGTAACGTTTTTATTTTTTTCGCCGATGCGGTTGTATGAGGGCTTTTTTTTTGCAGGAAGACTTGTCGTTTTTATTGGTACCATTTTGGAGTAGATGCGACTTTTTGATCACTTTTTATCAAATTTTTTTTAAAGAGGCTCTGTCACCAGATTTTGCAGCCCCTATCTGCTATTGCAGCAGATCGGCGCTGCAATGTAGATTACAGTAACGTTTTTATTTTAAAAAAACGAGCATTTTTGGCCAAGTTATGACCATTTTCGTATTTATGCAAATGAGGCTTGCAAAAGTACAACTGGGCGTGTTGAAAAGTAAAAGTACAACTGGGCGTGTATTATGTGCGTACATCGGGGCGTGTTTACTACTTTTACTAGCTGGGCGCTCTGAAGAGAAGTATCATCCACTTCTCTTCACAACGCCCAGCTTCTGGCAGTGCAGATCTGTGACGTCACTCACAGGTCCTGCATCGTGTCGGCACCAGAGGCTACAGTTGATTCTGCAGCAGCATCAGCATTTGCAGGTAAGTAGCTACATCGACTTACCTGCAAACACCGATGCTGCTGCAGAATCATCTGTAGCCTCTGGTGCCGATGTGTCCTCGCTCGTCTGACACGATGCAGGACCTGTGAGTGACGTCACAGCGTGATCTCTCGAGAACACGCTGTGTCTGCACTGCCAGAAGCTGGGCGTTGTGAAGAGAAGTGGATGATACTTCTCGTCAGAACGCCCAGCTAGTAAAAGTAGTAAACACGCCCCGATGTACGCACATAATACACGCCCAGTTGTACTTTTACTTTTCAACACGCCCAGTTGTACTTTTGCAAGCCTCATTTGCATAAATACGAAAATGGTCATAACTTGGCCAAAAATGCTCGTTTTTTAAAAATAAAAACGTTACTGTAATCTACATTGCAGCGCCTATCTGCTGCAATAGCAGATAGGGGTTGCAAAATCTGGTGACAGAGCCTCTTTAAGTCAGGATTCACAGAAAATTTTTCCATAGTTTTTTATTACATTTTTTACGGCGTTCACCGTGCGGGTTAAATAATGTAATAGATTTATAGTCGGGGTCGTTACGGACGCGGCGATACCAAATATGTGTAACTTTTTAACTTTATTTTGTTTTTTAATAGTAAAGCATTTTGTAAGGGGAAAAGCTGGGTTTTTCATATTTTTTTTTAAATTAACTTTATTAAACTTTTTTTTTACTTTTTTACTAGTCCCACTAGGGGACTATAATATGCGATTCTGCGATCGCTATTATAATACACTGCAATACTTTTGTATTGCAGTGTATTACTGCCTGTCAGTTTAAAACGGACAGCCATCTGCTAGGTCATGCCTCCGGCATGATCTAGCAGGCATTCATTAATGGCAGACCTGGGGGCCTTTATTAGGCCCCCGACTGCCATTAGAGACACAGACACTCGGCGATCGTATCGCTGGGTGTCGGTGGGAGAGAGAGGGAGCTCCCTCCCTCTCTCCAAAACCACTCAGATGCGGTGCTCGCTATTGTGCACCGCATCTGAGGGGTTAAACGGGTGAGATCGATACTAATATCGATCTCACCCGGCAGAGCAGGGACGCCCCCAGCCCTCAGCTGCCTCTATCAGCTGAGAGCAGGGAGATTTGACACTCCCTGCTCTGTTTACTTTATCCTGATGCAGTGCCGTAAAAAGGCAAATGCATCAGAATAAAGCCCGTTAGTGGCCGCCGTTAAAAGGCGTATTGGCGGTCACTAACGGGTTAAAAATGACAGCCCTTATAGTCTCCAACCATAACACAAACCTCTTCATCAGATAAAATAGAGACTCATAAGTAAACTGCAAACCAGTATGCTTTAAATAGGGAGAACCCCCCCCTCCCCCAAATAATAAAAAACAACAAACAAGCACTAGTAGGCTGTACTAAGGCACTGTTCACATCTGCATCGGAGGCTCCGTCGCAGATCTGGCAGGGTTTACCTCAAACAATAGCAAAGCATGCTGCGCTATTGTGTACGGTAAAGTCACGGACACCCTGACGACGCTTATTAAAGTCAATGGGTTCCGTCGGCAACCGTTGGTTCCGTTACTCCCTTGTTCTGCTCCTCTGAAGGAGCAGAACGGAACAGCACAACGCAGGTGTGAACATAGCCTAAAACAGAGTAGTGTTGAGGGTCCAGACAATAAGTGGTAAATAAAAGTAAAATTTATTGTGACAATCAACCCTTTTAAGATGAAATATAACAATAGGTAACAGGCCACATTGTGACATTAGAGAGGAGAGACCTGATCTGGGCCATGCTAGATGCTCCAGCAGTTACCTTGTGATTATGTGATTGGGACACAAACAGAATAGGATATGGCACCGCATACTATAATGTCTACACGGAGATCAGAACTTCTTTTATTGAAATGCAATGTCCTCAGACACTTCTATTTCCCGAATTGCCCTCTTTTGGAACAGGAACAATTCCAGTAATCCGTGGGCAGTACAATTCTTAGAATGGATTGGCAGAGTTGTTGTCATCAAGTGTCCTTTACTCGCTTCACTCAAAAGCCCACGTTATATTTAAAAAAAAATAATAATAATAGGACGTCATTTTAGCAAAAAATTAAAAAAATTAAAGCTAGACTATTTTGGAGACAAATATATATGACTGCAGGTGCCCTCTATGAGAAATCTGTCACAACATACATCACTGCCGGTAAATTTTATGCTGACAAAAATGACGTCACCTTTACTATGCCAGCGTCTGGGTGAAGTAGAGGTGAGAGACTTTTCTCCTCATTTGCAATTTTTTTTTTCAAAATTGTATTTTTAAGTTTCATTTTATAAATGTGTTGAACTCCTGGACAAGCAGTAAGCCACGTCTGTTCCACTTTTAAAACTAACGTGCATGGTGCAAATCGCTCCAAATCCTGGCACAAATGGTTAACATTTATGTTGAACAGCAAATTAGACACGGAGTAAAATGCACCAAATAAAATAAAAAAGCGCAAATACATTGACAAACGTGGGTCATTAAATATATGGACAAAATAAAAGGGTGTCATTATTCTACGGACTATGCCAGAACAGGAGAAGCAGGGAGTTTGATTCTGCACCACTTCCAGCCACTTGTAGAATGACCAGGTTAGGGTAATAGATGTATATTAAGAATGGCTGATAATTCAAGGTATTCACCTTTCATGAGTCTTCACTTTCAACATATTCCCCACAGCACGTGCAGTAGTCCAGCACGGTGCTATACATGTATAGGGCACATGAGCAGCATGTGTTGGCATCATACTGAAACGACTGGGATCGGAGAGAACTCAGATCCCGCCAGCTTAGATGCCACGGTCAAAAGCTAGCTCCAAATAAGTTTTGAACATAAAATAACAGGCACATAAAATCCAAATGTGGGTCCTTTAATAAAATGACTTACCTGTGGGTGGAGCTGCTACACAAAGCCTGGATGCACCAGAGGCGAGATCACCCCCAGCTGCCTGTGGAGGGGTAAGTGCCCTGGTGCCAGAAAGTGGTGACCCAACAGGTCTGGAATCATGTTGACTGAGTGGAGGAGCAGGTTGCGTTTGGGTAGGTTTCCATGACAAAGTGCTAGTGATCTCAGGACTGGTGCAAGAATTAGGAGGTGTAAGAGCAGGACCTGGAAGCCTCTGAGTACAGTGTAAAGGTCCCTTCGAGCCTTCTGTCTTCACGACATGATTTGGGAGAATAACTGTTGTGGGAGGAGTGCCTGGCCGAGGCCTTGTTTGTCTCTGAGAAATGACAGAAATGCCAGGACTGGTTCCAGACAGTCTTTGATGGTCATGTAACTGTTCCGTGGGGCTTGGGCTAATATTATATGTATGAGGCCCATTCGACTTAGACTCCAATATAGCAGGTCCATTGGAAGTACCACTGCTGGCTGAGAGATGCGGTTTTACAACGTAAGTAGCATCTTCTTCCAAGATTGTAGATTGACTGCTCGGACACAGTCCTAAAGACGGAGATAACTGAGGCTTGCCGTCAGGGTGCTGGTGAGAGTTGGACACAGAACCATCAGACGAAATGACTGGTTTCACATCCAACAAGTCAATGTCATCTGATCCCCAGGTTGGCATCTGCTTAGCAGATAAGTATTTCAATATGCTGCACTGAAGTGCAACCACGCTACGGAGCCACTAAAGATTCAAAACAAAAGCCAAAACAATTGGATTAAAACTATGAATACATCTCCCAGCAGATATCTAGGAGTTACAACATTATATGTATAACAGAAGATGATGGCATTTGTGGCTCTATAGGTGTTCTAATAGAAATAGAAATATTTACCAAATCAAATCAGTTTAATAAATAAAAAATAAAACATTTCAGGGTGTCTCACACAGCGGTACTATCCAACCAATATTTGGACAATAAACCCAAAATGACAATTATAAACAATGCTAAAACATATTTATGAAAGAAAAAAATGCTCCTAGTACACAATCATGTATTCAAAATCACCATAGTAAAATAGAACACCGCTTTTTAAAGGGAAGGTGTTACGAAATATTTTTTTTATATGTTATTGCTTTTAGTATGTCATTAAAATAAATTTTATTTGTGTTGTACTTTTTTCTTTTACTTCTCTATGGGGGCTGCCATTTTTTTTTTCATCTGTGTCGATTAACGACACATACAGAGATGGAATACGGCACATACATCCCCATAGAGAATGCGAACGGGAGCCGTTCCATTCACTACAGCGTACGCTGTCTGTGTGGGAACGGCGCATGCGCCGCTCCCACACAGTCTAAATGGAAGGTCTTCGGCAGAGCAACATCCGTCGCCATTTTCATGTGGACCGGAAGCCGCGGCCGGACAGTAACACGACTACTTCCGGTCGCGGCTTCCGGCCATATGTTCAGACGCAAGGACTAGGAGCGGAGGCAGCAGCGGTAGGTAAGTTATGTTTGTGTATGTATGTTCGTGTTATACTGTGTGATTACTACTGTATCTAATCCTCCTACACTGTGCATTCGCTCAAAAAATGGCGGCACACAGTGTAGGAGGTTTGAACATTCAACCCCCTCCTTTCTCCTGGTACTAGCCAGGATAAAGGAGGGGGGATTGTTTGAGGACACTACAGCGAGTGTGTCTTCTCAAATTTTGCAGCATAAAGCAATGAGGTTGCTTTACCACATGCCAATGCTGCAATTTTGGGAATTGCTCTCTCTAGTGACCAGCACATGGAAAGGTTATAAATTAGAATCTAATTTATAATATTTCTTGACTTGTGAAAAAATTAGAACAATGTGTAATCATTTATATACTGTTTAACTAAAAAAAAAAAAAATAATTTGTAGCGACACATTCCCTTTAACATTTTTGTTGTTTTAGATCTTGTGGCAGGTACAAGAGGGGGTGAAAGTGCTGGTGGTCTACTAACCTCTTGCTGCTCTGTTTGGTTAGCTAAGTGCTCAGAGTGCAGTAGGTGCTTTTGTGATTCTTCCGGTACACCATTGCAAATTAGCTCCCCATCACGTATCCCTGCAGGAGGCAGTAATTGTGGAGGCGATTGATACTGGGCCTTGATAGCTTCAGGAACCTGATGAGAAGCAATGTAGACAATTAGAACTGGGAACCCCTTGTAAACTACATAAAGCAATGGCTCAGAACACCCAACTTTTACAATTTAGTGGTGAAAAGTATAAAAATCCTTTATCTGTAGTCATTAAGTCAAAACATGCTCTTCAATTCAGATAAGCATTTGGTGTATTTTTTTTCTCCCCTGATGCTTTCCCTTTAAAAGCTTCAGATTTGGAAACGGCTTCAAGTTGTACGCACCTTGACAGTGTTTTTCCTGGCTGATGGCAGCTGCCTGCGGTTTGGGGGGTGTATTTTATGGATGCGGCTCAGAAAGTCCAGCTTTACTGCATGCTGTGAAATGCCGTCCTGAAAGCGGTCAAACACCTGGCATCTATTACTCAGGGTCATATTCTTCTGGTTCAGCTGAAAGACATACAAGAAAGTTAAATTTGGGGAGGCAAATTTTAAATAAACTATAATAAGATTTTTAGACGCAAGCATCATTACATGTCCCCGTTGATAACTTAGCGGACACATGAACTGTGATTTTTTTGGTTATCCAGTACAAAAGGGTTAACATGGGCAGATATTTTTACTGACCGGGAATCTGTCATTGTAAAACACATTTTAAAAAGTGTAAATCAGCAACGGTGATTAACAATGAGTGACTCACCACAATGTGCTCAATATGGTTGGGACACATCCAGCGGCCGGTTGGCATGGCAGTAAGAGGAGGATCTAAGCAGTCCATATGAAACAAGAGAGGGCAGTAATCACACTGAATTAAAGGTGCCACTCGACAGCTCCTAGCAGACAAATGACAGATTTAAGTGAATCGTCGGAACGGGCAGCCAGCATCAAACGATAAATATATTTCAATAAAGTTACCTAGGATTGTACAACACTTTTTTTTTTTTGCACCTACACACGATCACAAGAAGTACTGCCCTAACGTCAACCTTCACAGCTAGATTCAGAACATGTTCATCTTAAGATATTTCTAGGTTCTTCAAAATGCGAGATAAAGGATCAACACTGCCTCATTAGAGTCCATTCACACAGCGGATTTTGCGTGGCGGGTACTACTGCAAAATCCACCAGGAATTATTCCTGCCACCGGCAGGAACTTTCCTCCTCCCATTGACTTCAATTGAATTCCTTCTCCCATTGAATGCCCCCAAAGATCGGGTAGGACGCTTCTTTTTCCCGCTACCTGAAAAAAAAAAAAGCTAGCGGGAAAAAGCGTCCAACTCCCATTGAAATAAGTAGGAGGTGGAAATGTGCTGCGGAATCTGCCGCAAAAATCCCGCTGTGTGCACAGGGCCTTACACATCTAACATATAACCCCTCCATCCAACAGAAAGGTGGATAAAGAACAGCCTCATGAAAGGCATGTGCTTACTCCTTGCATGTTTAAAGACTGGACTACACTTTCAAACTTTTGATACGTCAGATATATCAAAAGTTTGGTGGGGGTCCGGGTGCGGAGACCCCCATTGTTGCTGAAACTAAGGTGCAGAAGCACTCAGCTGAGCAATTTGCTCTTTCGGCTGTGATCAGGGCTCCTTGTCAGGCTGAAAACAGCTTAAATAGACGTCCTATGAGAGCCGCCTTCAGCCTGACGAGGAGCGCTGATCACAGCCGAAGGAGCAAATTGCTCAGAAGAGCGCTTCTGCACCTTAGTTTCAGCAACAATGAGGGTCTCTGCACCCAGACCCCCACCAATGTAAACCTTTGATATGCCTCTGTGACCTATCAAAAGTTTGATTAAAGTGTAATTCCCATTTGAAGTTCACTTATTGTTACTACAGCCTCCGACAAGTTAGCCGTCATTGATTGCAGACAAGACCCAGTAGACCTACAATGGGACCACACAACATCTCTACAATTCTTTTATTAGGGGAAGGACTCAATAAACACATCAGTAGGGTCGTTCAGACTATGGGGACAGCCTGTGTCTGAGAACAGGATGCAAACAAGCAATGGGGAAATGTAACTTCCCAGAGGCTTCCCGGCTCTATTATTAGATGGTGTCACGTAACACTCCTTTTTAAAACAATGAAAGTTTAAGCCCTTAGCGACCAGCCTATTTTTGGCCTTAATCCCTTAACGACATGTCACGGACAGGTACGCGGCAGCCATTAAGGGGAGGTATGGAGCGGGCTCACGGGCTGAGCTCGCTCCATACGCAGCGGGTGACGGCTGTGTTACACAGCCGACACCTCACTGCAATGGGCGGTATCAAAAATATAAAAGTTAACATAACTGGTATCGCCGTGTGCGTAAAAACCTGAACTCATAATATAGAGTCATTTAACCCGTTCAGTGAACGACGTAAAATAATAAATAAAATATATATATTTTTTGGTAAACTTCGCCCTCCAAAGAAAAGAAAAAAAAAAAAGAATAAAATGTGATCAAAAATTTGCATGTACCCCAAAATGGCATCGGTGAAAACTACAGCTCGCCCGGCAAAATTTAAGCCCTCACACCTCCAAATTGATGGAAAAATAAAAAAAAAAGTGTTATGGCTCTCAGAATACAGCGCCACAAAACTTTCTTTTTTTTTTTAAAGTGGTAAAACATTAAACAAAACTAATTTTGGTATTGCCGTAATCGTATTAACCTGTAGAATAAGGTGAATATGTAGTTTTTACCGCCTGACTGATGCCGTAAAAACAAACCCCCCCCCAAAAAAGTGTAATCTGTGTTTTTTGCCCTTTTCACCCACAAATATTTTTTTTTCAGATTCCCAGTACATTATGCGGTACAATAAATGGTGCCATGAATAACTACAACTTGTCCCGCAAAAAACGACGAAGAAATAGAAAAAGTTATGGCTTTTGGAAGGCGGGGAGGAAAGAATGAAAATCATTGGCCTAGTCATTAAGGGGTTAATGGCCAAAATTTATTTTCCCCACTGACTTAGATGTATGTACGACTTGTTTTTTTTGCAGGACGGAGTTGCATTTTTCAATGGCGCCATTGTGGCACACCTGACTAACTTTTGGGGAATGAAAAAAACCACAAAAAACACAAGAAATCCCACTATTGTTCTTTGCTTTTTATATTTACGCCGTTCATTGTCGAGTAAATAACAGGTTACCTTTATTCTACAATTATGGTGACACCAAATACTGATAGGTTTTACTACTTTTGCACAATAAAACACTGATTAAAATATTTTTTTGCATTCCAATAGCCGTAAATTTTTTATTTTTCTGTCTATGTAGTCACATATTGGCTTGTTTTTTGGCAGTACGAGATATATTTTTTAATTGATACCATTTTGGGGTACATAGGGTGTATTGAGAAACTTATTTTTTTCTTTGGGGGGGTATGAAAAATAAATAAAAATATGGCTATTCCACAGTTGTATTTCGCATTTTTTTCATGCCATTCACCTTGCAGTTTATCTAACATGTTAACTGTATTGTTCAGGGTCATCAGAACGGGACCCCGAGCAGACACAAACTGACACCGACGGAGCCCGTGGTTTAAGTTTGTCGGTTGTGCACCGGACCCGTCGTTTTGCCGGAAGCAATAGCGTAGTAGACTATGCTATTTCTTCCGGAAAAATGACGGATCCGGTGTACAAGAGAGACAAACTGAAACCACGGGCAGCGGCTCCGTCCTCATTGAACTCAATGGTGATGGAAATTGAAACCACTGGTTTGTCGGTTTCAGTTTGTGTCTGCTTGGGGTCCCGTTCTGACCGAAACCTCTGATGGAACATCAGAACGGGACCCCAATGCAGATGTGAACAGAGCCTTATTATGGAAAACAGGATTATGTTTAGTGTTCCCTTTTTTGATAATTATTTTTTATAGTAATAATATTATTAGTCCCAATAGGAGACGTCATTGTGCGATCTACTGATCGATTATATAATTCTTTGGTATACATCGAACACCAAAGCATAATTGCCTGTCAGTTGCAGGCCTGAGGACCTTTTTGTTAGGCTCACGGCTGTCATGGCAACCCACAATCACATTTGCGGGCCACTGATGGGTGACTGAGGGAGCCCACATTTCTCTGAAACTACCAAGATGCCGCAGACTCCAATGATCGCAGCATCTAAGGGGGTTAAATGGTAGGGACCACAAAAAACCTGCCACTCCACATTATGGGGTTTAGGCTTCATATACACGACCATATAACAGATTCATAATAACGCGCTCATAAAAGGCCTATGAGCCCATAGTGAACCTTTGCGTGTGCGTGGCTTTGTGCACACAGTAGCAATAATATAGTGAAAAACAAAAATAGGCAGAAGTAAGACCATTTATACACAACATTGACAGATCGTAGTGGTGAGGGCTATGCTTAAATTCATAAGAATATGATGTATATATAGAAATATTCATGCAGTGCATTATAAGGTGGTTTCTAAGGAGACTAGTTACATTTCGTACCTGCTACAAGTGAAGCAGACTTTAACTGGTAGAGGCACCAAGCCATTGTGATCCAACTCATGATGTGCTTTCTTAACATTTTTCCCTGTCATTTCTTCTTTTCTCCTTCGCTTGCTGGTGCCTACAGAATTGGAAGTACGTAGCACATTACGGAACTAGCATCCAAGAATGGTGGGAGCAACTTCACAGTAAGATGAAAACCAGGCAATAAGGTGTCCATAAAGACATTAGGTAATGTGGAGATTATGGCACGACATACATAGAAATGACAATCACTGACCTGGAAGTGCTGTGGTGCAGGTAAGCTCATTAGGCAGCTGAAACTGGGTAGGATTTCGCTCCATGGCGGCTGCAATAAGTAACTGAAATGGCCTCTTGAGTTGAGAATGACTGTGCTCGGAATCCACAGACGGTTCTTCATCCACATCGATCATGTCCTCATCCATGTCATTTTGCTCAGAGTTGGGTGTATCAGTGCTGACACTAGATGTTGGTGTGCCTGGTCGGCTTACCCTTCTCTCTAACATCTTGGCTTGGGCAAGGGCTCGAAAGCTGCCAGCAGCTCTTTCAGAATAATCCATGTCACTAGTAGGCGACACATTCCTTCTCCCATATCTGTCAAACAAGCCATTGACTTGTCCAAGCTCCTTCTTACGCTCACGTTTCTGCAAAGACAGAAATCCAGATTTTGAAGTTTACTTAATTAAATACAATGAAAGTATAATGGAGAAGACTTACTATTATTGTCCTAAATTCACAGCGCTTAAGCCTCATGCACACGACCGAGTGTACCGTCTGAGTCCCGTCAGTGATCCGAGGAGAGATAGGACATGTTCTATCTCTCGTCGGATCAGAGATGCGGACCATTTTTCACGGACCCGATTCACGCGTGAAAGTGAATGGGTCTGTGAAGATTATCGGGTGCCACTCGGATGCCGTCAAAAACTACCCGAGTGGCACAACGGTCGTGTGCAAGAGACATTAGAGCTAGAGTAGATGCACCAAATTTATCACAGTGACTCATGCTCTATGATAAATTTGGCGCATCTTTAGACAGTTGTTTACCTTTAGGCCACCTCTTGGTTGGCTTACTTTGGACCAACTTTTTTTGCGATGTGTGTCACACAAACCACGCCTCATTCCTGCTAGACCACACTCACTTTCCAATAAGCCACACCCCTATGTCAAGCTCATTAAAGAGGACCGGTCACCTCTTCTGACTATTTTAGTAAATACTGGTTTTCCCCATGAAACAATTCTGCAACATATTTTCTTAGAAATGTATAAATAGACAACTGGGCATTAGGGTCTCACTCTAGCAGCACTGTTGGACAGTGTCAGTCTGTGTAGGGACACCCCCCCAGTATTTTGCATCAGTATTCGTAAGTCAAAACCAGAAGTGGGTCTAAAACACAGAAGAGATGCAAATCTTTCCATAAGGCTACATTCACACGACAAAAAAACGGCCATTAAAAACTGATCAACAAGCAGTTTTTTCATGGTCGTTTTGCATCAATGTGTCACAAAATTTTCATCCATTTCGAGTTCGTCTGACAGTTTTTAATGGCCGTTTGTCATCAGTTTTTCATGGCTGTTAAAACAACAAAAACTAAAAATTGATGGATTTCGGAATTTCTGGGATTGGCGTGGCCTGCAGGCAACATGAGCGGACGTGAAGTGTGGGAGCTCCGACGGATAACCTGCTATACACATCATCCTGCTTATACTCCTGAGATAGACAGACCTTTTACAGATCACAGAAGAGCTTCTGAGGTATGGCACCGATTGGTCCCACGAAAGGGTCATCAGCGGCAGAGAAATTAAAGGATTTTGCAAGGGACGGCACACAAAATGGCGCTGCAGCCTGTTCAGCACAACGCTCCAGATCACCACACGGTCAGAGTGCTCACACGAGCCAGTCTGAGGAGACGGAGCCTGGTCCTGATCTGACACTGCAGCAGGTATATGAGCAACTGTTGCAAGCTATATCTTTGTCTATCACCTCTCTGATGGGAAAGATAGGAGAGGTGAGGGTGGATCTTGTCTTGCCCCGCCATGATGTTCAGACACAGAGGGTGAAGGAGACGGAACTTCGTATTTACTACTGCTTGAGTTGTGGCAATATAAATGCGACGATTTGGAAAATCGTTCGCGTAGAAATAACGTAAGAATTATTGGGCTCCCGGAACGAGTGGAGGGCTCTACACCTGGCACATTTATTGAGCAATGGTTCCGGACCACCTATCCTGAGGCACCATTCTTGGCGGCATTTGCCGTAGAACATGCATACAGGTGCGTCTCCTAAACTGGAAAGATCGGGATTTGATCTTGCAGATGGCTCGGAAACAACAAAAGATATTCAATATGAGAATTCTGGTGTTTTATGGTTTCTTGATTTTTCAGCTGAATTGCAGAAAAAACGTGCGACATTTATCGCTGTGAAAAAGAAAAGGCGGGACTTAAACATCTCTTATTCAATGGCTTAGCCGACTCGTCTCCGGATATATGATGGCGGGAAGACTGTTTTCTTTGGGGACCCAAGGGAAGCTGAACAGTGGCTTACTATGCGGCCAGGAGACTTACATGATTGATACCGGTTACCTTTCCTCTGCTGAATCTGCTCTGTCTGAGCATGTAAAGTTATGGTGACTTATTTCCTGGAGGAGCAGGCTGGAAGATTATTTTTTTGAATTTTCTTGTCTGGTATATTGCAGTACTGATACCTGTCGGATGCTAAAATTCTAATTTTCTATACTTTAAAAACTTTCATGCCTAACCTGTGAATAGGTCTGATTTGTAATAGCGGGGTTGACTTATGTTGCAGTTTTGTTTCTGCTCAGCTTAAATTTACCATCTTGAATTGTATGCACAGATACCCCGTAACCATAAGCCATGGTACACAAGTTCCAACCATACCTCGAATGGTTACTGAAGTTTTTGTACGTGGGTGGGGACCTCTCCCAAGGATACCCTTAACGGAGATCGTTATGTTGGACACTGTGTTAAACATGTAGCAAGCATTATAACCAATGTGAATGTCGTACATTATTACCTGCTGCTATATATGCAATGTACGGGGTATGTGGGGATGATTTTGATAGAACTTGTGTGTGTGTTCCTTTATGGCTGACCTGAAAGTGATGTCGTGGAATGTTAGCGGAATAGGTAGTTCCCGTAAGAGAATTGCAGTGTTTGCACATGTGAGGAAATTCGGGCCACACATTGTATGCCTCCAGGAGGTCCATATGACTGCTGATTCTGTCAATAGATTGAAAAAAATAAACATGGGTTGAATGGGCAGAGCATTCCTGGCACACGTCAGATTCTCGCAGTTACTTTACTAGTTCACCGCGCAGTGCGATGGAATGCGACTGACAATTGTGGATCCAGAGGGTAGATATGTTTTTGTGCATGCCTATATCAATTGTGTATCTTTTGTGATCTTGGGGTTATACATTCCACCCGGCTAATATGTCGCTGCTACAACTAGCGGTTAATTTTGCTTCGAATTATCCAGAGGCTAAAGTTATTTGTATGGGGAATTTTAATATATTTCTGAACCCGGTTCTTGATAAGTTTGTGCCCCAGGGTAGTGCTTTGGAGTAGAGTTCTTCTTCAAACCTGCAGAGGTTAGAGGATGAGATGGGATGGGTGGAATGGTGGAGAGTAAGACATCCCCAATCTTTGGAATTCTCATGATTTACTCCTTCTAGAGGTGCATTGTCTAGAGTTGATTACATGCTTGGCTCATTGGGTTATAGGATTTCTACTATTGAATATGCCCCACTTAGTGTTTCGGATCATGCACCTCTACAGGCAGTATTTCACTTATATGACTGAAGAGCCAGTAAAATGAACTGGAGAGTGCACCCATTTTGGTCATCTTTGATTGGTTCGAAAGATCGCATCACCGATCAGCTGACCCAATTTATAGACATTCATTGTGAGGAGACCAATACTCTACTTAAGTGGGAAACTTCTGGCATACTTGAGGGGGTGTCTGCAATACACAATTTAATTCATTAAAAAAACATTGCAAATCAGTTGAGGAGGGATTGGCCACGTCCTGTAAAGTAATGGAGGTGGCCTTTATTAATGACCCTTCTGAGGAGAATAGACTTAAATGGATGCAGGCGGGTAGATTATACTTGTTACATCTTAAAGAAAAAGGGGATAGAAAACTATTTTTTCTTAAACAGAACGCCTTTGAGTTGGGAAATCAGTCAAGTAGATTATTGTTGCATATAGTGCACGCCAGTCAGTCATCTCCTGCCATTCTAAAAATTCTAGATGGGGGTCGTCAAGAACTCAGGGATGCCGAGCAGATTGGCAATAGATTTCGTAGGTTTTATACTGAATTATACACTTCCCAGAGCGGTACTCGGATGACACACTGTATGAATATTTAGAGGGGATTCATTTCCCACAGTTGTCCTTAGTGCATAGAGATAGATTAGAAGAGGCTATTACGCTAGAAGAATTGGAGAATGCTGTGAAGGACCTAGTGAAGGAGAAACCTCCTGGACCTGACGCCATTCCTTTACAGGTGTATTCCAGATCTTTTGAGATTATTGGTCCTGAATTGCTTCAGATGTACGAGAAAGCTTTTGAATTGGGTACTTTGCCCAGATCTTTATACGAAGCCACTATTCAAAATTTTTTTGAATCCTGACAAAAAAAAACTGGAATGTGGGTCATATAGACCAATTGCTTTACTCAATTTAGATGATAAAATTCTGACTAAACTTCTGGCAAATAGACTTAATTCTATTATCACCGAACGATCAATCGGGCGTTATTCCTGGGAGGTCCACTTCTGGGGACATCCGCAGGGTCCAGGCGGTTTCACAGGTGGGAAGGTATTTGAACCAACACTGGGATTTGGCATCCGTGGCCTTCACCTCCGTGGAATGGAGATACCTACAAGCAGTGTTGACACGATTTGGATTTGGCTCTGGTTTTTCCAAATGGGTTTCTATTTTATACAAGAATCCCAAAGCAAATATTTTGGTGAATGGTATGGGTACAGCCTTTTTTAATTTAGGTAGGGGAGCTAGACAGAGATGCACGTTATCCCCTCTTCTATTCGCTTTAGCTATAGAACCCCTTGCTATCCAAATACGCCAGGATAGTATATTTTGGGGTGTGCTTATCGGAAATAGTGTAGAATAGGTATGTATGCAGACGATCTAGTTCTTTTCATGTCCGATGTTCACAATACACTTCCTAGAGCTATTGAAATTATGAACTGCTTTGGTATTTTTTCTAGTCTCCTGATCAATTGGACTAAGCCTGCTCGGATGCCTTTGTGGGAGGTGGATTGGCCAGATATTTATTATAATTTACCAGTTGTTACAGGTTTTAAATATGTGGGCATATACATAACGAAGTATCCTGTAGAATCACATGCTAAGAATATATACCCCCTGGAGAATCTCTTTATTCAGAAAATTTGGAGTGTGGAAAACCTTACCTTTATCGGTGGCAGGAAGGGTAAGCCTGGTAAAGAGGATCCTTTTACCGAAAGGTTTATATTTACTGGAACCCGCTAATGGTCCTATTCCAAGGTCATTCTTTGATGGGTTGCACTCCCTGGTCTCCAGTTTTGTATGGGGGAATTGTCGCAGGAAATTTGCCCTCTCCACACTCCAGCGTCCTAAGGTTAAGGGTGGCTTGGCACTACCTGATTTCTATATTTATTTCCTGAGTGGCCAACTCCGCTATTTGAAGAATTGGCTTGCCTTGATTCCAGAGCCATTTTCAGAGTTTGCTTTGGGGCACGTGCTGGGACAGTCTGTCCTGTGGCCTGTTCTGGAGAGCCCAACACTGTTTAGAGGGAAATTATTATTACTTCATAGACTTGCACAACAGGTTTGGAAGGCAGCTAAGCGGTTTTGGGGATTTGGAGGGGGAGATTCCGTTGTGGGATAATCCCATGTTTCCTCACTTACAAATGCTGGAAGGGTCTGAGTTTTGGAAGTCTAATGGGATTCTCTGCCTCGGTGATGTATATCGGGGTAATGTGTTATCATTTACCCAGATGATGGAATGATACAATTTAAACTGTACCCAATTCTATAGATACTTACAACTAAGACACGCGTTAACTACGCAATTTCATGCACAGCCCCCGTCTCTTTCTAAATTCCCTTTGATAGGAATTCTAAGGACACAGGTGGCATTATCTCGGCAATCTACACACATCTTCTGAATGCAAAAACCGAATCATATACGCTCTCTGTACCAGCCGCCTGGAAAACAATCATTCCTACCTTATCGAAGGAGGATTGGTCAGAGGCCCTGGAGTCACATTTATTTGTTTCTCCTTCTGTAAATAATAGACTATTCCAATTGTACATAACACATCAAAGTTCTCACTCCAACTCTATTACATCGCATGGGTCATTTTCCACATACAGAATGTCACAGATGTCATTCTTCTGGGGCAAATTTCATACATTTTATTTGGGATTGCACATATATTAGTTCCTTTGGGGATAAAGTGATTGATCTTTTGAATAGTATTACCTTGGTACCCGTACCCAAAACCCCGGAGGTGTGTTTATTGAGTTTGCTGCAGGAGGAATGTTGGCCATTTCGACTATTTCTTAGAGAAACTTTATTTATGGCTAGAAAAGCTATTGCCCAGAGATGGATGGCGGATAGATCCCCTTCGCTCACACAATGGAAATCCCTGGTTAATACAGTCATCCCATTTGAGAGAGTAGTATACCGTAATAGGAAATGCCCCCTCAAGTTTGGGATGGATGAATCTCTTCCTCTCTGACCTTAGATTCTGGAACTACTATGCGTTCCTTATTGGAAAGGATGACAGTGGAAGATGGTGTGGGCTAGATCAGGTGGGACACCGAGTAATATTATATATATATATATATATATATATATATATATATATATATATTTCTGTCACACAACTAATTGGCTGAGATGTTCCTTAGAACAGTTGTTTGAAATATGTTTCTGCGTTGTGTATACAGTGAATAGAATGGAATTTTGTTATTTATATATCAATGTATGATATACTGTAATATTTTGTTTTCTCTAATGCAAGCTTTGAGTACAATAAAACAAGCTTAAAAAAATAAATAAAATTGATGGATTTCATTTGTCAGGATTTTTTTTGTCCCAACTCCCTGAAAACACCATAGTACCCCTTGTTGATAGTGCCACAATTCCCATTGTAGATCGTGCCCACGTAGGTAGCGGCACACACCACCACCCTGCAGTTAGCGGCACACGCCGACCCCACCCTGCAGATAGCGCCACACATCCACCCACATCTCATAGATCCTAGCGTCATTGTCCATATATGGACAGTGACGTGAAGGACTTTCCAAAGCCAGGTGTCTTCCGCCAGAGAGCTTGCGATGCTCTGCCCGGGGACTCCATAGTTAAAAGAGATGACATCACTGTCCATCAGCGCTTAAAAGTTGCGATGTGACCAGGGAGTTATATTTGTGAGGACCAGCTTTTAACAGCTGTCACAAGGATTGATTCCTAAAAAAACGGCTGTTAAAAACAGATCCATTGAGTTCTATGGGGCCGTCGGGACGGGAAAACTGCCAAAATATGGACATGACCTATTTTTTGTCGCCCCGTATTCACGGGCTGTCAAAAACACAGTGCGTGGATACAGCCATAGAACTACATTGTCCAGAAAACAGCCGTGTGAGGACAGGGCTACTTTTCCTTGTCGTGTAAATGTAGCCTTATGCTTTTTCTGTCTTTTGGAACCACTCCTGCTTTTGGCTTACATATACGGATGCAAAATACTGACAATACACAAATGTGAATGACACCTTAGGCTTGTTCACATCAGCGTTGCCTTTCCGTTGAGGGGTTCCGTCGGAGGTTTCCAACGGAAAGGCAAACGGAAACCTTAGCTTCCGTTTGCATCACCATTGATCTCAATGGTGATGGAAACTTTGCTAATGGTTTTCGTTTGTCAACGTTCTGACAGTGGACTACGCTATTGATTCCGTCAAAAACAACGGAACCCTGTCACAACGGTGACAAACGGAAACCATTACCAAAGTTTCAAGTCACCATTAGGGTATGTTCACACTACCTATTTTCAGCTATTTTTCAGGCCGTAAACGCCCCGAAAAACGCGGGGGCTGAGCGCCTACAAACAATCTGCCCATTGATTTCAATGGGAAAACTGTATTCCGTTTCCACGGGGCATCTTTTACACGGCCGTTTATAATAAAGTGAATGTCACTTCTTGAGCCATTTTTGAAGACGTTTTTCATTGACAATATAAAAACAGCTCCAAAAACGGCCGTAAAAATGACAAAAAACGGCTAAAATCAGGGGCTGTTTTCCCTTAAGCGTGTCAACATACCCTTAAGATCAATGGTGATGCAAACGGAAGCTGTGGTTTCCGTTTGCCTTTCCGTTGAGGGGTTCCCAACAGAAACTTCAGATGGAATCCCTCAACGGAAAGACAACGCTGATGTGAACAGGACCTTACTGAGCAGTAAAAGTAATGGACTGGCTCTTCTACATACAGAAAGTGATATTAAAGAGGCTCTGTCACCAGATTTTGCAACCCCTATCTGCTATTGCAGCAGATCGGCGCTGCAATGTAGATTACAGTAACGTTTTTATTTTTTAAAAACGAGCATTTTTGGCCAATTTATGACCATTTTTGTATTTATGCAAATGAGGCTTGCAAAAGTACAACTGGGCGTGTTGAAAAGTAAAAGTACAACTGGGCGTGTATTATGTGCGTACATCGGGGCATGTTTACTACTTTTACTAGCTGGGCGTTGTGTATAGAAGTATCATCCACTTCTCTTCAGAACGCCCAGCTTCTGGCAGTGCAGACACAGCGTGTTCTCGAGAGATCACGCTGTGTCGTCACACTTCCTGCCCCAGGTCCTGCATCGTGTCAGACGAGCGAGGACACATCGGCACCAGAGGCTACAGATGATTCTGCAGCAGCATCGGCGTTTGCAGATAAATCGATGTAGCTACTTACCTGCAAACGCTGATGCTGCTGCAGAATCAACTGTAGCCTCTGGTGCCGACACGATGCAGGACCTGTGAGTGACGTCACAGATCTGCACTGCCAGAAGCTGGGCGTTGTGAAGAGAAGTGGATGATACTTATCAGAACGCCCAGCTAGTAAAAGTATTAAACACGCCCCGATGTACGCACATAATACACGCCCCGATGTACGCACATAATACACGCCCAGTTGTACTTTTACTTTTCAACACACCCAGTTGGACTTTTGCAAGCCTCATTTGCATAAATACAAAAATGGTCATAACTTGGCCAAAAATGCTCGTTTTTTAAAAATAAAAACGTTACTGTAATCTACATTGCAGCGCCGATCTGCTGCAATAGCAGATAGGGGTTGCAAAATCTGGTGACAGAGCCTCTTTAAGTCTAGAAGTCAGCAGAATTTTTAAGGCCAAAGAGATCACTGGGTACTGGATTCTAACATTGAGAAGTAAAATTTCCTTCCAGAGAACACTAGATCTTGCGGTCAGGTTACATTTTGCAGGAAAAGGATTTTATCCTAAGAAACGTGGAAGGAAAACAGCCCAACATTTGTTAGGCTAAATTTGGGCATGCAGCCAATGCTGGTGAATCATAGAAGGGCTGCATGCCCACCACATTGCACAACACAGACCTCCACTCTCTGAAACCCTTTTGTCTAGGCCTCTTCAAACTAGAAATAAAACCTCAATGTAAATAAAGCCTATAACACAATACCTTCCTACGTATCGTGCAGCGATGACACATCCACTCTCCAGGGGGCAGCATTTCCTCACTCAGGGGAGGATTACTAAAAAATAAAATAAAGTGGCAAGCATTAAAAGAGGTTGCATTGTGTATACATACAGAAGAATAAAACCCTTTGTTTCTTTGCATTATTAGTGTGTACTTAAAAATACAAAAAAAAAAAAACACATTAATCTCATCCACAAAACAACGTGTGATAGTTACAAGGGATAAAAAAATAAGACAAGCGCATTGGTCATATCTACCTGCAATACAGAGAAGCAGTTCCCATAAATCAATGCTACACAAAGTGGACATTAAACTAGCAGCATCTATTTGGTTGCCATGAGTAAGGCTGGATTCACACGAATGTTGAGAACCTCGGACGTGAAAAACAACCGTTTTTCACGTCCGAGGTGCATCCGCGCTGTACGCTGCGGGTTGAGTTATCACGATGTGTGAAGCACAAAAAAAATAGGACGTGTCCAATTTTCTCACGGACCCTTCACACGCTCTGTTGAAACAACGGCCGTGTGAACGGCAACATTGAATTATATAGGTCCATGTGACGGCCGTTGTTTCAACAGACAGTTGTTACGCTCCCTCAGAGTATTATAAAATACGTTGTACCCAACACCAGGTTTACTTCATGCTAACATTACAGCCTATGAACAGTTTAAATGTCCAATCTAAACTGCATCAGTGGAGTGACGATTTCTCAACACAATTTGCTATACATTTAGACCATCAGCTATAGTAAATTGTATAAGGATTTCCTAAATACAGCCAGCAAGACAAACCCTCATGCAGCCATACATTTAGCAGTATCCCTATATGCAGGGGTGGACAGAATACTGTAGACCTTAGATAAATTCACATGTAGACTAATACTTTCTTTTCTGCTCAACATTTTATGTAGATTAACTCTTTATGTAAAATGGTTTACAAAAAGGGGCACATATGCTTTAAATGGACACTAACTTTTCAAACAATTTATGCTAATCTAATAGTATATCTGATATTGATCAACTATGCCATTTACTTACTGTTAAAGTTTAGCGGTTTTATCCAAGCAAATTCTGTGTGACGTTACTGCCCTTCCTGTAATCTGCTGTCCACCCCTGTTGTCAAGCAAAATACATCCCTAGTTACAGAGGGGCTGCAGAAGGGGGGGGGGGGTGTCTCTTTACTGCCTGCCAATACAAGTCTACAGAGAGAAGGGAGGGGGGTGCATGTAGAGAAATAGACACAGACACACTGGCCATACAAGTCTATGGAGAGGGGAGCAGGAGAAGAGTGAGAAAGATAGACGTGCTGCAGCTCCCTGAAAGTGTCACGGTCACTCAAGTACACTGCTCATTACTCCTGTATAAGCTCCTCCACACTGCTACTACGTGATAGAGATAGTCGAGAAGGATTCTCCTCTTCTATGTGAGCAGTGTATAGGAGACACGTTAGCATTAAGGCTCCGACCATTAGCTCAGAGACAAGTGAGAATAAAGGGATGCAGAGGGGAAAACTGCTTTAAAAAAATAAAAACTGTTTTTTTACTATAATGACCAGATCTAGTGTTATTCCTCATGTGCACACATATGACAGTTTATTCTGAAGAGTCACCTTTGAGGTTAGACAAATCCCAGGAGACAGACAACAAATGCCCCAGAAATCTGTATTTTGGGTTGTGGGATGTCCATGGAAGTTCTTTTAGTCCTGCAATGTCTCTTGGAGTCATCTAACTGGCTCCTAGTCTACCACTGGTTTAAAGGGAAGGGGTCATGATTTTTATTATATTGCTTTTAATATAATGTAAACAAAAATGTTATTTGTCACTTTCTACGTTTTAATGTATTCATACTTTTACTTCTCTGGGGGCTGCCATTTTTTTTCCATCTTTGGATGTGTCGATTAACGACACATACAGAGATGGAATACGGCAGCTACAATGCATAGCGCACAATGAACGGCTCCTGTTCATTGCCTCTGCTATCTGGCTCTGTACTACGCAGGTCAGTCACACAGCAGAGAAGCCGGTTTGTAGGGAGATAGCAGGCGCCATTATGAAGACCAGCTGCACTGCCGGTAAGAGGTGTGTCTCTGTCTGTCCCTCTCTGTCTCTCTCACAGACTCCCGCTCTCGTGACCCCCCTTTTCGCTAGATATATTCTCAGTGTGAACGGTGTGCGGAGCTAAGCTTGTCAGATGTAGTAGAGCTGTGTGTGCATGTATGTATGTATGTATGTATGTATGTATGTATGTATGTATGTATGTATGTATGTATGTAGCAGTGCGGAGTGTGAGAGGTATTGTCAGTGCGGACGGTGTGCAGACTGTGATGGGGTGAGGAGGTGAGGTATCCGTCAGCAGGAGGTCGGGGAGGAGACTATCAGCAGCAGTTGGTTATTCCTATCACAGAGTGGTGTGATAGTCTCCTCTACTTCGGAGGAGACGTTCAGCAAGATTGTATGGGGGCGATGGAGGAGACTGTCAGCAGTATTGTGTAGTGATCCTGGAGGAGACTATCAGCAGGATGGAGGGATAAAAGCAATTTAGCAGGAGAGGCATGTAAAATGCGCAAAAAAAACGTGTTAATTACACGCCGTGTGAACCTGTCAACTGAAAAGTCATTCACTTCACTTTCATCATTCTAAGGGTATGTTCACACGCAGTGTTTTCAGCCGTTTTTCGGGCCGTAAACGTCCCGAAAACCGGTTGAAAAATCGGAAGCAGAACGCCTCCAAACATCTGCCCATTGGTTTCAATGGGAAATACGGCGTTCTGTTAAGATGGGGCGTTTTTGGAGCCGTTATTCATTGACTATAGAAAAACAGCCATAAAAAAACGCAGCCAAAAACACGAGTTTGATTAAAAACCGGCTGAACATCAGGAGCTGTTTTCCCCTTGTTTAGTAAGCGTGTGAACATACCCTTAGCATTTTGGGGTGTCCTATAGCTTCTGCGAGCTGCATTTCAACAATAACACCCAAAATGGCAGCCGGACACTGCTTAGCAATTTGAAGACACCTTTTCCTGGCTTATAGGAGGGGGGGGGGGGTGAGATTTCCTCCCACATTTACGGCAGCTGTGAGTCAGGTTGCTTTGCCTTATTCACCTTGCTGTAATTCTGGGAAGTGCTCCCTCTGGTGGCCAACATAGGAAAACATGTCAAATTATTATTTAATTTTTAATACTTTCCACCAAAAAATACAGCAAAAAAGTTAATAGAAATAAGTAACTTAAAAAAAAATAAAAAAAAATAAAAGTTTCATTCACGACACATTCCCTTTAAGTAGCAAGAAACCATAACTTCCATCACACCAACAAGATAAATAAAATTTACATTTTGGCACCAATAGCAAATTTAATGGCACGCACTATCCAGCTGCTTCCTGAGGTTTGTCTAACCTCAGGTACAAGAATCTCAGCCATCAACATCTAACATTATGTCTTCATTCAATACATTATAACAAAACAGGGCTCGGCCTGCATTACATGTGCAGTTAACCCCTTAAAGGGGTTTGCCCCATGAAGGACCTTTATGACAAATACACAGGTTATGTCAAGTGTCAGATAGATGCAGGTCCCACCTCTGGGACCCGCAGCTATCTCTAGAACAGGGCCCCCTAAACCCCGTTCTAGCTTTTTGTGCTCACGCTGCCTCCCGGCCACTTCCTGATTACATGGTCGGGAGTTACAGAAACAGCGAGTTACGCTGTTTCCTTAACTCCCATAGAACTGAATAGTAGTTACTGAAACAGCGTAGCTCACATACTACGTTGCTTCCGTAACTGCCTTTCACTACTATGGGAGTTACAGAAACCGTGTAGCTCAGCGAGTTACGCTTATTCCGTAATGGCCGACCATGTAATCAGTAAGCGGACGCATCAAAAACTGCGCCCAAAAAAAACCAGTGTGAACAGGGCCTAAACATGATGAGGAACTGAAAACATAGCATACAAAGCAGAAGCCTGGAACACGTCTAGTGACAGGGAGCACAAAACCCGCATACCACACATCATTCCTGAAGCAGAGAGAACCACGTAGCTATCATCTCGAGAGTCCTAGGCAGACTTTGGCCTGTGAAGCATTCCATCCCAGCCAGAGGCAACAAAACTTGCCAATATAAATGCCCTGCGCATTGGCACTCTAGGGCCAAGACTCTTACATTTATCTCAAGTACGTACTTCCAGAAGTACATCTGTAATGTTTTCTTATCTACTGGACTCAAGCCTTTAAAATGTAATAATTTAATTTCAAGGTAAAAAAAATAAGGTCAGGTTGACCAAAAACGTACAAAAAACAAAAAAAACAAAAAACAAACCAAAACACAACTTCGTTCAAATCTGCATCAGGTGTCCTCCATTCATGGGTTCCATCTGAGCTTTCCCTCAGGGGAGCCCATGAACGGAATCCAAGCGGAAACCATAGGTTTCCGTTTGCATCACCATTGATTTTAATGGTGACTGATCTGATGCACATGGTTTCCGTTTGTCACCGTTGTTTAAGGGTTCCATCATTTTGAGGAAATGAATAGTGCATTAGACTACGGTATTGATTCCGTCACAACGATAATGCAAACTGAACCTAGGTTGAGGTATACCTCCAACGGAAAGGCCCGACGCCTCAACGGAGACCAACGCGGATGTGAACAGGCACTAATGCCATGTGTAATTCAATTGTTCTTCCCTTTGGTGCTGCGGGACGACGCATGTGTAAACCATAGCGGCAGCAGTAATGGAGGCAGCATTCACAAGATACATCCTGCATCTATTGTCAACACATTTTACTTAAAGAGGCTCTGTCACCAGATTATAAGTGCCCTGTCTCCTACATGATCTGATCGGCGCTGGAATGTAGAGAGCAGTGGGTTGTTTTTTTTTTTAAAACAAAATTGTTTTTGAGCAAGTTATGAGCACTTTTAGATTTATGCTGAATTAGTTTCTTAATAGGCAACTGGGCGTGTTTTTACTTTTTACCAACTGGGCGTTGTACAGAGGTTTTTAAGGGCTAGTTCACAGTTTTTTTGATCTTCAATGGGAGGCGGAGGCGTTCTCACGAGTGGAAAAACCGTCTCGTGGGAAAAAGCAGCGGCATGCCCTATCTTCAGGCTTTTACTTCTCTGACCTCCCATTGACATCAATGGGAGGAAAAGAAAGCGTATTTTGCTGTGTTTTTGCCCATAGACGCTCAATGGGCACGCGCGAAAAACACGCAAACGGCGTGCAGGCAGATCAAAATCTGCCTCAAAATTCCTAACGGAATATTGAGGCCGAATTTTCTGCCTGCAAAAAACTCAATGTGAACATACCCTATGACCATTGCTTGTTATTCAGTAAGAACATTACATTTTTACTTCCAGTGAATAAAATTCTGTCCATGGTCATGTGATGGACACACAGGTGCACGGCTCGTTACAGTTATGTATCAGAGCTGTGTCTTGCAATGTTTCAAGCACACGTGTGTCCATCATATGACCATGGACAGAATGTTATCCGCTGGAAGTAAACAAGGAATGTTCCTACCGAACAACTAGCAGAGATCTTAAACTGTGAGGAATTAATACAGACAGTATATTGGAAAATTGTATAACTTCATTATACAAAACTATGAATTTGCAACCTATTTAACTGAAAAGTAAGCCCACCGGGAAGGAGTAGCTAACACCACCATTGATGCGCTGCGAGAAACCAGATGTGGTTGGCTGCACATTTTCACTGCAGCATTACATGGTAGCCATGGTTGGCCTTTCAAAGCAGTAGCACAGTAATAGAGCGTAACCTCGCCTGAATATAACCTCATCTAACATTTTTCAGATGATTGTCTCCATTGCAGCGATAACTTTATTCCTTATATGCAAATGAGCTTTCTGAAGCAACAAGGGCGTCACCTTTGCTCCAAACTGCTCTACCTTCTATCGCGAGTGCGTCCCTCCCTTCTTTGATTGAAAGGGCCAGATAGAGTAGAAGACATGATCACGCCTGGCCCCGTGTTCTCCTAAGCGTGCCCTCGCTTCGGCTTCTCAATCAGCGCACGCGCAGTAAAGTTTCACCAGTCGAAACGGCTCTGCTGCGTATGCGCCGAATCCTAAGCGCGTTCATAAGAATACGGGGCCAAGCGTAATCACGTCTTCTACGCTGTCTGGCCCTGTCAAAGAAGGAAGAGAGGGTCAGACTGGGGATAGAAGGTAGAGCAGTTTGGAGCAACGGTGACGCCCTTGATGCTCCAAAAAACTAATTTACATATAAGGAACAAAGTTATTATAGCGGCAACGGAGCCACTCATCTGAAATCAGCGTTAGATTGAGGTGGGGCTCCACTATTACTGTGCTGCTGCTTTGATAGGCTATTATCGGGTGACAGACTGCCTTGAATTAAAATGGCGACTATGTAATACTATGTAATAGAGCGAGACACACTTTTTGCAGTCACTCTCTGTTCTGACTTGTCTTGGGTAACATGACACAACATTGTCCATCAGTTGCGGTAAAATTCAGTACGTGCAAGGTCGCTCTTTACATAATGCAGGTCACTTGTAAACATATCCCCTAAAAACGAATATGAAATTTGTGTCATGACGAAAGTTACAGGCTGTTAAAGGAACTGAAGTGTCCAGACTTGTAATGAAGTGCAATGCAAACAAAAAAAGAAAATGGCAACAAGTAACCAGTGGGAATTTCAGATGAAGTGGTGACGTCAGCATTATGAACACACGGAGCTTCTCCAAAGTGCGCGCAAGCTCCACAACACGATGGATGCAATGCCTGCATGCCAGTCATGTGACCAGCGAGCTGAGGCACGCTACAGAAATGAGGAGTTGTTCATGGGAGGCAAGTAATAGATTCTGCAATATTGCCAAACACAAACGGAGTGCTCGAAAAACTAATTTAAGCGGAAAAATTGCCAGCAATCTCCAAACCCCCTATTTACATTTCTCACACATTCTTGACTGCGTCTGTAGGGGGCAGTAATATTACATGGTGCCTATTCGAATGTTATACATTGCCAAGGTCCACTAAAGTGGGAGCCTCTCTTTCTTGAATTCCTGGAGCCATAATAAGCGAAATGAACAATGGTGGTCCTGCGAAGATAACCCTTCAGAGCGCACTTCCACTGTTAGTAATTTTCTGACATGTCTGAAAATAGCCATGCCTCTTTGGCACACAGATTGGAAATTCCTGAGCCACGTCGATGGCAGCTCCATAATTTGTGGTCTGGACTCCAATTAATGGGTTGGAGATCTTTTATTTTGCAGAAACGACTTAACAGGACTGCACCGACCAAAAAAAAAAAAAGTCCAACACAGCAGATTGACTTTTCCACAAATATATGTCTTTGATCGGCAATTGTATCGGACAAGTTTAAAAAACAAACACAAAAAAAAAGTCTGCACCATAAAAACACCTATTTCTGCATCAAAATGTGAAGAACGCACTTAAAAACGCATAAAGAAAAATGCAGGATAAGGCCTTATTCACACGTACGCGTCAGTTTTGCACGCGCGCAAAAAGTGATGCGTTTTGCACGCGCAAAAGGTCCGTGTGGCATCAGCATATGGTGCACGGATGCGTGATTTTCGCACAGCCGGCATCATTATGACACTCTGTATGTAGGTTTACAAACAGAAAAGCACGTGGTGCTTTTCTGTATTCATTCATTCTTTTTACTACTGTTGCGCAGTCTGAGCGGCCCCATTCACTAACATAGGTCCGTGCGACGCACGTGAAAATTACGCGCGTGGCACAGCCATATAACACGTTCGTATGAATCTAAGGCCTTAGGTGTGGATTTTACCTGAGTTTACATGCGGATTTTCTGCACCAAATCACGCAAAGTATGCATGTAGCCATAACGAAATGGTCTTAGGCTGGAATTAGACAATATTAGTAAAACTGGCCCAAGTTTTAAACTTTGAAACAAATTTTTCAAAGCGGTGCTTGCTGTATGACATGTTTGGCGCATCTAGCTAGACACTTTTCTCTCATACACCCCCTATTGATTGGCTTAGTTTACAGTTTTTTGAGCCAATTTAGGAGCACAGGGAAGCATTTTAATCCACGCCCCTTTTTGCTAGACCCCTTTTCTGCTAAGCTACGTCTCGTCGCGTGTGTCGAAGGAAGTGTCTAAAACAGTTAATACATATGGCAAACAGTATGTACGCCAGAATTCTTGCGCATTTTGAATAGTTAGACCCTGATCACATGATGTTTATTTGACGCGTTTTTCAATGCATAAAAAAAAAACAAAAAAAAAACACATGATGTAAGAAAGCGCGCAGTTAGTGCATACGACTCGTTATTTAAAACGGTGCCACATTCAGTTTTTGAGCCAAAGTCCGAAGGTGATCCAACAGGAAGGAAAATAAGTTCTTCCATTATACTCCCTTCCTATTGAATTCACTAATGGCTTCGGTTTAAAAAAAGATCATCTACTTCACCAAAACCACGTGTGATACAAACCTAAATCGCCCTTTTCACACATCCAAAATCTAGTGTAGGGCCAGTTTCGGACCACCACTAATTTTAGAACAAAGGACTCCATAGAGAGTCTGAACCCTTTTGCCGCTGCTCGCAGATTTCTGTGATTGGAGATGAGACAACATTCTATACAAAGAGCCACTGATCTGAATGACAACTTGTTTACAACATAGTCAGATTTCCTACATAAATCTGAGGAGTGTGAGCATTCTATACAGTCCTTTTGTTCTGGAAATTTGTGGGTCCAATATCCCAGACTTCACCAATGCAATACATTTATTATATATCAGATGACCATTCAGACTGGATTTCCTCTGCTCCATTTCAGACACGCAATGTAAACATCAACATCAAAAACTATCAAGTCCATTCAAAGCAAATCCATACATTTCTACGCAACTGGACAAAAAGAATAATTGAGAGTAATGGAAGTTTTGTCACAAAATATCATGAGATTCTAAGAATTTATTACAATCGGAACATACCACTCATTGTCTCATCTACTGTATGGATAACAGGACAGGAAGTATCTGGTCCCCTATAGACCTCTAGAGAAGGAGTTCACCTTTATTATATAAGCATTGTATCCCCAAGGAATGCGTTTGTCAGCCGAGTTCACTCCCTGTGGTTTGTAGACAAGGAAACTGCATTAACACTTTACATACAAATGCTCCAAGCTCTGCTGAGCGCAAGGGGACATGGGGTCTGCTTTCTCAATGCCGTCTTTCACAAATTCCCATCCCCAAAAAAAGAGCCAGTGTTTGCCATGTGCCCTTCTTTCAAGACTTGGGTGGACAGAATAATGAATAATTGATCCAGCATCCACAATCCATTGAGGCAGAAGGATTTCTCATTTGGGTTACCACCACCACTACTAAAAAAACACCTAAACAGGACTGGATAATTCCCAGGAGCCAAGTAGTAAATGCACCTAGAATTTACAGCTGGCACCCAACTTTTTGGGCGTTTTTTCTTGAAATCTATGAAGCATATCATTGCTGCGCCTAAAGAAATTCAGTGGCACGAGCATCCTTCATTTCCCCTAAAAACTGACTCTTGACGAAATTGTCCTTTTAAGGCCCCTTGGCAGGGTTTTTTTTCCACGCAGAAAAATCTGCCTCAAAATTCCATCTGGAATTTTGAGGCAGATTTTGACTTGCCTGCACTCAGTTTGTCGCTGCTTTTTTCGGCTGTGGCCACTGAGCGCCACGGGCAAAAAATGCTTTCTCTGTTTGATGTCAATGGGAGGTCAAAACCGTAAACGCCCGGAGAAAGGGCATGTTTTTTGCCGCAGTTAAAACTCAGTGTGAACAGGGTCTAAGGGGTATTTCCCATCCCGGACATTTATGGTATATCCACGGGACATGCCATAAATGTCTGATCAATGAAGGTCCCAACTCTGGGACCGCATCTAAGTCTAGAACAGAGGTTTCACGACCACCATTCCTCCTGCTGAAATTGCTCTCTCTCCGGTGGCTGCAGTTCTCTCCATTCACTTCTATGAGTGTAACTGTAAGGCTGGATTCACGTGAACGTGTTCTTCGGACCATATATCAGCCATATTTCCTGGACCGACCACAGTTCAGGGAGCCGGGCCCCTTGAACCGTAGTTATCTATGATGCTAGAAGTCTGTGCCTCTCCGCGGGAAATGTCCAGTGCTGAAAACATAACTACAGTACGGGACAGTAGTCCTGTGGAGAGGCAAGGACTGCTAGTATTACAAATAACTATGATGTTAGGAGCCCGGCTCCCTGAACTGCGGTTGATCCGGGAAATACAGCCAACATACGGTCCGGACCGTACATCATGGACTGAACACGGCTGTGTAAATCCAGCCTTTTCCGCCGAGCACACGTGGCCACCTTCCCATTTATTCTCCACCTGGATGCGATGGCCAGCTCACCAGGTAGGACTGGAGTCAGAGCTGGTACCCACATCTATCAGACGTTTATGGTAAATTTTGTGGATATGCCAGTAATATCCGAGAAAGGAATACCCCTTTAAAGAAACACTGGTCAAAAACGGACACAGTGCTAAGCCTAGTGCAGGTATGAAAATGCTTTAGTTCTTTAGCAATATAGCGAATAAAAAGAACTGTACTAGAAATAATGAAATTAGTGGCATTTTAACCAAAAATTAACATCCGATCAACACAATACTAGTTAAAAACAGAGCCTCACAGTGGGATTCAGTTGTACCAGACTTTGTCTTTGTCAGATACAATTTGCAAGCGGAAACACAAGATAAGTTAACATACCGCAGATTTTAACAAACCGCAGGTCAAGCTATGCATGAAAAAACTCTGCAACGTGTAGGAACGGTTTTACACTGCGGAGTTCCCACAGATAATACGCATTGTGCGCATGTGGCCTTACTAGTTGGGGAACAAAAACTAAAACTACTTGCCCTCAATCCATTATACCCATAGTCAACAAAGTCCAAAGGGTTACACAGCAAAAATAAAATGTTGTGCTATTTATCTAAATACCGCCTGCAAGGAATATGCCAACTTCTGCACAAATTATGAGAAGAACCCAGCCCCGCTCCTTGTTAAGTAATGGCTGCGTCTGTACACCGTATACAATGGCCATCATCGCTGAACAGGGAGGAGAAATAACCAAGTTCGGTGTATTCTTTGCAAAGCTTTACTAGAAAAACTGCACAATATTTATTTTGCATCATTTGTCTTAGCAACCCCTTTTGACCTGAAAGTATAATTAATTTTGGTATAGTAAATAAAATGTAGTAAGCTCACCCAAACAAGGGTGTCTACGTTCCGCGTCAGCTTTCGGATAAACGGAGTGTGCAGTCAAGATCGGTGGACTGAAGCCAGGGTAGTTTCTAACGGGTTAATAGTGGTCACACACGTCCTTAGTTAAAAGTATTCTTTTATTATGTCATCTTAAAGCGCTGTCGGCATTCTGTATAACGCTCACGCCTTTAGTCTGATTGGCTCAAAACACAAGCGTTATATGGATTGCTGATGACGTTTTAAGAGGACAGTTGGTAAAACATTACTTTTAATTGAGGAAGCGCACACCTTCACTTTTCACCTGTTGGATTCATTAGTCAGTGATGAAAGTGGACAGTAGAATACGCTGCCTGGCTGGGGAAAGCATATTATACGGAGATCTGCCGTAATCATTGTATAATGAAAAGTCCTGAGACTTTCTAATAAACTGGGTGTTTCCATTTCTCACCATTGTCAAGATCTATTTGCATTCAGTGAATGAAAACATTGTTGGATACATTCAGAGGCTGAAAAGCTGCACAGACCTGGTCCTGCTCATAGCCGATAAGCAATCCTCAGAGCTGAGCAACTCGGACTACACAATGCTATTTCCACTGGAACTTTGCAGCAAACTATCAGCAAAGGAGAGACATTTGTGCTACATATGTATCTATCTAATAGACTACAACAGTAGTAAACCCTGAGCAGTATTCGGTCTGTATAGGTTCACAAGTCCAAAAAAAAACGTGCTTTTTTCTTGGCCGCAACTACGTTAAATAAACAGCGCCAGCAAAATGTTCCTAGGACAAAAGATTTACAAAAGCAACAAACTGCATCAGCTGAAAATGGTGCGGTTTCTAACAAATCCCATTCACTACAATGTAATATCTCAAATAGAAGGTGTGAACTTAGTCGAAGAGGAGTCTTCTTCAACCTGTTGCGCTCCAGTTGTTGAGAAACTACAACTACCAGCATACCCTGACAGCTGCGGCTTAGTCTTAAAATGTGCCAAAATTTAAGCACAAAATATTGGTCGAGAGTAAGGCAACCAATAAGGAGGTGTTCGGCCTCATTCAGATAGCTCTGTTTGGTCTGTGGTATATGGACTGCTTGCCGGACGTATTTCCCGGACCAACCACGGTTCAGGGAGCCAGGCTCCTATCATTATAGTTATCCAAGATGCTGGAAGTCCCCGCCTCGCCGCGGGAATACTGTCCCGTACGTAATCATGTTTTCAGACCAAACACCGCCGTCTGAATAAGGTCTAAATAAGAGAAGAATGTCTAATATATTTAGCAAGATGCAGCATGCGCCACTGTGTTAAGTTTTGCACAATTTCTGCCAAGTTTTAGACTGTCTGAATTTATAGGCCATGTAAACCTTTTTTTTAATAAAAAAATGTCTGTTTTGTGCAACTTTCTAAATACCTTTTATTAAAAAAATTTACTTTGAGATACAGCTGTTTTGTGGCCTGTATACAGACTAGAGTAGCTGTATCGTGCACCGAGACCTGAATAAGTCAGGCCAGCGGGGCTGATGGTTTCATTGACAGCGGGTCCTGCGTGTCTCTGTCACGCAGGATCGAGCTGTTACCGATCACATAACTTAGATGTGATCGGTAACCGATGCACTGCTCACCCACAGCAACAAATCATCCCGCCCCTCTTTCCCATCCCTACATTTATTACTCTCCTGTTCACACCTGCCACTCATCTGGGCATCGGTAACCTTATTTTATCAGTGGAATCCATCCCAGCACTTTGCTTAGGATCTAGTGCAGCTCCTATGCATGTTCGCTCTCCCACGCAGATCGTTTCATTTAGCGATCCCTGGTCATGTTTCACACATCACAATTTGCTCACCCTACTTTAGATTCCTGCCGTTCCAGCTCAATTGTAATGTTATACAAGTTCCAGCGACTCATGTAGACATCGCTACGGTCTTATTTTGATTTTTAATGTGTCTCATTTTATTTTCCATTCATTATACTCTTATCACGATACTGTTTATACTGGCTATTTATTAATGGACTCTCCTTGCAACAGTTTAGTATGCAGCACATATTGAAGTCTTTAACCATCATTATCTCCCATATTGGTGTTATTACCGGTCAGTCAGACTCTTGACCTGACCTGCATGATGTCATTTTCTCCTGCTTTTGGCGTTTTTTCCCCAAATAATTGTATCTGTTTAGTGCTGTATTTAAACCCACTGTTCTTTTACTGGTGTAATGAAGACACCAAAAGGCGTTGACACGTTGCCACTACTCTATAAGAAACGTTACAATGCACACCACAACAGAAGTCGTTATCCAAAGATAGATTTTTAATATTAGTAATTATGCCAGTTTAAGTGCGACGTTTCGGTAATTTCTGGCCTTCATCAGGCACTGTAATATCCTGGGTCCTGCGTAATGCCGCTTAATGTATGGCGGCTTGCCGCATGTAGAGGCACTACTCTGCTACTGCTTTAGGAGGCTAAAAGAAATTCCTCATTACGATTACCATTATTGTGTCATTTATCTGGATGCCAGCAGCACTGGATTTCTCCCTGTGTTTTTACCTCTTTTTATCCGATGATTGTGGTGACACTTGATGTCCACCGGTTTGGGGATGGCGGCAGCTGACGAAATGACTCACTCTCTGCCTACAACAGTGTTGTACCTGTATTTGTACAACGACATAAGGTGAGCGGCATTACCTTCATTTGCAATACACTCCTTTTAACTTTTTAATCTGCACGGTGTGGCACCGTGTGTAAATTTTTTTCTTTTAGATTTGCATAAGGACACTTGGCATATATTTGTCCCATAGGAGCCTTCGCACTATTGCCATGCAGCACTGGGGTCATGGGCTTAAATTCAACCAGGGACTACATCTGTACAGATTTTATATGTTCTCTCGGTTTCCTCCCACGCTCTAAAACATACGGTTATGTTGGTTAATAGATATGGTTACATCACAGAGTACGTATCCTTGTAATATTGCCTATAGAAATGACGTGAAAAGAGCCTTATAAAGCTGCAGAACGTTCCATAATACAATAAGATTGAAGGAGTAACTGGCGTCCCATAGGCAGCAAATGCTTTGGGGGAATTCAGGCAATTACACAACACAATATAACAGCTGCATTCATCTATCTACAGCAAGGGAAGATAAAACAGAGCAGCTCCCCAAATGACACCCTGTACTGAGCGTTTTCAGCAAGACCCACGTCATGTAAACATGCACAAGTTCCTTCCTGTCTGTGTCACCGCTGTAACATGGGAGCCGTACACACACAGGATTCAAGCCCACAAGAAAAGGGGAATGATCATTCCCTTCATGTACGAGTGGCTATCCATATACAATAGAGGTTGTCCTTGAACAACAAAGCTGGCATCCTTCCCAGCACTACTCGTTTTACCAGGAGATTTATACAGGCCTAATTATATTTTCTCCCAGGGCAACTAAAATTGTGGTGTCCCCATCTAATAACATTGTAAACACTGGGCTGGGAAACTTTCACTCATGTTAGAGACTCAAAACATGTCTTCAAGGAGCAATGCAACAATAGAATTACCCAGCGCAGTCATGAGGATTCCCTGGAGGAGGTCTGGTCCTCTATCACAGAAAGATACAGATGTCCTAACGTTCTGTCATAGCTCTGGTCAGCAATTCTCCGTAATGATCAAAAAGACCCAAAAACCTGCCAGACTAATAGGAGAATGAACAGAACTGTATTGGTTTTTAACTGAAGAAAGGCAGCACCAGCGCCACCTATGGGTGGTTGGTGGCAAAACACTGAATATATGTACAGAAGCAGAGAATGAAATATCCTGTAACCCATCATTTACATTTGGTCTGTGAGATACAGACAGTATATCGGCTTCAAATCCCAGACAGAACACAGTTCAGGGAGCCGTACTACTAGCATCGTAGTTATGTAGGATGCTAGGTGTCCCTGCCTCCCCTCTGGAATAACGTCCCATACTGTAATCATGTTTTCAATACGGGACGGTAGTGCCGCTGGGAGGCAGTGACTGAGCGTCAGAGGACTATGAAGTTAGGAGTTCAGCTCCCTGAACTGTTAGGTACGGGAAATGCGGCCAACGTACAGTACAGTCTGTATCTCAAAAGACCCAACACGGCCGTATGAATACGGCCTTATTTATACACAGTAACACTATGATAACAGCATTAAAAACTAACAAAATAAGCTGCGTAAATCTTCAAGGCCTGTGATCAGCACACAGAGAAGAAGGAAACCCAGTCAGCCCATATTATAATAAACACCAGACAAAGAATCAGGGAACAATAATAATCCACATGATCAGGCAACTTTCCTCAAAGTCAATGCAACGCACAGAAAGAATATGAAGTAGAAGGAGGGGGGGGTTATAGTCTCTTACCAGCACTGAAGGTGGAAAGCGGCTGGACAGTGGTCACAGCAGAGAAGGTCTCCTCCTTCCTTGCAGCTATCACAGCTGTCATGGTTGGTGGCCCTTCCACTTCTCCTGGGCTCTTTTTCTGGCCGCCTGCTCTTCTTCTCCCCTTCTTCACTCTTTGGTGGTGCCAGAAGAGCTTGGATTTGCTAGTGTAGGTACAGGAGAACGAGTAAAGTGTTAATGATAAAACAGATTTCCATAGCTTGCCTACAAAGCATTAAGACGATCAGCTCATATTCACATATATTACGTCTCCGGACTGGCGAGCAGACATTTTCCTGGACTTCCTGTCAATAACCACATCATTGTGAGGAGTTGTAGCGTTCATTCACTATGAGGAGTGTTAGCTGGTTGCAGATTTTCATCTTTGCAATTGTGTTTTTCAAGGGGCACTTATTCTGAAATGACTTGATGTACCTACTGTAGCTTGCTAAGACAATACAATGATTGTACACAGCATATGCTCTGTTCACATCTGCATCGCAGAGCCGGTCCAAAATATAGGGAAAAAATCCAGACTGATTAAAATCGATGGGTTCCGTCGGGCGCTGTTTTCTGTTTTTCCTTTTTGTTCTGCTCCCATGACAAAGCAGAACGGAAACCGGAGTGCAGATGTGAACGAAGCCTAAGGCTCTGTTCACACTAGCATTTGTCTCTACGTTATTCTGTTTTTGCATCCTTACAGAAAAACAGATGTTTCTGTTATCCACACTGATTGCCATAAGAAAAATCCAATTGAAAAAGCCACTAGTTACCCAAAGGGATTGTACGAGATTAGAAAAAGTGGGTGTTTTTACCTCCAGAATCCGCACTTCTCATACCCAGCTTGCCCATGAACAAGAGTGAAACAATTAGACACTGATAACCAATTCCAGACAACCCCTCTAGGCCAGAAACACAGAATTTTGATGGCTTTTGGTGAGTTTTTCTAGCCAAACACAGGAGTGGACACAAAAGAGGAGATACATCAGTATTTTCTTTATACCTTTCATTCCTTTTGGATCCAATTATGGCTTTGGCTCAAAAAACAGCATCAAAACCGTGTGTATGATCCTGACCTTAAGCTTCCATTGTTTTTTTGGAGGCAGAATATTGCAACCTGACAAATCCTATTAAAGTTATCCATGACGCTAGGAGTCCCTGCGGAAAACTGTCCCGTACTGGAAACATAACAGTACAGGACAGTTTTCCCGCAGCGAGGCAGGGACTCCTAGCTTCATACATAACTATGATGCTAAGAGCCCGGCACCCTGTACTGTGTTCGGACTGGGAAATGCAGCCGACATATATCACGGACCAAACACGCTGGCGAGTGGGAGGCCTAAAACTGATCTATTGACATACGTTAGTGATTCCAGACAGGTGGTGTCTCAACGAATTGTGCCTCGTGGTTGGTTTGCGTAAACTGTAATTTAGGACAAAATAAGTTAAAATGACAAATCATTGATTGATCTCTGCCTTGCTCTAGGTCTAAGAATAGAAACCTTGATGCAGATCCTTAGTTCCAGTCCAAATGGATGGAGATTTATCAAAACTAGTGCAAGGAATAAAAGAAAAAAGTTTAGTTGTCACCCAGAGCAACCAATCAGATTTAAGCTCTTAATTCCAGAGCCCCCCTGAAGACTAACAGCCACAGTCTGATTGGTTATTGTGGGTACTGGCTTCACTAGTTTAGATAAGTCACCCTCAATGACAGAAAGAAAGGAACGTGATGAAAACAAACTGCGTGCAAGTCGCGCAACCAAACTGTGTACATAGCGGAGCAGCGTGTGCCCTGCACGGCTGACAGAGAGGGAGGGGGCACATTGTGTACATCATGCCAGCATATCTACAGTCAGCAATGTGCCATTCCTCTTACCCACCTCATAAGGTCTGCCCCCCCCCCCCCAGCTAAGTAACATCACTCACTCAGAAGACCCCTGGCATTCAGTAAGACACTCTCCAGTCTGAAATGGCTGACAACAGGGAGCAAGAGCTTGTATGGTCCTGCACAGCATTTGTAGAACTTTAGGTAGGGTCTCTAATGAAGACACTACAGACATAGGAGTGGAGTGATAACTGCGCATGCGTACCCGATTAAGAGCTGAGGGCAGACCTTATGAGGTGGGTAAGAGGAATGGCACATTGCTGACTGTGGATATGCTGGCATGATGTACACAATGTGCCCCCTCTCTCTCTGTCCAGCCGTGCAGGGCACACGCTGCTCCGCTATGTATACGGGGTGTGTATGTGACATTCAGGCGTGGAGGGCTCAGGTGACAAGGAGAATGTGATCGCTCCGCTTACCTCCATCAGCCCCCCGGACGTATCCAGATCGTACACAATGGTTTTAGTCTCCATGACTGTGTATCGGAGGCGGTACCGCAGTGGAGAACGCACAGGCCAACCGCCTGCAGAATAAGTGGTCAGAGGACACCAAGGCCTCCCCCAGGGAACAGAACCGAGTAACGGGGATGGAGGGAGGCGGGCGTCTGCTGATAGAACACAGGCCTGCAGCCTCGCTGTCTCCTTGGAGGTATCCGACTGACAAGAAAGCCTTAGATGGAAACAGTCCAAGAAGGGGGCGCTCCCTGCTCCGGGGATATGGCGAGGCCTATCCAGGGCCTAGCCGACGGGTCGCCGGTCCCTCCTCCTGCGATGGCTGCGGTCTGCAGGAAGCATCAGAGCTTCGGCCATGTTGGCCCCGTCTTTCCACAGGGGAGAAGGGCTTGTATACGGTACACTATTCCGTGACGCGGTGGTTGTTGCGCTCCACTCCTTCCGCGGTTGCTTACGTGCGTCTCCCCTCCCCCAGCAGCGGCCGCGCACTTGGCGCAAAGTGACTGCGCGGGAGACAGACCTTTGCGCATGCGTGGAACAGGGAGGAGGGGGAGCGCTGAGCCGCTACACGGCGAGGATAGGAGCAGCGCTAGACTTAGGGACGTCACGGTGTTTACGCATGCGCAGCGCGCTAGACAGATTCTTTGAGCCGCTACAGTAGTTGGGAAGACATCTACGTCAGCAACCGTGCGCATGCGTTGAAAGATAAAGAACGGGCAGCCTAGAACAGCCACGAGAGAGGCGGGAGAGAGTGGATGGATACAGTGACGTCACTGATCAGCGCATGCGTCCTAAGTTTGAAGGAGCACATACACAACCGGTACACAGCAGGGGGTGGGGCCTGAAACTAAGTTACGTCATTATTAATACGCAGGCGCAGAGATCGCAAAAAGGCGTGTACAGCAGCTGTACGCACCGGGGAGTGGAGGCTGAGGACGTCACACCCCAAGCGCACTGGTTCACCTTTTTTTGTTTATGTTTTGGCTTTGTCTTCGCATGCGCGGTATGTGTGTGTAATAAGAGAGCGGCCATGTTGGAGCTGGCATGTACGGAATGAAGACTTCTTTCCGGGACAACCAGCGCTTTCTAGTGTCTTATGTTCATAGCAGATAGCAGTGTGCGTGCAATACAAGTCTCCGATAGTCGCCTTGTCATCGACAATACAACACAAGTTCAATGGCTGCCATTTGCTGTAACATACATTACAATGCATCGAAAACAGGCTAAATATATTCTATTATCCACCTAGAAAACAAAACGCAAAGTGGCCGTCAAGACCGTTCATTTACCATTTGTATTCATCATCATCAATCATCTCTGTATAAACATGTATAATAACATCCGGAACCGGAAGAAAGTCTTCTCTGTCATGTGACCACCTTTATTTAGTCTAAATCTGCTATACCATCTATATATATATATAATCTGTGTTTTTGCAGGTCCTTTAGGGCATATTCACATGCAGCGACACATTTGTTGCAGAAATTTCTGCAATTGTCACATTCGTCTGAAAGACTTGTACAAATCCATGCAGATGCTGCGAAACAACCCCATTCATGATTGTAGTCTCAGAAATGTCTGCAACAAATCTACCGTGTGTGAAGGAAGCCCTAGGGTAAATTCACATTCGGCATATTTTGGTGCAGAAATATTTGCAACGTAAAATCGGTTCCATTCATCTGAATGAGGTTGTTTCTGTAGCCGGTGCAGGGATTCCTGCAAGTCTCATTCAGATGGATTTGCCTCGCTGCCGGACAACTGTCCCCTACTGTAATCATGTTTTCAGTACGGGACAGCAGTTCCACGGAGAGGCAGGGACTCCTAGCGTCGTACATAACTATGATGCTAGGAGCCCGGCTCCCTGCACTGTGTTCGGTCCGGGACTTGCGGCCGAAATACGTCCGTCAATTACGGACGTAATGACCTCGTGTGAATCCAGCCTAAGGCCTCATTTACACGAACGTGATATACGTCCGTGCGACTCGCGTGCTTTTCACGCGGATCGCACGGACCTATACAAGTCTATGGGGGCATGCAAACAGTCCGTGAGTTTTGCTCAGCGTGAGTGCGCTGAAAAAAACTCACGACATGTTCTAAATTTCTGCGTTTTTCGCGCATCACGCACCCATTGAAGTCAATGGGTGCGTGAAAACCACGAAGGTCGCACGGAAGCACTTCCGTGCGAACTGCGTGATTCGCGCAAGAGCTGTCAAACTGAATGTAAACAGAAAAGCACCACGTGCTTTTCTGTTTACAAACATACAAACAGAGTGTCATAATGATGGCGGCTGCGCGAAAATCATGCAGCCACGCATCATATGCTGCTGACACACGGAGCTGTTATGGACCTTTTGCGCACGCAAAACGCAGCGTTTTTTGCGCTGCAAAACTCACACGCTCGTGTGAATCTGGCCTTAGTCTGAAGCCCGCTGGAGTAAGATGTAACTAATTTATTAAGGCCTCTTAAATAAATTTGTCACATCTATTGCTGTCTGTGTGCCAGAAAGGGAAATCTACGGCAGCTACGAGCTGGCCTACATTTTTGCTATAATTTACGCCAGTTTCTGGCATATATTATAGTGAATATGTCAGGCCATGGGTCTCCCTGCTCCTTCCACTAAGGACCACCCACTTTTCTTAAAGAGGCACTGTCACCACATTATAAGTGCCCTATCGCCTACATAATCTGATCGGCGCTGTAATGTAGATAACAGTGTTTTTTATTTAGAAAAACGATAATTTTTTAGCAAGTTATGAGCAATTTTAGATTTATGCTAATTAGTTTCTTAATGCCCAACTGTGCGTTTTTTAACTTTTGACCATGTGGGCATTGTAAAGAGAAGTGTATAAGGGCTTGTTCACACTGAGTTTTTTTTTTGACGCGGAAACCGCATCAGAAAAAGCGCCAAAAAACAGCCGAAAATGCCTCCCATTGATTTCAATGGGAGGCGGAGGCGTTTTTTCCCGTGAGTGTAAAAACCTACGCTGGAAAAAGAAGGGACATGCCCTATCTTCGGGAGTTTACGCCTCTGACCTCCCATTGACATCAATGGGCAGAAGAGAAAGGGTATTTGTCAGCGTTTTATGCCTGTGGCTCTCAATGGCCACGGGCGAAAAACGCAGCGAAAATCAGTGTTGCGGCAGAGGAAAATCTGCCTCAAAATTCCAAACGGAATTTTGAGGCAGATTTTCCTCTTGCAAAAATCTCTTGTGTGAACCCAGCCATGGCTATGTTCACACGGAGTATTTTGGGGGAGGAATATCTGCCTCAAAGCTCCAAACGGAATTTTGAGGCAGATATTCCTCCCCCAAAATACTCCGTGTGAATAGCAATTATCGCGCCGTTTTTCGCCCGCGGCCATTGAGCGCCGCGGGCATAAAACACGCTTTCTCCTGCCTCCCATTGAAGTCAATGGGAGGTCGGAGGCGGAAGCGCCCGAAGATAGGGCATGTTGCTTCTTTTTCCCGCGAGGCAGTTTTACTGCTCGCGGGAAAAAGACGCCGACGCCTCCCATTGAAATCAATGGGAGGCGTTCTCGGGCCGTTTCTGCCGAGTTTTGCGACGCGGTTTCCGCGTCAAAAAACTCGGCAAAAGACCCCGTGTGAACATAGCCTAATGCTGACCAATCAGCGTCATAAACTTGTCTCCATTCATGTCCATTTGTACTCAGCACAGCATGATCTCGCGAGATCACGATGTGCTGTCACATACACCCATATTAACTTTACCGAAGTGTCTTGAGAGTGAATAGACATTGCCTCCAACCAGGACACGATGTCTATTCACACTCCCGACACTTTGGTAAAGTTTTTGTGGGACTTACTCGCGAGATCACGCAGTGCTGTGATTAAGTCCTACACAAACTTTACCAAAGTGTCGGGAGTGTGAATAGACATTGCGTCCTGGCTGGGGGCAATATCTATTCACTCTCAAGACACTTCAGTAAAGTTAATGTGGGTGTATGTGACAGCACAGTGTGATCACGCTGTGCTGAGTACTAATGGGCATGAATGGAGAGAAGTGTATGACGCTGATTGGTCAGCGTCATACACTTCTCTTTACAACGCCCACTTGGTCAAAAGATAAAAAACGCCCAGTTGGGCATTAAGAACTAATTAGCATAAATTTTAAATTGCTCACAACTTGCTAAAAAATTATCGTTTTTCAAAATAAAAACCACTGTTGTTATCTACATTACAGCGCCGATCAGATTATGTAGGAGATAGGGCACTTATAATGTGGTGACAGAGCCTCTTTAAAAGGCGCCGGAAAATGGTAAAAAGTCATAAACGATTAAGCAATTATGGCGTGCGCCATAATATGTGAAAATAACACAAAAGTAGCATAAACCTTTTAATAAATACCCCCCTTGTCGCTCTGATTCATTCTCATGTTGACTTCTGTAACGCATTATTAATCGGTCTCCTCACTAAACTCTCCCCTCTCCAAACTATCCGGAATGCAGCAGCCAGGCTCATCTTTCTGTCCAATTCCTCTACGCTCTGCCAGTCACTGCACTGGTTGCCCATTCCCTTTAGAATACAATTCAAGCGTATTACCCTCACCCACAAAGCTCTCCAAATTTCTGCACCTCCTTACATCTTCTCCCCCATCTCTGTCTACCCTACACATGCTCCACGTTTTGCCAACAATCTAATAATAACATTCTCCATAAGCCGAACCTACCACTCTGGTCTCCAGGACTTTTCTCGTGCTGCACCAGTTCTCCGGAATGCGCTACACCAGGCAATCAGATTAGTTCCCAGCTTTCACAGTTTTAAGCGCGATCTAAAAACATTTTTTGTAGGCAAGCCTGTAACATTCCATAAGTTGACTTTTTTCCTTTTCTCACCATTATTCCTCAATACCTGACCCCTTTATTCAGCAGTACCCCCAAACTCCTTGCCCTCTAATGCACGACATACCTGTCATACACAGATACTGGCTGGTGACCGGCTCATGCAGCTTTATGTGTACTAGCCTGTTTAGTATAAAAGATGGCTGGACCATTGTACTGAACAAACACTTTTACCTCTTGTGTCATTTCCGTATAGAGTGTGAGCTCTTGTGAACAGGGTTCTCAACAATTTTTAATTAGTTGGTCACTATGTAATGTCTGATTATTGTTTGTAAATGTTCAACCTGAATTGTAAAGTGACACGGAATATGTGGCGCTATATAAAAAAAAAGATTATTATTATTATATACAATTCATTTTGTATTTAGCGGCATATTTTCACCTTTATTTATAATTGTAATGGAAGCCTTTGCATGGTTTTAACTGCGTTATGACCTCTATAGAAGATTAGGGTACCATACTGTACTGTAATCTAGCCATGATTAAGAACGCAGGAAGCGTTTGAAACGCGTAGGCTCTGCCAATTTTCTCATATCTCTCCCAAGCACTCTAGGACATCATTCAGATTGATCCTAATTTTAAAATATTTCCATTAAACTTGGAACTAGTTCCTTTTTATTCACAGCAACGCTGGATCCACTCTCTTCTGTTTTTCTACTGTCTACACATCGCGTGCCGACGCGAGGATCCGTGCGGTGACCAAAGTGCAAAGTCCACATATAAAAGGTGAGCTGGAGGTTTCGTCTCCCCCTCTTTTCTCTATACCATACTGTACCTCTGTGTGCCTGTCATTTCCTATAGAGGCATATATACATTTAACAGATCTGACAAAAAATTATGACATTCTCCATGAAATGCCGTATTAGGTAGGTATTCTACAAATGGCATTTATGTTGTTTTGGGGCATTTCTGTGGGACGGGGGTGGGGTTTAAATGTTCCGCAATTCAAATGTTGGTAAGTATGAGCTAGGTTCACACCAAATTTAGGAATTCAATTTGGCGGGACCATTTAAAACACCAAATTTAGGCCTAAAATGTAAGCCTATCCAGCTGCTTATGCCTGACAGTGATTCTCAGAATGCAAAATTATAATTAATTTCTTTTTACATACAGTTGACATATGCCAATAGAACACTTTTTTGGCATACTTCTGGCTAATGAAATTCTATGGGCATGTAAGATGTATACGTCAGGCAATTTTGCAGGCGCAGATGTTGAACATTCACCCCAAATGTGGTATAAACGTAGCCCGACACCAGTTATGGAGTATGATTTCCTAGTTAGTGATGAAATTGGGTTTTAGTCACATGTTATAGAAGAGGCTTCCATCAGATCGGCTCACTGGCGGTAATATAGTGTCATGCATGAGAAGAGGCAGGTGCGAGAGGTTGGGAAATACAGTCTGTTGTTAGGGCTTGTGGACAAATAAGCAGCAGAACTGGATAGAAAGGTAAAGCAGATACGACTCAAAAACAATATTATGTACCGCAAGATAACAGACGGAGAAAGAGGAAAATGTCCAATTACTTATGTGTGTTGTTAAGCAATGAGAGGATGCGGAAGTAGAGAAGCAAAAAGACAAAACAACATGTGACACGTAACAGATATAGCATGCCTAGCTACATGATTGCAGTGCCTTTCCTGTGTGATTGTCCTTGTGCTCTAAATGATGTCCTCATGTCTGAGTGACCACGGGATGGAGTCTCCTAACAGTTGTTGTCCTAGAGAATAATTCACATAAGGGGCTCGGAGAGAACATGGCAGGGGGCTCCAGCCATGAAGCCGGAAGCAGGTATAGAAAAAAGTGATAAAGTGCACAAAGCGAGGGGTTTTCTTTGCTTAGTAGGGCCCCATGCACACAACTATAATTTTGATCCACAATTATGCATCTGTAATTGCGGATCAAAGTACGGTTCCATTCATTTCTATTGCCCACGGACACCTTCCCATATATTTAAGGTGTCCGGGCCATAGAAAGCATCCGCAAAAAAAAGGACATGTCCTGTTTTTTTATTTTACGGACCATGCTCTTCTACTTTATAATAAGACCACTGCCAGCAAATGCGGGTGACTGTCCACGGCCTGTGCCTGTAATCATGGACCGTGATTACAGTTACGTCCGTGTGGAGGGAGCCTAAAGTGTAGTGTTTGTGGTGGAATTAAGACTATGCCAGATGAAGACTGCAACCTGAGACTTAGCTATAAACTCCCTAGGAGATTGTGGTCCATCTTCACAGGGGAAAAACATAAAATATTCTGCCCCCACAAGGGCAGTTGGTAAATTTGCTTAGATTGAGGTAACACTATAGATCACTCTCATTTGTTATAATGCTCCGAACCATTAGGACCCCTGCATAAGGGTCGGCTTTGCTGCAGGAAAACTCCAACCCAGATAACTTTTCTTTTCCTTACACTACATCTTGGTTGGCTTACTTAAAGAGGCTCTGTCACCAGATTTTGCAACCCCTATCTGCTATTGCAGCAGATAGGCGCTGCAATGTAGATTACAGTAACGTTTTTATTTTTAAAAAACGAGCATTTTTGGCCAAGTTATGACCATTTTTGTAGTTATGCAAATGAGGCTTGCAAAAGTCCAAGTGGGTGTGTTTAAAAGTAAAAGTCCAAGTGGGCGTGTATTATGTGCGTACATCGGGGCGTTTTTAATGCTTTTACTAGCTGGGCGTTCTGATGAGAAGTATCATCCACTTCTCTTCAGAACGCCCAGCTTCTGCCAGATCATGCTGTGACGTCACTCACAGGTCCTGCATCGTGGATGATACTTCTCATCAGAACGCCCAGCTAGTAAAAGTATTAAAAACGCCCCGATGTACGCACATAATACACGCCCACTTGGACTTTTACTTTTAAACACACCCACTTGGACTTTTGCAAGCCTCATTTGCATAACTACAAAAATGGTCATAACTTGGCCAAAAATGCTCGTTTTTTAAAAATAAAAACGTTACTGTAATCTACATTGCAGCGCCTATCTGCTGCAATAGCAGATAGGGGTTGCAAAATCTGGTGACAGAGCCTCTTTAACCGGTTAAGGACTAGGCTGTTTTACAGCTAAATGACCAGAGCAAATTTCACAATTTTGCTATGCGCTTCTTTACATGACTATAACTCAGCAGGTGAATAAAGTTCATCTTTGAATTTTACACTCTTTTTAAAGGACAGATAGGGCTTTGTTTTAGTGGCATTTGTCAGTATATATCATTTTTTTTTTTTTCACTAAAGTGGGCAAAATTGGAAAAAAATGCAAGAATTTAACAATTGCGTCGGTTTATGCTAGCATTTTTCACACACGGTATGAACCACGGGCAAAATTAATCTCCTTTCACATTCTTCCACTTCTCCCGTGCATGGGGATACCAAATATGTGAGCCTTATTCGCTGTGCGGGCATGTGCCAGGGCTTGGCATAAAAGGAGGCTTTTTGGCCTTTTCGGTCCAGGAATTTTGCATTTGATTTTATAGCCGCATACTGTTTTCTGGGGGGCCTAATGCTGCTGAAACATTAGAAACACCCCATAAATGACTTCCTTCACACAAGTAGACCCCACAAGGTTTCCTTCAAGGGGTTTATCATATTTTTAGCAAGTCCAGTTTTCTTCTGAAAGTTTCGTGAATAAGATGGAACAAAATAAAATCAGCACTTTTTTAGCAAATGCGTCAGTTTAGGCTAGTATTTTTCACACACGGTATAGACCACGGACAAAATTCATCTCCTTTCACGTTCTTCCACTTCTCCCGTGCATGGGGATACCAAATATGTGTGCCTTATTCACTGTGCGGGCATGTGCCAGGGCTTGGCATAAAAGGAGGCTTTTCGGTCCAGGAATTCTGCACTTGATTTTATAGCCGCATACTGTTTTCTGGGGGGCGTAATGCTGCTGAAAGATTAGAATCACCCCATAAATGACTTCATTCACACAAGTAGACCCCACAAGGTTTCCTTCAAGGGGTTTATCATATTTTTAGACAGTCCAGTTTTCTTCTGAAAGTTTCTTGAATAAGATGGAACAAAATAAAATTACCTTTTTTTTTTAACAATTGCGTCAGTTTATGCTAGCTTTTTCACACACAAAATGGACCACGGACAAAATTCATCGCATTTCACATTCTTCCACTTCTCCCGTGCATGGGGATACCAAATATGTGTGCTTTATTCACGGGCATGTGCCAGGGCTTGGCATAAAAGGAGGCTTTTTGGCCTTTTCGGTCCAGGAATTCTGCACTTGATTTTATAGCCGCATACTGTTTTCTGGGGGGCCTAATGCTGCTGAAACATTAGAAACACCCCATAAACGACTTCATTCACACAAGTAGACCCCACAAGGTTTCCTTCAAGGGGTTTATCATATTTTTAGACAGTCCAGTTTTCTTCTGAAAGTTTCTTGAATAAGATGGAACAAAATAAAATTACCTTTTTTTTTTAACAATTGCGTCAGTTTATGCTAGCTTTTTCACACACAAAATGGACCACGGACAAAATTCATCGCATTTCACATTCTTCCACTTCTCCCGTGCATGGGGATACCAAATATGTGTGCTTTATTCACGGGCATGTGCCAGGGCTTGGCATAAAAGGAGGCTTTTTGGCCTTTTCGGTCCAGGAATTCTGCACTTGATTTTATAGCCGCATACTGTTTTCTGGGGGGCCTAATGCTGCTGAAACATTAGAAACACCCCATAAACGACTTCATTCACACAAGTAGACCCCACAAGGTTTCCTTCAAGGGGTTTATCATATTTTTAGACAGTCCAGTTTTCTTCTGAAAGTTTCTTGAATAAGATGGATCAAAATAAAATTAGCAATTTTTTAGCAAATGCGTCAGTTTATGCCAGCATTTTTCACACACAGTATAGACCACGGCCAAAATTAATCTCCTTTCACATTCTTCCACTTCTCCTGAGCATGGGGATACCAAATATGTGTGTCTTATTTATCACATAGAGAAGTAGGAGGGCGGAGGATAGAAGAAGATTATTTCACAAATCGCTTTTTTTCAAAGCTGGTTTTACAAAACTCAACAGAGTTTCTATAACACTTCCAAAATATCTGCTCTTGAAGCAGAAATCCCAAAATATTCATCTAGGGGTATAATGGGAATTTATTTTTGGGGGTTTTCTAAAATAAGAAATTGCAGGTTAATGCAAATGGACTCTCCAGCAGATGAACTTTAGAAAACATCAAACATGACATCCACCCCCCACCCATTCCCTCCCTCACCCTTGGAGTAAAATCAGGGGAAAAATAAAAACGTAATGTAGGGCAAATATATTTTCAACAAATTAACTAAAATCTAATAATTCAGAACAGTGTGGTATTTTTTAAAACATGGCTCAATGCACAGGCCTGGTTGCGAGGGACATGAGGGACAGAAATATCGGGAATCTTTGCGGTGCCCGTCTTTTCTGCAGACGCGGCACTTTTTCTGGGGGTTGCTTCTGGTTGCTGTTGGGGGAATCCGACTGATGAAGTGTCTTTCAGTCAGTCGCGTGACATCCTCAGACTGGGGGCATTCTCTGGTGTCCTGAACATCAAAAATGAGGCCTTCAATAATTTTCTCCTGGAAATCCAGGTATGTGTCTCTGCCTCTGTTTTTTTTGTAGAGCACAAATGAGTTGTGGATGGCCACCTGTAACAAATAAATGGCCACCTTTTTGTACCAGGTTTTAGTTTTGCGTTTTACTAAATAGGGCTGTAAAACCTGGTCGCTTAAATCCACCCCCCCCCCCATGTACTTGTTATATTCGGACACGCTCACTGGTTTGTGCTTGTCCGATGTTGCCCCTCTTTCCCTCACTGCCACTGTTCCTGCGGTATGAATCGTGCTTAGCACATACACATCTTTGCGATCCCTGAACTTGACCGCCAGCAATTCTTCAGATGCATAAGCACAGGAGTCCCCCTTTACCATGCGCTTCCCCACTAATTGCTGTGGAAAACCAATTCTGTTTTTGCGCATGGTACCACATGCCCCAGTCCTTGCAGCATGCAAATGCCTAAACAGGGGCACACTGGAATAAAAATTATCACAGTACAGGTGGTACCCCTTGTGAAGCAGAGGCTGCATTATCTCCTACACGATCTTACTGCTGGTGGAAAGATCAGGGGGGCATCCAGGAACATTTATTGTGCGGTCCCGCCCTTCATAAATCCTGAAGGCGGTGGTATATCCTGACCCACTTTCACACAATTTGTAGAGCTTAACGCCATATCTTGCCCTTTTTGAAGGTAGATATTGGCGAAAGCTAAGTCTGCCATGAAAGTTGAGGAGGGATTCGTCCACACTTACATTCTGCTCAGGGGTGTAGAGTTGCAGAAATAAATTATTCAGGGAATTTATTAGCGGTCTTATTTTGAACAACCGATCCCGGTTTGCATCGGTACTTGGGGGGGCCTGTGCGTTGTCATTGAAGTGGAGGAACCTCATTATTGTCTCATAACGAGACCTGGGCATTACTGCAGAATATACTGGGGTGGCTTGGGCGGGTCTTGTTGACCAGTAAGACCTAATGGAGGGCTTTTTGACAATACCCATATTTAGGGTGAGCCCCAAAAATTTTTTTAATTCCTGCAAATTGGTGGGCGTCCAATCTCTGGCATGGGTGGATGAAGGTTTCTGCCTTATATATTGCGTGGCATATAAATTTGTTTCGTGGACAATCTGATTTAGGATGTCGTCCGTTATAAATAAATGGAAGTAATCCATTTGGACAAAATTTGTATTGTCCACGGTTATGCCAGGAGTGGCCGTAAATCCGTGGATTCTAGGCCCAAAAGATGGGGCAGGTGCCCATACAAGAGCCTGGACTGGAGGGACCAGGCTGTCCCGTGCTACAGCGCTACTTGGCCCTGCGCTTTCAAGTTCTGCAGTTTCAACTGCATCAGGGACAACGTCCCCTGAAGATGAACCTGAAGTGACGCTGTCATCGTCACTGCCCAAAACAGGTTCCATCTCGGACGCCATCTCTGATGCGGTCTCCGACTCAGACCACAGCATGGCGTATGCCTCCTCGGCGCTAAACAACTTCCTCGCCATAACGTAACTAACACTAACACTAACTAAACAAATTTTTTTTTTTTTTTTTTTTTTTATAAAACACACAAACTAACTGCTATATATATCTACACTACCGCTAACAAAAAAATAAACCGCTATTGCTATATATATTATATATATGTGGATATATATATAATTATATACTCCCTACCTGCCTATTCTAATAGAATAAAAGAAAGAAAGGTAGATAGATAGAAAAAAAGATAGATGGATAGATAGATTGTATAGATAGATAGAAATCTATCTATACAGAGAATGTTTTAGTGTAACTGTATTTTTTTTCACTGTAATCTTCTGGCAGCAATTCTCCCGAGTCTCTTCTTCTCCTCAAACTGAAACAATGTTTGAGGAGAAGAAAAGAGGCAGGAGATTTACTGCCAGAAAAGTCAAAATAAAACAAATGTGGTCGCTGTGATAGGTTTTCACAGCGACCACATGATCAGGGACCATCAGATTGGTCCCTGATACTCTGCCCAGTGCCCAGAGCTGTTGGTAACAGCGAGGGCACAGGGCTGTGTGCACGCGATCGCGTGCACACTGTTTTCTATGCAGAAATGCATGTGATCGCTGTGATTGGTTGTCACAGCGATCACATGTTCAGGGGCCAAAAGATTGACCCCTGACATTCTGCCCAGTGTCCATGGCTGTTAGCAACAGCCAGGGCATAGAGCGGTGTGCACGCGATCGCGCGTGCACAGTCTCTGAAGTGCGGCCGTATATATACTATACGCCGGACTTTAGAGACCCTGACCGCTGGCCGTATATTTACGGCCAGCGGTCGGGAACCTGTTAAAGAGACAGGATATGTAATAAATGTCAGATAGATGCAGGTCCTACCTCTGGGACCGACACCTATCTCTAGAACGGGGCCCCCTAAGCGTGTTTTACTGCTCTGTGTTGTGGCTGAAATGTGTGATTTCCGACCATGAATTACGAAAACAGTGTAGCTCACTGAGCTACGCTGTTTCCGTAATCCCCATTCAGTTCTATGGGACTTACGGAAACAGAGTAGCTCAGCGAGCTACGCTGTTTGCGTAATTCATGGTCAGTAATTACAAACTTCAGCCACAACACAGAGAGGTAGAACGGGGTTTAGGGGGCCTCGTTCTACCGATAAATGCAGGTCCCAGAGGTGGGATCCGCATCTATCTGACATTTATGACATATCCTGTGGATATGTCATACATATCTATGATGGGAAAACCCATTTAAGACCAACAAGTCTGGTGTACTTTTAAATCACACCCTCTTTCAATAAGCCACACCCCTTTAAGGCACTTTTTTTTAAAACTAGTGAGATGCAAGGCATGTACCTCAGTTTAATGTCTCAAAGTCAGCCAAAATGCTGCCACATTTAGTTAGTAAATCTCCCCTATTGTATCACAATGGCATTAGGTTTCTTTTGTCAGGTTTGTTGCTTTTCGATGGACAGAATGATTTGCACCTAAATGGAAGGGGGTCCGCTGTGCTGGGGGAGAGAATTCTAGCTGGGGTGGCGGAGTATTTAAACTAGGGCTGAGGAGTGAGGTCAATGTAGAAAATAAGGGGTAGTCAGGTTAGAGAGGGGAGGGGTCAGACTATATTGGTGGGGGGAGAAATAGACTGTGGGGAGAGGACTAGACAACAGGATAGGGAGATCCTTTTGTTACAAAACAGCAATGAAAATAAAAATGCCCAAATAATGTCAAATAATCACATTTCTGATACTGATAGTGAAAAACTGAAAGGCAAGTTAAAGTGTATGTTCACAAATGCCAGAAGTCTAGCAAGCAAAATGGGGAGTTGGAGGCCTTGGTACTGGAGGAACATATAGATATAGTTGGTGTTGCTGAAACATGGCTAGACTCTTCACATGATTGGGCTGTAAATCTACAGGGTTTTACACTGTTTCGGAAAGACAGGGCGAATAGGAAAGGCGGTGGTGTATGTCTGTATGTGAGAAGTGATATGAAGGTGAGTGTGAAAGAAACAATAGTGGGTGAAGATTGTGAGGAGGTTGAAGCCTTGTGGGTGGAACTAGAAAGGGAGGTAAACACTGAAAAAAATTACTTTTGGTGTAATCTATAGACCCGGCAATATAAATGAGGAGATGGAAGGTCAGCTATTTAAACAGATGGAGCGGGCTTCACAGGGGGGGGGGGGGGGGGGGTACTGTAGTGATAATGGGAGATTTTAATTACCGGGACATTAATTGATGTCATGGTTCGGCTTCAACTGCGATGGGGAGACATTTCCTCAACCTGTTGCAGGAGAATTTTATGGGCCAGTTTGTGGAAGACCCGACTAGATGTGAAGCTCTTTTGGATCTGGTCATTTCTAATAATGCAGAGCTTGTTGGGATTTTCAATATTCGTGAAAACCTTGGTAACAGTGATCACAATATAGTTACATTTTACATATACTGTAAAAAACAAACGCAGGCTGGGAGGGCAAAAACACTTAATTTTAAGAAGGTCAATTTCCCCAGGATGAGGCTGCAATTCAGGACATAGACTGGGAAGAACTAATGTCATATAATGGTACAAATGATAAATGGGAAATCTTAAAATCCACTTTGTATAATTATAGTGCAAAATTTATTCCTATAGGTAACAAGTATAAACGACTAAAATTAAACCCCACATGACTTACACCTTCTGTAAAAAGGGCAATACATGACAAAAAAAGGGCATTTGAAAAATACAAATCTGAGGGTTCAGCTGTAGCCTTTGTAAATTATAAAGAGCGTAATAAAATTTGCAAAAAAGTAATAAAATCAGCAAAAATACAAAATGAAAGGCAGGTGGCCAAGGATAGTAAAACAAATCCCAAAAAATTCTTAAAGTATATAAATGAAAAAAAGCCAAGGTCTGAACATGTAGGACCCCCTAGATAATGGTAATGGGGAGTTGGTCACAGGGGATCAAGAGAAGGCAGAGTTACTAAATGGGTTCTTTAGCTCTGTATATACAACAGAAGAAAGAGCAGCTGATGTAGCCGGTGCCAGTGCTGTTAATATATCAGTTGATATACTGAATTGGCTGAATGTAGATATCGTGCAAGCTAAATTAAATTAAATAAATGTGCACAAGGCTCCGGGACCAGATGGGTTACATCCTAGATATCTTAAAGAACTTAGTTCAGTTATTTCTGTCCTCCTCTTCATAATATTCAGAGAATCTCTAGTGACTGGTATAGTGCCAAGGGACTGGCGCAGGGCAAATGTGGTGCCTATTTTCAAAAAGGGCTCTAGGTCTTCCCCAGGTAATTATAGACCAGTAAGCTTAAAGAGGCTCTGTCACCAGATTTTGCAACCCCTATCTGCTATTGCAGCAGATAGGCGCTGCAATATAGATTACAGTAACGTTTTTATTTTAAAAAAACGAGCATTTTTGGCCAAGTTATGACCATTTTTGTAGTTATGCAAATGAGGCTTGCAAAAGTCCAAGTGGGTGTGTTTAAAAGTAAAAGTCCAAGTGGGCGTGTATTATGTGCGTACATCGGGGCGTTTTTAATACTTTTACTAGCTGGGCGCTCTGAAGAGAAGTAACATCCTCTTCTCTTCAGAACGCCCAGCATCTGACAGTGCAGATCTGTGACGTCACTCACAGGTCCTGCATCGTGACGGCCACATCGGCACCAGAGGCTACAGTTGATTCTGCAGCAGCATCAGCGTTTGCAGGTAAGTCGATGTAGCTACATTGACTTACCTGCTAACGCCGAGGCTGCTGCAGAATCAACTGAAGCCTCTGGTGCCGATGTGGCCGTCATGATGCAGGACCTGTGAGTGACGTCACAGATCTGCACTGTCAGATGCTGGGCGTTCTGAAGAGAAGAGGATGTTACTTCTCTTCAGAGCGCCCAGCTAGTAAAAGTATTAAAAACGCCCCGATGTACGCACATAATACACGCCCACTTGGACTTTTACTTTTAAGCACACCCACTTGGACTTTTGCAAGCCTCATTTGCATAACTACAAAAATGGTCATAACTTGGCCAAAAATGCTCGTTTTTTAAAAATAAAAACGTTACTGTAATCTACATTGCAGCGCCTATCTGCTGCAATAGCAGATAGGGGTTGCAAAATCTGGTGACAGAGCCTCTTTAACATCCATCGTGGGGAAAATGTTTGAGGGGCTATTGAGGGACTATATACAGGATTATGTGACAATAAATAGCATTATAAGTGACAGCCAGCACGGTTTTACTAAGGACAGAAGTTGTCAAACCAACCTGATTTGTTTTTATGAAGAGGTGAGCAGAAGCCTAGACAGAGGGGCCGCAGTGGATATAGTGTTTTTGGACTTTGCAAAGGCATTTGACACTGTCCCCCATAGACGTCTAATGGGTAAATTAAGGACTATAGGTTTAGAAAGTATAGTTTGTAACTGGATTGAGAGTTGGCTCAAGGACCGTATCCAGAGAGTTGTGGTCAATGATTCCTACTCTGAATGGTCCCCGGTTATAAGTGGTGTACCCCAGGGTTCAGTGCTGGGACCACTATTATTCAGCTTATTTATTAATATAGAGGATGGGATTAATAGCACTATTTCTATTTTTGCAGATGACACCAAGCTATGCAATATAGTTCAGACTATGGAAGATGTTCGTGAATTGCAAGTGGATTTAAACAAACTAAGTGTTTGGGCGTCCAGTTGGCAAATTTTGTTTAATGTAGATAAATGTAAAGTTATGCACCTGGGCATGAACAACCTGCAGGCATCATATGTCCTAGGGGGAGCTACACTGGCGGATTCACTTGTTGAGAAGGATCTGGGTGTACTTGTAAATCATAAACTAAATAACAGCATGCAGTGTCAATCAGCTGCTTCAAAGGCCAGCAGGATATTGTCGTGTATTAAAAGAGGCATGGACTCACGGGACATTGATGTAATATTACCACTTTACAAAGCATTAGTGAGGCCTCATCTAGAATATGCAGTTCAGTTCTGTGCTCCAGTTCATAGAAAGGATGCCCTGGAGATAGAAAAAATACAAAGAAGAGCAACAAAGCTAATAAGGGGCATGGAGAATCTAAGTTATGAGGAAAGATTAAAAGAATTAAACCTATTTAGCCTTGAAAAAAGACGACTAAGGGGGGACATGATTAACTTATATAAATATATTAATGGCACATACAAGAAATATGGTGAAATCCTGTTCCATGTAAAACCCCCTAAAAAAACAAGGGGGCACTCCCTCCGTCTGGAGAAAAAAAGGTTCAACCTGCAGAGGCGACAAGCCTTCTTTACTGTGAGAACTGTGAATCTACGGAATAGTCACCGCAGGAGCCGTCACAGTTAAAAAAAGGCTTAGATAATTTCCTAGAACAAAAAATATTAGCTCCTATGTGTAGAAATTTTTTCCATCCCTTTTCCCATCCCTTGGTTGAACTTGATGGATATGTGTATTTTTTTCAACCGTACTATGTAACTATGAATAGCCTAGTGTCATGGTTTATTCTATTTGGTAAATAAAAAGAACATAATTGTACGTGAGTGCCATCCACTATGGAACAGATCTGTCATTGATCCTTTAAAAGCGGAACTATTGACGCCAATGTGAACGGAGACTTAGTTATGTCTTACCTGTGCACTGAGAGGGAAGCGTAGGGAGAATGTTGTGTAGTAAATGGAGAATCTGTCAAAAAAACACAATCTGATGTATTTAAGAAGCTCATAAATCCATGAATCATGAGCGCCTGCTCCAGAGCACTGTCCCAGAAATTATTATTGGTAGTACGTGTATGATGAGACCACTGCATAGTTTCCAATGGTTGCAGTCACAGGCCCCATGTACACAACCGTAATTTCATCCATCCGTAAATACGCAACTTATCCGCATATATGGAACAGTATCCGTAAATACGGTCCGTAGTGCATCCGTATAAACAGATCCGCAAAAAGAAGAAAACCGCAAATGATCTGCAACATTGCAAACCTGGCGTCGCCTAGCAACGCTTTCGTAATTACGGACGGCTACGGGTGCACATCCGCAGCCGTCCGTAAGTACGGAAGAGCCCATAGACTTCTATGCCGTAATTACAGAGAAGAATAGGACATGTTCTATATTTTCCGTATAATTTCTACAGAATGGACACCTCTCTGTAAAAATACAGAAAAGTGTCCGTAGCCCATAGAAATGAATAAGTCCGTAATTACAATCCGTAATTATGGATGAAAAATACAGGTCGTGCCCAGTTTGTGCAGCAGCACCTTTGCAATGGAACTATCCTTTGCATAGACCCTTGTGCAGGTCCCAAGTCACGGTGCTACGAGCTACTTCATATGGACAGAGACATCAAGCGGAGGGCTCCAGGAGCGGAATCCCCGGCCAAAGGGGTATTTCACTCCTTCAGGGAGTTAGAGTGGCGCTATCTACAGGAAGGGGGCGGGTGCTACCTACAAGGGGGCTGTGGGCTATGTGGCACTACCTACAAGGGGGCTGTGGGCTGTGTGGCGCTACCTACAAAGGGGCTGTGTGGTGCTACCTACAAGGGAGCTATGGGCTGTGTGGCGCTACCTACAAGGGGGCTGTGTGGCGCTACCTACGAGGGGGGGGGCTGTGGGCTGTGTGGCGCTACCTTGAAGGGGGCTGTGGGCTGTGTGACACTACATACAAGGGAGCTGTGTGGCGCTATCTACAGGGGGGCTGTGTGACATTATCTACAGGGGGAACTGTGGCATATACAGAGGGCACTGTGGCATTATCTACAGGGGCATGTGTGGCACTATATCCCGGGGATGTGTGGCACTATATACAGGGGGGAGTGGCACTATCTAAAGAGGGCACTGCGGTATTATCTACATGGGGTGTGGCACTATCTACAGAGGGAACCGTGGCATTATCTACAGGGGGGTGTGGCACTATATACAGAGGGCACTGCGGCATTATCTACAGAGGGTACTGTTTCATTATCTACACATGAAATTCATCTGTTTTTAAAAATTTGTCAAAAACGGAACGGGTACAAAACAAATGCAAAACGGCCGTCAAAAACGGACCAAAATGGCTGTTTTTAACAGCCGACACCCGAACCCTGTTGTGTGAATCCCTGCGTGGTGTGGGGTGGGTAGGAGACGCGGGGTGGTATTTGGTAGCTGTAAAGGCGCCAAAAACGATCTACTCACTGAAGTTATAGCTAGTGTTTGGCGTCTTTTCAGGCTCACAAGGCTGCTTCGAAGATTTGATCTGAGGTCAGTGGACAGCAGCTGCCTTCTGTGCTCTCTCTCTTTTGGCGCCGGCCTTGGCGCTGCGCTGAATATGACACATGTGACATTACAATGTGTGTGTCAGACTTCAGTGTAGCGCCAAGGCCGGAGCAGAGAAGGAGAGCCCTGACATGGAACACAACAAGTATCTAATCTATCATGTATCCAATCTATCACAAACTATCCACCACTCTTATAAAATTGGCACATTTTCAGAGCCTAGACTACATTTTTGGTGGACCATTGTGGTCAAAACTGATGTTAATAACGGATGGTAAAAACTGATGACAACTAACGACAACTGATGATAACTGATGGTTTTGTAGTAAAAATCGTGAAAAAGCCTGATGGCAACTCATAAATTTTTGCATCAGTTTTTGCATCAGTTGTAATCACTTGAGAGACAAAAAAACTGATGCTGATACAACTGATATATGTGAACACACCCTAAGTTCCTGTTCACATCACCATTGGCTTTCCGTTCCAGGGTTCCGTCGGAGGTTTCCGTCGGGTGAACCCCGCTACGGAAAGTGAAACTGAAACCACAGCTACCGTTTCCGTCACCATTGATATCAATGGTGACGGAAATATTGCTAATGGTTTCCGTTCGTTACCATTTCGGCAGGTTTTCCGACGGAATCCATAGCGCTGTCGACTCCGCTATTGATTCTGACGTTAAAACGGAAACCTGCCGGAATGGTGACGAACGGAAACCATTAGCGATGTTTCCGTCACCATTGATATCAATGGTGGCAGAAACGGAAGCTGTGGTTTCAGTTTCACTTTCCGTTGCGGGGTTCACTTGACGGAAACCTCTGACGGAACCCCGGAAGGGAAAGCCAACGCTGATGTGAACAGGCCCTTACAAATTAGGGCCTGTTCACATCAGCGATGGCTTTCCATTGAGGGGTTCCGTCCATTGACTGCGCTATTCATTCCGTCGAAAAAACGGAAACCTGCCGTAATGATGTGAACAGGGCCTTACTAAAAGAATTGTAATTTTCTTTTAATTTTCTGGAAAACTGTACAGTTGTAGTCAGATACCAGTCTTTATGGACGGAATGGGTGATAAATGTTTTACTTTGTATATCTGAGGAACTACAGTTCTGACTTATATCTGTGATTGTATTATCTGACATTCACTTGCTCGTACTTGAGCATGCTCGAACCACCGCTCCACTCAAACTCCTCAATGTGGGCGTGCGGGTTAGGAGAAACTGCGGACTCGGTTCTAGTGATCAGTCGGAGTCTCAGTGGTTCGTAGTTTATAGTAGTTTCAGATGCAGGATATATATATATATATATACACTACAAGAATACCTTAGTGACCATGCAGACCTAACCATTACAGATCATATTTGATGAGTGCAGGGCCGAAAACAGCCATGGCATGCTTACCAACATTTAAATTCCCTAAATCTGGAGATATGAAAGAGGCTCTGTCACCAGATTCTCAAATCCCTATCTCCTATTGCATGTGATCGGCGGTGCAATTTAGATAACAGTAACGTTTATTTTTTTTGAAAAACGTTCATTTTTGGCCAAGTTATGAGCAATTTTATATATATATATGCAAATGAGCTTTGAAATGGACAACTGGACGTGTTTTTTTTCGTTATGTCCAACTGGGCGTGTATTGTGTTTTTAACTGGGCGTGTTTACTTGTTTTACTAACTGGGCGTTGTGAATAGAAGTGTATGATGCTGACGAATCAGTGACCAGTCAGCATCATGCACTCCTCTCCATTCATTTACACAGCAGCATCACGTTCTTACTAGAACGATGTGCAGCCACATACACAAGTGTCCTGATAATGAATACACATGACCTCCAGCCAGGACGAACTTTTGTTGTATATCTTGTTATATATTTTCAATAAAACAAAGATTTGATTAAAAAAAAAATTGTTTCGAGAAAGACAGAAAACGGCTAAGAACAAGCACTACACTCGTAGGGTATGTTCACACATGGTTTTTGTAAGGCAAAAAAAAATCTGCCTCAAAATTCCTTCAGGAACTGACAGCGTTGTTTGACCTTTTTTTTGTGATTTTTCTTAAGCCGTTGAAGCGAATGCAAAAGACACAGGAAAAAAAGCTCCAAACGGGCGACACAGGAATTTAGTGCCTCCTATTAATTTCAATTGGAGGTCAGAGGCAGAAACCACTTGAAGACCATCAGCCCACCACTCACAGTAAAATGACCATTAGCCTACCACTCACAGATTCCCCCTGTAGGTTGCGCCACACAGCCCCTTGTAGGTAGCGCCACACAGCCCCTTGTGGGTAGCACCACACAGCCCCTTGTAGAGTGCACCACACAGCCCCCTGGTAGGGAGTGCCGCACAGCCCCCTGCTATTGAGTTCCCACACAGCCCCCTGGTAGGGAGTGCCGCACAGCCCCCTGGTAGGGAGTGCCGCACAGCCCTCTGGTAGGTAGTGCAAGGACTACGAAATGACCCTGATAGCTGGCGGGCAATAGACATTCAAAAAAGGACAACTGTGCAAGAGCACACAAAATACCCAGCTTTCCCAGTTATCAAATAAATGTGTGGAAATAAACTAAGATATAATTTTTATTTAGTCTAGCTAAAAGGATTAATCCTTTAGCTAGATTAAATAAAAGTTATATCTTAGTTTATTTCCACAGATTAATTTGATAGCCAGGAAAGCTGGGTATTTTGTGTGTGTGCTCTTGCAGTTGTCCTTTTTTGTAGGTAGTGCCATACAGCCCCCAGCCCCCTTGTAGATCGCAAACCCCCCCTTCCAGTATAGATAGCACCACTGTCAGGGGTGAACCTAGCCTCTCTGCTGCCTGAGGCGAACTATGAAAAGACGCCCCCCCCCCCCAATCTATCAGAGTTTTCTCATTACTAGCTTTACACAACAAACACGCAATATATAAAAAAAATTAAAATAGGAAAACATTTGTTGTTTATTTGCTAAAGTGCTGTTTGAGGTATAGAAAAGATTTGAAGAATTCTACTTACTGTATTACTTTAGTATCATAGATCAGCAATGCAGCATTATCACTGAAAATGGTTTAACATCTTCTATGCCCCCTTTTTATTACCTAATTGACTTATAATTTTTAACTGAGTTCAGTGGCCCGGCGTGGACGGCATAATGCAGTGACGTCATCGTGCCGGGCAGTTGACGTCATCAACGTGCTCCCGATCTCGTGTAGGCCTCAGGCCTAAACCAGGCTGTGGCCTACAAGAGCAAACGGCGGAGCAGGGGATTCTATTGTGGCAAATATTTTATTTTTTTTACATTTTATACTGCTAACTTTTTTTTGGTAGGTTCCGCTGGACCGTTTGGACTATGTTGTAGATTCATTGGAATACTTCAATGATCTGTTTTAAAAAAAGAAAAAAAAAAAATTGTGAAAGAGGGTTGCATGGGGGAGTTTTGATTTCAATAAAAAAATAATTCTTATGTCTGTTTTTTTTTAATACTTTATTATGGCCTTAGGGCTGCTGTCTGATTGACAGCGTTCAATTACTAAGGCTGGGGCTTAGCATTAGCCAGTAAAAAGGCTATCAGTAACCCCTATTATTACCCCGGTTCCCACTGCCGCCAGGGATACCGGGAAGAGTCGAGTACAAATCAGTACCTGGCCATCTGAAACGACGGTTAGGCCGCAGGCTGGGAAGGGCCAAAATACGTGGCCCTTCCCACCCTGGTGATGCTAGGCTGCAGCTGCTTTATTGTATTTGGCTAGTTATGAAAAATAGCGGCAACCCCTTGTCATTTTTGAAAAATACATTTAAAAAAAAATTACGTGAAATCCCCTCCATTTTTCATAACCAGCCAGATACAATAAAGCAGCAGCAGCCTAGCATTACCAGGGTGGGAAGGGCCATTGTTTTTGTCCCTTCCCAGCTTGATAGTACCCTTCACTTCAGATGGTCGGGTACTGGATCGTACCCAGCTCTTCCCGGTACTCATGGTGGTGGTGGGTATCGGGGTAATAATAGGGGGTTAGTGATAGCCTTTTTACTGGCTAACACTAAGCCCCTTCTTAGTAATTAACGCTCTCAATCAGACAGCTGCCATTACTAAGGCGGTAAGGTAGTATTAAAAAACAGAGACATAAAAAAAAAGTTTTATTGAAATAACTCTTCCACACAATCCACTTTTACCATTGTATTGAAAAAAAGCTTCAAGTGCAGAAAAACATTCGACAAACGTCTGACATGTCATAGTGATATGTCAGAAGTTTGGATTGGTGGGGGTCCGAGCACGGAGACCCCCACCAATCGCTAGAACGAGGCAGCTGAAGCACTCGTGTGAACGCTCAGCTGCTTCGGGTCTGTTCGGCTTTTTACGGAAATAAATGTATCTGTGTACGGGCTCATGGACTTTCTATTGAGTCCGTACACCGATACATTTATTTCCGGAAATAGCGGAACAGACACGAAGCAGCTGAGCGCTCACCCGAGCACTTCAGCTGCTTTGTTTTAGCGATCGGTGGGGGTCTCAGTGCTCGGTCCCCCACCAATGAAAACTTCTGACATGTCAGTATGACATGATAAAAGTTTAGTTACAGTTTAAAGGCACCTTTAAAAGCTTATTTATATATATACACACTACCGTTCAAAAGTTTAGGGTCACTTAGAAATTTCCTTATTTTTGAAAGAAAAGCACAGTTTTTTTCAATGAAGATAACATTCAATTAATCAGAAATACACTCTATAGATTGTTAATGTGCTAAATGACTATTCTAGCTGCAAACGTCTGGTTTTTAATGCAATATCTACATAGGTGTATAGAGACCCATTTCCAGCAACCATCACTCCAGTGTTCTTATGGTACATTGTGTTTGCTAACTGTGTTAGAAGGCTAATGGATGATTAGAAAACCATTGAAAACCCTTGTCCAATTATGTTAGCACCGCTGTAAACAGTTTTACTGTTTAGAGGAGCTATAAAACGGACCTTCCTTTGAGCTAGTTGAGAATCTGGAGCATTACATTTGTGGGTTCGATTAAACTCTCAAAATGGCTAGAAAAAGAGAGCTTTCATGTGAAACTCGACAGTCTATTCTTGTTCTTAGAAATGAAGGCGATTCCATGCGAGAAATTGCCAAGAAACTGAAGATTTCCTACAACGGTGTGTACTACTCCCTTCAGAGGACAGCACAAACAGGCTCTAACCAGAGCAGAAAGATAAGTGGGAGACCCCGCTGCACAACTGAGCAACAAGACAAGTACATTAGAGTCTCTAGTTTGAGAAATAGACGCCTCACAGGTCCTCAACTGGCAGCTTCATGAAATAGTACCCGCAAAACGCCAGTGTCAACGTCTACAGTGAAGAGGCGACTCCGGGAAGCTGGCCTTCAGGGCAGAGTGGCAAAGAAAAAGCCATATCTGAGACTGGCTAATAAAAGGAAAAGATTAATATGGGCAAAAGCACACAGACATTGGACAGAGGAAGATTGTAAAAAGTGTTATGGACAGACGAATCAAAGTTTGAGGTATTTGGATCACACAGAAGAACATTTGTGAGACGCAGAACAACTGAAAAGATGCTGGAAGAGTGCCTGACGCCATCTGTCAAGCATGGTGGAGGTAATGTGATGGTCTGGGGTTGCTTTGGTGCTGGTAAAGTGGGAGATTTGTACAAGGTAAAAGGGATTTTGAATAAGGAAGGCTATCACTCCATTTTGCAACGCCATACCATACCATACCCTGTGGACAGCGCTTGATTGGAGCCAATTTCATCCTACAACAGGACAATGACCCAAAGCACACCTCCAAATTATGCAAGAACTATTTAGGGAAGAAGCAGGCAGCTGGTATTCTATCTGTAATGGAGTGGCCAGCGCAGTCACCAGATCTCAACCCCATAGAGCTGTTGTGGGAGCAGCTTGACCGTATGGTACGCAAGAAGTGCCCATCAAGCCAATCCAACTTGTGGGAGGGCCTTCTGCAAGTATGGGGTGAAATTTCTCCCGGTTACCTCAGCAAATTAACAGCTAGAATGCCAAAGGTCTGCAATGCTGTAATTGCTGGAAATGGAGCATTCTTTGACGAAAGCAAAGTTTGAAGGAGAAAATTATTACTTCAAATAAAAATCATTATTTCTAACCTTGTCAATGTCTTGACTATATTTTCTAGTCATTATGCAACTCATTTGATAAATATAAGTGTGAGTTTTCATGGAAAACACAAAATTGTCTGGGTGACCCCAAACTTTTGAACGGTAGTGTATATATATATATATATATATATATATATATATATATATATATATATATATATATATATATATATCCATCAATGTGATTGGCGCAAGTTTTAATTGCTTTTTATTGAAAATTATTTTTACTTTTTGAGATACAGCTGCTTTGTATCCTGTATACAGAGCAGCTGTATCTAGTACTGAGACCTGAATCCATTAGGTCGCCTATTATCGATCACATCTAAGTTATGAACTTAGATGTGATCGGTAACAGCTCGATCCTTCTCCTACTAATTTAAAGGGGGTCGGCCGACGCTGAGGGGCCGGGTGTATACTGCAAGGGGTGTCTGGGCGTTTTACTGACAGCAGAGGGCTCTATAGGGGGGAATAATCCCCCCCATAGAGCCCTCACTAGTTACTATAATGAAAGGTTAGGGGGGGTCTGAGCATCCAACTGACTGCTCTAAAGGGGGGGCAGAATACTCCCCCCTATAGAGCCCTCTGCAGTAAGGACAAAAACACTTGACTGGGGCACCCCCAGGTGCCACAAGCAGCCCCCTTCATAGATAGTGCCCCCTGTAGAATGTGCCATACAGCCCCCCTGTAGACAGTGCTATACAGCCCCGCCTATAAACAGTGTTACACCCCACTTGTAGATAGTGACCCCCACCTCCATGTGTATAGTGCCACACAGCCCCCTCCCTTGTATATGGTGCTGCTCAGCCTCCCCTTAGTAGATAGTGCCACACACAGACCCCTGTAGTTTGCGCCACACACAGCCCCCTGTAGATAGAGCCACATGTAAATAGTGCCACACAGCCCCCCCTTAGTAGTGCCACACGGCCCCTTGTATATAGTGCCACACAGCTCCCCGTGTGTCCAGTGCCACACAGCTCCCCTTGTATATAGTGCCACGTAGCGCCCCCAATGGCGCATCCAAGAAAGTTGTATCAGCCAGGGGATGTCAATCAAACATGGAAATTTGGGTTTGGAGGCAGGACTTTGTGACTCGTCAGTGGCACCACCCCATGACCCTCTAATGAGTAATTGGCATATAGTGTGCGCCGTTTTAAAAGTGGATTTTAAAGATTTTGCTGCATCTGAGAAAAAACATACAGGGGAAATATTGTCAGGTCATGTATTACCGCATGGTGGTGGTTCAAGGGGATTAAACTACCAGACAGGTTCCCATGAAATATACAATGAATTGAGAACAATTCCATCTGCCCTGCAATTTTGTTATTATAGATATATCCTATATAAACTACAGATCCAGGGGGCGTGGCTAGCGGGCAAGATGGCCGGATGTATGTGAGCTGCTCTCCAGGGGGACCGCTGGATAATCCTGTAATATCCTGACTTGACGGCATGCTTTGGTGATCGGCAGCAGTCGGAACCGAACCACCATACCTCTGACTACCTCCAGCCCAAAACAATAACCTCTGCCTCCGCCGGAAACCGAGACAGCACCGAGGACCGAGAGAGCCACATGTAAATGTGGCCTAACTGCTCTCCCTGACCGCCGACCGCACCGAGACATAGTGCGATTCAGGCCGCACATCCTGAAGAGACCGGCGGGTACCCGGACTACCAGACGCTCCTGGGTAGACGTCGCTATTGACGGAGGTAGGGAAGACTAACCCCCTGCAAACTCCTACCTTAATAGAGGCCCTGAGACCTGCATGATACGGCCGGACCTTCTGAGTGAGGTGCAGAGGCAGTGAGAGAAGCCCAGGCTCCTGCATAGAGCCGAGAGAAAACCCCAGCATACCCCTTAGTCACTAATACTTTACAGTCTGCCAAGGCTGCTACAAGGAAGAAACCACATTGAACAGTCCTGCTCGGCCATTGCTCTCCAAGATCACCCTACATTCTCAGGGACAATAACTCTCAGTCACACGCTTCCCTCTGCAATACAGGGCCCCATCCCTTACCCGGCTACTTTTCTGGACACCTTACTATCACGCATAGAAGACATGCACAAATCTAAACTTCAGCCCACTATGGATAGGCTGAAAGAATATGCTCATACAGATACTGACGACGCTATCGCCACTCCACGTGCCACACGCTCCACACAAGGAAGGGCGAAAGAAGGCGACTTCCAAAGGGATACTACTGAATCTGAAACAGACCCTCAACCCACTTTGCGCCAGGTCTCTACTCAACTATTGGCGGCCATTAATACCTGTAAAACCTCATTGACAGGCAAAATTGATGAAATAAAGATAGATGTCACATTATTACGTCAAGACATGCAAAACCTGAGGGGTCGTATTGGCGACATGGAAGACAGAGTCTCCCGGACGGAAGATAAACTCCGTCCATTGCTATCCACACTTTCCTCAGCCGCTCGTAAGATCGAAACTAACCACTCTAAAATGGATGACCTGGAAAATAGAATGCGACGTAACAATCTACGCATTATTGGTCTCCCTGAAAAAGCCGAGGGACAGACTCCTGAAACCTTTGCTGAAACATGGCTTAAAGCTACACTAGGAGATACATCCTTCTCATCCTGCTTTGTCGTTGAGAGAGCACACAGAGTCCCAGCGAAACCTCCTCCTCCAGGTGCAAGTCCTCGACCATTTTTGGCTAGATTGCTGAATTATAGAGACCGGTATGCGGTTCTCCGACTGGCTCGCCTGAAGGGACCACTGAAACATGACAACTCCATCGTTTCCATCTTTCCTGATTTTTCGGCGGAATTACAGAAGCAACGAGCCACCTTCATAGAGGTGAAGAAGAAATTTCGAGACCGTGGCATTCCCTACTCGATGTCCTATCCAGCTCGTCTCCGAATTGTGGCCGACGGGAAAGTGATCTTTCTGCATACTCCGGGAGAGGCGACCGAATGGCTTCAGATGCATCCACCTCGACCTTGATTTGGACGCTGGGTGATATAATACTTATATGAGGGTATTGTGGAGGGAAATGTCTGATACGTATTTAGTGTTGATGGTTAAGGGAGGTTAAATCTATGAGCAATATATCCACATACTCAGAAGGGAGTTACTTAATTTTAATTTACTGTAACATATTCACACCTTTCTGTCCACCAGGAGTCCTACTTGATATACAACAGGTGGGGTGGTACTTAACTCCTTGGTATTAAGGTTCCAGGCTGCTCTCACCAAGCGTGCTAGTCACATGTCTGACAAACTATAGTCAGGCATTCCCCATTTACTTCATATTTAACCCTAAATGTTACATCTCCATAGGGTCATTTTGTTTCTGTTTTTGTTCTTCAGCGATACCCTGATCTGGTATTATGTTCTAATGTTATTAGCCTATGTCGCAAGTACTTTCCATAATCTCGGTGGCCAGGTCGCTAACTATTATATATGTACTTACTGTTTCCACTGCATGTTATGGCTCAGTCTTTAAGATGTGTATCGTGGAATGTGCGTGGTCTTGGTACTCCCCATAAACGTGCATCTGTATTTTCTCATCTGAAACGTTCCAATCCCCATGTCATTGGTCTGCAGGAGACCCACCTTACCTCTGACAAATCCGAATATTTGAAAAAACCCTGGATTCAATGGTCCTGCCACTCATACCATACCTCCTACTCCAGAGGGGTATCTGTCCTTATTCATAGATCCTTGAGATGGAATCCCATTCAGACCCGCAGAGACCCTGAGGGAAGATTTGTTTTTATATATGCCGAAGTGGATACTAGACCATATGTACTTTTATGTCTTTATAATCCCCCGCAAGCTAATTTATATGTAATCCAGGCAGCTATTACCTTTGCACATCAATTTCCAACCTCCTTTATACTGTGTATGGGTGATTTCAATCAGGTTATGCACCCACATTTAGACCGATTTGGGGCTTCCATGTCCCCATCCAATCCAGCTCTTACTCCCTTAGGTCGACTGATGGATAGTGTGGGTTGGATAGACCTTTGGAGAACTCACCACCAGGGCGAGAGGGAGTACACCTGCCACTCGACAGGGAGACATACGCTATCTAGGATAGACTACTGTTTCGGATCCCCAAATGTCTCTATTTATGTTTCCCAGATTACACATGACCTTAGAGGTGTATCTGATCATAGCCCAATATTGCTCCATTTGACATTTCCAAGCAGGGGTTTGCTAACCAACTGGAAATTTCATCCCTTTTGGCTGAAGTTGATTGGTTCGTCTGACCGTATCCCAGATCAGATAGATCAGTTTTTACACATCAATGACTCATCCATATCACACACATTACGATGGGACTTGTTCAAGGCATACCTTAGGGGTTGTGTAATGACCGGGGGGTAGGGAAACGGACAAGTGAGCCCTAATCTACCCGCCACTCTGTCCCTGCCTACTTGCAACGACCCGCCCTAGGCGACGGGGTACAACTGGGCGGCGGTCCCTGCACTCAGTAAGTGCACGACAAACACGACAAACATACAAGGGAATACAAGCAAGGGAAAGGGGCAGTTGCCCACGGCAACACCGTGAGCAACCAGAGTGGTGAACGAGCCGAGTCAAGCCAGGAGTGTGTGAGGTACCAAACGAAGAGCAGAAGAGTAGTCAGTAAGCCAGGGTCTGTATGGAGCAGGAACAAAATAGAAGGAGCTGTAGCTGGGCCAGGAAACCACACGAAAAAGAATCACAAGCAAGGAGGAACAGGAAATGCAGGTATAAATAGACAGAGGGCGGGAGCTAGCTGAGTCTGGCCAGGTTGCGATAGGCTCTCCCACTCCTAAGCCTGCCAGCCTGAGTGGTGGAAGCTGGAGTCAGTCTCAGGGATGTAGATTCAGGTGCTGACTGATTAATTAAGGGAGTTAACCCCGAAGCTGTGCCTGGCAGATCCTTTACAGGTTGTTTGAAATCGTCTGTATCATATGTTAAGAAAACTTCAGCACGGGTGGAGAGGGAGTTGGAGGAACAGGTCTCAGAAGCAGAGGCAAAATATGTTACAGATCCCACTGATGTCCACAGAGCGGCTTGGTTGAGCTTAACTCAATTATATAGAAGGCAGATCCATCTTAAGTCCAAGCGTAAGCTATTTTTCACAAGACAATATTACTTTGAAATGGGGAATCAATCCAGTCAATTATTGGCCCATCTTATCAAGCGGAATAATGATACTAGCGCAGTATTGGGAATTCGAGACTCTGACGGATCAATTATCATTGAAGCTGGGGGTATTACATCTAGATTCAGGACATATACCGAATTATACAACTCCTCCACCCCTCACTCTATGGCAGATAATCTAGAATATTTAGGTGGGCTCACGTTCCTTACCCTAACACCTGATCAGCAGTCTATGATAGATGCCCCCTTTACACTAGAAGAACTACAGGAAGCTATCCGTGATATGGCCCTTAATAAATCCCCTGGCCCGGACGGCCTCCCAATTGAAATTTACAGCAAATACATAGACAATATAGCCCCGCTTCTTCTAGATACTCTTAACCAAGCGGTCAACTTACACACTCTACCTCCCACATTTTATGACGCTACCATTATTGTCCTGTTGAAACCAGGTAAAGAACCTCTTGATTGCAGTTCATATCGACCCATATCATTAGTCAATGTAGACTACAAAATTCTAACAAAATTATTAGCAAAAAGACTGAATGAAGTCATCCTCTCTATCATACACGCAGATCAAACCGGATTTATGCCAGGGAAATCTACCAGTATCAATATTAGAAAGGTACAGACCATAGTACAATTGGGCAGGGCACACGACATGCAATGGGCAGTTGCCTCTCTGGATACCATGAAGGCCTTTGACTCGGTAGAATGGCCGTTTTTATGGGCTTGCTTAGAACGGTTTGGCTTTGGTCCTAAATTTTGTCAATGGATCAGGTTAATATACCAATTTCCTAAGGCTAACGTGGTGGTAAATAATACTCCTTCTCTCCCGTTCTCACTTTTCAGGGGCACCCGACAAGGCTGTCCCTTATCACCCGCCCTATTTGCAATTGCCATAGAGGCACTGGTGATTCGGCTCAGAGCCTCCCCAGACCTTACTGGTATACAATGGAAGGGCAGAACTTCTGTAGTAGGCCTTTACGCAGATGACATGGTTCTTTTTTTAGATAACCCAAACTCCTCGTTTCATGTAGCGGCCAGATTATTAGATGAATTTTCGAAGTACTCAGGCCTGAAAGTTAATTGGCAGAAATCGGCCATCTTATATACAGCTAAACATCCGACTCCAGACCCATACATGTTACAATATGGCCTTGAAACTGTCTCTAGCTTTAAATATTTGGGAGTGACTATAGTTCAAGATCATGGCCAAACTAGAGATACATCCTTAACCCCATTACTGACTAAGGTGGGGGATAGCTTTAAGAAGTGGGCTAAACTCCCATTATCTGTGGCAGGACGCATCAATTTGGTTAAGATGGTAATCCAACCCCAATTTACGTATATCCTGCAGCACATGCCTGTTATAGTTCCCATATCATTTTTAAAATCTCTTAATACCTTGATAATACGCTTTATATGGGGATCTTCTAGGTCTAAACTTAGTCTAGCCACACTGCAGCGGCCAAAACTAGAAGGGGGAATGGCCTTAACGGATTTCCATTTGTACTACCTGGCAGGTCAGCTCCGAAATATTCAAGATTGGGTGCGAGATTCCCCTTTGTCCGACACAGATTACTACTTAGCCTCCCTGGTGGCAGGAAAAAGTCTGATTAGCTTCCTGGAATACCCTAAGTTTACCCCCCACGCAGACCTACTCCCTATACATGTTCTGGCATTGGCGGTCTGGCGCACAGCCAAGAAAATACTTGTATACCATGATGTAATCCCGGACCTCCCTCTGTGGCATAATCCCACATTACCATGCCTTCAGTCATTAACTGATGCACGGGTGTGGGTGGACATGGGCGTCACCAAATTAGGGGATATGTATGATAGTGGTTTGATCCTTACATTCCTACAGGTCAAAGAGATATATAATATTCCAGACTTACAGTGGTTCAGATATTTACAGGCACGTCACGCTATACAGACTCAGTTCCCACCTCATTCCACGATCATCTCAGCGTACCCTCTTATAGGCATTCTGAAATCTCAAGGCCCTAAGGGTCTTATCACAGCCCTATACACACATCTGATCTCGGCCAAAATTAACTCTACCCCGCTTCCGGTCCTAGCCAAGTGGAAGACACAAATACCAGATCTTTGACTGGAAGATTTGACTGACATCTTGAATTCACATTTGACAGTCTCTCCGGCTATCAATAATAAGCTCATACAATTATACATTATACACCAAGCTTATCTCACCCCAGTGAGATTACACCGAATGGGGAAAATACCTACTTCAGCATGCCATAGATGTGGTCAGTCAGAGGCAGATTTCTGGCACCTTATGTGGGAATGTTCATATATATTAACATTTTGGACGAAGGTATATGAGGTTATTACTCCGTTATTGCCTAGTCCTCTGACATTTTCCCCGAAGATAGCCCTATTGGGACTCATTGATGATGAAAACTGGACACGGCACACTGGTATTTTTATTAGAGAATCTTTGTTTTTGGCTAGGAAAACAATAGCCATGCACTGGATGGCAGATACAGCTCCATCAATAAGCTCCTGGAAGCGATTGGTCAACACCGTTGTTACATACGAACAGTTGGTATACTCCCACAGAGGATGTCCGGACAAATTTCAAGGAGTGTGGGGACAATGGTTAGACTCCAGAGTAGCTCCTGATGATAACTTTACTCCGCAATAAAATAATTTAATCCCCCGATTCTCAGGCAGAAGATAGAGCAATAATATCTGTGACCTTGTAATGCGACATAGGCGACCTGTTTTGTTTTGTTTTGTTAGATCTATCTATATAAATGTTCCCTTTCATATATGGAAAACAGCATGTAATAATCCTGTAATTCACTATTTGATCGATAAATGACTAGTAGAGTATTGCTATAAAGATAACGGTCTTTAATGCTTATATTATATACTGTACACATACTGTCATCATGGATGTTGTCATATCATATCCAATTGCTGTGATACTCTGTATGTGATATTTTGAATAAACGAATTAAAAAAAAAAACTACAGATCCAGAACCAAGCTAACATATATACAGTACCAGAACAAAGTTCATACATATATTTACACAGTACTAGATCCAAGCTCATACATAAATACAACACCAGAACCAAGCTCATACATAAATACAACACCAGAACCAAGCTCCGTATATAAATACAACACCAGAACCAAGCTCAGTACATACATACAGCACTAGAACAAACATCAGTACATATATAAAACACCAGAACCAAGCTCAGTACATAAATGCAGCACTAGAACAAAGCTCATACATTTATACAGCACCAGAGCCAAGCTCAGTACATATATGCAGCACCAGAACAAATACAGCTCAATTTAGTGCAACCCCTACCGCATAGGTTTGTACGGTGTAAAACTACAGCTCCCAGCATGGACCGAACAATTGTGAGGATATGCTGGGAGATGCTGTTTCACAAAATAAAAATCATACCACCCATCATCTCGCTGCAGATCACACAGTGACTACATAACTGATTAGAGGCAGAATAAACATTTACATTACGTGACTCACCGTTGACGTCTAAGATTCTAGTTCTTTTCTTCTCCCTCCGGTCCAGGCCTCTATGATGGATTTCTACCGGCCATGACCCATTTCTGCAGTTTTCCGCTCAGATGTCTTCAGCTTCTCAGTTTTAAAACATTTCTGCACCTATAAATAAAGTTAAAATTCTCAAAACCTCTAAATATAATAGCGCCATACACTGTGTCCCTGATTATAATAGTACCATACACTGTGTCTGTAGATAGTACTTCACATATAGCTCCCCCTGTATATAGTGTCCCACATATAGCTCCCCCTGTATATAGTGCCCCACATATAGCACCCCCTGTATATAGTGCCCCACATCCCCATATATAGACCTCCCTGTAGATAGTGCCCCACATCCCCACATATAGACCCCCCCGGTATATAGTGGCCCACATATAGACCCCCTGTATATAGTGGCCCACATCCCCACATATATACCCCCTGTACATAGTGCCCCACATCCCCATATAGACCCCCCCCCTGTATATAGTGGCCCAGATCCCCATATAGATCCCCCCTGTATAAAGTGGCCCACATCCCCACATATAGACCCGACCCCACCCCTGTATACAGAGGCCCACATCCCCACGTTCAAAGGCGCTGCTTGGCGGGGCAGAATGACTTGCCCCGTCAATCAGAGCCTTTCAAGAACGGAAGCGGTGCCACGGGCCTGATGCATTTTTGGCCAGGTGGCGCTGCCTGAGGCTGTTGGCTCACCTTGCCTCATGGCAGGTGCGGCACTGGCCACTGTAGCTCCCTGAAGGAGCGGAATCCCCATGTGGCCGGGGATTCCGCTCCTGGAGCGCTCCTTGATGTCTCTGTCCATATATGGACAGTGACAGGGGAAACGCCTGAAGCAAAATATTCGTCCACAGTCTGAAACGCTGTGACCGGGGATTCCGCTTCAGGAGTTTCCCCTGATGTCACTGTCCATATATGGGGCCACATGGAGATTCCGCTCCTTCAGGGAGCTACAGTGGCTCTAGTAGATAGCAGAGCAGAGAGATACCTCCCTGCTCTACTATAGTGCCGTCGCTACCGCTATAGCGGCTGCTAGTGGCGCCATCGCCCTCATGCCCGGTGTCGCCGCTAGCAGCCGCTATGGTTGCTACAGCGGTAGCGACGGCCACTAAGTGAAGAAGCGCCCGGGCGGAAAGGCGACTGCCTAAGGCCGGCTCTGGGTGCAGTTAGCGAGTGGCACCTGACCCGCTGGTAGTTGCAACGGCGCAGGGATACACACAGCCGTTGGTGCCCCTCTTGCAGTGTGGCGGCTGGCGCCATGTGCGACCGCACTGGTCGAATGTATCTAAGGCCGGCCATGATTACGAATTCCCAAAGGATTTCCACCCCTCATCCCCCCTCCCTTAAACCTTATTACCCTCCCATCCCCTCACCTCCTCACCTAACGGGTAATATGTGATTAATCGATTTCTGGAACTGTGTGTATATAGTTCTTTGTTTTCTGTTGTAATATTCGCTCCTTGAATGCCTTCATGATAAGATTCCATGTGTAGTGACTGTACTATTTAATGCATAACATACGTATATGCCTTTCATGCTTGTATTTGCTATTCTGCACAAATAACCCGTTTTATTTTGAATGTTAAAAATATTCAATAAAAAGAGAATTAAAAAAAAAATGTTTAAAAAAATTAAAATGAAATTTTTTCCAATAAATTGGTTTTAGTTCAAGTTTTTTTAATTTCCACAAGGAATAAAAGAAGAAAAGCCCCCCCAACATTTGTAAAGCAATTTATCCCGGGTACAACAATACCTCATATGTGGTCAAAAACTGCTGTTTGGACACACGACAGGGTTCAGAAGGCAAGGAGCGCCATTTGGCTATTGGAGAGCAGATTTTGCTGGATTGGTTTCTTTGCGCCATGTCATATTTGCGGAGCCCCTGATGTACCAAAACAAAAGTGATCCCATTTTAGAAACTACGCCCCTTAAGGCATTCATTTAGGCGTAGCAAAGAAAAGGTATGATCCTGCACTTCATGAAGCAATCTCAGGACTTTATTGTATAAACATTAAAAATCGACCCAGCACATAAAGACAATAGACCAGTTCGCTTACACGTTCCTAGTCAGCTAGGAATGCAGGGAGCATGTTGGCCCCACAGGTGTAAATTAGTGTATGGAGGATGTTGCATTAAAATTTTTCAATAGATATGCCATTTCAGTACCCAATATGTTGTGCCTAACTTGTGCAACCATGAAAAGACAGCTCTCTAATTATTATGCATGTTTCCTGGCTTTATAAACACCCTACATGTGGCCCTAATCTTTTGTTTAGGAGTGAAAGGGCACCATGTGCATTTGAGGCCTAATTTGGCAAGTTACACAGTGTTGGCCCACAATTGCAAAGGCCATGAGGTCAAATAATAAAAGAAACCCCTGAGAAGTGACCCCCATTTTGGAATCTACACTCCTAAAAGCATTTGTCAAGGGGTGTTGTGAGCCTTTAGACACCACAGGTGTTTTTCAGAAACTAATACAGAGCGGATGATGCAAAGTGAAAATTGAAATTTTTCCACTTATATACGCTTTCGGTGCGCAATATGCTGTTCTTAGCTTGTGCTACTGGATATCACGACTATGGGGTATGTGGACCAAATAGGCCTCTCCGCTGCAGCAGAGTAGCAACTGGCCAAACAACAGTCAATGATAGTCTTTAGGACAAGAGTATCCGGATAGAAGATTTGGCAGACACTTGGCGTGGCAGACACTCGGCACAGATGACACTTGGCACAGATGACGAACTCGACTCCAACACTAGACTTCGCACTGGAACAAACACAATTACTGGATATGGGATACAGGATATGGAAACACATGATACAGGATACAACTAAGAGACCATTTGAAATAACCAACATGGGCAGACAAAACAACGATCAGGCAAGGAGGAAGAAGGCAGAGTCCTTTTTAGAATCCAGGGTGTGTTGGGATTGGATAGGGAGCTTTTTACAGGTAAGCTCGCTGGCCCTTTAAGCCTGGGAATGAGCTCACGCACCCTAAGAAGAACAGTGGAGCGGTGTGGCCGTGTGTGCTGGAGAGGCCGGCTGGAGTACATCGATCTGCGATCGTGACCGCTGGCGGGTAAGTGATGCCAGCAATACGCGACCGCGGCCATTATAGTACCCCCCCTTACACCCCCCCCTTCTTAGGTCCAGAGTGTAATAGGAATCCCCTTGTGAGAGCTGGGGCATCCACCAGCCTCTTCAGGCTCCCATGACCTCTCCTCTAGACTAAACCCTTTCCAGTCCACTAGGTAGAAGGACCTCCCTCCTACCCTTTTGTAATCAAGGATCTCTTTTACTTCAAAGATGTCAGAAGAACCACAGGGAGCAACTGTAGAAACTGGATTTGCTGAATTGGTTTAGGACCACAGGTTTTAAGAGAGACACATGGAATGAGTTGGGGATTTTGAGGGTAGGAGGTAGCCGAAGCTTATATGACACAGGGATTATTTGTTGCAAAATTTCGAAAGGGCCGAGGAATCTGGGAGCGAATTTGTGGGAAGGGATCTTCAGACAAATGTTTTTGGAAGACAACCATACCTTGACTCCGGGAAAAAACTGAGGAAGAATTTTTCTTCTATCTGCATATCTCTTCATGCGATCAACTGCCTGAAGGATCGCAGACTTAGTTTCCTGACAGATGTGAAGGAAACCTCAGAAGGAAGAATTGGCTGCAGGTACTTGAGACGTAGCTGGCACAGGAAGAGAAACACGTGGATGTTGACTGTACACAATGAAGAATGGAGAAGAAGAAGTAGATTCTCGAGTATGATTGTTGTAGGAGAATTTGGCCCATGGCAAAAGCTGTGCCCAATTGTCTTGTTGAACTGAAACAAAATGACGTAGATAATTCTCAAATACTTGGTTGATCCTTTCAACTTGGCCATTTGACTGCGAGTGATAAGCAGAAAAAAAGTCCAATTTCACGTCTAAAAAACGTGAATTGTACACTCCGATCTAACACAATACGGAGGGGGAGGCCGTGCAAAAGATAGATGTGCTGGATAAAGAAAATTGCCAGACGAGGAGCAGAGGGAAGGCCGGTTAAAGGAACGAAATGTGCCATCTTGGAGAAACGGTCCACCACGACCCAGAGCATAGTACATCTAGAAGAAGAAGGCAGGTCAGTAATAAAATCCATGGTAATGTGTTGTTAGGGGGCATCGGACTGGCAGAGGTAGGAGCAGGACAGCAGGTTTAGAATGAGTAGCCTTGTTTTGGGCACAGTTCGTACAGGAAGAAACATAGTCCAAGACATCTTTAGGTAGCCTGGGCCAACAGTTGTGACGAGCAGTAAAGTCCCGAGTTTTACGAACACCAGAGTGACCAGCCAGTTTGGAATTATGTCCCCAGCGAAGAATTCTTCTGCTGTCAGCAAGACGGTCAAAAATATTTCCAGGAGGAATGTCCTTGATTTGCAGAGGGTTAACAGCAATAATCCTAGAAGAATCAATAACATGTTGACGACTTCAAAGTTGTTATTCTCAAACGACCGGGACAGGGCACCGGCCTTAATGTTTTTGTCCGCTGGGCGGAAATGAAGCAGGAAATTAAATTTGGCGAAGAATGGTGACCATCTGGCTTGGCGAGGGTTCAGTAGTTGTGCAGACTGTAAATATGTAAGATTTTTGTGATCTGTGAAGATGATGATGGGATGAGCAGCCCCCTCCAGCAGGTGTCTCCACTCTTCAAAGGCCAACTTAACGGCGAGTAAGTCTTGATCCCCCATAGAACAGTCGCACTCTGCAGGAGAGAAGAGTTTAGAGAAAAATTCACATGATACTGCCTTACCCTTGGAATTCTTTTGAAACAGGAGTTCTCCAGCACCAATGGAATATGCGTCAACCTCCAATGAAAACTGTTGTGTCACACCAGAATGATGAAGAACAGAGGCAGAGGTGAAGGCGCTCTTGATGTTGGAGAATGCCGACTCTGCCTCGGGGGGTCCAGTCCTTAGCGTTCACTCCCTTCTTGGTAATAGCTGAGATGGGAGCAGTAAGTGATGAGAAATAGGGGATGAATTGACGATAACAATTTTCGAATCCCAGAAATCTCTGTATGGTTCGGAGACCTTGAGGATGTGGCCACTCCAAGACGGACTTCACTTTCTCCAGGTCCATTTGTAGACTACGATCAGAGATAATATTTTCCAGGAAGGGCAAAAATTATCTCTCAAATACGCACTTCTCAAGTTTAGCGTATAAGCTGTTACCCCTTAACCATGATAGGATTTGGGGGACATGCTTCCGATGCATCATCAGATCAGTTTAGAAGATCAAGATGTCATCCAGATAAACCACCACACAGACATACAGAAGATCATGGAAGATGTGATTTACGTCATTTACAAACTCCTGAAACACTGCTGGAGCGTTACACAGTCCAAAGGGCATTATGAGATACTTGTAGTGACCATCTCGGGTGTTGAAATCACTTTTCCATTTGTCACCCTGGCGAATACTGATCAGGTTATAGGCCCAGCGTAAATCCAGATTTGTAAAAATCTTGGCTCCACAAATCCTGTCGAAGAGCTCAGTGATAAGCGACAAAGGGGACTTGTTTTGTACCGTGATTAGGTTTAACCCATGGTAATCGATGCATGGTCGGAGTGATCCATCCTTTTTCTTGAAGAAGAAGAATCCGGCTCCGGCTTGTGAAGAAGACTTTCTAGTGAACCCTCTCTCTAGGTTCACTTTGACATACTCCAACATGGCCTGGGTTTCAGGCAAGGAGAGAGGATAAACCCGTCCACGAGGAGGTAAAGCTTCAGAAAGCAACTCGATAGGACAGTCGTAGGGACAATGAGGAGGACCTCTGCCTCCTTCTTGCTAGTACAGTGAGAGACAGAGGTAGTGGAGAAAAAACAGGACGAACCTGAGGCAGACAACAATGAAGACATCGGGGACCCCATTGGAGAACCTCTTTGGAATTCCAATCAAGAACTGGAGGGTGCGAGCGAAGCCACGGCAATCCCAGCAAGAGGGGGTTTATAGCTTTGGACAAGACATAGAACGTTATTAGTTTAGAGTGGAGGTCTCCTACCTGTAATCTCAGAGGTTTGGTAATAGACAGGATAGGGTCCATCAACAGAAGCGACCGCCAGAGGTTTTTCTAAAGGAACAGTGGCCAAGTGGAGATGTTCTACTAAGTCCTGCTGGATGAAGTTTTCAGCTGCTCCAGAATTCAAGTAAGCAGGTATAGAGTGCGATCCTTCACCGGTGCCGATAGACACAGGAATCGAATGTCTGGGAGAAAATTTAGTGGTCGAGGGAGATTCACCTAGGATTGTCTCTTCAATGAAGCCTAGGAGCTAAAGTTTCCCGGCTTTTGAGGGCATTGGCGCACGAAATGTCCCTTGTGACCAAAGTACAGACATAACCCAGTCAAACGTCTGCATTGCCATTCCTGGTCGACAGTCGGGGTCTTTACCTGCATAGGCTCCACTGGAGGTGCAGCAGCACAGGACAGTAGAGGCCATTGAAATTTTGGTGCCAGTTGACAAGACCTTTTCTCCCGACGAACTTCCAGAGAGCCGTCTTGGATCCTCATATCGATCCGGGTTGCCAGAAGTTTTATTGCATCCAAGGTGGCAGGAAGGTCTCGAGCTGCCAGTTCATCCTTTATATGAGGCAAGGCCCTGCCAGAAAGTTGCCACTAAGGCCTTATTATTCCATGTCAGCTTTCTCCCAGCATACGGAAGGAGATGCCGTATTCCCCTACAGTTGATTCCCCTTGATTGAGGGTAAGCAGTGAGGCGGCTGCAGAGGAGGTTTGACCCGTTTCCTCGAACACTGTACGAAAAGTCTCAACAGAGACTCAAACAGTGGCAAATCAGAGAATTCCGGGCCCTCTCGTTCCCAGAGAGGAGAGAAATAATAAAAGCGACCTTGGCTTCATCAGAGGGGAAGAGATGGGCACATAACTTGAAGTGCATCGTACTCTGGTTGACGAAGCCTCTACAGGTCTTAGGATCCCCATTGTAGCGAGGAGGTAGAGGCAATGAAATTGCAGACCCAGGACAGACAGGAGGGATTGCAGGTGGTGGAGCAGCAGAGCAGCCAGAGGAGGTACAGAAGGAAGATCCAAATGGGTAATTATGGAGTTTACAGCCTATAGGAGTTGATCATGGCGTGGCCGGAGGTCACGCATGTCTGTTTGCATCATCTGGACCGCAGTTTTGGGTTGTCCAGTGGGATCCATGGCCGGAACGTACCGTCATGACTATGGTGTATGTGGACCCACTAGGCCGCTCTGCCATAGCGGAGTAGCAGCTGGCCAAACATCAGTCAATGATAGTCTTTAGGACAAGAGTACCTGAATAGAAGATTTGGCAGACACTTGGCATGGCAGACACTTGGCGTGGCAGACACTTTGCACAGCAGACGCTTGGCACAGATAACACTTGGCACAGATGATGAACTCAACTGCGACACTAGACTTCGCACTGGAACAAACACAATTACTGGATACAGGATACGGAAACACAGGATACAGGATACAACTAATAGACCATTTGCAATAATGAACATGGGCAGACACAACAACGCTCAGGCAAGGAGGAAGAGGGCAGAGTCCTTTTTATAATCCAGGGTGAGTTGGGATTGGATAGGGAGCTTTTTACAGGTGCGCGGACTCTAAGAAGAAAAGTGGAGTAGTGCGGCCGTGTGTGCTGGCGTCTCGTAAGGAGGGAGACGCTGGCTGGAGTTCATCGGTCTGTGGTCTGACACCGCTCTCATTCACTAGCAAGTATACAGAGTGTACATGAATTACAATAGTTCCATTCATTTTTGTTATACACCTTTTAACCTCTCTAGGGAGAGGATAGTTTTTGCTTTCAGCTTACTTAGTGATTGCATGCATAGTAATGGGGCACAGCCAAGAACCGCACGGCAAAGTCACGCACAGTTTGACAGCAAATTGCCACGGTTTTGTGATGCGCTTTTTGTCTCGCGTCTTGAACTTAAATTAAATTAAAATCATGTGCTTCACCTATACAAGTCACACGGTCATAAACCACATAGCAAAACAACTTCAATTTGCTGTAAAAGAGTGGTGGGTAACTTCATATATCTATAAACACTGTTTGGGTATAGAGATTCCATCAGAAACATGTTGCACTGAGATTTACTTTATTTTGTACCCACAGTTCCTTGTTTGGAACATTAATGGCAAAACACATTTAAGTACAAATCTAACTCTAGCTCAGTGACATTTCTTGTCAGACTAATCTTTTCCTTCCATGTGCCGCTCTGGTGTTTTTTTCTAAATGTAATTTTGCTTCAATTGTTTAAAATGATTCGGTATCGTACATACTAACTCCTGGTACAGCCTAGATTCCTTTTGTTTGCATCTATCGATGCAAGTTCCACTATTAAACCTTGGAACCTTTGACATTTCAGGTTATAAATTCTGTGTTAAAACACATATATCTGTGTGTATATATACAGTGTTGGACTGGAGTTCCTTGGGCCCACCAGAGGAGATGATTCTGAGGGCTCACCCTCCATCTATATAGAACTTGCACTTATTCACTTTTCATTTCATCACAGTCCTTGTTCTTATCATTGTACACACAGGATATATCATCAAAATGGTCTAATAGGTCATTTGTGAATCATCCCATAAATATTGGGCAAGTAATTGGCCCAAAGATCTCCAAATAGGGTCGTCTTCTGCTGGACCTTGAAGGCCCATTATTGTGTTAGAACCTGGGCCCACCGGAGGATTCTCTGGTGGGCCAGTCTGACCCTGTATATATATATATATATATATATATATATATATATATATATATATATATATATGTGTGTTTTAGCCTGATGAAGAGGCCAGTTCGGTCTCGAAATGCGTTACTGTACTAACACTAAAATAAACTTATGAAATTTCATTTTACTTCAATATTTTGAATTTTATTGTGACTCACAAGATAAAAGGAGAAAAAAGATCAGAAGATTCCATTATCCTGTTATCCTAATGAGGGACAGCGCCAGGAACGTTAATCCCTTTTTTTCTTTCCTCTTTGCATCCTGAGTGTCTCACTTCAGGCACTTTAAAGGCTATGTAAACCTTTGAAAGGCCCAAATTTTTTTTTTAATAAAAAGATGTATCAGTGTGTTTTGTGTAACTTTATAAATACTTTTTATTATAAATTCTCTTTACTTATTTAGATTCAGGTTCTCTGTATGCTCTATACAGAACAGCTGTATCTAACACTATTTACTGAATCCCTCAGTCCCGCAAACCTGACGGGTTCTGTGTCGGCGGGTCCTGCGTTTCTGTGACATGCAGGATCCGCCTGTAATCTATCACATCTAGATTATGAACTTTAGAGGTAATAGATTACAGGTGGAACCTGCATGTCAGAGACACGCAGGACCCGCCGACGCCGAACCCGTGAAGTTCGTGGGACTGACGAATTCAGTGAATAGCACTAGATACAGCTGCTCTGTATAGGAAATACAGAGAAGCTGTATCTAAAAAAGTACAAAGAATTTTTAATAAAAAGTATTTACAAAGTTATACAAAACACGCTGATTATTTGAATTTTTTTTTTGGTTTACATAGCCTTTAGGGCTTATTCAGATGAACGTATAATACGTCCGTTGCACGGACCTATGTTACTGAATGGGACCGTTCAGACTGACAGTGAATTTCACGCAGCGTATGTCCGCTGCGTGAAACGCACGACATGTCCTATATTTGTCCGTGTTTCGCGCTGCACGCACCCATTGAAGTCAATGGGTGCGTGAAAACCGCGCACGGCACACGGCACACGGACGCACTTCCGTGTGCTGCGCGTGATACCAGGTGCTTTTCTGTTTACAAACATAAAAACAGAGTGTCATAATGAAAATCACGCAGCCACGCATCATATGCTGATGACACACGGACCTTTTGCGGACCTTTTGCGTGCCCAAAACGGCATTTTTTTTTTTGCGCGCGCAAAACGCACACTTTTGTGTGAATCCGGCCTTAAATACAGACATCCCTATTCAAGTAAATTCAGACGAGCTGCAATACCAGACACATCCTTTGTGTGGCACTGTTTCTGGAAAAAAATAAGTAAACTCTTTTTTTCTAATACTGGAAAGCCCTTTACCTTTAGAATAGATCTCATATTCCTGGACCATGTGAGTAGGTGAAGCAGATGACCAGGACTTAAAGAGGCTCTGTCACCAGTTTGTAAGTGCCCAAACCCCTACCTAATCTGTTAGGCGCTGTAATGTAGATAACAGTGGTTTTTGAGCAAGTTATGAACAATTTTAGATTTATGCTAATTACTTTCTTAATGCCCAACTGGGCGTTTTTTTAACTTTTTACCAACTGGGCGTTGTAAAGAGAAGTGTATGACGCTGACCAATCAGTAACCAACCAGCATCATACGCTTCTCTTCATTCATGTTTAGCTGTACACACAGCACAGTGTGATCTCGTGAGATCACGCTGTGCTGTCACATACTCCCACAGTAACTTTTGCAATGCAAAAGTGTGAGATCTGCATCAATTCCACAACAAAATCCGCAACGTGTGAACTCAGACTATGACAAGATTTTTTTTTTTTCATAAAACAAACCACTTAACATTTAGCTCAATGAAATAATATTAAATGATCTCCCTGCCAGTTTCAATAATCTTGTGCCGAGAAACATCAGAATTTCATGAAAAGAGAATTCCCAGGTATAAATTTCCAGGACTATCTGGGGAAAGCCAGGACAAATACCGTGTTTCCCCGAAAGTAAGACAGTGTCTTACTTTCTTTTTATCCCCAAAATCCCCACTATGTCTTACTTTCGGGGTATGTCTTATATTGCGTTGCGTTGCTCGATTTTCTAGATAGTCACTGTTCATGGTGCTGAAAGAGTTAAACTGTTTCAGCACCATGGACAGTGACTTCCGATCCCAATAAACATGAACCTGTCAAAAAAAAAAAGAAGTTCTGACGTACCGATAACTCCCGGCGTCTTCCTCCAGTCTGACCTCCCGGGATGACGATTCAGGCCAAGTGACAGCTCCAGCCAATCACAGGCCAAGCACAGCCTGCAGCAGTCACATGGACTGGCGCGTCATCCAGGGAGGTGGGGCCCGATGTCGAGAGGCGCGTCACCAAGGACGCGTCACCAAGGCAACGGCCGGGAAGTTCTCGGTAAGTACGAACTTTTTCTTTTTTTCACGGCATTCACTGTCGAGGGTGCTGAAAGAGTTAGCTCTTTCAGCACCTTGGACAGTGACGGGCGTCGACTAGACTCATCTCTATGATGGCGGCTGCGCGAAAATCACGCAGCCGCGCATCAGAAATACCCCCGTGTTTCCCCGAAAGTAAGACATATGTCTTACTTTCGGGGTACGGCTTATATTAGCCGACCCCCCTGAAACCCCCGATACGTCTTACAATCGGGGGTGTCTTACTATCGGGGAAACACGGTAGTAGTCATAATCATGCTCCACTGCACAGAACACTACCCGAGGAGTCACCAGGTACTGTACTAATGGAACGCCTGTGACCTGTTCTGTCCCTCTAAGTGATTTTATTCATTATGAATTGTGCCTGAAACTCTTCTGTTCTGAACAGATGCGGCTGTGTAATATTTAGGCCTCATGCACACGACCGTGTTTTTGCGTCCGCAATTCCCCCGAAAATCCACGGGAGAATTGCGGCCCCATTTCTATGGGGCCGTGCACACGACCGTAGTTTTTGCGGACCGCAGAAAGAACGGGCATGTCTTATTACGGCCCGGTTCTGCGGTCCGGGCTCATTGAAAACAATGGCCGCGGCCATGTGCATGTGCGGGCGGCCTGCGGCTGACAGTCCGCTGACAGTCCGCAGCCGGCCGACCCGAAAATCACGGCCGTGCACACGGCTACGGTCGTGTGCATGAGGCCTTATAGATGTGATGGGAAATGCCAATATTTCCTAAGAGATTTCAACAGAATTCTATCCAAGTTACGGAGTAACCTTTTAACAAGTAGCATACAATACCCATTCTTCTCAGGAAACAATGATTTGAATATATTAAGAATTACTGAACACATGTAAGACTTAATGGGTGAATATACTACATACTCACCGTGCTGCAAAATGTATTTTCATGAAATAAAGGTTAATGCAGAACACAAATCATATAAGTTGAAGCGACATCTAATGGTTATTAGTGGATATAGCAAACTAATGTCAGGAGTTTGGTAAATATCAATGTAGTCTGAGGGTATGTTCACACGCTTAGCAAAATACGTCTGAAAATCCGGAGCTGTTTTCAATGAAAAACGCCTCCAAAAACGTCCCAAGATGTGACATGCACTTCTTTTTCGCGGGCGTCCTTTTACACGCCGTATTTTGACAGCGACGCGTAAAATTAAGCCTTGTGGGAACAGACGGGCAGATGTTTGGAGGTGTAATGGTGCCGTTTTTTCAGGCATAATTCGAGGCGTAAACGGCCCGAATTACGTCTTAAACCACTGCGTGTGAACGTACCCTAAGATTGAAGAGGCACTGCCAGCTCTCCTGACATGTCTATTTCAGTAAATACTTGTATTCTCCATAAATTGACAAATCTGGAGCATCTTTTTTTTTTTTTTTAAGAACTTGTGCCATTTTTTTGTTATACCTCGTGGAATGCATGAATAAATTGACAATTGAGTGTTACCACTTTCCTTGTTAAAACCGTGTGTCCCTACACAGACTAAGGCTGGATTCACACGAGCGTGGCGTTTTTGCGCTTGTAAAAAACGCGATGTTTTGCGTGTGTTGTAGTTGCTGCGTTTTTTACGCGCGTATGGCATGCGTTTTTTACGCGCGTAAAAAAAACTGAGGGTGCAGTAATGGAGAGGGCAGCCTACAAAAAGGCACCCTTCTCCAACACCTGCTTGATGTGAGCACCTGTTCGCATTCTTTAGGCACCTTGCAAACTACTTTTGGACGTGTAGGGTGTTTCTTGCCTTGTTTGCCTCTCTAAAAGCACAATTATTATGCCGTTGACTCCGCTGGGCCGTGTGCTGATCTCCTGGATGGTTTCTCGGCGATTTGGCGAGCGCCGACCCATGCTGCAGGAGGGAACCCGGATAAGAGGAATTATTTGGGTTCATCCTCTTGTGGCCCAGCGCGCCTCCAAAGGGCATTTTCATACTCTCTATGATGACCTTCGCAGCCACCCCGAGAAATTTAGGTCGTTTTGCTGCATGTCTGTGTCGACATTTGATATTCTGCTGGCCCAGATTCGACCAGGAATCACCTACCAGGACACAAACATGCGGCGCTGCATTTCCCCCGAGGAGCGACTTCTTGTGACGTTGAGGTATGTGTGTTTTAAACAATTCCAGCTTACAGGAAAGTGTGTGGGTGTCATGTCGTACCTGAAGTTTCAGTGTGTTTTGTGTGTTTTTTTCTCGCCCATGTAGATTTCTTGCTACAGGAAACAGCTATATTCATTGCATTTTGAATTCCTTCTGGGAGTGAGCACATTTCTGGCATTGTGACTGGCACCTGTGTTGTGCTGTGGCAGCGATTAAAGTCCACAGTGATGCCTCAGCCCACGACAGAGCACTGGCTTTCTTTTTCGGATGATTTTCTCGCCACCACCCAATTTCCTAATTGTATTGGTGCCTTAGACGGGAAGCACATTCGTGTCAAGAAGCCCCCCACTCTGGATCCAGATACTATAATTACAAACAGTTTTTTTCCATTGTCTTGTTGGCCTTGGCCGACAGTAATTATTGTTTTACCATTGTACACATTGGGTCCTATGGAAGCTCTGCGGATGCCCGCATATTTCGCACATCTAGAATGGGCCATCGTCTTATGGGCAATCAACTTTATGTGCCGGAACCGAGCCTCCTGCCTGGCTCGCGAGGACCACCATTCCCTTATATAAATGTGGCAGATGAGGGTTTTGGCCTCACAAGCCAAGTCATGCGTCCGTTTGCTAGAAGGGGCTTGGATGACCGTCGGCGCATCTTTAATTACCGGCTAAGCCGAGCACGAAGATGTGTGGAATGTGCATTTGGCATTATGTCAACCAAATGGCGTGTTTTTCTCACCACAATGCAACTGACGCCACAAAATGTCACCCGTGTCATACAAGCGTGTGTCGTTCTTCATAATTTTTGCCGCATACATGACGCCGGATGTGATGCAGAATATATTCGGCGAAATGTGACAACATCAACCATTCCGCAACAAATTCCACTCGGAAGGGCTCAAACATCTGGTATCCGAGTACGTGACATATTTGCCCAATATTTTGACAGCCCCGATGGAGCACTGCCATGGCAGGAGGATGCTCTGTGAAGGGTGTCCTCGTGTAGATTAGTGGGCCAATGTATCATTTGGTCTTTGAAGTTTGCTTAATTTGGGGTGGGGATTTTATTATTAGGGACTCGCAAGACATGAGGACCCTTGACGTGGGTTGCGAGCTTATATCTTTGGTGGTTTTGCTGTTTTGGTTTCATGTCCTAAACGAAATAGGCTGTGAGGCACATTGGCTTATCCAATGTTCAAAAAAACAAAGCCAAAAGTCATTCGCCCGGACTTTCTCACAGCACTGCAATGCAGCAGAGCAGAGTATGAGCAATTGAGCAAAACCACAAAAGATACACTAATACCTCAATAATGGCATGCAACTATCTCGGGACCTGGCCATAATGTTCCAACATTACCTAAAAGGACCTGTTCGGTAACCTTGGTTACAGCACATAGATGGAGGCAAACACAACCAATTTTAGGGCAAAACAAAAACACACTTTATTGTGTAATGTGGAAAATGCACTTTAAACATAACCAAGCAGAGAAAAATAACTAAAAAACGCACCATGATGCAAAATTAACCTACTCGTTATTCTAGGTTTAGCTCACAACAACGAGCACACCGTAATCTGCCGACACAGCGCTACAACTCCTGATATCTGTGTGATGGGGAGTGATAGCTTTGCATTTCAGCACCACTATGCTGTCCCTGTGCCTGCTGAGGATGTTCCTCAACAGCATAGTGGTGCTGATACAGAGTGTTGAACCCTGCCGGGGGACCCTGGGCAAAGGGTTCCTGGGGTCTGCCGTAGGGTGGGAAAGGCCGGTCCCACACCACCACATGACCAGGTGACATTCGGCTCACCATTGGCCGCTGGTACTGTGGCCGGGGCAAGGGGGTGGCAGGCTGGGAAGGGAGAGGTGCAGTGGAGGGCACCGATGACTCAGGCAATCCACGCCAATGCTCTATTGCTTGGAAGCACTGGCGTGGATTGTTAGGAGGAGTGGCGGAGTCAATTATGGCAAGGGTGGAGCCTTGGACGCGCGCCATCCGGTAGTCAGGTACTCGCCTGAGTAGCGGCGCTAGGCTACGCCAAAATGCGTCCTCCTCAGAACAGCGATGGAGGTACTCCAGGACTCGGGAGTCCACGTTGGCACCTGTTGAGGCAACCTGGCTGGTGGCGTCCGGGGATTGTCGACGTCCCGTGCCAGCTGGGGTTGACTGCTTGACTGGGTGGCTGCTTGTGGTGTCGTCGCCTCTGGGGTCAAGGGCAGCACGGGATGTTGTTCCGGGGGCCGGCTGCGACTCCTCATGGCCAGCCTCCTCCTCGGTGTCGAGGAGATTATCACTGCATCTGTCAGAAACATTTTGCGTTTACCTCTTCAAGGTACAGTCAGTACTTACGGGCGCATCTCCATAATGTCCTTCAGGAGCATTAGTTGTTTGGTGTAGATGTATTGGCGCTTCTTGGGCGCACCGTCCCCACTTCGCCCTCTGCCGCCAAATTCCCGCTGGAATTGTTCCCGCCAGCTCCTCCACCGGGTTTTAACATCATCAACTGGACATAGGAACACCGGGTGACATCACAGAAAACGGCACTTGTCCGAAACGTTGCCATTCCTTAAACACCACTAAACATTATACACCTGCCTAATGATGCTGTGACACACCCGCGACCAAGCACAGTAGGAACATGTGAAACACAAGGATATACACTACAGCATGGGCGATCGCATTAGCATAAATAAAGATCTGCACTTACCAATGCTCTTGCGGTCTCTTGTGGTGCTTTTAGCCCACTCCTGTCCGAATAGGCTCTGCGCGACCTCATCCCAGCCGACCTCCTTGCCCATGCGGTCGTGGTATTCCTCTGCGCGTGTGTTCCACAACTGTGGCCTCTCCTGGACCAAGCAGATGAGCTTCTCTACATCGCACGCACGAGGCATTGCAGCAGATGTCGGTTTGAACTGTGCGCATGTGCCCAACAAGTGAAAACCCACTTCCTGGTTTGTGCTTGTTTGGACTAGTTTGGTCAACTCATTTACATAGACTTAACAAGTGTTGCGTGAAAAACGCGGTGCGTACGGAGGTGCTTCCGTGTGCTGTGCGTTGTTTTCACGCACCCATTGACTTCAATGGGTGCGTGATTCGTGGAAAACGCCCAAAGAACGGACATGTCGTGACTTTTTCGCAACGGACCAACGCTGCGTAAAAATCACGCACATGTCTGCACGGCCCCATAGACTAATATAGGTCCGTGCGACGCGCGTGAAAAGCACGCACGTTGCACGGACGTGATTCCCGTTCGTCTGAATAAAGCCTAACAAACTCCCATCAGTGCTGACAGTGTCAGGTCATGTAGAGACACGCCTTATTAATGAAGGGAATTGTAATGCAGTGTTGTCAATTTATCTGTATATTTCCAGGAGGAATAACAAAGAAATTGCACAATACCGAGTTCTAAGGCCTAGTTCACAATGAGTTTTTTGCAGAAAATATCTGTCTCAAATTTGGCGTTTTTTGCCCACGGTAATTGAATCTAATGCAAAAAACGCAGCAAAAAACGCTCAAAACGATGTCGCAGGCATTTTCTGCCTCCTACTGAGGTTAGTGGTGGAGACATTTCGAAGCAAGAGCATGCCGCTTTTTTTTCCGCCAGAAGCCAAAGGCACACGGAAAAAATGCCTCTGCCTCCCATTGAAATAAATGGGGGGCTATTTGGGCTGTTTAACGCTGTTTCTGACGAGGTTTGCGTGTCAAAATCATGCCAAAAAGCTCAGTGTGAATTGATCCTTAGAGAAATACAAATATTTGCTAAAACAGACATTTAAGGAGAGCTGACGTGTCCATAGCATTTTATGTATTTCATATTTATATTAGTTGGGTTCCGTATATTCAAACATTGATTGCATATCCCTAGGATATGTGTTTGGTGTATGAGTAAAGGATCATGGGAACAAAGGGGCTTCAGTTCTAGGCCAGTGACCTACAACCTGTTTCACCGCAGTTGGAGAAGGCTGTTCACACGCTTTATCCACCAAAATGTATTCAAAGCTTCCAATAAATAGTCAAGACATAGATATATCGAAAAAGACCAAAAAATGTCTAAACAGAAATAACACAAAAGTATTTCTAAATTTCAAAAAATACAAATCTTTATTGTCCCGTTATGGGAAAGACCCCCCTCCCACAGTTACATACAATAGTTAAAAAACATATAATAAAAAACAACCTCGGACAAGAGACTCCACCGTAATATAATCAAGTTTTAAGTCAATTAAAAAAGACCAATGATATAGTTAAATGTTTACACCAGAGACCAAATATCTAGAATATGGTCTCTCGGTTTCACCATAGGATTATTGCATAATGATAATAGCACAATAGCAATGGATATCAATATCTAAGTGGTTTACCTATGGTGGACATGCTGGTCTCAGATCCAAGGAAACACCCCCAACGCGCGTTTCACTACCTTCGTCAGGAGGTGATTATGCTAGTCCCTATGCATCTTTAAATACTATACCTGAAGGTTATATTCACACGCTTACTAAAAAACGTCTGAAAATATTGAGCTGTTCTCAAGGGAAAACAGCGCCTGATTTTCAGCTGTTTTTTAAGCAAACTCGCGTTTTTCACTGTGTTTTTTACGGCCGTTTTTCTATAGCGCCAATGAAAAATGGCTCCAAAAACAGCTCAAGAAGTGAAATGCACTTCTTTTACGCAGGTGTTTTTTAACGAGGCCGTTCTTCAAAACGGCCAGTTAAAAAACGGCCCATCGGAACAGAATGCCATATTTCTCATTGAAATCAATGGGCAGATGTTTGTAGGCATTCTGCTTCTGATTTTTCAGATGTTTTTCGGGACGTTTACGGTATGTGTCGATTAACGACACACACAGAGATGGAATACGGCACATACATCCCCATAGAGAATGCGAACGGGAGCCGTTCAATTTACTGCTGCGTACGCCATCTGTGTGGGAACGGCGCTCGTTAGCAGAGTGAAATCCGGCGCCATTTTCATGTGGACCAGAAGCCGCGGCCGGACAGTAAGATGACGACTTCCGGCCGCGGCTTCCAGCCATATGTTCAAGGAAGCGAAGGCGCAAGGCATAGGAGCAGAGGCGGCAGTGGCGGCAGGGGCAGGTAAGTTATGATTGTGTATGTGATGTGTGTATTATGTTCGTGCATGTTAATGTTTTACTGTTGTCTGAGCACTGTTTCTAATCCTCCTACACTGTGCATTCGCTAAGAAAATGGCGGCACACAGTGTAGGAGGTTTGAAGATTCAACCCCCTCCTTCTCCTGGCACTAGCCAGAATAATTGTGTGAGGACACTAGAGTGAGTGTGTCTACCCCAAATTTGCAGCATAAAGCAATGAGGTTGCTTTACCACATTGACCATGCTGCAATTTTGGGAACTGCTCCCTCTAGTGACCAGCACATGGAAATGTTATAAATTAGAATCTAATTTATAATATTTCCTGACTTGTGAAAAAATTAAAAAAATTAAAACAATGTGTAATCACTTAAATAATAATTGTTTAACTAAAAAAAAAATAATAATAATTTCTAGCGACACATTCACTTTAATGAAGTGCAGCTATTGTGAATAGACATCCCGTCCTAGCTGGAAGGAATGTCTAGTCACTCTCTAAACACTTCAGTAACGTTAATATCTCAGTATAAGACAGCACATAGTGAACAACGCAGTGTCACTATGTGCTGACTAAATGAATGGAGAGAAGTGCATGACGCTGATTGGTCACTGATTGGTCAGCGTCATACACTCCTCTCCACAACGCCCACTTGGTCTAAAGTAAAAACACGCCCAGTTGGGCATTAAGAAACGAATTAGCATAAAGCTAAAAATAGCTCATAAAGTGGTAAAAATAGATTGTTTTGTTTAATAAAAAGCATTACTGTCACCTACATTATAGCGCCCATCTCCTTATGTAGAAGATAGGCCACTTATAATGTGGTGACAGAGCCTCTATAAGGTCGATTTACACAGAGCAATTATCATTCATATGATTCACATGATTTTGAGCGTTCATAACAATAATTGCCTTGTGTAAATAAGCAAAAGAATCAGCGGTGAATGATAAATTGATTATTTTTGATGTTCACACATAAAAATGTAAAAGGCTACTTATACCTGCAGGTTATCGTTCCAATCTTAGGTGTAAATTAAAATCTTAATGATTGGAGCCATATCTCAGAGTTTGCCTAAAGGGTAACTATCATTTTATTAATTATTTTTTTTTTTAGGACATCTTGCAATATATTTATTATACAGTTCTGCTTCTTTTCTTTGTAAAACTGTTCTTTAATGATTCCCCTTATCCTCTCAACTACTGGCCGTTGCTGGAGAAAATCTGTACATGCTTAATATAGCTACTCTGTATGGGGGACCTGATATCTCAGCGCATTGGGCATTTCCACAACAGACTCTTTCAGTCCGTTGCTAACATTCAGCCAGTGTGGCTGGTTGCTAGCAATGGACTGAAAAAGTCTGTTGAAGAAATACACGGTGCACTGAGACATTGGGTGCATTGGGTTTCAGGAGCAGGCAGGATGAAATGTCCCCCGCGCCAACTCTCTGTTTTCAACGTGTAAGGCACTGAATAGAGATTTTCTCTACCAACAGCCAGTTGCTGAGAGGATAGGGGCAGCAGTTCAGGAACAGTTTTAGAATGAAAGGAGGCTGAATTGGTTAATAAAATATATGCCAACATTTCCTGAAATCGCCTGCTTTTTACACTATTAAAAAATAAATGAAATGACAGTTACCCTTTAAGTTATATCTGTTTGAGTGAAAAATAATTTTAATGGTATTACAGCATTACTATTATTACATTATCTCACTATTATTAGTGGGGCTACCCCCAAGCTTCCCCAGACTCCTGAATAGCAAATATGCCTAGTTATGCAGTGATACTTCCACTGTTTTCTCATCTCTGCACAACTAGGTAGACTTTGCCATATAAGAATTTGGAACAGCAAGGGACAAGCCACGTGGGAGTAGCAATGGCGGACATGTTTGCTGTTACCTAGCTTTCGTGGAAAATGAAAAATAGTGCTAACGTCATCTGTTCTCTCACTGCTCTTCCCCTACATTCTCTCAGTGTTAAAGATACCAGCAGCGAGGGGTAGAGGTTTTACACAGCAGCCCAAGTTGTATTAGATAAGGATATGAGAACCCACTGCAGAATACAGGTTGTACTGTATTACAGTGTAGATATCGAGGAGAGCACAAATGGCAGAGTCTGCATGGGGAGCAGGGAGAGATTACACACATAGGCAGCATCAGTGTCTGCGTTGGCACAGGGGATAGAAGATCACGTTGTATCAGTGTCTCAATAAGGGGACAGCAGTATAGGAATGAAGCTGTGCTGATACAGCTTGTGAAGACAGAAGCATCCTGGTCTCACAAAAGTCATATCCAGAATGTATTACTAGGAGGGGCATGCCCACATGAGAAAAGTCTGAAACTAGGAGGAGGTTGAGGTCAAGGTAACCACTCTTATATGTAACAGTAATTGTTTCCATTTCAAAAGTGTCCGTAGCCTTTAAGGCTTCGTTCACATCTGCGTCAGGGCTCCTTACCAACGGTCCGTCAGAGCTTTCTGTCGAAACGGATCCCTGACTGACACAAACGGAAACCATAGGTTTTTGTTTCCATCACCATTGATTTCACTGGTGACAGATCTGGTGCCAACGGTTTCCGTTTGTCTCCGTTGTGCAAGGGTTCCGTCGTTTTGATGGAATCAATAGCGTAGTCGACTGTTATGGGGCCCTAAGGGTGGATTTACACGCGGCAGATTGTTTTGCAGAAAATTATGTGACTAAAAATCAGTAGCTGGCCATTATTGTAGCTTCCAAAACGCAGTTAGATGGCTCTAATCCATGTAGCATAATTTCTGGGGACTGTATCCAAAGTATTACCGCGACTGAGATTGGGAGAATGGCAAAAGCTGCACAGCATCACATTACATTTTGGTGCAAATTTTTCAAATCAAATGAATCAGGCAATAATTAATATAATAGAACTCTTCAATATGTTTTGAGAATAAATTCTGAACTTCTCATCTGTGGCCATGGCTACAGGATCTACACTGTATAATTGTATGAAGCACATGTCTGCAGATGAGGAATGCAAAGATCTATGCTTAGAAATTTTTAATATGTCCGGTGCTCTGAAAAGCTGACTCCTGCAGAACCTCTTTAAAGTAAAGCTCTGGATTGAAGCCACTTAGCATAATGAAAAATTCCAGTAATTTAATGTTACTATCAAAATATTTTACAGGCTTTCTTCAAGAGTACCTGCATTCTGCTCATGCTGCTTGCATGGTAGTGTGTGAAATTAGATTTCTTCCCATTCACCTTATCTATTAACATAAGGCAGGAAGTTATTTTGATAATGGTATATTGGAAAATTACTTATAAATAAATACATTTCCTAAATATTTTAGTTGGGGGTGGTTCTGTACCAGATCTGGTTTTTGTTTGTTTTTTAAGATTTTTCCCCTAAAGACTACAGCACCAACTTTGATACTAATAATATGTTCACTGTTTAGATTGTATTTTACTTTTGTACAATATATCAGGTGTTATACCTAAAAGCGAGTGCAAGTAAACAAACTTTTAAAATCCGACTAGTTGCTAATTTAACTTTTTTTTGTTGTTTTTAACTACAATTTGTAGTATTTTCCAGACCTGTTAGCATCATTTGTATACAGTTTACATTTCTTTAGTTTTTCAGTCATTTGTACACCATCCATGGAGCAGGTATGTGAAATAACGAATGACAAGACATAATCAACAAAAATAATTTATTTAATGGCGAACCATCACAAAATCCATTTATATAAGAGAGTTTGTCTTGTTTCTGTGTTATTATGTCTTACGTTACTTGGGAAACATGAGTTGTCGTTATTGAATGTGCTTTCTCCGTGTATAATTGTTCCTTGGAAGCAATCCAGTGGGTAAATGAGCCATCAGTTGTAGCCTGCTGTCAGTGTCCCAGTGTTTGTTTAACTTCTGTTAGTTTTCTTTATATTCAATTACCTCTCTTGAATGTTCTGCCATGACTTTGGCATCCGTAGGTTTTTCTTAAATAAAAATGAACTTCAACACCTATTCTGTACTCCACTGGGTATGAGCTGAATGGGAATGGTGGAAGAGGTAATGTAACAACAGCTGTCAGTCAATGCTTGCCAGTCATGGTCTAGGCTGCATAGCGGTTCAGGTATATAGTTATGCCATTTTTCCTCATTTCTATAATAATACGCATACAGGACACACTTACTACAAGGATAAATCAGCCCATAAATATAGCAGGACAAACACTATCTGTGTAAATGTACCCACACTCCTATATACAAAGCCTAAGACAGAGATTATATACACCAGATTTATACATGTAGTAAGATTGTCTTCACTAACCCGCTTCCCTATTGGCAACGTACATCATTGCTTGCCATAAGGCTACCATGCTGAGGAGAAGGGAAGATGATATCAATATTTTTTTCCTATTGTAAAAATGCACTAAAATTAAACCAAAGTATGAATAGAATGTCTTATATGAGTATGTGGGTTCTAGGGCTGGGTTAATACCCTCCTATATAACAGTGTGCCTAAAATTCAGCACCCTATTCAACAACATATGCTGCACCTAAAGACTTCTTGGTTGCCCTAAAGTTATTTGTATATATGAGCTACCGAGTATATAAAGCTTGTAAATCCTCTCGCCTTAGTCTTTCGGTAGGTGTGCATATATTTTAACTATAGCCAACTATGCAAATATTTAGATTTTGGAACTACAGTTGAGTCAACGGAGTCTAGAACTTGAGATGGGCAGTGACATCACTAGTCCCCAGGTGATAACCCACCCCCTCCCTTGTCTCCACGTCTCTGCTATGTATATTTTCATTTTGTGTCTCAGTTGAGGCAGTACACTAGACCTGTCATTGTATCATTAATACACGGAATACTTGTCATAATGGATATAACATTCAATATCAGTGTAGGCTGTATAATTAGATGATTCTCCAATGCAGTGTAACCTTATGGCCACTAGATGTCAGCACCTGCGAAAACTACAATATTTCTGCATTTATAATTACATGGACATGCATGACAAAAATAAAATGAACGCTGCCAAAAAATGATCTAATAGATATGTCACTTTCTACTGATAACCTTACAGGTGAACTATACTCTTCAGCTTTCCTTGTTGTTGTGGTTTTTTCACACTTATTTTCCATAAAGCAAAGGAGTAACTACCATGCGGCTGCTATGGAGACTGCTTTGGAGAGAGGGGGTTGTGAGAACCTGTGCAGGACTCCATTCTCTGGGGAAATGGCAATGATAGCGAACAAGAGGGTGGGGATTTGGTCCAAGGGTCATGGATGGGGCTGGAGGAGGAAACAAACACCAGGCCTTTCAGCCTTAGATTGCAAAACCATAATGGAGAGTCCATTTTGATCTTTGCTATGGGGCCCCCTCTTTTCCATGCACGCTACAATTTAAAAGTTCACGTCTGTTTGGCGCATTCCTGATAGACAAATTTGGTCACTGATACGAGGTCATGTTTCACACTCTACAACCATAGATTATATCAAGCATGTATCTGTACAAGGAGAGGGATTGGAGGGAGATGGCTCTCTCATTGTGATTGACTGCCATAAAAAGCAGCTCCACAAGAGCTAATGTGGCCGACAATGACAGCTGTCAGCTACTTCCTGGCCCAGAATCAGCAGAAGTCTTCTGACATAAATGGCAAAGTATTTAACTTGCACCGCAATTACATGTGTGTGTGTCTATATATATATATATATATATATATATATATATATATATATATATATATATGCCCACGCACTATAGAATAGCATTCAAATTCTGTGTGGGTGATCCTATGTTTCAAGATTGAACCTGTCCCATAAAGTCCTATCTATATAGCTTTTCCTATAAATACACCTAAAATATCACTCTTGCAAATTGTTTTGTATAAAGTTTGATACATTCACTTTCAAAAGATAGTATCTTGTTGTATTATGTTGTAAAGACACTGTAGAATATGGGTCATACCTAGAGACTAGATCTGCAGCGGGATCTGCTAGTGACTAATGACCTATTTGGATTTTTGTTACGGTCGAGTTCATGCTGGACTTAAAAAAAAAAATTATGATCGTGTTGAAGACTCCATTTATTTCTAGACTAAGGACTCATGCACACGACCGTTTTATTCTTCAGTGTCCTATCTGTTTTTTTTGTGTGAATAGCATACTGAACCATTCATTTCTATGGACCTAGAGGAAAAGCAAGAAAATACCACGGTGCCACATGGTGCAGATCACAAGAGAAAAAAACAGGAAAAGAACAGTGGTGAAGATTTTGCTCACCTTTTGGAGTTGTGCAAGGGTAGGCAGGTAATAATAGTATGAGGATGTAGCTGCAGCTAGGTCCAAACCGGTGGTACAAAGACAACCGCTCAATGAGACATATAAGGAGAACCAAAAGTACAGCGTTGCTAACATCAATTGCAAGTCCAGACAGGGAGGTAATAAAAGGGATTTATTGGTTTGTAAATAAAATAATTAATTAAATAGGCAATTAGATAGGCTATGCGTTTCGACACTGGACTAGTGTCTTCATCAGGCCATGGCCAGGCCATACCCAATAAATCCCTGTCTGGACTTGCAATTGATGTTAGCAGCACTGTACTTTTGGATCAAATTTTTCTCCTTATATGATTCATTTCTGTGGGGCCATTTACACATTTGTTTTTGTTGCGTACCCATGTGTCCGTTCTGCAAATTATTGAACAGGTCCTATTCTTGTCTTGTTTTGAGGTTTGCAAAATAGAAACGGTCGTGTGCATCATGCCTAAGAATGTTGATGTTTTGTACTAATTTCTCATCCGTTTTGACTTATTCCATGCATTACTGAGGCCAAGTGATTATTAGTCTATGCCACTACTGGTTAATGGGATCAACATATATTCGAAAATATATTTTGTATATTAATATTAAGGGGGACACTAACCATAGAAAATACGCCTTGATCCTATTCTGTCTCATACTGCAGAAATGGAGAAATCTATAAAGAATTTGTCTATGTGCGTCCCAGGAGACAAGCCATTTTCTCCACTCCTCCTTCTCAAAGTCATGTGTCTGACTGTAAGGTAACTGGCTGCAGAAGGAGCCTTCCCCCTACTGCTTTGTCTGCAGTAGGAGACCAACAAATGTTAAACCACGCCCTTGATTAAGCCACACCCCTCAGATGTCTGACAACCAGAAATCAGAGATCAGCAGGAAGTTAACACTTATGTTCTCTGCAAGATTATCTCCTGTTTACTTTATATCATTGACTTCTAGCTGTAGTGTTACTTCAATGGAAAGGTAGGTGGTTGTCACCATTCAAAAAGGCTGCTATGATGCGTGTGGTTCTCATGAATGCCTGCTCATAGTGTAAAATAGCACACGTAAACAGGGATATAAATAATAAAGAAACATGAGAATTATGCAATTATAGGAGGTTATTTTTTGCTATTTTAAATGACAATAGCCTGAATTCTACCTGCATGTTCTCTGTAAGGACGACCTTAAAAACGTTCGTATCTATTTTCACTGGGAAAAACACACAAGCAAAACACTATTTTTTCAGTATTTCTAGTGCATAAAGTGAAATGGGCACCAAAAATTTTACTGTAACTGTGCAGAAAATCTTATCTCTGCTTTAGCGATCACACAGTCAGTATGATCCAACGGAAGATTTAATGAGTCTATGAGACTTGGTGAAAATGAACTTTTTCTATGAAATCCCCCACTGAACCTTGTATAAAGAAATATATAAATTCATATTTACATATGTAACTAAACGTACTGTCACGGGCCAGGGACTGAAGTGCGTGTCCTTCTAAACATGGAATAATTGCTAGGAATTTTCGGATTCTGTATAAACAGTCACACACTTTACTAGTAAAGTCCCCCAGAACCTCTTCTATCTGCCCCCATAGCTGTTCTTTATGTATCTGCATGTTCTTGTTTTATGCGTGTATGGGTATTGTTCATGCAATTTTATCTAGTAGATCAGTTTGCTCCTTCTAAAAGCCTTCTCAACCATGCCATCGTATTCAGAACTGTAGTTAATTGTATCACTAGATCACTGCAAGGAAATAAATCTTCTCTTGACCTATGAAGGAAAAATCCAGGTATGGATCATATGGGAAAGGGCAATAAGAACAGTAGCAGGAACCAGACAGAAGGACAGGATTTGGGAACATCATGTTAGTTGTGGGTTGCTGTGTAGGCTGACTTTGCACCATCGCAATAAATTGTAAGCTTCTATCTTGGGGTAAAATACTGAGTTCATCCACTGAAGAATTAAAGAGTCAGGAACGTTCCCACATTTGACAGTGACAAGTTGTTGCTTTCTTCTAGTTCTCTCCCACCAAGACTGACGCTGCTTGTAGGTCTATATGGAAACTTCATATTCTCTTGTGTCCTGCAATGTGAATATTTATGAACATTCAGCATCATTGAAATTTAAAGAAATAAATATTTCATGGAAATAGAAATGAGTAACCATAAGGTGGCCACATTAAGCAATTGAAAATGTTTCAAAACACATCTTCAGGTTATTATTGGACTGAGGCTATAGTAAAACCATGGATAGAGCATTTTGGCAATTCGGGAAATATCCTATTTGATGTTAATTCAGTTGTCTCATGAGAAAACCCTTTCGCATGTCCAATAAAATAATAGGAATGTCCTAAAGGGGGTGCCCTGCTCAAGACCCTTCTCTAAACCAGAAGAGAGCTGATCCGTAATAGCAGCTCCCACTCAGGTAGACCAGGCCCATCTATGCTTTGTATGGACGACCATCCTTTGAATGGCTGCTGTGTGATTCTACATTTCCCCTGGAGCAAAATGAATGGCCAGCTGCGACTTCTAGAGATAACAGCTGATCACCGGGCCGGCTGCCATTTAGAAAAGGGCAACTTCAGATATGAAAATGCTACTTGTTCTTTTTCCACTGTATAATAGTAAGTGCTGATGTAATAATGATATTTAACTTAGAGGAAACATCTGGCTTTAATTTTTTTTATATCTTACTTACAGCAACCTACATTTTATTTTTTCCCCTTTTTTCTTTAAATTATGTTCCCAGCAGTAATTCCAGTGCCTATCCAAGATATGTTGCCATTTTGAATACATTAAAGGGGTTTACCCATCAGGGACAATTACGGCATATCCACAGGATATGCCATAAATCTCAGATAGATGGGGGTCCCACCTATCTCTAGAACGGGGCCCCCTAAACCCCGTTCTACCTTTCTCTGTTCCCACTACCACTTGTGATTTCCGACCATGCAATCAGAAAACAGCGTAACTCGCTGAGCTACGCTGTTTTCGTAACTCCCATAGAAGTGAATGGCAGTTGTGATTACATGGTCGGAAATCACAAGTGGCAGCAGGAACAGAGAAAGGTAGAACGGGGTTTAGGGGGCCCCGTTCTAGAGATAGTTGAGGGTCCTAGAGTTAGGACCCGCATCTATCTGACATTTATGGCATATCCCGCGGATATGCCATAAATGTCTCTGATGGGCAAACCCCTTTAAAACCAGACAGGCTGTGTAGAAGAAGCATTTGTCCCATGCAGCATCTTCTCCAGTTCACTCACAACCAGTACAGACAAAATATAATTGTGGTAATGTTAATGGGGGTGTTGTAGGGGAGAATGGCTAATGTCTTGTCTTTTGTGTATTGAATGCCAAAATACCAAAGTTCTTGCAATTTATGCGAAAAACAGAAACGATGATGAGTTCTCCAATATGTGATGTCAATGACTGAATGGTTTGAAAATGACAAGCTATAACGTGTAACTTTCCACAGCACTCATGACAGATCACAGGAAGTGTATTACTCAGGAGACAATGGTAAAGCCCCAAAATCGGAAATGTCGAATTTTTCTTTTTTTTTTTAGCAAAATCTAGCTATCTGAGCTATTTATCTCACTACAAAAAAAAATCGCTGCGATATCGCTTTGATAAATCGCTGTCCATAGGAATACATTGTGTGTGTAGCTTGAAAACCCCTTCAAAATCGCTCCAGCCATGCGATTTGCTAGCAGGTTTTTTTTAAACTGTTACATGCTGGGATTTCAGAGCTGCATATTTTTCTGGAGCGATTTTGAAGAGATTTTAAAGATACTCAATGCATTCCTGTGGACAGCGATTTATCACAGCGATTTTTTGTAGTGAGATAAATAGTCCTAGCCTAATACATTCGTATTGACATCGATTTATCACTCACGACAAAAGTCTATGTCTAGCCCCAGCTTTACAATATTACTTCGAAAGGTTAAGGACCAGTTCACACAGAGTTTTTTTGACGCGGAAACCGCGTCGGAAAACGCGCCAAAAAACGGGCAAAAATGGCTCCCATTGATTTCAATGGGAGGCGGAGGCGTTTTTTTCCTGCGAGCGGAAAAATTGTCTTGCGGGAAAAAGAAGCGACATGCCCTATCTTTGGGCGTTTATGTCTCCGACCTCCCATTGACATCAATGGGAGGCAGAGAAAGCGTATTTCGCTGCGTTTTGTGCCCGGGGCTCTCAATGGCCGTGGGCAAAAACCGCCGTGAAAAACGTGGCAAACGGCGTGCAGGCAGATCAAAATCTGCCTCAAAATTCCAGACAGAATTTTGAGCCAGAGTTTTCTGCCTGCAAAAAAACTCAGTGTGTACAGGGCCTTAATGAAGCATTCATGTTAATATCATTTACGACTGGAGATGCTCTTTAGAAACAGACATAAGGCACAATGCATTGCCCTTTAATGATGCCAGAGCTGCAAGACAATGAAAATATAATACTTGATTTATTGATATTGCAATAACACTAATTATAGAAATAAGACTAGGTTAACAATCCTACATTTCTCTAGGTACAGGGTATGAGCTGTTCTACTCACCGATGTCTCAAATGTGGGATTGTCAAAAGCCGACTCCACGGTGACTTGATCATATGGAGGTGACGCAGAGAGGGGCAGGCGTAGAAGAGCTTTTCCTTGTAGCCTGTACACGGAGAATAGAAAGGAATAATCAGGGAGGCTCAGGTATATATAGCGGTCAGCTTCTTGCCCTGGAAAGCTGCTCTGTTTGTATTCTCTTACTTGGAGAAATATAGGTAGATGGCAGCGATCACAAGTGCAACCATGATTACAGGAACAAAGACGGCCAGCAGGATGTGTGCGCCCTCTACTGGGATGCCTGAAGCGGCTGCCTTCTCTACAGCTGGATGGAAGGAGAAGAAATACCATCAGTTTGTTTACCCTGCATTTATTAGACAAAATCATTTCCTTTGAAGGATCGTATTCACAAATTACTTGATGACTTAAATTTATAAAGGAAACTAACAAAACAAACATCCCTGATAGTAGAAAAACAATAGTAACCAATAGAATGTCTCCGAAAAACATAAAATATATAGTACACAATGAATTCAAAATGTAATAATCTCCCCCCCCTACAAATTCATACAAACAATGTATAAAAAAAACACTTATTTAAAAACAGTCTGGTGTAAAAGCCATCACAGTCCTGATCATATAGTGATCCACTACTATACCAATAATGTCATGTCAGGGTCAGGAATCTAGAATATGACCCCCACATGAAAATATACAATAATATGCTATGAACCCTAACCAGTATTATACAATAATATAAATCAATTACCTGTGGACGACATGATGGCAGTTGGATCAAACACCTGAGGAAAACAACTCGACACGCGTTTCGCAACCTTCGTCCTGAAACTTCACGCGTCTTGGTGTTTTCCTCAAGTGTATGATCCAACTGCCATCAGTATAGATTATTACATTTTGAAATCAATTTGTACAATATTTTATATTTTTCTGAGACATTCTATTGGTTACTTGTATATAATTATGTCTTGCTAAATGGATATATGCTAAGGAAATATATATATAGGTTATAGTAGTAAAACACTGACTGTAGAATTGTAATGGATTTGTAATGGCAGGGGGTAGGGAGACGGACAAGTGAGCCCTAATCTACCCGCCACTCTGTCCCTGCCTACTTGCAACGACCCGCCCTAGGCGACGGGGTACAACTGGGCGGCGGTCCCTGCGCTCAGTAAGTGCACGACAAACACACAAGGAACACAAGCAAGGAAAAGGGGCCGTTGCCCACGGCAACACCGTGAGCAACCAGAGTGGTGAACGAGCCGAGTCAAGCCAGGAGTGTGCGAGGTACAAAACGAAAAGCAGAAGAGTAGTCGGTAAGCCAGGGTCGGTATGGAGCAGGATCAAAAATAGCAGGAGCTGTAGCTGGGCCAGGAACCACAAGGAAAGAAACAAAAGCAATAACAAGCACCGAGGGACAGGAAGTGCAGGCTTAGGGTATGTGCACACACACTAATTACGTCCGTAATTGACGGACGTATTTCGGCTGCAAGTCCCGGACCGAACTCCGTGCAGGGAGCCGGGCTCCTAGCATCATAGTTATGTACGATGCTAGGAGTCCCTGCCTCTCTGCAGGACAACTGTCCCATACTGTAATCATGTTTTCAGTACGGGACAGTAGTTCCACGGAGAGGCAGGGACTCCTAGCGTCGTACATAACTATGATGCTAGGAGCCCGGCTCCCTGCACGGTGTTCGGTCCGGGACTTGCGGCCGAAATACGTCCGTCAATTACGGACGTAATTAGTGTGTGTGCACATACCCTTAAATAGACCGAGGGCGGGAGCTAGCTGAGTCTGGCCAGGTTACGATAGGCTCTCCCACTCCTAAGCCTGCCAGCCTGAATGGTGGAAGCAGGAGTCAATCTCAGGGATGTATTCTCAGGTGCTGACTGATTAGTTCTGGGAGTTAACCCCGCTGTGCCTGGCAGATCCTTTACAGGATTACTATGTTCTGCAGCTGCCTGTCATCCTACACTGGTCCAAACTGTAGTCATAAAAGTTGTCACAAAAATAAAACACAATGGGGGGAATTTACTAAGGCTGGCGTTTCATACTCCAGTCATAAACTCAAGTATGCTGGAGTACAATGCGCCATATTTATGAAGCCTCTTAATAAATTTGGTGATCTTTGTCTGTGCACCAGAAATGGAAATCTACGCCTGTTATGAGTGATTTTGGTGTAAGTCCCGATGTAAGTCTATGAGACTCTGTGAGACTTACATGGAGAAACTGGCTTCCGGTCTACACATTAGACGCTGTGTGAATCGGAAAGTCAGTTTACAGGTCACGTGACTGAACGGGGAAGCCAAACGCAGCCCTTGGATAGAAGATAGACTCTCGGTGAGAAAATAAATATAATTTACAAGCACAAAATGCCCATTACAACGGGCACAGAAATAAAAAAATTTCATGGGAGTTCTTCTTTAAATGACGACAGATTTCCTTTAAGCTACTCCGGAAAGCTGCACTGTGATTGGTTCCGATGGCCAACAGGGCCATTTTTTCTGTTAGACGGTTTTGCTAAATCAGGTTCTATGTTTTTCGTATTCACTCAAACTTGTTACATTTATATGATTTTCTTATATTTTTCACTGTGATTTATTTATTGACATGTCTTTGTATTTCACACCGAATCCCTAAATGACGGAGTCACGGTGCTACCAAACACCTTTTGGCTCTGGTAAAAGATTTCCATGAACAGGTTAGGGGTCAATGACTCGCTTAGAGAAAGCTCAACATCGGAGATGTGACAGTAATGGAAATTTCACAGAGCAGAGATTGAATGTACTATACATTTCTGGCCAGACCTTCACTAATGTTATCTTTTAATATTTTACAGACGTATCAAATGAAAAATAGGAGTTCAACATGAATGCAATATTTATTAAGCTCCCCCGTACTATGTGCGACTGATTTACAAAACTTTTGTCTCTGTGGCAGTGACGTATGCCTGGTACAGCCCGGCATAATTCAGTAGCATGGGCCATATTCCTCAAAAGACATGCACCATGTTGTGGAATATGCGCCCGCTCACTGTAATTTCAGGTGGATTAGTGCACTTTTCCCATTGCGTGTCACCGTTTTCAAGATCTCTATTGCTAATGTGTGGAAGATTTCCTGTCTACATTCAGTGGGTGTTGACACAGCAGAAAGTTTGTTACAATGTATTACTGCATGTAGCCCAGAATCCAGAACATAAGGGTAGATTTGAGCTGGAACTATGTACATTTAGGGCCTCATTCACATCTACTTTGGAGGCTCCATTAGGGGCATCCGTCACAGATCCGGTGAAAAATGCCAGACAAAATAGCGCAGTATGCTGCGCTATTTTGTCCAGGAAAATGACAGACACCATAGTGGAAACTCCACGGATCCCATTAAAGTCAATGGGTTCCGTTGGGTGCCGATAGTGTCCATGCAACTGATCCGGTGCTTCCGGTATTTTCCGTTGCTCTGCTCCGTCACAGAAGCAGAGCAACGGAAATACCGAATGCAGCTGTGAACAAGGCCTTAGCACTAGGCCAGGACAATTTTTAGCCTATAAATGTAAACAAGACAGCATTTTCCCTTTTACTGAAAGCAAGCAGAGATTGTGAACTGAAACACAAAGTATATTAGAGAGTTGCAGGGCTTTATTATTACATTTACATAGGGCTGGAAAACCCTTCAGAGCTGCAGGCGTTCTATCTGTCTTCTACTTCAGCCAGTCTATCATTAGCAGTAGAAATAAGGAAGGGAAAACATGTATCGTTCCTTTCCTGCTCCATGGGATTTCTATGGAGATCAATGATCTGTTTGTGTGCAAATCGCTCGCATTTATTATTCTCTCTAACAAATTAATCTTCATTATTCTCTCTAACAAATGAGTCTTCATATATTTATAGCTTTATACATCATTTCTTAGTCCTTCTGCATCTACGTAGCTCTTAAGTCCATTATACAATGTGTTTCCAGGTATACAGTTGAAGCCTCGCATGGTTTTTAGATTGCACTCACCTTCAACTCCTTGGTTACTGTAAAATTCTTTATATGAAGCTGTGGAAGAGTAAAAAAAAGGGTAGAGAGTGAACGATATGACCCCGGTTATAAAGATACCATTAACAATTGTAACAGTGTGTTGTGGGGAAATCTGAAACTCTATTCATCAGATGTCCTAAATTATTATTTTGTGGCTCTTTTGTTTGCAAATAAATTTGTCTAAATTGTCCAAATTAAAATCCCTTGTATCCATAGTAAAATGCAATGTTGTTAGTCCTGGTCATGTAAAGGTGATATATATTTGTCAATCTGATAATTCGTTTTCAATAGATTACTGTGATGACACATTGGCCCACATTTATCAAAAGTGACATCAGTTTAGCCAATGTCTAAGTTAAAGCTCGACTACATAATTGACATATATTGCAACAAACAATCCTATGTACCTTCTTCGATAAATCTGTCACACCATACATCACTATCACTAACTTTCACATATGCAAATAGGGCTAAATTCTGGCGCAAATGGTTAATAAATATGTCACACAGCAGATTCTTTTTTTGGACTAATATGGACCAAAAAAAGTGCAAACAGTGATAAATGGTCAAATGTGTACAAGATCTTTGTATTCCTATAATGAGTCATTTGAAACTCACAAACATCTACAAAGAAAATCTGTTGGAAAAAATTTCAAGGTCCAGCATGTGGCCCATGGACCTTGGCGTAGGTTCCAATCGATTTTATTGACATGCTCATGTATTGTGGATATTTATGGGTATATTAAACTCGGGGATAAGCAGCCGGTTCAGCGAGCGCCGATCAGAGACATTGTTGATCGGCACTCGTTTGGTCCGGTCACACAGAGCTATGGATGGGTCGTTCCTCCGATCGCTCGTCCCCATACATTATTATTATTATATTTCACTTTTTTAAAACGATATGACCAGCAGATTATTGAGTGTTTGCTTGTTCATCTGCTGATCGTTCCCCTGTTTACACAGGACAATTAGCGTCAATGAACGTTCTATGAGCGATCGTCTGCCCGATAATAGTCCAGTGTAAAACACCCATTACACCATTGTTGTCCGGTATCTTTCCCGTTCCCTTATAGAGCGATTAAGGAGTATTCATATTTGGTTCTTTTGACGGACCCTTCATCTTGAGGTCCCGCAATTGCAATGTGGTAGGTTCTGTATTTCCATTTGCTATTTCCAAGTACAAGCTTGGTTACCTAAAGGGTCCCTCCAATGTTGCTCCTGGATGCGTCTCCCACCAGAAGTTTACATATTAGTGACAGATGTGGTGGTACTGAGGCAACTATACAACGACTGAAACCTTTCCTGCAGAGCAACATTGGAGGCTCCCTCATCTACTTGCACCTTCATTATACATATTAACCTTTGCAGATTGGTGGGGAGCTGCTCCATTGTGAGGGGTGTCCAGGAATGCACTTTATACTGTGCTCTCCCATCAGCATGTATCCAGAATTACAGGAAAACCTCACGGCGTCCCCTGGTTGGTATACCCTTCTCTCAGGTTCCTGGTGACCATTTTCTGGTGCCCTTGGGTTTAGACATGGCTCATATTTTTCAGCTAAAGACAAGGATTTTAAATCAATCAGCAGATCAGGTCTGAAATCTTAGGACACATAGCACAATTAATAGAAAATGCAGATCCTTTCATCTGCTCACCACATTAATCTAAAGATATTTTTATACACTTGAATGCAAAGACATAACTTGAAGCTCCTGGGCCCCAATGCATATTCAGTAACAGGGCCCCCATTTTATATTTATGATGTATTTTTGTATATATACATATATATATATATATATATATATATATATATATATATATATATATATATATATATATATATATATATGTATATAGAATATGCATTGGGACAACATGAAGCTCCTGGGCCCCAATTTAAAATCTGTAACAAGGCCCCCCACCTACCATGTGCCATTTATAAGGCTTGGCCTTTGGTCCCCCTTTCTCACCTCTGCCTGGGTGCAACTGTTACCTCTGCACCCTCTATAGCTACGCCCCTGGGAATATGTAAGAAAATAAATCATGGTATGTTCAAACATGCCATTCTGAGGAAGTATTCTCCCTAAAACATTTTTGGAAAGGCACATACTTTTTTCCTGTATTGTCTGTATAAACACTACAGCAGGGTGTGTGCGCTTTATGGCAGCTGAAATCAATGTGAGACAATTGACAGAGAAATGTCACAGCCTATTACAGTCTCCTGGAGGTCAGAGTACAGCCTCGTTTACCAGAGACAAGGGAGTGACAGTGGAGATGCATTCAGAGCTTATCTGTGTATATAGTGTTACTATCCTGCCTTATATATGCTTTCATCAGTACAATAGAGCTGTCATCTATGCCACCTTGCCCCCCTCTAATGACAATAACTGCCTCAGTCTATACAGCAAAGCTGACAAGTGAGCTGCAGAAAACAGGAAACATCACATTATTCTGACTCCTCTGCTCGCCAGTGTGGACACAGGAATATTTCAAGATTTTAATAAAATCATGTAAATAAATGAAAAAAAAATTATATTTTTAATCCCTTTAAACAATCAGCTGGTTTGTAGCTATCAAATAAGATGATTTAAGCTGATATCGCTGATCTGTTAACAGTATGAGTCTAGTGTCTGAAGCTGTGTGACTTACGGACACACTTTGGAGCACGGTCACTCCATTTGGGTACACCGGCCTGACGGTTGTAGCAGGTTAGAGTAGTGCTTCCTGTCAGAACATAGCCTTTGTCACACACATAACGCACTGTGCTGCCCACCGGAAACTTCGCATTTGAAAGAATCCTGCGACTGTGAGTTACATCTCCAGGGTCGGAACAGGAAGTCACTAGGGAAGGAACACAAACATGTAAAAATATTGTGAGCTAGAAACGGGGGTGGGAAAATTCACCAATGTGTAATTGAAGAAGAAAAGGCTTCAAGGAATAGATCAATATAGTTTAAAAGTGTAAATAGTACAGACAATGCAAGTAAAATCCTAATCCCCAGTAGTCCCGCAGATTGGGGCTTAAAAGTTTCGCACACGAATTGCGATGCAAATGTTGGGAGGTATGTTATCAGATGAAAAATACATTAAAGCCTCATGCACACTGCGAAGCCGCTCGCACAGAGCCTGTATTGTGGAGCTGCAGGCACGCGTACCGTTGTATGGTACATCCATATGGTACCATATTCTCTCCTAGAAGCAATGCTTCCAAGGGAGAACACCGCTGCAAAATGCCATGAGATGGGACATGCCAACATTTGTTTTCTGCATAAAATTGGAGATATCTATGGGTGCCGTATTAAGCATCAGTACAACATGGATCCGTAAAAAGGCTGTGTTATGAAGGCCTTAAACTAGATTCAGACATGTCGTTTTTATGCAGATTTTGGTGCAGTATTTGATGCAGTTTTTTGAGCCAAAGCCGGGAGTGGTTGCTAAGGGAAGAAAAAATGTAGAGGAAAGATGAATAAATCTTCTCTCTTTTTTGGATCCATTACCAGCTTTAGCTTCAAAATGGCATCGGGACAACAGATCTGTGTTGTATAGATTAGTAATATGGTGCCCATACTGTACCTATGTGTGTCTCTGATTATATAGCGGGGCATGCAGAGGTTTTTTCTCATGTATTTATATTTAAAAAAAAAGGAAATGCACGCCATATTATGCTGGCATTCACGGAGGCACCATACATACTGCCGTCATGGTCATTGATACATAGTACACAATACAGGTATTAGGTATTCATTCGTAAATATGGCTAATTAGTCTATGTATTTATGAGGATTGGGTAAAAAGCCTTGTTATCCCGGATGTTTGCACAAATCATATTTGCAATAATGTCCAAGCTATAACACTATCCATCATGGCAGTAAACCTGCTTGTTGTTTCTAGGTAGCAGCAAACTGAAAAATAGGTGGAGATGGAAAAAAAAAATCTGTGTCAATTAATAAAATAATGAAGATATAGCCGATGTTAACTAAAGATAGAATTTCAGTCTAAAATTTTTGCTCGTGGAATGCAACCATCAGCGTTCCAATGGTGGTTGGATAACAATCTATACCGTAATGGACACTTCTTTGATAGACTAGGCATAAAACCCTGTCATTTTTATCAGTCTATACATCACATGCCGGAATTTTCGCTTTCACCAGATTCACCATTTTATGTCCTCATTTAAACCTACATCGGTTCTGTAAAGTACTTCAGTATTTGAGAAATTATGCCTAAATAATTCTAGTGGTCATCATATAGTGTCTAATATTTACACATACTGTCCTATATGTCTATGTGGGAGAGGGACTTACACAAATCCTTTACTGTTAGGGACTGGCAAGATATGGCAGAACGTACTGCGAAAATCTCCATTAACACTTCGCTGGTCGCAGCCAAAAATTGTAAATTATTTTTACGATGGTACTTAGTTCCCTCCAGACTGGCCAAGATGCTTCAGACACTGTGGATGTGTGGGAGACCCTCTGCATACATGGTGGGTTGCCCGAAGGTACGCCGGATTTGGCGATGAATCTTTAATATGTTATATTCTATAACTCAGATTAACTTGAAATTGTCCCCATCACAGGCATTACTTAATGAGACGACCCCTGGACTGGACTGTCTAAAGCCTCTCATAAATTTGTATCCTTTCTTTTCCTGGCAGCCAAAATTGCTATAGCTACATCCTGGAAAAGTCCTGTGATTCCTCTTCATCTGGTTAAGACTGAACTGAATTGGATTATGGTCAATGATCGTTTACACTGCATGGTCTCAGATAAGGAGGAGCTCTTCCTCCAAGTTTGACAGCCATGGCTCCGATACCTTGGGACAATCTCTTAGGCTCATTTTGCCTGGAAGACATTTGACCCTCATTCCCATACCTTTCCCCCCTCTTTTCCCTTTTTCTCTCCCTTCCTTTTATAAATTTGTTCCCCTTTTTTGTGTTTTAATATTCGGAATATACTTGTTTGTCATGAGTCAATTTATGGGGTTTGACTCCCTGGTGAATTGTTTGATGTAAAGTTTATCCTTTCTTGAAAATCTTATTGAAACATAAAATTTGTAATATTTCTGCACTAAATTATTAATCCCTAATTTTCCTTAAATGCACCATATATTTATGACTGTTGGCAAACATGGAAACTATTTATATTTGAGTATTCACAGCAAGCGCTGGTACAAAAGTTGCTTTTTATTAAGAGACATTGCAGCAATTTTTTTTTATCGGGGTCCCCGTTTGTAAAGTATATTCTCTTACCGGGCTCTTTGTTGCAGAAATATTCTGGCCGCAATTATGTCACATGCCGTGCTGTGACTGGCCGATTCCTACAGCATCTGCTGTGTGGACCGGAAGTCTCTTTCACAATACATTTGTAAAGGATCTGCCAGACACAGCTTCTGTGTTGACGCCCATGGTTAATCAGTCTGCATCTGCTCCTAGGTCTGTTAGAGTGACTCGATCTGCTACCACTCAGGCTGGTAGGCTGAGGAGTGGGAGAACCTATCACAGCCTGGCCAGACGGTTCTAGCTCCCGCCCTTGGTCTATGTATACCTTAATTTGCTGCTTGTCCTTTGGCTGTGATTCTCTCTGGTTCCTGGCTCTGCTGTTCCTGCTACTTTCTATTGACCTGCTCCATATTGACCCTGGCTTGATTGACTACTATTCTTCTGCTCTGCTTTTGTTACCACGTACTCTCCTGGTTTGACTCGGCTCGTTCACTACTCCTGTTGCTCACGGTGTTGCCGTGGGCAACTGCCCCATTTCCCTTAGCTTCTGTGTACCCTTGTCTGTTTGTCTGTCGTACACATATTGAACGTAGGGACCATCGCCCAGTTGTACGCCATCGCCTAGGATGGGCCGTGCAAGTAGACAGGGACTGAGTGGCGGGTAGATTAGGGCTCACCTGTGTGTCTCCCCACCCCGTCATTACATAATCACAGGCAAAGACAAGCTGGAAATGTCGTGCACGTTTTGAGTGTAGGGACCGTCGCCTAGGATGGGCCGTGCAAGTAGGCAGGGACTGCGTGGCGGGTAGATTAGGGCTCACTTGTCCGTCTCCCTACCCCGTCATTACAACATTCCTATGAGACGCTCTATGTGAGTCTCATAGAAATGCATAGTAAAAGTAACTTCCGGTCAACACATCAGACGCTGGTCACGTGACATAATTGAGGCTGGGATATTTCTGGAACAAAGCACCCGGTATGAGGATGGCCTGCCCAACCTTGTATTGGGTGTACTTTACAAATGGGGGCCACAATAAAAAAAAATTCCTGGAGTGTTACTTTAACTATTTACTCCTTGATGGATCATGGATATCAGCTGCTTAACAAGTTTGTTGATTTTTGTTTAATATATTTATTTATGGTCTATTGTTAAAGTTATTTCTGTAATATTAGGTTCTTTTGTTAGCATGCAAGTTAGACTGTACACCAGTAGGGGGAGCTGTGGTACCAAAATGAAAAAAAGACAAATCCCTTTAATTAATTTCACAATAGCAGAGCACCTTTTGATTAAGTTATTTTAAAATATATTTTAAACTATCATTTTATTCTACTTTTTCATCTAATTACTTATATGAGAATTACAGTGTTGCCTTGACCTTTTTTCCATTTTACTCAAAAGACTGTCATTACATTTTTTTAATGATAATACATTTTCATTCAATGCTCTAAGAACTTTTATATTTGTTGCATCGGACCTGCATGATAATCGTCCTTTGGGCCATGACAGATATCAGCATAACTGCAAGACGGTAATAGTGATATGAAATGTTCTGGGAAGGTTCTCAATTGACGGGTGTGTTCAAAAAGAAAAATGTAAACACCCCACAAAAAACATTTGTCTTGTCAATGGTAAGTGATTTAAAATATATTGAAAAGCTGAACTGATTCTATTTTATACATTAGATGTCCAACCTATAAGCCATTGACCTCATTGATAAAATAAAATATATCATGGCAGATTTGGTTTTCTACGGGACCCTGACAGAACTGATTTAAATGGATGACTGGCATTGGTCGAACTGAAAAGGATCTGTTGATGGATCCGTCATGGCTTTAAGAAAATATACATCAAAAAGTAGTAAACCAAAAAAATGTGGAAAGGCTTATTTAACCCCTTAATGACAGGCCTGAAAATGCTTTCGTTTTTGCCTTCTTACCCTTTAGCAGCCATAACTGTTACATTTTTTTATTGACGTGGCTGTATAAGGCCATGCGGGAGAAATTGCAATTTTTTTCCCACGCAGTTAGAGGTTAGAAACAAAATTACTGTGTAATTTATGCAAATTATTTTATTATTTCTTTCAATTATTGTTTATTTTTTATATTGTTCATGTTTCATGCTAGATAAACTGTTGAATTAATTCTTAAGATATATAACGGTCGTCTAGATACCTAATATGTGTAGATTTTTTATGTTATGTATGTGCAACTAAATATATTTTCTACTAAATAATGACTAAATAATGTGGACATTTCTTTATTATTATTTAGTTTTGTAAAAAAAAAAACTTTAATCTCCTGAAGGAATAACTTTTCAACAAATTTATTGAACAACTATGTCCCCAGGACTAACTGCAGACGGTTCCCCCAATCTCTGATCGGGTCACAGGGAAGCCCGGTGATGCAATCAAAGGGAGGATTCCCCTTTGATCATGCCGCGGTCACGGACTGCGGCGATAAAAGGGTTAGAGGGGCCGTGTTCAGGAGGCTTCTGTAAGTACAGGAGCTGTTAGTAACAGCTCCTGCATAGAGAATGAGCCCTCCTTGGAGCGCTTATTTTCCTCTTCTACAGTGATGCCAAAAGATGTTCATGTATACTAGGGACCTGCAATGCCTGCCTTCAAAAGACAGTGGGCAGTCGGGAAGAGTTTAATGGGGGACACAAGTATTTAAAGGGTAACTTTTGATATGTCTTGGAAACAAATCAGAAGTTCAAGAGCCCTGCACCATTGGCTCTGATCGACGCTCCTTGCTAGGCTGAAGTTGGCTCACATAGAATGTCTATAAGACCGTCTTCAGCCTAACAAGGAGTGCCAATAACAGCTGAAGGTGCAGATCACTCAGCTGAGCACTTCTGCATCTCTGTTTCAGCTACGGTGGGGGTCTCAGCATCTGGACCCCCACTGATCAAAACTACTGATATGTCTCTATGACATATCAAAAGTTTTTTGAAAGTGCAGATACTATTTAACTAAACCAGACATTTCAGGTGAGGTAGAGTGCCCATGTAGAACTGTATCAGGATATCTAAACTACACTGCTGACTATATTTGCATTGCAATGTGCAATTCATTGTTGTGTCCGCAGTCACTAACCGCCGGCACGCTGTACTTATCGGCAGCCACGACCATGGAACACTAAGAGCTTGTCGGCGTCTCCCTCCCAGGAGACACCAACTCACGTGACTGCACTCTCCTGACTCTAGGGTGCGCGCGCACACTCGTCTCAGGCCTTAATAGACCAACTAAATGTTCCCTAACCTATCCCCTTACTTCCTGGACTACATAAAGGGCTCTGCCCTTCCACCCCTTGCCCAAGCATAGTTGTTAGTACTCTCATGTTAGTCTAGCAAATGGTTCCTTAGTTGTTATCCTGCTCCCAGTGTTCCCGTATCCTACTTCCTGTATTCTGTATCCCATAACTGTGTTTGTCCCTGAGCTGTATCTAGTGTAGTCGTGTTGTCATCTGTCACATCGGGTATCATCTGCCACGTCTGGTATCATCTGCCACATCTGGTATCATCTGCCACATCTGGTGTCATCTGCCACATCTGTTATCATCTGCCACGTCTGGCATCACCTGTGCCGCGTGTCTGCTACTCCGAGCATCTGCCTGAACATCCTCCCAGGTACTCTTACCCCAGAGACTGTTATTAACTGTAGTTTGGCCAGCTGCTACTCCACTATGGCTATGGCGGAGCGGATTAGTGAGTCCACATACCCCACAGGTGTGACATTCTTCATGAATTTGCTCTTCTTATACAGATGTAGAAAAGTTTAAAGGGAATGTATTGCTAGAAATTATTTTTTTTCAGTTAAACAATTAGTATTTAAGTGATTACACATTGTTTTAATTTTTTAAATTTTTTCACAAGTCAGGAAATATTATAAATTAGATTCTAATTTATAACTTTTCCATGTGCTGGCCACTAGAGGGAGCAGTTCCCAAAATTGCAGCATGGTCACTGTGGTAAAGCAACTTCATTGATTTATGCTGCAAATTTGGGATGGACACACTCTCCTCTAGTGTCCTCACACAATCCCCCCTCCCTTCTTCTGGCTAGTGCCAGGAGAAGGAGGGGGTTGAATCTTCAAACCTCCTACACTGTGCCGCCGTTTTCTGAGCGACTGCACAGTGTAGGAGGATTAGATACAGGGCTCAGCAGACAGTATAACACGAACATACACGAACATAATACACACATCACATACACAAACATAAATTACCGTCTCCTGCCGCCTCCGCTGCCGCCTCCGCTGGTCTACGCTCCTATTCCTTGCGCCTTCGCTTCGTTGAACATATGGCCCGAAACCGCGTCTGGAAGTCGTCAGCTTACTGTCCGCCCTCGGCTTCTGGTCCACATGAAAATGGCGCCGGATTTCGCTCTACGAATGAGCTTCGTTTTGGTCTGTGTGGGAGCGGCGCATGCGCCGTTCCCACATGGAGGGCGTACGCTTCTGAGAATGGAACGGCTCCCGTTCGCATTCTCTATGGGGTTGTATCTGCCGTATTCCATCTCTGTATGTGTCGTTAATCGACACATACAGAGATGGAAAAAAAAATGGCAGCCCCCCATAGAGAAGTAAAAGTAAAAATACATTCAAAAGTAAAAAATGAGAACACAATTAAATACAATTTTTGTTAATATTATATTAAAAGCAATATAATAATAATAATAATAATAAAAAAATAATAATCATGACACCTTCCCTTTAAGTTCCCTCTGATATCTTGCTGCAGTGATATATCACACAACAAAAGCCATTGAAAAGTAAAGATAAAGTTTCTTGCCACAGTGTATTTAACGGGTTAAGAGTCAAGTTAGAAACAAACAATTAAAATGCATTTGATTGTTTTTCAGTTCAAACACATTGAAACAGAATGAAGAAATAGAGGACGAATAGTACTGAAATGGTCAAACCTGTAAAACAACATACGTAAAAATTACCAGAATAAACTTTGACGGTAATAATGAGAGATAAATGTGGAACGATTCAGTACAAAGTATCACATTGCGTCTTCTCTGCCAACTGCTTAAGGAGCAGCTAAAAGATTGATACATCCAGGCTACGGGATCAATAATATTTTACTGTATTTGTCTCCGGTGTGCTCTGAACTCTGTTGTTTTATAAGGTTTAAAATTAGGTTTTATTTAGCACAGAGTCTTCACGCTACAGAGGTGCAGGTGGCTCACAGATTTATCTTCCACCATCGTGTTGCTGCCGACCGCTGGTAATCTTTGATTAAAGGGCAGAATTTATCTACTGCATGCATTATTCAGGGAAGTCAGCGGGTGAGAGGTCACTGGAAGTAACTTTAGTTTCAATAGATCTTTATTGGACAGTTTTGTTTAAGTTTTTTTCTTTTTTCGTTGTTTGATAAAGTAACAATAATACTGACTCGCAGAGTCTCATAGATTGAAATTCAACAGTACATGTATATAAGGAGTTAGGCCAACATGGCCCTTATTCAAACTCACATTACATGAAATCTATGATGTCAAATATCCTGCAAAATATAAAACATGTAAATGCAATCGTATCTAACATAGGTAACTATTATCGACATCACATCTCTGATAGAGGAGCACTAAGCCCTTATTCACACGACAGGGTTCCCCGGCCGAGTGACGGCCGTTCATAAATCGGCCGTCACCCGGCTGCAGTAAGAACAATCGACCCCTAATGGGGCTATTCACACGACCGATTTTTTGATGGCCCGGGAAACCTGGCCGTCAAAAAAATTGGACATGCCCTATTTTCGGCCGTTTACCCGGCCGCCCGGCTCCCATAGAAGTCTATGTGGCCGGGTAATACACGGCCATAACCGGAATGTGTCCCGAGTGATGGCCATGTATTCCGTCGCTCGCGCTCTCTCTCCTCCTCCTCACAGTGCAGAGTGCATGTGAGGAGGAGGAGGGTCTTTTTTTGCTCCCTGTAGGAGTCGGAATCCCCAATCTCCGGCCGGGGATTGGGGATTCCGCTACAGGAGAAGTGAGTGACTACACTGTCCATATATGGACACAGCGACGTCACTCACTTCTGAAGCGGAATCCCCGACTCTATGGCTGGGGATTACGCTACAGGAGAAGAGAGTGACTACACTGTCCATATATGGACACAGCGACGTCACTCACTTCTGAAGTGGAATCCCCGACTCTATGGCCGGGGATTCTGCTACAGGAGAAGTGAGTGACTACACTGTCCATATATGGACACAGCGACGTCACTCACTTCTGAAGCGGAATCCCCGACTCTATGGCCGGGGATTCCGCTACAGGAGAAGTGAGTGACTACACTGTCCATATATGGACACAGCGACGTCACTCACTTCAGAAGCGGAATCCCCGACCCTGTGGCCGGGTATTCCTCTCCAGGAGAAGTCAGTGACTAAACTGTCCATATATGGACATTAAAGTCAGTGACTTCTCCTGGAAGGGGGGGGGGGGGGAATGGGTGCAACCTACAGGGGACTTGGTGGCATCACCTTCAGGGGACTTGGTGGCATCACCTACAGGGGAATTGGTGGCATCACTTACAGGGGCAGGGTGGCATCACCTACAGGGGGCAGGGTGGCATTTCATACAGGGAGCTGGGTGGCATTACCTACAGGGGGCTGGGTGGCATTACCTGCAGGGGGCTGGGTGGCATTACCTGCAGGGGGCAAGGTGGCATTACCTGCAGGGGGCTGTGTGGCATTACCTACAGGGGACTGGGTGACATTACCTACAGGGGGCAGGGTGGCATTGCCTGCAGGGGGCTGGGTGGAATTACCAACAGGGGGCTGGGTGGCATTACCTGCAGGGGGCTGGGTGGCATTACCTACAGGGGGCAGGGTGGCATTACCTGCAGGGGGCAGGGTGGCATTACCTGCAGGGGGCTGGGTGGCATTACCTATAGGGGCAGGGTGGCATTACCTGCAGGGGGCTGTGTGGCATTACCTACATGGGACTGGGTGACATTACCTACAGGGGGCAGGGTGGCATTACCTAAAGGGGGCAGGGTGGCATTGCCTGCAGGGGGCTGGGTGGAATTACCAACAGGGGGCTGGGTGGCATTACCTGCAGGGGGCTGGGTGGCATTACCTACAGGGGGATGGGTGGCATTACCTGCAGGGGGCTGGGTGGCATTACCAACAGGGGGCTGGGTGGCATTACCTACAGGGTGCTGTGTGGCATTATCTACAGAGAGCTGTGTGTGGCAACAAATTTAAATGAAATTCATCCGATTTTAAAACGGACATGGAAAAAAAACCGGATGCAAAACGGGTCAAAATCGTCCGTTAAAAACGGCAACACAGCCCGGAACGGAATCGGAACGGATGCAAAACGGATGCAAACCGGCCGGGAAAAACGGCCCAAAACGGCCGATTTTATCGGCCGACACTCGGACCCTGTCGTGTGAATGAGGCGTAAGTGTCCTCAGTAGAAAAGATAAATTTACGCGTGTAAACTCGAACTGATGGGATGGGGCCACATAACAGTGCCGTAGTAACATTATTGGGAAGTTCAACCTGAATATCATTTCGAATAAGCTGGTCACTGGAAGTAACTTTAAACAATTTTTCATGGCTAGGGATAATTTATAATGTGGGCTTTTAATATTATGCTCCTGTATTGAACAGTGCAAGGCTGGAGATGTAGGCGTTGTATCTCCTTTTGTTATGGAAAGAAGATAATTAGAATGCTGTGCGCTAATGTAGTACAGAAACGGCAGTAAACGGCGTGGCATGTTATATTTAACTCTAGAAATGTGGAATTTGCATATGGATTTTTTTCTTACAAAAACATTGTTATATTCCAAATTTTAATTGTTAATTCTTGCGTACAAAGAGTTTCTCCTGTAAATATGAATCTTAAAAATTTGCATGAAAAACTACACCAAAAACTACATCAGAACTGAATGTACAAATCCAGCCTAAGGCCGGGTTCCCACGGGTCGGATACGCTGTGTAAAAATCATGCAGAGTATCCGACCTGGAACCTGCAGTACATTCCGTCAAAAAAACCGCACCACATGGTGGTACGGTTTTTCGGATGGAATTTCCACTTTTGTGGGACGAGTTGTAGTTTTTAATGGCACCATTTAATGGACCATATCATTTACTGGGAAATTGAAAACAAATTCTTTTGTGGGGTAGAATAGAAAGAAAACCTGCAATTCCTCCATTGTTTTTTGGATTTCGTTTTTACAACGCTCACCATGCGATATGTTGATGGAGCAGTGTGAGGGCTTGTTTTTTGCAGGGTGTGCTCTACTTTTTGATCACTTGTATTATATTCTTGTGGTAAATATTTTTTTTCTACGGCGTTCTCCTTACGAGTTAAATAATGCTATTTTAGAATCGTTCAAACTTTTACGGATGTGACAATACCAATTTTTTAATACACTAAATTTTTTAACCCCTTAACGACTGCCCACTTTTCTTTGACGACACGCAGTGCAGGTGCTTCGTCTACAGCGACGTCTTTTGTCGTAGCTGTAGAAGAGGCTGATGAGTGCTCCTGTGAGGGCTCATCCTCTAAGCAGGAGCTGTAACTTGCAGCTCCTGAACTTAGACCAGCCTGCTGAACACAGCTGGGATCAGAAAACATTCCGACCCCAGCTGTTTAACTCTTTGATCGCCACGGTCCGTGACTGCAGCATGATCAAAGGGAACTCCCCTCATTGATCAAGTCACTGGAGACCCAGTGACGCAATCAAAGAGCCGGAAATCCCTCTGCAGTCTTCCCTGGAGACCTAGAAAGGACCATAGGGCTTTCTGTTCAGATTGCCTGCTGTAAGGGCACGCTGTGTGTTGCCCTAACAGCAGTCTGTGTCATAATATCATAGTATATTGTATTAGCATACAGTAGTATGCTAATACATTATAAGTATAAAATAAAGTTATAAATAAAAAATAAAAAGTTAATTTTTCTACCCCCCCCCCAAATAACACAAAAAAATAAAATTTCTCCACGTCAATGAAAAAATAAAAAAGTTATGGCTGCTGAAAGGCAGAGAGAGGGAAAAACAGAATAATTGGCCTGGTCGTTAAGGGGTTATTGAATTTATTTACCAGTGAGGCCTGCAGCCAGTGGCGTAACTACCGCGGCATGAGGGGGCCCGTGTCGCCCGCCGGCACGGGCCCCCACCATGGCCGGAGGCTCCGCTAGCAGCCGCTATGGCTGCTACAGCGCGACGCCACTGAACACGACTACGGCAGAGCAGGGAGGTATCTCCCCGCTCTGCCATTAAACAAAAGGCATGTATCCCCTATCCACAGGATAGGGGATACATGTGTGATCGCTGGCATTGATAGGGAGAACGGGGGACTGAAAGTCCCCTGAAGTTCTCCATTACAAACCTCGGACTTCCGGGGTCTGTGTCGGCAGCTCCGTAGAAATGAATGGAACGCCGGTCGCGCTTGTGCGCATGCGTGACCAGCGCTCCTTTCATTTTTATTGAGCTGCGCAGACGCCGGAAGTCAGAGGTTAGTCATGGAGAACTTCGGGGGACTTTCGGTCGTTGCCAGCGATCACACATGTATCCCCTACATGTCTTTTGTGGGACACGCTGTTAGTCAAATTTTTTTGGGAGGGGGGACGCTGTATGGTGTTCCCTACAGGGGGGGGCTGTATGGCGTTCCCTACAGGGCGGGCTGTATGGCGTTCCCTACAGGGGGGGGGCTGTATGGCGTTCCCTACAGGGGGGGCTGTATGGCGTTCCCTACAGGGGGGGCTGTATGGCGTTCCCTACAGGGGGGGCTGTATGGCGTTCCCTACAGGGGGGGCTGTATGGCGTTCCCTACAGGGGGGGGGCTGTATGGCGTTCCCTACAGGGGGGGGGCTGTATGGCGTACCCTACAGGGGGGGGGCTGTATGGCGTTCCCTACAGGGGGGGCTGTATGGCGTTCCCTACAGGGGGGGGCTGTATGGCGTTCCCTACAGGGGGGGGGGGCTGTATGGCGTTCCCTACAGGGGGGGCTGTATGGCGTTCCCTACAGGGGGGGGCTGTATGGAGTTCCCTACAGGGGGGGGGGCTGTATGGCGTTCCCTACAGGGGGGGGGGCTGTATGGCATTCCCTACAGGGGGGGGGGCTGTATGGCGTTCCCTACAGGGGGGGGGCTGTATGGCATTCCCTACAGGGGGGGCTGTATGGCGTTCCCTACAGGGGGGGGGGCTGTATGGCGTTCCCTACAGGGGGAACGCCATACAGCCCCCTCTGTAGATAACGCCATACAGTCCCCTCTGTAGATAATGCCATACAGACCCCCCTGTAGATAATGCCATACAGACCCCCCTGTAGATAACGCCATACAGACCCCCCTGTAGATAATGCCATACAGACCCCCCCTGTAGATAACGCCATACAGACCCCCTGTAGATAACGCCATACAGACCCCCCTGTAGAGAACGCCATACAGCCCCCACTGTAGAGAACGCCATACAGACCCCCCTGTAGATAATGCCATACAGACCCCCCTGTAGAGAACGCCATGCAGCCCCCACTGTAGAGAACGCCATACAGCCCCCTGTAGATAACGCCATACAGCCCCCTCTGTAGATAACGCCATACAGCCCCCTCTGTAGGTAACGCCATACAGACCCCCCTGTAGATAACGCCATACAGCCCCCCTGTAGCTAATGCCATACAGACCCCCCTGTAGATAACGCCATACAGCCCCCCCCTGTAGATAACGCCATACAGAGTCCCCCCTGTAGATAACGCCATACAGCCCCCTTTGTAGATAACACCATACAGCCCCCTCTGTAGATATCTACAAAGGGGGCTGTATGGCGTTATCTACAGGGGGGGGGGGCTGTATGGCGTTATCTACAGGGGGATGTATGGCGATATCTACAGAGGGGGCTGTATGGCATTATCTACAGGGGGGCTGTATGGCGTTATCTACAGTGGGAGCTGTATGGCGTTATCTACAGGGGGGGGCTGTAAAAAAGGCACTATCTACAAGGGGGGGTTGTGTGACACCCAGGGGAGTGGGGGCCCCAGTCAAAAGTTTGCTATGGGGCCCAGTCTTTCCTAGTTACGCCCCTGCCTGCAGCCTATAATGCGCAGGGACTTGAACCCTGCGCAGGCCGGCGTTATGATGTCACTGGATCACGCCGGTCTACGCAAGGATCCTGTCGGTGTTGATTCGCTCCGTTCGTCGCGGGAACGGGGCATAGGTGAGTATGACTTTTTTTAGTTTAATTTGTTTGGGGGTCACTATATGGCGCTATCTATAGGGGAGCTGTATGGTGCTATCTACAGGGGGGCTGTATGACACTATCTACAGGGGAGCTGTATGGCACTCTACAAGGGGGCTGTATGGCACTCTACAGGGGGTTGTATGGTGCTTTCTACAGGGGGGCTGTATGGTGCTTTCTACAGGGGGGCTGTATGGCGCTATCTACAGAGGGGTTGTATGGCACTATCTACAGGGGGGCTGTATGGCGCTTTCTACAGGGGGGGCTGTATGGCACTAACTACAGAAGGGCTATATGGCGCTATCTACAGGGGACCTGTATGGTGCTATCTATAGAGGGTCTGTATGACACTATCTACAGGGGAGCTGTATGGCACTCTACAAGGGGGCTGTATGGCGCTACCTACAGGGGGGCTCTATGGTGCTTTCTACAGGGGGGCTATATGGCGCTATCTACAGAGGGGCTGTATGGCACTATCTACAGGGGGCTGTATGGCGCTATCTACAGAGGGGCTGTATGGCACTATCTACAGGGGGCTGTATGGCGCTATCTACAGAGGGGCTGTATAACGCTATCTACAGCGGGGCTGTATGGCGCTTTTTACAGGGGGCATGTATAGTGCTATCTACATGGGGGCTGTATGGTGCTATACAGGGGGGCTCTATGGTGCTATCTAAAGGGCGAGCTGTATGGCGCTATCTACAGGGGGAGCTGTATGTCGCTATCTATAGGGGGCCTGTATGGCGATATCTACAGGTGGGCTATGTGGCCTTGGAGGGGGGCTGTGTGGCCCTACCTAGGAGGGGTCTGTGTGGCACTACATGGGAGGGGGGCTGTGTGGCATTACCTTGGTGGGGAGCTGTGTGGCGCTACCTGGGAGGGGGGCTGTGTGGCACTATCTACAGAGGGCACTACATTTATTTGGGTACAAACTGGTGGCCTAACTTATATATGAAGTTTTCGTCCATTTTACTGCCGCCGTAGGTTCACCCGCAAAGTCTGTGTCACCCAGGGGCCCACATAAACCTGGAGCCAGCCTTGCACAAAGGTGTTTTAAACCAGTTAGTGGAGGGACTAGTAGATGTTATGTTATCAAAATGTTATCGACTAAGTTTTCCCAGGTTGCCAGTAACCAGTAACCCAATATGCTCAATGTTATTTTTTATTGTATATTTTTATTCTATTTTCTTTAAATGATTATAGGGGCAGTCAAAAGTTTGCTATGGGGCCCAGTCTTTCCTAGTTACGCCCCTGCCTGCAGCCTATAATGCGCAGGGACTTGAACCCTGCGCAGGCCGGCGTTATGATGTCACTGGATCACGCCGGTCTACGCAAGGATCCTGTCGGTGTTGATTCGCTCCGTTCGTCGCGGGAACGGGGCATAGGTGAGTATGACTTTTTTTTAGTTTAATTTGTTTGGGGGTCACTATATGGCGCTATCTATAGGGGAGCTGTATGGCGCTATCTACAGGGGGGCTGTATGGCACTATCTACAGGGGAGCTGTATGGCACTCTACAAGTGGGCTGTATGGCACTCTACAGGGGGTTGTATGGTGCTTTCTACAGGGGGGCTGTATGGTGCTTTCTACAGGGGGGCTGTATGGCGCTATCTACAGAGGGGTTGTATGGCACTATCTACAGGGGGGCTGTATGGCGCTTTCTACAGGGGGGGCTGTATGGCACTAACTACAGAAGGGCTATATGGCGCTATCTACAGGGGACCTGTATGGTGCTATCTATAGAGGGTCTGTATGACACTATCTACAGGGGAGCTGTATGGCTCTCTACAAGGGGGCTGTATGGCGCTACCTACAGGGGGGCTCTATGGTGCTTTCTACAGGGGGGCTATATGGCGCTATCTACAGAGGGGCTGTATGGCACTATCTACAGGGGGCTGTATGGCGCTATCTACAGAGGGGCTGTATGGCACTATCTACAGGGGGCTGTATGGCGCTATCAACAGAGGGGCTGTATAACGCTATCTACAGGGGGGCTGTATGGCGCTTTTTACAGGGGGCATGTATAGCGCTAGCTACATGGGGGCTGTATGGCGCTATACAGGGGGGCTCTATGGTGCTATCTAAAGGGCGAGCTGTATGGCGCTATCTACAGGGGGAGCTGTATGTCGCTATCTATAGGGGGCCTGTATGGCGATATCTACAGGTGGGCTATGTGGCCTTGGAGGGGGGCTGTGTGGCCCTACCTGGGAGGGGTCTGTGTGGCACTACATGGGAGGGGGGCTGTGTGCCACTACCTGGGAAGGGGGCTGTGTGGCATTACCTTGGTGGGGAGCTGTGTGGCGCTATCTACAGGGGAGCTGTATGGCACTCTACAAGTGGGCTGTATGGCACTCTACAGGGGGTTGTATGGTGCTTTCTACAGGGGGGCTGTATGGTGCTTTCTACAGGGGGGCTGTATGGCGCTATCTACAGAGGGGTTGTATGGCACTATCTACAGGGGGGCTGTATGGCGCTTTCTACAGGGGACCTGTATGGTGCTATCTATAGAGGGTCTGTATGACACTATCTACAGGGGAGCTGTATGGCTCTCTACAAGGGGGCTGTATGGCGCTACCTACAGGGGGGCTCTATGGTGCTTTCTACAGGGGGGCTATATGGCGCTATCTACAGAGGGGCTGTATGGCACTATCTACAGGGGGCTGTATAGCGCTATCTACAGAGGGGCTGTATGGCACTATCTACAGGGGGCTGTATGGCGCTATCAACAGAGGGGTTGTATAACGCTATCTACAGGGGGGCTGTATGGCGCTTTTTACAGGGGGCATGTATAGCGCTATCTACATGGGGGCTGTATGGCGCTATACAGGGGGGCTCTATGGTGCTATCTAAAGGGCGAGCTGTATGGCGCTATCTACAGGGGGAGCTGTATGTCGCTATCTATAGGGGGCCTGTATGGCGATATCTACAGGTGGGCTATGTGGCCTTGGAGGGGGGCTGTGTGGCCCTACCTGGGAGGGGTCTGTGTGGCACTACATGGGCGGGGGGCTGTGTGCCACTACCTGGGAAGGGGGCTGTGTGGCATTACCTTGGTGGGGAGCTGTGTGGCGCTACCTGGGAGGGGGCTGTGTGGCACTATCTACAGAGGGCACTACATTTATTTGGGTACAAACTGGTGGCCTAACTTATATATGAAGTTTTCGTCCATTTTACTGCCGCCGTAGGTTCACCCGCAAAGTCTGTGTCACCCAGGGGCCCACATAAACCTGGAGCCAGCCTTGCACAAAGGTGTTTTAAACCAGTTAGTGGAGGGACTAGTAGATGTTATGTTATCAAAATGTTATCGACTAAGTTTTCCCATGTTGCCAGTAACCAGTAACCCAATATGCTCAATGTTATTTTTTATTGTATATTTTTATTCTATTTTCTTTAAATGATTATAGGGGCAGTCATTTTGCCTTAGCTGTTGCTTTAAGCTGTGTAAACTTCATTGACTAAGTTTACCCAGTTGCTAGTAATCCCAATATTATTCTCATAAGTATATATGAACCAAACAGAAATGTCAAATCTGTGTATTTCTAGTAGTCTGATTACAAGTTTACAACCCCTTATAGTGAATACAACAACTTATTATCTTATATATATAGTACTGTGCAAAAGTTTTAGGTAGTTGCGTGAAAATGTTGCAAAGTAAAAATGCTTTCAAAAATAGAAGTGTTAGGCCTCGTGCATACTTCCATCACCGTTTTGACGTCCGTCTTTGACGGATCCGTATGCTTTCCGTGTGCACTCTGTGTTTCCGTTTCCGAGCGCCGAGCATGGTACTCTCCAGAGTGCTGAAAGAGCAGGGTTGTTCAGTGCTAGTCACTATACAGGGTGCTGAAAGAGTTAATGGGCTGCACTGATCGGCGGTAACTCTTTCAGCACCCTGGACAGTGACTAGTGCTGAAGAATGACCATGCTCGGCGCTCGCAAAATACAATTCTAATAAAATAAAAAAATCAGTTCATACTTACCCAGAACTCCCTGCATTTTCCTCCTGTCCGGCCTCCTGGGATGACGTTTCATCCCATGTCACCGCTGCAGCCAATCACAGGCTGTAGTGGCGGTCACGCAAGTCTGGATGACGTTAGAAGGCCGGCCTCCAGCAATGACACTTCATCCCACGTGACCGCCTCTGCAGCCAATCACAGGCTGCAGCGGCCACATGGACTGCCGCGTCATACAGAAAGGTCAGACTGGAGGAAGAAGAGGGACTCGTCACCAAGACAACGACCGGGGTACGTATGAACTGCTTTTTATTTTATTTTTATCAGCAGCCTCTTCGCTCTATCAGTGATGGATGGAGAGAAGTTGCTGCTGATTAGTGTAATATATCCGTAATGTACTTCTGCCCGCCCGGCCTAGGCAACGGCTCAGTCACACACGGACGGCACACGGATGCCTTCAGTGTTCCTCAGTTTTTTTGACGGCCCCATTGACTTGCATGGGCCTCACGGAATCTCGGACCAAAGTAGGACATGCTCTACTCTTGTCGGAACGGATCAACGGGACCGTCAAAAAAACTGAAGTGTGCATGGCCCCATTGAAATGAATGGGTCAGGGTGCTAGCCGTCAGAAAAACGGCTACCACCCTGAAGTGTGCACGAGGCCTTAATAGTGTATTTTTTTAATCAATTAACAGAATACAAAGCGAATGAACAGTAGAGAAATCTAAATCAAATCAATATTTGGTGTGGCCACCCTTTGCCTTCAAAACAGCATCAATTCTTCTTGGTATACAAGCACAAAGTCATGGATTTTTTAGGATTATAGTCAGGTGCATGAATAACCAATTATGCCAAACAGGTAATAGTGATCATTATTTTCATATGTAGGTTGAAACACAGTCATTAACTGTAAGGGTGTTTTATGCCTCGAATTACGTCTGAAAAAACGCCCCTAATACGCCTACAAACATCTGCCCATTGCCTGCAATTTTACGCGTCGCTGTCAAAATACGGTGCGTAAAATGACGGCTCGTCAAAAGAAGTGCAGGACACTTCTTGGGACGTTTTTGAAGGTGTTTTTCATTGACTCCATTGCCGCGAAAAACGTGAGTTGCTACAAAAACGTCTGAAAATCATGAGCTGTTTTCGCTAGAAAACAGCTCCGTATTTTCAGACGTTTTTAGTCACTGCGTGTGAACATACCCTTAAAGAAACAGCTGTGTAGGAGGGTTAAAACTAGTTGAGGTACAGTCAAAGCTACAAAGGTGAGGTTGCGCAAGACCGTTTCATGTCACAGGTTCACCATGGCAAGACTGAGCACAGCAACATGACTTAAGGTATGTTTGATGCTTCCGCTATCTACGACCTTACACCCCAAACCCCAATAAGAGACCACACATGAATTTTGGTGTAAAGGCCACAGCAGCCATTTATTAAACACACCTTTTTTCTGAAAAAGAGCATAACCATAAACACATCATAACTCCATGATAACATCCTGCTCTATTTCCCAACTCCAGATAAAGGATCCTTGAAGGCACTTCAATCATTAAACTCCATCGTTTCCTTATTAGGTCTGGACCCCTTACCCTACAGCCGTTCTGCACCTGACCCGAGGGCACCAACCATGTCCAAGACCTCTCTCTCCCTTCCTGGGGACCCTGCCCATCAGGAATATATATGAGCTGGGTAACCACTCCCCAGCCCCTCCAATACTATCCCGGGTTAAACGCCCCGAGTTCTCTTGCAACAATCTCCATTGTTGCTTCTCCTTCTCATTCCGTGCCTCCAAAGACCCCTCCTCCTACCGCCATTGCTACTGTGACAAAACAAAACCCCAACCGACAAATTCCCATAAACAGGAGAAAATACTGGGAGGGCGGGCGGGACAAAAATTTCTCCTGTTGTCCAGCGGGAAAGAGGGCTGCCTCTTCCCCGCATGGACTTATATACTTTATTCTCCACCCACCACATATAGATACATTTTGCCCCATGCCCCCTTTCACATAACCCTCCCATCCCTATAAATATAGCCTAAAACATAATACCTAAAACATAATAGCCTAGAACTCCCAAACACCTAGTCATGCGCTTGCTTCATTACGGCTGCGCCTACATTACGCTGGGCTTACTTGACTTAAGGTATGTTTGATGCTTCCGCTATCTACGACCTTACACCCCAAACCCCAATAAGAGACCACACATGAATTTTGGTGTAAAGGCCACAGCAGCCATTTATTAAACACACCTTTTTTCTGAAAAAGAGCATAACCATAAACACATCATAACTCCATGATAACATCCTGCTCTATTTCCCAACTCCAGATAAAGGATCCTTGAAGGCACTTCAATCATTAAACTCCATCGTTTCCTTATTAGGTCTGGACCCCTTACCCTACAGCCGTTCTGCACCTGACCCGAGGGCACCAACCATGTCCAAGACCTCTCTCTCCCTTCCTGGGGACCCTGCCCATCAGGAATATATATGAGCTGGGTAACCACTCCCCAGCCCCTCCAATACTATCCCGGGTTAAACGCCCCGAGTTCTCTTGCAACAATCTCCATTGTTGCTTCTCCTTCTCATTCCGTGCCTCCAAAGACCCCTCCTCCTACCGCCACGACAATCATGTGTGACCCCTTACACATGATTGTCCCTCCACAACTGCAGGGCTTTCTCCATGCCCTCCTTAATGTCCAAGGTCCACATATCCAGACCCACCTCGTTTAGATGAACACCATCCGCCCTGAGGAAACCTACCTCTCTACCCTCCAACTCCTTATGCCTCACCACAACACCGCCATTGCGTGCCACAAACCTGCCAACTACCTTGTTGACCTTTGCTCGCGCTTTGTTTAAGCTATGTACGGAACGTGCCTGCCGCCACACCTTGCGAGCCACAATATCCGACCATACAATAACCACTCCTGGGAACGCCGACCACAACCGCAAAAGGTCAATCTTCACATCCCTCACTAAATCCCTGGACGACCGAATGCCCAAATCATTGCCGCCAAGGTGCACCACTAAGATATCCGGCGCCCTGTCCAATCCCGCATAAAATTGTACCTCTGGTAACAGCCTACACCACAGCATGCCCCGCAGGCCCAACCATCTGACCTGCACCTCTGCGTGATCCATGCCCAACTGCCGTCCGGCCGGACGAACATCAGCACGCACACCTCCCCAGTGTACGTAGGAGTGCCCCATGATCCAAATCAAGCAGGGACCTGCACCTAAAACAACACAAAACAACAACGTAACTACTCCATATCCACCTCCAGCACATCTTATCACCACCGCCTCAAAGCAAGTGAGGCCGCACATACAACCTGTATCTGTCTGACTCCCACCTACCAATCTTCTTAACCATCGCCGGGGATAAACCCCACCGAGCTGCTTCCGTAGCTGCGCCAATTCTAAAGGAATGAGAGCTAAAACCTGCTCCACCTCTGCCGGACAACAGGATACATTTTTTGAACACCTGTGAAAACTGGAATTTTGACAGAGACAGCCCGTCTGCATGAACCAACAAGGATGCCGGGCCCTCAGGCCTCACCGCAACAAACTCCCGAAAACAGCGGACCGGGCACACCCGCGACCCTGGTAACTCATACAAACGCACCACAAAACCTCTCCCCTCCTGATCTGTCTTAGATCTACGGAGCAAACAAGAAAGGCAGGAGCCATCCAAATCCACATCAGCATACAATAAACCCCCTGCCACACTCTTACTGGCCGACACCAACTCCGATATCCGGAACGCCCCAAAGAAAGCCAAAGAAAAGGCCAGTGTAAATAGCCGCACTTCAAATGCTGAAACACAAACCTCCCTCAACAATTCACAAATCGCTACCAACAGCTCAAATGACACCGGCTTCCTGAGATCCCTAACTGCGGAACCCCTCCTGAAACCCTTCATTGCCTGCCGCACCAGAAAGGACTTAGTCACGTCCTCCTCACCTTTCTTCTTAAACCAAAAAGCCAAGGCCGACAAACTGCGAGCGACCATTGCTGCAGACGACCCCTCACTGTACGCATTTCCTATAAAATACAGCAAACACGCCTGCCGATCTGCAATACCTGCCTGCGCATTTTCCAACAACGTCTCCCATACTTGCCACACCGCACTGTACCTCTGCCACGTGACCGCACTAACCGACCTTTCCACAAGCGACATCGCCATTGTCACACCACCTTCCACAGATGCTCTGGACAAGGCAGGCCATGAGACTCCGCCCCCGGCGCCAGCAGACGAAACCTGTCCCACTGTTGACGAGAAAGGGAATCAGCCACAGAATTCAGCACCCCAGGAATATGCACTGCCACAAAATGCGCATTTAACATCAAACCTCTCAAAACTAAATGTCGCAATAGCCGCACGACTGGCGGAGAATTAGCCGTCTGGGCATTAACAGCCTGAACGACACCTAGATTGTCACATACGAAACGCACTCTCCGGTCCCGCAGACAATCCCCCCACAACTCCGCAGCCACCACAATCGGGAACAATTCCAGCAGAGCCAAGTTACGGACAAAACCACATTCATGCCATGTATCAGGCCAAACTCCTGCACACCACTGCCCCTGGAAATAAGCCCCAAATCCACATGCACCTGATGCATCAGTATACAGCTCCAAGTCCACACTAGACACCGGCTGATACATGAGCACCGACCGCCCATTATAGGTCTGCAAAAACTCCCCCCACACCAACAAGTCAGCTTTCAACTCCGCCGACAACCTAATGAAATGATGAGGGGAATGCACCCCTGCGGTAGCATTCGCCAACCGCCTGCAAAACACCCGCCCCATGGGCATAATCCTACAAGCGAAATTCAAATGCCCCAACAAGGATTGCAAGTCCCGCAATTGTATCTTCTTCCTGCGCAGCGCACTCGCCACCAACTCTCTCATCTCCAGCAACTTATCATCAGGCAAGCGACACTCCATGTTATCTGAATCAATCATGATTCCCAAAAACTTAATGACCGTCGTGGGTCCCTCAGTTTTCTCAGGCGCCAAAGGTACCCCAAAATCCATTGCCACTCTCTCCATAGTGTGTAGCAATCCTGCACACACATAGGTACCCGGCGGACCGATAAACAGGAAATCATCCAGATAATGTAGGGCAGATTGCACCTGCGCCTCCCGACGGACCACCCACTCCAAAAACGTGCTAAACATCTCAAAATAAGCGCATGAAATGGAGCAGCCCATCGGGAGGCAACAATCCACAAAATATTCCTCCTGCCAATAACATCCCAGCAAACAAAAACTATCCGGATGCACCGGCAATAAACGAAAAGCGGCCTCAATGTCAGTTTTCGCTAACAGAGAGCCCTTCCCGTATTTCCGAACCCAAACAACCGCCGCATCAAAGTTAGTGTAACTGACCGCGCACAGGGCCGGATCAATGCCGTCATTCACCGACTCGCCTTCCGGATAAGACAAGTGATGAATAAGGCGGAATTTATTCACCTCCTTTTTTGGAACCAAACCTAACGGGGAAACACGCAAATTCTGAACAGGCGGGGAGGAAAACGGCCCCGCCATGCGGCCCAAAGCCACCTCCTTCAGCAGCTTATCCGTAACCAGATCAGGCCGCGCCAAAGCAGACGACAAATTACGGACTACCCCGTCACGTCCCACCGACGTACAAGGAATCCGAAAACCTTCTGAAAATCCTAACCACAACAAATCCGCCACTTTCTTATTTGGATAGCCCCTTAAAAACGGGAGCATCCTTTCCACCCTCACCGGCGTCGCCCCTCTTCTGCTCAGCATCTCCCTGCCTGCCCTTATGCTTCTTGAAGCATCTGGACAAACCATGGGCGCCTCCGCAACCGGAGCACTCGTGCTTGTACCTACAATCTGGGCCGAACTTGCAATGCCCCTCATTATACTGCCAGCAACACCCCTTTCCTGAGGATCCTGACCGACCCGCTGCTGACCCCTGACCGCCGGCCGCATCACGAAAGGGCTGCTGCCCCTGTTTTGGCGCAGACATCAGACGCATCCATAAACTGATATCCTTGTGATCCCATCGCAACGACGGGCGCACCGACTTCCGCTGACGAAACTGTTCGTCATACCGCAACCACGCATTACCACCGTATACACGATACGCCTCCCCTACCGAATCCATATAACAGAATAACGCCGAACAGTTCTCCGGCGCCTTCTCACCCACCACACTAGCCAAGATAGCGAAGGCCTGCAGCCAATTCGCAAAAGTCCGTGGAATCAAACGATACCGCCGCCGCTCCTCCTCCTCCTTCTTACTTTCATCCGGTTTCCACCGGTCCAAATTAAACTTCTCTAACGGCAGCAAAGAAAAAATCTCAACATATTCATCTTTCCATATCTTTTCCCTAATCTCCACCTTCAAATGTGCCCCCAGCGGGCCCTCAAAACACACATAAACCTCACCTTTAGCGGCGTCAGCCAAACGCACATCCTCCACCACCTTCTTAGCTGTACTAGCCGCCTCGTCAACTGCTTTTCCCACAGCCACTACGGCACCCACAACCGGCGCCACTTCACTAACACCCGCAATCACTGCCGCAGCTGCACCAGAAATCGCCTCATTAGCAACCGCACTCCCTGCCGCACTAGCAGACGCCTCACTAGCAGCGCCCCATACCCTCGCTGGCGACTGCTCTACGCCTGGCACAATTCTCATAAAATACTCCTGCATCCCTCTAAACAACAATTGCATCTGTGACATTGACAATATCCCCCCCACATCCCCCCCACACATCCCCGGCACCACATCAGTGGTAGACTCACCCGTACGTCCCTGAGGTGACCTCCCAGCGGACGCGTCCATCACTCCAGATAATCCAGGCGTCGGTCGTGACGATCCTAGGGAGTGGTGCTCCTGCACCCCACGCTCCCCGTAGCTCCCCGCACTTCCAGTCGCTGCTGCTCTAGGCTCCGCGGAATGCGGCCCGTCCACGATCCTGCCACCCCCTGGTGGCGTGGCATATTCAGAACGACAGCCCTGCCGATCCAGTCCTTCTGCAGGGCTGTCAAAATAAAATCTTCTTGTAGTCGTCGCTGCCTGTATAGCAGACCGCTGCCCCCCCTCGTCCGGATGGGGCCCGGCGTCATTCCAAGAAGTTGCCCGGGTACCTCCGGTCGCTGTCGCCGCCGCACGCCTCCCTGCTCCTGCAGGAGGCGATCTCGCTCCCCATCTAGATGCCGCCCGCCTCTTCCTGCGGGTCGGCGCTGGTGTCCTGATGTCTGTCCGCTGAGCTCCTCCGGCACCTGGCGCATCGGCGCCGGAGAAAGCCGTCACTTCCGGACCTGCGCGCGCATCCGGCCCCGCACGCACATCCGGTCCTGTGCGCGCATCCGGTCTTGCGCGCGCATCCGGTCCCGCCTCCACTTCCGGCGTTGTTGTTGAAGACAGGAGGGAGGAAGATGGCCGCCGCGGCCCCCCCCCTCCTGTCACCTCCGGTCTCGCCCGCCTGATGGGATTCCTCCCAGACCTCCGTGGACCGACGCCAGGGTGCAGCTCCGGACCAGCAGGAGGAGGAGGGTCCCTGGAGGGGCTCCCTCGGCGCCGACCAGACCGAGGCGTCTCTGCAGATGAAGGCCTCTCCTGAGGCCTGGAACGCCTGCTGCTGCGTCCCTCACTCTCCTCTCCAGCCGCTGGAACCGGAGGAAGAGCCCCGGCAATCAGCGCATCCAGCCATCCCACGCCGTGCTGCATCGCTGCATCGCGGATCCTGGCCATCGTTGTCTCCATCGCCGCTTCCATCAGGTAAGTAGAAATATTAATCTGTATATTTGTCTTTTAAATATAATAACAGGACAAAAATTTCTCCTGTTGTCCAGCGGGAAAGAGGGCTGCCTCTTCCCCGCATGGACTTATATACTTTATTCTCCACCCACCACATATAGATACATTTTGCCCCATGCCCCCTTTCACATAACCCTCCCATCCCTATAAATATAGCCTAAAACATAATACCTAAAACATAATAGCCTAGAACTCCCAAACACCTAGTCATGCGCTTGCTTCATTACGGCTGCGCCTACATTACGCTGGGCTTACTAGACAAAGGTAGTTATTACTGCATCAGCAAGGTCTTTCCGAGGCAAAGATTTCAAAGCAGACTGGGGTTTCAAGATGTGCTGTTCAAGCTGTTTTGAAAAAGCACAAAGAAACGGGCAACGTTGAGGACCGTTTATGCAGTTCATTCACTTTGTAGTTTGTTAATTGATAAAAAAACAACTATTAAAACTTATTTTTTTTAAAGCATTTTTACTTTGCAACATTTTTCCACAACTGCCTAAAACTTTTGCACAGTATTGTATATATGTTGATTCATGATGTTCTATTTTCTTATCTGTTGTTTTTTTTTTTTTTATTGTACATTGTATTATTTTCTCGACATTATGGGGGCAGCCATTTTTCTCTTAGATGCTGCTGTGAGATTTGCACAGATATGTTTTACAGCAGTCACATGGACATAGGGAACATCTGTCAGGAAAATAATCATTGACTTTTATGAATGCTCTGTGGCTTGTACAGTAGTCACTGTCCAGAGAGGGGGAGATCCTGTATTATCTGCCTCCAACTTTATAATAGGGATATTACCTTTCATCATAATCCTACCTTTGATAATAGTGAGATGACTACCGACCCTGCGCCCAGTGTACACAGCACAAGCTGAAAAATAATCACTAGAAAACACGAAGTGTCAGCCTATTGTGAGGGTTGAGCCACTGTGAAAACTGAAATTTTTCATGTTTTTTTTTAAAAGTAAAGATAGTGACATCGAAAGCCGAAAAAATTGCCCTTCTTTAAGCAGGTCATTAATGTAAAGATAATATGTTCCAGCATGCAAGCTTAGATGCGTTAACAATATAACCATCAACAGTGCAAAAGAGTCCATGTAGCCCTGATCTTCATACGTGGTTCAAGACTTATCACACAATTTTTCTGTTCTAGCCCATAATTTCACAAGAACACTTGAAATATAATTTTTTCGCCACAACCATAATGACAACTCAATGGCTACACAAGAATTGTCTTTGTGGTATTTTTTGCTACAAACACTGTAAGGCTGGATTCCGACGTGTTGGTTACTCTGCGTAAAAACTGCGCAGCGTATCCGACCTGGAACCCGCAGCACCTTCTTTCCAAAAAATCACACCACATTGCGGTGCGTTTTTTTCAGACGGAATTTCAGCGGCAGAAAGATGCGCTTAAAAAAAATATAAAAACGTTGATACTTACCTCCTCCCTCCTCTCTGCGCGTAGTCCGGCCTCCTATGATGACGTTGCAGGCCATGTGATGCTGCAGCCTGTGATTGACTGCAGTGGTCAAGTATGATTTTTTTTTTCCGGAGTTACGATTTTTGTGGTGTAATTGCAGCGATTACGCTGCAAAAGTCGCAAAACTTGGCTTTCTGTTGCGGTTTTTGCATCAGCACTGAATTCAATGGGGAAAACCCACAACAGAGAATCAACAAAAACGCACCATAAATTGACATGCTGCGGAATTAAATTCTGCACCACAGGTCAATTTATTAACGCTTACACTCAGTTTTTTTTTCCGCAGCGTGGGCATAATATTTTCTAAATCTCATCCACTTTGTTGCTACTGTAAATGCTGCGGAATTTCCGCACACAATTCAGTTGCGGAAAGTCCGCAGCGTTTACGCTATGTGGGAACCCGGCCTAAGGACTCATTCACATCAGTTTAATAATCCGTTGCAGATTCCATTAAAAATCCCACACAAAATAGCACAGCATGCAGAGCTATTATGTCTGGAAAATAACGGAAACAATGACAGAGACTCAACGGAACCCACTAGCAGATCTGGCACTTCCATTATTTCTATATTCCTCTTCCAATGATGGAACAGGAAAACTTAAATAATAATGCAGATGTGAACATAGCCTAATTTGTATGAATGGCTTAAAGGATTTCCATATTTTTTCAAGAACATTTCCACAGGATACGTCATCAATTTATGACCTTTGTGGGTCCAATTACTGGGACCCAATCTGATCACAATGTGTGGTTGTGAACAAAAAATTCAGGAAGAAAAGGTCCAGTCATATAGTATACTGCTTTCTGTCACAACAATAGCAACGTTACAGTTTTTAGTTTTCTCTATATGAGGAGTGTAAGGGCAAAGCCACACGTGGCGGAATTGCTCTTGAATTCCACTGCGGACAGTCCGCAGCGTTAATCCGCAGCGGAGCCGTTTCTCCATTGACTTTCACTTCTATTTAGTAGGGTTCGTTTAGACGAGGCTGAAAATTCCGCTGCGGAGCATAGGCTGCGGTGCGGAATTTGGTGTCCGCAGCATGCAATGGATGTTGCGGAGTTGTGGCGGACTGGTTGCGGACTCATGGCGGAATTTCTCCATTGACTTCAATGGAGATTCTAATTTCCGCAATGAAGTCCGCAGCTGTCATGCACATGTTATGTGTGCTGCGGATGCGTCTTGCTTTTTTGACATGACATTTCTTCATTCTGGCTGGACCTATGTATTTCTAGGTCTACAGCCAGACTGAGGAAGTCAATGGGGCTCCCGTAATTACGGGAGCGTTGCTAGGAGACGTCGGTAAATAGTCACTGTCCAGGGTGCTGAAAGAGTTAAGCGATCGGCAGTAACTGTTTCTGCACCCGGGACAGTGACTACCGATCCCAATATACAGCAACCTGTAAAAAAATAGAAGTTCATACTTACCGAGAACTCCCTGCTTCTGTCTCCAGTCCGGCTTCCCAGGATGACGTTTCAGTCTAAGTGACGGCTGCAGCCAATCACAGGCTGCAGCGGTCACATGGACTGCCGCGTCATCCAGGGAGGTCGGGCTGGAGACACCAAGACAACGGCCGGTAAGTATGAAATTAGTTTACTTTCACTAGGGAAAGTGCTGGCCCTTCTCTCTATCCTGCACTGATAGAGAGAAGGGAAGCACTTTTACCGCAGTCCGCAGCAGCTAGTCCGCATCAATTTACTGCACATTTTGGGCAGATCCGCCGCAGAATCTGTAACGCAGATTCTGTGCGGCATTGATGCGGACAGTTGCGGAGGAAATCCGCCACGTGTGGGCATGCCCTAAATGTTTTTAGACTGCGTCTATTTTATCCTAGTGAAAAACTGCAACCAGAGACATTAATCCAGGTGAAATAATAAAGGAGAATGCTTTAGTACAGCGTATTTGAGGCAATTCTGCTGCTTTTTGTTTTTTATTCTTTACAGTATTTATGTGCTGTTTTCTGCTGCTGTTTTTTTTTTTGTATTTTACAGCTTTATTTGTCATTTCTTGCGCTTCACATTTGTTTGTGAAGAATTTTTTTCTACTTAATGTTAACGTCCGTTATTTTTTAACGCTATTAATAGGAAATCAAGGTAAAGGATGGGTGAGCTCTACCTTGCCCCTCAGCCTCTTTGATTCTAACCCTGTCCCTGCTCCAATTTTCTTTCTTATCTTTCCCTCAGGCTTATTTCGTTCCGCTACTCTGTATCTCATATGAAGAACATATTTAGACAGGACACATACTGTTTCCCAATTAGATGGAAGACATCCTGAAGGGACGCCGAGAAGGTCTGATCACTATAGGGATATCATACAGACACATGGCAGAGAGATGAAAGCAACACATGGAAGAACTTCAAAGTGATGAAAGGGTACATGCAGGTGAAGTGAAGGGATGGGAATCTACACTGAAGATAATTAAGCTCTCATTTAACATCAACAGATAACACTGATTTGGATCAATCAACGTCTCTAGATTTCTAAAAATAAGAATGAGCAGGGGTGTACGTCTCAGCATGCACAGGAGCAGTTACACAATATGGTGCTGATTTCACCTCAACATAATGACAAGGTGACAGTACTGGGAGCTCTTACAGACTACTGACTACAAAGATGCCTAATAGAGGGGGTTTTACACGGGGCGATGATCGTGTAGACGAGTGTTCATAGAACGCTCGTTGCCGATAATTGGGGAACGATCACTAGATGAACGAGCCAACGCTTGATCATCTGCTGGTTGTATCGTTTTAAAAAAGTCAAATATTATCGTTGTCGGCAGCATGTGTAATGCTGCCGACATGATAATAATGTATGGGGACGAGCGATCTGAGTAACGACCACTCGTACCCATGCATAGCTCTGTGTGACAGGAGCAAACGAGCGCGATCAATGATGTCTCATTGATCGGCGCTCGCTGCACCGGCCGCTTATCGGCCATTGTAAAAGGCCCTTAAGACATCAAGTTGAACGCAATGAGGAAAACTGGAAACACGGAAGATACAGTAATTTAGGGAGCCATCGATGGCCTGATATGATTTTGGACTCTCCATGGGCCCCATTATCTTTTATTTTTTCCATGTGGAAATGGAAAGATCTTTTTCAATGTGTTGGAGAATTTGCTCAACTAAGTGCAACTGACCATGTGCAAGAAGCCCTCATCTCAGCCACATACACGTGTGCATGAGCCCTAAGTCAGCACAAAGTAATCACACTGAATGCTGCTTGTGAGCATATACTCAACGGGGTTGTCCGGGATTCAAAACATTGTTGCTAAGAGCAGGAAAGTTGATAAAGAAATTAAACAAATAAAATACTCACCTGTTCAATCCCCTGCTGCTCTAGCTTCGCGGCTCCGCTGGTTGGCACCAGTCTTTGTTTACTTTGCTGCAGTCGTGACATGCCTTACATGCACATGACCGCTGCAACCAAACGCTGGCCTCAGCGCTAATTCTAACATGTACGGCATGGGACTGCGGAGGCAAGTGATTGAATAGGTATTTTCAGCATCTGATAGGGGGCAAAATGGCTGCCACTAAACACTGCTGGAGTGAGCAGCACAAGATTATTGTCTTTTCTTCAAGTAGAATGCTTATGGAGGCTTCCAGGGGGACGAGCAGGAAGGAGACTTAAAGGGGGTTTCTGATTTAGGAAAGCCATTATCTAATACCTAATATCTCCTATCACTAAATATCACACTGGATTTGTTGCATAGCAAAAATCAATATTGGGGTTCGGTGGCTTGCTTTTTCTACTTGAGTCAGTGGGGATAAGATTGTGTTTTGGGGCCTCCTTTTTATTGGAATATATTTTAGGCACCATGTCAAGTTTGAAGAGGTCTTGTGGTGCCAAAACTGTAGAAAACCCCCAAAAGTGACCCCATTTTGAAAACTACACCCTCAGGGAATTTATCTAGGGGTATAGTGAGCATTTTGACCCCACAGGTTTTTTGCAGAAATTATTGGAAGTAGGCCGTGAAAATGAAAATTTACATTTTTTTTCAATAAAATGTAGGTTTAGATAATTGTTTTTCATTTCCACGAGAACTTAAGGAGAAAAAGCACCAGCACATTTGTAGAGCAGTTTCTCCTGAGTAAAACAATACCCCGTATGTGGTCATAAACGACTGTTTGGACACACAGCAGGGCTTAAAAGGGAAAGAGCGCTATTTGACTTTTGGAGATCAAATTTAGGTGGAATGGTTTGTGGTGCCATGTCGCATTTGCAAAGCCCCTGAGGGACGAAAACAGTGGAAACCCCTCAAAAGTGACCCCATTTAAGAAACTATAACCCTCAAGAAACTTGTCTAAGGGCATAGTTAGCATTTTGACCTCACAGGTTTTTTGAAGAAATTATTGGAAGCAGGCCATGAAAATCTAAATCTAAATAAAATGTAGGTTTAGCTAATTTTTTTTCATTTCCCCAAGGACTAAAGGAGAAAAAGCACCACAACATTTGTAGAACAGTTTCTCCTGAGTATAAAAATACCCCATATGTGGTCATAAAACGACTGTTTGGACACAGTGCAGGGCTCGGAAGGGAAGAAGTCTATTTGGCATTCAGATTTTGCTGGATTGGTTTGCGGAGGCCATGTCCCTTTTGCAAAGCCCCTGAGGGACCAAAACAGTGGGAACACCCCAAAAGTGATCCCATTTAGGAAACTACACCCCTCAAGGAACTTATCTAAGGGTATAGTTAGCATTTTGACCCCACAGGTTTTTAGCAGAAATTATTGGAAGTAGGCCGTGAAAATGAAAATCAAATTTTTTTCCCAATAAAATTTAGCTAAACCTAAGTTTTTTTCATTTCCACAAGGACTAAAGGAGAAAAGGCACCCCAACACTTATGAAGAAAATTCTCCTGGGCACAGCAATACCCAATATGGGGTTATAAACTGCTATTTGGATACACGGCAAGGCTTAGAAGGGAAGGAGTGCTATTTGGCATTCAGATTTTGCTGGATTGGTTTGTGGTGCCATGTCGCATTTGCAAAGCCCCTTTTGCTACACACTGCACATTTTTTGGGAGATCTTCCCTACTTTGCAGTTTGGGGAACGATGCCGGGAAAGTGTTGCCCTGGTACAATACGGGCGCCCTCGCTTTCAGCAGATGTGCTTGGGCCCTCCCCTGCCTGGTTTTCAAACACACGCACCTTGATAATCTCCTCTTGAAAATTAAGGAATGACCCTGTCCGGCCTGCACATTTGGATAGCACGTAAGCGTTATACAATGCCATCTGTACCATATGCATGGCCACCTTTTTGTACCACATCCTTGTTTTTATCATGGCACTATAGGGCTTTAGCACTTGATCTGAGAGATCAACCCCTCCCATGTACTTGTTATAGCCCACAATGCAATCTGGCTTGTGGGTCACTGAGGTGGTACCTCATACAGGGACAGGGGTGCTGCCATTCCCATGTATTGTGGTCAAGAGAAGGACATCCCTCTTGTTCTTATACTTGACGAATAACACTTTCTCGCTGCACAATGCCCTGCTCTCACCCCTTCTGACACGTTGGCCAAGCAGGGTTTTAGAGAGGCCTCTCTGGTTTTTGCGCACCGTGCCGCATGCTGCAATATTTCTGGTGGAGAGGCATTTAAATAGTGGGATGCTGGTGTAGAAGTTATCCACGTAAAGTTGATAACCCTGGTCCAGCAGTGGGTGCACCAAATCCCACACTATTTTCCCCAATAACTCCCAGGACTCGGAGGCATTCTGGAGGTTCAATACTGGAGTCCTTCCCTTCATGAACCCGAAACCTGTACGTGTACCCTGAGCTACTCTCGCACAGTTTGTACATTTTTATCCCATACCTTGCCCTCTTACTGGGCAGGTATTGGCCATAATTTTAGCCTACCCTTAAAATGTACAAGGGACTCGTCTATTACAATGTTCTTTTGGGGGGGTATACGCTTCTTAAAATTTGGTGCAGAAATGATTCTTCACTGGCCTGATTTTGAATAGGTGGTCATATGTGGGGTCATCACGGGGCGGGCACTGTGCAAAAATTTAAGAATAGCTTCAAAGTGTGACCGGGGCATTGTCATGCGGTAAATTGGAGTGTTGTGCAAAACATCTGTACACCAGTATTACCTGATCTGTGTCTTCTTTACTAGCCCCATATGCAGTAAAGGCCCCAAAATTTGAGCATTTTCGCTGCATCTACGGGGGTCCACTTGAAGGGTCTAGCATATGATGATGTGGGGTTCTGGGCAATAAATTGCTGGGCATATAAATTAGTCTGGGCCACCATTAAATTCATTAAATCCTCAATGAAGAAAACCTTAAAAAAAATCTATTTCTGTGAGGCCTTCAGTCTCAAAATTAGTTCCTGAGCTGCCTATTAATTCAGGGATCTGAGGTTCATAATTCTCAGGTGGTGGGTTTCACACGGGATCACTTATCTGGGGAGTTGCCTCAGCTGATGTCCTGGTTCGCCTTTGCGGGGGTTCATCATCACCGGATGATGATGAGGAGGACAAGATGTATGGGGAAAATTCCTCTTCTCCCTCGCTGGCGGAATCAGTGTCAGAGGCCAGGATGGCGTATGCCTCCTCTGCTGAATAGACCCTTTGGGATGATTGGGCCATTTTTATTAGGGGGGTGTGTAGTGCTTGAACACGTGTAAGGGTATGTTCACACGGCCAAATTTCAGACGTATACGAGGCATATTATGCCTCGTTTTACGTCTGAAAATATGGCTACAATACGTCGGCAAACATCTGCCCATTCATTTGAATGGGTTTGCCGACGTACTGTGCAGACGACCTGTTATTTACGAGTCGTCGTTTGACAGCTGTCAAACGACGACTCGTAAATTTACTGCCTCGGCAAAGAAGTGCAGGGCACTTCTTTGCCACGTAATTTGAGCCGTTCTTCATTGAAATCAATGAAGCACGGCTCAAGGTTTACGAGCGTCTCAGACGCCTCGTAAATTACGAGGAGGAGCTTTTACGTGTGAAACGAGGCAGCTGTTAACAGTCTGTCTTTTCACACGTAACTGCCTCTCAGCGTGTGAACATACCCTAAAACTGACTTTATTTTTACACCGTGTGTGTTGTGCCCTTACACGTGTATTTCAAAATTGCTGAATAAAAAAAAAGGAGAAGAAAGAAGATAAAAGTTTATTAAAAAAATGAAGTATAAAAAATGTACTGAACAAACTTCAGTAACAAAAATTATGGCAATATAAAACTGTAAAGAATTTCCTGACTACCTGACACTAAATAAAATTTAGTGATGTTTAATCTGCTAAAAAAAAGGTATAAAAAATACTTCAATAAATTTAGCCAAAAACTATGCTATGTAAAATTTAGTGAAGAACTTCAGTAAAAAAAACTGAGTGTCTGTCACTAACTGACGCTAAATCTGTGTGTGCATATATATATATATATATATATATATATATATATATATATATATATTTATTAGCAGTAATATATACAAATCTGTATGTATATATTACTGCTATAAAAACTGTAGTATAAAAATTATACTGCAGTAAATTTAGACTAAAACTATAAAACTACAGTAACCACTGACACTAAATGTAACACTATATTTTACAAAAAAAACTGTAGTATAAGAAATATACTACAGTAAATTGACACTAACTTTAGAAAAATTGTATAGCTAAAACTACCTAAAATGCTGTCTTTTTTTAAATTATAAAATGGACGCTAACCTATATGTCCGCTACATATGCAGGTACACCTAAACGACTGCTACCGTAACATCCTTCCAATTCAGGTACCAGCTACACCTAACTATATTTTATTTAACTTTTTTTTTTCTTTTTTACAGTTTTATATATAAAAATAGGCCCAAAAAAACCTGCGTCAACAAATTACCACTGAGGCTGATTATAGACTCAGCACTCAGTGGCCGCAGGGCGCACACAAGAAAATGGTGCAGTAAAAACAGGCCCAAAATAAAAAAAACTGCCAAAAATTGAGCACAAATGCCGATCAGTGATGGCGGTCACTGATGAGAGCTCAGAGGCTGCAAGACACAGAGATGGTGCTGGCAGAAAAATAAAAAAACAAAACCTGCGTCAAAAAAAAATTACCACAGATGCTGATCAGTGATGTCGGAACAGGGACTGGGAAAAGTAAATTCAGGAATCACTAGTGCTGCTGCTAAAAAAAATCAAAAAAAAAAAATCAGCAGCAGTACAGTTGATGATGATGGTCACAATGAGTGATCACACAGCAAGATGCAGAAGACGACTATCGCAGCACAGAAGGCCTCAGCAAGGGTAAGTATTCGGTTCACAGAATATCACACCAGCTCTGCTCACCGTTATTAACCTGAATGAGGTGGGCAGAATTGGTTCAGGGTGGTTGAAACGCCCGCCATGTCTACGATTGGCACGCCACCCCCCTGGGCCATGAGTATGGATGGCCTGCTGTCAGGGACAGCAGCCATCTTTACTCTGTCACCGTGTCTTTAGACACAGTGACCACTTAACGCTCCAACGTGCCCATACGTTGGATTGCATTAAGTACCTAACGACAACGACGTACCCATAAGGGGTTGAGAGACATCTATGTATGTCCCTATGAATAAACCTTAATATCCAATATATAAGAAGAAAAACAATGTTATCTTTTAACATAACATAAATTTTAAACCCTTTGTCTTAGGAGCGTGTTTAAATACTTGACATCTACTAGATTTTTCACCAAGGACACCCCCACCGCGTTGCTATAGTTTCCAAATGCTTTGAAAGTTTGTCATTGCTGTCATTTCTGTGCAGGCGCTAATTATCAATATCATTCCCTATCTTCTCTCCTTTGTTCTTTTTACAAACTAATTACGATGTTGTCATTAGTCAAAGAGTTGGAACTGACAATAATTATCTAATAAGATAATGATTTTCACAAAGTGCTGTAAAAAGAAATAAGAATCTAAAGTTTTTATTATGTTTAAGTTTTTTTTGCCCACAGGCAGATGCAGAATCTGTTCTAATAAGCTCCGATTTTTTATATGATGGTTTTATTACGCCTGCCTGCTTTACATGGCTTCCTACAAATACTAGTATTGTCTATACATAACTACGTTGGTTTTTGCAGCTGTAATAAAAATTAAAAAAAATAGGATCCACAGCACTGACCCATTGCAATATACATGTTTTTCCACAAACAATACTTTTTAGAATTTCTGGTCCTTAGACCCTATTTTAATTATTTCTATCAGCACATTATTGCATTAAGAGAATTGACTAAGTTACATAGTAAGGTTGAAAAAAATATCCATACATCTAGTACAACCTATTATGCCACAGTGTTGATCCAGAGGAAGGCAAAACAATCCCCATGAAGTTGTTCCCAATTGTCCTTTTTAATGGGAAAAAAATTGATGAATGGCTAGCATAATAATGTTATGGCCAGCAGCAGCTTAATGTGGGCAGTTCTAAATCAGAACCTGCGGTGGTCTTCTGGGATCAATTTGAGAAGGGGTTGTCTTAACGGGAAAACCCCTTCAATGGATCGACTATAACAACATCTTGGGACAGAGACTGTCATAGTTTCCTTGCTCATACATCATAAAAACTCATCAATGCTGATGCTGAAACCTTCTTTTCTCATGGTGGCAGGCTTACGTATGAATAGATCAATGGATAGACATCTGTATACATAGACTGCACTATGCTGACAGATCCTGCAGGTCAAGTGCAGGGAATTTAATAGTTCCTTCTGCTCTAGGGATTATTATTGCAATGGTACTGTAGCAGCTAAAAGGAGCATTATGGCTATTACAGTAATTGTAGCCCCTTTTTTTCTTTCTTTACTCATACAGTATAGTATTTGCTTTTTAGAACTGCTGGTCTTTTAGTGTATTTAATCTATGTTTGTTTTTAATTCCTAAACCCTTAAATCGAATTTATATTTGCATTTGTCAATGATCTTTTTTTATTATCATTTTTATTATGCCCCACTTAGAGGAGTTGTGTAAGTGCTAGAAGTTTGTACGTGGATGGTGGAAGGTTATTGTTTTTTTTTATTATAGCTTGTTTTACTTTTCCTTTTTATTTTTACTTCTCTGTTTAAAATATTAATATATATTTTTTATATTTTTATTGTTGAAGCAACCACTATACTAAAGAGTTAGCCAAGTTTCCCCGGTGTTATTTGGTGCAGTTTTTGATTCATTTTTTTTTTTTTCTAGCCAAAGTCAACAATGGATTCTAAGACTACGTTCATACTGTGCGTTCTTGTTGCATTTTTAACATGTGTTTTTTTGTTTTGGTTCATAAACTCCTATTAAGAGAAATGGGAGTTAATCTAACAAAAAAACAACAAAAAAACGCATGTTAGAAATGCAACAAAATGCACAATGTAAACACAACCTAAAGGGAGGAAAGGTATAAAAGACTCTGTTTTGTATCCACTCCTTGTTTGGGACTGGCCTAAGGATATTTTCACACATCGCAGCCATATTGTATTTGTGTGCTGCGATTTTCACAAATTAGAGGCAAACCGCAGCAGTTTGGCTATGATTTTGTGAAAATTGTTACAAAAAACGCCATATGACGAAGTATCTACCAATAAGAGGAATGGTATTACTACTTCCTTGCAGCCATATCTTGACTCCGAGGACTTTTTTATGAAGATTTTTATTCACTCTATTGGGACGTGCTCCCAGTTTTGGAATAGAAAAAACAGAAGGTAAGTCGGACATGACATACACTTGAATTAAGAGCAGATCTTGTAGATGTTACTAGGATTTGTTGCACTTGTGGACTCAACCATTATGATACAGACTGTAGAGACCTCATATAACTGTGTTTAATGAGCTGCCGGGTGTCAGGACGGACACCTAGTTCCAAGACTATCTTCTATGGAAAATGTAATCGCTTTAATTAAAGCTGTCCATGCATGTTTCGAAAGTGAAGGAGCACATAATTGCGAGGAGATTTTGTAAGCTTTATGTTACTCTTTTACCTTGTGGTTCTTCTGAACTTGGTGTTGTTTTAAGCCATAAGGTGGTTTAACATGGGCAAATTGAAAATAATAGCGATGTCGATCGGCGCTCGCTTGCTCCATTTAAACGTAACAATGATTGGAATGTATAGGAACAAACAATTGCTAATACGATTGTCCGTCCCCATACATTTTGCATCTTGCCGGCAGCACATCCCCTGTTTACTCGGTGCTTCCGACAAGTGACCAGTTTTTTTTTAGGGTTTGCTCATTTGTCAGCTAATCGCTGCCCTGGTTTTTTTTTTTTTACTCACTGGATCATGTGGCCGTGTAAAATAGTCTTTATTCTTTACCAGGGCATAGTCCATGTTGGTAAATATAGTTCAGACTGCACTATTTCAGTGCGTAAAAAAAACGCAGCGTTTTTCTTGCATTGCAGTTCCATGTGGCTTCCATGTACGGTGTACGGTGTGAGTCTGCGTTTTTTACATGCGTATGTCTTCCGTATGTCGTTTTTACATAAGCAAAAAAAACGAAGGGAGGTGTTTTTTTCCCTCATCATTTCTTTAGCAACTGGTGCGTGAAAAATACGAACATTACACGGACGTGAAATACGCTCGTGTGAATAAGGCCTAAGGAAGAGGCTGGTTCAGATCCACTCAATGGGAAAGTTTTACAAGGAATCCCGGAGAAGCTTTTCCTGCATTCCCTTAACGCGATCCTATCCTATTTTTGTCACTAAATATACAGCATTCTCACAGTGTCTTAATAGGTCTGTGTAAATATAACTCAATTCAGTGCAATTAATATCATTTTAACATTAATCATAATTTATAATGTAATTAGTGTGAAAAAGTACATAACAAGTATAATTTGATGTGCAAAACTTGTGTCACTGATCTTAATCTAAACTCCTTAAGTGCCCTTGAAATGAAAAACTGGAAGTAATTGTAGCTCCACTGGACCAGGGCAGCGCTGCTTTGATGCAATTTTCTGCTACAGGAAAGCAGAGTAGTTTTAGCGGGGAGGAGTACGCAGGGATGTAGCGGAGGGTTAGGTGGGTGGAAAGCAGATTTTCAGTTAGATGAGACCAATTAAAGCTCTCAGGCAGCCTAATTAGCCGGTAGATTTCTCTTTCATCCCAACTTCATTCAGGTTTTTTGTTTTTTTTCCTTTCGCAGATGTGTTCATTAAAGATGATTTTAACTCTTTTCCTTCTCTTCCCTTTTCTTGAGATACTCCAGTAGTTCCTTTTATCCTAGAGTGATATAGTATTTTCTACTATTTTACCGTGTGCAATCGTGTACAGCCTGACGGGTCACTGCGTTCACTCCGTGGGCGGATTCATCTTAGTAATCACGTTAAACTGGATTTAAATCAAAATATGTTTTCAATCAGTATCAATTCATGTCTATATAATTGTCTCAGTCAGATGCTGTGACAGGAGGAAATGAATCATACTGCTTGAGATATCAATCCATCACTCTTTCTAACGCTTTCATTGCATACATAAGCAGATCCGTGTAAAATCCGAAATAACAGATGGGGCATGCATTACACAGGACGACAAAGTATTTGAGAGACTCAAAGTCCAATTGTGACTGCAGAATGCACAAATATACATTTAGGTCTTTGTGTGCCGCCAGACTGGAGGTTGTACCACTGCACAGGAGGCTGTACAGCCGCATGGGGAGTCATTGCAACTATGTATTATGGAGCCATAGGCACTCCATGTGTCCATGGTGCTTCAAATTGCATCATATTTCATGGTTAATCTCTCCTTGAATCAATGCTTCTAGGGAAGAATACTTCCATAATACATTATCCTATGGAGCATGCCATTTTTTTTCGTGTTAATCTGACAATAAATATATGTATCTGTGTATGAAATCGGAGGCAAACAGGGGTAAGTAGGGGGCTATAGAAGGCTATAGGTGTCGTATTACGGCTCCATGTAACTGTAAGTTTGCACAGAGGTGTAATACTGCCATGTGCATTAGGCTTCACTAAAAAAATGTTTTGCATGCTCCTTACCCCAATTTAAAGGGACATTTATCCTAAATATTAAAACAAAGAAAAACAGAATGCAAAGACATACCAATTTGTCAGTCTGCAAGACTTTCTGTAAGATCTTTAAACAAGGCCTTAGGCTATGTTCACACCTGCATAAGGTTGATCCATTGTTCTGCACTGTCAGAGGAGAAGAACAAGGGAATACCGGAAGCAATGGTTCCATTGCACCACAGACACCACCGACGGCCCATGGAACCCATTGACTTTAATGGGTCTGGTTGACATTTCGTCGGGGTGTCCGTAGTTTTACTGGAAAAAATAGCAGAGCATGCTGCGCTATTGTCTCAGTAATCTTGGCCGGATCTGTGACGGAGGCCCCTAATGGAGCCTCCAATGTAGATGTGAACGAGGCCTTATTCAGACAGGCATACCGGAACTGTATTTAACGGTCTGTATTGCAGATGTAATTCCGAGGCCCCCACTGTTCTTCTGAACCAAATTTACAGAACCATAGGGATCAGTTAAATATGCTTACAATATGCCCATTTGATTGAGGCCAAATGTCTTGAAGAAATCTGCCAGAAAAAAATCCCATATCTTCCTAATCCCTCCATTCAACAGAACTCTGGCTAAGCTTGGTCTTTACTTGTTTGCTTTTTTTATTGCAGATAGTGAGGGAATATACCTGTTACAGCAGGCTGCCTCACAGCCAAAGATCACCTTGATATGACACATGTGAGGAGAAAGAAGAGACCCAATGTACTCTTCTTGAGAAAAAAAGGTACATTGTTTTTATTCCCCTTCCCCACTTTAATCCTTTCATGCAATTGTGTATTTACTTTGGATGTTTGTAAAGGTTAATTAGTTTTCTATAAAATTGGTTGTAGTGGGTACAAGTATATGTTTGTACCTGACCAGTGGTGCAAGGATCAACACAAATGAATAAATCCTCTGCTCAGCCTAGTTTAATATGTTGCCGCTATATAGCTAATGGATTGCCATATAAACTGTTAACAAATGATTTGTTGTAAAAACGCACGCACGCACGCACGCGCACACACACACACACACACACACACACACACACACACACACACACACACACACACACACACACACACACGCACACACACACACACACACACACACACACACACACACACACACACACCTCTTGATAGAGCCTACAATAGTGAAGAACATCATCCAGGACATAATCCAGGTCAGGAGAATTTTTTAGCCAATACCAAGGCACAGATTTCTTCAGGAGAAAAAATACTAGAAGAGCAGGTCGGAAACGACACAGAGCAAGGAAGAACCCGTTACCAGAAGAACTCATGACAACAAGGAATGAAAGGCTCCTTCCAACAAAGGGAAGAACACACAGAGACTGTGGTAAATATCTCTTCCACTGTTTTAACATCTTTGCAATTACAGGTTCTTTCCAAAGGATTATAATTTTGTCCCAGTCAAAAAATTTACTGGTTTAGTCTAGAGCTTGATTTATATAATTTCATCAGAAATATTAAGCTTAAAATGTGGTTTGATAAATAAGATTCTAATGTTATTTCTAGAACTACTGATAATGAACTACGTTTGCATAAATGTAATAGAAGTGTTTTGTTTTTTTACCACCAATATTGGAACATCCAGTTGAGGCATTTCTAGAACTAGTTAAAAAAGGATGTTGAACAATTACGTATGAAACATCAGGATGAGGGTTTGATACACCCTAACCTTACTACTGAAGTGTTGGCTGTTGAGGAGCTAGTCCATAAACATGACCTCACCATCAAGCCTGCGGAAAAGGGTGTTGCGGTCGTGGTTATGGACACTGCGGTCGTGGTTATGGACACAAGCACATACATCAGGGAAGCTTATAGACAGTTACAGGATCCTAATGTCTATAGATTACTGCTTGGTGATCCAAAATTTGACATTGAGAAGAGAATTCTGACTTTAATAAATCAGGCTTGTGATAATGGTGTTATTGATCAGACCCTAAAAAAAAATCTTATTGTTGATCACCCCAATACTCCTTACTTGTATTTACTGCCCAAAATACACAAGTGTTTAATAAAACTTCCGGGCCGCCTGATTAATATCGGGTAGGGGCACGTTGGTATCCCACCACTTCTCTCATGTATTGAGGTGGTGGCGATACATAGACGACATCTTCCTCATCTGGACAGATTCTGAAGAGTCACTGTCACATTTCCATAAATTTTTTAAACAAATTGACCCTGACGTCCAATTCACAGTTACGCTCTCTACTGAGAGGATTCAATTTTTGGACGTACTGGTTTACATAAGTGATGGATCTTTCAAAACCAATTTATACACCAAGCCAACTGATCGTAATACATTGCTAAAATACAAAAGTTGTCATCCTAAGAGAATGATATGTTCTCTTCCAGATGCTTAGGACTAAGTAGATAGTGGATGAGGATAAAAATCTAAATCAAGCTCTGAATAGAATGAAGTCTAATTTCTCACAAAGAGGCTATCCTAGACAATTACTGCAAATACAAAGGAATAGGATTGGAACAACTTCTAGTGAGAATCTCACGCAAATATCTAGGTCATCAAAACGTATTCCGTTTATTTCAACCTATAATGACTTGAGTGGAGATGTGTCTAGAATTATTTATAGATGTAAAGTCCATGGTCGCTGACCACGAACTCCTTCTATCCAGTCTACGCCCTTCTCTCAAGAGAGGTCTGCACATACGGCCGTCCTTCTCCACAGTGACCACCAGGGTGCGCTCACGAGCTCAGTCCAGACTTAAAGAGGCTCTGTCACCAGATTATAAGTGCCCTATCTCCTACATAATGTGATCGGCCTTACTGCTGTCCGAGCTGCCACAGGTACCCTATATGAACTATAGACTCTGACCTGCGCCCTGTTGGCCAGCTGCCATACCGCCAAGGCGGTATGGCCCAGTGGTTCCACGAACCCTATGTGACAATAGACACTGGAGCATTATAGGGAATAGCTATAAACATATACAAGAACTGAAAAACACACCCCTTATGTCATATAGACGGCCACAAAATTTGCATGACAGATTAGTAAAAACTCAGGTTAAAGATGTGAGTAGAATAGGTCAGCAGACCACATTCAAATCAAAAAAAGTGGGTCATTTCCCTTGCCTTCACTGTGTCAATTTTCGCCTCATGTGTAGGGGCAATGTTTTCTTACATCCCTTTACACTAAAAGAGTATAAAATTAAGCACTATTTAACATGTAACTCAGATTGCGTCACCTATGTGTTGTGGTGCCCTTGCTCGCTTCTATACGTGGGTGAAACCACATGTGATTTTAAAATGCGTTTAAATAATCAGATATGCTATCCGAAAGAAAAAATTTGACCAACCTGTGTCTAGACACTTCTCTGATTTGGGACACACTGAAAGAGATCTAAAATGTATGCTGTTAGACCACATCCCTGTAACTAGGAGAGGTGGGGATAGACACACTTTACTAAAAAAATGTGAAATAAAATGGATTTTATTTACTAGATTACCAAAGGGATTAAATATTGAGTTCAATGTAGTTAGAATTTCAAGTAAATAATTTCTATACGTAAGTGTCCTTTCTGGTCTTTGTTGTGCTCCTCCTTGTAAGTAATGTAACTGTGATACATGATATATATCATGATAATCTTTCATATAAATGAGATTTTAAAATTTGTTTACTTCTCTTGTTATAGATAACAGAGGGACGTCGGGACCACTTACCATCTATTGACGCCTTCTTACAAACTGTACTCATTGAATTCCATATGAATTGATGTTGCTCAGAGTTTGACTTGTTGAAAATTTATTAAATATAATAAGTTTATGTTTTTTATTCTGTACACTTTGTGGAGAACGGAGGACATCTGTAGACTAGCTCACTATCTGCCCCTTTTCTATGTTTCTAAATTGAGATGCTAAATAGGCTGGCTCCTTGCTTTAAGGTTCCGATACACGATATTTAGGTTCTCTGTGGTGCGAGGCCTGCACATGAAAATGGAACAGGTCAGCACCCAGACCCTGATTCAGGGTACCATGATCCACGTGAGAGTGGGTCAAGAGCCCAGGGTCCATGTGTGGGACTTAATAATAATAATAATAATAATTAAAAAAAAAAGACATTTATCCTGTATATTCATAAGCTACTGGGGGCTTGAGCACTTGTCATGTATATGTCCTCTGTCTCCATGGATGATCAGATTGATGGAGTAAGCATAACAGGACTGTTGTTCCTTTTTTCAATATAGTCTAACTCTTACAACTAGTTAGTATTCTTTGCCTGTAGTTCTTCATATTGGTACAAATACGCTCTTAACTCCAGTGATGTAACTTGCGTCTTAGCGCATGCGCAGCGATTAGTGTTTTGTTGCGTAGCAATGATAAACTTCCAGTTAACCCGTTAGTGACCGGCCCATCGTGTTTCTACGTCGGTCACTAACGGGCCTTATTCCGATGCCATAGACTTTTTACGTCGCGGCATCGGAATAAGTAAACAGAGCAGGGAACTGTCAGATCTCCCTGCTCTCAGCTGCTAGAGGCAGCTGAGGGCTGGGAGCGTCCCTGCTCTGCCGTGTGAGATCGATATTAGTATCGATCTCACACGTTTAACCCCTCAGATGCGGTGCTCAATAGCGAGCACCGCATCTGAGTGGTTTTGGAGAGAGGGAGGGAGCTCCCTCTCTCTCCCACCGACACCCGGCGATACGATCGCCGAGTGTCTGTGTCTCTAATGGCAGCCGGGGGTCTAATAAAGGCCCCCAGGTCTGCCTGGAGCGACTGCCTGCTAGATCATGCCGCAGGCATGACCTAGCAGATGCCTGTCCGTGTTAAACGGACAGGCAGTAATACACTGCAATACAAAAGTATTGCAGTGTATTACAATAGCGATCGGAGAATCGCATATTATAGTCCCCTAGTGGGACTAGTAAAAAAGTGAAAAAAAAGTTTAATAAAGTTAATTTTAAAAAAAATGTGAAAAAAAATGAAAAACCCAGCTTTTCCCCTTACAAACTGCTTTGCTATTAAAAAAACTAAATAAAGTTAAAAAGTTACACATATTTGGTATCGCCGCGTCCGTAACGACCCCGACTATAAATCTATAACATTATTTAACCCGCACGGTGAACGCCGTAAAAAAAATAATAAAAAACTATGGAAAAATTGCTGTTTTCTGTGAATACTGACTTTAAAAAAATGTAATAAAAAGTGATCAAAAAGTCGCATCTACTCCAAAATGGTACCAATAAAAACTACAAGTCGTCCCGCAAAAAAAAAGCCCTCATACAACCGCATCGGCGAAAAAATAAAAACGTTACGGCTCTTCAAATATGGAGACGCAAGAACAAATAATTTTGAAAAAAAAGCATTTTACTGTGTAAAAGTAGTAAAACATACAAAAACTATACAAATTTGGTATCGTTGCAATCGTAACAACCCGCTGAATAAAGTTATTGTGTTATTTATACCACACGGTAAACGGCGTAGATTTAGGACGCAAAAAAGAGTGGCGAAATTTCAGATTTTTTTCTATTCCCCCCCCAAAAAAAGTTAATAAAAGTTAATCAATAAATAATATGTACCTAAAAATGGTGCTATTAAAAAATACAACTTGTCCCGCAAAAAACAAGACCTTTTACAGCTATGTCGATGTAAAAATAAGAAGGTTATAGCTCTTGGAATGCGACGATTGAAAAACGTAAAAAATAGCTTGGTCATTAAGGTCCAAAATAGGCTGGTCATTAAGGGGTTAAGGTTCCGTACATGCGCAGTAGGTACTTGTGGACACCGAGCAGTTAGCCAACACATGGTCTGACGTAGTGGGCTTATTGAGAATCTACATAGCCTGTCTTCGATTGGTGAGTGGCCCTGAAGTCCCATCCCTAACACAGATTGCTGCATTTCTGATTATGTTCTAATCAAATGATTTATGTTTTTATTATTTTATTGATGTCAGTGACACGTATTTATATTTGTTACACTGGATAATTTTTTACATTATATATATTTGGATAAGCTATGCATACACAATGATATAATGATTACTCATTATGTAAATTACACACATGCCTTAAATATCACGTATGTTTAATGTATCACTATGCTTGAGAAAAGTCCTAAGGCTGGACAGAAACATCGCATCTCTGCATTGATTGAATAAATCACTTTCTTTTGCTAATATTGGAGTGCTGCAGAATTTCTTTTCGATATACTACATGGTCCTTGGATCAGGATTACCTGCTGTGCACCTGTTCCTATAGTGGGATCTGTTATAGAGCGCCGCTGCTTTTTATTCACACACTTATATATATATATATATATATATATATATATATATATATATATATATATATATATAAAACCACTTTCCAAATTGCTCACAAATTTTCCTTCAAGACTCATTGAAACTAGATCTTAGGTGGGAGTGACTAAACACAAAGTCATCAGGTCCATGCATCATGCAGGCCCTTGGCTATTCTCAGAAAAAAAGTGCAAGAGTCCAATTCTTAGTACTAAGCATGTTGTAGTCAGGCGTTCATAATAGTCCACTGTAAAAAGTTTGTCAGCTCAATTGCAATACAATTTTCTTTTACGAAAATATATATTGTTAATGAAATGATGCAGGATGTGTAATCACATGGACAGGTGTGAAGTTCCAGCCGCAATACAATATATCAGCGTTACCTCTTACCCCTTTCACATGACGGAAGGTCTCCGCTCCATGTAAGGTCCCACTGACACATAAGAAGCTCAGCTCCTACAATCTCATACCCTGGATAACACTGGTACGTTACAACGGTCCCATGGACAAGCTCGGACTGAGAAGTGGTCTTCCAGCCATTTGGAATTTCTGGTAATTCTGGGCATGTATCATTCCTTGGCACTTCTACAAAACAACAAGATCACAGAATTCAGCAGAGCTTCATTATATATATATATATATATATATATATATATGGAAATGAAGTATAGCCTTACGATGGAATGTCAGTAGAATTTTGTTGCTCATTTTAACCAGGCTGATCAACAATTATATATTATTTCAAATTCAAACAAGAATTCTAGATTTCTCAGTATAGTGTTCACATCAAATAAGCCATATACAGATAGGTCCAGAACTATTTGGAAAGTGACACAGTCTTCATGATTTGGGCTCTGCAGGCCACCACATTGGATTTGAAATGAAAGAACTGAGATGCAATTGAAGTGTAGACTTTCAGGTTTAATTCAAGGGGTTGAACAAAAATATCCTGTGAAACGTTTAGGATTTGCAACCATTTTTCTACACATATCAGGGCCACAAAAGTAATTGGACAAATTAACATTACCATAAAGAAATGATTTTGTTTTAATACGTTGTAGAAAATCCTTTGCAGGCAATGACGGCGTGAAGTCTGAAACCCATGGACATCACCAAACGTTGGGCTTCTCCCTTTGTGATGCTTTGCCTGGCCTTTACTGCGGCTGTCTTCAGTTGTTGCTTGTTTGTGGGTCTTTCTGCCTTAAAGAGGCTCTGTCACCAGATTTTGCAACCCCTATCTGCTATTGCAGCAGATAGGCGCTGCAATGTAGATTACAGTAACGTTTTTATTTTTAAAAAACGAGCATTTTTGGCCAAGTTATGACCATTTTTGTAATTATGCAAATGAGGCTTGCAAAAGTCCAAGTGGGTGTGTTTAAAAGTAAAAGTCCAAGTGGGCGTGTATTATGTGCGTACATCGGGGCGTGTTTAATACTTTTACTAGCTGGGCGCTCTGAAGAGAAGTAACATCCTCTTCTCTTCAGAACGCCCAGCTTCTGACAGTGCAGATCTGTGACGTCACTCACAGGTCCTGCATCGTGACGGCCACATCGGCACCAGAGGCTACAGTTGATTCTGCAGCAGCATCAGCGTTTGCAGGTAAGATCGACTTACCTGCAAACGCTGATGCTGCTGCAGAATCAACTGTAGCCTCTGGTGCCGATGTGGCCGTCACGATGCAGGACCTGTGAGTGACGTCACAGATCTGCACTGTCAGAAGCTGGGCGTTCTGAAGAGAAGAGGATGTTACTTCTCTTCAGAGCGCCCAGCTAGTAAAAGTATTAAACACGCCCCGATGTACGCACATAATACACGCCCACTTGGACTTTTACTTTTAAACACACCCACTTGGACTTTTGCAAGCCTCATTTGCATAACTACAAAAATGGTCATAACTTGTCCAAAAATGCTCGTTTTTTAAAAATAAAAACGTTACTGTAATCTACATTGCAGCGCCGATCTGCTGCAATAGCAGATAGGGGTTGCAAAATCTGGTGACAGAGCCTCTTTAAGTTTTGTCTTAAGCAAGTGAAATGCAGCTCGATCGGGTTGAGACCTGGTGATTGACTTGGCCATTGCTGAATATTAAACTGCTTTGCCTTAAAAAACTCCTGGGTTGCTTTCGCAGTATGTTTTGGGTCATTGTCCATCTGTACTGTGAAGCGACGTCCAATCAACCTTGCTGCATTTGGTTGAATCTGGGCAGAAAGTAAATCCATGAACACTTCAGAATTCATCCGGCTGCTTCTGTCTTCAGTCTTATCATCAATAAACAATAGTGACCCAGTGCCTTTGGCAGCCATGCATGCCCATGCCATCACACTGCCTCCACCATGTTTTACAGAGGATGTGGCGTGCTTTGGATCATGAGCCGTTCCATGCCTTCTCCATACTTTCATCCTCCCATCATTCTGGTACAGGTTGATCTTAGTTTCATGCTCTTCCAGAACAGGGCGGCTTCTTTAGATGTTGTTTGGCAAAATCTAATCCGGCCTTTCTATTTTTGATGCTGATTAGTGGTTTGCACCTTGTGGTGAACCCTCTGTATTTGCTTTCATGAAGTCTTCTCTTTATGGTAGGCTTAGATGCTGATCCACCTACTTCCAGGAGAGTGTTCTTCACTTGAGTAGATGTTGTGAAGGGGTTTTTCTTCACCATGGAAAGGATTCTGCAATCATCCACCACTGTTGTTTTGCATGGATGTCCAGGCCTTTTGGAGTTCACGAGATCACCAGTGCGCTATTTTTTTTCAAGAATATACCAAACTGTTGATTTGGCCACTCCTAACATTTGTGCTATCTCTCTGATGGATTTCTCCATTTTTTTTCAGCCTAACAATGGTCTGTTTAACTTGCATTAAGAGCTCCTTTGACCTCATGTTGTGGGTTCATAGCAACAGCTTCCAAATGCAAATACCACACCTGAAATGCCGACACTTGTGTCACTGTCCAAATAATTCTGGACCTAACTGTATATATGTAATATCATACAGCTGAAGGATGACCATTTATATGTATTGATCTAAGGTCATTTAATTTGTTTCCATATGATCGGAGGGTCATTTCTATATATGGCCACCACTTAAAGTTGGAAAAGTGCTGTAAGATGGTTGTAAAGAGTGAGAATATTGAAACAGCTATAGCATCAAAAATGTGGCTTCTTATCCAAACTAATGACCTTGGATAGCATATGCATGATTGCTTTGAACTAGTCTTCAACCAATGACTCACCAAAGAAATTAATGATGAAACCCTGCTGGTAGCCAAACACATTACTGCCAGGATCTGTCTGGAACTGGACAATGACATCCGCCATTGATGTATAGATTTTGAACCGATTGTGTGTCTCTGTGTATCGACCTAGGACACGGGCTGTCAAGTCATCCCCATCGTAAAAAGTGAGAACATCACTCTTGTCAACATTCAGGCTATGGTGGAATTAGGAAAAGAAAAAAGTCTGGATTATCAATAATCAATATACAAGTATAACTTTTAAAGGAGTTATCTAATGAATCATTTTCATACCAAAAGTCTAGAAATGTTGCTAATAGGTTTTTATGGTAATTTGCAGTGTTTCTAGTATATACAAATGCCTTTTCATATTTTTTTGCTTCCCTGTGCCCCCCTTGATGCTACTGCTAATCTCTACTGCTGGGGGGGGGGCTTTAAGCAGAATCAGTCTCCTTACCCCTCTGGCAGCGTACAATATAGTCACTTCTTACTTTCTCTGCAGATAGGTAACATTAGATTCCAGAGTGGTAAACATATGTACTGTGTGACATCCACAATTTGCACTCCCTTAGAAGCCAATCCTAACAAACTGAGAGGAAGAAGTCAACCCAACTATACTGCATGTTACTGCAGAGGCTCTGCTTCTACCCTAACAAGCAGGCCAAAAAAATATTTCTATTGGCTGCTCTGAACAGAGGAAGAGTGTGGGAAGAGTGATGAGCTCGTCCACCAGCACACAGCTCAATAGTCGGACATGCACATTGCTATACACTTTAAACAACAGGTGGGGCCAATGCTATGTAAGTAAATATCATAACTAATCACAGGATAATTTTTTTAACAGCATGTAAATTACAAAAATTGTTAATTTTTAGGATTTAAACAAACAATTCGATATTTAATGCTGGGGCAACTCCTTTAATGTATTTATCATTTCATTTAATCGTTAACTTTACAGGGTGAAGTAAGCACTAGGGAAATGAAAGGCTTTCTATTGTAAATATACTACAGACTTTGTCATCTTAAAGGAACACTAAACATACAAAATAAAAAATATTCCAGCACATTCTCTCTTCATCTCCTCCTCTCCTTTGATCCTATTTTGTCTCATATTGCAATTAATACTGAGAATATATAAACAATTATTTTATATGTGTCCCAAGAGATCAGCCTCCCACCCCTCCTCACAATCCTGTGTCTGGCTGTAAGACAACTGGCTGCACCAGGAGCCTCCCCCCTATCTTGAGCAGGACATACAGAAAGTTGAGCCCCTTTGCTAAGCCTCACCCACTATGTTTTTCATCAGCCGAAAATGGAACAGATCAGAAGGAAATTAACATCTGTGTTCTCGGCAAAATTTCTTCAAGGTTGTTTATACCAGAAACTTTTATCATTCCTTTCTAGATTTAGTGTTCCTTTAATGGGATATTATGGATTCAGAAAATAATTGTTATTTTTTGAATGATGAAAAGTTATACAATATTCCAATATACTTCCTGATTCAATTCCCCACTGTTTTCTAAATCTCTGCTTGCTGTCACTCAATTGGAAACTTTTTTGTTTACTTCCTGTGGATAAAAATCTGCCCTGGTCATGGGATGGACACCCAGGTGAACGGCTCGTTACAAGACACAGCTCTGATAACTGTAACCAGTCCTACACCTGTGTGATCATCACATGACAAGGACAGGTTTTTATTTATTGTGTTTAAATCCTGATCTAGACCAGAATTTCTTTGGCATTATACCCTCTGTTTTTTGGCCCTCTCTTTTGAGAATACTGCTCTTGTAGAAGACCACTTTTACTGCAGGTTTGAATGATGGACTCACAGAGGTTTTGCTGTATGTAAAGGTACATCTGTCACTATTCTCTAAGACAGTTGTTTTCAATACAGAGATGGCCCTCAGGGACCTAGAAGGAACAAATCCTTTGCAAATCCCTCAAGCGCATTTGGGATAGAAGGTGGGGGGGGGGGGCTCCGGGCCCGGTACAGATACAATTAAACACAATTAAACACTCCTCCTGGAGCCAGATCCCTCCTGATATCACTAATCAAATACATACAGTGATGTCAGGGGCTCCTCCTCCAGGAGAGGAATCATACTTTCCAACCGTCCCGGACGGCCTGGCGTATGTCCCGCAGTCAACTGTATCTGCGTCCTCAGGGCGCCGATAAAGTTGAACCTAATGCTGAAGCAAGGAACAGTCACCTCCCTGCTTCAGCATTAGTTAAACTTGGAGGAGCAGAGGGAGCTCCTCCCCCCACCGAGGACACCCCGGGCACAGCACTAAGTTAAGCGCTATGCCTGGGAAAGCCCTTGACATCACTATCCATATATGGACAGTGGCGTCAGTGGCTCCTCTGAAGCGGAATCTCCGTGGCTGATGCTCTGGGAGTAGCCCCTGACGTCACTGTCCATATATGAACAGTAGCATCTAGGAGCGGAATCCCCGGCCTATGCTTTGGCTGGGGATTCCGCTCCTAGAGCGAGTCCCAATGGTGCTAGCTACTGGGGGGAGGGGATAGTGCTATCTACAGGGAAGGTGGCGCTATCTTCAAGGGCGGTGTGGCACTATCTACATGGGAACTCTGGCACTATATAGGGACACTATCTACAGGGGACACTGGCACCATCTACATGGGTACTGTGGGCATTATCTACATGGGCATGGTGGCATTATCTACATGGGCACTGTCACCAGGGGCATCTAAGGGGGCATTATACTGTATGGGGGCATCTAAGGCGGCATTATACTGTATGGGGGCAGTTATAGAGACATTATACTGTATGGGGGAAGCTATAGGGGCATTATACTATATGGGGCAGATGTGGGGGCATTATACTGTATGATGTCAGCTAAGGGGGCATTATACTGTATGGGGGCAGCTGTAGTGGCACTCTACTGTGCGGCGGCAGCTATGGGGCATTATACTGTATGGGGCAGCTATGGGGGCATTATGCTGTATGGTGGCAGTTTTGGAGGCATTAAGCTTTATGGGGCAGCTATGGGGCATTATACTGTATGGTGCAGCTATGGGGGCATTGTACTGTATGGGGGAAGCTATAGGGGCATTATACTGTATGGGGCAGCTATAGGGGCATTATACTGTATGGTGGCAACTAGAGGGCATTATACTGTATGATGGCAACTAGAGGGCATTATACTGTGTTGCTATGCATGCCGCATCGGTTGTCCCTCTCTGTGATACTTGAAAGTTGGGAGGAATCCCCGGGGATTTCGCTCCTGTTAAAGCCCCTGACGTCACTAGGGAGCACCAATGGTGCTATGTACAGGGAGGGGGGGGGGGGGTGTAGTGCTATTTAGAGGAGGGTGTGTGGGGCACAATCTATAGGTGGGGTGTGTGTGTGGCACTATCTACAAGGGGCGGAGGGTGGCAATATCTACAAGGGGGGGCTGTGTGGCACCATCTACAGTGGGGCTGGCAGTACTTAAAAGGGGACGTGCGTGGCATTATCTACAAGGGGGCATGTGTGGCACTATCTCCTGGGGGGAAAGTGTGGCAGTATCTACAGGGGAGTTGTCTGGCACTATCTACAAAGGGGGGTTGTGTGGCACTATCTACAAGAGGAGGCTGTTCATTATGTCACCATATATTCTCATTAGCCTCAGTTATACAATCTGTGTTAGTCAGGCACTGACCTCTTTATTTTCTTTTCATTTATTGTTATGTTAACTCCCTTATATAACTATATTGCTTGTAAAATGTACAAATGTTTTTATGATCGAGTTACATAAAAAAAGGTGAAAAAAAAATTACATCTCATTGATTGGTAGAGAAATCAAACATGGCGAGAGGGAAGGAGATGTCGGGAAAGAGGTTCGGAGTGGGGGTGGGGGGCAAACTGAATCTTTGCCCCGGGTGCTGGTTACCTAGCTACACCTCTGACATAAGCACTTGGTATGCCACCATGTGGTACTTCTGTGAGGAGCTGTATTCTCCTCTAGGAGCAATGCTTGTAGAGAAAAATACTTCAGTAATATAGTACAGTTTGGAACATGCCACAATCTTTTTCCATACACAATCCGTAAGATAAAAATCTTTGTCCTTTGTATAAAATAAGAGGCACACACAGATATAGTACGGGCTCAGAGGAGCCTGTGGGCTCTGTATTACGGATCCATAATACGGCCATATGCAAGAGCCCTAAGAGACCTTTTCATTCTGATTTCCATTAGTACGTCCATTAAATGTATATATGTAAGTTTAATTTTACTCTATTTTGTACTAGATACAAAATTATTTACAAATACAATATATTACATTTGTTAAGTTTACCAAGAATTACGTTTTGTTGTCCGCATAGAAATAGATATAAAAAAAACAATCTCATTAGAAACATACACTTCTGCTCTGTGGACGTAGCTATAGCAACCAGCATGAAAATATCTATTGATTACAGCCCTGGCTTAATTTAGAGAAAAATATGTAAAATAAAAATAACGTTTTTATTCCAAGTTTTTTTAAATTTAGATATTTAATAATATTTAGCTTCAGTTCAAAAAATATGTAGAACCCCTTTAATTATTTTACTGGCAGTTCTGGGCCCTCTATCAGTTAGGATATGTTCACATGGCCTATTTTCAGTCAAAATTCGGGATGCAAATGCCTCGAAAAACGGCTGAAAATACGGGGGCTGAACGCCTCCAAACATCTGCCCATTTATATCAATGGGAAAAACTGTGTTTCGTTCCCACGGGGCGTTTTTTTACGGCGCCCCGTAAAAAAGAAGTGTATGGGACTTCTTGAGCCGTTTTTGGAGCCATTTTTCATTGTCTCAATAGAAAAACAACTCCAAAAACGGCAGTAAAAAAAGTAAAAACGCATAAAAAAATGCTTGATGCATAAAAAACGGCTGAAAATCAGAGGCTGTTTTCCCTTGAAAACCGCTCCGTATTTTACAGACGTTTTTTTTAAGCATGTGAACATAGCCTTACACTAGGAGTGTTGTCCAAAAAATAGACCTTAAAATGTTTGCAATGCAATATTTAATGCATTACACACAATAAACTGCATTAAACGGACAGTAAAATATAAAAAATATGAAAATATAACACATCTATTTAATTCTCTTTGGTTTAATATTTTTTCAAGTGAAGGGAAGCGTAGAAAAAAAAAAGCTACATTGCACGAGAACTACTATATAGAAAATAGGATGAAATGTAATTAATGTTTTTTCGCTGTAACCTTCTTAGTTGTTACATTCTTGTATGATGTAAAAAAATTCTATCTAGTCAGTGAAAATTGGCACGCCACATCAAGCACGTCACTAGCTGGGATCTGAGCTTTCTGTAAATGCTGTGATATGGTAGAAGGTACATTGGTTTCTGAGTGTGGAGCAGCAGATTAATTTTGCTGACAGCCACTGGTGGAAAAACAGAGCGGGATCGTTTATTACGATCATATGTTTAGAAATGACAACTCCAGGCAAGACAGAGAAAGAGAGAGATATGCAAATTAGAAAATATTAATTAACTGACAGAGCGAGGAAGTATAATAATAATCTCAAAGAAACAGTTTTTCCTCGACATCCATTCCCATGAAAAAATAGGCATTCCTTATGTTTTCCATCAGTGATGATTCATTTTCCCATCTGAACACACTGAGCTACTGATATTCTGCAATATGGCTACTTTAGTTGCAGGGCATTCTTCTTGTTGAGTTTGAGCTCATGGAGAAAGTCCAGAATGTGCTCCACATACTAAAATAACCATAAATGATTAGAGACCAATAGATAATGGGAGCTGGATTAGGTTCAGGTATCATTGTCCTTCATGACTCGCTGCCAATGTTGAGTTTGGGGAAACCACCTTACTCACCCAAGTCTGTTATTCTTGTACATAAGTCTTCATTCCTCAAGCCTTTCTGAGTTAACCCCGCCTCCTTACTTTTGATTGACAGCTCCTCGCCTCCCCCAGCACACACGAAATGCCACGCTTGCGCATCGATGTCCTGTTGTGGTGCATACGCACAACGGGACACTATAGCCGCACATGCGCAGTAACTAGATTTAAGGCCTGGATGAATTAGGGAAGCGTGTCAGACCATATATGACGGTGTGGCAGACTAGATTTTGGCATTTAGGGTGTGCCAGTTTTTGGAGGTGGGTGAGTTTTAAGAAAAGGAACAAACGAGACTGCTGGATTATTACCATAAAAGGCGCAAAATGTTTACTGACTGTTATGTACGGTCGGAGGAGGAGGGGATAACGGCAATGAACTTTTGACAGCAGCGGCCAGCGAGGGGTGAGTAGTGTTCAATAGGTGAAATGCTGGTGACAGGTTCCCTTTAATCTTCGTAGACCAAGCATGGATGAAAAAGAAGGGGACCAGTCACCTCTCCTGAAATGCCTGTATTAGTAAATAATTGTATTTCCCATGAAATAACAATTCTGAAGAATATTTACTTAAAACTCTACATTCTGCTGCTCTTCTGTTATTCCTCCTAGAAATTGATGAATACATTGACAAGTGGGTGTTACCAGTTGGGGGTGTGTCACAACAGTCTGACACAGTCCAATCAGTGCTGACAATATCAGACTGTGTAGTGACACGCCTCTTTGTCAAAGGGAATTGTAACAGGATGAACAACAGAGGAAAGGGTTCTAAGAATATATGCTCCAGAAATGTTATTTTACGGGAGATACCATTATTTGCTAGAAAAAAACACATCAGGAGAGATTACAGATTCTCTTTAACCCCTTCCCGACATTTGACGAATCCATACGCCAAAGTCGGGTAGGGGAAGTATGGAACGGGCTCATGGAGTGAACCCGCCCCATACGATGCGGGTGTCGGCTGTATAACTCGTTAAATGCTGCGGTCAATAGTGACCGTGGCATTTAAATAGTTAGAAAGAGGGGGCCGACCCCCTCCAACAGCTCATCGTGCCCCCCACAATGCAATTGCGGTGTGGCAATGGTTGCTATGGCTGCCTTGGGGCCTAATGAAGGCCCCCAGGTCCGCCATCTTTGTGCTCCTATTAAGCGCTGCCTCCAGCAGGGCTTAATAAATGCCTGTTAGAATCACGATATACTGCAATACATTAGTATTGCAGTATATAGTGCAAGCGATCTAACGATCGCTGGTTGAAGTCCTCTAGGGGGACTAATAAAAAAAGTAAAAATTAGCAAAATAAAGTTTTTTTTTTTAATGTAAAAAATAAATAAATAAATAAACATAATTGGTAACGCCGCATCCGTAAAAGTTGGAACTATTACAATATATTATTATTTAACCCGCACGGTGTACACTGTAAAAAAAAAAGTAAACGCCAGGATCTCTATTTTTTGGTCACCTAATCTCCCACAAAAAATGAAATAAAAAGTGATCAAAACGTCGCATGTACCCCAAAATGGTATCATTCAAAACGACAGCTTGCTTATAATGCAAAAAATAAGCCCTCATACCACTTAATCGCCGGAAAAATAAAAAAGTTATGGCTCTCAGAATTTGGCGACACAAAATAAATTGTATTTTTTACACTTAGGTTTTTACTTGTAAAAGTAGTAACATATGGAAAAAACTATACATATTTGGTATCGCCGTAATTGTATTGACCCACAGAATCAAGTTAACATGTTGTTTTAATTGCACAGTGAATTCCGTAAAAACAAAGCGCAAAAAACAATGGAGGAATCGATGTTTTCTTCATTTTCTACCCCACAAATAATGTTTTTTCCATTTCCTAGTACATTATATGACACAATAAATATTGCTATGAAAAACTACAACTCGTCCCGCAAAAATCAAGCCCTCATAGGACTATATCGACGGAAAAATAAAGAAGTTATGGCTTTTGGAAGGTGGGGAGGAAAAAACGAAAATCTGAAAAATGGCTGCGGCGGGAAGGGGTTAAATAAGGGTTGTTTATTTTCCTTGTACTTTCGAGCAAAGTACTGTACTCATAAACACATACCATTACCATAGATCCCAACCTTTCTGGATCTGACGGGACAGTCCCGGTTTCTCACCGCTGTCCCGCCGTCCCGCCATCCTGGGCGGTCTGCAAAATGTCCCGCTAGGCACTGCAGCTGTATCAAAACAGCTGATCGCTGCTGGCAGGCACCATGCATTACAGACGACAGCAGCAGCGATCAGCGTCAGAAGAAGGCAAAAGTCTTTCGGGGGTGTTCTGCAGGCCCGGGAGTGGACCAGTCCAGTCACCTGACCTGTCATCTGACCTCACCGGGCAGGTGACAGGTCAGGTGACTGGACTGGTCCACTCCAGAGCCGGCATCGACACCAGGGAGGACGCCGCTGCAAGACTCCTGCCTTCTTCTGATGGTAAGTGGCGTCAAAGCAGAGCGGAGAGTGGCAGCACCTCTACCGCTCTCCGCTCTGGCGGCATTGTGGCACAAAGTATAAGGGGGTTGTGTGACACTATGTACAAGGCGGGAAGGGGGTTGTGTGGCACTATGTACAAGGGGGGGAGTGGGGTTGCGTGGCACTATGTACAAGGGGGAAGGGTGGTTGTGTGGCACTATGTACAAGGGGGTAGGGGGTTGTGTGGTGCTATGTACAAAAGGGGGGCTGTGTGTGGTGCTATCTACAGGGGGCTGTGTGTGGTGCTATCTACAGGGGGCTGTGAGTGGAGCTATCTAGATGGGGGCTGTGTGTGGAGCTATCTACAGGGGGGCTGTGTGTGGAACTATCTACAGGGAGTCTGTGTGTGGAGCTATCTATAGGGGGCTGTGTGTGGAGCTATCTACATAGGGACTGTGTGTAGAGCTATCTACAGGGGGGCGGTGTGTGGAGCTATCTACAGGGTGTCTTTGTGTGGCGCTATCTACAGGGGGTGTGTGTGGAGCTATCTACAGGGGGGCTGTGTGTGGAGCTAACTACAGGGGGCGGTGTGTGGAGCTATCTACAGGCGGCTGTGTGTGGAGCTATCTACATGGGGCTGTGTGTGGTGCTATCTACAGGGGGCTGTGTGTGGCGCTATCGACAGGGGGCTGTGTGTGGAGCTATCTACAGGGGGCTGTGTGTGGCACTATCTACAGGGGGGCTGTGTGTGGAGCTATCTGCAGGGGACTGTGTGTGGAGCTATCTACATGGAGGCTTTGTGTGGTGCTATCTACAGGCGGCTGTGTGTGGAGCTATCTACAGGGGGCTGTGTGAGGAGCTATCTGCAGGGGACTGTGTGTGGAGCTATCTACATGGGGGCTGTGTGTGGCGCTATCTACAGGCGGCTGTGTGTAGAGCTATCTACAGGGGGGCTGTGTGAGGAGCTATCTGCAGGGGACTGTGTGTGGAGCTATCTACATGGGGGCTGTGTGTGGCGCTATCTTTAGGCGGCTGTGTGTGGCGCTATCTACAGGGGGCTACGAGTGGAGCTATCTACAGGGGGCTGTGTGTGTATCTATCTACAGGGGGGCTGTGTGTGGAGCTATCTACAGGGCGGCTGTGTGTAGAGCTATCTACAGGGGGGCTGTGTGTGGAGCTATTTACAGGGGGGCTGTGTGTGGAGCTATTTACAGGGGGGCTGTGTGTAGAGCTATCTACAGGGGGGCTGTGTGTGGAGCTATTTACAGGGGGGATGTGTTTGTAGCTATCTACAGGGGGCTGTGTGTGGAGCGATCTACAGGTGGGCTCTGGTGGATGATTTTTCCATTGACCGGTAGCAGAGTTACACATCTGGAAAAAAAAAATCCCTATCATGTAACTCTGCTACCTGTCAATTGAAAAGTCATCCACCACAGGGTCTCCCTCTTGACTTTCATTGTTCTCAGCCTTTTGGTTTGTCCTGCAGCTGCTGCCGCCGTGATGTTATACCCAAGTTAGGAAAAGTAACATAAAGACGATATAATCTGATCCACAATATTGGTGATATCCATAGTTTTTTTTTGTAAGTCTAGAGATCCGCAGTGAGAATATGATGTTATTTGAAGAAGGATCTGGCCGTGATTTGATGTGTTTATGTGGGATATTGGTTGTGGTTAGGGGCGTGGCTTAAAAATTTCCCTCTTTTCCGAATTCAAAAGTTGGGAGCTATGACCATTACTGCTAAAATGCCCAGAGCCAACCTTGTTTGTAGATCATTATAAACAATAAGTAGGAAAGAAGACATAAGTGAAGTGCAGAAACAGAAGTCATTTAAACATGGCAACACTTACACTTGTATATCCAAAAGGATTCTCTTCTCCTCCTCAACGTGGATACCCCAGATGCAATCCTGTCCCTTACCATAAGCTTCCGGCCAGTTGGGTGCCAAAACCACTCCCGCGGAGTCTGTGATCTCACCACTGCAAACAGCTGATAGAAAAGAAAAAAAAAGAATCAGATACCTTCCTCAGTTTACTCAGTTTGTATAGATTTTTGGTAATGTTTTAAGACAGCTAAGACCTATAACATTTTTCCAAGATTGCTACAAATAATTAATTTCACATGCAATCGAAAGTATTGTCAACATTTATCACCTCTGCACGCAGGTTCGGTCTCATTCCACTGGGGATCTCCAGAATCTTGACACTCAATTATAATAGATCCCTGCTCCAGTGTATATCCAGGATCACAAGTGAACTCCACGATAGTTCCAACAGCAAAAGTGGCATCACTACTTGTGAAGTTCCCATATTTTACAAAAGGTTCATAGCAGTGGCCTTGCTCATAGGCTGCAGAGGAGAAAACAAAACGTAATCTTTCCACTTCTGTGTATATTTCTGTATGGAGCCACTACAATTCTTACAGTAAATGGTGGCAGTTAGAGACCAAATAGGTAAATAAGTCAGGACCATTTTTATAAATATATGTGAGGTTAAGACTAAAGAACTAGAGTTTAGCACAGCAGTCATGCTTAATTCCAGGGTATACATGTGAAAGAGTATATGCATGATGCATTAAGCGCTCATTCAGAAAAATGTATTAAAGCCGAGTTGTACGGAGCTGTATGGCAATGGAAGACTTCTATGAGGCCCTATATGATTTTATATTGAAACCATCAGAAAAAAATAGTGGCATGCTGCATCTGATGCCATATACAAGGTTTCTGAGGGGGAATATCTTTATATGTAATACAGTGCTGTACTGAGCACCATATGGTGTCACACAGGGTGCCTATGGCTCTGTCCTTTGCATGAGGCCTTAGTTAGAACAATATATGGAAATTAGCCTTAACGAAACCAAGGTCAATCTTGTATGCTTTTTTTTTTTTTACATCTTGAATATGAGCTCTAGCGAGTTACTGTTGATATTCCTTGAAATGTAATCTCACCTTGATTTCTTTTGGACATTGAAGTACCTGAGGCAGAGTTGTAGCTAGGTTTTCCTTGCTTCAGGGCAAGGATTCAGTTTGCTGCCCTAGCAGTGTATGTAAATACCATGGTCAAGGCAGAGGAGCTTGTTGGCACACCCTGCTACGCGCCTGACCTGAGGTGGTCTGATAAAGTTTAAAATATTGTCCACTAAGTTCATATTAAAGAAGTCCTCTTCAAATTTACGGTTGATAAATGTAAATTAATGGATCTCGGCAGCAATAATAGTGTTAATGTATTAATACATGAAATTAAATTAAGCTGGAGATAATAGAGCAAGAGAAAGAACCTGGGTATCCTGTTTACAAATAAGCTAAGCAGCACTCAGTATCAAGCAGCACCTGCAAAAGCAGATAGTATTTTGGGTAGTATAAAAAGAGATAAAACCTATGATTAAAATGTAATATAACCCCTCCATAAATCACTTGTAAGGCCACATCTTAAATATGGAAATCAGTTTTGGGCTCCAAATTGTAAAAATGATATAGGAGAATAGGAGAACTGGAGAGGGTTTAAAGGTGAGCGACTACATAGATTATTAAATGGGATGAGAGGTGTCGCTTACAATGAAAAACTAGTGAGATTGGGCCTGTTCAGCTTGGAAAAAAGACACCTCAGAGGTGATCTTATTAACATGTATATGTGTGGTCAATACAAAGAAGTAGCACATAATCTTTTCTTTCCAAGGACTCTATAAAGGACCAGGGGACATCCATTGCGTTTGGAAGAAAGATGTTTAAGACATCAATATAGGAAAGGATTCTTTACAGTTAGAGTAGTCAAACTATGGAATGCCCTACTCCAAGAGTTAGTGATGGCAGATACTATGTCAGCATTTAAAAAAAGGCTGGATGATTATTTACTGACAAATGGCATTGAGGATTATAATTAATCTGGCAATGAATGACGTCTAATTTATTGAGAAAGGTTGAACTTGATGGACCCGTGTCTTTTTTCAACCTATGTAACAATAAACAGTAGTTATGTACCTCCCTGAGAAGAACTGTGAGTAGCTAGTGCTGAGATATCTGGATGGAAAGCTTCATCACTCAGATTACTAGTATAAAATCTAAGTATTGACTCAGTATGCTTAACAAACTGTACAGATAGGACATCATTACTCCCTGGAAAAATAGAATTACACATAGAACCAAAGAGGTTGAGGGAACAAGTCTCAGAACAGAAAGACCAAGTAGCATTACCTTGATATCGCAGTGCCACCCCTGTAGAGCTGCCGCTGCTATCAGTTGTTAGCTCTATAAAAAAGTGTTGAGCCGTACTGAGTAAACCTTCAATTGGAAGATATTCCACCTCATAAGAATCATACGCAGGCGGGGAGTCAATGGTATTTCCATCTCGGATGATGAGCCTGCAGAACAAACAAGTAACATTATCATACTGTTATTATGTATTCTCAAGCCCTCAGCGAGAGGTAAACAAGACATTGTGTACACTGCATAAGAATGAACACAAGAAGAAATGGAACTTTAACTCTAACTTTTTCCTATTAAAACATTATTTTAAGTTAGAAAATTGTTTTCAAATATTGATCCAGCACTCTAGTGGGCAGTAATCTAGATTTCTTGAGATGTGTACTCAGAGTACTGTGTTTTAAAATATTGATCTTGAGCTTTACTGAGTTTGTGTCTAGTTTTCTTGGAATGCAATTTAATCTTCTATTGGGTATTGAGGTTCAAAGAACTTACACAAAAGGGTATTTCCTTATAATAAAAAAAAAAATGGTATCTGATGAGCCTGTGTGCTAAAGTTACCACCAACCGAAAACAAGTTCTAGATACTTTTTATTGTTGAGATAATGTATCTGGGACTTTATAATCTTTTTTATATTTTTTTTCTAATATAAAATAGTTATTAATTTATTAAATACGTTTTTTTCTCCAATAGTATAATATTTATCTATGTTTTTTCTCCAATAGTAACTTTTTGGGATTGTCCATGGAGATAGTTGGCAACTATAGGTTTACCTGTCATCATCCTCTGCCAGGGAGACTTTCTCGAAGTGCAGGTGGAGGCGTTGGGCTGAAGGAGCCTCTAGGACCCAATGGCAGGTCAAGTTATTGCTGTAGTTTCCTGGGAAGTTGGGTGACACCAGACGTCCGGTAGTGATATTTCTTATGAGCCCACCACAGGCAGCTGAATAGAAGATTAAGAGGATGAAGAATCAAAGGTGCACCCTGCAAAGCCACAATTATTTTGATTTCAGCCACGCATTTGCCGCTTCATCTGCTGCGAATCTGTGTGTGGCTACCCACTTAATATGCATCAAGGAATGCTGTGTCACTTCTTTTCCATGACACAGTTTCTAAATTCTCAGCTTAAAAAATCTGCATTGTGTGAATAACGACGCAAATCTCCTATTAAAGATAATGGGATCTGGATTTCACACAGTTTTTGGTGCCAAATCCACGTTAAAATTCCACCATGTGAAGTCTACAAAGGGAACTTAAAGCTTTGTCTATCAGAAAAACAGATCTCCCACCACTATGCAGATATGACACAACTTAGCTGTATCCTTTCTAATACAAATTGACAAAATTTGCGCAATTCTCATGGACAGGTTTTCCAGCCATACTGCAGATTTACCAGTTCATACACTTTTGTTAAAAATCACTTCAACAGCGTACTGGTTATCTAAGGACCTATTCACATGAGCGTGTCTGATTTGCATCTGCAGAAGTCTTATGGTTTTTCATCCATATGAATGTCTGTGTTGCGTCCATGTGGTTTCCATGTGCCATCCGTTTTTCTCCTATGTAAGCACTTCCTGGTTTGACTTTTTTTTTACTGCATTTGTTTATCAACTGATCCATGAAAAACGTTAAACATTAAAACGGACAGCACACGGACTAAAAATAAGTTTGTTTGAATTAAGGCTTTTTCAGTAAAAACAGTAAAATTACAATAACCTTACTTACTATATTAAAGGGTTTGTCCACTACCGGACAACTGATGACCTATCCACAGGACCCCGCACCGATGAGATACTTCGGTGGCTTGCGGGCACCGGATGTTATTGCACAGTATGCAATGTATGGAGCCGGAAGCAGTTGGCTCCGTACATTGCATAGTGGCCGTGGTGCCGAACTGCAGCTCTGCTCCTATTCACTTGAATAGGAGAAGAGCTGCAGTACTGCAGCTCGGCCACTATTCCAAGACCGGAGCCAACTGTTTCCAGCATGGACGTGCGGTGCCCAGAGGGAGCCGGAGAGGCTGATTGGTGTGGGTCCGGTTGTACTGATGACCTATCCTGCTCCGCGACCCCTTTAAATGTCAGAGCAGTATCTCTCATTATGATTTAGATATGACATTCATATGTTTATTATTCACTCATTTTTAATGGATGATTCACTATCTGACCACATCTCTGAATTATAGATTAGGAGAATAGCATAAAATGATTCAGTAAAATAGTAAAATGATATTACTAGATAATACTAGAATCAGAAATTCATGTTTTATTTTTTTCATTTCATTTCACTGTGTTGCAAGAAACTAATTAGCAACTTAATGGTTATGGCAGAACAGCTGATCTTCACCTTCTTACCTTCAGCTGGTGTCTGATGTGTTCAAGGTAGGAAGGTGAAGATCAGCAGTGGTAGTAAACAATAAATACTATAGTGTAGGTCACGTTGATTGTATTTAACCATGTGTGTCCGATGGTGGAGCCTGACTGCGTAGCTAGAAAACACATATTATAAATATTCAGAAAGGAATAAACTACCAATATTAATGCCAAGCAAACTCTATGTAGCAAACACCCTAACTAAACCTCTATCCCAGGCCACTCGTAATGAAAAAATGGTGTGTGTGTGTTTGTGTGTGAGGCTTCCCATGGAAAGATGAAGTCTACCTCTTTGCACCCCTCTTTAAATCTCCCCATAACCTGACCCTTCTACAATAATTTTGACCTGAGAAAATCTATCCAATCTATCCCCACCCTTTAAGCATGCCTTACCCCTGCTGGAAGTTCCTTGCCCATTGGTTAGACACTGGTGATGAGCAAATTTTACCCAATTTTTTTCTGGTCAAATCACATGTAGGCCTACCCATTTGACTGGTTCATTATACTGCTCAGTATTTTAAGTCCAGTATTCGCAATGATCTAAAAGGTAAATGTGTTCTATACGTTTTGGTCAATACCAGTAAACATACAGACACCTATTCTAATGTTCTAATATCATTTTCAGTTAAAGTTATGTTCCTGACCACCAGGGCCGGCTCCAGGTTTATGTGGACCCTTTGGCGACACAGACTTAGTGGGCCCCATTGTGGGGGAACTCGCGGTGGCAGTAAAGTGCCACACAGCCCCCCTCCATGGTAGTGCCACACAGCCCTCTCCCAAGTAGTGCCACACAGTGCCCCCCCACCTCAAGTAGTGCCAGACAGCCCCCTCCCAAGTAGAGCCACACAGCCCCCATCCCGGGTAGTGCCACACAGCCCTCCTCCCTGTTAGTGCCATACATCCGCCCCTCTGGTCCCGGGCAGAGAGATAGTAAAGGCTCTGCTCCGGGGACTCAGTCTCTGGGGAAGCCCCTGACATCACTGTCTATATAGGGATAGTGATGTCAGGGACAATCCGAGAGCCAAAGTCCCAATTAGAGCGCTACTAGCACTCTGCCTGGGACACTGCTCTGTTTCTGACATCACTGTCCGTATATGGACAGTGATGTCAGGGACTTCCCCAGAGACAGAGTCCCAGAGCAGAGCCGCTTCTAGCGCTCCGCCTGGAAGTAATTGTCTCCTTCTGGCATCACTGTCCATATATGGACAGTGATGTCAGGGGCAACCCCAGAGCTGGAGTCCCAGGCAGAGCGCTACTAGCACTCTGCCTGGGAGTCTGTAGCCTAGTAAATGGCAGAGCGGGGAGATATCCCCGCTCTGCCATAACATTTAATAGTATCTGTGTCCTTAGGATGCAGTTTCTGTTGAATGTGGCGTCGCTACCGCTGTAGCAGCCATAGCGGCTGCTAGTGGGGCCACTGGGCATGGGTGGGACCGTGACAGAGGTGGGCACGGGCCCACTCATGCCGTGGGCCCCGTAGCGGCTGCTACAGCAGTTGTTACGCCGCCTCCTAGATAGGGGATCCCTTTAGAAGCAGAATCCCTGGCAAGAATGTCGGCAGCGCTCTGGCCGGGGATTCCACCTCTGGAGGAGCCATGATGGCAGCGTCAGCACCCGGCGGCCAAGGGTGCTGACGCCGGCCCTGCTGACCACTGAGTGTGTGTGTATTTGTTTGTGAGTGTGTGTGTGTGTGTGTGTGTGTATGTGAGCATCTATAAGGACATCATACATACATAAAGATTAATGCACATATGAAAATAGAACTGTAAAATAGGCTGCATGGCTGCACATCCTGATGGACTAGACAACAGTATCTTGTAATCATCCTGTTGATTAAACCTTGGATTTGAAAGTTCATGGCCAGCTTCAATAATCTATTTTATTTGACAGATAACATTTCCATAATAGAATACTGTGAAAATTTGTTATGTAACGGGAGGGAAATATTTGACAGAAGTTACATGATTATTCTCCACATACAACGCCTTACAGATGTAGCCAGCACCAGCTTGTCGACAAGCACTACTAGGTGCAAACAACTGGGTGCCAAATGAAAGGTGTAGACCCTTGTGTTATATTTATGGATCTTCTGGTTACATAACACCTTCACGACAGCCATACGGCTACATACGTTCCAACTGCCGATGCCCCGTGCAGTTGTCACGTATATAAACGTTGGCAGCCTGGAACGGGGTTTATTGAGTTTATTGCTCTTTCATGTCTGCTCAGGTGGCGCTATCTGCAGGGGGTGGCACTATCTACAGGAGGGATAGTACTATCTAAAGGAGGGATGGTGCTATCTACAGAGAGGGGGGTGGCGCTATCTGCAGGGGGTGTGGTGCAATCTACAGGGGTGTGTGCTGCTATACACAAGGGGGTGTGGTGCTATATACAGGGGTGTGGCGCTATCTACAGGGGGTGGCATTGTCTATATGGGCACTGTGGCCCTATATGGGCACTACCTACAGGGGACACTGGTGCTATTTACATGGGCACTGTGTGTGGCACTATGTGGGCACTATCTACAGTGGGAACTGTAGCACTATGTGGGCACTGTTGCACTATATACAGTGGGCACTATATATGTGGGCACTATCTACAGGGGTATTGCGGCACTGTTGTGTTTTCAGTAGGTTGGGACAAAAAAAAACTAACAATTAAAATTCATCCATTTTTTTAACGGCCATGAAAAATAGATGGCAAATTAGATGGCGGTTAAAAACGTTCAGGCGGACGGGAAATGGATTCAAATTTTGAGACACATTGATGCAAAACAGCCTCAAAAACTGATCTATTTTAACTGCCTTTTTTTTCATGTTGTGTGAATATAACCTTATTGCCCTCTTCACTCTTGGCACAAGTGTGCGTAATTTTCTACTCCGATCCAACATCTGGTCACACTAGGTGTGTATTGTAGGAGGGTTTTTTCTAAAAGGGCAAAATGTCTCACATTTAATTTCATGTTTTGTGAACTTCTATTAAATCCATGCACTAATCTTGTGACATTCAGCCAATTTGAAGCCATTTTTGTAGACGGAAAACTGTCAGCAAATTGACGTTTTAGTAACATGCTCTAATGTGTTTTAAATCCTCCACAGATCACAGATACTACATAAAGGATTACACATTTCAGGAAAATGTACTAACATTTATGTCACTTGTGTAATTGAAGAATACATTTTACATTTTTCACATTTGCTTCCTAACATGATGCGCTCTTAATGGATTCATTGAACTGCTCTTACCATTGATCAATATAAACGCCTCTGTAATGGCAAAAAAAATCCAAACTAATCACATATGACCGACAGTTAGGCCCCATTCACACGAACGTGTTTTTGCGGCCGCAATTCCCCCGAAAATCCACGGGAGAATTGCGGCCCCATTCATTTCTATGGGGCCATGCACACGACCGTAGTTTTTGCGGTCTTTGCACGGCCCGGGAACCCGCACCGCAGAAAGAACGGGCATGTCCTATTACGGCCGTCTTCTGCGGTCCGGGCTCATTGAAAACAATGACGGCGGCCATGTGCATGTCCCACGATTTGCGGGCGGCCCGCGGCTGACAGTCCGCAGCCGGCCGACCCGAAAATCACGGCTGTGCACACGGCTACGGTCGTGTGCATGAGGCCTAATCGATAACATAAGCAGTGTCTCCTTAGTCTTCGTACATTGTGGAGGAACATTGGACCACAGAGCATGCCTTGTTCTTCATGCCTTCATAGTTGATTTATTCCATTCTATAAAATCTTCTCAGTGACTCTATGGCTTGGACATACACTAAGCAATCCTGAGACCTCGCTCATCAACTGGAACCCTTCATTCAATGAATTATATGACTGTATGAATTTATCCTTTCTATTATACTAGAGCAAAAGGCCACAAAGTGTATAGACGAAGAAGCGTTGCTGTGCAGATTCATAGCAAAATCTTCTTTGAGTCAACAGTGGGATTTTTGCCAAGACTTGACATTGGGTTGCCTCTTAGTCTTAAGGCAGTGCAAAGTTAGACCCACAAGGCGCAGCCTGGGATAGGTTTGCGATAAACATTAAACGATTTTGTTCCATTTGATTTTATTCTCCTGGGTGCAAGCAATTTGTCCTTGGTGGGGTTTAGTGACCTGGCATATATACCTAGGATCAAGCATAACTGTAGCAAGTGTTGAATATGGCCAGAGATAGCAGAGCTACATGACAAGAAGCCTGCCTAGGAGTTTGTGCAGTCCTTGGGGCAATTTGTCCTATTGAATTCAGGGCTCTAGTTTATAATTCACAATAAATTAAACCTAAATGGACGTAATACTAAGTCTTCTTTAAAGAGGATTTTAGCCCAAAATGTAATAAACCATCTAGACATAATTCAGAAGTTACATATTAGGCAGAAATGTATTTATTTATTGGGGTAGTCTAATCTGGACAACCCCTTTCCATATTTCCTATTAGCGTATATTGAATTCATAGAAGGGGATCATGAGCAAGAGTGGAGAGGTGTTAGCAAAGAGTAGACCCAGCACGTCCATGTATTCCTCTCGTCAGCCGGCATGTAATACTACATTTCCCCTGCAGCGGCCACAATGTATTGTGAAGATGAGACAACCCCTTTAACCCCTTAGTGACCACCAATACGCCTTTTAACGTTCGTCACTAAGGGACCTTAGGCTAGGCTGACGCCTTTTCACGTTCGCCTAGTCTAAGTCCTGCACGGGTCTCCCGTGCAGGCTGGAGCCGGGGCTCTGCTGTCTGATGACAGCTGAGCTCCTGCTCCAACGCCCGCGATCGAAGTTTACTTCGATCGCGGCCGTTTAACCCGTTAAATGCCGCCGTCAATAGCGACCGCGGCATTTAACTTTGTTTACAGAGGGAGTGAGCTCCCTCTGTCACCCATCGGCGGCCCGCGAATGCAATCGCGGGTCTCCGATGGGTTGTCATGGCAGCCGGGGGCTTGATAAAAGCCCCCAGGTCTGCCCTGGACATATGCCTGTTAGGACGCGCCAGAGGCACGTCCTAACAGATTGCCTGTCAGACTTACACTGACAGGCAATAATTCTCTGGTGTACGAAGTATACCAAAGCATTATAGCAGCGATCGGAAGATTGCACAGTAAAGTCCCCTAGTGGGACTAATAAAATAAGTCACCAAAGTGAAATAAAGATTATTAATAAAAAGTACAGTAAAAAAATAAATAAAACCATTTTTTCCATAAAAAGTGGTTTTATTTAGTAAAAGTGTAAAAAAATAAATAAAAGTACACATATGTGGTATTGCCGCGACCGTAATGACTCCATTAATAAAGTTAATATGTAATTTAAACCGCGAGGTGAACACCGTAAAAAAAAAACGCAAAAAACAATGGCGAAATTGCAATTTTTTTCCATTGCCCCCCAAAAAAGTCATAATAAAAATGAATCAATAAGTCCCATGCACCCCAAAACAGTATCAATCAAAACTACGTTTCATCCCGCAATAAACAAGTTGAAAAAATCACTACATTGATGGAAAAATAAAAAAGTTACGGCTCTTGGAAAGCGACGATGCAAAAACAAATAATTTTAGTTCAAAAGGGTGTTTATTGTGCAAAAGTCGTAAAACATAAAAAACCTCTACATATGTGGTATCGCCGTAATCGTACCGACCCATAGAATAAAGGTAACATGTTATTTATGCCGCACAGTGAACGGCATCAATTTAAAAACGCATAGAACAATTGCGGAATTTCAGGTTTTTTTTATAATCCCCCCAAAAAAAGTTAATTAAAGTTAATCAAAAAATTATATGTACCCTAAAATGGTGCTATTAAAAAGTACAACTTATCTCGCAAAAAACAAGTCCTCATACAGCTATGTAGACGAAAAAATTAAAACGTTATAGCTCTTTGAATGCTATAGAAAAACGAATAAAATAGCTTGGTCATTAGGGCCTAAAATGGGCTGGTCACTAAGGGGTTAAACTTTCATCAACAAAGGCAAATATTTTAGAAATCAATAACATTTTCTTCATAATTTAGGAAAATGAGAAAAATTTATGAAAAAATAAATTTTCATTATATATTTATATGACGTTATGATAAATAGCAGGGGGTGCATACTCTTTATTGTCACATATGCTTTAGCCCATACATTTCTTACCTATACATTGGGGAGCTCGACTACTCCAGAATGGCCGTGTTGCATTAAGACAGGTTAAGACATGAGGACCATGTAGCTGGTAGCCTGTGTTACAGTAGAAATATGCTTCTCCTCCAGGGTGTAAACCAGTGACAGAGACATCGCCATAAGCAGGCCTTGGAGGGAATCCACAGCTCAGGACATAGGCTGCAAAGAGAAAGACATTGTAGCTAATTAGAAGATCCTATGAAAGTGTAAAGGAATATTCACTGTCTAGATGTCTAAGGTTACATGCTGGTATGAGTTTTTTTTATTTGAAATTTTGAGTTTGTGCCACATACTATAATCTTAAATGCTATGTAGACCTTTGAAAATGTTTTTTGTTTTTTTTTTAAATAAAAATGTGTATCAGTGTGTTTGGTGCAACTTTCTAATGACTTTTCATGAAAGATGATTTTAACTTTTTGAGATACAGCTGCTTTGTATCCTGTATACAGAGTAGCTGTATCTTGCTCTGAGACCTAAATCTGTCAATTCCGCAGGACTGACGGGTTGAGTGTTTGCGGGTCTTGCATGTCTCTGACACGCTGGATCCACCTGTTGTTGATCACTTCCAAGTTATGAACTTAGATGTGATCGATAACAGCTCGTTCCTACCTGTCAGAGACACGCAGGACCCTTAAACACTCAATCCGTCAGTCCCGCTGACCTGACGGATACAGTTTTCAGTGCTAGATACAGCTGCTCTGTATACAGGATACAAAGAAGCTGTATCCAAAAAGTTAAAATTATTTTTAATAAAAAGTCATTAGAAAATTGCACAAAACACACTGATATACAATTTAATTTAAACAAAAAACAAAGAAAAAATAAATGTTTCCAAAGGTCTACATAACATTTCATCCAAATGATCCAGAAGTAATGTTATTAATACAATATAGCAAATTAATGACTTCTAATACATTTATAGTTTCTTATTTCAGTCACCTATAAAACTTCCTGTACAAGATTCTATGCATATTGTTGAACACTGAAGGTTTGATAAGGTTAAAATGTTTAAAAATCCCTATTTATGTGTCCATGTGGGATTATTTTAGGCTAATACATAGTCATCTATGGATCACAAACAGCACTGAAGATTACCAGGTTTGTATAGCTCGGAGGTTCTCCTGCCTCGGTGATGTATTGTATGAAATAAAGTTATAATGCCCCATCTCCATCTTGCGATGGATTTCCTGGACTGGGTGCTTGGCACCACTCATTAACTCGCAGCTTGATAAATTAGCCGTGCTGCTTTCCTAATGGGACCCATAAAATATTTCCTCTGTGTCTGTGGCACTCCTCAACAAAGCATAACAGACAAGAAGGGGGGATATATGTCACACGGGGATTGCAAGGAAAGAAGAGTAAACGTGGAGCGTTCTCCGCACAATAATTGCCTCCCTGTGATATATCTCCCGTTATATCTGCAGAACGTGCTAAACAACGACAATTCTGCGATGTACCTATAATAAGGACGAGACTGATTTATTTTTTACTTATTCTTCTGGAAATGACAATACATTTATAATATGTGCGTATATTTGTGGGTACTTCCTGCACTAGGGAGTTACTCGGAAGAGCTATTTCTTAGCTCAAAAAGCAATACACAGCAAATCTTATATGGCTTCTGCCATCTTATATTACTGCACTGCCTTTATCTTCTTTTGTACTTTAAGAGTAGCTGTCACCTCCCCTGACATGTCTATTTTAGTAAATACTTGTATTCCTGATGCAATAACAATTCTGGAACAGCTTTTCTTAAAACTCTGCGTTGTGTCATTCCTCTGTTGTTGTTCCTAGAAATGTATGAATTAATTGACAGCTGGGTGTTACATTGCTATTGTCAAAGGGGCGTGTCCCTACACAGTCTCACTCTGTCAGCACTGATTGGACAGTGTCAGACTGTAAGGACACAGCCCCAACTGGTAACTCCCACTTGTCGATTTATTCATACATTTCTAGGAGGAATAACAAAGGAACGGCACAACCCAGAGTTCTAAGAAAATATGCTTCAGAATTGTTATTTAATGGGGAATACAATTATTTACTAAAACAGACATGTCAGGAGAGGTGACAGGTTCTCTTTAATGGAACAGTTTAGGAAAAATTGACATGCTGCATACCTCCAAACTGTCCCGTTTTTCGTGGGATTGTCCCGCGAACGGTCCTCAAATTGAGCAGGGATTATAGAAATCTGCCTTAGGGGGGATTCACACGAGCGTGTATTGGGTCCGTGCGGGCCGCGTGGTTTTCACGCGCCACGCACAGACCAATACAAGTCTATGGGGCAGTACAGACAGTCCGTGCTTTTTGCGCAGCTTTTGTCAGCTGCGCAAAAAGCGCAACATGCTCAATATCTCCGCGTATTTCGCGCATCACGCACCCATTGAAGTCAATGGGTGCGTGAAAACCACGCAGGTCGCACGGAAGCACTTCCGTGCGAACCGACTGAAACAGCGCACCAGCTGTCAAAAGGATGAATGTAAACAGAAAAGCACTACGTGCTTTTCTGTTTCCAAACATCCAAACGGAGTGTCTTTGAGATGAGCGAACCCGGACAACCGAACCGAACTTCACCGGGTTCGGCCGAACTCGTTTTGGCCGAACCCGGCAAAAAAAATTCCGGTATGCGATGTCAGGAGATAGTCACTGTCCAGGGTGCTGAAAGAGTTAAACTGTTTCAGCACCATGGACAGTGACTTCCGATCCCAATATACATGAACCTGTAAAAAAAAAACGAAGTTCTGACTTACCGATAACTCCCGGCTTCTTCCTCCAGTCTGACCTTCCGGGATGACAATTCAGTCCAAGTGACAGCTCCAGCCAATCACAGGCCAAGCACAGGCTGCAGCGGTAACATGGACTGCCGCGTCATCCAGGGAGGTGGGGCCCGATGTCAAGAGAGGCGCGTCACCAAGGACGCGTCACCAAGGCAACGGCCGGGAGGGAAGTTCTCGGTAAGTACGAACTTTTTCTTTTTTTTTAACAGGTTTCTCGATGTTGTGTTCGGCATTCACTGTCGAGGGTGCTGAAAGAGTTACTGCCGATCAGTTAGCTCTTTCAGCACCTTGGACAGTGACGGGCGTCGACTAGCCTCATCTCTATGATGGCGGCTGCATGAAAATCACGCAGCCGCGCATCATACACGGATGACACACGCAGCTGTCAAGTGTTTTTTGCGCGCGCAAAACGGCGCGTTTTTTGCGCGCGCAAAAACGCAACGTTCGTCTGAATCTGCCCTAAAAGTGGGAATTGTCAGTTATGTTTTGTGGACGTTCCCAGGGGCGGGGCTTAAGTGTCCTGCGAATGGGGATGCAAATGTTGGGAGGTATGCATACTGTGTTATGCCTAGTGCAGGGCCTGAAGTGTCTGAGCTTGACACAGGAATTCAAAGAACACCAAAGAAAGAACTTATGACAATGCCCCTCAGGCCCTGCACAAGGCATAACACAATTCAGGGGCGTAACTATAGGGGATGCAAAGGTTGTGGTCGCACATGGGCCCCAGAGCCATAGGGGACCTGATAGGTCCCTCTGCCCCAGATAAGAAGACCAGCACTGTAAATTATGTGTGATAGTTGTGGGGCTCTATGACAGATTATGGATTGGTTGGGGCCCAGGAACTTTAAAGAGAACCTTTTACCTGCCCATACATGTGCAGCTAAGTACAGCATGTAATGGGCAGGGCTTCACAAACACGGTCTCACTTGAAATTATTTTTCTAACTTCCTCCATTATTTACATATCGGTGCCATTATATTTGGCGCCGATATGTAAATAAGCCCCTGAACTGTCAATGGGGCATTTCTATATAACTAAATGGCAAGGGGGCCGTGATCTCTTTGCTCTGACACTGTCCAATCAGCTGCGGACAATGTCAGGACGGCTTGCGCTGTGCTCCCTCCCGCGAGAACACACAGACTGAGAGAGCGCTCCCTACAGAACCACCAGTTCGTAGCTGATAGGACAGTGTCAGAGCGAAGACATCACAGCCCCTTGCCAATTATTTACATAGAAACCCCCCATTGACAGTTCAGGGGCTTATTTACATATCGGGCGCCAAATATAACAGCACCGATATGTAAATAACGGAGGAAGAGAGTAAAGTGCCCCAGGGTTTGTGAAGCCCGGCCTATTACATGCTGCACTCAGCGGCACATGAATGGGCAGGTGAAAGGTTCTCCTTAAGTGACGCCTCTGCACAGTGTATCTGTGTAGATTCCCTCTAAAAGGAAGAAATAACAGTTACTTTGTAAGAGCTCAGACAAGCAGTGCGGGATGTGACAAGCTTGTAACTGTTTCCAATAACAAGCAGCAAAATTATTTCCTGCAAGCTTGAATGTGTGATTGCCTATGTAACATAGGTCATAAAGAAGGGAATGCGTAGAATTGACATAATAAATAATAATAATAATAATCATCATCATAATAGAAAGTATTGATAACATTGGGTAACATTAGATGACTATTTATTCTTCTTATCGCACTAAATATTAGGGTGAGTTCACCACCCTCCATCATCCACAGGTGTCCGAGCATTACTGAAACTTGGAACCAAGGTCACCAATGCATCACTGGCATTGGTGACCCCAGGGTAAAATAATAATAATAATAATAATAATAATAATAATAATAATAATAATAAATATATATCTGTTCTTGGGCCAGGCTCATATTAACAGGAACTTGTAATATTAACTGGCATTTCTCATCCTGAGATTTTTGGTTGTTTAATTTGCAATTATTGGGAGTGGGTATTAAATAATTAATAAATGAAGCAATAACTAATTTATAAGAATATCTTTGAAAATACTTTCCTTGTGTAACACTCCAGGAGGCTGAAAATACTCATTTGTATGTAGCTGGTTGTATTCTTACCTTTTGTATACAGAATTAAATGTAGCAATTATCAGTTACCTGTTGAACCATAATGGGCCAATAGATGGCGGTAGAGGACAATGGTCTGTACCGTTACTGCGATCGTATGAAGAAGTTCTTAAAAGGTCATACGTCTTGTGGTGTCACTTGACCTGGGACCAGACTAAGACTTCTTAGTCATAAGCGTATAACTAATTATTTTTCTACACTTATGTAATGCGCAACATAGTAGCTGGAAGATTACGGAGTCACGGTAGCCAATCTGTAACTCTGAGGAGTTAACTTCTTGATACCAGGGCAATATAGTATATAAGTTAGTAGTCAGGGGCAGCCATTCAGCTTCTCTGCAGGGAAAGCAATAAGGTTATGTTTGCGAAGCATAATACTATGGCCCCATACATATGACTGCATTCAAGATCTCTGTAGTATGGATCCTGAATATGAAGAACATTGAAATCTATTTTACTCAGCGGCACATCATGGCAAGAAAAAAAAGTTGTGGCATTGAGCATTACATGCCATATTATGGTGCTATTAGGAGGGTGCCTCATATAGGCACCACAGGGTGGCACAAGGAATACCCATAATGCAGTCCATTAGGTTTGCTCACAGGCATTAGCCGTGTGCATGGCGCCTAACTAAGGATGAGGCTGCACACACCAACTTTTGAACACTGCGTTTATACATAGCTGTGTCAAATCTACGGAAAATCCGCAGCCAAATCCGCAGCATGATCTAAATTCCGCACTGATTTTTTTCCCCCACATTTGGATTGTTTTTATGTTTTTTTTTTAAAACCCATCCAAGTATTGTACTGTGAAATTGTTGTGCATTTTTAGGGTGGAATACGCAACGAAAAATTCAGACAAAATCCGCAATTTCTTAACATACTTTAAGTTGCAAGTCTGCAACTGTTGTATGAAAGATACTATTGAAACTGTCGCTCCACAAAGACAAAGCCCCAGACTAAGGCCTCATGCACACGACCGCAGTGTTTTCCTGGTCCGCAAATTCCAGGACCGTGTTCCGTGAAATGTCCTCCGCAGTTCATCCGTATGTAATCCGCAGTTCATCCGTATGGAAGCCGCAAAATGCGGATAAAAAAAAAAAGCCTAGGTAAAACAGGATGACGACAGAACTCATTCCCGGTCGTCGCCTAGCAACACTTCCGCGGGGACCCGTGAAAACACGGATAGTGTGTATGGGCCCATAGAAATGAATGGGTCCGCAATTCTCCCGTGGATTTTCGGGGGAATTGCGGACGCAAAAACTCGTTCGTGTGCATGGGGCCTAAGGGTCCTAAGGGCCTAAGGGTCCTATTACACGGCCCGATATGGGCCGTGAAAATGAGCGCCGATCAACTAGACAGCTCGTTGTTTGGCGCTCGTTTGCTCCTTTCACAATGATTGATTATGTATGGGGACGAGTTCTCGTTACTGTGATCGCTCGTCCCCATATATTTCCATCATGTCGGCAGCGCATCTCTCTGTTTGCCCGATCATTGCCGGTGTAATAGGGCCTTTACACTGGAAGCCCATTCTCACGGTTGCCTCATTCACACAAGTGTTATTCTTTTGTTTTATTATCTTTAATAGATTTCAATAGGACAATAACTGATGACATATTTTCTCATTTTTTGTGTATTTTCCTGAACAATGAAGCATGGCCTTATGTTATAACAGCAAATAGAGAAACAGGTTATAGTGAATTGCAGTTTTGGGATATACATTTACTCATCCTTTCTTTGAATCCATTGTACAAAATTTTTTTTACGTTGCATCCAAAAACTGGAAGTGTTCAGCTAAACAGGGACATGAGGGTAGGAAACATTCCAGCAAAACGGCACTGTCAACTATCGGGTGGAGTTTGTAAACAGTGATATCCATATAATGAGCCGAATTATTATTTTTTTAATTTTAGATTTTTCATTCAACACAATGTAACATTTTTACAGGAATAGAATCACTTTTAAAACATATATTGCAATACACGCTTTATAATACAAAATTACTTTTAAAACTTTTACCACAACCCTTGACACCCAACCCCCCAATAAAGCCCCTTGCCCTTACCCACCCCAAGACAAGCATGGAATTAGACTACTCGAAAATTACTAGAAATTACACAGGAATAGAATCACTACCATTGGCCCCAGTAGCAATTTTTAAGGTAACTCCAGCAGGTACTATTATTGTTTATTTTTTCATATCTTATGATTGTTTTCACATTATGGATCCATGCTTCTACAGCCAGAGGAGTGTAAGGCCCTTTTCACACAAAGTTTTTTGACCCACGTCGGAAAACGCGCCAAAAAACGGCCGGAAATGCCTCCCATTGATTTCGATGGGAGGCGGAGGCATTTTTTCCCCTCGAGCGGAAAAAGAAGCGACACGCCCTATCTTCTGGCGTTTACGTCTCTGACCTCACATTGACATCAATGGGAGGCAGATAAAGCATTTTTCGCTGCGTTTTTGCCCGCGGCGCTCAATGGCCGCAGATGAAAAACACCGCGAAATACGTCGGGAAAAACACGGCAAACGACTCAGTGTGAACAGGACCTTAGAGATCCATTTTCTAACGATCTGAAGTTTGGCGATAAACAATAACTTTATTACACCATTTTCCCTATCTCTAGGTACATTTAAAGCAGAATCATCTCCCAGTAATACTAATTGGGGAGAGAAAAAAATATCCACTTCCTGACGGTCCAAAATTTCTCTATAGGATGTGCATAGTCGGCCTCCACTACCCCATATCTGGGACAGTTAGATGACTTTTTTTTATAGATTCTATTCAGGAACACCGGAGTGTAATAAAGTCTGTGAACTATATTGAATTGTATCAATTGGTGATTCCTGTTTAATGAGGCTCTACTAATGTTTTTATATATAATATCCCATTTTATCTTCCCTACACATTTCAGATCATTGTCCCGTTTTTCAATACTCCTAAATTCAAATTTATCTGAATTAACCTCTAACAATGTTTTATAGATATTAGATAGGGCCTTGACCCCGACTTCTTGGATGAAAAATCTTGAACAGAAGCCATTCGTAACATCCTTATAAAGGAGCAATTTATTGTACAAGTGATCAAGGACGTGTTTTAATTGAGCAGAGGGGAACCTTTCCTTTGAGGATAGATCAAAAACCGCTGAAAGCTGCTCCTATGATTTAATTTTCCCCTCCTCCACTACGTCTAGTATACACCTTATTCCTTTTTGTCTAAGGGCATGCCCCACGTGGCGGATTTTCTCCGCAAGTGTCCGCATCAATGCCGCACATAATCCGCATTGCGGATTACGCTGCGGATCTGCCCAAAATATGCAGTAAATTGATGCGGACTAGCTGCTGCGGACTGCGGAAAAAGTGCTTCCCTTCTCTCTATCAGTGCAGGATAGAGAGAAGGGACAGCACTTTCCCTAGTGAAAGTAAACGAATTTCATACTTACCGGCCGTTGTCTTGGTGACGCGTCCCTCTTTCGGCATCCAGCCCTACCTCCCTGGATGACGCGGCAGTCCATGTGACCGCTGCAGCCTGTGATTGGCTGCAGCCGTCACTTAGACTGAAGCGTCATCCTGGGAAGCCGGACTGGAGACAGAAGCAGGGAGTTCTCGGTAAGTATGAACTTCTATTTTTTTACAGGTTGCTGTATATTGTGATCGGTAGTCACTGTCCAGGGTGCAGAAACAGTTACTGCCGATCGCTTAACTCTTTCAGCACCCTGGACAGTGACTATTTACTGACGTCTCCTAGCAACGCTCCCGTAATTCCGGGAGCCCCATTGACTTCCTCAGTCTGGCTGTAGACCTAGAAATACATAGGTCCAGCCAGAATGAAGAAATGTCATGTCCAAAAAGCAAGACGCATCCGCAGCACACATAACATGTGCATGACAGCTGCGTACTTCATTGCGGAATTTAGAATCTCCATTGAAGTCAATGGAGAAATTCCGCCATGAGTCCGCAACCAGTCCGCCACTGGTCCGCAACAGACAGAGCATGCTGCGGACACCAAATTCCGCTCCGCAGCCTATGCTCCGCAGCGGAATTTTACTCAACGTCTAAACGAACACTTCTAAATTAAAGTGGAAGTCAATGGAGAAACGGCTCCGCTGCGGATTAACGCTGCGGAGTGTCCGCAGCGGAATTCAAGTGAAATTCCGCCACGTGTGAACCCAGCCTTAGGAGAGGAAGCTCTGAAATATCCTTGAGCTGCTCTAACCATGAATTATGCTACTGAGGCGAGAATTCTATTCAACTTTTCTTTCCTAGAATTTTACCCATGAGAGTCCAACAGTCATGTTGGCACAGTTGCTACTGCACCGGATAGTAATTGGCCGGACTCTAAGGGCATGTTGAGACGTGGCGGAATTTTGACGCTGCAAATGTTGGTGCAGATTTGGGGCAATTACGCAACGAATCTGCAGCACAATTTGCATATTTGACAGGTAATTCAGACGTTGCAGATATCACAGCGGACTTGCCACAGATTTCAGTTTTTGCTATGCAAATGCTGAAATCCGCAGTGAAATTACGCTTCTTCTCCATGCTGCGGAGGGGAAAATTCTGCTTCGCAGCCTGATTTCCGTACAGTTATTTTCTGCAACATCTGAAGTAACTTTCCTAAAAATGTATAGAAACAAATGTAAAAAACATCTGCTGCAGAATTCCACTGCGGACTGTCCGCAGCGGAATTCAACAGCAATTCCGGCAGGTGTGAATGTGCCCTTTGGCTGGGTTCACACACCCTATTTACGGACGTAATTCGGGCGTTTTAACCTCGAATTACGTCCGAAAATACGGCTCCAATGCGCCGGTAAACATCTGCCCATTCATTTGAATGGGCTTTACGATGTTCTGTGCCGACGGTCATTTTTTAAGTAAAAAAGACGCCCGCGTCAAACAAGTGCCTGTCACTTCTTGGGACGTAATTGGAGCCGTTTTCAATTGGCACCATAGAAAAACAGCTCCAATTACGTCCGTAATGGGCGCAGCTAAAAACGCCGGCAACATGCCATTACGTCTGAAATTCAGGAGCTATTTTCAGCCGTAATGGACGCTGCCGTGTGAACATACCCTAACACTTCAAAAAAATTGGAGTATTAACCTTTGGTCTTAGACATAACCCACAGCAAAAATTTACCCTTGTTCCATTCCTTAATGTAAAGTAGTTGGGCTGCCAAAAAATACAAGGGATCTCATGGAATGCCAAACCTCCTTTTGTCTTTGGAAGGCAAAAAAATTCTAGTTTTATCCAAACCCTTTTCCTCCCCCATATAAGTTTGTTGAACATAATAATAATTCTTTTGAAGTCCTTATCATGGATCACGACTGGGCATACTCCAAAAATAAACAATAATTTAGGTAATGCAACTGCTATTATCAGAATAATTCTGTCAGCTTTTGATAAAGGTAGTTTACCCCAAATTTTTGTTTTTCCCCCAGTTGTTTTATCTTAGGGGTAAGGTTAAGAGCCACGAAATCTTCTATTTCATTGGAAATTTCAATTCCTATGCCTTTTCGTTCTAGCGATTGGTGGGGGTCTCAGTTCTCGGACCCCCACCAATCCAAACTTCCGACATGTTACTATGACATGTCAGAAGTTTGTCAAATGTTTAGCTGCACTTTAAGGCTATGTTCACATGCTAATGTTTTTGGAGCTGTTTTTCTATTGACACTATGAAAAACGGCTCCAAAAATGTCTCAAGAAGTCACATGCACTTTTTATGGGACGGTGTTTTTCTCATTGAAATCAATGGGCAGATGTTTGAATGTGTTCAGCTTCCGTTTTTTCAGGCATTTTTCGAGGCGTTTACACGCTTAAAAACGCCTGAAAACACAGCGTGTGAACATGCCCTAAAGGAATATTCCGAGAATCGACAATTATCACCTATCCATAGGAAAGGTGATAATTGTCTGATCACTGGGGGCCTCCACTGCTGTGACTCCCACCGATTGTGAGAGCGGGGCTCCTGAACTCCCCTTTCCTCCTCACTGCAATGATTGAAGAGCTTGAATGGAGTAGAGAATGAACACGCGCCCACTGCTCTATTCAATGTCTATGTGTCTGATTGAAACATTCAAGAGCTGTACTCAGTGGCGTAACTACCGCCGTAGCAGCCGTAGCGACTGATACGGGGCCCACGGTATAAGGGGGCACGTGTCGCCCGCCGGCACGGGCCCACACCATGGCCGCAGGCTCCGCTAGCAGCCGCTATGGCTGCTACAGCGGGACGCCACTGAACACTACGGCAGAGCAGGGAGGTATCTCCCCGCTCTGCCATTAAACAAAAGACATGTATCCCCTCTCCACAGGACAGGGGATACATGTGTGATCGCTGGCAGCGATAGGGAGAACGGGGGACTGAAAGTCCCCTGAAGTTCTCCATCACAAACCTCTGACTTCCGGGGTCTGTGTCGGCAGCTCCGTAGAAATGAATGGAGCGCCGGTCGCGCTTGTGCGCATTTCTACGGAGCTGCCGACACAGACGCCGGAAGTCAGTGGACTTTCATGGCGTACCCTGCAGGGGGGGGGGCTGTATGGCGTTCCCTACAGTGGGGGGGGGCTGTATGGCGTTCCCTACAGGGGGGGCTGAATGGCGTTCCCTGCAGGGGGGGTGCTGTATGGCGTTCCCTGCAGGGGGGGGGGCGCTGTATGGCGTTCCCTGCAGGGGGGGGCGCTGTATGGCGTTCCCTGCAGGGGGGGCGCTGTATGGCGTTCCCTGTAGGGGGGCGCTTTATGGCGTTCCCTGCAGGGGGGGGGCGCTGTATGGTGTTCCCTGCAGGGGGACGCTGTATTGCGTTCCCTACAGGGGGGGGGCTGTATGGCGTTCCCTACAGGGGGGGCTGTATGGCGCTGTATGGCGTTCCCTACAGGGGGGCTGTATGGCGTTCTCTACAGTGGGGGCTGTGTGGCGTTATGGCCATACAGCCCCCTCTGTAGATAACGCCATACAGTCCCCCTGTAGATAACGCCATACAGTCCCCCTGTAGATAACGCCATACAGTCCCCCCTGTAGATAACGCCACACAGCCCCCCTGTAGATAACGCCACACAGTCCCCCTGTAGATAACGCCACACAGCCCACCCTGTAGATAACGCCATACAGTCCCCCCTGTAGATAACGCCACACAGTCCCCCTGTAGATAACGCCACACAGTCCCCCCTGTAGATAACGCCACACAGCCCCCTGTAGATAACGCCACAAAGTCCCCCCTGTAGATAACGCCACACAGCCCCCTGTAGATAACGCCACAAAGTCCCCCCTGTAGATAACGCCACACAGTCCCCCTGTAGATAACGGCATACAGCCCCCCCGTAGTGAACGGCATACAGTTCCCCTGTAGATAACGCCATACAGCCCTCCTGTAGAGAACACCACACAGTCCCCCCTGTAGATAACGCCACAAATTCCCCCCTGTAGATAACGCCACACAGTCCCCCCTGTAGATAACACCATACAGCCCCCCCTGTAGATAACGCCACACAGTCCCCCCTGTAGATAATGCCACACAGTCCCCCCTGTAGATAACGCCATACAGTCCCCCTCTGTAGATAACGCCATACAGTCCCCCCTGTAGATAACGCCATACAGTCCCCCCTGTAGATAACGCTATACAGTCTACAGGGGGGACTGTATGGCGTTATCTACAGGGGGGGGGGCTGTAAAAAAAGGCACTATCTACAAGGGGGGGATGTGTGACACCCAGGGGAGGCGGGGGCCCCAGTCAAAAGTTTGCTATGGGGCCCAGTCTTTCCTAGTTACGCCCCTGGCTGTACTCTGCTGTTTCCGTCATTCCCATAGACATTGAATGGAAGAGCGCACGCATACTCGACCTCTGCTCCTTTCACTATTCTCCTCATTGTGGTCGAGCCCCCCATTCTCGCGATTGGTGTAGGTTCGAGCAGTGCGGGTCCCAGTGATCAGACAATTATCACTTATGTTGTGGATAGGAGATAATTGTCGATTCTTGAAGCAGCCATGTGTACATTTTAGACCACCCTTTACAAATAAAAAATTATTCTGAAGTCATCAAACTGTAATAAGAATAGGAGAGGATGTGAATCTAGTTATGTAACAGATGTGGTGAGTGCATTCATAAAATTCTGTGAACCCTGCTTTTATTGTTAACCTCAATTATATTATTGCATATCATATTATATTATGACTAGCGCATGTCATACTGTGAATTATTAGAAAGCTCGAAGTTATTACAGATTTTATGCAGCATGCAGCTTTGGCGCTTTTTTGGTCCCATAATTCTTTGGGATCTCGAAATTTGTCTACAATTTTACGGGATAGGATCTACTACAACATATGCATAATGTACTAAAGGGGTCCGACACTTATATAAAACAAGGTCACCCATTAAGTGCTTACACCTTTGTATATACACCGTGCTAAAATGTTTCCACTAAGAACCACTTAACAATGACTTCTCACCTCTCCTGTCTGTTTTAATAAACACTTTTTCCCAAAAATAAAATAACAATTCTGGATCACCTTTCTTAGAACTCTACGTTATGTTGTTCCTCTGTTATTTCTACTGGAAATGTTTTACTAAATTGACAACTAAATTGACAACTGAGTCTTAGACCGAATTAAGACGAACGTAGAGTATGTCCGTGCGACGGCCGTTAAAACATCGGCCGTCACACGGATGTATTTTAATGGGGCCATTCACACAGCCGTTGTTTCAACGGACCGTGTGAAGGGTCCATTGAAGAATAGAACATGTCATATTTTGTTCTGTTTTTGTTCTGTTTTCACGGATCCCTCAATAGAAGCATGGGGGCACATTGGACATGAAAAAGTCACGTTTTTCACGTCCAAGTTTCCCCACATTCGTGTGAGTCTGGCCTTACTATTCTCTTTGTCGATGGGGCATATCGCTACATACTCTCACAATGTCCAATCAATTCTGATAGTGTCCGACTATGTAGGAACACACCCTATGACGAGGGGAATGGTAACACCCAGTTGTCAACTTATCCATACATTTCCAGGAAGAATAACAAAAGAACAGCCCAATGGAAAGTTCTAATGTGCTCCAGAATTTTCATTTTATGGGGTATACATGTATTTACTATAACAGGAGAGCTGACGGGTCCTCTTTAAGAGCATGTATAAGTAAAGAGGTGCAAGGACATCTTCGCTGTTACGAAGATCGGTCCATTTTGGGATTCAGCCCTCACCTTGTACTATTTTACCTATAAAAGGAAATAGCATTGTAGCATTATATAGTTGTGCTTCTCTGAGCAAGACAATATCACAATCTGTTCCCCGTCACAGTGCAGGGTCAATTCTCCATGCTACTGGCAATCTTCACACTCTGTCTAAGAGATTCTGCTTAGTAGTTTACTGTAAGGAATGGACACAGTTTTTTTGAGAACAAAGAGAAATGGTCCTCGTACCTGCCCAGTGATCTCTGGATTGATATGTCTTTGAGCTGTCCTCTTTTGTAAAGTCTCTTAATATTCTACTTAAATAATACGAAGAGATGACGTCCGCATATCCTTATTTGATCTTTTATTGTTAATGCCCCAACAGTTCCGGCTTATAAGAAATACTTTTTTTTTTTAATATACTTCTCATTATTTCTAAATTCCTTTGCTTTTCTATGTGACAATCACAAACGCTGTTAAGGCATCTGGAGTCAGTCTGATGGGGGATGTGACGTGTGTCCAACACACATCACATGTGACACACGTCACATCCCCCATCAGACTGACTCCAGATGCCTTAACTCCTAAGTCATCACCCCTATAACCTCAGTTTTATTGCCCGGCTTATCTTAATGATGTATCACTTCATGTACTAATTGTCTTTGTGTAACATCTAAATGTTGTGCTTTTTTCTAAGTCATTCATATTGTCTCTGGCTAACACGGTACTACACTATTTTTTACTGTACTACATATAAAGAATATAAGACAGTTGCAGAGCTTTTGTTTATATAATAGATAGTTACATAGTGCGGTTGAAAAAACGATATTACATCCATCAGTTTAACCAGGGACAGGAAGGATTTACATAAATCTGGAAACATCTTTGCCTAAAAATATATAGATCTATAAAAAGCCAGTTTCTGTACATGACTGAAGCAGAGCGACGTGTAGTGATGGAAGTAGGGTTCATAGTATCCCATTCTCCTCCAAACACATTACAAGGACAACCCTGCCATGACAATGTACAGCATTCGACATGCACTGACTCACATTTTGCCCCTTTCTTCTTACCAAGATGTTTCTCAAAGGATCCGCAGTGACTAAAGGCCCTTTTACACTGGCCGATAATCAGCCGGCGCAGCGAGCGCCAATCAATGAGACATCGTTGATCGGTGCTTGTCATGGGGTTCGTTAAGTTAATACACGATCAACAGAGCCAGTGACGACAGGGCAACTCCAACACGATTTATTGCATCCAATGCTGACAGAACAAGTAGCCTTCACTGCAGGAACAGCACACAGTCCACAAAATAAGGTAATCACAGGAACATCCTCAGAGCGCTGACCTCAGCTTCAGCTCTCCTGAAGGTCTAAATCCAAAACTCCCATCCTCCCCAGGACAAGCGCTTATATACCCCTCAGGGGAGGAGGAATATCTTGGCAGTTTCTAGTCACCATCATTATAATGACTTTAGTTTGTATCTCTACTGTCTGTAAGTGAGTTGTGTCTTTTGTGCTATTATGTGTATTGCCCATCTATTGTCTGCCACAGCCGAAATGGGGACACAGGGGGGGGGGGGGATAATTGGATCTGCTTTGTTTGCTGGTCTGCACTCTAACTGAGTGATGGTGGTGCCTCCTGATGACCCCCTGTAGAGACTGGACAATGAGGTCACTTTATGTCTTGTGGACTGTACCTCGGACTCATCTGATTGTCCTTAGGCTGGAGACACGACCCGTGGTACCTGATTACAGAATCATTCCTCTCTGCTGAGGACTCACAATAATCCAAACATAATGCACCATCACAACCTCTCCCCTCATATAATAAGTGAGCTGGCCATGTGGCCTACACAGGCCACTGGCCACGTCACTCAAAACCCACTTATTACAGTTCAATAGGAAATATCCACAGGCTGTAAATAAAGTCCAGTGCACATGTATATCTGGGGCAAAGAGCAATGTCTGGAAACACCATCACAAGGTTCAAGAAATTTCTGCAAAAGTTCCCCATCATCTTTGTGTTTCGGAAGACCTAATCCGATGGCTTCCAGGTTAGTCCAGCCTGTGAGATGGAGACTCTGGGGTCAGGAGGTTTCTTGGGACCTTTTATCCAGTTTACAGATTGATTTCTGCAGACTCTGCATGGTCCATCCAGACACTTTCCTCCCCACTGCATCCCACCACAATATATTGGGTAATGCTGGCATACTATCTGACCCATCACCCAGGCAAAGATCATACCAGAAAATACAGTCACTGCTCAGAATTATAGTGAGTCCTGACAATTTGGTGGCAGAAGATGGGGAGGTAGAAGTCCAATCGGTTTGAGATAACAATGGCCATGGCCATATTTTGAAAAGGGTCTGAAGTCTCACCATCATGAAGGTCACCACTGCTGTTGGGACCAGTGTCTTGTTGTCCTTCGCAGACCTGCTCTTTGGATTTGAAGGCCCTGGCATAGTATCACTCATCCCATGAGGAGGGAAATGAGGTGAACCTGAGCCCCGTGTTTTATGAGCCCATTATTAGATGCAGTAGCTGCCACTGTTCTCTTTATGCCCATGCTAGTAACATTACAGCTAATAATGTAAAATAATGTCTTTATAACAGATTGAACCTAAATTAAATCTCAATAAAATAACGTGTCCATTTGTACATGCGTCTAAGGCAGTGAAAGTAGTTGCACTGGGTATATTGAACTCAATGATCACATAGATACATTAAATAACTACACCAGGTTCTATCACTATTCACAGGCTTTAGGACCTCAGGCTTGACACTGAGCATCTAGAAAGGACATGCAATTTATAATTCACTTATCCCTGGAAAATATCATGATAAGTATTATTAGTAATAAGATGCTGATTATATTTCTTTCAGACAAGGCCGGTGATAACATGAGTTAATGTAACTCACATTGACCAACCACTATAGCCTGGCAAGTGCCAATTAAACCCGTCAGTGCAACTCTTACATCTTATTTATAGGAAGACAAAAGCTAAGGGGCCGGATATCGCCCTCTGTCATTGTGATATATTGATATTTATCCAGCCAGGTTAAACACTCAATTGGTAGCAGCCAGCAGCTCAATAAAGGCCATTAGCGGAAGTAACTGCAGGAATGTAGTCAATCCCTGGAGGGTATAGTCAGGGACAGGATGGATATGGCAGGGCTTCAGGTACAGTACACTGAGTGACAGCAGAATCCAGAGAATAACCCATTAAATCTCTGCGCATCTGTTCGTAAAGTCTCAAAGATCCCTGTGGAACATTCACTTCTTGGGTTTCTTCATCTCTGAGGAGAGACAAGCGCTGACTGTTGTAACAATAAGGCCATGTTCAGACGTGGCAGAATTTTTCCGCTGCAAATGGTGCAGATTCGGGGCAATTACGCAACGAATCTGCAGCAACATTTGCATATTTGACAGGTAATTCAGACCTTGCAGATATCACATCGGACTTGCCACAGATTTCAGTTTTTGCATTTGAGAGGCTGAAATCCGCAGTGAAATTCCGCTGCTTCTCCGCAAAATAATGTGCATACTGCAGAGCGAAAATTCTGCACTGCAGCCTAATTTTCACACAGTTATTTTCCGCAACGTCTGAACTAAGTTTCCAAAAATGTATAGAAACAAATGTAAAAAATGGCTGCTGCAGATTTCCACTGCGGACTGTCAACAGCAATTCCACAACTTCTGAACGTGGCCTATGTCCTTTGCTTGCATTGGATGCATTTTCACAGGCTTGTGAAAAGTTTGTCCTGCTGAGTGCAGGACTAGGTATGTATCGGTTTGCTACCTCGAACATTTCCATTCACTGACAGCAAGCAAATATCTTAATACTGAGGAGTAATTGAAACACAAAGTATATTAGAAACTTGTATAACTTTTTATAATTCAGTGTAGAACATTCAAGATTGGTGCTTAGCAAGTTACAAAGAACCCCTGACATCAATGAGGCAAAAGCATAGATTGAAATTTAATAATGTATTCCGCAGAAATTAAAAGGAATTAAAATGGTAAATTGAAGATTTGGTGTAATTAGGGATCCCCTGCTCAGATAAATTAGTGAGATTAGTGCAACAACAGATCATGTCAATGGGTGGCACTGCCGAGCTGCTCCATGAGATAGAATTACGTTATGTGTGTGACTTGTGTATTATAGAACACAATATATACATATCTATTTATTTATCACAGTTTTATATGTTTATATCATACTGTGTGGTTGTTAATACAAAACAGAAACTGCACTGTGTGAACAAGGAATGGACAGGCATGGCATTTCATATGCCAGTCTTAACCAATTCGCTGAAGTAAGATGTGACACATTTATTAGGAATGCCTCTTAATAGATGTGTCGCATCTTTCTGATGAATCACATAAACAACACAAAAGTTTGAACTGCACATTCCAACAAAATAAAACAAAACGCGTATAAGGTGCAAGAACGCCTGTGACTGCAAATTTATACAGCACACAAAAAATGGCGACAGCACACTGCAAACACTAATGCTTTTGGGGATGCCAATGGGTTCCTACCATCCCCAGATATATGTAGGCTTAGTCCCAGTTCCGGATGTATGTGCAGCGTAGGTTACCCCTCAGAGGTCGCCTTGTCGTGGCAGGTGGGCTCATACAATTTTATCAAAATGTGCGCTAAGAACCTCACTATTGAAAATAGATTTATTAGTAATGCATATTTATTTATATTTAGTGGTTTAGGTTACATTGGTGTTCGCAGTGTGCTGTCAACATTTTTTTGTGTGATGTATAAATTTGCAGCCACAGGCGTTCTTCCACCTTACACACGTTTTGTTTCATTTTGTTGGAATGTGCTGTTCAAACTTTTGTTTTGTTTATGTGATTCATATATGTGGGGTTAGTGACTGCCTCCATTTTTGATCTTGCACTCCTTCCATTCTGCCCTGGGTGATTTTACTTAGTTTAATGCTGGTTCCTACCATCCCCAGGTATATGAAGGTTTAGTCCAAGTTCCGGGTGTATGTGCAGCGTAGGTTCCCACCTCAGAGGTCACCTTGTTGTGGCAGGTGGGCTCACACAATATGATCAAAATGTGCACTAAGAACCTCCCTATTATAAGTAGATTTAGCAGTAATGCATATTTATTTATATTTAGGGGCTTAGGTGGCATTTCTGATGGGATGTGCACCAAAATTGTGGTGTAATGACCGTGCCCCATCTACATCCCCATCACAAAAAATTTCAAATATACATAATCACCTCATAGCTCTTCTTCTCCCCACCGTGTCCCCTCCGGCTCCATTTTCATACCGTGGCTCGTACAAGGTACTGACGTCAGGCAGTGTCAGTACCGATGCAGCATATCACTTAATGTCGTCAGTGCTAGAGCCGGAGCGGACACAGTTAGGAGAAGCAAAGTGGTGAGGTAAGGTGAGATAAATTATATATTTTTTTAAAAGTATTCGATGGGGAAAAGCAAGGTAAGGGTCCCGACACGTTACCTTAGGCAACATTAATGGTTACATTGCTGGGCATCTGTGAACTGGGAGCATTTTGTTCATGCCCTGAAAAATATGGTGTCACTTGGTAAAAAGGTCTCTATGGCTCGTATGAACTCAGATTTAAAGGTTTCTTGTAAAGTGAAATGTGCATTATGGCTGCATGCTTTCTATGGTGCTTGAAACAGGGGTATAGCTAAAGGCTCATCCGCACTGGTGCAAAAGCTCTTTTTGGGCCCCTCAATTCTCTTCACGGCTGACGGCTTTCGCCCACACCTAACTTTTTAGCTGCATCGCTGGGTCTCCTAAGTGACCCATCAATAAAGCACTAGCAGCCATGGGCATTGCTAGAGTCTTACAGTATTACCCATGATAGGCTCAAATAATGGGCTCCAGCAGAGAGTATGGCACCATAGGCTTAGATACAGGACCCCAGCCGAGAGTATCACACCATAGGTTTAGATACAGGGCCCCAGCAGTCAGTATCACACATGATAGGCTTCGATACAGAGCCCCAGTAGACAGTATAACACATGATAGGCTTAGATACAGCCGCTCAGCAATCAGTATCCATATACTTACACTCCTCACTCCTGAGTCAAGTCCTCTTGCTCCTGAGTTGGGCCCTCAGATTTGGGAGAAGTGCTAGATCCTGATGCCATTCAGCATTATGACGTGATGTGCCCCACTCATACAACGTCCTGACGCTGAATGGCACCATGACCCATCGCTGTGTCCGAATCTGAAAAAGACCAGACTCAGGAGCGAGGAGGGTAAGTATATGGAGATGTTACTGTAACAGGGGTCTGTGTAGTTTACTACATATGCTACAGTCACTACATTAACGGCAGATAGACGTGTTGTGGGGGGCCGTGGGCCCCACAGTTTCAGGGCCCGGTCGCAATTGCAACCTCTGCAACCCTTCAGCTATGCCACTGGTTTAAAGGTTGGTTTAGTAGGACTGTGAGGGACTGGGTGTTGCGGCTGTAACATGGTCCATATTACAGCTGTTTTAAACCAGCCTAAAGATTGATAATGTAGCGTTGTTCTGATAGAACTTAATTCATATGTAAAATGTCTCAATATCTTGGAGTGGGTAATTCACACTTGAGTAATTCCTTTAGTCATCACTCCCTCGGTGGCTACTTGGCTCCTGGCTGTTGACTGATCCTACACCAAAGAGTATTTACAACTAAATAAAAAAAACAATCACCAGTAAATAGACCTTGAACTGAAATTCTTCTTTAGCCAAGTTCTAGCCTGCCAATTCTTCTTCTTATTATCTGATTCTGAGAAAGCTGGATGACAACCAGTATGGCTGATATTACAGCTCGCATAGGGAGCCAGCGCAGCCTCTGCTTTCATTTTGCTGCATAACTAAACAGATGTGCTGTTAGGAAAACTCTGTGACAGCCCTTGTCACAAAGCTCAGATACAAGCAGATATAACTGATGTTAAAATATTAGTTAGCACAAAAAAGTGAGAATAAAATAAATACATTTTTATTTTATTTTTGATATGCGGGCAAATTGATATGTTTGTATAGGAAATGGTTACCAAGAAGTTCAAATTCATTCCACTGACATACTGTTTTCTAGCTTAACAGGCACCTTATCATAAGAAGAAGACCTATTATAAAAATCAAAATGTCAATATCTATATAATTACAAAATCCTGAAATACTCCAGATAAAACTTTTCAGCGTGTGCTGTGTACACTGGCGACAGGTTCAGCTTTCATCTTATTATCATCATTATCATCAGAGGGAAAGATTAGAATTAAAGCTAACACCTCTATTATAAAACTGAGGGCAGATAACACAGGCTCAAACAATTGACAATAGATGATGCATGCCTCCCAACTGTCCCGCATCCTGCGGGACAATCCTAGATTAGATGCAATGTCCCGCTGTCCTAGACGGCAGGCTTCATTTCCCGGTTTCAACTGTATCTCCATCCACAGGACGTAGATACAGTAGAATCTAATGGTGGAGCAAGGAGCATGTCGGGCACCGTACCCCCCGATCAGACTACAGCCCCATGCCCATCGGACAATAAAAAAAACCTATGCTGACCTGACTGCCCCTCTTCGCTTTTCCAGAATTGGGTCCCCTCACGCTCTCACTACTAATACAATGTACTGACGTTGGGTAGTGTCAGGATGTTGTATGTGTTATGGCACTCAGGACGTTGAGTGCTGCGTCGCATATATGCCCCTGATGCTGCTCAATGTCAGTACCTTGTATGAGCCTCGGCCTGCTGTAATAGCCTGAGGGGACCCAGTGGGGAGAAGCAAAGAGGAGTGGTGGGATGAGCATACATATTTTTTAGTTTATGTTCGATGAGGGGGGAATGCATGGCCACGGCAGCGGTCGTTGCGTCACAATTGTGGAACACATCCAGCTGAAAGATGCAACACATTTATTAAGAGGTGTTAATAAATGTGTTGCATCTTACTTCAAATTTTTTTTATTTAGGGGCTGTTCACATATATCTGTTGTCTGTTTAAGTTTCCCTCCGGCGTGTTGCAGAAACTGATGCTAGAACGGATCCCATAACTTTCTATGGGATCTGTTCTGGCACAGGGAACATCAATTATTGAGCTGTACAGCGCTGGACCTGTGCAGGAGCCAGATCCAAAAACGCTACCTGCAGCGTTTTTGGGTCCAGTTCCCAGGGAGGTCCTGCGCCGTATCCTATCCAAATTATCTGTAGACAGAAGAACGCCGGGTGCTGCCGCATCCCCCTTCCGAAATGCATCATAGCATTGCTGGGGATTCCGCTCCAGGTGTAGCCCCTGACGTCACTGTCTATATATGGACAGTGACGTTAGGGGTTACTCCCTGAGCAGAATCCATATATGGACAGTGGCGTCAAGGGCTCCACCTGGAGGGAATCCCCGGCCACAGCGTCGGCAATGCTGCGGCTGGGGATTCCGCTCAGGGAGTAGCCCCTGATGCCACTGTCCATATATGCTATGCTATGCAATGCTATGACCGGGGATTCCACTTTGAAAGGGAGCTATAGTGGCGCTATCTAAGGGGGATAGCACTATATACAGGGAGAGGGTGGCGCTAACTTCAGGGGGGGGGGCATGGGTGGCACTAAATTACATTCCTGCTCCCTGGCCAGAGTGTTGGCAACACTGTGACCGGAGATTCCGCGTCTAGCGGTAAACCCTGACGTCACCGCCCATACATGGACATTGACGTCAGGGGCTCCTTTTGGAAGGGCGGTGGGTGGCACTATCTAGAGGGGGGTGCTGATGGCGCTATCTACAGGGTGTACTGTGGCATTATCTACAGATGGCACTGCATCATTATCAAAATGGGGTGGGTGGCGCTATATACAGAGGGCACTGCGGCATTATCTACAGTGGGTACTGTGGCATTATCTACAGAAGGAATTGCATTATTACCTAAAGGGGGGTGTGTTGCACTATATACAGAGGGCACTGTGGCCTTATCTACAATGGGGTGTGTGGCACTATATACAGAGGGCACTGTGGCATTATCTACACATGAAATTCACCTGTTTTAAAAAATTTGTCAAAAACGGAAACACGGAACAAATACAAAACAGATGCAAACGGCCGTCAAAAACGGAACGAGACAGCCGTTTTTAACGACTGACACCCGGACCCTGTTGTGTAAATAGAAAAAACAGCCATCCCGGCGTGGTGTGGGGTGGGTAGAAGATGCGGGTGGGATTGGGTAGCTGTAAAGGCGCCAAAATCGATCTACTCCCTGAAGTTAGGGCTTGTGTTTGGGGTCTTTGCAGGTCCACAAAGCTGCTTCTAAGATCTGATCTGAGGTGAGGTCAGTGGACAGCAGGGCTCTCCCTCTTGGCTTCGGCCTTGGCGCTGCACTGAATATTACAATGTGTGTGTCAGACTTCAGTGTAGCGCCGAGGCCGGAGCAGAGGAGAGCCTTGACATGGTACACAACAAGTATCTAATCTATCATGTATCCAATCTATCAAAAGCTATGCACCACTCTGATAAAATTGGCACATTTACAGACCCTAGACTACCTTTTTGGTGGACAATTGTGGTAAAAACTGATGTAAAAAATGGATGATAAAAACTGATGACAACTAATGACAACCGATGACAACTGATGGTTCAGTAGTAAAAATTGTGAAAAAGACTGATGGCAACTGATACATTTTTGCATCAGTTTTTGCATCAGTTGTAATCGCTTGAGAGACCAAAAAAAACTGATGCTGATACAACTGATATATGTAAACGCACCCTAAGGCCCCATGCACACGACCGTAAAAACTCTCCATAATTGCAGACTCATTCAGTTCTATTGGCCGCGGACACCTTTCCATATCGCTATGGATGGGTGTCTGTGTCGTAGAACTGTGCCGGGAATTATGGAGCATGTGAGATTTTTCGTGTTTTAAGGGTCGTGTTCCCATACTTTGTAAATGCGGGTGGCTGTCAGCAGCTGGCCGTGCCCGCAATAATTTGCCGTGATTACGGGCACGGCCGTGTGCATGAGGCCTAAACTTGGAGTATGAAACGTCAGTCTTTATAAATCTCCCCATATGTGTCTTAGGGTACGTTTTACGCCTCGAATTACGCCTGAAAAAACTACTCCATTACGCCTACAAACATCTGCCCATTGCTTTCAATGGGTTTTACGATGTTCTGTTCCCACGAAGTGTAATTTTACGCGTCGCTGTCAAAAGACAGCGCGAAAAACCTGAGTTGTTAAAAAAATGTCTGAAAATCAGGAGCTGTTTTCAGGCGAAAACAGCGCCGTAATTTCAGACGTATTTTGCTACTGCATGTAAACATACCCTAATGAGCACTAGGTTTCTTCAACCATGCACGTTATACAGTGACAGGAACAGTCTTTTTAAACCGTCCCTGTATTTGTCTTTAAACACAATTTTACAGTTTGCATCTAGACATAATCTACATGTATGAGGCCATCCATGATAATGTTTAACTCTGAGGGTATGTTCACACGGCCTATTTACGGACGTAATTCGGGCGTTTTTGCCCTGAATTACGTCCGAAAATAGCGCCTCAATAGCGCTGACAAACATCTGCCCATTGAAAGCAATGGGCTGACGTTTGTCTGTTCACACGAGGCGTAATTTACGCGCCGCTGTCAAATGACGGCGCGTAAATAGACGCCCGCGTCAAAGAAGTGACCTGTCACTTCTTTGGCCGTAATTGGAGCCGTTATTCATTGACTCCAATGAATAGCAGCGCCAATTATGTCCGTAATTGACGCGGCGTTCAAGCTGAAACTTCCCCATAATTTCAGCCGTTACGGACGCCCTCGTGTGAACATACCCTGAGGGTATGTTCACACGGCTTATTTTCGGACGTTTTTCCGGCCGCATAGAAAAACGCCCGCGATAAAGAAGTGCAGGTCACTTCTTGGGACGTGTTTGGAGCTATAGAAAACCAGCTCCAAAAACGGCCGTGAAAATCGTGAGTTGCTCAAAAAACGTCTGAAAATCAGGAGCTGTTTTCCCTTGAAAACAGCTCTGTATTTTCAGACGTTTTTGAGTTTGCGTGTGAACATACCCTTAAGGACACTAGTAAAATACAATGTATCTTATGGGATGCCTATGAAATAAACAAAATATCAGATGTGGAAAAAAACCAACGTAATGTAAGATAAGATCAATATATGCCTGTATCATAGGCATCAAAATAGAAACCCATGCACTAGAGGGTATGAGCTGGTGGTGTATGTGCCCAGGGTGTGGTACGTCAACAAGCCAAATTGCCTGGGCCAAAGTATTTAGATACAGGGTTAGGCTGGCTGCACACTTCAGCCTTTTTCTTCAGGGTGCTAGCCGTTTTTCTGACGACTAGCACCCTGACCCATTCATTTCAATGGGGTCATGCACACGTCAGTTTTTTTGACGGTCCCGTTGCTCCGTTCCGACAAAAGTAGAGCATGTCCAACTTTGGTCCGAGATTCCGTGACCGTGAGGCCCATGCAAGTCAATGGGGCCGCCAAAAATACTGAAGGCACACGGAAGGCATCCGTGTGCCGTCCGTGTGTGACGGAGCCATTGCCTAGCAACGGCCGGGCGGGCAGAAGTACATTACAGATATATTACACTAATCGTCAGCCACTTGTCTCTATCACTCACTGAAGAGGCTGCTGATTAAAAATAAAATAAAAATAAGTTCATACGTACCCCGGTCGTTGTCTTGGTGACGAGTCCCTCTTCTTCCTCCAGTCCGACCTTCCTGTATGACGCGGCAGCCTGATTGACTGCAGAGGCCGCTGCAGCCTGTGATTGGCTGCAGAGGCGGTCACGTGGGATGAAGCGTCATCCCTGGAGGCCGGCCTTGTGACGTCATCCAGACTTGCATGACCGCCACTACAACCTGTGATTGGCTGCAGCGGTGACATGGGATGAAACGTCATCCCAGGAGACCGGACCGGAGGAAAATGCAGGGAGTTCTGGGTAAGTATGAACTGATTTTTTTATTTCATAAATTGTATTTTGCGAGCGCCGAGCATGGTCATTCTTCAGCGCTAGTCACTGTGTTCCCATTTCATTTGGACTCTACATCCCATATATATGTTTAGATGTAATCCTGATGTATAAGTCTAATGTGCCCATAGATTTCTATTGGCCTGGTATATTCCATATGTGTATACAAGTGCCTAAACTGTATGAAATGGCATTGCCTGCTAGGTTTTTCTATTCAACTGGATGCCGCAAAAAAAGTATAGCAGTATATGCTTGTTAACAATAAGGGTATGTGCACACACACTAATTACGTCCGTAATTGACGGACGTATTTCGGCCGCAAGTCCCGGACCGAACACAGTGAAGGGAGCCGGGCTCCTAGCATCATACTTATGTACGATGCTAGGAGTCCCTGCCTCGCTGCAGGACAACTGTCCCGTACTGAAAACATGATTACAGTACGGGACAGTTGTCCTGCAGAGAGGCAGGGACTCCTAGCATCGTATATAACTATGATGCTAGGAGCCCGGCTCCCGCAATGTGTTCGGTCCGGTACTTGCAGCCGAAATACGTCCGTCAATTACGGACGTAATTAGTGTGTGTGCACATACCCTAAGAGAGACATATATTACTGCATAGGAATACAGGGTGCTGAAAGAGTTACCGCCGATCAGTGCAGCCCATTAACTATTTCAGCACCCTGTACAGTGACTAGCGCTGAACAACCCTGCTCGTTCAGCACCCTGGACAGTACCATGCTCGGCGCTCGGAAACGGAAACACGGAGTGCACACGGGAGTACACACGGAAATCACACGGCCGCTAAAACGGGCTCACGGACCCGTCAAACACGGCCGTGAAAACGGTGATGGAAGTGTGCACGAGGCCTTACGGCAAGAAACTGTATCATTAATTAACACATGTTTTCTCTATGGTAATTCCTCTAGATACGGCTTTTTGAGGTTCCTTGTGGACAGGTTTGGGAAACCCTGTCTTCGACCATTACAATCCACAATCGTCCAATTAAATCATAAGATTATAGTCATTATAATTTAACTCTACTTATCTGATTTTTTAATGCTATATAATAGATATAATAGATATTATAGTCCTTTTATTCTCAATTATGAACTACTGATTTGTTTTACTCTCTTGACCTGTGGCCAATGAGATTTCTATCTAATGAATACACTTATTTATAAGATGTGTCTCAGATTCTGCACCTGCATCCAATTCTTTAGAATAGTCACCTGTGTAAAGGGCACATCTTGATTCTCTCTCTATTCTCTTTCCCTACACAGTATGTTTCATTACAGAGAGCTACTATGTATCTCCCTTCCAATAAATCTTTAAGAAGCCAGTATGTAGTTAATGTCAGTGCAGGGTCGGGTGGAAGGAGAAGAGAAGATGTCAATTACCCCGGTTGGAGATCTTGCCTTAGGCATAGTGGGCTGTTTAGCAACCGTTCACTATTATTGGGTATGCTAAGTCTGAACTTTACTATACTACTTTAAGCAAGTATTTTATTTTCTTTGTTGCTGACATATCATGTATGTATCTTAACTTTAATAGGCATAAATGTGCAGTCACACCTCAGCAGTCTTCTTTAACGCTGCTCCTCTGATATAAAAAAATGAACCCAGAGATCTCCATCATGTTCAGAATCAAGATACACAGGACATTTTCAGCACAGCTTCACTGATAAAAACAAAGGTTTATTGGATACTATATCTGTCCATTTTCATAATTATCATTCTTAACTCCTTCCCGCCGCAGCCAATTTTCAGATTTGCATGTTAATTTTTCCCTCCTCACCATCCAAAAGCCATAACTTTTTTTTATTTTTTCCCATCGCTATAGTCCTATAAGGGCTTGATTTTTGTGGGAACTTTTACAAGGTACAAACTGTAAAAAAAAATATTTTGTGTTGCCAAATTCTGAGAGCCATAACCAGTGGCGTAACTACCGCTGTAGCAGCCGTAGCAGCTGCTACGGGGCCCGTGGCATGAGGGGGCCCGTGCCGCCCGCCGACACAGTGGTAGCGACGTCTCTAACATTTATGGGCCCGGCGGCACAGGCCCTCTCATGCCCGGTGTTGTCGCTAGCAGCGGAGTGGGCCCTGGTGCTAGTGACACCCACATTCACTTGCATCTGCATCCTCTGGACGTAGATACAAATAAATATTTTAGGCTGCTGCTGGCCCTCTGAGGAGGCGGGGGCGCCACTAAAACCAGCCGCCGTCACCCCCTTTTGCACCAATTGTACCTGCGTCTATAGCACGCAGGTACAAATACATGCATTATCGCTGAATGGCCGGGCACGCTCGGTGCCCAACCATTCAGCACCTTACAATGATGCTGATTGGTGGGGAAAAATGACTTGCCCCACCAATCAGCACCTTACAACTATGCTAGCGGCACTTCCGTTGTTGAAAGGCGCTGATTGACGGGGCAAGTCATTATGCCCTACAAATCAGCGCCTTTCAATGATGCTAGCGGAGCATTGATGTCATTGTGCTCCAGCAGACTTGCTCAGAATAGAGCAGGTCTGCATTGCCACGGCACGGGAACAGGATCATTCGAGTGTGTAAAGTTTTTTGTTTTTTCTTAATAAATTGGGACACTATATACAGGGGTGGGCTATATGTGGAACACAATATATAGGGGGAGCTATTTGTAGGGCACCATCTATAGGGGTGGGCTATATGTGGGAAACTATATACAGGGGTGGGTTACCTGTGGGGCACTATCTACAGAGGGGCTATATGTAGGGCACTGTCTACAGGGGTGGGCTATATGTGGAGCACTATCTATAGGGGAAGCCATATGTAGGGCAGCACGTTGGCTCAGTGGTTAGCACTTTTGCCTTGCAGCTCTGGAGTCCATATGTGGACACTATCCACTAGGGGCTGTATGTGGGGCACTATCTACAGGGGTTTCTATTTAGAGCACTATCTACAGAGGCTCTATGGGGGCACTATCTACAGGGGGCACGGTGTGTGTGGGACAGTGTATTATAATCAGGGACACAGTGTATGGTGCTATTATAATTAGAGGTGCAGTGTATGGAGCTATTATATTTAGAGGTGTTGATAATTTTATCTTTGTTTATAGGTGCATAAATGTTTTAAAAATAGGAAGCTGTAGACATCTGAGCGGAAAACTGCAGAAATGGGTCATGGCCGGGAGAAGTCATCATAGAGGTCTGGACCAGATGGAGATGAAGAGAGAAAAAGAAGTAGAATCTGAGACGTCACCAGTGAGTCACTTAATGTAAATGTTTATTCTGCCTCTAATCAGTAATGTAGTCACTGTATGATCTGCTGTGAGATGATGGGTGGTTTGATTTTAATAATTTTTTGTGAAACAGCATCTCCCAGCAAATCCTTACCATTGTTCGGGCCATGCTGGGAGCTGTAGTTTTACGCTGTACAAACCTATACGGCAGGGGTTGCACTAAATTGAGCTGTAATTGTTCTGGTGTTGTATATATGTACTGAGCTTGGTTCTGGGGCTGTATATATGTACTGAGCTTTGTTCTGGTGCTGTATATATGTACTGAGCTTGGTTCTGGGGATGTATATATGTACTGAGCTTGGTTCTGGTAATGTATATATGTACTGACGTTTGTTCTGGTATTGTATATATGTACTGACCTTGGTTATTGTGCTGTATATAAGTACTGATTTTGGTTCTAGTGATGTATTTATGTACTGAGGTTGGTTCTGGTGCTGTATATATACAGTGAAGGAAATAAGTATTTGATCCCTTGCTGATTTTGTAAGTTTGCCCACTGTCAAAGACATGAGCAGTCTAGAATTTTTAGGCTAGGTTAATTTTACCAGTGAGAGATAGATTATATTTAAAAAAAAACTGAAAATCACATTGTCAAAATTATATATATATATTTGCATTGTGCACAGAGAAATAAGTATTTGATCCCCTAGCAACCATTAAGAGTTCAGCCTCCTCCAGACCAGTTACACGCTCCAAATAAACTTGGTGCCTGCATTAAAGACAGCTGTCTTAAATGGTCACCTGTATAAAAGACTCCTGTCCACAGACTCAATTTATCAGTCTGACTCTAACCTCTACAACATGGGCAAGACCAAAGAGCTTTCTAAGGATGTCAGGAACAAGATCATAGACCTGCACAAGGTTGGAATGGGCTACAAAACCATAAGTAAGATGCTGGGTGAGAAGGAGACAACAGTTGGTGCAATAGTAAGAAAATGGAAGACATACAAAATGACTGTCAATCGACATCGATCTGGGGCTCCATGAAAAATCTCACCTCGTGGGGTATCCTTGATCCTGTGGAAGGTGAGAGCTCAGCCGAAAACTACACGGGGGGAACTTGTTAATGATCTGAAGGCAGCTGGGACCACAGTCACCAAGAAAACCATTGGTAACACATTACGCCGTAATGGATTAAAATCCTGCAGTGCCCGCAAGGTCCACCTGCTCAAGAAGGCACATGTACAGGCCTGTCCGAAGTTTGCAAATGAACATCTGGATGATTCTGAGAGTGATTGGGAGAAGGTGCTGTGGTCAGATGAGACTAAAATTGAGCTCTTTGGCATTAACTCAACTCGCCGTGTTTGGAGGAAGAGAAATGCTGCCTATGACCCAAAGAACACCGTCCCCACTGTCAAGCATGGAGGTGGAAACATTATGTTTTGGAGGTGTTTCTCTGCTAAGGGCACATGACTACTTCACCGCATCAATGGGAGAATGGATGGAGCCATGTACCGTCAAATCCTGAGTGACAACCTCCTTCCCTCCACCAGGACATTAAAAATGGCTTGTGGCTTGGTCTTACAGCACGACAATGACCCGAAACATACAGCCAAGGCAACAAAGGAGTGGCTCAAAAAGAAGCACATTAAGGTCATGGAGTGGCCTAGCCAGTCTCCAGACCTTAATCCATTCGAAAACATATGGAGGGAGCTGAAGATCCGAGTTGCCAAGCGACAGCCTCGAAATCTTAATGATTTACAGATGATCTGCAAAGAGGAGTGGGCCAAAATTCCATCTAACACGTGTGCAAACCTCATCATCAACTACAAATAATGTCTGACTGCTGTGCTTGACAACAAGGGTTTTGCCACCAAGTATTAAGTCTTGTTTGCCAAAGGGATCAAATACTTATTTCTCTGTGCACAATGCAAATAAATATATATAATTTTGACAATGTGATTTTCTTTTTTTTTTTTAAATATAATCTATCTCTCACTGGTAAAATTAACCTAGCCTAAAAATTCTAGACTGTTCATGTCTTTGACAGTGGGCAAACTTACAAAATCAGCAAGGGATCAAATACTTATTTCCTTCACTGTATATTGAGTATGGCTCTCGTGCCGTATATATATGTATGAGCTTGGTTTTGGTGTTATATATATGTCAGAGCTTTGTTCTGGTGCTGTATTTATATAATGAGCTTGGTTCTGGTGCTGCATATATGTACCGAGCTTGGTTCTGGAGCTGTAATTATATAGGATATACTTATAACAACAAAAATGCAGGGCAGATGGAATTGTTTTCAATTCATTGTATATTTAATGGGAACCTGTACTGTAGGTTTAAACCCTTTAACCGCCACCATGCGGTAATACATGGCTTGACAATATTTCCAAATGTATGTTTTTTTCATATGCAGCTAAATCTATAAAATCAACTTTTAAAATGGTGCATACTATATGCTAATTACTCATTAAAGGGTCTTGAGCGGTGCCGCTATCCTGAATGGTCACATAGTCTTGCCTTCAAACCCACCTTTCCATGTTTGATTGACATCCCCCTGGCTGATACAACTTTCTCAGATGGGCCATTCACTTCATCACTGCACCGCGCATGCCAGGGGAGTACAAGGCAACGGTGCATCTGCAAAAGTTTGAGGAGGCTGGTAGTGATGTAGAACAGCCAGGGAGATGTTAATCAATATCTGGGGGGGCGCCATTTAAATTTTCGCCTCAGTCAGCAGAAAAGCTAGAATCGGGCCTGAGGCTGCAGGCCACTTTAGACCTGCAGCCTATAAGGTGCTGGAAAGACTCCCTGCGCAGGCTGGCATGATGACGTCACTGCATCACGCTGGTCTGTACATGTGTCCTGACCGGAGCCTGTGCAGCGCTCCATTCGTCGTAAGAATGGGGCAAGGTAAGTACAATATATTTTATTTGGGGGGGGGACTTTGGGGCACTATATACAATGGGGGGCAGGGTGGCACTATATTCAAGGAGGGAGCAGGGTGGCACTATATACATGGGGGGGAAAGCAGGGTGGCACTATATACAAGGAGGGGATCAGGGTGGCACTATATACAAGGGGGAGCTGGGTCGCATTATATACAAGGGGGGAAGCAGTATGGCACTATATACTAGGGGGCTGTGTGGCACTATATACAAGGGTGCTGTGTGGCACTATACACAAGGGGGAGCTTTGTGGCACTATACACAAGGGGGAGCTGTGTGGCACTATATACAAGGGGCTGTGTGGCACTACTAAGGGGGGGCTTTGTGGCACTACTAAGGGAAGGGCTGTGTGCCACTATCTACTAGCGGAGCTGTATGGCTCTATTTGCAAGTGGGAGGGCTGTGGCGCTATCTACAAGGGGCTGTGTTTGGCGCAATCTGCAGGGATCTGTGTGTGGCACTATCTACTATGGGGGGGGGCTGTGTGGCACTATATTAAAGGAAGGGGTGCCGTATGGCACTATATACAGGGGGAGCTGTATGGCGCTATATACAGGGGGCTTTATGCCGATATCTACAGGGAGTTGTATAGCACTATCTACAAGGGGGAGGTCGGGGCGCTATCTACAAGTAGGGTGTGACACTGCCTACAGGGGGGACTGTATATCACTGTCTACATGGGGGCTGCATGGCCCAATCTACAGTGGGCACTATCTATAAGGGGGCTACATGTGGCACCTGGGGGGCAGTCAAAAGTTTGCTATTTACTAGTTATGCCCCTGGCCATAACTATTTTACTTTTCACTCAATTGAGCGGCATGTGGGCATATTTTTTGTGGGATAAGCTGTAGTTTTTAATGCTACCATTTTGGGGTACATGAAATGTTTTGATCACTTTTTATTCCATTTTTTGTGGGAGATGAGGTGACCAAAAAACAGTGATTCTGGTGTTTTACTTTTTTACGGCATACACTGTGTGGGTTAAATAATGATATATTGGAATAGTTCAAAAAATGGGAAAAGCAGGGTTTCTTGTACTTTTAATATTTTTTTTGTACATAAAAAAAACAACTTACTTTAACTGATTTTTAATTTTTTTATTAGCCCCCCTAGGGGACTTGAACCAGCGAACGTTGGATCGCTTTCACTATATACTGCAATACTAATGGGGCAGGGCTTATTAGGAGCACATAGATGGCAGACCTGAGGGCCTTCATTAGGCCCCCAGGCTGCCATAACCATGGGCACCCTATGATCGCAATTTGGTGGGGGCGATGAGCTGTTAGAGGGGGTCGCCCCCCTCTTTCTAACAATTTAAATGCCACGGTCGCTATTGACCGTGGCATTTAATGGGTTAAACGAGCGGGAACGTTCTCGAGCGCGATCCAGCTCGTTACTGTGAAGTGTTTTGTATGGAGCGGGCTCTGCCCGTGAGCCCGCTCTATACTCCCCCTACCCGGCTATGCCGTAACTGTATGCTATATGTCGGGAAGGAGTTAAAGTATATTTCTGTCCAAAAAGATACATTTTGCTTTATATTAGTAAATCAGTATTGTAAGCAGCTGTGTAGTAGGCACCACCCTCGTTTTGACAGAACCCTTGCTCAACTGAGACAAACGGAAACCAATGGCACCGGATCCGTCACCATTGAAATCAATGGTGATGGAAACGGAAAGCTATGGTTTCCGTTTCTGTCAGTCAGGGTTCCATTCCGACAGAAAGTTCTGACGGAACATCGGAATGCAGCCCTAAAGCAGATGTGAACTAACCCTTAAGGCCCTTTTACACTGGGCGATTATTGGGCAGACAAGCATTCATGTGTAAACAGGGAGACACGCTGCCGACATGATAATAACATATAGGGACGAGCGATCGGAGTAACGACTGCTCGTCCCCATCCATAGCTCCGTGCGACAGGAGCAAATGAGCGCTGATTAACGATATCTCGTTGATCGACGCTCGCTGCACCGGCCGAATATTGTCAGGTATAAAAGGCCCTTTACTTGCTCAATCGAGGTAGTCCTAAATCTTAAACTTCTTGAATTACATACTTTTGGCTAGACAGTTCTGCCTCATACCATCATGCATTGAGGACAATGACGTTACGAGGCAGCTGATTCAGCGCTCTCCTTATCAGTCAGATGGATGGCTGTGATAGGTTTGACTTGGCAGTATCACAAGATCCTGAGAGCTGCGGCAGCCAGCGCACTGACAGGAGAATGCAATCTGCAAAAGGAAATGACACAAGGACAAAGATCTATGGACTCCTAACACCTATGTAGTCAAAAAGATGCCAGCTATAAAAGACAAATACATGGGAAGGGGCCAAATTCACATCCTGTATTAATAATAAGGGCATCCATCACAGGATGCATTTAGGTAATATAAAATATACTGGTCTGTAACAAAGCCCTGTCAAAATGGGAATTCTGTTCTCCTTTATTTATCTCCTGTCTGGATAAAAGTATTTAAAATGTAAAATTATACTTTTATGGTAGCTAATAGAGACATTTTTGAACATACTCATACTGAAAACATGTTGAATGGAATCCGAGTGGTGAGGAGGAACATTCCTCTTTTATATCTACTTGTTGGAACTATATGGAATGCCTTCATGACACTTATCGCGCATATTGTACTGCTGCTCCCTGTGCTTGAAGAGTATGTCCTCCTGTGCAACATTTTTATTTTATTGCTCCAATGCAACTAAAATAAAAAGTAAGCAACTTTGCAAATAGTCCTGATTAAATGACTCCTTGCAGGCTTATATGTCTCCATGGTTACAGACTACAAACAAACCCTGCGTAGTCTGATATTGCAGTTCTTTGTTACTCTCTTCCATCTGTCCCCTACTGCTAACCTACTGAATATATTTTACCAAAAAGTAGGAGACAGACCGAAGGAGATATGACGGCAGGATGAGACTTCACATGGTTTGTTTGCGGTCTGTAACAACAATATATATATATATATGTATATACATATCTATCTATCTATCTATCTATCTATCTATCTATCTATCTATCTATCTATCTATCTATCTATCTATCTATCTATCTATCTATCTATCTATAGCAGTAAAGGAAGCCACCACAAAACATTGATTAACGCCTGTCACAGTGGTTATGGGGGAACCAATATGGGTGACTTTACAGATATCCCATAGGGATTGACACTCGGGTTTCTCATGATGAACAGAAAATTTGCCTAATTATACTGTGATGAAAGAGAATCACAGTATAAACAGGCAGATTTTCTAATTAAAGAGAATGTGTCACTTAAACAACCAAATCTTTAAAAGTACCCCATTAAAAGGGTTGTTCACTTCGGACAATCCCTACTTGTTAAAAAGGTCCATTGTCAATAAGCAAAACACAAAGTGTCCCCTTGCTGAGAACCCCACTGATCAGTTGTGATCTGTGTGGAAACCTTGAAGAAACTATTTAGTTTCCTTGCAGCACCACCACAGGGGAAATTAAGTATTATACAATTCCCATTAAATATAAATGTTCATCTGTGTAAGGAAGGACCGGACATGTCCTCCAGAGTGAGAGACACTCTTTGTAGCTGATCTCCATTAAGCGTCAAGCGATGAGATTCCCTCCCACTCCTTCTCTGCATGTCCGTCATACACGGATACTGGCTGGTGACCAGCACATGCAGCTTTATGTTAGCACTCCATATAAAAAATGGCTGGACCATTGTACTGAACAAGCACTTTTACACTTTGTTTCTCCTTTATTTCCTCATAGATTGTAAGCTCTTGCGAACAGGGTCCTCAATCCTCCTGTCTGAATTGTAAATTAGCTTTGTCACTATGTAATTTCTGATATTGTCTGTTTATGTTCCCTCTAATTTGTAAAGTGCTGCGTAATATGTTGGTGCTATATAAATAAAGATTATTATTATTTATTATGCTATGGGGGGGGGGCACTTAAATGGGCATTATACTGTGGGGGGGCATTATACTTTTTTATGGGGCATATTTTTTATGATGGGGTGGGGAGCCAAAAAAATAGATTGCACGGGGCACCATCTATCCTAAGGCCAGTCCTGAGTAGGACCACTCTCCAGAGTCATAAACTCGGATTTAAATCAACAAATTACAAGTTATACTGAATCTTTTCCTACAAATCTATATATCAGTCTTTTCAGCTCCATCTGCCCTATAATATGCTACCCACAGAGAGAGCAGCGTGTTGAATGTAACAGGTTCACTTTAACTTCTACAATGGGCCCAGCTCATCTTAATTATGTAATTTTATACTAAACTTAAAGAGGTTATCTGGGCAGGAAAAAAAACAAAAAAAAAAAACACAAACAAGTCTTAACACATTTATATCAAGATTCAACTACTTTCCTAGCAGAAAATGTAATTTTAGTGTCACTAACCATTCCCCCGATGTAACGGTTGCCAGTGGCAGACTTGATTAACAGACGGGACTTGCTATTTCTGTGCGTGCAATAAACTACAAGTCCTGCACTTTCTTCCTTCTCTTTCCATCTTTCGCCACCAACTTCTGAGCTCAAGTACAGTGAAGAAGGGGGTAGGCTTACTTCTGCAAGGACATCAGAGCGCCAGCCCCCGTATGGTAACATGGGATGACGATGCTCCAAAACCGCTGGGGCTAGCGGTCACATCGGATGATGATAGGCCGACACCACCGTAGGGGGAGACCACTCTCGTTTACATGAGCACGTGTTGTTGCGTCATTATTGTGACTGGAACTACAGGACTTCCAGCGACCCAGGAGTGTATAGCAAAACAGGGAAATAGGACCAGAATGAAAATATATATATATTAGTGAGTTTCCTTAACTTCAACATGTATTTTATTAGGAGATAATTTTTACTGCCGGGGTAACCCCTTTGAGGTTTGACCTAGTGACGTAGACAGAAATGCAATCGTAGTCACTAGTTTATAGCCGAGTCATATCATGTGCTGTGTTAGGAATCCTTCACTGATATTACATGGGATGAATTTCTTATTGGAAATGGAAGCAGGTCAGTTCAAAATTGCTTGTTATACACAACTTCCGTTTCTTGGGCATTGGTGTACACTGTCGCTGGATTGTTGTTATCCCTGTCTGTCCCTTCGTACAATAACTGCTGGTTATTGGTAAAGTGCTCAGCATGATGTGGTTACACACTGATTCAACAATCGCACAACTTGCCTGAGGAGGGAGACAGACGATTCAGTGCATGCTAAGTGTTGGTGCACTCAGCTCAAATGTTACATAAAATGGTTTTCAGCATATTTTGATGTCAGCTTTGTTTTTTTCGTTCTATTAATATGACTGTAAAATAGAAAATCGTTAATTCTCTTTTAAGGAGCAGACACCGCACACACATGGCAAAATATTCTACAAAATTCTGTTTTTAGGAAAATATCATATCTGATTTATTTTTACAATGTTTTCTTTGCTGCTATTTCATCTGTAAATATTTAATTTATTGCCATGGGGGATTCATTAATAAATTAAATGTTTTTCTTAAACAGAATATTTTGCTACCAGTAAGATGTTTAACTGTTTGTGTCCTTTTTTAGAAATGTTTAGTAATGTATATGTTTTCTTTCTGCTTCGTACAAGAGGAGCTCATGAAAAAAATCTGATTTTGTGTTCATATAATGGGACGGCCTGCAAGCTATTGGAATAATGTGGGCTCAGCGTCAGACTGGGGTCCCTTGGGCCCACCATAGGGAATGATTCTGAGGGCCCACCCACCATCTCTACAGAATATTTGCACATCCACTTGTTGTCATCGTTATACACAGAACATATCGACAATAAGGTCTAATAGCGTATTTGTGAATCACCTATAAGACCCTAGTGGCAAGTGCTTGGCTCCAAAGTCATCTCCAAATGGGGCTGTCTTCTGCTAGACCAACAAGGACCCATTATTGGGTCAGAGTCCGGGCCCACCATAGGATCCTCTGGTGCTCTGGTGGGTCAGTCCAACCCTGCGTGGGCTACTGGCACAATGCAGTGCAATGTATCTGATTGTCACCAGGAAGACAAACGTTTAAGGCCAAATTTCAGTGGCTTGCTCAGTAGTAAAGTCTAACATACAAGGAGACCAAATAGTCATAAGTGTGTTTAGTGTTAAAGGGACTTTAAGTTTTTTTGCAAATTAAGCTGCAAGGGGTTGTCTGACTTAAAGCTATCCTGGTGATCATCTGATCGCTGCAGATCTGGCTTCTTTAACCTCCAGTCAGGGCCGGCCTTAAGATAGATGGCGCCCTGTGCTAAATTATCTTTCGGTGCCCAACCCCATCATAAAAAAATGCCCCAAAAAAACAGTATAATGCCCCCCACAGTATAATGCCCTTTATAGTGCCCACACAGTATAATGCCCCTTTATTGCCCCACACAGTAAAATAATATTTAATATTACATTATAACCCCTTCAAGGACACATTATTTTGTCCTCTAATTGTGCCCACACAATATTATGCCCCCTAAGTGCCACATACAGTATATTGCCCCCTGTAGTACCACTACACAATATAATGTCCGCTGAGTGGCCCCCACACAGTATAATGCCCCCCTCCCCTGGCTGCCACACACAGCCCCCCCCTTGTAGACAGTGGCTCCCGTAGATTGCGCCATACAGCCTCCCTGTAGACAGTGCCATACTTCCCCCACCTCCCCATTGTAGATCGTGCCATACAGCCCCCCCCATTGTAGACAGTGCCCTCAAACCAAAAAATTGTACTCACCTAGGCCCCGCTCCCACGACGAACTGAGCTGCTCCACTGGAAAAATAAAATTTCCTCAGGGCACCCCTACTAAAAATTGTTTCGAGAAAGACAGAAAATGGCTAAAAACAAGCTCTTAGGGTATGTTCACACAGCGTTTTTTTGTAAGGCAAAAAAAATCTGCCTGGAAATTCCTTCAGGAATTGACAGCGTTGTTTGACCTTTTTTTTTTTTGTTTTTTTTTTAAGCCGTTGAAGCGGATGCAAAAGACGCAGGAAAAAAAACTCCAAACGAGCGCTGACGGTATTTTCAGCCTCCTATCCATTTCCTTTGAAGCTCAGAGGTGGAAACCACTTGAACACCATCAACCCCCCAATCACAGTAAAATGACCATCAGCCCCCCACTCACAGTAAAATGACCATCAGCCCCCCACTCACAGTAAAATGACCATCAGCCCCCTCTCACAGATTCCCCTTGTGGGTTGTGCCATAAAGCCCCGGGTAGGTAGTGCCAGACAGCCCCTTGTAGGTAGTGCCAAACAGCACACTGTAGGTAGTGCCAAACAGCACCCTTTAGGTAGTGCCACGCCACACAGCCCCCTGGTGAATAGTGCCGCACAGCCCCCTGGTGGGTAGTGCCACACAGCCCCCTTGTAGATAGCACCCCCTTCCTGTAGATAGCGCCACTGTAGCTCCCTGAAGGAGCGGAATCCCCAAGTGGGATTCCACAACAGGAGAAGCCCTGGTTGTCTGTGTCCATTTATGGACAGTGACGTCACTGGCTTCTGGAGTGGAATACCCGGTCACAGAGTCGGCAACGCTGTGGACGGGGATTCCACTTCAGGAGTTGCCCCTGATGTCACTGTCCATATATGGACAGAGACATCATGTGATCCATCCAGGAGCGGAATCTCCTACCACACAGGGATTCCGCTCCTTCAGGGAGCTACAGTGGCGCTGGTAGATAGCAGAGCTCTGTTATAGTGGCGTCGCTATCACTACCACCGCCGACCATGTGGGGGCCCGTACCGATGGGCGACATGGGCGCCCTCATGCCCGCTGTCAACGATAGCAGCCGCTATGGCTGCTACAGCATCAGCAATGCCACTAAGTGACGAAGCGCCCCGGGCGGAAAGGCGGCTGCTGAGTCGCCGGGCCTGGGCGCTTCTAAAACAAGCAGGGGAAGGGAGCCAGCACAGCTCCACCTTCCACCTGCTGGAGTGATGTGCCATGTGCAAAGGCACAGGTCGCACACCCCTAGGGCCGGCCCTGAGTACAGATAATATATTAGATGTTACCTGCAGTCCTATGTAACACCCCAGATAACACACATTGATAACTCTCTGGGTACAGGATAATGTAGTAGATGTTACCTGCAGTCCTATGTAACACCACAGATAACAGACAGTGATAACTCTCTGAGTACAGATAATGTAGTAGACTTTACCTGCAGTCCTATGTAACACCACAGATAACACACAGTGGCACGTGCCATATTGTTGGAATGCACATCTGCCATAAATACACGGATGGTGTTAAGAGGTTAAAGTGGTTGTCCGGGTTTAAACTTTTTGTGTAGCAGCAGGAGAGGAGGGCTTCAAAGCAGCCCATGCTTACCTCTTTCCTCCCAGACATTCCTGCGCTGGGGGCTTCTTTCATCTCTGCTCTGTGTGTACAGTGGTGGTGCACTGTCTACATCAGGGGTCTCAAGCACGAGGCCCGCAAGCCGCATGTGGCCCCTGAGGCTGTCATCTGCGGCCCGTGGGACACAGAGCCACTAGTACAGACTCTGCTCCGGGACTCTGGAATTCCCTGACATCGCTGTCCACATATGGACAGCGATGTCTGGGGCTTCCCCATAGCCGGAGTCCCGTGCAGAGCGCTAGTATAGGTTCTGCTCCGGGACTCTGTAATTCCCTGACATCTCTGTCCATATATTAACAGTGTGTCAGGGTCTTCCCCAGTGCGGAGTCCCGGGAAGAGCACTAGTATCGGCTCTGCTCCGGGACTCTGGATGTAATGACGGGGTGGGGAGACAGACAGGTGAGCCCTAATCTACCCGCCACTCAGTCCCTGCCTACTTGCACGACCCGTCCTAGGCAACGGTGTACAACTGGGCGACGGTCCCTACGCTTAATATGTACACGACAGACAAACAGACAAGGGTACACAGAAGCTAAGGGAAATGGGGCAGTTGCCCACGGCAACACCATGAGCAACAAGAGTAGTGAACGAGCCGAGTCAAACCAGGAGTGTACGAGGTACCAAGGGCAGAGCAGGAGCGTAGTCAGTAAAGCCAGGGTCAATTTGATGCAGAGGTCAATAGTAGTAGCAGGAACAGCAGAGCCAGGGAACAAGACAGAATCACAGGCAAAGGAAGAGCAGGAAATGAAGGTATAAATAGACCGAGGGCGGGAGCTAGCTCCGTCTGGCCAGTCTGTGATAGGTTCTCCCACTCCTCAGCCTACCAGCCTGAGTGGTAGCAGATCGAGTCACTCTATCAGACCTAGGAGCAGATGCAGACTGATTAGCCATGGGCGTCGACACAGAAGCTGTGTCTGGCAGATAGTTTACACTGGAATTCCCTTACATCGCTGTCCATATATGAACAGTGTGTCAGGGTCTTCCCCAGCGCGGAGTCCCGTGCAGAGCGCTAGTATCGGCTCTGCTCCGGGACTCTGTGGAATTCCCTGACATCGCTGTCCATATATACTAGTGCTCTGCTCCGGGACTCCGGCTCTGTGGTTGCCCCTGATATCCGCTCCAACAGTAGAGGAATCCCCAGCCAGAGGGAGCCCCAATGGAGCTATCTACTTGGGGTATGTGTGGCATTATCTGCAGAGGGCACTGTGGCAGCATCTGTGGAGGGCACTGTGGCAGCATCTGCAGAGGGCACTGTGGCAGCATCTACGGAGGGCACGGTGGCAGCATCTACGGAGGGCACTGTGGCAGCATCTACGGCGGGCACTGTGGACGCATCTACAGAGTGCACTGTGGCAGCATCTACAGAGGGCACTGTGGCAGTATCTACAGAGGGCACTGTGGCAGTATGGACAGAGGACACTGTGGCATTATCTAGGGGTGTGTTGCATTATCTACAGAGGGCACTGTGGCATTATCTACAGAGGGCACTGTGGCACTTATCTGCAGAGGGCACTGTGGCAGCATCTACATAGGGCACTGTGGCAGCATCTAAAGAGGGCACTGTGGCAGCATCTACAGTGGGCACTGTGGCAGCATGTACAGAGTGCACTGTGGCATTATCTAGGGGTGTGTTGCATTATTTACAGAGGGCACTGTGGCATTATCTACAGAGGGCACTGTGGCATTATCTACAGAGGGCACTGTGGCAGCATCTACAGAGGACTCTGTGGCGGCATCCACTGAGGGCACTGTGGCAGCATCCACAGAGGGCACTGTGGCACTATTTAGAAAGGGGCTGCCCAATCTTGACATGTGTGTCTGCCAAACACTGCTAACTGAGCCGCTGGACTGCATGTAGCGACACTTAAACTGGAAAACTGGATTGTTGAAATAAGCACGTGGAGAAATATCTCAAATTTTAAAACCTAGCGGTATTATTATAGTAATGTAGTATTATTATTATTATTATTATAGTAATATAGTGTTATAGTAGATCAAATAACTAATTGATTAACAATAATTTTGTATTGTATCAAATTTTAAAGTAATGCGGCCCGTCAACTTCCCATTTTTTCTATTTGTGGCCCACTTACCCGGCCGAGTTTGAGACCCCTGATCTACATGATGTCACCGCTGTATACAAAAAGAGAACAGAAGTGACGGGAGTCGCCAATGCAGGTATGTCTGAGAGGAGAGAGGTAATTATAAGTTGTTTCTTTTTTATTTTAACAACCACTTTAAAGGCTATGTAAACCTTTGAATTATTATTTTTTTATTAAAAATGATTTCAACTTTTTGAGATACAGCTGCTTTGTATTCTGTATACAGAGCAGCTGTATCATGCGCTGAGACCTGTATCCGTCAGATCAGAAGCACTGACGGGTTCAGTAATAGCGGGTCCTGGCTGTCTCTGTATTTCTGTGTCTCTGACACTCAGGACCCGCTGACCTGATAGATTCAAGTCTCAGCGCTAGATACAGCTGTTCTGGATACAGGATACAAAGCAGCTCTAGCTCAAAAATTTAAAATTGTTTAATAGGATGTAATTACAAAGCTTCACCAAGCTCACAGATACACATATTTATTTAAAAAAAAAAAACAATTTTAAAGGTGTACATAGCTTTTAACATAATCTTAACAGGGTTTAAAAGGGCAAAAAATGGTCAATGTGCACTATGAAAAAACTGAATTCTTTGCCCATTTGACATTTATTAACACTTTAGTGTCGTTCAGTTCCACCATGGTGCCTATTTGCCACTTATTGCCCCTTTAGAATCTTTCTGTTTGGTGGCCCCTTGATGCCCATTTGCCATTTACTGCTCCTTTAGCACCTTATGTCACTGAAGAACAATAAAGGGGGAAGAAAATGGCAAATGGGCATCAAGGGGGCACTGAACAAAAGGGGCAATAAGTGGCAAACGGGCACCAAGATGGCACTGAATCCTCTGGCCACTTGCTATTATTGCCCTTTTTAGACGCTCATCAGTGCCCCCATTCATTTAAAGCCCACACTCAGTGACTGACCTGCTGGGCTTCTCACAAACACTGCCTGCTGGTGCTGCTGGAGCTGGAGCTGCCCTGGAGAAAAACGTTTCTTCGGTGTCCCCACCAGCCCAGGAAACACATAGGCAGATAGCGCGGTATCTCCTCCCTGTCTTGCATCCTGAATGATGTCATCACGCCTGTCTCGTCACTCAGGACGCAGATTGAGAAGAGTGAGTGAGTGCATTACTGAATAGAGAATATGTCATGTGATCATAACGACCAATCACTGCAGATGAAGTGACTTCACTATGCACGTATGGTCATCACAGCAGACGGCAATTCACCCATAGAGGGGATTTTTGGCAGCAGCGCAGGGCAGCCAGCTTTGGGGTCGATGCATTTAGTGAGTGGCACCTGACCCACTAGTAGTGGCCATGGTGCGGGGCATGCACACCCGCCGGCGCCCCCCTTACAGCGTGGTGGCTGGCTCCCTGTGCGACCCCACTGGTCGCACGTACCTAAGGCCGGCCATGCCTCCAGTGATCAGCTACTTTTACTGGTGGAAGCTCCATGCACCCAGCTTCATTGGCCACTGCAGGGGACATGTATTACTAAATGGGGCCCAATGAATGATTACATGGTCACATTGAGCATGTCACATTAGGAGCTGCTCCATCTCTCTGCTGTGACTCAAGTAAGCATTCCGAACAGGGGACACAACTCTACTATGAACAAATGCCTTAAAGAGGCTCTGTCACCAGATTTTGCAGCCCCTATCTGCTATTGCAGCAGATAGGCGCTGCAATGTAGATTACAGTAACGTTTTTATTTTTAAAAAACGAGCATTTTTGGCCAAGTTATGACCATTTTTGTAGTTATGCAAATGAGGCTTGCAAAAGTCCAAGTGGGTGTGTTTAAAAGTAAAAGTCCAAGTGGGCGTGTATTATGTGCGTACATCGGGGCGTTTTTACTACTTTTACTAGCTGGGCGTTCTGAAGAGAAGTATCATCCACTTCTCTTCAGAACGCCCAGCTTCTGCCAGATCACGCTGTGACGTCACTCACAGGTCCTGCATCGTGTCAGACAAGCGAGGACACATCGGCACCAGAGGCTACAGTTGATTCTGCAGCAGCATCGGCGTTTGCAGGTAAGTAGCTACATCGACTTACCTGCTAACGCCGATGCTGCTGCAGAATCAACTGAAGCCTCTGGTGCCGGTGTCCTCGCTCGTCTGACACGATGCAGGACCTGTGAGTGACGACACAGCGTGATCTCTCGAGAACACGACTGTGTCTGCACTGGCAGAAGCTGGGCGTTCTGAAGAGAAGTGGATGATACTTCTCTTCAGAACGCCCAGCTAGTAAAAGTAGTAAAAACGCCCCGATGTACGCACCTAATACACGCCCACTTGGACTTTTACTTTTAAACACACCCACTTGTACTTTTGCAAGCCTCATTTGCATAACTACAAAAATGGTCATAACTTGACCAAAAATGCTCGTTTTTTAAAAATAAAAACTTTACTCTTATCTACATTGCAGCGCCTATCTGCTGCAATAGCAGATAGGGGTTGCAAAATCTGGTGACAGAGCCTCTTTAATGGAGCATACGTAAAAAGGTTGCCTAAATGAAAAAACCCCTTTAATAAATATGGAATGAAAAGTTGTACAGCTTCGTAATAAATTTTGTGTTTCATTTCTTGTCATTTTCAAGAGCTCTGTTTGCTGTCAGAGAGTTAAAACATTTTTGTTAACATACAGACGCTGTAAATCTGCCCTGATCTAATTCTGCATGCACACCTACAGAGTTCATTACAGGTGACAGCACTAAAGCTAGGGACACACATAGTGGCCCCTGTCCGGCTGATGTTCGGCTGAAAACTGCACCGATATGCGGATTTACTGCAGATTGTTACAGTTTTCAAATTATTGTAATGCCCATGTAGTTTTACAAGTAAAAGTACACCTCAGATGCACATGATGAGCCCTGGATCTATTAACTGATTGCTGCTTATCACATTCCATAATATTATATGAAATCTCTGGAAACCAGAGGTGCACCTTACTGACTGATTAACTATTTGTGCTCTTCCCATTGAAAGTAGTAAAATATTTTGCGTGCCAGCATACTGGTATATGTGTCAGCACCTTACATTTTGCAACAGGACTAAACTTGTTGGCACTCAGAAGATAGCATTGCAGTAGATGTAGTTTCCATCCATTAAGCTCAGTGTTCTGGACAAGTAACAGATGTGAATGGACTATTTTAGGGCAGAGGGCGGCAAGTAACTCAAAGATATATTGCCAACATGACAGATGCACAAAGCACTTCCCCCCTCTTACTATCCACACATAGAAGTTGCCTCTGTGCTAGGATTCAATGAAAAAGTTCTCAACTTTGTAGGCAATTATGCTAAATTATCACCTAATTGCTCACACCAATTATATTTCCATTAGTGCCTGCGTGCAGCGGGTGCGCATTTAACCTGAGACGCCAGATATTAACTTTAGCAGGATTACATTGCTTTAAATTATTTAATTGCCCCTTAATCTTTGCAGGTTTGCAGCCTGAATTTGCAGCTGGGAGGAAGGGTCTTTGATGTCCCTTGAGAAATGCAGATGTAGGCTACTGTTTACACCTGTCTTTGGAGCGCTGTAATTGTCTCTGCGGTGAAAGGGTTAAATCAGAAAGGTTCGGTATATTGTATTGAATTTCTCCCAGTGCTTTCCCTCATCGCATCTTACATTTAAATGCCAGGTGAAAGCTGGTAAGTGAATAAAGATGTTTCAGATGAGACTTACAAGTCTAAATGGAAACCCTGCTGACTCAAGCTTATTTCAGAGTAACACAAGTTAGAGTTAGGACTTAAAGGGATGTATCATGTATTTAACTTTAGTTTCATTAATTAGATTTATGTATATATATAGTAGATGATAAAATAAAGTGTTTGGTCTTTTTTTTTTTAAATATTGCAGATATTTATTTGTTATTTGTAAAACTTTCCTTGGGGGCGGCCATATCTGAGACACACAGTTCCTTTGTGTACTTTCTGTGTAGTCAGTACAGCAGGACGTGTGCGCTTTATGGCAGCTGAAATAAACAGGAGTAAATTGACAGAGAAATGTCATAGAAGTTTTTAGTCTCCAAAAAGGGATGGTGTATAAGCCCCTCTCCCACAGAACAGGTAGGGACAGAGGAGATGCATAGAGAGCCTTTATACCCTTTTACACAGGGCTAATTATTAGGCAAATGAGCGTTCATATGAACGCTTGTTCCTGATCATTGCCCTGTATAAAAACGGAAAAGATCAGCCGATGAACGAGCATCGTTCATCGGCTGATCTTATAGTTTATGTGTAAAGGATCTGCCAGACACAGCTTCTGTGTCAACGCCCGTGGTTAATCAGTCTGCACCTGTTCCTAGGTCTGATAGAGTGACTCGATCTGATACCACTCAGGCTGGTAGGCTCAGGAGTGGGAGAACCTATCACAGCCTGGCCAGACGGTTCTAGCTCCCGCCCTCGGCCTATTTATACCTTCATTTCCTGCTTGTCTTTGCCTATGATTCTTTCCTGTTTCCTGGCTCTGCTGCTCCTGCTATTATTATTGACCTTGCTTCATTTTGACCCTGGCTTTACTGACTACGCTCCTGCTCTGCGTTTGGTACCTCGTACACTCCTGGTGTGACTCGACTCGTTCACTACTCCTGTTGCTCACGGTGTTGCCGTGGGCAACTGCCCCATTTCCCTTAGCTTCTGTGTACCCTTGTCTGTTTGTCTGTCGTACACATATTGAACGTAGGGACCATCGCCCAGTTGTACGCCATCGCCTAGGATGGGCCGTGCAAGTAGACAGGGACTGAGTGGCGGGTAGATTAGGGCTCACCTGTGTGTCTCCCCACCCCGTCATTACATAATCACAGGCAAAGACAAGCTGGAAATGAAGGTATAAATAGGCCGAGGGCGGGAGCTAGAACTGTCTGGCCAGGCTGTGATAGGTTCTCCCACTCCTGAGCCTACCAGCCTGAGTGGTAGCAGATCGAGTCACTCTATCAGACCTAGGAACAGGTGCAGACTGATTAACCACGGGCGTCGACACAGAAGCTGTGTCTGGCAGATCCTTTACATTATGCAGCATTAAATATTATCGTTGTCGGAAGCACATCTCCCTGTGATGGAAATGTATGCGGTCAAGCCATCGTAGTAACCAAGCATTGTTCCCTGTGAATGGAGAAAACGAGCGGAAATCGACAAGCTGTCTCGTTGATCGGCACTCGACTACACTGGTCATATCGGGCCGTGTTATAGGACCATTATGTGTGTATAGTGTTGCTATTTGGCCTTATCTGGGCTTCCAGTAAAACAATAAAGCTGTCTCCTCAATCTGTGCCTGTATAGACAGCAAAGCTTACAAGTGAGCTACAGAGGACAGGAAATGTCTACTTTATGTCACTGCTTTAGTGGCCAATGTGAAAACTTGACTATTTAAAGATTTTGTTTTATATGGATAGTCACATAACAAATGAAAAAAAATACTACCAACAATTTCGTAATAATATGTGTATAATATAAACCTGATTTCATAATATGTCATTTTCTGAAGATACAGTTCTATTAAAATATGTTTACCGTTTGCACTATGTCGGATAATACTTAATGGGGATCTCCTCTTTGGACAATTCCTACTTGTTAGAAGATTCCTCCAACAATAAACTGATCATAAAGTATCCCCCTGCTGATCAGCTGTAATCTCTGGGGAAATCTGGCATTAAGTGTTCAATCTCCCTGCAGCATCACCACAGGGGAAATTAAGCATTACACATTGCCCATTCATATCAATATGTAATGCAGGACAGGACTGGTCCTCCAGAGTGAGGGACGCTCTTTGTAACTGTTCTCCACTCTGGCCAAGAGATGAGGATACTGAACAGTGCACCCTTTTCTATAAACTCAGAATTCCCAAATCAGGTATATCAAAATTGGCTTTCTAAACCAGACAACCCCTTTAAATAGAGTGGTTGTACACTTCCTTGAGAGAGCAGCATCCAATGTTTTACAAGTGAGCATCTGGGAATTTATACAGTAGTCTGCCTACATAAGGTGTAATTCACTTTAAAGATAAATTTCAGGAGAGCAGATATTTTGCACAATCCCTGGATTTTTGCCATGATTTAAATCAAATTGCCCTTCTTGCCCCTGCCACTTTCTGTATTGATCTTCTGTAGTAGTGTCTCCCCCATGGCCCTTGATTTTTGCCATGATTTAGATCAAATTCCAGTATAAAAACGCCACAAGTATCGCATGTGTAAATACACCCTTAAGCCAATGAGAACAATTACAAGGGGCACAGGGCCAATGGGGCTTTCACCACTAAGGAGCAGTAGAGGCCTCCACCAGTACTGCAGGTTCGGACTGATGTCCCTGCCAAACGTGCAGACATCAGTGCATGGCAGGAGCAGCAAGACACTAGAAGGAGACAGCGGCAGTTGTATCTGTCGTCTGCCCGCTCTAGTGCAACTGCACAGGGGCCCAAAGAAAGGTCTGGAGGAATCCACCATGCCAGCCTCAGTAAGCTGTAATAATTATTGTATCCACTGTGTGATACTGCCGTCCGTGCTGTTAGTAAGTAAAGGAGGATGGAGGAGGGAAAGTCCTTCATTCCTCCCTACAACCAGGAGCAGTGGCTTCTATAATGAGACACTTTAGTAACTATATGTTTGGTTAGTGACTGTGGCAGGAAGGTAAAGGAGCTCCTGAAGTTGTAGTCTCCTCCATCCCAAAGCCCAAGCCAACTTACTGCCTCATTCACTGCCAGGAAGTGGTTTCCCCTTGTCTTGCTCTGGCTGGTTGTGTGTCTCACTACCCCTTTCTGTTTCTTCTGCCCACTCCCTCCAGAGACCTGACCATTTATGTCACCCTAACCGTCTCACAGAGAACTGCCACATCATGTCTCGCCATTCCCCCAAGTAATGCCACTAACTACATTGCCCTTCTTGCCCCTGACACTTTCTGTATTGATCTTCTGTAGTAGTGTCTCCCCATGGCTTTTGTTTTTTGCCATGATTTAGAGCAAATTGCAGTATAAAAACGCCACAAGAATTGCAGTTGTAAATACATCCGTAAGCCCATGAGAACAATTAGGGTATGTGCACACACACTAATTACGTCCGTAATTGACGGACGTATTTCGGCCGCAAGTCCCGGACCGAACACACTGCAGGGAGCCGGGCTCCTAGCATCATAGTTATGTACGATGCTAGGAGTCCCTGCCTCGCTGCCGGACAACTGTCCTGTACTGTAATCATGTTTACAGTACGGGACAGTTGTCCTGCAGCGAGGCAGGGACTCCTAGCGTCGTACATAAGTATGATGCTAGTAGCCCGGCTCCTTGCACTGTGTTCGGTCCGGGACTTGCGGCCGAAATACGTCCGTCAATTACGGACGTAATTAGTGTGTGTGCACATACCCTTACTCAAATTAAAAGCAAACTTGATATTTGCTCTATTTCAATGTCCAGTCTCTATCCACGTTCAATTAGTGTGTCCTGAATGAGTGATATATTAATATCTGTGAGAGATATTAAATGGCTGGACATCATACAAGGCTATTAATTTGCTGAATACTGAAGAAGATCATTACACTACAGAACAAATAGTAATTGTCAATGTAGGTTACTTAATAGTGAGTCTAAGGGAATAAATATTGCTTATGTAGTATAACCTTTGGTCATGGAGAGTCCATCAAATAACAAAAAGAGTCAAATTAGAATGGTGCGGAAGGAAGCGATCCATCAGCGTTTTACAATACAAAGGTGCGCTGGAAAATGACTATAATAAACTGTATAACTACACGGTTAGCACAGCCCACATTACAGAATAATTGCACTAGTGCATTAACGTAAGTAAAACACGACAATTTATATTATTAGATGAAATTCAAATCACAATATCTAGGGCTCAAACTAAAATTGACAACAATATTGTCACAATCATATCCTTAATCTTATTAAAAGATGTACAAAAACCTTTATAAAAGATTCATCGATAATAACATCTAAATTAAAGGAGTTGTCCTATTAAGACAACCCGTTTGCACACAGATCTGTCCTTCCTTACCTTTCCTTTTATTCCATACATCTCCTGACAGGTGTGGCGCAGGATGACAAGCTTTGAAAAAAACATGTTTTCGCAATATTCTGTTACAAGATATCTATGTTATATGTGTCTATGTGTGGCCACCCAGTGGTTGTGATGTGTATTATAACCCGTCAAGAGTTTTGCTAACATGTCATGATATTGTATTGAATTGGTTTCATGAGAAATTGTAGTCCTTAACCAAATTCAAGCAAAGGTAAGGGTCAACATATCTGTATGCCCTATTAAGGCACATTGACATAATAGATAGGGTGTCTCCCACTTGGGATGCCCCTCTATGAGCAAGAGCTAAGAGCGTTAACATTGCATTAACATTGTATTTCATGAGCGGCCATTTATTGATGACAGTACTATAGGGGATATATCTAGCTGGTCATGGCTTCCCCTGGCAAAAACAACTTTTTGCTGGGGTCTTGGAAGCCAGAGATGTGATAAGACAACCCCTTTAATATGTGTAATTGTCCATTGTAGTATAATTTTTTCCATAAAATTGTGTTTTTAATTTAATCTAGTTTGCTTCATGGCAGTTATGTATCATTATTATAGGTGAGCACTGGTGTCCTCTGTGTCATAAAATTTATATTTCTAGGTTAGCACAACCTATTAACTTGTTTGCCATAGGACTTGTATACTAACTTTATATAGTTGCATATGCAGTTTTACGTGCTACCAGTCAATATGCTCATATATCTTCATGTGTGATTATTGAGTCATTGATATATCTTACATGCAGCTAAGCAGAGTGTGTTACCTGCCCTAAAAGCGTACGTAGAAGAGTGGGGGCACCATAGCAAAGATTAAAATGGGCCTCCATTATGGTGCCAGGTTTTGCCAACCAGGACAGAAGTGCTTGTTCTTTCTTTTCTGCTTCCTAATAACAAAGAGGATGAAACCAAATATGTCTGGACCACTTCTCCTCCCTGGACTTTAAAGTGGAACAATAGGTTACCCCAATACCTCAGAGTTAAATCATATAATTTCTGAGTCCCCAGTCACCCTGATGAAAGTCTCTATATAAAATATCCAAAAATTGTCTGGAATGCTCTGCAATTTTTGTTATACACCTCTTATATATACTGAGAAGAAGAAGAAGAGTAGAAGACAGGAAAGTTGATCAGAAACTTAGAAGCTAGGCAAGAGACAACTACATGTTATTTCAGACAAGACAAACCGTCCAAATGGCTCATGACTTAAAGGGTTATTCCCAACTTCCTTGTTAATTTTTTTTTTTAGGCAATTCATCTATATATTAAAAAATGTGCATTTTGCACCTCTTGTAGTCATTCACATCTCAATAATTCTCATGGCCCCTTCTGTTTTCCCCGCTTCTTGTACCCAGGCATTTCCTAAAATGTGGGTGTGCCGCTCATCCATATCTCCACGCCACCATCTCTGCGCATGCTCCTGATGCTGCTATCATAAACTTCTGATAGCAGCATCGGGCTCACAAAAAACTCAGTGCAAGATGGGAACGGCTCCAGGGTTGCTGTGCTATCCCTTGAGCCCTCTCTTACAAATAATATGAACAGCAGGGAAGGAGCAAGTGTCGGGAGATCGCAGCCCCAGCGCATTCTCGGAAATCCAGCCATCAAAGGCAGGGGGAACTGTGCAAGCGCGACAAGAGATTGCAAGCTGCGGTGGGGTTTCCATAGGAATGACTACCGCAACAAAAAAGACGGAGAAGGGTGGAGAGGAGGCCATAGCTGCAAGACGCCGCACTACAGAAAGAAGGTATTTAGAGATATTAATAAATTTACACTCCAGGACATGGACTTAAAAGTATATTTTGGGAATAACCCTTTAATTTAGAACAGCTAAGCACCATTTGTTCTGGCGCTAGAGAACACTGCTTGAGGCGACCCATGAGATTCTGCAAGGAACATGGCTTAATCTATGAAGCATCTTTATGCACGTCCATTAAAAAGTATTACCATCATCAACAAATCTCTAGACACCAACTACTATAATCGAAGAGACTTAAGACACAGTGACTTAAAGGTCTGCAAATCTCTGTTGAACATATTGTAATAATCATTACAATGTAAGATCCTTTAAACCAGACATACTTTCCGATGCTATAATGAAAGATAAAAACAACACCTTTTGAATATTATTTGAAATATAATAATCATTTTATAGATATTGAATCAAACAACATACATCAAGGCAAAGCACTGGTAGACTATAAATAAAATAATAAATGAAAATAATAAAATTATATATTATTTAATTCAGGATTCTCTTTTTGAAAAAAAATATTTTGTTGTTTATGGTGTATCCATATAAAGAAAAATCCTGAAATATTCCAGTTTTCACATAAGTCAATGGAGCACACACAATAGGATGACATTTCCTGCAGTTCCCTTTTTAGCTTTGCTATGAAGACTTCAAAGCTTCATTTACATCTGCGTCGGGATTCCGTTAATGAGTTCCGTCAGACCTTTCCGTCAGTCGACTACGCTATTAATTCCGCCAAAAAACTGAAACCTTTTGGAACGGAGACAAATGCAAACCATTAGTAACGGAAGCATTTCCATTGAAATCAATGGTAATACAAACGAAAAGCTATGGTTTCCGTTTGGTTTGCCTTCATGGGTTCCCCTGACGGAAAGGACTGACGGAACCCATGAACGGAACCCCAACGCAGATGTGAGTGAAGCCTTACAGGGTCAGAAGAGTCATATTATTATTATTATTAGAGGGCTGAGGATATAATGACAATCTCTATTGTAGTGCTGGAAGCTTAGACAAGCCAGGAGAGCAACACTATATACTATACACACGGATAAGGCTCTGCACGCAGCCTTCATGTCACTCCGTGAGTAATGGGTGCTGTATTTCATCACTTCATAATCCTGGAGACTTTATTAGTCTATTGACATTTCTCTGACCATTAACTCCCATTCATTGCAGCTGCTGTACTGTCTATTCAGACAATGCAAGAAGGAGGGTGTGTCTTTAATATAGTAGCTCCAGATACGTTTTTAAAAATAAAAAATAAACGTGAGAAAAAGTAATTAATATACATTCATGATACATTCCCTTTATGATGCTCTATAAATATAATGGCATAAACACTTTTCAATAGCCTCAATAGATGCAGATGAGGAAGGGTCCTTGACATATATACCATCACTAGTGCATATAATATTGATCATTGCCAAAAGATGCATTTTGAAAATTGGTTAGATTCCAGCATACCGTCTTTAGATCAACTAATACAACAGTTGAAAGTTTGTCTGTATTCCGATAAGATTGATACAGCAAAGCATAAAGAGAAAAAAACTGCAGGCTTTTTCAAAAGATGGAAGCCATTTCTGATGCACTTGTCTGATTCGGATATTGGGGAAGTGGTGGCGGGATTCCAATATACCAAATTGTATCGCACAGAAGACCTTAAAGGGAATTTGGGTAAACTAAAAGTCGTAGTGCCAAGTTGATAGTTAGAGATTTACACCTAGAAGTTGAGGCATATGACGAAGTATATGAGTATAGAAAACACTGTTAAATGTTGGTCAATGTTAAAGCATTACTTGTTGAAAGTTATTATCCTCTTTGCCTTGATGTTCAACAATATGTAATTTATGCTATATATTGAAAATTGTATAGATATACCTGGCTAGCTTTATGTTGCGTTGCAAAATTCCAATACTGTTGTGAATGGATCTGGAACATAATGTGAAGATGCAACGTGACTATCTGTAAAGAGTGTCAAATGGTTAATTCTGTATGAGCTCGGTATTGATATAGATATATTAATCTTGGAAGCACTGTACAGATAAACTGTAACTACTTGTAAAAATTCTAATGATACAGCCTGTATAATTGTGTCAATTTTCAAAGGTACGGGCAATGTTTTGCTTTTCTTTTGAATGTTCAATAAAATGTTTTAAAAAAAATAAAAAATCTACAAAAAACATGGTTAGCCTTTGATTTTCTATTACAGCATAAATTTTTTTAAAACGTTGAAGGTGCTTGTCAGTATTGAAGATACTACATAAATGAAACTATATTATAAACTATACATATATACATAATTGAAAATCGATGAAACACCAATGGCTTCTTTAAAACAGATCATTTAATACAGGTCACATTCTACAAATGGATTTACAGTTCTGGGGCACAGGGCCAACTGAAAGAGATGGGCCTTCACCCTCCACCAGAACTGTAGGTTTGGACTGATCACCCTGCCGAACCTGCAGACATCAGTGCATGGCAGGAGCAGCAAGACACTAGAAGGAGACAGCGGCATGTGTACCTGTTGTCTGCCCGCTCTAGTGCAACTGCACATGGGCACCATGAAAGGGTTGGAGAAATCCACAACAGTAGGCCTCAGTGAGCTGTAATAATTATTGTATCCACTGTGTGATATTGCCGTCCGTGCTGTTAGTAAGTAAAAGAGGAAGGAAGAGGGAAAGTCCTTCATTCCTCCCTACAACCAGGAGCAGTGGCTTCTATAATGAGGCACTTTAGTAACTATAGTTTGTTAGTGACTGTGGCAGGAAGGTAAAGGAGCTCCTGAAGTTGTAGTCTGCCTATATTCTGTGCCGCTTCAGTAGAATGATTTTTCTATATGCCCCTCTACTCCCCCCAGAGCCCCTGCCACCCACTATCTCCTCCATACCACCCGAAAGCCCCAGCCAATTTACTGTCTCATTCACTGCCAAGAAGTGTTTTCCCCTTGTCTTGCTCTGGCTGGTTGTGTGTCTCACTACCCGTTTATGTTCCTTATGCCCACTCCCTCCAGAGACCTGACCCTTTATGTACCCCAACCCCTCTCACAGAAAACTGCCACATCATGTCTCGCCATTCCCCCAGGTAATGCCACTAACTGCATTTCCCTTCTTGCTCCTGCCACTTTCTGTATTGACCTTCTGTAGCAGTGTCTCCCCCATGGCCCAACTCCCCACAGAGCCCCTACCACATAGTGTTATCCCTCTGCACTCACCCTCCCATCCAGGCTCCAGGTTAAAATATTTACTTGGGCTCCTTTGAGTTTCAAGTATAAAATGAAATATTGAAACCATTATTTTTTTGGTTGCCAATTTAAAATTTAAAACTATTATAAGTTAAATACAGAAAGCATTTACACTAGATTGTGGACTGACTGACGGCAGCATGTACACTAGACTGTGGACTGACCGGTGGCAGCATATACACTAGACTATGGACTTAGGCCGGATTCACACGAGCGTGTTCAGTCCGTGATATACGGTCCGCAGGTCGGCCGCATTTCCCGGACTGAGCACACTGCAGGGAGCCGGGCTCCTAGCATCATCGTTATCTATGACGCTAGGAGTCCCTGCCTCTACGCGGAACTACTGTCCTGTACTGAAAACATGTTTTCAGTATGTGACAGTTTTCCCGCAGCGAGGGAAAGGGGATTTTCCAGTTTCTGACAAATCAGTTGTTTTTTTTTATAGTTTTAAAAGAGCAATTTTTCAGAAAGTAGAATACCCCTTCAATACTAAATTTTTAGTTTCAAGTACTAAAAGGCCTTTTTAACCTCAATATTCTATGTGTGACTATTCTGTGCCAGACTGTTTAAACCCCTATACTTCCTAAATGAAGCAGAAAATTTGATCTGACCAATACCAAATGAGTACTGTTTACGAAACATCTCTGTTTCATAACACTATAAGGTCTAACCATTCTGCATGCAAGAACACTGCTGGCTTTCTCAAGGCTCACTGGGACTAATAATCTACCAAGACTGTAGCTATTAGAGTTGCTTGTCCCTAATTTTAAGAGTAAATCCCCAAAAAGTGTAACTTTGTGATGTGCCGCATGGTAAATAATTGTATACATAAACACAAATAGATTTTCTGTAGCATCTCTCCAAAACAGATGGCTCCAATGAAGGCTATGTTTGTCTTTGTTTGCAAATATTTTCCCTGGGTGTTACGTTTTTGTCATCTTTTTCATGCCCACATGTTCTGTATACTTGTGAAAAGGACTGAGATTCACACCAGACGGGCCCACAGACTTGCCTTCCTAGGAAATTCACATACACACAGACACCAACAGAAACAAACAGTTGGTCAGTCTTCTACACAAGGCAATCAACTATAAAAGTGCAATATTGCCGGCTAGGAAAACAAATGGCATTTATGTCATTGAATCCCTATGATTTTCCTATCATGTAATTGCCTTTAAGTTGAAAGCAGTTAAAAAAATGCATCTTCCGATGGGAGAAACTGTGCAGAATAAAAACTACGAAGTAGGGGAACAAATATGTTCTTTTATAGATGTACAGATGTATCATTGCCATTCACTTTATTAACATACACATTTGCCATGGCTGAACATGTACATAAAATGAAAGAGGACAATTCTGCCAGACACACCTGGTGTTCCTTACCTTTTAGTGAAGAAGTAAATAATTGTCAGAAAATACAACATTATTAGTATATTTTCCCACAACTGGGATCTGGCAGGCCTCCAGTACAAATTAGGCATCCATCACATCTGCGTTGGAAGCTCCATTAGGGGCCTCCTTTGCAGATCTAGCCGTAAATACCCGAAACAATAGCACAGCATGCTGCACTACTGTTTCCAGTAAAACCACGCACACCCCAAAAGAAAGCAGACGTAACCCATTAAAATCAATGGGTTTCGTCGGCCACCGGTGGTGTCCGCAGTGCAATGGAATTGGCGCTTCCGGTTACTCCCTTGTTCTGCTCCTCTGACAGAGCAGAACAAGAGAATGGCGAACGCTGGTGTGAATCCTGCCTTAGATTGTCAGTAGATCAATGGCATACACAGAACAGAGGGGATCCCACAGCAAAGCTTAAATTGGGCCCACCATTATGATGCTAGGTTTGCCATCATGAATAGAAAGGCCTGGTGTTTGTTCCCCCGTCCATGCACACGATTTGTTAACCCTCATTTGCTAAAAGTGCACTTCTATACATATACTTGCCAAGCTGGACTCCCTAGGCCCTTTAGTAGTCACATGGTCTACCTCCATGGTATATATTGCCTTAGAGCAAATCTAGATGAAAATTACATCATACACAGATATTAATATAATGTGTAATTCCAATTGGAATTATTAGTTGGGTATACCATGAGATTATCTAGTAAATCATATTCTGGCCCTGCTATTTTCTGAGCTACAACAATGTTTAAGTAGCTGATAAGCACTATGAGTAGCCACCAGCAGGTGACCCATCCAGAATTTTGAAAGATCTGAAGTTGCCAACACATTCTTTCAAGTGCCAATGATCAAGATGCTCCTCAGTGATATTAGTCATTATAAGGAATTTATAGCAAAACTATTAATTACAGAAATATTTTCATGCAATAGTTTTCATTAGTCACAATACATAACAGCAGTCTCCTTACCTTGGTAAAAGAATCGGAAGGTGCCCAGATTTGATGGCTGTAAACTTTGAAAATGAACCATGACTTGGTTGGTTGGACTTCGGATCACTTGACCCCTCATTAAAAAGGATTCATTGGCCAGAATGACAGGCTCCACACCTTCTAGGCTCTCCACTGTCACTGTCTCACCTTCCACTAGACTGATGTTTTGTACCTGTAAATACATTTGACATTATAAATTAATAAGAAATGTATTAGTGTCTTGGACAAAAACATCCTCAATACAATTTTTTTCTCTCGATAAAACATTAAAATCTTTACAGATTATCTGCTCAAACCAGGAATGAGAGACAAAATTACCACTACCATGGATGAGTACCAGCAACTTATCGTCTTTGGTCAAACAGATGTATCACTTCCGGCACCATAGCAGCTTAATAGTGTGCTGGAAGGTTGACCAAATATAAATACTACCAGTAAATTACTTATTATTTTGCAACGTGTTCTTCTACTTTTGCTAAGTCTTCCCAGTCTAATATGTCAAAATATGGATATTCCCTCTATAGAACATTTCCTAGTGAATGTAAAACAAAAAACCCCAAAATAATAGTTCATATCCTTAAGTTGTCATCTCCTGTCAAGATGTTACAGATTCCCTTCAGTTGTGATTTTTTTTTTTTTTTTAGATATATTTCTCTTTATTAACAACCGCTAATATCCCCATTACACATTACAACAGTGTTGGACTGGCCTACCAGAGCACTAGAAGATCGTCCAGTGCAGAGGCGTAATGTGAGGCTCCTGGTTCCCAATGCAAATGTAATTGTAATTATGAGTCATTTATAGTACTGGTCTGCTCATATGGGCTAGAGACCATTTGGGCTCCCTCAGGATCCAAGGCCCGGGGTCAACCGCAGCCACTGCACCCACTATAGTTACTCCCCTGCTACAGTGGGCCCAGGCTCTGGCACAGTAACAGGCCCAAAGGTCTAGTAGTAGACAACCACGTTTACTGCTAACTTTGGAGCCAATAATTTGCCACTAAGGTCTATTTATAATGGCCACAAAAATTGTATTAGCCTTTATTGATGATGTATCCTGTGTGTGCACAAGTTTATGATGCAATTCAAAGTGGAGGTGCACATGTTCCGTATAGATGAAGGGTGGACCCTCAGAATAATTTCCTCTGGTAGGCCCAAGCTATGGCAGTCTGTTCTTAATCACTACCCAGCAATATTTCTACCTAGTTATGCAGCTATATAGAAGTAGCGATGTATCACCACAAGACTAAGCAGCGTTGCCTTTCAGGAGAGATGGGAAAGTTGGGCGACAACCCCTGTATTAGCAGTCATATTGGTTTTCAACCAGTTTGGTAAAAGCAGATATTTTACAGAAGAGTGTAACAGACTTATGTTTACTGATGATTTTTTTTAATGTAGAAATTTGTAAGGACAGTTATCTTGCAAAGAATACAAACAATTATTATACTTCAGGCTCCTACACAGCGAAGACAGATATTATGTGGGCTGAACCAACACTCATAATAATGCAGAGCACAATTTACTAGCAATTAAGGACAGTACCGAAGTACCAAGAATGAGACTTTGATATCATCAAATTGCAAGTTTCTAATATTAATTGTATCCCTAACCCATAACATAAATCAGATGTAATAATCGCATGGTTATATTTGTAGGAGCATACTAAATTTAATCACTGCACTCGCCAGGGCTCTTAATTTTCAAATCAGGATTCTGCAGTCGCAGATACACCGCTACTAAACTACCTGAATGCCAAATGAAAAAAATATTTTAGCTGAAGATAAATCTTGTGATTCTTTTTTGGCTTGATACATCATGGGCAATTGTTAGAATTTAAGATGAGCAAAACCACTGGGAATTGATTCTGTAAGAAAATGAAGTGAACTGGTAACCTTAGTGAGTCGCGCATACTGCTGCTTTTCATGCTGAATATTCGAGCTTGTTGCTGTAATTTAATCCTCTAATTCATCATATCCTTTTCTGTGCTATAAACATGGATCATGTGTTACACAGAATTCAGGTTGATTCAGCCCATGAGAATTTAAACAAAAACACGATGGGAAGATTTACTATGCAAACAGCGGCAGTACATGGTATACGCCTAATTTATTATGTGTTTTAGACACTTTTGGCGCCTCTACATACATTTTGGAAAAGTGTCTAGAAAAAGAGATGGGGCAAACAGTAGGTGTAATGAATTTGAAAGTCCAGATTATGTATTTCAAATATATAAGGGTATGTTCACATGCGGCAAATTTGCTTCAGAATTTCTGCAACTGAAAAAAAGCATACATGTGAATGGGGTTGTTTCTGCACCATATGATTTTCTCAAACTCCATTCAGATATATGGGATACATTTTTTCAGGTGCATACATTTCTGCAACAAATCTGCCACATGTGAACCTACCTGTACCTAGATTCTTAGATACAGTGAAGGAAATAAGTATTTGATCCCTTGCTGATATTGTAAGTTTGCCCACTGTCAAAGTCATGAACAGTCTAGAATTTTTAGGCTAGGTTAATTTTACCAGTGAGAGATAGATTATATAAAAAAAAAAAAACAGAAAATCACATTGTCACAATTATATATATTTATTTGCATTGTGCACAAAGAAATAAGTATTTGATCCCCTACCAACCATTAAGAGTTCAGCCTCCTCCAGACCAGTTACACGCTCCAAATTAACTTGGTGCCTGCATTAAAGACCGCTGTCTTACATGGTCACCTGTATAAAAGACTCCTGTCCACAGACTCAATTAATCAGTCTGACTCTAACCTCTACAACATGGGAAAGTCCAAAGAGCTTTCTAAGGATGTCAGGGACAAGATCATAGACCTGCACAAGGCTGGAATGGGCTACAAAACCATAAGTAAGACGCTGGGTGAGAAGGAGACAACTGTTGGTGCAATAGTAAGAAAATGGAAGACATACAAAATGACTGTCAATCGACATCGATCTGGGGCTCCATGCAAAATCTCACCTCGTGGGGTATCCTTGATCCTGAGGAAGGTGAGAGCTCAGCCGAAAACTACACGGGGGGAACTTGTTAATGATCTGAAGGCAGCTGGGACCACAGTCACCAAGAAAACCATTGGTAACACATTACGCCGTAATGGATTAAAATCCTGCAGTGCCCGCAAGGTCCCCCTGCTCAAGAAGGCACATGTACAGGCCCATCTGAAGTTTGCAAATGAACATCTGGATGATCCTGAGAGTGATTGGGAGGAGGTGCTGTGGTCAGATGAGAATAAAATTGAGCTCTTCGGCATTAACTCTACTCGCCGTGTTTGGAGGAAGAGAAATGCTCCCTATGACCCAAAGAACACCGTCCCCACTGTCAAGCATGGAGGTGGAAACATTATGTTTTGGGGGTGTTTCTCTGCTAAGGGCACAGGACTATTTCACCGCATCAATGGGAGAATGGATGGAGCCATGTACCGTCAAATCCTGAGTGACAACCTCCTTCCCTCCACCAGGACATTAAAAATGGCTCGTGGCTGGGTCTTCCAGCATGACAATGACCCGAAACATACAGCCAAGGCAACAAAGGAGTGGCTCAAAAAGAAGCACATTAAGGTCATGGAGTGGCTTAGCCAGTCTCCAGACCTTAATCCCATCGAAAACTTATGGAGGGAGCTGAAGATCCGATTTGCCAAGCGACAGCCTCGAAATCTTAATGATTTACGGATGATCTGCAAAGAGGAGTGGGCCAAAATTCCATCTAACATGTGTGCAAACCTCATCATCAACTACAAAAAACGTCTGACTGCTGTGCTTGCCAACAAGGGTTTTGCCACCAAGTATTAAGTCTTTTTTTGCCAAATGGATCAAATACTTATTTCTCTGTGCACAATGCAAATAAATATATATAATTTTGACTATGTGATTTTCTGTTTTTTTTTTTTTTATATAATCTATCTCTCACTGGTAAAATGAACCTAGCCTAAAAATTCTAGACTGTTGATGTCTTTGACAGTGCGCAAACTTACAAAATCAGCAAGGGATCAAATACTTATTTCCTTCACTGTATTCCATTTTGAAGATTCAGGGTCTTGTGTGAAGTAGCTTCTGCTGGTCCTTGAGACAATTATTCCAGCCCCAGCTTCTTCTGGTAATGTTGTCATCAGAGACATTGAAGAGAATCAAAATAATGATCCATATTAATATACGCATCCTAACAAATCATGACTAACTGGAGCTATTGGCGGGAGAATGATAGTGACCATAATTTTGATCTGTTAATGTATCCAATAACAACATTGCTCTATAGATATGTTATTGAGGGACTAGGAAGTGAGACCCTGCATTTTCTCGGAGACATGCCTTATGTTACAAGATCTTTCCCCCACCTTGGATCCAAACCAATTTTCTGAATGAAAAAAAAATGAAAAAAATACGGAATGGAATAAGGATTTATGTGAAAAAGCCTTTACTTCGATAACCTCCTTGACCGAATCCAATGTATTACAGGACAGTTAGGTTACAAATAAAGGTGTTTCCTAATAAGACAACCCCTGTCTATATGCCCTAGAAAGGCCATATGGGCATATGAGCGTTCACTCAGTAACCCTCCTATGACCTAAGACCAAGGCCCATCTGGTGAACCCAGCCTGTCCGTGCATTACACGGTCCGCCATTCATCTTTAGCCATAGCAGGGAAAATGCCGGACATAGCTTTCCCGCTGATAAAGCTGATTGCGGGTGGTTAAAGAAACCGGACCCACAGCGATCTGTCTTCATAAGACAAGCCTTTAATTGTTTATACAATATACAAGTGTAGTTTAAGGGCCATTGCATGTGGGTGTCCTCTTGATGCTTTTATGGAAAGTAGATACTAGACCTATAGATGATCTTTACTGCCAGTAAATGAGCAAACTGAGGTAGAGGGCTTGCTGGAAATTGTACTTTTCCAACAACTGGAAAGCCAGCGTTTAAAGACCACTGCCATAGTCTAATCCCCTTAAAAAGAGGAATGAGAATAAAATGGCATTAGAATAATAGCGCATCTCCCCAAACTTCCAGTTTATGTAAAAAAAATAATCTAGAATTCTAAAGTGTGAATGTTTTACAAGCACACCAATAAAAATACATGCCCATCAATAGATGTAAATATATTCATGTTGTGTGTTATAATAAATCCCAAAGCCCCTATATTATTGCAAAAAAGAAATCTCCAAGAAATCTTATTGACAAAATTACAGCAAGTTATTTAAGGAATTATTTAATAGAACGGGTCCCAGAGGACAGAGAACGCCGGTTAATGTGGGATTAACATTCAGACGGCGCCCTTTGTAACCACAGCTCCTTGGTGGTCTTGCATGCATAATTACACATGTCATCAACCTTATACTAATATTATGGATTGCAGCTTCTGTCAACTTCTTCTTCTGTCAGCTTTTTGTTCTCCTAACTGTGATGATGAAATAAGTTCCACCGTTTCAGTCTATATCAACTAAAATCAGCAAAAAATGCATAATGCACAAGGAGGAGGTATCTGTAAACAAAGTCAGCCCCACGGCTTGTTCTCCCCCAACCTCTTTCTTTAAGGATGATAGGAATGTCTTTTTATGCTTTGACAGTTGTATGTTGTACAGTCTGTATGATGAATGCTTGGCTGACTACGATCAATAAGGGCCTCTAGCTTTCTAGGCCCTTCTGGCGGATCAATAGCGCACAACCTTTAAAGGGCACATTCCCACCTGGGTTCTGTAAAACATCCCGTGTCTCCTGCAGACCTCCAACAAGCCAAAGCTGAAGCATCTCCTTAGGTGGGGGAGAAATAAAGGTTTCCAGCAGTATTTCAGTCAAATGGATAATCTACACTCAATAATGACAGCCTAAAGAGATAGCAGGAAACCAAGGGTGCACAGAAAAATATCATTTTTTTTTTTTTTTTTAAATAGCTGGGCTGAGTATTAGTAAATCCTCACTCCTGGTTGGCTGTTTAAAGTGACATTGTACTTTTTATAAAAGCATTAAACAGTGTTCCATTGATCTGAATGGGACTTGCAGAAATTGATGCACATGATGTAGACAACCCCATTCAAATGAGTGGAACTGAATAAAAGTAAAAGTTTTGGCAAAAAATGTGACTTTTGTGATTAGAGCCTTAGAGATGAATTCATACATGGATGATAACCGTTAATGTCGAAGATGAGCAAGAAAATTGTAAGGTTAAGGTCAACATGAATATATATATATATTTTATTACACACAAGTATTTTAGTTTGCTGTTGGGTATTGACAATCATTTCTTATTTGTGGCTGGGTAATAAGAGAAAATACAGCTAAAACAAGAATGACACCTAGAATGGCAGCTTAAAAATCAGTTTGGACACAATAAAAATAAAAATTCCTGTGAATGCCTTACAAAGATTGCTTAAAGCCTAAAAATATATGGAACAAAAAATCAATGCATGTATAAAAACAGCCAAATGTTTTATTAAATGTAACCACTTGTTTGAAACCAAATAATTGTTATCGCATTTAATAAATTAACCGTTAACTGATGTGTGTGAACATGGCGGATTCAATGTACATCTGGTAAAAAATTTAAATTCTAAATTAATAATTCATACTTTAAAGGCTATGGAAACCTTTGCATCTATTTTTCTTTATTGAATTACATGTATTTTGTGGTAAAAAACAAACAAACAATGAATTGGGCTTAATAAAAACTTTTGCTTTGTCTGGGTTCTACAGCTAGCATGTGTATACACTACATAGCTTGCTGTAGAATGGCGTTCACTAGTAAATCCGTCCGATTGTTCCTCTGGCGGCTCGTTCTTTACCCCCTTTCTCTTATCTCCTCAACAATCTTCTACGATGGTTAATAAACAAATCAAAGTTAAACTTAATTAGAAAAATGTTTTTTTTTTTGTTTTTTTTATCTCTAAATACATGCATTTCAATAATACAAACAAAATAATTGATACAAAGGTGTCCATAGCCTTAAAGTAGGTTATGAAGCAATAAATTGATATAGCAAATACAGTGTGAATTTCTAGTGGCGTTACTTTCAACTGTGTATCTCAGGGTACAGATTGCTAATGAGAAATGGTGGCTATCGACATAAGACAACTTTGGTAAAAATGTTTGTTTGGCTTGACTAAGCATGCATGTTAATTTCAATAGGGGAGGGGGATACGATAGGGCAGCATGGTGGCTCATTGGTTATTGCCTTGCAGCGCTGGGTTCAAATCCAACCAAGGACAATATCTGCATGGAGTTTGAATGTTCTCCATGGGTTTGTGTGGGTTTTCCAATGGGGACAGTAAAAGAAAACCTCTGTACAGTGATGCAGAATATGTTGGCACTATATAAGTAACTGAAATAAATAAGAAGCCACCAGGTACCTCTGGGTCATGGAGAACAAAGGATGTAAAAATCCAACCTATATAATCCTTTTTGTGCTCAATCACATTTGTTGGGGGGGGGGGGGGACTTTCAGGCAAGCAGCTAGACTATCTAGTGTTTATGGTCAACTTAAATGGGTATTCCCAACTTAAACATTTATGACATATCCATTGAATATGCCATAATTGTCCGATAGGTGCGGATCCCAGCTCTGGGACCTACACCTCTTTCCAGAACTGTGGCCACCCGACCCTGTCTTACCTGGTGAGGTGGCCGCTGCTTCCAGGTGGAGAATGAATGGAGAGTTGGCCGGGCGCAACAGCGGGCTTGGCTGTTTCAATATTTCCACAAGAATGAATGATGAAAGCCACGCGCATGCACCCTTCCATTCACCATCTGCCTGGATGTGACGGCAGTTAGGAAGTGGTCAGATGGCCCCTGTTCTAGAGAGAGGTGTAAGTCCCAGGACTGGGACCCGGATCTATCAGACATTTATGACATAGCCCGTGGCAGTATAGCTGAGGAGACTTCTCAGCTTGTTAGAACTGTAGAGCGGGATTTTAAAGTAAGAAGGGACTATATTGCCAGCTGCCAGAGAAGGGAGATTGATTCTGCCAAAGCCGGCCCCCAGCAGCACAGATTAGCAGCTGCACCAAGGGGGACACAGGGAAGCAAAAGATAAAGATAATAAAAAGGTATTTTTTTATGCTAGAAACACTGTAAGGCTAAGTTCATACTTGCATTGAATAATTCATTTCAGTATCATCTGTTATTTTTTAATGGATGGTATAAAAATAACGGATGCAAATGGATTACAATCAGTTTTTTATCCATTTTACATTGACACCAATAATAAAAATAACCCATCCTTTAGACATCTGTTTTTTTCTGAGCGGAGGGGAGAAAAAAGTCCTGTACCCTGCACTTTTAATGACATAAAACGACAAATAGACGACTAACATAATGGACACTAACAAATGCAATTAAAATTCCCTAGATTTGAATGCGATTTTTCCGGATCTATTTTTATCCATTATTCTGATCTAAAAACAGATCATAGTTACATAGTTTGTACGGTTGAAAAAAGACACATGTCCATCAAATTCTACCAAGGGATGGGAAAAGGGAAGGGAAAAATGTCTAGACATAGGAGCTAATATTTTTTTCTTCTAGGAAATTATCTAAGCCTTTTTTAAAGCCATCTACTGTCCCTGCTGTGACGGCTCCTGCGGTAGACTATTCCATAGATTGACAGTTCTCACAGTACAGAAGGCTTGTCGCCTCTGCAGATTGAACCTTTTTTTCTCCAGATGGAGCGAGTGCCCCCTTGTTTTTTGAGGGGGTTTTACATGGAACAGGATTTCACCATAATCAGAGTAACAGATTATACAATGCAAATGTTAACTTAGCCTAAATGACTTTAAATATGCTAAAAACAGCCTTTAGCCTCTTCCGGCACCACAACGTAATAGCACATCGTGGTGCGGGGGGTGATGTAAAGTACGGCTCACACGCTGAGCTTGCTAATACTTACCTGACACCCGGGACTAGCGGCCAGGAGCAGCGATTCGCGCTGTTCCTTGCCATTTAACCCCTCAAATACTGCGGTTAATCGCCCCCCCAAGATACGATTGTGGGGTGCCGACTGTTGCCATGGCAGCCCAGGGGCCTAATGAAGGCCCCCAGGTCTGCCTTCACTCTGCCTCTATTAAGCCCTGCATGTGGAAGGGCTTAACAGAAGCCTGCAAAAATGACAATATACTGCAATTGCAATACATTAGTATTGCATTGTATTGTACCAGCGATATAACAATCGCTGGTTCAAGTCCCCTAGGGGTAGTAATAAAACGTGTAAAAAAAAAGTTAAAGTTATTAGTAGTGAAAAAATATTTATATTAAAAGTTAAAAACAAAACCTTTCCCATTTTTCCTCTAAAATAATGTAAAAAATAAACAAAATGAATATCGCTGCGTCCGTAAAAGTCAAAACTATTACAATATAACTTTATTTAACTCACACGGTGAACGCAGTGCTTTTTAGTCACCTTAGCTCTAAAAAAAAGAAGTTATAAAAAGTGATCAAAAAGTTGTATGTATCAAAAAATGGTAGCAAAAAAAAAACTACGGCTCGTCCCGCAAAAAATAAGCCCTCAAACCGCTCAATCAACAAAAAAATAAAAAATGCTATGGCTCTCAGAATGTGGTGAACTAAACAATTTTATTTTTTAACAAATTGTTTTTTCTTTGTACTGCACGGTGAAAGCCGTAAAAATGAAACCAAACAAAACAATGGAGGAATCACATTTTTTTCCAATTTCAGCCCGCAAAGAATATTTTTTCAGTTTCCCAGTACATTATATGGTACTTTAAATGGTGCCAAAATAAACTACAACTCCCCCGCAAAAATATAAGCCATCACACCACTCTATTGATGGAAAAATAAAAAAGTTGTGGCTCTTGGAAAGCGGGGAGTGAAAACTAAAATCAAAACGCAAAAAAATGGCTGTCTTGAAAGGGCTAAATGGATGTGTCACCACAGACGTTTATGGCGTATCCACAAAATATGCCATAATTGTCTTATAGATGTGGGTCCCACTTCTAGAACCCAAAATTATTTTCTGAACGGGGGTTCCGTGAGCCTGTCCCACTTGGTGAGGCATCCGCTAACTGCTGCATCCAGGCAGTGCACAAAAGGATGGAACGTGAGCTTCCCTCTCTCGGTAGCTCCCATAGAATGAATAGGAGTTACGGTAACAGCGTAGCAGAGCAGGACAAGTGTCGTGAGAAACCCTATTTTGGAGATAGGTGCGTGTCCCAGAGGTGGGACCTGCATCTATCAGACATTTGTGGCATAGCCTGTCAGGTTTGCTTAACATCTCTTAATTTACGGATAGTCCACAAAAACGGGTGTTTTTTTTCTGCTGTCCGTAGTGTTCAGCAGAAATAGTACCGTCCGGGATTTTTCTGCAGTCTCCCGGAACTTTGCACTGCGCATGCGCCAAAATGTACATGCGCAGTGCAAAGGAATAGTAGGCTGCGGCCAGGCATATTTTCAGATTCTGCGGAATCTAAAAATATGCAGGCCGGCCGCTGCCAAGTGAGGTCAGTGCCGGGAGTAGACCAATCCAGTCACTTGACATGAGGTCAGATGACTGGACGGATCCAATCCTGTGCCGTCACCGACCCCAGTCAAAAGTGATCCTCCGCCGCTTCGTCGCATGACCACCTCCTGCTCCAGACAGTGAGTCGTGTCAGGCAAGGTGGAGAGTGATAGCGGTAGGCTATCGCTCTCTGCTCTTTGCGTTAGTACAATGGAAGAAGGGGGGCTGTGCAGCGCTACTTATATGGGAAGGGGGGCGCTATCTTGAAGGGGAGCTGTGTGTGGCTATCCACAAGGGGGGCTTTGTATTGCTATCTACAAGGGGGGCTTTGTGTGGCGCTATCTACAAGGGGGGGGGGGCTGTGTGGCTATCTACAAGGGGGGCTGTGTGTGGCTATCTACAAGGAGGGCTTCTGTGTGGCTATCTACAAGGGGGGCTGTGTGTGGCGCTATCTACAAGGGGCGGCTGTGTGTGGTGCTATATACAATGGGGGGCTGTGTGTGGCGCTATCTACAAGGGTGCTGTGTGTGGCTATCTACAAGGGTGCTGTGTGTGGCTATCTACAAGGGTGCTGTGTGTGGTGTTATCTGCAGAGGGCACAGTTACTGATGGGGCACTATTATTGTTTCGAGCACTAAGGGATCATTATTACCATCTGGATCATTGGATTACACGTTTGTTTAGAGGATGGGGTGTAGATGGGGAGGGTGCTGGAAAAGCGAGAAACCAACACGTCTGTGTGTTAAGTTCTGTAGAGACGAGTCGTGGCTGGAATAAGTCGTCACATTGGTCTGGGCCGGATCGAGAAAAAAAGAAAAATTAACGACTATAATCAGAGAAAACATCACCTAGGTTAGCGAGGGAAAGCTACAAGCGGAGCTGTGATTGGTGAGACTCCTAGCACACTGCACAGTGCACAGGCAATTATTTTGTAATGTATCCGTAAAAATTTTGGTCTGTCCGTGAATTTTAGCTCAGTTGTCCAGAAATTTCTGAAGTGGAGGTTGGCAACCCTGTATCCTGTGGATATACCATAAATGTCTGTGGTGACACAACCCTTTAAGAACAATCACATTTCTAATATCATATACAGATGTAGCCATGTTTATCTTGACTATTAACACATTAAATACACATTGGGAAAAAAGTTTAGCTTGACTCTTTCGATGGCTTTTCAATGGCTTTTTTTGTGTGATATCGCGCTGTTATCAGAGTCAAAAGTTAAACTTGGCTACATCCGTATCAACATATTACAAATTTGTCCTAGTTCCTTCTTGACAGATTTCACATTAAAAGCCAACTGTTTGTATTTCTTTTCATTCCTTTGGTTTCTTCTACCTCAAATAATGTCAATTTGTAAAGACCAAAACCGCTACACAGCAAAAAACATTGTCAAAACATTCTGATTTTTATCATTTGTATTTGATGAAATTCAGTGTGTATCACACAACATGCAACCATAAAGCCTCAAGTTAGATGTACTGTTTAATCTGTAGCTGACATGTGAGATTGAATATATACTGGACTCATTTGAAGCCTATTTGAAGATGTCAGTTGTAATAATGGAAGCCTGTAAGACATCACATAGATGATTTTCTCCAGATGGGTTTTCAAACATATCACACTTCCTTTGGACTTCGAGGCACAAGTGTTATTAATGAAGACATGCGGAAAACCAATTAAATAAGACAAATCAGAGACATTATAAATTATTTTTGAAAGGTTTGTACACAAATGCTATTTACTGCCTTCACTTTTTTCCTTTCTAATAGCCGTAATTTGAAAGGAATATTTATCGGGCAGTAATTAAAGAAGTATCACAAATGCACCAGTGCTAGGTATTTCTCATTAAGATACAGAAAAGACAAACCCTAATCTGATAAATACAGTTTTTGGTTTACTGTTATTGTTTAGTTTAGTTTCCGACTAAGTTTCCTTTTCCTACGTCCATTTTCTTTTCATCATAATCCTTGTTGTTATCATTGCACACACAGGACATATAATCAACAAGGTCAAATAGGTTATTTGTAAATCAACCCATAAGAAATAGTCCCTAGTGGCAAGTGATTTACTCCAAAGACAATTCTGCTAGACCCATGGGCACCATTATTGTGTCAGAGCTTGGACCCACCAGAGGTTCGTATGGTACTCTGGTGTGCCGAGTACACTGGTTCAGTTATAAGTAAAATCCTTCACTATTGCCTTGTGACTTTAATATAATTAGACATAGTAAAAACACTTTTTCAGGTTTGGTTTACCTCCTAAAAAATTAAAGGTAAATACAATTTTGAAAGATTCACTCATCACTAGCTATAGTGCAGTTTACTGTATATAAATGAGTTGTATATTATTTTGCATTTTAATTACTAATCTTGTTTGTTATGGACATCAAAAATATCCAAAGATCCATAACAATCTGTACTATTGAAAAAACAAAACAAAACTGGCCATGAATGACGGCAAGAGGGAGACAGACTTAGAGAATTAACTGAGCCAAAAGATCAGTCCTTAATGGCTTTTTTACAGTTTGGCAATATCCAAGAACTGTGACATCACTGTGCTCATTATCCCTGTACTGTGACATCACTGTACGCATTATCCCTGTACTATGACATCACTGTGTTTATTATCCCAGTACTGTGACATCACTGTGCTCATTATCCCTGTACTGTGACATCACTGTACGCATTATCCCTGTACTATGACATCACTGTGTTTATTATCCCAGTACTGTGACATCACTGTGCTCATTATTCCTGTACTGTGACATCACTGTGCTCATTATCCCTGTACTGTGTCATCACTGTGCTCATTATCCCTGTACTGTGACATCACTGTATGCATTATCCCTGTACTGTGACATCACTGTACACAATATCCCTGTACTGTGACATCACTGTATGCATTATCCCTGTACTGTGACATAACTGTTCTGATTATCCCTGTCCTATGACATCACTGTATGCATTATCCCGGTTCTGTGACATCACAGTTCGCATCATCCGTGTGCTTTATGTTGACCAAGTAACAATAAGCTTTTCATGTTCTGAACTTACTGTTAAAAGGTTGTCATGGTAGAGTGGGGTCCAATTCAAGTTTTTCTATGGGGATCCATGGTTACTAGTTACGCCCCTGGTACAAATTAAATATTAGCATGGTGAAAGAAAGTTTTTTCCCCATGAGGCTATCCCTGTGATACCCTACGTATACTGTATACTTATGCCCTGGGTAAATCCTTGCTTCAAGACAATTTGACTGCTGTGTTACTAAAGCATATACACTCCCCAAATGCTTTTTTATATATACACCTAGCATGTTTCATACAGGGGTATAACTAGAATTCATAGAGCCCCATAACAACGTCAGTAATTGGCCCCCATCATTTAGTTAACAGTAAACCTGCTATAATAATGATATTCTCGGTGACACTCTGTGTGAATTTTGGGTGCTATCAGTAGGTTTACCGCCCCATTAATATTTAGAACATAGACTTGAGCACTCCCTAGTTTATAATTCAGTAATCTTTTATTCTGAAAAGGGCAAAATATAGGTACTGCCTTTCTCGAGCACCACTGCCGCTGGAAATAAGTATAAGCTGCTTTATATATGGCGGTATGTGTATAGTAATAATACCAGTGGAGGGCGCTGGTATTACCATTTCCAATAGTTGAAAAAGACCATACATATAGGCCAAAACATTACACAAGCATATTTTGTCTTTTTCTGAATAAAAATTACTGCATTATAAACTACGTCTATGACCTGCTAGAATGCAAGCAGCTGCATAACTACTTTTACTTGTGCAGCAAGATAGTTGTGTCAAATAGTAGATCTTCTGCACAGAGTAGAATCACATGATAGAAAGCCCCCACAGTGTTTTTTTTTTTTTTACCATCAAATAGGGCACCATTCTTGCACCTGATTACACCCCCTCCGCAAAGCCCCATAGCAGCTGCCATGAGTATATGCTAAACTGTGATGTGAATCCAGAAATTACATCTTGCGCAACCTGTTGTCATCAAACTGGGACAAGTAACCAAACAAGCTTGAACACTAATATTTTAAGGCCATTAGAAAAGGTCTGTATTGCTTTGTTCTTTTTTCACATCCTTTTCACTAGGAGTATAAATAAGCTCAGCGTTCGCTTGCTTGATAATGACGCACACAACAATACACAATCCCTATTGTTTGCATGGAATATCAGAACTTTATGCTCATTCTTCAACAAGGTTGATTGATATTCTGAATGCTGTACATTGCCACAGCTCTTGCTTTCTATTTTAACCAAACACAAAAACATAATTCATCCATTACATGGAAACCCCTACACGATGTCCTTTGATTTAATTTTTTCTGTTACATCAAAGAAGCTTCAATTATTTTCCTTTTTTACATTACTTGTAGCACTATTGATATATAACCTTTTGTGTTGATCTAATACAGCTTGTATCACAGCTGTCCTTTCCACTAGTAAAAAGTTTTTGGTCTGTGGCTTGCAATTCCTACCAATTCAGTCCAACCTGCTTGGCTGTAATTGAGACAAATCTGGTAGAAATCATTGTAAAGTTGCTTGAATTCCATTAGAACGAATGGAGATTGCGCGTATAATAGATGTCAGGGAATCACTACTTGAGCAATTCCACAGTGTGAAAGTTTATGGAATTGCTAAACTAGCAATTCCCCAAAGACAGCTGGAGACTGTCTGTCTGGATCAAGCGTACAAGTAAATCAGCTACCTCGAGTCCATCACCACTCTGGTCAGCAGAGTCTAAGGCTACCCTTTGGTCTTCACCAGAGCCCGCCGCAAGGCAGGTTGGATTTGGCTGAATAGAACTGAAGTTGCTTTTACAGAATAAGGTGTTGAACAGGAGGTGCACTTGCAGGCAATACCAGAGTGGATAACTAGAAAGCCAGAGGGGTTAACAACAAGCAGAATTAAAACCACGAGAGACTAAAAGTCCAATTCGCAAAACAGAAGAATACCAGGAGTTGCAGAGGTCGAAACCAGCTCAGTGAGCAGAGGGTAAATCCAAGACAAGCCGAAGTCCAGTTCAAAGAGTCCAAGTAGTCAAGGTTATTCAGGGTGTAGTCAGGAGCTTGATCAGACACATGCATTAACAGGAAAATCACATGCAACAGTGAAAAAACTGAACAGACTCAAATACTCCACCCATGTCCCTGATAGGTTGCAGACAGAGAATAAGATTCGCTCTGCATCTCAAACCAGGGCCACCCAGAAGCTTGGCTAGTAGTCATGACAACCTAAAAGTGACAGAGGTTTCCTAACAATAGACATAGGCCGCTGCAAGCAAAATGTAGTGTTACATGGTGGCCATTTAAATAAGTGGCAATCAATATAATACATTGACTGTCTGGGTCTACTATGTGAGCGACTCTCTACTCTGACTAATAAAGCAGGAGTCACAAGCTCCTAGGGAGGGTCCCTCTTTGATTTCCATATGCCCTAAAAGAGTATATGGAAAAGGAATGTCTTCAACCACTAAATATTCCACAAGAAGGGTTTGTAAGCATTGCAATCTCCTTCAGCTAAGATGCAATGTATCAAAGATGAGGTAAGCCCAATTTCCATTGGCATTCTCAAGTATAGTGTTTCCAAATTATATATGATACATACTGTTTACTTTACTAGAAAATGGTAGTTTCTAGCAGTAGGTGCAGGTCCTGCATCCTATAAATAAATAAATTTACTAGTTCAAAGGTCAGTATTGGCAAAATTCAGCAGAGTTTGCTTCAACAGTTAAATTAGTATTGTCTTCTTGGACATTTATGGCACACCCACAGGATATGCCATAAATGTCTGATAGATTTGGGTCCCACCTCTAAGTCCCGTACCTTTCTCTAGAATAATCTCCGCTGTCCCTCATCTTACTTTGTCTCACTATCGCTGCTCTACGGCCACTGAGTTATAAGGTGTCCGGGAGTGTGGAAACAGCCGAGCTCACAGAGCTACACTTTTTCCATAACTCCCATAAAAGTTAATGGGAGTTACGGAAACAATGTAGCATGGCAAGAAACGCTACTTCTGTAACTCGGGAGAGTTTATTAGAGTTAAGAAACACCATAATTCAGCGAGTTCGGTTGTTTCGCACTCCCGGCCACCTCGCAACTCAGTGGCCGGAAAGCAGTGACAGTGGAACAAGTTAGGACGGGTGTAGTGCCCCGTTCTAGAGACAGGTGCAGATGCTAGTGCTATGGATATGTCATAAATTTCCGAGATGAAAATACTCCCTTTAAATTATTTCAATGCATTGTATAAGATTTAGAAAAAGATGGCTATTTTTTTTACGGAAACAGTGCTACATTTTTCCAAGGGCTGTGTGTGGTATCCCAGCTCAGCCCCATTGCTAGGACTTTGTAGACTGTGACTTGACTTTGTAGACATGGAATGACCCTGGTTGTATGCTAGTCCAACACAATGTACCCTTCCAAAGCTAATATAGTTTTAAAAAATTTATTAGTGTCAATATACAGTAAGCATCACTCTTTGGCAATATCTCTATGTTGTCTATTGCTTTCACTACTTGCGTTATACAAGTAAGTTCTCCCACAGACTAGACAAAGATGACACCACAATCTTGTAAGTGATTGTAATTAAGACTATTTAATAAGTTATTTGAATTGATGGTGTTTCTTTTTAAGAGATATAAGACATATTGATGGTATATAGATATTCATTCACTTTACTTATATTCCTATTTTATTGATTGTTGCTAATCTCTGGCTTGTGAGGACATTGCCTATCCACACTCAATAACCGTTCCAGTTTTATGGCATTTGAGAGTTGTCCACTTTTACAAATGAGACAAGAATTACTATCCCCAATGTAACAAGGAGAGGAATACAGATGGTCTGATTTCTGTATTGGGCCAACAGCCAGTACCTATTCAGTTCCCTAGTGTATAAAGCATTGTGTTTTGAGGAGCTTGTTCTCATCAGCAAAGATCCAGTGACACTGACAGATCCACTGCCCTTGGGACGCATCTGTGTTTTATGATGTCACCGGTCCTCTTAAGGGGAGTTATTACTGTGTGAATCACAGCTGCTGCTACCATAATTTAGCTGATATTTCTACCTCTGCAGCCCTCAATGTCAGGAGGTGAAATGCTCATGATCGATCCTCATAGCGTTCCATAAAACATACTGAGATGATGCTCGGGCAGTCCTGCAAATTCATCAGCTGATGGGCATACAAAGTCTGCACCATGCAATGCTCTCTCTAGATTTTTAGCCATGGCAGAAACAGTTCAGCCCGGCAGCTGCTTCACGAAAACTCGCAATGTGAGTCAGTGTAAGCTGCTTGGAGTAAAAGGTGCTACTTTCTTTTTGTCAAACTGACAGCTGGTTATATATCAAGGGTTCAGAGTTGTTTATTTGACTTGCTGAACAAACAAGAACATACTTCTATATAGTATACCTTGTGGGCATGTGAAAAAAAAAAGTCTTGGTTAAAATGATTGTGAAGAAGTGATTGACAATGGTTATATAGATAACCCTGTTATATTATATTCATTGTAAAGATTATTAAAAAAAATGCACAATGTGTGTCATTTACATGCTGTTAAAAAAAAGTTGAGTGAGAAGTTATAACATTTTCTTACATAATATGGCACCACCCGGTGATTAAAGTCTATAGGAATGTGCACATCCAGTTAATGAGCTGAATGCTGGTGGACACTCATGCTCAGTCACTCTCCCCACAGCCAGTTCTTCTCATACTGATACTCGTTAAACTGCAGAGCAGATAATAGAAATAGCTTCCTTTCCTGCTTGTCAGGGAAGGAGCAGAGACTCCTTCTTTTCAGCTTGTTAGGACAGTAAAGCTCTGCATCCTGACAGCAGGTATGAACCCTGCACATGCCCACTCAGTCCTTATTCTTTATTTCATTACTTTTCCATTGCATTTTAAAGGGAATGCATAGTGTGGATGTCAAACAGAATATATCTTTACTACTGTAGATCCCATGCTACCTATCTGCAGGGAAAGTAAGAAGAAACTATATTGTCAGCTGCCAGAGGGTAAGGGAGATGATTCTGCTCATAGCCTTCCCCCAGTAGCACAGATTAGCAGCAGCACCAAGGAGGGCACAGGGAAAGAAAAAAGAGGAGAAATATATTTTTATATGCTAGAAACATCGCAAATTACTTTAAAACAGCTATTAACAGCATTTTTTGAATTTTGCTACGAAAATGATCCATGGAATAAACCTTTTAAAGTAAAAAAAAATCTGACACCTATTACTGTGATTTCTTATCTGATTCCACTCCATTGCCTACTGCAAACTAAATGTTTTATTAAAAAAAACAACAAAAACAAACTCATATATTTGTCCCCGAAAGACACCCATTTTGTCTCTACCTCCTAACTTTATGAAAGCGTGGGGGTGGGGGAAGCTAAATTTGCTTTGTTTCTAGTAGGCAGTTTGCTGCAGCAGAAACTTTAAAGGGGTTTTCCTACCTTGCACATTTATCAACTATCCACAGGATAGGTAACAAATGTTTAATCGCTTGGGGACCCACCACTGGGACCCCACAGATAACTATGACCGGGGTCCCGGCCCCCCATTTCTCCTCGCTCCTGACTGCAGAATCCCGGTGTGGAGGAATTTGAATGGAGCGGCGAGCGCATGTGCACAATTTTGCTGTTTATTAATTGGCCACACTACTGGTGCTGTTCAGAATGTGGGAATACACCCTAAAACTAGCAACATCTAGACATTTAAAATATCTAGATAAAAGAAAATTGCTTTGCTTGAAATTCGAAAATCAAAAGAATAATATGATCTATATTCTGTGAATCAAAGTTATATTATAAACCCCCTTGCCGTTCTTTCACCTATATTGAACCAGACGGCCTATAACTGCTTTCATCTGGTCACAGAAATAGATTCTCATTTTGTACAGTAGGGGGTAAATGATTCCAATTATATTGGTACATACTGGTGTTTTTCCATCTCTGTTTCAGTATTCATTATGAATATATTGGTATTATATGAAGTAATATACAGCCAAATGTAGATTATACAAGAATTAGAAGTCACTGAGTTGCAAATTCTAATTATATTTGAACATTATACTTCAATATAAAAATAGCTTTGGTTCCATTTTAAAGAAAATAAGAGGAAAAATAATCTGCTATTTACATGCAGTAATGAAATTAAAAGCCATCAATAAAACATTACAGTCATGCTACATTCAATCATAAATCTGTCTTAAAAAAAAACCTTTGTTCAGTCAGTGCCCATTCAGCACAGAGACAATAGATTTTGTATAGAAAATGTTTGCTCGGCCCATGACAACCATTTACTTGTCATGCCAAGCGTAGTGTAACAAATATATCAATTCTGCTAATTGTGACCGTTCAGGTGTTGGATTCAAGAAAAATAAACCAAGCAAGAGAAGTGAACTCCAAAATAAAATTTGTATTTCATTAGTTGTTTTATCTGCCAGAAAAAAAAGGGAACTTACCACAAAAGTGACGGTTCATATGAATGAACTCTAAATCCATGTCAATAACGGCTTACACACATTAGGGGGAATTGATGAGATAATAAGATTGATAAGATGAGACAAATATATTTAGAGGCACACGCTTCTTAATAAATTTGTTGCATTTACAACTTCAGTCTAGAAAATTGGCGTCGAAAAGTTGCCAAATCCCCCCCCCACTGTTTTTATTATTACATTTTTGTACCTCTCCCCTAGTGTATTCTTCAGTCTATTTTTTCAGGTTGCCTAGAAACCACTTGTCTTTCTATCTGGGTGACCATCATGGAGCTGAAGTGGAATTATGAAAAAAGGAGAAGGCGGTGTGTGTATAAAAAGTCTAATGTGCACTCAGACAATATCCATAATGCAAAAACGTACACTTTTATTGAATCAATATGCAGAACATACGAAAACATGATAAAAACATTTGAAAGCACCCAGGTGGTGCATAATAAGCACCGGGTTGTATAAACCCTAAAAAGTTATGAAAAGGGAGAAGCGGTATATCCAGCACTCTTGTAAAAAAATAGTTTTGTTCGGTCATATTAAAAAAACAGGACAATTAAAATGATAATCCCGGGACCACGCTTACGCATTTTAAACCTCTAGGATTCTTAATCATACGTCATATTAAAAAAACAGGACAACTGAAATGATAATCCCGGGACCACGCTTACGCATTTCAAACCTCTAGGGTTCTTAATCATAGCTATGATTAAGAACCCTAGAGGTTTGAAATGTGTAAGCGTGGTCCCGGGATTATCATTTTAATTGTCCTGTTTTTTTTAATATGACCGAATAAAACATTTTTTTTTTACAAGAGTGCTGTTTATACCACTTCTCCCTTTTCATTGCCTTATATACCTGCTGTCGACTCAGGACTTCTCTTGGAATATCTTCGAGCACCATCATTATTTACAACGTGGTTCGGACAAATGCATGGAATAACACAGTGGAAACGTGGTGAGCGAAGCCTGGTATATTTTTTCTATTTCCTAAAAAGTTATACCTATCCGGACCTAACCTCCTAGGTACAAAAAGCAAAATAGATACAAAATATATAGGACTGACACTGTCAGGAACATATCAATACAGCACAAGAATTAATATATCCAAACCATTCTGATATATGCCTGAAAAAAAAATAACAACATCAGAAATACACGTGAACCAATAATAAATATCTATGTTTCAAGTATGGAGGGAGGTACATGAAGTCCCGACACATATCGCCACAAAGCGGCTTACTTAGAGGTATATATTCCCTAAAGTATCATGCCTATATATTTTGCCTTTTGTGTCTTGGGTTAATTTGGGAGGCTAGGTCCGGATAGGTATAACTTATTAAGGTTTTAATCTATGTTTCTGTATATTGATTCACTAAAAGTGTACGGGTTTTACACCATGGATATTGTCCATTATGCCTTTTATACACAGAGCTTTCCCCTTTTTCTTGTAATATTACTTGCTTTAGCAGTGCCAGACACTTTTGTATATTTTCTGTTCTATTTACTGTACAGTTTACTATCTCTTCATGCTACACAGTTTTGTTTTAGGTCCCTCTTACATAAATGAAATTATAAGAAACCATTTTACTTTAGAAGAACAATTGAAAAATGATAGGTTGTACTAAAACTAGATATGTTAGCAAACAAGAAAAAAACACAGTGCACATAGTGCATAAACCTGTATGATATTTGATATGTTTAGATCGAAGGTGGTCAGTATTGCTCACCTGATTTTCTTGTGCTAGGAACACAACATCCCAACATAACGTGGGCTAAATACACTCCAGTGAGTGGTGGATAGACACAGTTTCAGCCTGGATCTCAAACTGGAACAATTCAGTCCAGATAAATATGGAGTAGAGAAATAAAACAAAAAATCGGATCCTTTGTATTGGCGCAACTGGATGGAAAAAACTCTATTTTCAAAATAGATTGGCAAGGATCAAGCAGAAGTAAGATCCAAGGAGATTTATTTGCATCAATTAAAACAACCCGTTTCGGGTCGGACCGGCCCCTTCATCAGGTAGAATACAAATACAACATTGATAGTAACTGCATGCTTTATATATATAAGTTAAGGACTGGAGGTAACAAGGATTGTCAAATGAAGGTTAAAGGTCACAGTCTTTGCGATCAATCTAGAGTCTGAACGATGGATCGTTCATAACTGACTGTTGGTACAATGTTGTATACTCTTTAAGTTTGTAAGTACTCTATTCCATACTGTACCCCATAGTGTCCAAATGAGAGGAATCTATTTGCAGAGGGGAAGTGATGTGAGTATCGTGTGTGCACATACATCGGTCTGCTAAGAGGCAGATCTTATGTTTTAATCCGGGCTGTAAATATTATTAAAAACATTTTCACTAGTAAGACATCTTTACTAATAGCAGTTGTATAATAAGGTAGGTGAAACTAAATGTGTGGTCAAAATGAATTCATTTGCATTGTGCCACAACATAAGATCTGCCCCTTAGCAGACCGATTGTAACGTCTATGGCTGCGGACCGTCGTTCTGAATTACCCTCTGACGGCCGCGGCCATGGACGTGTGAGTTCTCGGCGGCATCTCCTTCCTGAGAGACGCCGGAACTCACTTCCTGGTTCAGAGACTGTCTCCTGCAGGGCACGCGCGCCCGCGCGTGCATGGCCTTGAAGGGCCAGTTTGCGTCCAGTTGCAGAGAATCTGCAATTAGCCCAGAATGCTGCTGAACTATAAAAAGGTCTCTGCCCTCTTGATCAATGCCTGAGCGTTGTTTTGTTACTTAAAGTTTGTCTTGCAAATGGTCTCCTAGTGTTTTCCAGTTCCCAGTGTTACCTGTTCCTGCTGCCTGTACCCTATATCCCATGCTACCGTGCCGCTGTGCCATCTAGAGTTGAAGTTGAGTTGTGTCTTCCGCTGCATCTACTGTGTCACACCCGCCGAGTGTCTGTCGGCTGCCGGAGCCTCATCTTAAGCCTGAATCACCGCTACTGTCTACATTGCCTCAGGTACCCTTTCTGGACTATACACCGCATTCCAAACTATTATATGCAAATGTTATTTTTCGCTGATTTTCCTAAATAGTCGATGCAAATGACAGTGAGAATAATCTTCAAGCCATCAACCGTTGGAGTATAATGCAAATTTTATTGAACAAATCTCCTAATGATAACAGATTTTTTTTTAGAAGTAAAAAACTCAAAATGCACTGTTTCAAATTATTATGCACAACAGAGATCAAAACATTTTAAAGGTTGTAAAGAGAACTAAAATGGTAATTTGTTGAATTTGCAGCATCAGGAGGTCATATTTACAGAAATCAAAAGCTCTTTCAATTAAAAAAAAACTTAACAGGCCAAGTTACATGTTAACATAGGACCCCTTCTTTGATATCACGTTCACAATTCTTATATCCATTGAATTTGTGAGTATTTGGACAGTTTCTGCTTGAATATCTTTGCAGGATGTCAGAATAGCCTCCCAGAGCTTCTGTTTTGATGTGAACTGCCTCCCACCCTCATAGATATTTTGCTTGAGGATGCTCCAAAGGTTCTCAATAGGGTTGAGGTCAGGGGAACATGGGGGCCACACCATGAGTTTCTCTCCTTTTTTGCCCATAGCAGCCAATGACACAGAGGTATTCTTTGCAGCATGAGATGGTGCATGGTCATGCATGAAGATAATTTTGCTACGGAAGGCGCGGTTCTTCTTTTTGTACCATGGAAGAAAGTGGTCCGTCATAAACTCTACGTACTTTGCAGAGGTAATTTTCACACCGTCAGGGACCCTAAAGGGGCCTACTAGCTCTCTCCCCATGATTCCAGCCCAAAACATGACTCTGCCACCTCCTTGCTGATGTCGCAGCCTTGTTGGGACATGGTGGCTATTCACCAACCATCCACTACTCCGTCCATCTGTACCATCCAGAGTTGCACGGCACTCATCAGTAAACAACACAGTTTGAAAATTAGTCTTCATGTATTTCTAAGCCCACTGCAACCGTTTCTGCTTGTGAAAATTGTTTAGGGGTGGCCGAATAATAGCTTTATGCACACTTGCAAACCTCTGGAGGATCCTACACCTTGAGGTTCGTGGGACTCCAGAGGCACCAGCGGCTTCAAATACTTGTTTGCTGCTTTGCAATGGCATTTTAGCAGCTGCTCTCCTAATCCTATTAATTTGTCTGGCAGAAACCTTCCTCATTATGCCTTATATCTGAACAAACCCGTCTGTGCTCTGAATCAGCCACAAATCTTTTCACAGTATGATGATCACGCTTAAGTTTTCTTGAAATATCCAATGTTTTCATACCTTGTCCAAGGTATTGCACTATTTCACGCTTTTCGGCAGCAGAGAGATCCTTTTTCTTTCCCATATTGCTTGAAACCTATGGCCTGCTTAATAATGTGGAACGTCCTTCTTAAGTAGTTTTCCTTTGATTTGGCACACCTGGCAAACTAATTATCACAGGTGTCTGAGATTGATTACAATGACCCAAAGAACCCTAAGACACAATACCATCCATGAGTTTCATTGAAAAACTAATAATTATATGTTTATGACACTTAAATCCAATGTGCATAATAATTTGGAACGTGGTGTAGACATTGTATTTTACCTGTTTGGCCAGCTGCCTTCCCGCTACGCGGTACGGCCCAGTGGGTCCACACCCTACGCCGTGACACCGATGTATGTGCACACACGATACTCACATAATTTCCCCTCTGCAAATAGATTCCTCTCATTTGGACACTATGGGGTACAGTATGGAATAGAGTACATACAAACTTAAAGAGTATACATCATTGTACCAACAGTCAGTTATGAACGATCCATCGTTCAGACACCTAGATTAATCGCAAAGACTGTGACCTTTAACCTTCATTCGACAATCCTTGTTACCTCTAGTCTTTATCTTATATATAAAGCATACTGTTCCTATCAATGTTGTATTTGTATTCTACCTGATGAAGAGGCCAGTCCGGCCCCAAAACGCGTTGTTTTAATTGATGCAAATAAATCTCCTTGGATTTTGCTTCTGCTTGATCCTTGTCAATCTATTTTGAAAATACAGTTTTTCCATCCAGTTGCGCCAATACAGAGGATCCGATATTTTGTTTTATTTCTCTACTACTAAACGGCAGGCTTGGGGGAGATTTAGCATAACAAAAAGAGGTTTTAAGATATGACGTTTTCTAGGAAAACACGAAGCAAAATAGAAAACTGTTCTAAAATAATATACAGAATATTAGTTGTGCTAGACAGCCCGCCTGATATAATAGTATGTGCGTCTCCAATAGGCTGGTAGCCAGCATGGTGCACTAGATGTAATCGTGTGACTGGCAACTTATAGAAGCCTTATCTATGAGCAATTGTAATACTAAGCAGCTACCACCCACATGGATTGCAGGTGTGAGAGTGGCTGTTCATCAGTATCTTGCACCTGCACGATCTCCCTCATATAAGGATCTCCACTTTTTTAACATTTTCATTAACGTTAATAGAAACAGATACAAAGAGTGGATGCCAACTGAAACAAACGGAAGGTACAATTACATTTTTTTTGACTAATAAATCAGCCAGATCCGTCAAAAAACTGAAACTTTACCTACCGTTTGTACCAGTTTAGCATCCGTTATACTCAGTTTTTAACGGATCTGTTCTTTTCTGGATCTATTCACATCTGCGTTGGTATTCCCATTGTTCTGCTCCGTCAGAAGAGACAATTCCTTTGTATGATGGACACCACCTGCGCCCGACGGAACACATTGACTTTAATGGGTTCCGTCAGGTTTTCCGCCGGGGTGTCTGTGGTTTTACAGGAAACAATAGCGTAGTTTGTATCCGTAATCCATTGACTTCAATGATAAAAAAAACTGAAAAATCCTTTTGGTCAGAAAAAATAATGCAGCACACTACCCTATTATTTCTTGCAATAAGATGAAAACCTGATGGAACAGAGCCTAACATTGTGGTTTGTCTGCATCCTGCTGGGAACTGGTGTTTTATCCTGCCCTTGCGTCAGAAAGTATTATATAAACTATATAAAATCAATATATGTAATAAAATATATTAATTTATATAATGCTTTGAAGGCCATCTCGGCTCCATTGTGTGGCCTGGATGATGAGGATTACTTGAGAATATTCCCCACTGTACAAGGTTAATTTCATCTCTACATAAAGTAAGGGCAATTGTGCGCGCTAAAGGCTAACTTCAGCTAAACATACATCACTATTGGCACAGGTATTGTGTGTGTGTGTGTGTGTGTGTGTGTGTGTTTATTAACTGGACACAAACACTTGCTAGTCAAGTGCTTAAAAACCTTTACTCCCTTGCAAGGGCTCATAGTTATCACATACATCTTACATACCGTTAATTTAATTTGCCAGAAAGCTGCATGGATTGGGACAGATTGGTGCTTTATGACAGAAAATAGAGGACCAAATATAAGTTAGTCCCTGGAGTAGAAAAAATATTAAAATGCATGCTCAGTTAAGACCTGAAATGGCAGAAAATGAAAGGGCAGGGGAGGGTTGACTGGGCTATTAAAGGGTTTGACCATTTTATAAAAATTTAAGGTCAATGATTGTATATTAGGTAGTATTATAATTGACTCATTTACACTCAATAAGTTTTTTGCAGCATTTTTAAAATCTATTATATCTGCTCCCTATGTAAAAACTTCTTACCTGCAGTGTGAACCAGCACCCTCACATCCAGCCTACGTTCTGTCTGTCTATTATATCTGTACATGGGACGGCTTTCTGAACATCCATGACCAGCCATGGAAAAAGGGGTATGAGGTATGCAGGGAGATGCTCAAAAAGATGCCAAAACAAAGAGAGCATGGGGGAATGCGAAAAATGAGTAAAATAACTTGTACAATATTTAATAATAATTAATGTTGGTCAACTTCTTTAAGTTTAATGCTGCCACACTTATCTATGGAAGCCACAGTAATGGCGTACCTGCTTCTATGGTAGGTAACTCAGGTCAAGTAATTATAATCATTAGAAAATTGAGCACTTAGGTAAAATCACCCCACAAAATAATATTACGATAATTAAAGTATAATATGCTTTACGACTCTTATGCTACGTCATGCTTTATAGCAGGCAGGCATCAAATGTAAATTGTTTCTGGGCTTGGTTTGCACCATGAGCCCATGGTCAAATATTTATATAACCATAGTGCTCTTGGTTTTGTGATCACATAGAGATCTCCCCGGGGTTAGTGCGTCATACTTATATTAAATTTAGCACTTACAGTACATGAATTGGAAGTTTATTCATTTTTCTGGAAAGAAGAAAATAAAGAAGATTTTCTTGACAATAGGGATTTGGCCTTTACGTTGCTGTCAGTTTTATTTGCTAAACACAATCAATGTTTCCAGCAATTTGCCCTGTCACTCCAACTTACATAATATTTTCCCCTTCATCTTAGGAACAAACACTTTAGTTGTGGAAAACAAAGGAATGAAATTAGAGAAAGCTTTATATAAAGAGAACAATCCAATCCAATGCAAGTAAACACTTCTGTAAATTTCTTTCCTATGGGTCATTGATTATTGGAACTTGCCAAAGCCTTCTTGAAACAAAAAGTATTTAAATACTTCTAGCACATATCCAAACAAGGAAATTAATTCTTAATCTTGGATTGTGGATAGAGACATGGAAATTGTTCCTTCATGCCTTGGTGGCCAACTATGCATCCAGAACCGCTGGCATATAGCACAGACGTGACCTAAAAAGTACTGATCCATTTTTTGAGTAAAGAGGCTTTTTGGATTTCCTCACCCTAACCCAGCTGCGTACCTAGGGGTTAATGCTGCAGCACAGTGACCTGTTACTGTGATAATTTATGATATCCTCTAAGAGAGTACATAAAGAGTTTGGTTTGAAAATACTTTGTAGAGGAAATGGTTGCATCAAAACTGACTCTTTCATCCCACTGTGAACTTGCCAATATTTCACTACAAAGCTCCTAATCTGTGACGGTTAGTTTTAGCAGAATGATGTGCATGGACGTCATTCTGATTGTGCTGGCATGAGAGAGCGACCTAGGTTCATGCCCCATTGACGCTGCGGCACCTTACAGGCTTCCTGCTCTGCCCACCCCTTACATTCACTCGGCACATGTTACTGGTAATACTGAGAGCTCTCTGAACTATTTTAGCTTCTTCCTCTTGCATTTGAACCAGAAAACAGGGAAAATAGTGTACAGAGCGCTTTGGAAACTTGATTGATGGACCAGAGTTAAATAATTAATGAACCAAGTATGTCCATTTAATTAATTATAAACAATTTCCCAGAGTCTTGCATTCAGATCACGTTAAAGTGATGGGAAACATTTAACTGCGATCTGTGATTGAAGGTTGAAACATAATTAAATTTAATTCCATAAATTTCATATTTCAATCTTTTCCTCATTCATTTTTTTTCCTTTATCAGAAACAGTAAAACTGGCCTCACATTGTGAAATACTTCACTGATGCGTTCTTCAGTGCGACATCTCCTCACTCCAATATCCTCACTATGCCATTGGTGTTTTCCATAAAATAGACCCAAGAAGGATGTGTAATAAAAAGGAGATTAAAATAAAATGTAAAATCTCTAATGACCCGGTTACCAAGAAAGCTTCTTTAGTATCTATATAAACAATATTGAGTCTCACTGGATGCCTAACATGGCATTTTCATAGGATAGGTGGGGGTCCGACCTCAGAGATCCCTCATCCCTAATCCCTGTTCTACAAGCAGAGGTGTTGGTCAAATCAAAAGCCTGTTGTGCTCTCTTCTACATGTGCCATACTTTATCTTGGACCACATTGTTTACTTTTAAAGGCACTTAGGAAATAACCTAATCCTTTTCCATTATAAAGATTATGTTAGCATTTTTTCCACATACAGTGGCCCATGAATCTGTGGGTCCCATACCACATTGTTGGCGGGTCTATTGGTTCCATCAGAAAGCAAAATAATAATTGGGGCATGTGCAATTTCCCTTGCATAAAAAATAGACCCAATCTTTGCACATGAATAATTGTCCCACATTAATAAATAGGTCCAATGTGCAGGTTCCATGAGGTGAATACTGAATTACAGGGGAGAGCTGATAGGTGAAGATGCGCCCCTTTTTTGGCTCTTTTGCCAGGACCTCTGACAGCGGTACCACATATGCTGCCTTGATGGCAGCCCTGAAACCAAGTCCTCTGGAGCAGGAGCCACTCTTTATGGTGGATTTCTGCTTTGGACAATAGAGTGGGTTCTGTCCTCCGCTATGATCTCCAGACCAATATCCAGACCCAAAAATGTATATTATAAATTATTATTATTATTAGGTAGAATTAAAAAATAATGCCTTTGAAACAATGAGCCAAAGATGTAAATGTAGAAATATTGCCTGGCAAGTGTTATATCTAAGCGTGGAGTTATGCCTTACCCTTCACTTCTATGTGGAAAAAGGAAGTAGCAATTCTTACGAAACTATAAAAATGGCACCCACAGCATTTCTCACCACTTTAGCTTCTACATTAAGAATTTGCAGCATGATCTGCATGACCTGTACTTGGTAACTTGGCAGATTATACAACTTGAACAAAAATATGTGTATTTATTCTTTACTAATCAGTTCCACACTCGACACTTTGATTTGTGAGTTGATTTGGATAAACGGTAGATATAAAATCCCGAGGATGAAAAAAGTCTACACCCAGTTATGTTAGAAGAGGAAAATGCTGAATGTACAATGATAGTAATGGAATTGGATCTAGTCTGTTGAGGCTAAGATTGAACTGGCAACACAGATGAATATCTATGGAGCTGGAAGACAATCAGCTGATACAGGAGGCAGGAGGTCCCCACTAAAGGGACATCTGGCTGTCGGATTGTAGCTGCAGAAAAGACAGAGCCAAGGTTTTCTGACTGCATGAGGCAACCTTTGTAAGCCAGAAAAGCAGACGTGCAAGCAGACATCCGTCTTTGCCTTATACTGCAAATATGTATAGTGAAATATTTTAGTTTAGTATTGTAATACCCTCCCTGTAATACAGGATTACAGGATAAATTCACATAGATGACTGTATTCTATAAAGTAAATAAAGTCATGTAAAACTTCAATATTATCCTCAAAGTTTTCTACAATTCTATTAATTTGACTTTTTATTCAATTAGGTTATTTTTTAACATAGTATTTTGGGCCCATTTCCTCTTTCTCCCCTTTGTTTCTTGTCTACATTATATCACGTAATCCTTATCTTTGTAGACAGAGAAAAATAAAAGAAAAACGTATACACTTATAATGGAGTTCTGGGATGCATCCTAAGTACCGATACAAGCACCAGACCATAGATGTGGCCCCATAGATCAGTACTAGGGGACCAACTTAAAATACAAAACATATTTACAAAGTTGTAGTAAGACATGGATTCTATTATATTAGCAATAGTTATGTAGATTTTTTGTACCCATTACATTTTTTTAATTATTTTTTTTCAGTTGCTTTAAAGCAGTTTCCATCAATTGAAAATGAGCAGGAGATTGTCATAACTACACATGTGCTATTAGCATCTTTAAATAATGATATGGTCTTTTTTAGAGGCTATGTGCGATTTGCAACAAATTTTTCTATCCCTACCATACATCACATCTAAAATATAACTAAAATATTAAGCAACTTTTCAAATAATCTTGATGAAAAATAAATTCCTACCGTTTTGCGTCTACAGTCCTTATGCAGACTGATGAGTCAGCATGGCTACAGATTACAAATAAACACTGTGCACGGTGTAATCCCGCAGTCATTCCCTCTGTCCTCTTATACTGTTTATAGGTGACTAAAAATAAGGAACAAATTGAAGCGAGTGACACATAACTTCAGGATCAGGTTTGTTTGTAGTATGTAACAATGAAGACACAAACAAAATGGTAGGATATTCTGAATTAAGAACATAGACTCTCTAATAAGTTACTTCATTACTTTCTAGATGCATCAGAGCAATAACAAAGGTTTACAAAAAGCCTATATTATATTATCTCTCTCTCTCTCTCTCTCTCTCTCTCTCTCTCTATATATTATATTATCTCTCTCTCTCTCTATATATATTATATTATCTCTCCCTCTATATATTATATTCTCTCTCTCTCTCTATATTATATTATCTCTCTCTCTCTCTCTATATTATATTATCTCTCTCTCTCTATATTATATTATCTCTCTCTCTCTCTATATTATATTCTCTCTCTCTCTCTCTATATATTATATTCTCTCTCTCTATATTATATTCTCTCTCTCTCTATATATATATTATATTATCTCTCTCTCTCTATATTATATTATCTCTCTCTCTATATTATATTATCTCTCTCTCTCTTATATTATATTATGTTATATTATATTATCTCTCTCTCTCTCTTATATTATATTATGTTATATTATATTATCTCTCTGTAAAGGATCTGCCAGGCACAGCTTCGGGGTTAACTCCCAGAATTAATCAGTCAGCACCTGAGGCTACATCCCTGAGACTGACTCCTGCTTCCACCACTGTGGCTGGCAGGCTTAGGAGTGGGAGAGCCTATCGTAACCTGGCCAGACTCAGCTAGCTCCCGCCCTCGGTCTATTTAAGCCTGCCCTTCCTGTCCCTCTGTGCTGGTTATTCTTTTCTTGTGGTTCCTGGCCCAGCTACAGCTCCTGCTATTTTTGATCCTGCTCCATACAGACCCTGGCTTACCGACTACTCTTCTGCTCTTCGTTTTGTACCTCGCACACTCCTGGCTTGACTCGGCTCGTTCACCACTCTGGTTGCTCACGGTGTTGCCGTGGGCAACTGCCCCTTTTCCTTGCTTGTGTTCCTTTGTATGTTTGTCGTGTTTGTCGTGCACTTACTGAGCGCAGGGACCGCCGCCCAGCTGTACCCCGTCGCCTAGGGCGGGTCGTTGCAAGTAGGCAGGGACAGAGTGGCGGGTAGATTATGGCTCACTTGTCCGTCTCCCTACCCCCCGCCATTACATAATAACCAGCCCATACCTAGTCTACCCTGGTCCCTGACACCACTATGGATCCCCGTGAGACCCTGGCTCAGCAAATGCAGGGTCTCTCCCTACAAGTCCAGGCCCTGGCTCAGAGGGTCAACCAGTCTGATGCTACCTTGGTAGTTCCCCTCACCGCACCTCTTGAACCCCACCTCAAGTTGCCCGACCGGTTCTCAGGGGACCGGAGGGCTTTTTTCTCCTTTCGGGAGAGTTGTAGTCTTTACTTTCGTTTAAAGCCTCATTCCTCAGGTTCTGAGAGCCAGCGGGTGGGTATAATTATGTCCCGGCTCCAGGAAGGGCCCCAAGAGTGGGCCTTCTCCTTGGCTCCTGACGCCCCTGAACTTTCCTCCGTTGATTGTTTTTTTTCTGCTCTCAGACTTATTTATGACGAGACTGACAGGACTGCCTTTGCTGAGAGTCAGCTGGTGACCTTAAGTCAGGGTAAGAGACCTGTTGAGGAGTATTGCTCTGACTTTCGGAAGTGGTGCGTAGCTTCTCGGTGGAATGGTGCCAGTTTAGGTTAGGTCTGTCGAATGCCCTGAAAGACCTGCTAGTTAGCTATCCCTCTTCTGACTCCCTAGACCAGGTTATGGCTTTAGCGGTACGACTTGACCGACGTCTCAGGGAACGACAACGTGAACGTTTATGTGTTTTCTCCTCCGACTCCCCCATGATGCCTCCCGAAGCTCCGTTGCTTCGTTCCTCCCCGAAAGATTCAGAGATACCTATGCAACTCGGGGCCTCCATGTCCCCCCAACAACGTAGAGAATTCTGCAGGAAGAATGGTCTCTGCTTCTACTGTGGGGACAACAAGCATCAAGTGAACAACTGTCCTAAGCGTAAGATTGCAGCCAGAGAACTTCCGCGTCTAAGTGATCATCGGGGAGGTCACTTGGGCACACAGGTATTTCCCGTAAATAGGAAACGTACTAAGATCTTGCTTCCCTTTCAGGTCTCTTTTGGTGGTAGGTCTGCTACCGGCAGTGCCTTCGTGGATTCAGGGTCCTCTACTAATATCATGTCTGTGGAATTTGCTATGTCTCTTGCTATGCCTCTGATTGATTTGCCTAAACCTGTCCTGGTAGTGGGTATCGACTCCACTCCTCTTGCTAATGGTTATTTTACCCAGCATACCCCTGTTTTTGAACTCCTTGTTGGCTCCATGCATTTGGAGCAATGCTCTGTACTGTTGATGCAGGGATTATCGTACGATTTGGTTCTGGGTCTTCCCTGGTTGCAGTTGCATAATCCCACGTTTGACTGGAATACTGGGGAGCTAACCAAATGGGGTAATGAATGTTGTACGTCATGTTTTTCTGTTAATTCTATTTCTCCCCCTAAGGAGGCGAATACGCTACCCGAGTTTGTTCAGGACTTCGCTGATGTTTTCTCTAAGGAGGCCTCCGAAGTGTTACCTCCTCATAGAGAATACGATTGCGCTATCGAATTGGTACCAGGAGCTAAGCTTCCTAAGGGTAGGATATTTAATCTTTCTTGTCCCGAATGTGAAGCCATGAGAGTGTATATCCAGGAATCCCTGGCCAAGGGTTACATTCGTCCCTCTTCTTCTCCGGTAGGTGCTGGCTTCTTCTTCGTAGGGAAGAAGGATGGTGGTCTTAGACCAATGCATTGACTACCGTAGCCTGAATAAGGTCACGGTAAGGAACCAGTATCCCCTTCCCTTGATTCCTGATCTCTTTAATCAGGTTCAGGGGGCCCAATGGTTTCCTAAATTGGATCTACGGGGGGCGTATAACCTTATTCGCATCAAAGAGGGGGATGAGTGGAAGACTGCGTTTAACACGCCCGAAGGCCATTTCGAATACCTCGTCATGCCCTTTGGGTTGTGTAATGCCCCTGCGGTCTTCCAGAATTTCATAAATGAGATTTTGAGAAATTACCTGGGGATATTTCTGGTAGTGTACCTTGATGACATACTGGTGTTTTCCAAGGACTGGTCCTCCCACATTGAGCATGTCAGGAAGGTGCTCCAGGTCCTTCGGGAAAACAAACTGTTTGCCAAAACCGAAAAATGTGTGTTTGGGGTACAGGAGATTCCATTTTTGGGTCAAATCCTCACTCCTCATGAATTCCGCATGGACCCCGCCAAGGTTCAGGCTGTGGCGGAATGGGTCCAACCTGCCTCCCTGAAGGCGTTACAGTGTTTTTTGGGGTTCGCTAATTATTACAGGAGATTTATTGCTAACTTCTCGGTCATCGCTAAGCCCCTTACGGACCTCACTCGCAAAGGTGCTGATCTCCTCCACTGGCCTCCTGAGGCTGTCCAGGCTTTTGAGGTCCTTAAGAAGTGCTTTATCTCGGCCCCGGTGCTGGTTCAGCCCAACCAAATGGAGCCATTTATCGTGGAAGTTGACGCATCTGAGGTGGGAGTGGGGGCTGTCTTGTCCCAGGGTACCGGGTCCCTCACCCATCTCCGCCCCTGTGCCTACTTCTCCAGGAAGTTTTCGCCAACTGAAAGTAACTATGATATTGGCAACCGCAAACTCTTAGCCATTAAATGGGCATTTGAAGAGTGGCGCCACTTCCTGGAGGGGGCTAGGCACCAGGTAACGGTCCTTACCGACCACAAGAATCTGATTTTCCTAGAATCTGCCCGGAGGCTAAACCCGAGACAAGCTCGATGGGCGTTATTTTTTACCAGATTCAATTTTTTGGTTACCTATAGGGCTGGGTCTAAAAATATTAAGGCTGATGCACTGTCGCGTAGCTTCATGGCCAGCCCTCCTTCGGAGGAAGATCCTGCTTGTATTTTGCCTCCAGGTATAATCATTTCCTCGATCGATTCTGATTTAGTCTCTGATATTGCTGCTGATCAAGGTTCAGCTCCCGGGAACCTTCCTGAGAACAAGCTGTTTGTTCCCCTGCAATTCCGGCTAAGGGTACTTAGGGAAAATCATGACTCCGCACTATCTGGCCATCCAGGCATCCTGGGTACCAAACACCTCATTACCAGAAATTATTGGTGGCCTGGGTTACCTAAAGACGTTAAGGCCTACGTCGCCGCTTGTGAGGTTTGTGCTAGGTCCAAGACTCCCAGGTCCCGACCAGCGGGCTTACTGCGTTCGTTGCCCATTCCCCAGAGACCTTGGACACATATCTCCATGGATTTTATCACCGATTTGCCTCCATCCCAAGGCAAGTTGGTGGTGTGGGTGGTGGTGGACCGCTTCAGTAAGATGTGCCACTTTGTGCCCCTCAAGAAACTACCCAACGCCAAGACGTTGGCTACCTTGTTTGTCAAACACATCCTGAGTCTCCATGGGGTCCCTGTCAATATTGTTTCGTACAGAGGGGTACAATTTGTTTCATTGTTTTGGAGAGCCTTCTGTATGAAGTTGGGGATTGATCTGTCCTTCTCCTCTGCCTTCCATCCTGAAACCAATGGCCAAACGGAGAGGACTAATCAATCTCTAGAACAATACTTAAGGTGTTTTGTCTCTGACTGTCAATTTGATTGGGTCTCTTTCATTCCCCTCGCCGAATTTTCCCTTAATAACCGGGTCAGTAACTCGTCAGGGGTCTCTCCCTTTTTTTGTAATTTTGGGTTTAATCCACGGTTCTCCTCCGTTTCACCTGGTAGTTCCAACAATCCCGAGGTAGAGGTCGTTCATCGAGAACTGTGCACAGTCTGGGCCCAGGTTCAGAAAAACCTAGAGGTGTCCCAGAGCGTACAAAAAACTCAGGCTGATAAAAAACGTTCTGCTAACCCCCTGTTTATGGTCGGGGATCTGGTGTGGTCGTCGTCTAGGAACTTGCGTCTCAAGGTTCCGTCCAAGAAGTTTGCTCCCCGGTTTATTGGGCCGTATAAGGTCATTGAGGTCCTCAATCCTGTCTCCTTCCGGCTGGAGTTACCTCCGTCTTTTCGTATACACGACGTGTTTCATGCCTCCCTCCTCAAACGCTGTTCCCCGTCCTTGGCTCCCTCGAGGAGACCTCCTGTTCCCGTCCTCACCCCTGAGGGGGTGGAATTCGAGGTGGCCAGGATTGTGGACAGCAAGATGGTCCAAGGCTCCCTCCAGTACCTGGTCCATTGGAGAGGATACGGGCCCGAGGAGAGGACTTGGGTACCCGCCCGGGATGTTCACGCTGGGGTATTGGTCAGGAGGTTCCACCTGCGTTTCCCCAGTAAGCCAGGTCCACTTAGAAAGGGTCCGGTGGCCCCTCATAAAAGGGGGGGTACTGTAAAGGATCTGCCAGGCACAGCTTCGGGGTTAACTCCCAGAATTAATCAGTCAGCACCTGAGGCTACATCCCTGAGACTGACTCCTGCTTCCACCACTGTGGCTGGCAGGCTTAGGAGTGGGAGAGCCTATCGTAACCTGGCCAGACTCAGCTAGCTCCCGCCCTCGGTCTATTTAAGCCTGCCCTTCCTGTCCCTCTGTGCTGGTTATTCTTTTCTTGTGGTTCCTGGCCCAGCTACAGCTCCTGCTATTTTTGATCCTGCTCCATACAGACCCTGGCTTACCGACTACTCTTCTGCTCTTCGTTTTGTACCTCGCACACTCCTGGCTTGACTCGGCTCGTTCACCACTCTGGTTGCTCACGGTGTTGCCGTGGGCAACTGCCCCTTTTCCTTGCTTGTGTTCCTTTGTATGTTTGTCGTGTTTGTCGTGCACTTACTGAGCGCAGGGACCGCCGCCCAGTTGTACCCCGTCGCCTAGGGCGGGTCGTTGCAAGTAGGCAGGGACAGAGTGGCGGGTAGATTATGGCTCACTTGTCCGTCTCCCTACCCCCCGCCATTACATAATAACCAGCCCATACCTAGTCTACCCTGGTTCCTGACACCACTATGGATCCCCGTGAGACCCTGGCTCAGCAAATGCAGGGTCTCTCCCTACAAGTCCAGGCCCTGGCTCAGAGGGTCAACCAGTCTGATGCTACCTTGGTAGTTCCCCTCACCGCACCTCTTGAACCCCACCTCAAGTTGCCCGACCGGTTCTCAGGGGACCGGAGGGCTTTTTTCTCCTTTCGGGAGAGTTGTAGTCTTTACTTTCGTTTAAAGCCTCATTCCTCAGGTTCTGAGAGCCAGCGGGTGGGTATAATTATGTCCCGGCTCCAGGAAGGGCCCCAAGAGTGGGCCTTCTCCTTGGCTCCTGACGCCCCTGAACTTTCCTCCGTTGATTGTTTTTTTTCTGCTCTCAGACTTATTTATGACGAGACTGACAGGACTGCCTTTGCTGAGAGTCAGCTGGTGACCTTAAGTCAGGGTAAGAGACCTGTTGAGGAGTATTGCTCTGACTTTCGGAAGTGGTGCGTAGCTTCTCGGTGGAATGGTGCCAGTTTAGGTTAGGTCTGTCGAATGCCCTGAAAGACCTGCTAGTTAGCTATCCCTCTTCTGACTCCCTAGACCAGGTTATGGCTTTAGCGGTACGACTTGACCGACGTCTCAGGGAACGACAACGTGAACGTTTATGTGTTTTCTCCTCCGACTCCCCCATGATGCCTCCCGAAGCTCCGTTGCTTCGTTCCTCCCCGAAAGATTCAGAGATACCTATGCAACTCGGGGCCTCCATGTCCCCCCAACAACGTAGAGAATTCTGCAGGAAGAATGGTCTCTGCTTCTACTGTGGGGACAACAAGCATCAAGTGAACAACTGTCCTAAGCGTAAGATTGCAGCCAGAGAACTTCCGCGTCTAAGTGATCATCGGGGAGGTCACTTGGGCACACAGGTATTTCCCGTAAATAGGAAACGTACTAAGATCTTGCTTCCCTTTCAGGTCTCTTTTGGTGGTAGGTCTGCTACCGGCAGTGCCTTCGTGGATTCAGGGTCCTCTACTAATATCATGTCTGTGGAATTTGCTATGTCTCTTGCTATGCCTCTGATTGATTTGCCTAAACCTGTCCTGGTAGTGGGTATCGACTCCACTCCTCTTGCTAATGGTTATTTTACCCAGCATACCCCTGTTTTTGAACTCCTTGTTGGCTCCATGCATTTGGAGCAATGCTCTGTACTGTTGATGCAGGGATTATCGTACGATTTGGTTCTGGGTCTTCCCTGGTTGCAGTTGCATAATCCCACGTTTGACTGGAATACTGGGGAGCTAACCAAATGGGGTAATGAATGTTGTACGTCATGTTTTTCTGTTAATTCTATTTCTCCCCCTAAGGAGGCGAATACGCTACCCGAGTTTGTTCAGGACTTCGCTGATGTTTTCTCTAAGGAGGCCTCCGAAGTGTTACCTCCTCATAGAGAATACGATTGCGCTATCGAATTGGTACCAGGAGCTAAGCTTCCTAAGGGTAGGATATTTAATCTTTCTTGTCCCGAATGTGAAGCCATGAGAGTGTATATCCAGGAATCCCTGGCCAAGGGTTACATTCGTCCCTCTTCTTCTCCGGTAGGTGCTGGCTTCTTCTTCGTAGGGAAGAAGGATGGTGGTCTTAGGCCATGCATTGACTACCGTAGCCTGAATAAGGTCACGGTAAGGAACCAGTATCCCCTTCCCTTGATTCCTGATCTCTTTAATCAGGTTCAGGGGGCCCAATGGTTTTCTAAATTGGATCTACGGGGGGCGTATAACCTTATTCGCATCAAAGAGGGGGATGAGTGGAAGACTGCGTTTAACACGCCCGAAGGCCATTTCGAATACCTCGTCATGCCCTTTGGGTTGTGTAATGCCCCTGCGGTCTTCCAGAATTTCATAAATGAGATTTTGAGAAATTACCTGGGGATATTTCTGGTAGTGTACCTTGATGACATACTGGTGTTTTCCAAGGACTGGTCCTCCCACATTGAGCATGTCAGGAAGGTGCTCCAGGTCCTTCGGGAAAACAAACTGTTTGCCAAAACCGAAAAATGTGTGTTTGGGGTACAGGAGATTCCATTTTTGGGTCAAATCCTCACTCCTCATGAATTCCGCATGGACCCCGCCAAGGTTCAGGCTGTGGCGGAATGGGTCCAACCTGCCTCCCTGAAGGCGTTACAGTGTTTTTTGGGGTTCGCTAATTATTACAGGAGATTTATTGCTAACTTCTCGGTCATCGCTAAGCCCCTTACGGACCTCACTCGCAAAGGTGCTGATCTCCTCCACTGGCCTCCTGAGGCTGTCCAGGCTTTTGAGGTCCTTAAGAAGTGCTTTATCTCGGCCCCGGTGCTGGTTCAGCCCAACCAAATGGAGCCATTTATCGTGGAAGTTGACGCATCTGAGGTGGGAGTGGGGGCTGTCTTGTCCCAGGGTACCGGGTCCCTCACCCATCTCCGCCCCTGTGCCTACTTCTCCAGGAAGTTTTCGCCAACTGAAAGTAACTATGATATTGGCAACCGCAAACTCTTAGCCATTAAATGGGCATTTGAAGAGTGGCGCCACTTCCTGGAGGGGGCTAGGCACCAGGTAACGGTCCTTACCGACCACAAGAATCTGATTTTCCTAGAATCTGCCCGGAGGCTAAACCCGAGACAAGCTCGATGGGCGTTATTTTTTACCAGATTCAATTTTTTGGTTACCTATAGGGCTGGGTCTAAAAATATTAAGGCTGATGCACTGTCGCGTAGCTTCATGGCCAGCCCTCCTTCGGAGGAAGATCCTGCTTGTATTTTGCCTCCAGGTATAATCATTTCCTCGATCGATTCTGATTTAGTCTCTGATATTGCTGCTGATCAAGGTTCAGCTCCCGGGAACCTTCCTGAGAACAAGCTGTTTGTTCCCCTGCAATTCCGGCTAAGGGTACTTAGGGAAAATCATGACTCCGCACTATCTGGCCATCCAGGCATCCTGGGTACCAAACACCTCATTACCAGAAATTATTGGTGGCCTGGGTTACCTAAAGACGTTAAGGCCTACGTCGCCGCTTGTGAGGTTTGTGCTAGGTCCAAGACTCCCAGGTCCCGACCAGCGGGCTTACTGCGTTCGTTGCCCATTCCCCAGAGACCTTGGACACATATCTCCATGGATTTTATCACCGATTTGCCTCCATCCCAAGGCAAGTTGGTGGTGTGGGTGGTGGTGGACCGCTTCAGTAAGATGTGCCACTTTGTGCCCCTCAAGAAACTACCCAACGCCAAGACGTTGGCTACCTTGTTTGTCAAACACATCCTGAGTCTCCATGGGGTCCCTGTCAATATTGTTTCGTACAGAGGGGTACAATTTGTTTCATTGTTTTGGAGAGCCTTCTGTATGAAGTTGGGGATTGATCTGTCCTTCTCCTCTGCCTTCCATCCTGAAACCAATGGCCAAACGGAGAGGACTAATCAATCTCTAGAACAATACTTAAGGTGTTTTGTCTCTGACTGTCAATTTGATTGGGTCTCTTTCATTCCCCTCGCCGAATTTTCCCTTAATAACCGGGTCAGTAACTCGTCAGGGGTCTCTCCCTTTTTTTGTAATTTTGGGTTTAATCCACGGTTCTCCTCCGTTTCACCTGGTAGTTCCAACAATCCCGAGGTAGAGGTCGTTCATCGAGAACTGTGCACAGTCTGGGCCCAGGTTCAGAAAAACCTAGAGGTGTCCCAGAGCGTACAAAAAACTCAGGCTGATAAAAAACGTTCTGCTAACCCCCTGTTTATGGTCGGGGATCTGGTGTGGTCGTCGTCTAGGAACTTGCGTCTCAAGGTTCCGTCCAAGAAGTTTGCTCCCCGGTTTATTGGGCCGTATAAGGTCATTGAGGTCCTCAATCCTGTCTCCTTCCGGCTGGAGTTACCTCCGTCTTTTCGTATACACGACGTGTTTCATGCCTCCCTCCTCAAACGCTGTTCCCCGTCCTTGGCTCCCTCGAGGAGACCTCCTGTTCCCGTCCTCACCCCTGAGGGGGTGGAATTCGAGGTGGCCAGGATTGTGGACAGCAAGATGGTCCAAGGCTCCCTCCAGTACCTGGTCCATTGGAGAGGATACGGGCCCGAGGAGAGGACTTGGGTACCCGCCCGGGATGTTCACGCTGGGGTATTGGTCAGGAGGTTCCACCTGCGTTTCCCCAGTAAGCCAGGTCCACTTAGAAAGGGTCCGGTGGCCCCTCATAAAAGGGGGGGTACTGTAAAGGATCTGCCAGGCACAGCTTCGGGGTTAACTCCCAGAATTAATCAGTCAGCACCTGAGGCTACATCCCTGAGACTGACTCCTGCTTCCACCACTGTGGCTGGCAGGCTTAGGAGTGGGAGAGCCTATCGTAACCTGGCCAGACTCAGCTAGCTCCCGCCCTCGGTCTATTTAAGCCTGCCCTTCCTGTCCCTCTGTGCTGGTTATTCTTTTCTTGTGGTTCCTGGCCCAGCTACAGCTCCTGCTATTTTTGATCCTGCTCCATACAGACCCTGGCTTACCGACTACTCTTCTGCTCTTCGTTTTGTACCTCGCACACTCCTGGCTTGACTCGGCTCGTTCACCACTCTGGTTGCTCACGGTGTTGCCGTGGGCAACTGCCCCTTTTCCTTGCTTGTGTTCCTTTGTATGTTTGTCGTGTTTGTCGTGCACTTACTGAGCGCAGGGACCGCCGCCCAGTTGTACCCCGTCGCCTAGGGCGGGTCGTTGCAAGTAGGCAGGGACAGAGTGGCGGGTAGATTATGGCTCACTTGTCCGTCTCCCTACCCCCCGCCATTACATAATAACCAGCCCATACCTAGTCTACCCTGGTTCCTGACACCACTATGGATCCCCGTGAGACCCTGGCTCAGCAAATGCAGGGTCTCTCCCTACAAGTCCAGGCCCTGGCTCAGAGGGTCAACCAGTCTGATGCTACCTTGGTAGTTCCCCTCACCGCACCTCTTGAACCCCACCTCAAGTTGCCCGACCGGTTCTCAGGGGACCGGAGGGCTTTTTTCTCCTTTCGGGAGAGTTGTAGTCTTTACTTTCGTTTAAAGCCTCATTCCTCAGGTTCTGAGAGCCAGCGGGTGGGTATAATTATGTCCCGGCTCCAGGAAGGGCCCCAAGAGTGGGCCTTCTCCTTGGCTCCTGACGCCCCTGAACTTTCCTCCGTTGATTGTTTTTTTTCTGCTCTCAGACTTATTTATGACGAGACTGACAGGACTGCCTTTGCTGAGAGTCAGCTGGTGACCTTAAGTCAGGGTAAGAGACCTGTTGAGGAGTATTGCTCTGACTTTCGGAAGTGGTGCGTAGCTTCTCGGTGGAATGGTGCCAGTTTAGGTTAGGTCTGTCGAATGCCCTGAAAGACCTGCTAGTTAGCTATCCCTCTTCTGACTCCCTAGACCAGGTTATGGCTTTAGCGGTACGACTTGACCGACGTCTCAGGGAACGACAACGTGAACGTTTATGTGTTTTCTCCTCCGACTCCCCCATGATGCCTCCCGAAGCTCCGTTGCTTCGTTCCTCCCCGAAAGATTCAGAGATACCTATGCAACTCGGGGCCTCCATGTCCCCCCAACAACGTAGAGAATTCTGCAGGAAGAATGGTCTCTGCTTCTACTGTGGGGACAACAAGCATCAAGTGAACAACTGTCCTAAGCGTAAGATTGCAGCCAGAGAACTTCCGCGTCTAAGTGATCATCGGGGAGGTCACTTGGGCACACAGGTATTTCCCGTAAATAGGAAACGTACTAAGATCTTGCTTCCCTTTCAGGTCTCTTTTGGTGGTAGGTCTGCTACCGGCAGTGCCTTCGTGGATTCAGGGTCCTCTACTAATATCATGTCTGTGGAATTTGCTATGTCTCTTGCTATGCCTCTGATTGATTTGCCTAAACCTGTCCTGGTAGTGGGTATCGACTCCACTCCTCTTGCTAATGGTTATTTTACCCAGCATACCCCTGTTTTTGAACTCCTTGTTGGCTCCATGCATTTGGAGCAATGCTCTGTACTGTTGATGCAGGGATTATCGTACGATTTGGTTCTGGGTCTTCCCTGGTTGCAGTTGCATAATCCCACGTTTGACTGGAATACTGGGGAGCTAACCAAATGGGGTAATGAATGTTGTACGTCATGTTTTTCTGTTAATTCTATTTCTCCCCCTAAGGAGGCGAATACGCTACCCGAGTTTGTTCAGGACTTCGCTGATGTTTTCTCTAAGGAGGCCTCCGAAGTGTTACCTCCTCATAGAGAATACGATTGCGCTATCGAATTGGTACCAGGAGCTAAGCTTCCTAAGGGTAGGATATTTAATCTTTCTTGTCCCGAATGTGAAGCCATGAGAGTGTATATCCAGGAATCCCTGGCCAAGGGTTACATTCGTCCCTCTTCTTCTCCGGTAGGTGCTGGCTTCTTCTTCGTAGGGAAGAAGGATGGTGGTCTTAGGCCATGCATTGACTACCGTAGCCTGAATAAGGTCACGGTAAGGAACCAGTATCCCCTTCCCTTGATTCCTGATCTCTTTAATCAGGTTCAGGGGGCCCAATGGTTTTCTAAATTGGATCTACGGGGGGCGTATAACCTTATTCGCATCAAAGAGGGGGATGAGTGGAAGACTGCGTTTAACACGCCCGAAGGCCATTTCGAATACCTCGTCATGCCCTTTGGGTTGTGTAATGCCCCTGCGGTCTTCCAGAATTTCATAAATGAGATTTTGAGAAATTACCTGGGGATATTTCTGGTAGTGTACCTTGATGACATACTGGTGTTTTCCAAGGACTGGTCCTCCCACATTGAGCATGTCAGGAAGGTGCTCCAGGTCCTTCGGGAAAACAAACTGTTTGCCAAAACCGAAAAATGTGTGTTTGGGGTACAGGAGATTCCATTTTTGGGTCAAATCCTCACTCCTCATGAATTCCGCATGGACCCCGCCAAGGTTCAGGCTGTGGCGGAATGGGTCCAACCTGCCTCCCTGAAGGCGTTACAGTGTTTTTTGGGGTTCGCTAATTATTACAGGAGATTTATTGCTAACTTCTCGGTCATCGCTAAGCCCCTTACGGACCTCACTCGCAAAGGTGCTGATCTCCTCCACTGGCCTCCTGAGGCTGTCCAGGCTTTTGAGGTCCTTAAGAAGTGCTTTATCTCGGCCCCGGTGCTGGTTCAGCCCAACCAAATGGAGCCATTTATCGTGGAAGTTGACGCATCTGAGGTGGGAGTGGGGGCTGTCTTGTCCCAGGGTACCGGGTCCCTCACCCATCTCCGCCCCTGTGCCTACTTCTCCAGGAAGTTTTCGCCAACTGAAAGTAACTATGATATTGGCAACCGCAAACTCTTAGCCATTAAATGGGCATTTGAAGAGTGGCGCCACTTCCTGGAGGGGGCTAGGCACCAGGTAACGGTCCTTACCGACCACAAGAATCTGATTTTCCTAGAATCTGCCCGGAGGCTAAACCCGAGACAAGCTCGATGGGCGTTATTTTTTACCAGATTCAATTTTTTGGTTACCTATAGGGCTGGGTCTAAAAATATTAAGGCTGATGCACTGTCGCGTAGCTTCATGGCCAGCCCTCCTTCGGAGGAAGATCCTGCTTGTATTTTGCCTCCAGGTATAATCATTTCCTCGATCGATTCTGATTTAGTCTCTGATATTGCTGCTGATCAAGGTTCAGCTCCCGGGAACCTTCCTGAGAACAAGCTGTTTGTTCCCCTGCAATTCCGGCTAAGGGTACTTAGGGAAAATCATGACTCCGCACTATCTGGCCATCCAGGCATCCTGGGTACCAAACACCTCATTACCAGAAATTATTGGTGGCCTGGGTTACCTAAAGACGTTAAGGCCTACGTCGCCGCTTGTGAGGTTTGTGCTAGGTCCAAGACTCCCAGGTCCCGACCAGCGGGCTTACTGCGTTCGTTGCCCATTCCCCAGAGACCTTGGACACATATCTCCATGGATTTTATCACCGATTTGCCTCCATCCCAAGGCAAGTTGGTGGTGTGGGTGGTGGTGGACCGCTTCAGTAAGATGTGCCACTTTGTGCCCCTCAAGAAACTACCCAACGCCAAGACGTTGGCTACCTTGTTTGTCAAACACATCCTGAGTCTCCATGGGGTCCCTGTCAATATTGTTTCGTACAGAGGGGTACAATTTGTTTCATTGTTTTGGAGAGCCTTCTGTATGAAGTTGGGGATTGATCTGTCCTTCTCCTCTGCCTTCCATCCTGAAACCAATGGCCAAACGGAGAGGACTAATCAATCTCTAGAACAATACTTAAGGTGTTTTGTCTCTGACTGTCAATTTGATTGGGTCTCTTTCATTCCCCTCGCCGAATTTTCCCTTAATAACCGGGTCAGTAACTCGTCAGGGGTCTCTCCCTTTTTTTGTAATTTTGGGTTTAATCCACGGTTCTCCTCCGTTTCACCTGGTAGTTCCAACAATCCCGAGGTAGAGGTCGTTCATCGAGAACTGTGCACAGTCTGGGCCCAGGTTCAGAAAAACCTAGAGGTGTCCCAGAGCGTACAAAAAACTCAGGCTGATAAAAAACGTTCTGCTAACCCCCTGTTTATGGTCGGGGATCTGGTGTGGTCGTCGTCTAGGAACTTGCGTCTCAAGGTTCCGTCCAAGAAGTTTGCTCCCCGGTTTATTGGGCCGTATAAGGTCATTGAGGTCCTCAATCCTGTCTCCTTCCGGCTGGAGTTACCTCCGTCTTTTCGTATACACGACGTGTTTCATGCCTCCCTCCTCAAACGCTGTTCCCCGTCCTTGGCTCCCTCGAGGAGACCTCCTGTTCCCGTCCTCACCCCTGAGGGGGTGGAATTCGAGGTGGCCAGGATTGTGGACAGCAAGATGGTCCAAGGCTCCCTCCAGTACCTGGTCCATTGGAGAGGATACGGGCCCGAGGAGAGGACTTGGGTACCCGCCCGGGATGTTCACGCTGGGGTATTGGTCAGGAGGTTCCACCTGCGTTTCCCCAGTAAGCCAGGTCCACTTAGAAAGGGTCCGGTGGCCCCTCATAAAAGGGGGGGTACTGTAAAGGATCTGCCAGGCACAGCTTCGGGGTTAACTCCCAGAATTAATCAGTCAGCACCTGAGGCTACATCCCTGAGACTGACTCCTGCTTCCACCACTGTGGCTGGCAGGCTTAGGAGTGGGAGAGCCTATCGTAACCTGGCCAGACTCAGCTAGCTCCCGCCCTCGGTCTATTTAAGCCTGCCCTTCCTGTCCCTCTGTGCTGGTTATTCTTTTCTTGTGGTTCCTGGCCCAGCTACAGCTCCTGCTATTTTTGATCCTGCTCCATACAGACCCTGGCTTACCGACTACTCTTCTGCTCTTCGTTTTGTACCTCGCACACTCCTGGCTTGACTCGGCTCGTTCACCACTCTGGTTGCTCACGGTGTTGCCGTGGGCAACTGCCCCTTTTCCTTGCTTGTGTTCCTTTGTATGTTTGTCGTGTTTGTCGTGCACTTACTGAGCGCAGGGACCGCCGCCCAGTTGTACCCCGTCGCCTAGGGCGGGTCGTTGCAAGTAGGCAGGGACAGAGTGGCGGGTAGATTATGGCTCACTTGTCCGTCTCCCTACCCCCCGCCATTACATAATAACCAGCCCATACCTAGTCTACCCTGGTTCCTGACACCACTATGGATCCCCGTGAGACCCTGGCTCAGCAAATGCAGGGTCTCTCCCTACAAGTCCAGGCCCTGGCTCAGAGGGTCAACCAGTCTGATGCTACCTTGGTAGTTCCCCTCACCGCACCTCTTGAACCCCACCTCAAGTTGCCCGACCGGTTCTCAGGGGACCGGAGGGCTTTTTTCTCCTTTCGGGAGAGTTGTAGTCTTTACTTTCGTTTAAAGCCTCATTCCTCAGGTTCTGAGAGCCAGCGGGTGGGTATAATTATGTCCCGGCTCCAGGAAGGGCCCCAAGAGTGGGCCTTCTCCTTGGCTCCTGACGCCCCTGAACTTTCCTCCGTTGATTGTTTTTTTTCTGCTCTCAGACTTATTTATGACGAGACTGACAGGACTGCCTTTGCTGAGAGTCAGCTGGTGACCTTAAGTCAGGGTAAGAGACCTGTTGAGGAGTATTGCTCTGACTTTCGGAAGTGGTGCGTAGCTTCTCGGTGGAATGGTGCCAGTTTAGGTTAGGTCTGTCGAATGCCCTGAAAGACCTGCTAGTTAGCTATCCCTCTTCTGACTCCCTAGACCAGGTTATGGCTTTAGCGGTACGACTTGACCGACGTCTCAGGGAACGACAACGTGAACGTTTATGTGTTTTCTCCTCCGACTCCCCCATGATGCCTCCCGAAGCTCCGTTGCTTCGTTCCTCCCCGAAAGATTCAGAGATACCTATGCAACTCGGGGCCTCCATGTCCCCCCAACAACGTAGAGAATTCTGCAGGAAGAATGGTCTCTGCTTCTACTGTGGGGACAACAAGCATCAAGTGAACAACTGTCCTAAGCGTAAGATTGCAGCCAGAGAACTTCCGCGTCTAAGTGATCATCGGGGAGGTCACTTGGGCACACAGGTATTTCCCGTAAATAGGAAACGTACTAAGATCTTGCTTCCCTTTCAGGTCTCTTTTGGTGGTAGGTCTGCTACCGGCAGTGCCTTCGTGGATTCAGGGTCCTCTACTAATATCATGTCTGTGGAATTTGCTATGTCTCTTGCTATGCCTCTGATTGATTTGCCTAAACCTGTCCTGGTAGTGGGTATCGACTCCACTCCTCTTGCTAATGGTTATTTTACCCAGCATACCCCTGTTTTTGAACTCCTTGTTGGCTCCATGCATTTGGAGCAATGCTCTGTACTGTTGATGCAGGGATTATCGTACGATTTGGTTCTGGGTCTTCCCTGGTTGCAGTTGCATAATCCCACGTTTGACTGGAATACTGGGGAGCTAACCAAATGGGGTAATGAATGTTGTACGTCATGTTTTTCTGTTAATTCTATTTCTCCCCCTAAGGAGGCGAATACGCTACCCGAGTTTGTTCAGGACTTCGCTGATGTTTTCTCTAAGGAGGCCTCCGAAGTGTTACCTCCTCATAGAGAATACGATTGCGCTATCGAATTGGTACCAGGAGCTAAGCTTCCTAAGGGTAGGATATTTAATCTTTCTTGTCCCGAATGTGAAGCCATGAGAGTGTATATCCAGGAATCCCTGGCCAAGGGTTACATTCGTCCCTCTTCTTCTCCGGTAGGTGCTGGCTTCTTCTTCGTAGGGAAGAAGGATGGTGGTCTTAGGCCATGCATTGACTACCGTAGCCTGAATAAGGTCACGGTAAGGAACCAGTATCCCCTTCCCTTGATTCCTGATCTCTTTAATCAGGTTCAGGGGGCCCAATGGTTTTCTAAATTGGATCTACGGGGGGCGTATAACCTTATTCGCATCAAAGAGGGGGATGAGTGGAAGACTGCGTTTAACACGCCCGAAGGCCATTTCGAATACCTCGTCATGCCCTTTGGGTTGTGTAATGCCCCTGCGGTCTTCCAGAATTTCATAAATGAGATTTTGAGAAATTACCTGGGGATATTTCTGGTAGTGTACCTTGATGACATACTGGTGTTTTCCAAGGACTGGTCCTCCCACATTGAGCATGTCAGGAAGGTGCTCCAGGTCCTTCGGGAAAACAAACTGTTTGCCAAAACCGAAAAATGTGTGTTTGGGGTACAGGAGATTCCATTTTTGGGTCAAATCCTCACTCCTCATGAATTCCGCATGGACCCCGCCAAGGTTCAGGCTGTGGCGGAATGGGTCCAACCTGCCTCCCTGAAGGCGTTACAGTGTTTTTTGGGGTTCGCTAATTATTACAGGAGATTTATTGCTAACTTCTCGGTCATCGCTAAGCCCCTTACGGACCTCACTCGCAAAGGTGCTGATCTCCTCCACTGGCCTCCTGAGGCTGTCCAGGCTTTTGAGGTCCTTAAGAAGTGCTTTATCTCGGCCCCGGTGCTGGTTCAGCCCAACCAAATGGAGCCATTTATCGTGGAAGTTGACGCATCTGAGGTGGGAGTGGGGGCTGTCTTGTCCCAGGGTACCGGGTCCCTCACCCATCTCCGCCCCTGTGCCTACTTCTCCAGGAAGTTTTCGCCAACTGAAAGTAACTATGATATTGGCAACCGCAAACTCTTAGCCATTAAATGGGCATTTGAAGAGTGGCGCCACTTCCTGGAGGGGGCTAGGCACCAGGTAACGGTCCTTACCGACCACAAGAATCTGATTTTCCTAGAATCTGCCCGGAGGCTAAACCCGAGACAAGCTCGATGGGCGTTATTTTTTACCAGATTCAATTTTTTGGTTACCTATAGGGCTGGGTCTAAAAATATTAAGGCTGATGCACTGTCGCGTAGCTTCATGGCCAGCCCTCCTTCGGAGGAAGATCCTGCTTGTATTTTGCCTCCAGGTATAATCATTTCCTCGATCGATTCTGATTTAGTCTCTGATATTGCTGCTGATCAAGGTTCAGCTCCCGGGAACCTTCCTGAGAACAAGCTGTTTGTTCCCCTGCAATTCCGGCTAAGGGTACTTAGGGAAAATCATGACTCCGCACTATCTGGCCATCCAGGCATCCTGGGTACCAAACACCTCATTACCAGAAATTATTGGTGGCCTGGGTTACCTAAAGACGTTAAGGCCTACGTCGCCGCTTGTGAGGTTTGTGCTAGGTCCAAGACTCCCAGGTCCCGACCAGCGGGCTTACTGCGTTCGTTGCCCATTCCCCAGAGACCTTGGACACATATCTCCATGGATTTTATCACCGATTTGCCTCCATCCCAAGGCAAGTTGGTGGTGTGGGTGGTGGTGGACCGCTTCAGTAAGATGTGCCACTTTGTGCCCCTCAAGAAACTACCCAACGCCAAGACGTTGGCTACCTTGTTTGTCAAACACATCCTGAGTCTCCATGGGGTCCCTGTCAATATTGTTTCGTACAGAGGGGTACAATTTGTTTCATTGTTTTGGAGAGCCTTCTGTATGAAGTTGGGGATTGATCTGTCCTTCTCCTCTGCCTTCCATCCTGAAACCAATGGCCAAACGGAGAGGACTAATCAATCTCTAGAACAATACTTAAGGTGTTTTGTCTCTGACTGTCAATTTGATTGGGTCTCTTTCATTCCCCTCGCCGAATTTTCCCTTAATAACCGGGTCAGTAACTCGTCAGGGGTCTCTCCCTTTTTTTGTAATTTTGGGTTTAATCCACGGTTCTCCTCCGTTTCACCTGGTAGTTCCAACAATCCCGAGGTAGAGGTCGTTCATCGAGAACTGTGCACAGTCTGGGCCCAGGTTCAGAAAAACCTAGAGGTGTCCCAGAGCGTACAAAAAACTCAGGCTGATAAAAAACGTTCTGCTAACCCCCTGTTTATGGTCGGGGATCTGGTGTGGTCGTCGTCTAGGAACTTGCGTCTCAAGGTTCCGTCCAAGAAGTTTGCTCCCCGGTTTATTGGGCCGTATAAGGTCATTGAGGTCCTCAATCCTGTCTCCTTCCGGCTGGAGTTACCTCCGTCTTTTCGTATACACGACGTGTTTCATGCCTCCCTCCTCAAACGCTGTTCCCCGTCCTTGGCTCCCTCGAGGAGACCTCCTGTTCCCGTCCTCACCCCTGAGGGGGTGGAATTCGAGGTGGCCAGGATTGTGGACAGCAAGATGGTCCAAGGCTCCCTCCAGTACCTGGTCCATTGGAGAGGATACGGGCCCGAGGAGAGGACTTGGGTACCCGCCCGGGATGTTCACGCTGGGGTATTGGTCAGGAGGTTCCACCTGCGTTTCCCCAGTAAGCCAGGTCCACTTAGAAAGGGTCCGGTGGCCCCTCATAAAAGGGGGGGTACTGTAAAGGATCTGCCAGGCACAGCTTCGGGGTTAACTCCCAGAATTAATCAGTCAGCACCTGAGGCTACATCCCTGAGACTGACTCCTGCTTCCACCACTGTGGCTGGCAGGCTTAGGAGTGGGAGAGCCTATCGTAACCTGGCCAGACTCAGCTAGCTCCCGCCCTCGGTCTATTTAAGCCTGCCCTTCCTGTCCCTCTGTGCTGGTTATTCTTTTCTTGTGGTTCCTGGCCCAGCTACAGCTCCTGCTATTTTTGATCCTGCTCCATACAGACCCTGGCTTACCGACTACTCTTCTGCTCTTCGTTTTGTACCTCGCACACTCCTGGCTTGACTCGGCTCGTTCACCACTCTGGTTGCTCACGGTGTTGCCGTGGGCAACTGCCCCTTTTCCTTGCTTGTGTTCCTTTGTATGTTTGTCGTGTTTGTCGTGCACTTACTGAGCGCAGGGACCGCCGCCCAGTTGTACCCCGTCGCCTAGGGCGGGTCGTTGCAAGTAGGCAGGGACAGAGTGGCGGGTAGATTAGGGCTCACTTGTCCGTCTCCCTACACCCCGCCATTACACTCTCTCTCTCTCTCTCTCTCTCTCTCTCTCTCTCTCTCACAGAGTCTCAATCACAAGTGCTGTTTAACAGTAATCAATGAAAAATGCAGACGTTTATACATAAAAGACAGTATATAATGCAAGGTGAGAGGAGCGATGTCCCTGAGGAGACGATAGTGGTAAACATTTCATCCAAGATACTATCTGAATCTCATCTTTCTCTTTTGAACAAAGGCTTATCATTTTGTCCCTCATCGCATGTTGATTGGTTTAAGGTTGAGACTGATATGTTTTTTTTTTTTCAGGTCTATCAAATTGAAGTGGTGGTTTTCTGGACAACCTACAAGTAAGACACAATCTAAAACTGAATTAAATCTAAAAAAATATGGTCTTTCTAAAAGTAGTTCGTTTATGCCCCCTACCAATATGCCAGTTATTGACGCCTTTATTTCTGCTGTCAAACATGACCTGGAAGTAATTAAATCTACACCAGGTGATTTTGGATTTTCACATCCTAATCTCACAAAGAGTGAATTGATGGCCCTAGACGAACTTTCTCATGACAAAAATATTACCATTAAGCCCACTGATAAGAGTGGGGCAGTGATAGTCATGGTTACCTCCATGTATCTCAAAGAAATTAACAGACAACTCAGTGACCAGTGACCAGTGACTCAGTGACCAGTGACCAGTGACTCAGTAATCAAGCAGATTAATTATGACCCCAAATTTGAAATCTCCTGAGAAATAAAAGACATTATTGATGGGGCACTCTCAAGAGGCATTATTGATGATGACCTTGCTCAATATTTAGTGATCGACCAGACAAGAACCCCTGTTATTTATGTACTCCCCAAGATCCATAAATCACTCACTGATCCACCGGGCAGACCAATTGTCTCTGGCTCAGATTCCATCTTCTGTCACATAGGCATCTTTTTAGATAAAGTACTTAGAATGTATGCACTTGAAGCAGAATCATTCATTAGAGATACGTCCGACTTTCTTTGTAAATTACGCAATGTCACCTTACCACCAGACACCTGTGTCACACTAGTATCATTTGATGTTACTAGCCTGTACACAGTCATTGATCACACCAAGGGCGTTTTAGTAGTTGAGAATTTCCTTAAGACTTCCGATTACACCTCTGAATGTTAAAAATTTGTGCTACAATTATTGAATCTCATTTTAAGACGTAATTATTTTCTTTTCTGTGACAATTTTTTCTACCAAATACAGGGGACGGCAATGGGGTCTAATATGGCACCAACTTACGCCAACATGTATATGCGTTTCATCGAGGAAACACTGATTTATACATCCTCACATTTCTTACATGTCCTCACATGGTGGCGCTACATTGACGATGTCTTTTTACTTTGGTCAGGTAACCTGACAAAACTGCAGGAATTCTACACATACATTAACGAGATTGATGAGACTGTCAAATTCACCATGGTACATTCTGACACTAAAATACAATTTTTAGATGTACTGGTCACATTGGAAGGGCAGAACTTCATTACCGAACTCTACACTAAGCCCACTGATTGCAACAATCTACTTGAATTTCACAGCAAACACACTAGAAAAATGGTAAGGAGTTTACCTATTAGTCAACTCATGCGAGTTAAAAGAATTGTGAGTGACACCGAGACATTTCAACGATCCATTGACACCATGATCAATAAATTTAAAACACGTGGTTATCCACGACGTTTACTAAAAGAACATCGCCAGAAAATCCAACATGTAGAGAGAGACACACTCCTTACACAACAGACACCCAAGAACAGACAGGAACGTATACCGTTCATTTCCACATATTCGGATGAGGGCGGACAAATAGCTGATGTCATTCGCCGCCACTGGCCGATGCTAGGTAACTGTCTTCAACATATACCTGAATTCACTAATCCTCCACTATTCTCATATTGCAGGCCTACAAATCTGAGGGATAAACTTGTAAAGGCTGATCTGGGCCCACAGAGAGTGAGTAGACAAACATTCCTCAAACAGCTCAAACTAGGATGTTTCCCCTGTCTGAAATGTGTCAATTGCAGACTCATCAATAAGGGCCCGACTCTTGTACATCCGACCACCAATAAGAGTTATGACATTCGACATTTTCTCACCTGTGACAGTGACTTTGTTATTTATGTTCTCCAGTGTCCCTGTAACCTACTCTATGTCGGCGAAACTACACTTGACCTTAAGACCAGACTCAACCAACACAGGTACACTATCAGGAAAAAGAAGCTAGATTTACCCGTGTCCAAACATTTTTCTGACATGGGACACAATGAGAATCAATTCAGGTTTTGGATACTTGACCACATCCCTCCTCTTACAAGAGGGGGCAATAGGTCTAAACTGCTTAAAATACGTGAGCTCCAATGGATAAATAGACTTAACTCCCTCAAACCAAATGGCCTAAATGTAGATTTTGCCTTAGGTGGATTGGGCTAGGTTCCCCGCTTCCCCTGGGGTCCCCATGGGCTCCACACTTGAGGTCGCCCTCAGTTTTTATGATTTTTATGACCTTTCTTTTCTCTTATGATATACTAACACTATTCTCTTTATTTTTTGCAGATGATCCACACTTCGTATCCATCACCTCTATGATACCCTATCAGTGTTTTACATGTTTTTCTTTATATCTACTTTTGGGTAATTTGACATAATTTACTTATGTATACCGCTCCTATAATTGGCCTCCTGATAGGAACCTGCATTTGATGTCCATTATATGTCACAACTTTGATATGTCATATGCCACCCTTGTCCCCTCGCTATACACAATTGTGTGGTCCCCACCACACTTCCAATAGGCAGTTATATGGATGTCCCATCAGTCGACGAGCAAGCTAACGCACGCTCTGGTCGCTGGTACTCCGTATTTTGGGGCTTGGATCGTGACCATCTATGATGGCCACTGTATCCTTTCTCCTCTCCCACAGTCCTCTAAGTGTATGAGGTCACACGGCTACCTGACTACTACGAGTGTAGAGATCCACTCGTACCATTAGTGCATAGAAATATGGATACATCCTTGCATGTTGTTTCCTTACTCTAACAGATATTATTCCATACTATATGATAACTTAAATCGACTTAGATATTAACATCAGGATGACCGAGCGCTACAACTCCACGCATGCACGTACAAACTACTTAGGCATGCCTTCCATAGTTCAAAATGGCTATCGTGTCCTCACTCCCTTACGGCGCATGCGGCGTTTGCGTTCTGTTACCCTCAGTTGGATTTACTTCCGGACATGCGGACCTGTTGTGATAATTTTTAGATTTTACTTGTCTGTATGTATAAATACAACCTTCTGCGTATGTATTTAGCCTCTGTATTAATAACCACATGTATGCATTGCATCATATACTGTCTTTTATGCATAAACGTCTGCATTTTTCATTGATTACTGTTAAACAGCACATGTGATTGAGACTCTGTTATATTGTGTGAACTCACACCAGTCATTTGCTTGAGAAAGGCTCCAGTGGACGGAGCTGAAACGTCGTACCGGCAATAAAGTACCTATTTTTTCACTTGAATCTTGGAGTTGCTGCTTATTTTTCGATTTGTATATACTTGGAACTTGGTCTGTTCCTTAGAGCTTGCACCCACACGCTGCCAGTGCTGCCTGACTCTGTATATGCATCTATCTATCTATCTATCTATCTATCTATCTATCTATCTATCTATCTATCTATCTATCTATCTATCTATCTATCTATCTATCTATCTATCTATCTATCTATCTATCTATCGATCAATCTATCTATCGTTAGTATCTCTATGGCAAGATGTTTGATTGTTTGATTGACCCTGTTTCCCATTACAGATCACACTATAATGTACTAATTTGTGTGGGGAGTTGGATGTCTTCCTGCTGGTGGCCCCTCAGATCAGCTTTTTTTTGTGGGAGAATTGCAATGCTTTAGCTAATAGAGAGGAGTCCTAAATGGGAAACAACGCTCTAGTAACGAAGCATTTCCTAATTCAGTATATTACAAAGGATTGTCTATTGTAGACCACTCATTTAAAGGATAATTCCAAGAAAATATTTTCTGTTATTTGTTATCTAGGGGGCAGAAGTGAGTAGAATTAGTTAATGTTATCCATACTCGCTCAACCTAACATATTTTTTTCTTTTAGTACAGCATCTATTAATGTGGAAAGTCTTAGTATCTAAGATGGAATTGGATGTCGATTTATCAGTGGACCCAGTTTCTGTGACAATGAAGAGGTTGACCTCTGATCTCACGTAATGAAATGTATATATGCAGCAAGTGCTTTGTCAGTAAATATGCCCTTGTGTCTTACTATTTGTATCTGAAAACAATTACCTCACATGTTTCTTAAATGTCAAGAAATTGATTTAAACAAAGTGATTTACAAAAAAAGAAAAACCCCACACATGATGTGCACAGAATTGTTTTGACGTGCTTCTGCTTATTTCTTTTTCCCTTTCATTCTTCATATCTTTTAGTAGGGACTGAGTACATTTAAATGGCCTATATTGACGATGACTTGTTCAACACATTGTCAGTGTGCTTTCAGCAATTCATGACAGCTCATGCAGTAAGTAACATAGCTAGAACAATGCTTTCAATGTACTGTTGTCATGACAACAATCGGAATCTGAATGTGGCCTAATTTGCGAAATTATCACACTTTTTGCCTTTAGACATTTGCCATGAATGGTAGAACATGGTGCTTTTAGGAGGTGAACATAGTTGGGGACATTCATAAAAACAGATGCAGAGTAGAATTAAAAGAAACTAGTTGCAATTTATTTGCAAATGGATTTATAAAAAATTAAATGATCCAAATTTTCTGATTGTACAAGCTGTTTTTTTTCAAGGGCTCCATTTTGTTGTGGACCTCTGTCTGGCTTTGCCCAGACACAGAAGAGAAATTTGGGTGACCTCGGTCCCAGTGCCAACAATATACTGTATCTGGAGCTTCCATCTTGTCACCTATAGCTTCACTTTAATTTCAATTAACATACGATATAAAATCAATGTACATAATAAAATATATTAATTTATGGAAGAGTACATTATTGTGCATTTGGAAAACTCAATGCACCATTGCACATCCTTCTTATAATCCTTCCTTTCTGTGGCTGGGTAGATTATGGCTTGTCCTTCACGTAACGGAATTGCGGACAGAAAATACGCAGCAGAATACAGTAGCAGCATAGAGGGTGAGATTTAAAAAATCTCTTGCACACGCTGCATAAAATTTACATCCCAAAATTCACCCGCGGTGCGTCTTTTTAGTTTCGCAGCATGTCAATTCCTGCTGCGGAAAGTGGACTGAATTGCTGTGTTTTTTTTAGAGGCGATAACACCATCTCACAGACTAGAAAAAATCGCAGCAAAATCTGCACCATTTTCTGCAGTAAAAAACGCACAAAATGTTGCGGTTTTTCCGCAGCGGAATGTCTGTTCGTTTTAGCGGAAATGCTGCAGAAATTTTCAGCAGCAATTCCATTACGTGTGGACAAGCTCTTAAGGTGTTGTAACTTGGTTGTGATTGCTGCCCTTGCAACCCATACAACGAGACCACTTCATGGGCATGTGTGTTGGTATGTGCCCCTTTTCCCAACAGGCCCTTAGACAATATATTTAAAGGAAGGGTGGAAGTGGAATCATTATGAGTAAGTAAGCAGATTAAAGTGAATACCTGACGCCATTTACTGACATATTAGGATTAATACAATGGTAAAAGTTGTATTTTGATGATAATTTTTCAAATTTTTTTCAATATTCAATTTCAAAGTATGAAAATAATGGCTGAATTGGATTGGAGTTGTGAATAACTGACATGGCTTTAGATGCTACAAATTGTTAATATGTTACTGGGATTTCTAAAGCAATAATCAAAGGTGTATGTTGCTAGATACACTATAAAACTATACTATGTCTCTACTGTTCCAGCAACAGTTAGGGTATGTTCACACGCAGTGTTTTCAGACGTAATTCGGGCGTTTTACACCTCGAATTATGCCTGAAAAAACGTCTCCATTACGCCTACAAACATCTGCCCATTGCTTGCAATGGGAATTACGATGTTCTGTTCCCACGAGGCTTAATTTTATGCGTCGCTGTCAAAATACGGCGCGTAAAGACGCCCACGAAAAAGAAGTGCATATCACTTCTTGGGACATTTTTGGAGGCGTTTTCATTGACTCCATTGAAAAACAGCTCCAAAAACGGCCGTAAAATACGCAGCGAAAAAGTTGCTACAAAAACGTCTGAAAATCAAGAGCCGTTTTACGTCTAAAAACAGCTCCGTATTTTCAGACGTTTTTGGTCACTGCATGTGAACATACCCTTAGAAGGGATTAATGACTGATCGCCCCCTTTGATCTGCTGTCTTGGAACATATGGGGCATTGTGAAATCTCTAGTAGTTCCATGGGGCCAAGGGAAATTGAAATTGAACATTCCAGGAGCAGTTTCTTTACTCTTATGGGCTACTTTCAGCATCATTTTGTCAACCTTGGCAAAAGTGGAGCTTACAAAAATTTATCTCATTGCTTGCTGGGTTATTTAGTCACTGCTATCCTTCTTCCACCACTTCCAAAGGTGCAATATTAAAGAGCACACACCTCTAGAGAACCCGTGCTGGCATTTACAGGTATAAAACCTTTATCTTAAGGCCATAACAATCAAACAAAAGCAAGTATTAAAGCAAACTTTGAGGAAACGCTAGCTTTTTTAGAGATATGACTTTAGAAGAAATAAGTTGTTCAATTTAGAGACGAAAAAAAAAATTAAGAAAAAGCAATGGTTTCTGTAAATGACCTTGTTATGGGTTAAATGATCCATCTCTGTATTTTTGACACAGGTAAAAGGTTGACAGCCTCAGAGTTTTGTAACATAAAATAAAAAGAGAATAAATCATACATAGTGAGCCATTGTTCCCTCATCTGTCTTCATCTAGGAGCTCTCTGTCACAGTGTTTTAAGTCTGCAGTTTTATCTTTGTACATTAGCCACTTTTATATTTTATCTGTGCTTCGATCTGCCTGTCAGTCTACATTGTACGGGTTGTTCATTCCGTAATACGGTATCTGTCACAAGGTTTTCTCAATCTCATTTTCCCGCGCCTATGACTGTATCATTTTTAATCTCTTTCTCTAACATTTTTTCTTGTTTTTACAGAAATATATAGGCAGGAAACTAAATATAGTATAGTAATCTATTTTTATTTATGGAGAGAAAACCCTCCGACCTTTATTTAGCAGTAGGAATGTAACCTCATTGTACATCCACTCAGATCCAAAGCAGCGATAGGAACCTGGAGATGGTTAGGATGTAAGCTAAGATAGTGACTGACAAAATCATATTAACATGAAGGAAATGATTCACTAAAATACTTATAGAACACCATTAAAGTGGTTGTCTTACCAGGACAACACCTGTATATATGTCCTATTAGGGCATATGGACATCATAGATCAAGTGTTGCCAGAGCAAGTGTTTGCCAATTGTATCTATGTGAAAAAACCATAGTAATCTGTCCTAGTTGTCAATCACAGTCAAGCTAGAATCAGGGGGACAAAATAATAGATGAGAAGGAGGGGGGAACTCTAGGACAGTGTAGAACAGAACCAGACAAATGACCAATTCAGGTTACCAAGCAGAAGATCAGCCACAGTCCTGTGGAGGAAGTACCGGAGGACACGGCAGGAAACTGGTTAAGAACAATCTGGTGAAGGTGTCACTATGACCCACAAATAAAATAATACTATTTTTGCTTCATTGAATCGCCACGTAATTCTTCATTTTTGAAGAAGGCAGAGCCCCCTAGTAGATATTGTTATACTGCTCTGTTTTTGGTGAACACTCGACATGCTTCCAACTGGTCTTACATTGTGTTATGATAGGCACTACACCGGGGTCAGCAGCAGCCATCCCATTCAGCCACCACCACTTGACATTAGAATTGTGCCTCAATACAACCACAATAGGTGAGTATAATACCTATATATCTGCCAATTCTGAATACTAATCTGGTTTCACCCTATAGTGCGCTTGTGTGAAACAGTTTAATAGAATCAATCTGACTCAGAAGTTACAAGTCAAAAGGTCAAGCCTCAAACAAACAGCAATGCTGGAGATTGAAATTAACCATAATGTCTTGCACCAGCCAGGATTCTCAAAAAGATTGGTAGGTCATTGCTAAGACTAGGGTCTGAATTCTACATCATATTACAGGTACTTTTTGACCAGTATCAATATTGTGCATTTGTTTTATTTTTATGTAAATTACATACAGAAACCTTCTTAGTACCTCCACAAAATCAGTCTAGTGTGAGAAAGTAGGGGAGAGGAGGGGGTGCAGCTGCAGGAGCCCTTCCTCAGAATGGGTGAGAGATTGCATGCTGTGAGAAGGGAGGAGGAGCAGCAAAGGGAGACATCTGATTGAATGAATGGTGTACCCAATATTTACTTTTTTGTGGAGTAACATATTTAGTGCTAGACTAGAGGACATAAGACAGGTTGTGTCCAAAAAGTTGTCTTGTCTATCTAGGCCTTGGCCGTGCTCCAAGAAGAGGATATATTGTTAATGGGAACAATAAGTATTTCATCTCAGCCATCACCTATATTGGCAAGTCAGCATGTAGACTGTCCGAAATCATGATCTACCTTTATATGAAGCAATATATAACCAAGATCTTTTCAATACCAAACATCATAAATGCAGTATTAGATCATTTAATACATTATTACTGGATATACTTTAAAGGAACATTCCTGGCAAAGCTAAAACACTGTGTTGTCTAGTGCTGGGCCTGAGAGGGTAGTCATGTAAATTGAGCCTGAATTCTGGTGCACGTGCCATGCTCCATATTTCATTAGGCACTTTATGCATCTCTTCTGCATAAGGCGGTGTGTCTCAGCGGGAAACGGGGCGTGTTTAAAGATGTGCCAAATTGTGCCCAAAAATGGTCTAAAGCAGGGGTCTCAAGCACGCGGCCCCTGGGGCTGTCATCTGCAGCCCGCGGGACACTGAGCCGCTAGTACAGACTCTGCTCCGGGACTCTGGAATTCCCTGACATCGCTGTCCACATATGAACAGCGATGTCTGGGGCTTCCCCAGAGCCGGAGTTCCGTGCAGAACGCTAGTATCGGCTCTGCTCCGGGACTCTGTGGAATTCCCTGACATCGGTGTCCACATATGGACAGCAATGTCTGGGGCTTCCCCAGAGCTGGAGTCTATACTAGCGCTCTGCTCTGGGGAAGCCTCTGACATCTCTGTCCATACATCGAGCAGGAGTCCCAGTGATGTCAGGAGCACAGCTGGAGTCCGAGGAAGAGCCTACTAGCGCTCTGCCCGGGATTCCAGCTCTGGGGTTGTCCCTGACATCCATGTCCATATATGAACAGTGATGTCAGGAGCAGAGCTGGAAACCCAGGCAGAGTGCTAGAAGCGGCTCTGCTCCGGGACTCCAGCTCTGGGAAAGCCCCTGACATCACTGTCCATATATGGACACTGATGTTAATGGCTTCCCCAGAGTTCCAGCGCAGAGCCTATACTAGTGCTCTGCTCCGGGACTCCAGCTCTGGGGTTGCCCCTGATATCACATTCCGGTCCAGGAGGATCCCCTGAAAGTAGAGGAATCCCCAGCCAAAGCGTCGGCAACACTCTGGCTGGGGATTCCACTCCTAGAGGGAGCCCCAATGGAGCTATCTACTTGGGGTGTGTGTGGCAGCATCTGCAGAGGGCACTGTGGCAGCATCTGCGGAGGGCGCTGTGGCAGCATCTGCGGAGGGCACTGTGGCATCTGCGGAGGGCACTGTGGCAGCATCTGCGGAGGGCACTGTGGCAGCATCTGCGGAGGGCACTGTGGCAGCATCTGCGGAGGGCACTGTGGCAGCATCTACAGAGGACACTGTGGCATTATCTAGGGGTGTGTTGCATTATCTGCAGAGGGCACTGTGGCATTATCTGCAGAGGGCACTGTGGCAGCATCTACAGAGGGCACTGTGGCAGCATCTACAGAGGGCACTGTGGCAGCATCCACAGGGGACATTGTGGCACTATCTAAAAAGGGGCTGCCCAATCTTGACATGTGTGTCTGCCAAACACTGCTAACTGAGCCGCTGGACTGCATTTAGCGACACTAAAACTGGAAAACTGGATTGTTGAAATAAGCACGTGGAGAAATATCTAAAATTTTAAACCTAGTGGTATTATTATAGTAATGTAGTATTATTATAGTAATATAGTGTTATAGTAGTTCAAATAACTAATTGATTAACAATAATTTTGTATTGTATCAAATTTGAAAGTAATGCGGCACATCAACTTCCCATTTCTTCTATATGTGGCCCACTTACCGGGCCGAGTTTGAGTCTCCTGGTCTAAAGTAAGCCAGGAATAACGTTGGACAGAAGCGTCTATAGATGAGCCAAGTTTATAATTTTGCACGAGCCACTTAAAATTGTTTTGGGCCATCTAGTCTAATTCTAAACTTAGTAAATCTGCTCCATTGTGTTAGTTTTGCCTGGAATGTTTCTTTGATACTGATTATTTATTTATTACTATTGTTCAGCGTCTTAAAATCAGGGGATGCATGACAACAATTATATCACATGTCATTAGTTAATACCTATATGTTAAAAGATTCCCAGCAATGATGCCTCTGTTGATAAGGAACTAAAAGTCCCAGCAGCATACAGGTAGGCACTCTATGGATTAAAATGTACTTAATACTGGAGATCCCTTGCTTATATTCCCTATGTCTGACTCCACAGATGCTAACAGAGAGGCTAAGAACTAAAAACGGTTAAAATAAGAGACATTTGAATAGAACAATGATCTGGCGAAAACTACAGGCTTAGTTTTGCACATTTGTACACAGTGAAATACAATACTGTGATGTAATGCTGTGATGTAATGTTGTTTACGCCATGAGTATCTCGTGCAGCAAATATTATCAGCGAGGAGGTCTTTGTATGCAGAAAAATAGTAATATTCTATCATTAAATAATGTCATTATATAAAGCTTTTCTGGTCTGCCTGCAAGTGACATGTATATTGTGCAACTGCCTTGACAACCAGGTATCTGATAATGGCAAGTGATGGATGTCACACAGTGACTACGTTCTGCTTCTGAAGTATGTATGTGTGTATGTATGAATAGGTAACAGAATGGGTGGCATGTGTTTACAGAATATTTTCAATATAAAAACACCATTATTTTATTGCTTCAATGAATCTAAAACAAAACAACAATTTTTGGTGTCTACAGCTCCTATACAGGCCAAAGTGTCTCCATGGTTACAGTCTATAAACAAATTCTGTGTGTAGTCTGATCCTGCAGTCACACTGCCTTTAGCTATCGATAATTCATAGCAAGAGGTAGAGGACAGGTAGAAGTGAGTGCTGGATCAGACTACACAATGTTTGTTTGTAAACTATAACCATGGAGACACATAGCTCTGCATAGGAGCTGTAGATACAAAACGGTAGGTGATGCATTTTATATGAATTGAAGCAATAAAAGCAAAAAAATTGGTTGCAAGATTATACAAACCTTCCTACAATCTAACAATAAACCAGATCTTTAGCTATCATTACTTCCAATAGAGACTTAATTTGCCAAAAAATAATCATACATTTTATGTTCTCAAAAGGAAAAAACAGAACCAAAACGAAAACAATATTAAGCTTTTTCATCCTATATGTTCCATGTCAGTATCAGATGAATAATTACTGCGTACCATTTTGACCATTATTGTTGCACTTTTAAGCAGTAGTTCTGAATTTCCTGCAGCTCTTAATGATACAAATGGTCAAAAAAGATGCTGTGAAATTGCCATTACATAAAAAAATTCTCTTAGAAAATATTTGGTTTTCCAATATGTATTTGTAAAAAACATAATAACAGCATTTCTCAGTATGTCAGCTTGTTACCACTACTTCAAAGCCCGAACCTTTTGCAAATGCCTCTATTACCTACAACTGTCTGGCATGAAATAGCAGTTGATATTTATGGCTCGCTAGCCAATAGCCAATATATCCTTGTCATCATAGATAGGTACTCAAGATATCCTGATATTGCACTTATTCTAGCCACTTCTCCTGCCAGGAATATTCTAGCTTTGGAAAACATATTTTTTCAGCTTATGGCATTCCTCGGATATTGAAGTCAGATAAAGGTCTTCCTTTTAATGGGTATACATTTCTTCAATTTACCGTGCACAGCAGCTTCATTCCCCCCAGGAGATAACCCCAGGTTGAGCGTTAGCAGATATAGCTGAGAAGAAATTCTCCCATGCAGTACTTGGAAGAGTTAAATTACACTGAATGTGTACAGCTTATACAGAAAGCTTGGATCTTACATTTACTGAATATGCTTCTATGTGTTTGAAGTGCAGCTATATTTTTGAGCAAGGGCATTAAAGTGCTATCCTCATAGTAACATTAGGTTTAGTTTTACAGGTAGGGAATATTTCAAGATCATGAGATGGATAAGATACATTTGAAGGTGTTCTATGAATTTTTTTTCCCTGAAGACTCTGGATTCTACACATTCACATAGCTAACAGATATTGTCCTATACTTTCATATTGTCCTATACTTTCATATTGTCCTATACTTTCATATTGTCCTATACTTTCATATTGTCCTATACTTTCAATGACAAACCATCATACCTAAATTAGAAATTGTGCAGATTTAGCAATTGTAAAGCAATGCATGCAAAGTGGGGTAGACAGTCCCGATGGTCCATGCTGGTTATACCATAGCTGCAGGGGCGTAACTAGGAAAGACAGGGCCCCATAGCAAACTTTTGACTGGGGCCCCCCACCCCTGGGTGCCACACAACCCTCCCTTGTAGATAGTCCCTCCCTGTAGATAGCGCCATACAGCCCCCCTGTAGATAGCGCCATACAGCCCCCTCCCTGTATAAAGCGCCATACAGCCCCCCCTGTAGATAGCGTCATACAGCCCCCTCCCTGTATATAGCACCATACAGCCCCCCCTCTAGATAACCAACCCCCGCCAAAAAAACAAAACGGCCTGTAGCCTATGGTTTGTCCCACAAAAGACATGTATCCCTTATCCACAGGATAGGGGATACATGTGTGGTCGCTGGGGTGCTCAGCGATGAGGAGAATAGGGCACGAAAGTCCCCCGAAGTTCTCCATGAGAAACCTCGGAATTCCGGGGTCTGCGTCCGGCAGCTCAATAAAAATGAAAGGAGCGCTGGTCACGCATGCGCACAAGCACGACAGGCGCTCCATTAATTTCTACTGAGCTGCAGACAGACCCCAGAAGTCCGAGGTTTCTCATGGAGAACTTCGGGGGACTTTCGGTCCCCCATTCTCCTTATCGCTGGGGGTCCCAGCAATCAGACATGTAACCCCTATCCTGTGGATAGGGGATACATGTGTTTTGTAGGAACAACCCCTTTAATGATTGGGGAGACACCTCCCTGCTCTGCCGTAGTGTTCAGTGGCATCACGCTGTAGTAGCCATAGCGGCTGCTAGCGGAGCCTCTGACCATGGTGCGGGCCCTGTAGCAGCCACTATGACTGCTACAGCGGTAGTTACCCCACTGCGTAGTTGTCAGACTATAAGATGGTAAAGAGCAACAATGTTTAGATGGGAGAAAAGTTGCAAGAGGATTTTAACACAATGTAGCAAAATGACTGGGTTTTGCAGTCATAAGAAATTGGTGGCTATCAATATCTGAGAGGTGGGGGTCCGACTCTCGGCACCACCACCGATTAGCTGTTTTGAAGGGGTGGTTCACAGTATTACAGCCTTCAAGGGCTGTAATACTGCGAACCGCAGCTGCAAGTGTGTCGGTGATTCACAGTACGAGCAGTTTAAATTTCTTATGACTGGACAACCCCTTAAAGGTTATGTTAACTTTCACAATTGTTGTTAAATGGTTCCAATGCACTTAAAAACTAGGTTATATTTTGTTGCGCTATCCTTAAACCATTCTTAGTCTCTTGAACATTAGTGAACATCATCTACAAACAAACAGCATCAATGTCTTAGTTTAGAAGGTTATTTAATCCAAAAAAACTTGTGTATTCAGTGGAGTGTAGGACTTTATGACAATTTCTTAATTAAAAACAGGAAATATGTCAGTATGACTTAGTCAAAGTATAAATCTTTCAACTTAATTGATATAAACGTATTAAATAAATTAACAGAACAAATAATTAAAAAAGATTGCCATACAATAGAATTATGATTATTTGCTAAATAGACCATGTTAATATACAACTAAACAAAATCATAGATGAACATCATTATATATATATACTAGTTCTTCTCAATGAATTAGATTATCATCGAAAAGTAAATGTATTTCAGTACCGTATTTTACAGACTATAAGACACACCTGACCATAAGACGCACCCAGGTTTTAGACAACAGAAAATAGGAAAAAAAATTATTTATTAGAATGTGGTGAAACAGAATACATTTTTTGAGAGCCAAAACTTTTTTTTAGATTTTTTTCTTATCGATTGAGCGGTGTGAGGGCTTATCTTGTTGCGGGACAAAATGATTTTATTTTTTTACATTGTGCTTGGGGAAAAATGGGAAAAGGTTTTTTTTTTTACACTCCTAAAAATGTATCTAACACTTATTTATTTTTTTACACATTTTATTAGTTCCCCTAGGGGACTTGAACCAGCGGCCACTTGGTTACATGTGGAGTTACTGAAACAGCGTAACTACGATGTTTCCCTAACTCCCATAGTAGTAAATGGCAGTTACGGAAGCAGCATAGCATGCAAGCTACGCTGTTTCCGTAACTACTGTTCAGTTCTATGAGAGTTACGGAAACAACGTAGCTCAGCGAGTTACGCCATTTCAGTAACGCCACATGTAATCAAGTGGCCGTGAGAGCATAGAAAGCTAGAACGGGGTTTAGGGGGCCCCATTCTAGAGATAGGTGCGGGTCCCAGAGGTGGGACCTGCATCTATCTGACATTTATGACATATATAAATGTCCTGCATAGAAAAACCCCTATAAATGCTGCGGTCGCTATTGACCATGGCATTTAACTAGTTAAAGTGGTTTGCCATAAAACACATGTATCCCCTATCCACAAAATAGGGGCTACATATGAGATCTCTGGGGGTCTGACCGCTGGGACCCTCAGCAATAAGGAGAACAGGGGAGCGAAAGTCACCCAGAGCGCTACATGAGAAGCCTGGACTTCCGGGTTCTGTGTCCGTCTTATCTGTTCCGCAGCTAGCGCATGCGCAGAAGAATCCCATTGATCTCTGTCGGACACAGAACGCGGAAGTCAAAGCTTCTCATGCAGCGCTCTTGGTAACTTTCGGTCCCCGTTCTCCTTATTGATCACACATGTATCCCCTATCCTGTGGATAGAGGATACATGTGTTTTATGGCACAACCCCTTCAAACTGCCAGGAACAGCGAAATTGCTGTTCCTGGCCGTTATAGCAGCGTGTCAGAAGCTGACACCTGCAGTGTATGGAGCGGGCTCAGTGTGCAGGGACTTTTTAGCAAGATTTATTCTAGCTAAAGACTGGGTTTTATAGTCAGAAAAATACGGTAATTCAATTCAAAAAGTGAAACTCATATATTCTATAGATTCATTACACACAGAGTGATCTATTTCCAGCATTTTTTCTTTTAATGTTGATGATTATGGTAACAGTTGATGAAAACCCCAAATTTAGTCCCCCGGAAAATTAGAATATTGAATAAGCCCAATTTCAAAAATTATTTATTAAAATACCGAAATGTTGTCCTACTGAATAGTATGTACAGTATCTGCCCTCAGTACTTGGTCGGGGCTCCTTTTGCATGAATTACTGCATCAATGCGGCGTGGCATGGAGGCGATCAGCCTGTGGCACTGCTGAGGTGTTATCAATGCGGCTTGGCATGGAGGTGATCAGCCTGTGGCACCGCTGAGGTGTTATGGAAGCCCAGGTTGCTTTGATAGCGGCCTTCAGCTCGTCTGCATTGTTGGGTCCGGTGTCTCATCTTCCTCTTGATAATACCCCATAGATTCTCTGTTGGGTTTAGGTCAGGAGAGTTTGCTGGCCAATCAAGCACAGTGATACTGTGGGTATTAGACCGGGTATTGGTACTTTTGGCAGTGTGGGCAGGTGCCAATTCCTGCTGGAAAATGAAATCCGCATCTCCATAAAGCTTGTCAGCAGAGGGAAGCATGAAGTGCTCTAAACTTTACTGGTAGACGGCTGAGTTTACTCTGGACTTGATATAACACAGTGGACCAACACCAGCAGAAGACATGGCTCCCCAAACCATCATTGACTGTGGAAACTTCACACTGGACCACAAGAAACTTGGATTGATGCCTCTTCACTCTTCCTCCAGACTCTGGGACCTTGATTTCCAAATGAAATGCAAAATTTACTTTCATCTGAAAACAGGACTTTGGACCACTGAGCAAAGCACCAGTCATTTTTCTCCTTAGCCCAGGTAAGACGCTTCTGACGTTGTTTCTAGGTCATGAGTGGCTTGACACAAGGAATGCGACAGTTGTAGCCCATGTCCTGGATATGTCTGTGTTTGGTGGCTCTTGAAGCACTGACTCCAGCCGCAGTCCACTCCTTGTGAATTTCCCCCAGATTCTTGAATGGCCCTTTCTTGACAATCCTTTCAAGGCTGCGGTTATCCCTGTTGCTTGTGCACCTTTTTCTACCACACTTTTTCCTTCCTCTCAACTTTCGATTAATATGCTTGGATACCGCACTCTGTGAAGAAACAGATTCATTAGCAATGTCCTTTGGTGGCTTACCCTCCTTGTGGATGGTGTCAATCACAGTCTGGACAATCTGGACAACTGTCAAGTCAGCAGTCTTCCACATGATTGTGTAGCCTACTGAACAAGACTGTTGGACCATTTAAAGGCTTAGGAAACTTTTGTAGGTGTTTTGTGTTGATTAGCTGGTGACACCATGAGTCTACAATCTTCAACTTTTACCCAATATTAAAATTTTCCGAGACAAAATTTGGGGTTTTCATTAACTGTTAGCCATAATCATCAACATTAAAAGAAATAAATGCTGGAAATAGATCACTCTGTGTGTAACGAATCTATCTAATATATGAGTTTCACTTTTTGAATTTAATTACTGAAATAAATTAACTTTTTGATGATAATCTAATTCATTGATAAGGACTAGTTTATATATATATATATATATATATATATATATATATATATATATATATATATATATATATATAAATACATACAGGGAGTGCATAAGTGGGTATACAGGCGTAGATTTTTCAAACAGTCTGAAAATGTTTAATTTCTGAAGAGAGCTATCAGAAGTGAAAACTGTGCTGTGATTGGTTGTCATGGGCAGCAAAGACATTTCTGTGTTTAGACTGTTTGATAAATCTCCCCCAAAATTTCTATTCCATTAGTAGATAATTAAGTATGGCTGGTAATTTAACAGATGAATAACGAAAGTGGATAATCAAACAATATTAGAAGACAGAGAATATTAAATGGGAAGAATTTGCAACACCTTCACCAACAAGACTATCCGTATACCGTATACGTAACAAATTTGACAGTACTAAATCCATTTGTAATGCACCAAAAAGTGGTCAACTAGTGAGTGTTACTACTGATGAAAATGAAATGTTAGTGGCACTGGCATTCAGTCAAAGCCCCAAAAAATCTAAAATGAGAGATTCTAAAGAGTTGAACATTTCACGTAGATCTTTGGGTCATCTAATGCAATGCTTAGTGCTGAAAACGTATCGGCCAAGATTAATCCATGGATTGTTAGAGGATGATCCAGATTGGTGTTTACAGTTTTGTGAGGGAATTTTGAATGAAGAAACACAAGGGGATGACATTAGTAGAAAAATAACTTGGTCTGATGAAGCCAACTTCAAAGGTTTAGGTGCTGTTAATAGGTACAACTGGGTTTATTACTCAACAGAAAACCCTCCTTCAACAATTGAACAGTTGAATCACCCTGGGTTACAGTTTGGGCGGCCCTCTCATGTCAAGGGGTGATTGGACCTATCTTCTAAAATACGATTACCGCAGACCTGAACCTTAACATGCTCCTAGAAAATATAATACCACAATTCTAGCTGCAGCGTGAAAATGGAGACTTATATATTCAGAAATATGGAGCCCCTCCTCACTATGCTTTAGCGGTGCGTCGTTTTCTTGACAAAAAAACTACCCAATAAGTGGATAGCTAGACGAGAGCCGATTGAATGGTCACCAAGATCATCAGACTTTAACACGTTGTACTTTTTCTTTTGGGGAGTTATCAAAGATAAGGTATAGTCAAGAAATCCACGCACGGGTGATAACATGATTCAGTTCATAAAAGAAGCACGACAAGAAATGAATGACAATAAAGAACTTTGTGCCAAATGTGAGAGTAAAAACTAGAATACAGCAATGTGTAAATAGTGAGGGCGCCAATTTGAGCATATAAGAGATTGTGCTTAATTGTATTGTTGTTCTATAGAAAACTATTTAAACTGTATACCTATTATTACTGTATTTACCTATTATTTAAACTGTATGCCTACTTATGCATACCTTCTTATGCACCCCCTCTACGTGTGTGTGTGTGTGTGTGTGTGTGTGTGTGTGTGTGTGTGTGTGTGTGTGTGTGTGTGTAATTTAAAATTGTAATTGATTATAAATTGTCATTCTTCTTATTAATTGGCATTTCAGTATAACACTATTAAAGTCCCACTTGTAACAACATAGCATTTACTATTATACTATATGCTGAATAAAAAAAAAAATGGTAGATATTGTTTGGCTGCACTGAAAAATAGTATCCATTGAGTAAGACTGAACCAAAGGCATAACTTGAAGCTCCTGAGGACCAATACAAAATCTGTAAAAGGTCCCCCACCTTCCATGCACAGTTTATAATACTGGTGTCTTCTTATCTGGCAGAGGGGTTGTTGGGACCCTCGGGCAGCACGGCTCGAATGCGACTGTTATCTATGCACCGTCTATAGCTATGCCTTTGCACTGATGCACTACACTTACAGAATTGAAACTTTATTTTGGGTTACGGAATAGACATTAAAAAAAGTTGAGGACATGTTCTATTCCAACAACTTGAATTTGATAACTGTTTCTCAATCCAAATGCATCCAACAACAAACGGACATATATGGATGTCAATGTAAGGGGAAAGTCCTGTTTTTATAGAGCTTTCTAAGTCCTATATGGGCAGTAGATTTATACCACTATAATTATTGACAGACACACACACACACACACACACACACACACACACACACACACACACACACACTCTTACCACTGGTGGAAAATGGAAAACTGGCATCTTCTTCTGACTTTTATAGGCTGCCCTCCACAACATGTTACCCTAGTGATATGATATCCCAGTGTTGAATTGAGTAGGTCTACTCTAAATCATGTCATATGGATGATATGAGTTTGGGGGCTAGTCTGATAATCAGTTTGCTCATGATGGTACCCAAGACCAAGTATGGTTGCTGCTCCAGATACATCTTTATAGGAATGTGAAAAATAATGGTTGTAAAAGTGAAGTCTCATGTAATGCTTTTTCTAGGGCATCTTTCTGACTCTCTGTTAAGAACTTTTCATAGAATCCCCTTCCTAGATATTAACTACTAAGAAATGAACCTACAAAAGAAGTTAAAAAAGTACCAAAAACATAACCAGAGAAAAAAGTATAGCAATGATTTCAATACAGCAGATAATTAGATAGAGACTTTCATGACTGTAGTCAAAGATTAATAGACAACCCCCTATCATTTTAAAAAAAAAAAAAAAAAAAAAAAAGGGTTGCAATGCATTCATTTTTAATCTTTGGTCATCATAAACTTAATTCTTCAAAAAATATCCATGGTCTCAATATGAAGATTGAATACTCCATGCCCAACCATTTTTTCCACTAAACGGGGAACTTTGATAATTGTGTTATGTGTTGCATGTTTGCTGACACTCTTTGGGCAGTTGTCTTATTTCTTTCAAATAGTGTAATTTGAATATTTGATATGTAAATCGTCACATGGAAATTTGGTTATTGCTCTTCACCACTATAAAATTGTCAGTTAAGGGAAGACTGCAGCAGTAGAGATATAAATGGTCATGGATTACAGGTCGAAGAGCACAAAAAATTCAATAAAAATGTCAGACAATATGGTGGACAACGGGGATATGAGTCTAAATATCCATGGTAGTCTGCCATGAAAGTAGACCAGATAGCAGTTGGTGATGCTGCCACATAGTGGAATAACCCAACTATGGCTTGACACTACATTGTTGACAAGTGCATTGAGCTGAAAAAAATTGCCTAGATGAAAAACAATAGTTCATGCCATGCACAAATTAATCATTGCATAACCTGAGTCTAACTTCAGTGATTCTGACAAAAACGTACAAATTAAATGTATTTCTCTGCCATTTACCTTTTGCTCTAGTACACGGAGCCAAAATCCTGTATCTGTCTATGAGGCAAGACATAAACAGCGATCTGTAATTAAATGGGTCACTGACTTAAAAGGAGTGCACAGGGAATGGTGTTTGACTGGGAGATGGAGTTTTGACTGTTAATTAAAGGGTGTAATTAAGTTGGTACAAAATAAATTATGTAGCACAAGTAACATCTGTTCATACAAAGGGTGTCCGGAGACAGGAGAGAGGAGGGTATAGCAATGCAGTGAGAAGATAGAATGAATTAAGTAGAGAACTAAGCGTTGGGGTGGGTAACACATGAAGTAAAGATTATTTAATGGCTATATCATTTTTATAATTGTTAGAGCTCTGACCATTCAGCATCAGTTTAAAAAAGTCAGTGTCAACCCAGGTTAGTGTCAACTGTAAATGGACACTAACGTTTCAAACACTTAATGCTAATCTAATAATATACATGATATAGATCAACTTTGTAATTCTCTTATGGTTAACATTTTGTTGTTTTTATCCATGAAAATTCTGAGTGAAGTTACTGCCAGTAGGTGTCTCCCTTCCTGTAATCTGCTGTCCACCCCCTGTTGTCAAGCAAAGTCTGTCCCTGGTTTCAGAGCAGAATTGATGAACTGCAGAAAGTGGGTGTGTGTCTCTTCCAGGGGCGTCGCTAGCACCGGACCTCCGAGGAACAAGCCCCGGATCTTTGGCCCAGTGCCCCGGATCCCCGTGCGACTCCCACTCTAGGGTTCGCAATTGGCCCCCACACTGCGTCTCTAGAAATTTACTATAGTAACTGGGGCCTATGTCATAAAATACACGAGACCCTGTTACTATAGTGATACCACTATACTTACCCTCCTTCCTGAGCACAGCGGAAGTCCCGACATCTTCTCCCGTCATGACGCTGTGCACCGCGCATGACATCACGACGCTGGATGGTGTCGGGACATCCACTGCACTGAAGAGCTGGGTAAGTGTAACATCATTACTGCCTGCTGGGATCCTGTATCTAAGCCTGCCTTGTAATAGGCTTAGATACAGGGTCCAACGGACAGCATCATACATGGGCTTAGATACAGAGCCCCATGTGTGATACAGTCTGTTGGACCATGTATCTAAGCTTTCTATAAGGCAGGCTTAGATACTGGGGCCCCAGCATACAGTAATCTTATACAGTGTAAGATTACTGTCTGCTTGGGTCCTGTATCTAAGCCTGCCTTGTGGTAGGCTTAGATACATGGTCTTACAAACAGTATCACACATGGGCCCTGTATCTAAACCCATGTGTGATGCTGCTGATAATTAGAGCCTGCAGAGAGGAAAACTGCTAAATAATGCAGAATACAAGTCATATAATGGCCAGAATTTGTGTTATTGTTCATGTACACATATGACAGCTTTTTTTTAATAGCCACCTGAAAAATTAGGTACGCTTTAAGTTCCACCTTCCTTAGACTAGAGTAACTAACTGTTGGAGTAGAGGCAAGAATAAGTTCTACAAACCTGACAATGTTCCTGGTCTAAATGCCATCTCCATTCAAAATACACAACTCCTCTATTTCTTTAGTTGTCCTTAGTTTACCTGTGCGGCTACTTCAAATTCTAAAGAAACAACTAGGAGATACACCATGCTCATACACTCACACCCTACGCAACATTGAAATAGGTATTGCCTTGTGGCTCAACAAAATATGATTTTGCTCAGCTATTCCATATGTAGAATATGGAAATACAAATATATTTCATTTGTATGTAAATAAAATAAACTTCCCCTCACCCCCACTTAAAAGAATAATATAAACACAAATAACAATCCATAAACTACAAGGAAGATTTATGGTTTGCAGAATTTATAAGGCTCTGTTCACAGATCTGTGCTGGATCCATCATAGAAATAGAAACTACCGGCACCCAACAGACCCCATTGGCTTATAATGGGGTCCATTGGGTTTCGTTGTGGTGTCTGTTGGGTTAACAGCAAGAATAGTGTAGCATGCAGTGGTATTCTTACCACCAGATACGACAGGATCTGCGACGGAGCCTACAACCAGAATAGAGAGTGGCTACAAAGAGCTTTTTTTTCTCTCTCTAGAGGAACGAACATGTCAACACATTAAATGGACTGTCCATCGATTTCAATGGGAATTATGTAATTCTTAATTTTACCTATGGTGGCACTGCAGGAGAATTTGATACTTGCTGCTAGGTTCCGCCCAAAACTACAGCTGATCGCTAAGGGTCCCAGCACCAAAACATCCTTGATTATCTTACCGTTGAGGAAACCTTCTAATAAAAATCCATTGTCTAAAGAAGATAGATAATATGACATGACAACTTTGTATATAATAGCCTAGTAATGCAGTCATGGCATATTAACAAATATACTGCACATTCAGTGAAAAATTGGTTTCTTTTGAAGGACAGTAAAATGATGATCGTACAGTAGTATTGATTTTTCAGGTATTTCTATGTAAATCTCCAAATTTGATGCAGGCCCCAACGGCCTGTTTATTAAGTAATTATATAAAAGTATATAAAGTGAACAAATCTAGACTTGTAAAATGAAACAAAAAACACGGCGCCACATGGTGCAGGTTACTCAGGTAAAATGTAGCAAAGTGGATGAAATACTACTAACCTGGTAGAGGATGATAAAAGGCACTAAATCGTATGTGTGCTGCTGCCAAGACTCAATGCCGGTGATCCAACAGGAGACCGCAAATATTATGCTATAGGTGCAGGAAGAAAGAGAGAGTCTCCGAGGGGCACTGCTACACTCTGGATAACATACAAACCCGTGAACTGTAATAAGTCACGTATAGGAGGTAATTAATGAAAAAGGTTTATTGTGGACAATAAAGGCTACGCGTTTCAATGCCGCACCGGCATCTTCATCACGCCAATAAGATGGCCTGATGAAGATGCCGGTGCGGCATTGAAACGCGTAGCCTTTATTATCCACAATAAACCTGTTAAGGATCTGCCAGGCACAGCTTCTGTATCTACGCCCATAGGTAATCAGTCTGCACCTGCTTCTATGTCTGTGAGACTGACTCCATCTTCCACCACTCAGGATGGCAGGCTTAGGAGTGGGAGAGCCTATCACAGCCTGGCCAGACGGAGCTAGCTCCCGCCCTCTGTCTATTTATACCTGCCTTTCCTGTTCCTCCTTGCTTGTGATTCTTCTCGTTAGGTTTCCTGGCCCTGCTGCAGCTTCTTGTACTATTTGACCTTGCTTCATATTGACCCTGGCTTACTGACCACTCTCCTGCTCTGCGTTTGGTACCTCATACACTCCTGGTTTGACTCGGCTCGTTCACCACTCTTGTTGCTCACGGTGTTGCCGTGGGCAACTGCCCCTTTTCCCTTGCTTCCGTGTACCCTTGTCTGTTTGTCTGTCGTGCACTTATTGAGCGTAGGGACCGTCGCCCAGTTGTACCCCGTCGCCTAGGGCGGGTCGTTGCAAGTAGGCAGGGACTGAGTGGCGGTAGATTAGGGCTCACTTGTCTGTTTCCTTACCCCCATCATTACAAAACCTTTTTAATTAATTACATCCTATACGTGACTTATTACAGTTCACGGGTTTGTATGTTATCCAGAGTGTAGCAACGCCCCTCGGAGACTCTCTCACTCTTCCTGCACCTATAGAACAAATCTAGACTTGAGGGATAAGGTGCACAATATATTACTCTATATGAAATAATCGTGACATTTAATTATAACCAACGTTTGTTTGGACTTTTATTTTGTTACATTAAATACGGAGTTCAATATTCATTGACTGACGCACTTATGATGGCCATACTTTTATGTGCTGTCATAGTCCTCACCCCAGTGTGCCACAGTTATTACAGATTTTCCATTAAGACACTAGTTTTGGGATAAATGAGCTGAGATGCCATGTGACACTTTCAATATAATAGGATTAAACCAGCTTTTTCTGCCGTGTCAGTTATTTTTGTCTTTCTTTTATCTGTGTAGGAAAAGTTGAGCCAAGATGAGAAGACACGAACGGCTCTGCGTAGAATGGAAGACATTTGATCAAAAGTTTTCACAATTTTGTACATGACACAGTCACAATAAGAGATGATGTACAACTTTGATGTGTGTGCAGTGGAGATCTAAAGAGCATGACTTACAAGGAATTACGAAGAAAACACAAGCCTGAAGAAGGAATGTCCAAATTACAGAATAAATGGTAATTAGTCACTTTTTTAATGACATCGACGTTTCAAAGATTAGTTTAGTAAGCTTATAGAACATAAGCACATATAACATAAATTGGACCATAGGAATGTATTATATGAATGCAAAGAATAATTTTGTGGTCTCCTAAAAGAAGTCAAAAATAAGTCCTAATAGATGATTTAATCATGTATCTAAAATACGTATTTAGTCCCTATACAGTAGAACAATTTATAAAAAGGTCTAAAATACCAGCAGCGAATTGTCAAATGAAGGGTCCTACCCATATACAAATGTGGTGAGTATGAATGTTCTACTTTTAGGCCATCCACTTTAGTGAAGATGTCTTGCTAACGATGAAGGAAGCTGATATCTTGTCCTCAGGTCTTTAAGGACTATGGGTTCCCTTTAGCTGCGGTGAGTTGGAGGGATGGTTCATAATTTTTAAGATGGAAAACGTTTGTGTCTTCAGACATGCTTGATATCGCTCCATACATGGCATGATTGTCATCCCCATCTTCATGTTTCTCAAGTCACCACACTCCACCAGAGAGCTTGTTTTAGTATCATAGGTGCATGACCTTTTGAAGGTACCTTGCATGTCCCCAGGGCTATAACAGTTGAAAATAATAGATCCCAAAAAGTAGGGCCACCCCATGATTGACTTGACTCTGGGGAACAGCAAATTGAACGACTTAACCGTTCCCCTTTAGTTGGCTTTATCTTTGCCTGAGACCATCATTGGGCAAACCTAACCTACAGTATTAAACGGATTCGCAATCTATACTTGCATAAGGACTCACAGGCACAAGAAAGTTAGGCACGTTTGAGTCATATTTGGAGGATAAGCATGTAGTCTGTCTACCTGTCCTAAAGTTTAAGAGAGAAATGTTAAATGTATAGAAAGTGATGTAAAATGGCTCACCTTGCTGGCCCCTGGGCACGAATCTCTGTAAATGGACAAGTGTCATCATTTTTTCATCTAACGAGGGGTACAAGACAGGGGTGTACCTTATCACCCCTTCTGTTTTCAGTTAGAATGGAACAGTTAGCTCAATATATATATGTTCCAAAAAGGAGGTGGAAGGCGTCAGGATCAACAGGATTGAAGAAAAAGTTACTTTATATGTTCTTATTTTTCTCCGCAATTATTCAGGGTTTCTGCCTGCTGTATTAGCAACATTCTCAGAATTTGGCAGATATTTAGGGGTAAATACAAATTGGGGGGAAATGTTTGATATGCCCCCTTGTTGACTCCACATATGGTATAAATCTAGGTTTGAGAGTACTCAAACCAGAAAAAAAGCTTTAAGTATCTGGGGGTGGTTATTTCCAAGTTTCCGGATGATTACATAAAATTGAATTTTACCCGCAAATAATGAAATAAAGGGAAATGTAAGATGTGGAAAAAAAATTAACCGTATCGATAACTTTCAGGTTTGCTCTAATAAAGATGAATATCCTCCCATAAATAATGTATATTCTGGTCCATTCACCTATTTGGATACCCGGAAAATACTTGTAATTTAATATAGTAAATTACTTTCTTTGGCGGGGGAAAAAACAAGGTTCAAGTATAAGTACGCAACGTACCTACTAGAGGGAAGACTAGCAGCTCCTAACTTTAGACTGTATTATTTGGCCGCCCATACTGCTTACTTTTGTGACTGGTTAAAATAACTATTCTGTCAGTATCTTGTTGATTTTTGCAAAGATCCTAAATTTGCGGACTGGTCGAGCTTTTGGAATCATTTCAACTAATTAGAGCGCCCTACAAAAAGTTTTTGCTAGCTATTCAAATGTATAAGGTCTGGCAGGCAGTTAGAGAGATTGGGGGCATAACTACCACAACTAAATACACTCTAATATGGAATAATTCTCACCTCCTTGAGCTGCAGGAGTTCCATGGTTTTTGAATAAACATTTTTTTTTTATTGAATGCACAACTCTTTGTGCAAGGAAGACTGAAGTTTTGATATGTTACTAAATCAGGGTATAATGGTGAGATCTGAGCTCTATTTTTATCTTCAACTAGAGAGTCTGATAACCAATCTCTCTAACCCTCAGTAAATGGAAGTTGTGGATTTTAGATTCTTTGAGTTTGTCCATGCCGATGGGGCAGTCAAAGGTCACCTTTCTAGAATATATAGACTTCTAATGGAAATGTTCATATGTGGGCTTCCGGGTAGATCCAAATAGAATGGTCAATTGGCCCCAGGTATTTTAATAGATTGGGGGGTCAGTTTTTAATAATGTAAAAAGTTAGTTCTTATAATTTTTCACACAAAACCACTCAATGGTTACTATTGAACAGACTACACTATTCACCTAGTAGATTGGCACTAATGGGCTTTAGATCTACCTTGGAATCTCCAAAGGGTTTTTCTAGCAATGCAAACCTTATACACTTGTATTGGAGATGTCCAAAGTTGTGGCGCTACTGGGTAAAGACCATGACTGAGATTAACTGTATAAACGGTATGGGTTAAAAACCTCTATGGACTTCAAATTGTTTATCCTGGGTGAAACAATCAATATCAAGATTCGCAGCAATGACAAAATAGCGGTTTTTACGTTTCTAATGATAACCAGAGTGGTGTTAATGCAATATTGGATGTCGGGTATCTGGTAATATAGGGTTTGAAAGGAATATTTATCAATCCAACAGCCAACTGGTTCAATTTCATCAAATATGGGATAAATGGATTTCCGGTCATGTATCCGACTAATCGAAACGGAGGTGGGTAAGGACGCCTTGACTGTGATAGAAGTTATAAACTTCCCAAGTTAAGTAGATTGATGTTCATTATCTCTCTCTCTCTCTCTATATATATAGTTTTTCTTCTCTTCCTCTCGCAGCCTACTGGGGGTGGGAATGGGCTTACGTATGTCCTGTTGGAATTGATAAAGAAGTATGTTATTAACTCTATGCAAATAAAGGGAAAAAAAGTTTTAAAAAGTGCCTATGGGATATTACTGGTTTTGGACATTTATAGAAAGGCAATACACATAACAGGGACAAGATTATTATGTTATGAATGATATATCATTGAATGGATAGATTTCTCTGTGGTGACTCTGTTACAAAAATCTTTTTTTAAAAAGACCATTAAGTTCAGTCATGTTTCTGCCTGTACATAGGATATCCAGACTCTCATTAACACTTATGAATATTTATACCTGCTGTGAGGACGGCTCTTATGACGGAGATTAATGAAGGCATACAAGAGCTGACATAGGGGAAGCTTTACAGCTCAGCAACCTCTAAATGAAAGCTATGTATGTTTGTAGGTTTTTATTATAGTGTGTGCTTAGTGTGAAGGTGACAGGTCTACCTATTACCAAGTCACAATTCATTTCCAGCAATTAATTTGTTTCTGTGTGTGTAGAGTTAATAGATGTCTACAGCTGATGTGCTGAAGATAATGTTTTGCATCAGTTCAACAACCCAAAACTTAAGGTCTAGAAAAGCTGAATTGCTATAGGAATGTGTTAGGCTGGGGCTATATATAGACTTTTTGTAGCAATTTCAACTATCGCACAACCTACACACAACTTTAATGGAATATATAAGAATTTTTTTTTGTGACATGAAAATTCTTCTGAAAGTTGTGAGTTACAAAGCTGGAGTATGGAGATCCTGCATTGTAACCTAGTGACTACATCTCTTGTGATCGCAAAACCGCAAGTTGAAAATATTTCAGCTGCTTCTGGTAAGAAAATAGTCTGTTCTGTTGGGGGTCACTGTTCTTGGAAACAATGTTGTTTAATGCCGCCTGCCCTCTGAAGTGCTTTCCAAATTTTATAGATTCTTACCGCACAAGTGATGATTTTTTCTATTTCTTTTGTAAAAAAAATAATCCATTCAGAACATTCCTGTCACATTATTTGTATAATATGCATGACCAAATGTTATCTGCTCAAGGCTTTCTCAATGAACAACTGATGAATATTTTGTATAACAAGCTGTGGTCCATTGAAGTACCTTTAAAATATTTTATTGTGTTGACCTAGGGATTCCTTTGACTAATGGGCCAGGCACTGTTTTTGGATACTGAGGGCTTGGAAATACAGTACATCTGGCAATATTTTAAGAAAATCAGCAATCCCGGTTAATTTGTTTCCAACTAGTTATATTCTGAGCGGTAAACTTCACTGTACTTTATATATGTTATTTATTTGTTGGATCATACCCAATTTAGTTTTGCCTGCTCCAGTCTGAGAGAGATTTTGTGGGTATTTGAGCCAAGAGAAACCACCATTATATTTGTAGTTATATTCTAGTGCAAGTTCTGATTATGGGTGCCCAGGATTGAATGCATCCCAATTAAATAGAAATAATGAAATCTTCATAAAAACATATTTCCAGCTCAAAGTCCTAGCTAGACTCTCCACTACCCTGGGCAAAGATTCAGTTTGCTGCCTCAGCCATGTAGCTAAATATCCTGGCCAAGGCTAAGTGGCTTGTTAGTGCCTACCCTAGCACCCAGGCACATGCCAGTCCCATCTACCAACTATCTGTCTACCTATTAGTGCAATTTTTGGCTATGGGTGCCATAATCAAGCATAAATATTTTTTAATTTTAAAATTGCATGGTTTACCATAAGCTAGACTGCTCCTTAAAGTGGGGGACATGGAAACGCCAAGAAAAGGAGTTGCATTTCTAGTGCCCAGCGTGCATGCAGACTCTCATGTGACTGTTGTTACCTTAGAGCAGGGTTACCTTTTCCTTGTGTACTAATACAAGCACAGAGTCATAAGGGGGAGAATATGAGAAACATATGAAAGACTGACATATATGGAGGGAGTAGGAGAGGAAGGAGTGTATCAATGCATGCTAGGTAACTGAGTGGCCGAAGTCAGTTCTCCACATCCTCCAAGATGGATGACAAAGGTTGCCACTTCCTGTCAACATTCACAGAGGGAAGAATATCTCTGGTTCACAAACTGCTACTCTATTAAATAAAAAAAACTATATAGCAAACTTTTATGAGCTATTGTACGTTTTTGTATTTGGGTAGAGAGGAATTTTAAGCAACTATGTGTGAGAGATACTTCTTATGGTTTCCTTATATTTGCTAAGTTATTGTGTGCATCTAGTGGATTATAGGAAACAACACTTCCCTGGCTTTAAATGATTTTGCCAATCTGAAATCACAAATCGCCTTGGTATCTATATAGTATTGAGAATTAGGCCTGCTTTGCCACGTACACTGTAACATAAACAAACAGACAGACATCACCCTATGTAAAAACACGGATGATATTATGGGGCCCTGGTATACCACATATGTGCTACTCAATGGAACTGCACAGAGAGAGTCAGGAAAATTTGAAGAACGGCTCAGTGAACCTTTTTTGTATTTAATTTTTTTGTAAAGCATTAATGCTAAAGAAAAATATGACAGGATTGTATGCGTAAGTGGTGCTGCTGAGACAGAAGAAAGCGGCCGCTTAACCTTTAATCACAAGCCGTGGGAGAGCTCTGCTCTGTCAAAAAACAAAGAACACATCAGCTTCAACACCTTTCTGTTATTCCTTTGAAAATTAATTTTTTTCTCCCCCTGCAGCCTTGCAACAGATCCACTTGTTATACTTAATTCAGAAGTTATAAAATGAACAGCTGAGAACGGTGCGCTTCCTTGGTGTATCGGTATAAACATAGTTGTGCATCAGGCTGTGATAGTATAACATTAAATGTGTCGCTCATATGTAGGCGTCAGTGATACACCCCACAGAGGTCTACACCATACAGTAAGAAATCTATATTCAACAGAACCTCCAAATGCAAACAGAACGTTTCAAGTATATTAAAGGGTTTCTCTGGAATATGCAAATGCAGTTTATTTATTAGAAAACAGGATGTGCAGACACGTAGTAATATATTACGTGTTGTAACTCTCTAAGCACAGGGTTACAGGAGCCGTACTTTTTGTTTACATAGAGAATGTTTAGAGATGAGGAATGTGTACATAAATGTATGATTTCTTCATCTGTAGACATATATGTATGTGTATATATATATATATATATATATATATATATAAAAAGAAAATAGAAGAAGCACCGTTTTCTTTAGTATCGGGTGCACAGGTTCCTGTTTAGACACACGACCAGTGTCCCAAATAGCCAGCAACAATTCCAAAAGACAAGACAGCACTCCAAATTCAGTGATAAATAGGATCACTTTAATCACCCCTTGCGACGTTTCAACCCTACTCAATGGGGTCTTTCTCAAGCTTGCTTGAGAAAGACCCCATTGAGTAGGGTTGAACCGTCGCAAGGGGTGATTAAAGTGATCCTATCTATCACTGAATTTGGAGTGCTGTCTTGTCTTTTGGAATTGTTGCTATATATATATATATATATACAGGGCCGGCCTTCGGGGTATGCGACCTGTGTCATTGCACAGGGCGCATCCCTCCAGCTGATGGAAGGGGGCGCTGCGCTGGCTCCCTTCCCCTGCTTGTGTTTCAGAAGTGCCTGGCGACTCAGCAGCTGCTTTTCTGCCCGGGTGCTTCTCTTTTCAGTGGCGTCGCTACCCCTGTAGGAGCCATAGCGGCTGCTAGCGACGACACCAAGCATGAGGGCGCCCGCTGTGGCTGCCTCAGTAGTAGCGATACCACATTCAATAGTATCTGTGTCCTTAGGACGCAAATACTATTGAACACTATAGCAGAGCAGGGAGGTATCATAAATGGACACAGACATAGGGGGCTTCTCTTGGAGTGGAATCCCCGGTCATTGTGTCGGCAATGCTGTGGATGGGGATTCCGCTTCAGGAGTTGCCCCTGATGTCACTGTCCATACATAGCAACAGGGAGCTACAGTGGCACTATCTACAGGAAGGGGGGTGCTATCTACAAGGGGGCTGTGTGGCACTACCTACAAGGGGTCTGTGTGGCACTACCTACAAGGGCTGTGTTCCACTACCTACAAGCGGACTGTGTTGCACTACCTACAAGGGTGCTGTGTGGCATTACCTACATGGGGCTGTGTGGCACTACCTACAGGGGGCTGTGTGGCACTACCTACAAGGGGGCTGTGTGGCACTACCTACAAGGAGGCTGTGTGGCAATACCTACAAGGGGCTGTGTGGCACTACCTAATGAAGGCTGTGTGGCACTATCTACACGGGGCATCTGTGGCGGGCTGATTGTAATTTTACTGTGAGTGGGGAGCTGATGATCATTTTACTAGTGCGGCTAATTGTCACTTTATTGGGGGGCTGATGGTCATTTTACTGTGAGTGGGGGGCTGATGGTCTTTTTACTGTGAGCGGGGGCTGATGTCATTTTACTGTGCGTGGCGGGCTGATGGTCATTTTTCTGTGAGTGGCAGGCTGATGGTCATTTTACTGTGAGTGGCGGGCTGATGGTCATTTTACTGTGTGGGGGGCTGATGGTCATTTTACTGTGAGTGCGGGGCTGATGGTAATTTTACAGTGAGGAGGGCTGATGGTCATTTTACTGTGAGTGCGGGGCTGATGGTCATTTTACTGTGAGGGGGGCTAATGGTTATTTATTTTACTGTGAGTGGTGGGCTGATGGAAATCTTACTGTGTGGCAGACTGATGCTCATTTTACTGTGAGCGGCGGACTGATGGTCATTTTACTGTGAGTGGGGGGCTGATTTTTTTCCAGGGGTGCCTCGAGTCTAAAAAGGTTGGGAAACTCTGTACTAGGTTACAGGATCATGCCAGCCTATGCAAGGATCCTGTCTTCGGCATTGTGGAGAAGCTCAGTACATCATGGGAACGGGGGCTAGGAAAGTAAAATTTTGTTGTTTTGGGGGCACTGTCTACAAGGGGGAGGTGGGGGGCTGTATGGCACTGTCTATATGGAGGAGGTTGGGGATTATGGCACTATCTACAGGGAGGAGGTGGGGGATTATGGCACTGTATACAGGGAGGCTTTGTGGCACAATCTACCAGGGGACACTATCTACAAGGGGGGCTGCATGTGGCAGTCAGGGGAGGGGGCATTATACTGTGTGGAGGCCACTAAGCGGACATTATACTGTGTATGGGGCACTACAGGGGGCAATATATAGTGTGGGCACAATTAGAGGACAAACTGCTGTGTCCTTAAAGGGGTTATACTATATTATATTATTGGTATACTGTAAGGGGGGCACTAAAGAGGCATTAAACTGTGGGGGGCATTATACTTTTTTATGGGGCATTTTTTTATGATGGGATGGGGCACCGAAAGATAATTTTGCATGGGGCACCATCTATCCTAAGGCCAGTCCTATATATATATATATATATATATATATGTATGTATGTATGTATGTATGTATGTATGTATGTATGTGTGTGTATTTTTTTAAAATTTATTTATATATGTTATATACAGTGGAGGAAATAAGTATTTGATCCCTTGCTGATTTTGTTAGTTTGCCCACTGTCAAAGTCATGAACAGTCTAGAATTTTTAGGCTAGGTTAATTTTATCAGTGAGAGATAGATTATATATATATAAAAAAAAAAAAAAGAAAATCACATAGTCAAAATTATATATATTCATTTGCATTGTGCACAGAGAAATAAGTATTTGATCCCCCACCAACCATTAAGAGTTCAGCCTCCTCCAGACCAGTTACACGCTCCAAATCAACTTGGTGCCTGCATTAAAGACAGCTGTCTTAAATGGTCACCTGTATAAAAGACTCCTGTCCACAGACTCAATGAATCAGTCTGACTCTAACCTCTACAACATGGGCAAGACCAAAGAGCTTTCTAAGGATGTCACGGACAAGATCATAGAGCTGCACAAGGCTGGAATGGGCTACAAAACCATAAGTAAGACGCTGGGTGAGAAGGAGACAACTGTTGGTGCAATAGTAAGAAAATGGAAGACATACAAAATGACTGTCAATCGACATCGATCTGGGGCTCCATGCAAAATCTCACCTCGTGGGGTATCCTTGATCCTGAGGAAGGTGAGAGCTCAGCCGAAAACTACACGGGGGGAACTTGTTAATGATCTCAAGGCAGCTGGGACCACAGTCACCAAGAAAACCATTGGTAACACATTACGCCGTAATGGATTAAAATCCTGCAGTGCCCACAAGGTCCCCCTGCTCAAGAAGGCACATGTACAGGCCCGTCTGAAGTTTGCAAATTAACATCTGGATGATTCTGAGAGTGATTGGGAGAAGGTGCTGTGGTCAGATGAGACTAAAATTGAGCTCTTTGGCATTAACTCAACTCGCCATTTTTGGAGGAAGAGAAATGCTGCCTATGACCCAAAGAACACCGTCCCCACTGTCAATCATGGAGGTGGAAGCATTATGTTTTGGGGGTGTTTCTCTGCTAAGGGCTACTTCACCGCATCAATGGGAGAATGGATGGAGCCATGTACCGTCAAATCCTGAGTGACAACCTCCTTCCCTCCACCAGTACATTAAAATTGGCTCGTGGCTGGGTCTTCCAGCACGACAATGACCCGAAACATACAGCCAAGGCAAAAAAGGAGTGGCTCAAAAAGAAGCACATTAAGGTCATGGAGTGGCCTAGCCAGTCTCCAGACCTTAATCCCATCGAAAACTTATGGAGGGAGCTGAAGATCCGAGTTGCCAAGCGACAGCCTCGAAATCTTAATGATTTACAGATGATCTGCAAAGAGGAGTGGGCCAAAATTCCATCTAACATGTGTGCAAACCTCATCATCAACTACTAAAAACATCTGACTGCTGTGCTTGCCAACAAGGGTTTTGCCACCAAGTATTAAGTCTTGTTTGCCAAAGGGATCAAATACTTATTTCTCTGTGCACAATGCAAATAAATATATATAATTTTGACAATGTGATTTTCTTTTTTTTTTTTTTTTATATAATCTATCTCTCACTGGTAAAATTAACCTAGCCTAAAAATTCTAGACTGTTCATGTCTTTGACAGTGGGAAAACGTACAAAATCAGCAAGGGATCAAATACTTATTTCCTTCACTGTATGTACACACTACCGTTCAAAAGTTTAGGGTCACTTAGAAATTTCCTTATTTTTGAAAGAAAAGCACAGTTTTTTTCAATGAAGATAACATTAAATTAATCAGAAATACACTCTATACATTGTTAATGTGCTAAATGACTATTCTAGCTGCAAACGTCTGGTTTTTTTTAATGCAATATCTACATAGGTGTATAGAGGGCCCATTTCCAGAAACCATCACTCCAGTGTTCTAATGGTACATTGTGTCTGCTAACTGTGTTAGAAGGCTAATGGATGATTAAAAACACTTGAAAACCCTTGTGCAATTATGTTAGCACCGCTGTAAACAGTTTTGCTGTTTAGTGGAGCTATAAAACTGACCTTCCTTTGAGCTAGTTGAGAATCTGGAGCATTACATTTGTGGGTTCGATTAAACTCTCAAAATGGCTAGAAAAAGAAAGCTTTCATGTGAAACTCGACAGTCTACTCTTGTACTTAGAAATGAAGGCTATTCCATGCGAGAAATTGCCAAGAAACGGAAGATTTCCTACAACGGTGTGTACTACTCCCTTCAGAGGACAGCACACACAGGCTCTAACCAGAGTAAAAAAAAAAGTGGGAGGCCCCGCTGCACAACTGAGCAACAAGACAAGTACATTAGGGTCTCTAGTTTGAGAAATAGACGTCTCACAGGTCCTCAACTGGCAGATTCATTAAATAGTACCCGCAAAACGCCAGTGTCAACGTCTACAGAGAAGAGGTGACTCCGGGATGCTGGCCTTCAGGGCAGAGAGGCAAAGAAAAAGCCATATTTGAGACTGGCTAATAAAAGGAAAAGATTAATATGGGCAAAAGCACACGGACATTGGACAGAGGAAGATTGGAAAAAGGTGTTATGGACAGACGAATCGAAGTTTGAGGTGTTTGGATCACACAGAAGAACATTTGTGAGATGCAGAACAACTGAAAAGATGCTGGAAGAGTGCCTGACGCCATCTGGCAAGCATGGTGGAGGTAATGTGATGGTCTGGGGTTGCTTTGGTGCTGGTAAAGTGGGAGATTTGTACAAGGTAAAAGGGAGTTTGAATAAGGAAGGCTATCACTCCATTTTGCAATGCCATGCCATACCCTGTGGACAGCGCTTGCTTGGAGCCAATTTCATCCTACAACAGGACAATGACCCAAAGCACACCTCCAAATTATGCAAGAACTATTTAGGGAAGAAGCAGGCAGCTGGTATTCTATCTGTAATGGCAGGGGGTAGGGAGACGGACAAGTGAGCCCTAATCTACCCGCCACTCTGTCCCTGCCTACTTGCAACGACCCGCCCTAGGCGACGGGGTACAACTGGGCGGCGGTCCCTGCGCTCAGTAAGTGCACGACAAACACGACAAACATACAAGGAACACAAGCAAGGAAAAGGGGCCGTTGCCCGCGGCAACACCGTGAGCAACCAGAGTGGTGAACGATCCGAGTCAAGCCAGGAGTGTGCGAGGTACAAAACGAAAAGCAGAAGAGTAGTCGGTAAGCCAGGGTCGGTATGGAGCAGGATCAAAAATAGCAGGAGCTGTATCTGGGCCAGGAACCACAAGGAAAGAAACAAAAGCAATAACAAGCACCGAGGGACAGGAAGTGCAGGCTTAAATAGACCGAGGGCGGGAGCTAGCTGAGTCTGGCCAGGTTACGATAGGCTCTCCCACTCCTAAGCCTGCCAGCCTGAATGGTGGAAGCAGGAGTCAGTCTCAGGGATGTATTCTCAGGTGCTGACTGATTAGTTCTGGGAGTTAACCCCGCTGTGCCTGGCAGATCCTTTACAGTACCCCCCCTTTTATGAGGGGCCACCGGACCCTTTCTAAGTGGACCTGGCTTACTGGGGAAACGCAGGTGGAACCTCCTGACCAATACCCCAGCGTGAACATCCCGGGCGGGTACCCAAGTCCTCTCCTCGGGCCCGTATCCTCTCCAATGGACCAGGTACTGGAGGGAGCCTTGGACCATCTTGCTGTCCACAATCCTGGCCACCTCGAATTCCACCCCCTCCGGGCTGAGGATGGGAACAGGAGGTCTCCTCGAGGGAACCAAGGACGGGGAGCAGCGTTTGAGGAGGGAGGCATGAAACACGTCGTGTATCCGAAAAGACAGGGGTAACTCCAGCCGGAAGGAGACAGGATTGAGGACCTCAATGACCTTATACGGCCCAATAAACCGGGGAGCAAACTTCTTGGACGGAACCTTGAGACGCAAGTTCCTAGACGACAACCACACCAGATCCCCGACCATAAACAGGGGGTTAGCAGAACGTTTTTTATCAGCCTGAGTTTTTTGTACGCTCTGGGACACCTCTAGGTTTTTCTGAACCTGGGCCCAGACTGTGCACAGTTCCCGATGAACGACCTCTACCTCAGGATTGTTGGAACTACCAGGTGAAACGGAGGAGAACCGTGGATTAAACCCAAAATTACAAAAAAAAGGAGAGACCCCTGACGAGTTACTGACCCGGTTATTAAGGGAAAATTCGGCGAGGGGAATGAAAGAGACCCAATCAAATTGACAGTCAGAGACAAAACACCTTAAGTATTGTTCTAGAGACTGATTAGTCCTCTCCGTTTGGCCATTGGTTTCAGGATGGAAGGCAGAGGAGAAGGACAGATCAATCCCCAACTTCATACAGAAGGCTCTCCAAAACAATGAAACAAATTGTACCCCTCTGTCCGAAACAATATTGACAGGGACCCCATGGAGACGCAGGATGTGTTTGACAAACAAGGTAGCCAATGTTTTGGCGTTGGGTAGTTTCTTGAGGGGCACAAAGTGGCACATCTTACTGAAGCGGTCCACCACCACCCACACCACCGACTTGCCTTGGGATGGAGGCAAATCGGTGATAAAATCCATGGAGATATGTGTCCAAGGTCTCTGGGGAATGGGCAACGAACGCAGTAAGCCCGCTGGTCGGGACCTGGGAGTCTTGGACCTAGCACAAACCTCACAAGCGGCGACGTAGGCCTTAACGTCTTTAGGCAACCCAGGCCACCAATAATTTCTGGTAATGAGGTGTTTGGTACCCAGGATGCCTGGATGGCCAGATAGTGCGGAGTCATGATTTTCCCTAAGTACCCTTAGCCGGAATTGCAGGGGAACAAACAGCTTGTTCTCAGGAAGGTTCCCGGGAGCTGCACCTTGATCAGCAGCAATTTCAGAGACTAAATCAGAATCGATCGAGGAAATGATTATACCTGGAGGCAAAATACAAGCAGGATCTTCCTCCGAAGGAGGGCTGGCCATGAAGCTACGCAACAGTGCATCAGCCTTAATATTTTTAGACCCAGCCCTATAGGTAACCAAAAAATTGAATCTGGTAAAAAATAACGCCCATCGAGCTTGTCTCGGGTTTAGCCTCCGGGCAGATTCTAGGAAAACCAGATTCTTGTGGTCGGTAAGGACCGTTACCTGGTGCCTAGCCCCCTCCAGGAAGTGGCGCCACTCTTCAAATGCCCATTTAATGGCTAAGAGTTCGCGGTTGCCAATATCATAGTTACTTTCAGTTGGCGAAAACTTCCTGGAGAAGTAGGCACAGGGGCGGAGATGGGTGAGGGACCTGGTACCCTGGGACAAGACAGCCCCCACTCCCACCTCAGATGCGTCAACTTCCACGATAAATGGCTCCATTTGGTTGGGCTGAACCAGCACCGGGGCCGAGACAAAGCACTTCTTAAGGACCTCAAAAGCCTGGACAGCCTCAAGAGGCCAGTGGAGGAGATCAGCACCTTTGCGAGTGAGGTCCGTAAGGGGCTTAGCGATGACCGAGAAGTTAGCAATAAATCTCCTGTAATAATTAGCAAACCCCAAAAAACACTGTAACGCCTTCAGGGAGGCAGGTTGGACCCATTCCGCCACAGCCTGAACCTTGGCGGGGTCCATGCGGAATTCATGAGGAGTGAGGATTTGACCCAAAAATGGAATCTCCTGTACCCCAAACACACATTTTTCGGTTTTGGCAAACAGTTTATTTTCCCGAAGGACCTGGAGCACCTTCCTGACATGCTCCACGTGGGAGGACCAGTCCTTGGAAAACACCAGTATGTCATCAAGGTACACTACCAGAAAAATCCCCAGGTAATTTCTCAAAATCTCATTTATGAAATTCTGGAAGACCGCAGGGGCATTACACAACCCAAAGGGCATGACGAGGTATTCGAAATGGCCTTCGGGCGTGTTAAACGCAGTCTTCCACTCATCCCCCTCTTTGATGCGAATAAGGTTATACGCCCCCCGTAGATCCAATTTAGAAAACCATTGGGCCCCCTGAACCTGATTAAAGAGATCAGGAATCAAAGGAAGGGGATACTGGTTCCTTACCGTGACCTTATTCAGGCTACGGTAGTCAATACATGGCCTAAGACCACCATCCTTCTTCCCCACGAAGAAGAAGCCAGCACCTACCGGAGAAGAAGAGGGACGAATGTAACCCTTGGCCAGGGATTCCTGGATATACACTCTCATAGCTTCACGTTCGGGACAAGAAAGATTAAATATCCTACCCTTAGGAAGCTTAGCTCCTGGTACCAATTCGATAGCGCAATCGTATTCTCTATGAGGAGGTAACACTTCGGAGGCCTCCCTAGAGAAAACATCAGCGAAGTCCTGAACAAACTCGGGTAGCGTATTCGCCTCCTTAGGGGGAGAAATAGAATTAACAGAAAAACATGACGTACAACATTCATTACCCCATTTGGTTAGCTCCCCAGTATTCCAGTCAAACGTAGGATTATGCAACTGCAACCAGGGAAGACCTAGAACCAAATCGTACGATAATCCCTGCATCAACAGTACAGAGCATTGCTCCAAATGCATGGAGCCAACAAGGAGTTCAAAAACAGGGGTATGCTGTGTAAAATAACCATTAGCAAGAGGAGTGGCGTCGATACCCACTACCGGGACAGGTTTAGGCAAATCAATAAGAGGCATAGCAAGGGACATAGCAAATTCCACAGACATGATATTAGTAGAGGACCCTGAATCCACGAAAGCACTGCCGGTAGCAGACCTACCACCAAAAGAGACCTGAAAGGGAAGCAAGATCTTAGTACGTTTCATATTTACGGGAAATACCTGTGCGCCCAAGTGACCTCCCCGATGATCACTTAGACGCGGAAGTTCTCTGGCTGCAACCTTACGCTTAGGACAGTTGTTCACTTGATGCTTGTCGTCCCCACAGTAGAAGCAGAGACCATTCTTCCTGCGGAATTCTCTACGTTGTTGGGGGGACACGGAGGCCCCGAGTTGCATAGGTATCTCTGAATCTTTCGGGGAGGAACGAAGCAACGGAGCTTCGGGAGGCATCATGGGGGAGTCGGAGGAGAAAACACATAAACGTTCACGTTGTCGTTCCCTGAGACGTCGGTCAAGTCGTATCACTAAAGCCATAACCTGGTCTAGGGAGTCAGAAGAGGGATAGCTAACTAGCAGGTCTTTCAGGGCATTCGACAGACCCAACCTAAACTGGCACCTTAAGGCAGGGTCATTCCACCGAGAAGCTACGCACCACTTCCGAAAGTCAGAGCAATACTCCTCAACAGGTCTCTTACCCTGACTTAAGGTCACCAGCTGACTCTCGGCAAAGGCAGTCCTGTCAGTCTCGTCATAAATAAGTCCGAGAGCAGAAAAGAAACAATCAACGGAGGAAAGTTCCTGGAGCCGGGACATAATTATACCCACCCGCTGGCTCTCAGAACCTGAGGAATGAGGCTTTAAACGAAAGTAAAGCCTACAACTCTCCCGAAAGGAGAGAAAAGTCCTCCGGTCCCCTGAGAACCGGTCGGGCAACTTGAGGTGGGGTTCAAGAGGTGCGGTGAGGGGAACTACCAGGGTAGCATCAGGCTGGTTGACCCTCTGAGCCAGGGCCTGGACCTGTAGGGAGAGACCCTGCATTTGCTGAGCCAGGGTCTCACGGGGATCCATAGTGGTGTCAGGGACCAGGGGTAGACTAGATATGGGCTTGTTATTATGTAATGGCAGGGGGTAGGGAGACGGACAAGTGAGCCCTAATCTACCCGCCACTCTGTCCCTGCCTACTTGCAACGACCCGCCCTAGGCGACGGGGTACAACTGGGCGGCGGTCCCTGCGCTCAGTAAGTGCACGACAAACACGACAAACATACAAGGAACACAAGCAAGGAAAAGGGGCCGTTGCCCGCGGCAACACCGTGAGCAACCAGAGTGGTGAACGAGCCGAGTCAAGCCAGGAGTGTGCGAGGTACAAAACGAAAAGCAGAAGAGTAGTCGGTAAGCCAGGGTCGGTATGGAGCAGGATCAAAAATAGCAGGAGCTGTAGCTGGGCCAGGAACCACAAGGAAAGAAACAAAAGCAATAACAAGCACCGAGGGACAGGAAGTGCAGGCTTAAATAGACCGAGGGCGGGAGCTAGCTGAGTCTGGCCAGGTTACGATAGGCTCTCCCACTCCTAAGCCTGCCAGCCTGAATGGTGGAAGCAGGAGTCAGTCTCAGGGATGTATTCTCAGGTGCTGACTGATTAGTTCTGGGAGTTAACCCCGCTGTGCCTGGCAGATCCTTTACACTATCTGTAATGGAGTGGCCAGCGCAGTCACCAGATCTCAACCCCATAGAGCTGTTGTGGGAGCAGCTTGACCGTATGGTACGCAAGAAGTGCCCATCAAGCCAATCCAACTTGTGGGAGGGCCTTCTGGAAGCATGGGGTGAAATTTCTCCCGATTACCTCGGCAAATTAACAGCTAGAATGCCAAAGGTCTGCAATGCTGTAATTGCTGCAAATGGAGCATTCTTTGATGAAAGCAAAGTTTGAAGGAGAAAATTATTATTTTAAATAAAAATCATTATTTCTAACCTTGTCAATGTCTTGACTATATTTTCTAGTAATTTTGCAATTCATTTGATAAATATAAGTGTGAGTTTTCATGGAAAACACAAAATTGTCTGGGTGACCCCAAACTTTTGAACGATAGTGTATGTACATCCACACATACCTACATTAACATCTTACTAGCCCAGCATATATCCATGATACCAATATCATCAATTGCATACCATAATATTACATCCTGTAACATTAATGTTATCTAGGAAATATCAACTTCCATGTTAAATGTTTTTTTTGGCCTAGATCCTTATGTCCAATGGTCATTAATAGTGCCCTCTGTTCTTGCTCTTTTACAGTCAGCGTTGTTAGGAGTCTATGTGTAAGATCAATCAAAATCAAATCAAAGATTGGGTCAGGGAGGAGAAAACATAGCAGCTCTCATTTGACAGTTGGTCCTCTCCCTGATATTGTAAGGAACAACTGTCATTTGTATATTGTGAGCACTTCTAGGCACGTGATATAGCGGCACTCAATGCAGAATCTGCTTTTCTTGCCTATCCGCTATCCTGCCAACCAAAAACACTCTCCTCTTTATATTCTTTCCCAATATCTATTGCTTTTCAGTTCTATAATGTCCATAAAAGCTATTTAACACCTACAGTGTAATACTGTAAATAATTTGAAATATGTCACAAACATGAGCAAGAAGATTTTCCATACTTGATGTTATTACATGCATTTTTATGAATCCTCCAGTTTTCTCTGGTCCCCCACTTGAACAGAAATGCAATGGATTTATGATAGGATCATTGCTCACGCCGTCACTTTCCTTCACATCACTTACATGGTAATAGGGTTCTCTGCAATCAACAGCTTGTGAATTCGATTTATGAACATTGGAGAACGTGTCATAGAAATACCAATTGTCATAATCTAAACCATTCTCTGTCTTCCACCTATATAAAGTCATCATTGCTAAAAGGATTTATTGCATCTCCCTACGGAGCCAATTTGATGGTTGAGATTACTGGGGGCAACTAGCAGCTTTGCTCACCCTCTTGAAATTTCTATTTCATAGCTTTTAGATTGGAAAATCTTCTCCTGAAGTCCATAATGCTTTTTGAAGCCTTAAACAAAGGGGGTAGAGGCAGTGAACTCACTGCTTTCACACCCATTTAGTTTATCCATAAATCTTCCAGACTGTTTGAAGGAGATGCAGTTTCTCTTTTTTATACACTTGAGTAGTTCTACTTTAAATCTTGCAGTCTTGACCGATGGCACAAATAGTGAGGAAAAGAGAAAAAGGGCGCCTGTAATATTAGCTAACTCAGGCATAGTTCTCAAACGTTATACCCAGTGTGCAGTGCTGGCAGAAAAATGTTTTTGTTTTTTTTATACTGTATATTAAAATAATGAATTAATACAGTGTAATATTAGATAAAAAATGTGTTACTATTTGCCTGTGTACATCCGGATTTCTAAAATTTTGGTACTTTTTACATGGGCCAATGTTTGGGCCAAGGAGCGTTTGTATAACTGCTCATTCCCGATCATTACCCTCTGCAAATGCTCGTTTGTTAGCCAATCAGTTCTTTTATGCGGCCAGCTTTAATTTGAGGGTATTCACATCCTAATTTGAGGAAGGATTTAGGAATTACAGCTCTTTAATATGTAGCTGCCTCTTTTTCAAGGGACCAAAGGTAATTGTGTAAACAGTGGATTTGCAGCCAACAAGATGCAGATGTATGAGGATGATTGATCGTATTAACAATCGTTCGTCCCCATACATTCCAAACATTGCTCTATTTGAACTGTCAATGGGACGTGTCTTTATTTCTAAATGGTATGGATGTGTGTTACTTATCGCTCTGACACTGTCCAATCAGCTACGGACAGTGTGAGAGCGGCTTGTGCTGTGTGCAGGGCTGGCCCTTGGATAGATGGCGCCCATTGTGAAATGATCTTTCGGCGCCCCACCACATCATTAAAAAAAATGCCCCATAAAAAAATTATAATGCCCCTTTAGTGCCCCCATACAGTATAATAATAATATTTAATAATATATTACAACCCCTTCAAGGACACAGTATTTTGTCCTCTAATTGTGCCCACAGTATTATGCCACCTGTAGTATCCCTACACAGTATAATGTCCGCTTAGTGGCCCCCACACAGTATAGTGCCACCTGTAGATTTTGCCATATAGCCTCCCTGTAGACAGTGCCACATTCCCCCACCTTCTTTTTGTAGATCGTGCCATACAGCCCCCCCGACCTCCCCCTTGTAGATCGTGCCATACAGCCCCCACCTCCTCCTTGTAGACAGTGCTCCCAAACAAAAACAAAAATTGTACTCAACTAGGCCCCGTTCCCATGACGAACTGAGCTGCTCCATGACGGGACCCTGTAGCCTAGTACAGAGTTTCCCAACCTTTTCAGACTCGAGGCAGAACTGGAAAAATTAAATTTCCTCAGGCCCCCCCCCCCCCTACCAAAAATGAGAAAGAGACCGAAAATGGCTGAGAACAAGCACTACACTCGTAGGGTATGTTCACACATGGTTTTTGTAAGGCAAAAAAAAATCTGCCTCAAAATTCCTTCATCAACTGACAGCGTGTGACCTTTTTTTAGTGTTTTTTCTTAAGCTGTTGAAGCGAATGCAAAAGACGCAAGCAAAAAAGCTCCAAACGAGCGACGCAGGAATTTTCTGTCTCCTATTAATTTCGATTGGAGGTCAGAGGCGGAAACCACTTGAAGACCATCAGCCCCCCACTCACAGTAAAATGACCATCAGCCCCCCCACTCACAGTAAAATGACCATCAGCCCCCATCTCACAGTAAAATGACCATCAGCCCACCACTCACCGATTCCCCCTATAGGTAGCGCCACACAACCCCTTGTAGGTAGCGCCACACAGCCCCCTTGTGGGTAGTACCACACAGCCCCTTGTAGGTAGCACCACACAGCCCCCTTGTAGGTAGCGCCAGACAGACCCCTTGTAGGTAGCGCCACACAGACCCCTTGTAGGTAGCGCCACACAGCCTCCTTGTAGATGGCGCCACACAGCCCCTTGTAAAGAGCACCACACAGCCCCCTGTAGAGTGCGCCACACAGCCCCCTGTAGGGAGTGTCACACAGCCCCCTGTAGGGAGTGCCACACAGCCCCCTGGTAGGAAGTGCCGCACAGCCCCCTGCTATGGAGTGCCGCACAGCCCCCTGGTAGGGAGTGCCGAAGCAGACCCCTGATAAGGAGTGCCACACAGCCCACAGCCCCCTGGTAAGGAGTGCCACACAGCTCCCTGGCTGGTAGTGCCACACAGCCCCCTGGTTGGTAGTGCCCCACAGCCCCCTGGTTGGTAGTGCCACACAGCCCACAGGTTGGTAGTGCCATACAGCCCACAGCCCCCTGGTTGGTAGTGCCACACAGTCCACAGCCCCCTGGTTGGTAGTGCCACACAGCCCACAGCCCCCTGGTTGGTAGTGCCACACAGCCCACTGGTAGGTAGTGCCACACAGCCCCCTGGTTGGTAGTGCCACACAGCCCACAGCCCCCTGGTAGGTAGTGCCACACAGCCCCCTGGTTGGTAGTGCCCCACAGCCCCCTGGTTGGTAGTGCCACACAGCCCACAGCCCCCTGGTAATGTAGTGCCACACAGCCCACAGCACCCTGGTTGGTAGTGCCACACTGCCCACAGCCCCCTTGTAGTGCAAGGACTACGAAATGACCCTGATAGCTGGTGGGCAATAGACATTCAAAAAAGGACAACTGTGCAGGAGCACACAAAATACCCAGCTTTCCCAGCTATCAAATAAATGTGTGGAAATAAACTAAGATATAACTTTTATTTAGTCTAGCTAAAGAATTTATCATTTTAGCTAGATTAAATAAAAGTTATACCTTAGTTTATTTCCACACATTTATTTGATAGCTGGGAAAGCTGGGTATTTTGTGTGCTCCTGCACAGTTGTCCTTTTTTGTAGGTAGCGCCAGCCCACAGCCCCCTTGTAGATAGAAACCCCCCTTCCAATATAGATAGCGCCACTGTAGCACCCTGAAGGAGTGGAATCCCCATGTTGCTGGGGATTCCAATCCTGGAGAAGCTGCTTGATGTCTCTGTCCATATATGGACAGTGACATCAGGGAAAACTCTTGAAGCAGAATCCCTGTCCACAGCGTTGCCGACACTATGACCGGGGATTCCACTCCAGGGGAAGCTCCTGTCGTCTGTGTCCATGATGTCATTGGCTTCTCCTGGAGTGGAATCCCCGGTCATAGCGTCTGCATTGCTGTGACTGGCGATTCCGCTTCAGGAGTTTCCCCTGATGTCACTGTCCATATATGGACAGAGACATCAAGCAGCGCTCCAGGAGCGGAATCCCCGGCCACACGGGGATTCCGCTCCTTCAGGGAGCTACAATGATGCTGGTAGGGAGTGCCGAAGCAGACCCCTGATAAGGAGTGCCACACAGCCCACAGCCCCCTGGTAAGGAGTGCCACACAGCTCCCTGGCTGGTAGTGCCACACAGCCCCCTGGTTGGTAGTGCCCCACAGCCCCCTGGTTGGTAGTGCCACACAGCCCACAGGTTGGTAGTGCCATACAGCCCACAGCCCCCTGGTTGGTAGTGCCACACAGTCCACAGCCCCCTGGTTGGTAGTGCCACACAGCCCACAGCCCCCTGGTTGGTAGTGCCACACAGCCCACTGGTAGGTAGTGCCACACAGCCCCCTGGTTGGTAGTGCCACACAGCCCACAGCCCCCTGGTAGGTAGTGCCACACAGCCCCCTGGTTGGTAGTGCCCCACAGCCCCCTGGTTGGTAGTGCCACACAGCCCACAGCCCCCTGGTAATGTAGTGCCACACAGCCCACAGCACCCTGGTTGGTAGTGCCACACTGCCCACAGCCCCCTTGTAGTGCAAGGACTACGAAATGACCCTGATAGCTGGTGGGCAATAGACATTCAAAAAAGGACAACTGTGCAGGAGCACACAAAATACCCAGCTTTCCCAGCTATCAAATAAATGTGTGGAAATAAACTAAGATATAACTTTTATTTAGTCTAGCTAAAGAATTTATCATTTTAGCTAGATTAAATAAAAGTTATACCTTAGTTTATTTCCACACATTTATTTGATAGCTGGGAAAGCTGGGTATTTTGTGTGCTCCTGCACAGTTGTCCTTTTTTGTAGGTAGCGCCAGCCCACAGCCCCCTTGTAGATAGAAACCCCCCTTCCAATATAGATAGCGCCACTGTAGCACCCTGAAGGAGTGGAATCCCCATGTTGCTGGGGATTCCAATCCTGGAGAAGCTGCTTGATGTCTCTGTCCATATATGGACAGTGACATCAGGGAAAACTCTTGAAGCAGAATCCCTGTCCACAGCGTTGCCGACACTATGACCGGGGATTCCACTCCAGGGGAAGCTCCTGTCGTCTGTGTCCATGATGTCATTGGCTTCTCCTGGAGTGGAATCCCCGGTCATAGCGTCTGCATTGCTGTGACTGGCGATTCCGCTTCAGGAGTTTCCCCTGATGTCACTGTCCATATATGGACAGAGACATCAAGCAGCGCTCCAGGAGCGGAATCCCCGGCCACACGGGGATTCCGCTCCTTCAGGGAGCTACAATGATGCTAGTAGATAGCAGAGCAGAGAGATACCTCCCTTCTCTGCTCTATTGACCGTCGCTACCGCTATAGCAGCCGCAGCAGCTGCTAGCGGCGCCACCGCCCTCATGCCTGGTGTCCGAAATGACGGGTGTTTTTACGGTCGTGTGCATGAGGCCTCAGTATGTACTTTAGGTAAAATAAAAACGTGATACATTACCTTTATAAGAACAGTAGAATTAAATTACTATACTTAAATAAATGCAGCTTCAAAAAAACAAAAAAAAAACAAAACGGTTAATATCGCTCACACATATGTATGTAAATGTTTCTGGAAGTTCTCAGAACTGGAGATATATCAAATAAATTACCTGTCATGGAGGTAGACATTTTTCTGGACTTTCCTGCGTCTCTCAAACTATAATATTTAATAACAAAAATGGACACGCGTGGGCACACATACACGGGCATTGTATTCTGTGATGTCACAGCATCGTTTGGGCTGAGATTTCACATTCATGGAAGAGATACCACTGAGAATATATAATTTATCTCAAATTACATTGTCCCAGTTTTATCTCTATCCATGTTAAAAAGTTATATGCCTATTCTATTTTTTAGAAAAATCTGATTACTAACACAGACTGAGATGAGGAATTGTGGGACTTGGGGCCTTGACTTATGCCATGCTACCTTGACCTTGTGTTGAATGGGGTTAAAGTGAAAAAAGAAGGGGATTGGATGACTGATTCATGACACAAAATGGTTAAATCAGAGGAATTGTCTAATTTATCTGAATTAATATTGAAAGTCCTGCACTGTTAATAAAATATTGAAATACATTTGAGAATGTGACTTGTTTTAGTAGCTGTTTGATGACTTCTCCAGTCTGTACATAGTTCTTTCTGTAATGATCAATGCGCTTATGAATTATTGCTGCGACAGCCTAAAGAGCAATGACTGTACACTTCTGATATGCAGAATTAGATGGAGCTTTAATTAGATGGGGCTTTAAAATTGCTGTTTGTTGTGTAGTCTTGCCAAGTATTGCATATTTTCAATGAGTCATAACAACAGAGTCATTTGTCTTCCATAGATAACTGTGTCTGCACTGTGTCTGCACTGCCAGAAGCTGGGCGTTCTGAAGAGAAGTGGATACTTCTCGTCAGAATGCCCAGCTAGTAAAAGTAGTAAAAACGCCCCGATGTACGCACATAATACACGCCCACTTGGACTTTTACTTTAAACACGCCCACTTGGACTTTTGCAAGCCTCATTTGCATACATACAAAAATGGTCATAACTTGACCAAAAATGCTCGTTTTTTTAAAATAAAAACGTTACTGTAATCTACATTGCAGCGCCGATCTGCTGCAATAGCAGATAGGGGTTGCAAAATCTGGTGACAGAGCCTCTTTAAGGATGCGCCTTTTTTTAGGCTAGTTTGTGTCCTCTTTTGGTGCAAATCAATTTAGACAAATTTATTATTGATTTGTGCCAAAAAGAACAGTTTGTGCAACGCTCGACACTTTGGTGTCTAAACTTGGAAAGTGGGAGTGGTTAAGCAGGGTCGGGATTACTTACTTAAAAAGAACAATGAATGTAAATTAAAATTATTAGTATTATTATTGTTATTAATATATGAAATCTAGAAAAATATACTTTCACATTTATTGGTATAGGACATATATATGGACTTCCCAGTGACTGTGAATTAGTACAGTAAACAAAATATTTTTTTAAATTTACCTTTAACTTTAGGATTAAATTCTCAAAGTGGTCTTTGCTAGTAATAAATAGCGATCAAATTAGGAAAAGCAATGTAGACAAAGTTTCGCTTAACAGCAATAGTAGGCAATGCAATGATGACCAAAAATCGGAGCATTTGGATTGAGGGTATGGTCACACGTTGTGTTTTCAGGCGTATTTTGGGGCGTTAATTCCCCCAAAATACGCCTGAAAAACGGTAGCTTAACACCTACAAACATCTGCCCATAGAATTCAATGGGAAAAACGGTGTTTCGCTCAGACGGGGCTTTTTTTACACCGCCGCTTACACCTGTTTTTCATTGTGTCAATAGAAAAACAGCTCCAAAAACGGCTCCAAAAAACGGCTGAAATTTTTTTTTCAGCTTCAAAAACGGCTCACGGTTTTCTTTGAAAACAGCTCTGTAATTTTCAGCCGTTTTTGACTCAGTGTGTGAAAATAGTATAATGGTTTGACCTAGTAGGATGTAAAGAAAACTTATCAAAGGGATTGTGTGGTTCAGGATATAACAAATGTACAGTATCAAGTAAAAATACACTGTGTGGCCAGACTGTAAATCTGCAGCAATGTGTATGTGGAGTTTGTTGTGAATTTTGATATGATTTTGACTATGGATTTCACCCCGGCACTGCAATGCCTAGATTATGTTGTTAATTTTGTACTATGTTTGTGAATCGCGTTTGTTAAAACCCTATTCACTTGCATTGCACTGTATTATGTTGTGTAATTTTGAAATAAAATTTCACAACCAAAATTAGAGCCTTAAAAAACCCATCTCAAAATACATATTCAGGAATTCTGAGGTCGAGACTATAAATCGGAGCGGAAAGTGGCTGAGGAGGACCAGGCATGTCCAAGCATTACACAAAGAGTCCAGGGATTTCATGATAATTATGTAATGCATCATTTCCCCTGTAGTGGCAGTGCAGTGAAATTCAACAGTTGCTGCCAAGGGAATCAGCCACAGTTATAGCGGTTCACCATCTTATGTATAATCTTCACAAATGTGTGGGAAAGGGGAAGATAGGCAGCTTACTTATATATACTTATTATTAGTGTTGTGCTGTTTTATCAATGTCTCCCCCCCCCAGATAGCATTCCTCCCACCCAGAAAATGTCCGCAGATGGAGGGGCATGTGACACAACCTGTCTGTCAGCAACCTCCACTGTAACACAGGCACTTGTTTCCTGGGTGTCCAGGACCCACACAAGTGCAGATGAAAGCTTGGTAGTAAGATCACCTTTGATACTTTGCGTAATATGTATTGAGTATATATTAATATGAGTGTATATAAGTAAGTTGTCTATTTCCTCCTTTCCCACACACATGTAAAGATTATACATAAAGAAGACATCCCCTTTAACAGCTGACTGCTGGATAGGATCTGCTTATCATTTGAGGGCCCTTCTAACAAAAACACATTGTCCAAAGCAGGCAAGTCCATTTAATGACGTATGAAATGCTATGTGAGCCACCAGTATGGCAACCACTAAACCCCTTTAAAGTAAGCCGAGGCTTCACCACCTCCAAATGAAATACACAAAAATGTAAGGTGGGCAAACAGGTTTAAATTCCTATCTTCTTTATAATATTCATATACCAAGACATACAGATGTAACCATCTTTTTCTTGACTTTTGCAATGGCTTTTGTTGTGTGATATCACGCTGCAACAAGTTATCAGAGTCAAGATAAAGATGGCTACATCCGTAGTATAGTGGTTCAGCCGAAAGTCCATAATATGGTGGTTTACCAAAAGTCCAAAAAGTTCCTGGCCTCGTAACGACACTAGCTGAGGGGGATCAAGCACCAGCACCCCTGTGTGACGTTTCGGGGGGACCTCCCCCTTTCTGAAGCATTTCTTAAGCATCTATTTTAAACTAATAATAAGTGAAAATAGTTTCCACATATTGACAATCTACCCACAGGCGCAGTATCCTCATTAACACGACATGAATATCTTTCCCTATGCCATCTGTCTGAATTCACCCGGTTCAAATTAAAGGGTTATTGATGTTCTTCAAAGACTTCAATTTCTTCTCGGTCTAAAGTGACATTCAGGAATACTGCAGTGTGCAGAGCTGACCTTTGCATGGATCACATAACCTCACATGCTGTCAAGATGAGTTCTCTTGAAGAGAAGATTCTTGTTGCAGATGTTAATGCAAATTGATAGACGATTGTAACCTTCAGGTAAAATAAACATTAACGAGACAACTTTCTATGTGTTGGAAGACGTGGTGAATACGTGTGCAGATCTTATACAATGTCTGGGAACAGTCAGAGTTTTCATGAACAGTGAGGAGTTTGTCATACAGGATTTGTTAGCTCTCCTGACATGTATGTTTTACTAAATACTTGTATTCCCTGTGATATACCAGAGATGGAACACCTTTTTTTTAAACTCTGCTTTGTGCCATTCCTCTGTTATTCCTCTTGGAAATGTATGAATACATTGACTACTGGGCGTTACCATTCCCCTTGTTAATAGGGTGTGTCCCTACTCTGACTGTCAGCGTTGATTGGACAGTGTCAGAGTTTGTAGGGACATGCTTTATTAACAAAGCAAATGGTAAAGCCCGTTGTTAATTTATTCAAACATTTCCAAGATGAATAACAGAGTAACAACACAACAAAGACTTTGGAGAAACAATGCTCAAGAATTGTTATTTCAAATACAATTAAAGAGAACCTTTCACATACCCATGTATGTACAGCGGAGTGCAGCATGTAATAGGCAGTGCTGCACAAACCCTGTCTCACTTTAAAAAAAATCCTATCCTCCTCCGTTATTTAGATATCGGTGCCGTTATATTTGGCACCCGATATTTAAATAACCCCCTGAACTGTCAATGGGGCGTGTAATTGGCAAGGGGGCGTGTAACATCGCTGTGACACTGTCCAATCAGCTACGGACAGTGTCACAGAAAGAGCACGCTCTCACTCTTCAGCTCTCAGCAGACAAGGACGACAAGAATGTGTGATCTCTCGCAAGACAAACGATTCATGGACAAAAAATTTTAAAAGTGAGATAACATACACAGTAACAAAGAACAATAGTAGTGCATGATACAAACATGAAAAGCAAATGAATCAAAGATGTGGTAAAGAACATAGGTAAAAGTACAAAATAATCTAAAACCATACAAATGTAACAAATGATTTAGGCCCCATGCACACGCCCGTAAAAATCGTCTGTAATTGCGGACCGTAATAACAGTCCGCAAATACGGACCCATTCACTTCTATTGACCGTGGACACCTTCCTGTATATTTATGGGAAGGTGTCCAGGCCATAGAAGTGTACCGCAAAAGATGGGACATGTCCGTTCTTTTGCTTTTTACGGGCTGTGCTCCCATACTGTGTATGGGTGCACAGGCCAAAAATGCGGGTGGCTGTCCGCGGCCGTCGTCAGCCGGCATGCCCGAAATCTCGGGCTGTGGTTACGGGCACGGCCGTGTGCATGGGGCCTAAGATGGAAGGAACAAGTTATGATGTTACACAAGCCTAAAAAGGTAGAGGGACTGCAGTTATCCAGGTATCAAAAAAAGGTTTCTTTATTTCACCATAACTAGTGACGTTTCGACCCAAGTGACGGTCTTTCTCATGCGTAGGCAGTGCCTGTTGCTCATGAAAAGGCAAGACAACAGTTATCCTCCACTTTGGCAGAAGGCCCATCTTCTGGCAGAAGTCCCAGACTCCCTTCCTTAATTTTAAATAAACACTACTTTCAGATATTCAATGCTTCCTTCAGGCAACACCGTTGTTTCTGTGTACTGTATCCACAAGTCTTAAAAAATATATAGGAACACTTTTGTTAATACAGCAATATATTTTTAATAGCACAACTATTAAATGCAGAAATTGAAAAATAAACAAATTATAAATAACTATAGATGGTTATTGTTTATTTATACCATTTAAGGCACCATGAAACCATTAGCAGAGGCATAAACAGAAACTCCTAGGTCACAATAAAAAAAAACCTGTAACAAGGCCACAACCTACATGTATTAATAATACATAATCTCTTGATATGTGGCAGCGGGTTTTAGGCCCCCTCAGGCACCAGAACCCAAGTGTGACTGCGCCCACTATAGCTACGCCCCTGCCCATTAGAAGTCCTTGATGCCCTACTGTCTATATACCTCCAATTTCATGCAGAGGCATACAGAGTTTGTCTTTTCTGTCAGAATCCTTTTGAATCCAACAGAGGAAAAAATGGTGGCATGCTCCTTCAGATGCTGATTATGGAGATATGACATCTCTAAAGTGGTGCAATACAGAGACACCATACAGCAGCATGTACGCATCCATGTGCTTCCATACAGGCTCTGAGTCCATACAGCTGTGCCGTGTACATGAGTCCTATGTCTGATAATGGTGAATATTTTCCTCGGTTACAGTCTCTAAATACAAATCATAGTTTTGCCGCAGTCTTATGTTGCTTCATTTACCCAGCTTTTATCCCAAGGTAAGACAGGAATTTAAAAAAATTAACATATGATATAAAGGTACCTACCAAATTAAGTATAACTAAAAAATGACCCCTGTAGCAGATAACGCTCTAAATTATTTACTTATATGTATTGGTATATGTACATGCACAGATGGTCAGTGTCCCTATACCAGTCCCACTAGTATACCAGTATTGGACCAGTTATATTCCTGTGTGCTATTTCTCACTCTTGTTACAAGTGTCCTTTTGGCCTCCGTCTGCAGGTATACGTCGGTTTGCCTTACTTTTTTAAAGGATGGAATATTGGAGTAGTCTATGCTATTTCATCCAGTGGGATCCTGCAAAAAAACACCTGGTATACTTTTTTAACATAGGAGCCATTGGGTGACGGCTGCTACTGTATGACTTGTGTGACAGGCACACGTTAATTGTATATATGTCATGGGCTTTTCAATAGCTTCTCATGATGCATACGTGAAAGGAATACCATGGGTGACGGATGCCTGTGATGGAGAGTGATACATGTCCCCTGTGGGCTATAATAGTTTTCATTTATCATATACATCATGAACAGGGTCCTGAGAGTTCAGGTCTAACGTAGGCTAAAATAAACTTTTTTTCCATAGTCTCATGACTGGAGTAGAGGAAGTGACTAATACTTTTTTTTTTTCTTTTACTAATTCAAACATTTTGTTAAAGTTGAAGGTTGGCGTGTCTTGCTGTTTACAGAGTGTCTTTCAATGGTGAGATCCATGTGGATTTCAACTCTCGACTTTAGCTCAAAGCAGTGATCCAAACTAACATCCCCAGCACAGAAGAATCCCCAGAACATGAATATTCGATTACAAATAAAGGGAATTTAGCATCATGTAAATCTGCTTGAATAATTCTAAAATAAAAATTAGAACTTTATTTCATGTCTATATTCATCTGGTTTTATTTCCGTGAATATTCCCATTATTCAGGCCAATACAATAAAAGTACACGGAACAATTTTCCTCAATCATTTCATGACTTTGATTAAATGACCTGAGTATTGTCTCCCTCTATCAATTCATCTTTAATATTACATGCTGGGCTTTCTGTTCACTTGTGGTTTTATGATTATCAGTAGGTATTTTTGTGTTCCAAATGTTGGTACTTTAAATAGATTGGAATGATGGTACACTTACATGTTGCACAAATGGCTTTTCAAAGGAAAGAACATTGTAGATTACCAGAAAAGTAGTTTATACTGCCAGCTCAGCCTTAATTTCCCCAGAAACGAACGTAAATAATGATTTCTAGCATCTGAGCCTTCCTGCAAGCTGCTTCAAGAAAACTAAGTCCATTTGTTAGTATATCGTCAACAGAAGAGACTGAACGTCTCACAGACTCCCCAACAAATTATTAAAGATTATTTTATATTGCATCTGTTGCCTCTGCTGCAGATGGCTTTTATGGTCTCCGCTATTACTTAGTCAATCCATAGGGTACTGGCAACGTCAAAAAGTTATAGTATGAGGTATTGTGTATCGGTAGCACTTATGTCCTAATTGACAAGAAGAAAATATCATACAAAGCAGATTGGCCTTTTATCTTTTCTGCAATCAGAAATATCAAACAGAAATCCAACTGAAATCGACTTTTCAGAAATGATAATGCTTGATGAAGTCTATTTGTGGCCTAGATTAATTAGAAGGGTCAAGTGATATCAAGAGTGCTTTAATTATTCTACATGTCTTATTTGTTTCATCGTTTTTATACTATTGTTGCTGAATGAATATGCACCTCTTATCTACAACTAGGCACGTGCAAAGCCAATTCCCTCAAAATAAAAAACCTAAAATGAGGCGCCAAGTGAAGATGTAAAAAAAGTCACGTTGTGAAGATTTAGCTATCTGGAGACCAAATAATTCCTCTAAAAATGCATAATTGTCCGCCTCTCATTATAATAATCTCTCCTCATAAAACTACATTTTGTTTTATATAAATATATTTAACATATAAATATATAACAATACGTTTTAAGGGTCTATAATAAAAAAAGGTCAAAGTAATTTTTTAGGAAAACATGTTGATGGCCTTTACTTACAATAATACATCAATGTTCGATGACTGGGGGTCCGACCCCTGTGACCCTAATGGATCAGCTGAACCAAGGTGCTGCGAACCAAATGCAGCGGCTCCTTCAGTATTTATCCAGACACAGCGGCATTACACTTGTGCGGCTGTGCTTGGCATTACAGCCCTGCTTCATTTACTTGGGGCTAAGCTGCAATACCAGGCACAACCACATCCACTGTGTTGGGATAAACATTAAAGAGGCCTATAGCGATATAATAGGATAGACCGTCTGTGTTTTTTCCTGGAAAACCAATTTAAGGGTATGTTCACACTTAGTTTTCTACAGGCAGAAAATTCTGCCTCAAAACTTTGTCTGGAATCTTGAGGCAGATTCTGATCTGCCTGCACGCCGTTTGTCCCGTTTTTCGCCTGCGGCCATTGAGTGCCGCGGGCAAAAACGCAGCGCAAAACACTTTCTCTGCCTCCCATTGATGTCAATGGGAGGTCAGAGAAGTAAACGCCCGAACATAGGGCATGTCGATAGGCTTGCGGGAAAAAAATGCCTCCGCCTCCCATTGAAATGAATGGGAGACGTTTTCAGAAGTTTTTGGGCGTGTTTTCCAACGCGGTTTCCGCATCAAAAAAAGTGTAAAAAAACCTCAGTGTGAACAGGGCCTGAGAAAAGCAGTTTTTTTGTGATCTATCTAAAGGGAAGTATTATATATATATGCAGCCAGCTGGAGTCAGCTGTGTTATCTCATTGCCCGGGGAATTTACCCATATATATCAATATGTGTAAATACACACATATGTCTGGAGGGACTATATATATATATATATATATATATATATATATATATATATATATATATATATATATATATCAGCAGAAAGCAGCAGCACTCACTAGATTTAAACGCATAGGTGCCAAGCAAGTCGTCTCGATCCAAGGACAGAGCAATATACAAAAGTAGAGATCTTGCAGCACTTCAAATGTGAAAAAATTGTGGTTTTATTCAGCCAACAAACAGCTGTTTATTGGCTGAAAAAAAATGTGTAGATATACAAAAATAGACCAAAGAAGGAGCAGCACTGTACCAATAAACCAAAATGATAGGTGCTATGCTTCCAAAATAAGGAGTGACTTCTCCTTATATAATGAATATCCAAAGAATAAAGAGCTCAGAAGCAGCACTCAAAAAATATGAGGAATTTAATCACCAAACAGATGCAACGTTTCACCTCCTCAATGGAGGCATTTTTGAAAATGCCTCCATTGAGGAGGTGAAACGTTGCATCTGTTTGGTGATTAAATTCCTCACTTTTTTAGAGTGCTGCTTCCGCGTTCTTTATTCTTTGGATATGTGTAGATATATGTATCATGTATCTATATACATATATGTGTACATATATATATATATATATATATATATATATATATATATATTGTTCCTCCAGACATAGGTGTGTATTTACACATATTCATATATATGGGAAAATTCCCCAGGTAATGAGATAAGACAGTTGGCATGGGAGGGTTTAAATAATCTAGAGTCCTACACTTCACTCTCTTTGCCTGCTCCCACCATCAGCGGAGGTCCTCTCTGCCCTGCTCCCCAGTCTTACACTCCACCGCCGACCTCATGAGTCCTACACACCACCCCCAGACCTGAGGAGAGCTGCACATCAGCCCTGACTTGGAGAAAAGCTTTATACCACCAAAGCAGGCCTGCTGAACTGACTCTACATGACCAGCATACTAAGTATCATTCCTAACCCTAACCTTTCCCTACCCTGCCATAACTACTCAATACCGCTGCAATAGCTTAACCCCTACAGCTCTTTTCCACTGCATTTAACCCTTACTTCCCCTATACAACAACCTCCCCTATCCCGCACATTAACCCCCTCCTATCGTAACCCTGCACACAATATACAGTAGAAGCTGTATTAACCCTAACCCTACACTACAGTTCATCAGCAGCTAAGAAAGTTAACCCTCTCACTGCCATCAGTAGCAAAGCAAGTTAACCCCCTCACTGTCATACGGCTGCAACTACAACCTACCCTATGCTCTTTCTCTTTCCCTACAGACCCTTATAGTATTAATCCATAAGTAACAGGGACAGTTAGTCAGGTGGAGGTGGGACATAGAAGCAAGCATGAGTGTACTGTATTTTATATGTATGTTTAGGTACGTGAGTGGGTATTGGGATAGTATTGTAATAATTTGTTGTAATACTTGTTAGTATACTCCATACATATTAAGTTATTATGTGTATTGAGGTATACTGAGACTATACAGTGAATATATATATATATATATATATATATATATATATATATATATATGTTCTGTGCATTTCGTATTTGATAACTTAGTGTGATTTGTGTTGGTTTTAAATCTATCTCTACTATACACTTGTGTCTTAGATCACCACGCACACACACACACACACACAAACACACACACACACACACACACACACACACACACACACACACACACACTTATTAGCAAGGCAAATAGAGCTTGGCATAACCCTAGTGACCATAATAAAAGGAGGTAGTAATAGTGGGTGATACTAGCCCAGTGAGCCCCACTAAATACGACCCCTTTTACAATTTAACATTACGGCAAACTTGGCCACACTATGGTCATGCCCCACTCCTATTTCAGTACTTGGGTATCATACACATACCAATATTCACTACAAGCCTGATGAAGGACAGGAAACATGACTGAAATGTTGCTACTTAATTCCACCAATTCATTTACTCTTGTGTTCCCTCAAGCGTGGACTATATCATGTTCACCTCTATAAACAAATAGAAATAACTGATGAGTGGTATCATATGTAGAATGCGGTCCTGTTCTTTATACTAGGGTGTATGGCATGAATGATGTTTTTAACGTAGTTGTCTACTATTCACAAGCTAGAGCGGGTGGGTCAGGGGAACTAAATTCTTTACATTGTCCATTTCTACTAGACAGAAGGTGAAAGACTTTTCTTCACAATGAATTTCTTGAGCGTAAACATGCCTAAAAATAGCCAGCAATTTACACACAGTACAGCTGGTCAGAGCGCACATCCTCACAGAGAGAAGATAAATCCTTTAACTCTAATCGGAACAGCTTTCAAAAGGTCAGGGCACAAGACAGCATGAAAGAGAATGCAGAGGAAAGAGCAGCCATTTACTTTCCTTACACACACATTGTTCAACTTTCCTTTTCAGCCTAGAATGTAAAATAGAACACGGTCATTATTAGCACATAGAAATAAATGTACATTGTATAGGATGGCCAAAAGAAAATCTTCAGTTCCATCATGATTTTCATATAGTAAAGTCAATAGTGTAGCTATAGGGAGTGCCGAAGAAGCAATCGCACCCAAGTCCCTTTTCCTAAGATACAAATATAATGGTGGTTTCTCTTGGCTCAAATACCCACAAAGTCTCTCTCAGACCGGAGCAGGCAAAACTAAATTGGGTATGATCCAACAAATACCCTAAATAACACATATAAAGTACAGTGAAGTTTACCGCTCAGACGGCACTGGTAACAGTCCAATATCATTCAGTATGGACTCTCTCCCAGAAGCTCCTTATCCAAGATGCCCCAGAGGAAGCCGGAAGGGCGAAACCCAGGGTCGGGCGAGAGTGTTTGGCGTGCCGCCTAGAAATGTTAAAGATTTTTACTTACCTTGATGCTTTTATTTCTTGTTACTTCTAGACATAAGATCCTTTTCCTACCAGGAGTTCTTTGAATGTGGAGAGACGCGATAAGGAGCTTGGTGGAACTACAAGGATAAGAATTACCACCCACACCCTCATTGGATTGCTGACTGTCAACTGCATTTTCCCTTTTCCTAAGAGTTCCCAAAGGACCCACTGGCCGGTGTAGTGATAGAGATGGTGGACAGATCTATCTTGTAAAGCATATAGATCCTACAATGGCTATTGACAATTCAGTGAGGCCCTGGGGCTAAAGCTACACCTCTGGTTGCAGTCGGAAAGAGTTAGAGACCTAAGGTGTAATCTCACTGCATCTTTCACCTGAGTCTCTCACTGTGCCTTGGTTATATAACAATATGGAATGGCATGGGTTAGGGAGGTACTGTTGAAGGCCCCAAATGTTACTGCAGCCCATGTCCTCTAGGCCCTGGTGCACAAACTTCAGTCTCTCTTACCTAATCCAGTTATACAACAGTGATTTATTTTACAGCGACGTGATATTAGCATCTATGATCTACTTCGAGATACTCATAAAGTGGTTACAGTAATATAGTCCCATGAAAAATAATTTGCACCCAAGGAAAAACAGCAGGAAGTAAGGGAGGCGAGCCTGAGGTCTCTTACCTTGGCTTACTTACTTATTAACAAGGCTTGTCCAAACTCTACAGTCAGATCTATGAGCTGGATAGGACGTTAATTGATCCCCAGTTACCCTAACGAATGTCACTCACAATTCCCTCCCAAAATTCCCTCGGCCACTGTCCTGCTTGAAAGAGCAGCTCATGAGATGGCCAAATGTGCCTTAAGATTTACACTATTGTAAAGTAATTCAAGTTTGCTTTATGTTCACTGCAAAATATCTGGCAACACCTGTTTGTCCAGAATTTTGACATTATTTAAAATAATCTCTCTCTATTCTATTTACACTGTTTAGAATCACCAGAGATAAAAGTGATAATTTTTGGCACCTGAAGCTTTAATAATCTATTGAGTATGAGATAAAAGTCATGCCAGGTAGCCATTCTCTTACCATGAGTCTGCCAGCTTGGAGATCTTGCGTGGTATTAGAGTAATTATGCATGAGGAACACTAAAGTCTCTGAAGCCTCAGCACTGGCTACATATTCTAATTATGAATATTCATTATTTAAAGCTAGCTCCGGTGACTCTTGATGACTTTCCAGAAGCACACAACAATGCATTATACATAAATCTGCCCAATACATATTCCTAAAGGGAGTTCAACAAGTATCCAGAGCTGCACAGGTAATAGACAATGGGGCAGATTTACTAATACTGTCTATGATTTGGACAGCGTAAACTTAGACAAGGCAGTCAGAAGATGCGCCAAACTTGTCTTAGTGGTGCATGCTGTATAATAAATGTGGTGCATATTGTTAGACACTTTCTTCCTATACCACCTCCTGATTGGCTTGGTTTACCCCAAACTTTTGGTGCACAGCGGCACTTTATAAGCCACAGCCCATTTCCACTAGACCACGCCCATTTCGCGCTAAACCACGCCTCTTGTCAAGCACAATGCAAAAGGTGTCTAAAACACACAAAAGTCCAGGATCACACACAGTTTTGACTCCACATTTTGTGCCAAAGCCAGAAGTGGATCCAAAAAGATAGGAAGTTATAAAGAAAAGAATGATGCATCTCCTTTCTTGTGTCTCCACTTCTGCATTTGGCTCAAAAACTGAGCCAGAAATTGCCTCAAAAAAATGCATCAAAACTATGGGTGTGATTCTGGACAAAATATGATACATTTTGTGGTGCATTTTGGCCAAAATATTGGACCATGTATGAACTGTAAATGTTTAAACAAAGACAATCAACGAAAAAATAACAGTCTGTTATGTGTGAACAGGGTTCTATTGTTAACCGAATGTTTTCAATATGTGATTGTGCCAACTTAAAATTGTTATATATATATATATATATATATATATATATATATATATATATATATATATATATATATATATATACATATATACACCATCTTATAATGTCTTGTATCATTTCCATACAGGTAGCAGAGTGACATCATCAGGTGCCTTATATGAGCTTTACTATTTCAAATATGTCTTTCACTTGATCAAGTTTTCTCGTCCTGGCTGTCTCTTAGCAATGCTGAGTATTATAATCCATTTCTTCACACTCAGACAGAGCTGACCCAGCAATAATAGTTGCTGACAGGGAGAGAAAGCAGGGTTAAATACCAATACTGCACACTCTGTTCTGCTATATGAGGCAGCCAAAAAAAGGAAAGCTTCAGGACTAATTCTGCCCTTGCTAACGCATTGGGGCCAACTGAGGGTGATATCTATCTATCTATCTATCTATCTATCTATCTATCTATCTATCTATCTATCTATCTATCTATCTATCTATCTATCTATCTATCTATCTATCTATCTATCTATCTATCGCAAAAATATATATGTATATACAGTGGAGGAAATAAGTATTTGATCCCTTGCTGATTTTGTACGTTTGCCCACTGTCAAAGTCATGAACAGTCTAGAATTTTTAGGCTAGGTTAATTTTACCAGTGAGAGATAGATTATATAAAAAAAAAATAAGAAAATCACATTGTGAAAATTATATATATTTATTTGCATTGTGCACAGAGAAATAAGTATTTGATCCCCTACCAACCATTAAGAGTTCAGCCTACACCAGACCAGTTACATGCTCCAAATCAACTTGGTGCCTGCATTAAAGACAGCTGTCTTACATGGTCACCTGTATAAAAGACTCCTGTCCACAGACTCAATGAATCAGTCTGACTCTAACCTCTACAACATGGGCAAGACCAAAGAGCTTTCTAAGGATGTCAGGGACAAGATCATAGACCTGCACAAGGCTGGAATGGGCTACAAAACCATAAGTAAGACGCTGGGTGAGAAGGAGACAACTGTTGGTGCAATAGTAAGAAAATGGAAGACATACAAAATGACTGTCAATCGACATCGATCTGGGGCTCCATGCAAAATCTCACCTCGTGGGGTATCCTTGATCCTGAGGAAGGTGAGAGCTCAGCCGAAAACTACACGGGGGGAACTTGTTAATGATCTCAAGGCAGCTGGGACCACAGTCACCAAGAAAACCATTGGTAACACATTACGCCGTAATGGATTAAAATCCTGCAGTGCCCGCAAGGTCCCCCTGCTCAAGAAGGCACATGTACAGGCCCGTCTGAAGTTTGCAAATGAACATCTGGATGATTCTGAGAGTGATTGGGAGAAGGTGCTGTGGTCAGATGAGACTAAAATTGAGCTCTTTGGCATTAACTCAACTCGCCGTTTTTGGAGGAAGAGAAATGCTGCCTATGACCCAAAGAACACCGTCCCCACTGTCAAGCATGGAGGTGGAAACATTATGTTTTGGGGGTGTTTCTCTGCTAAGGGCACAGGACTACTTCACCACATCAATGGGAGAATGGATGGAGCCATGTACTGTCAAATCCTGAGTGACAACCTCCTTCCCTCCACCAGGACATTAAAAATGGCTCGTGGCTGGGTCTTCCAGCACGACAATTACCCGAAACATACAGCCAAGGCAACAAAGGAGTGGCTCAAAAAGAAGCACATTAAGGTCATGGAGTGGCCTAGCCAGTCTCCAGACCTTAATCCCATCGAAAACTTATGGAGGGAGCTGAAGATCCGTGTTGCCAAGCGACAGCCTCGAAATCTTAATGATTTACAGATGATCTGCAAAGAGGAGTGGGCTAAAATTCCATCTAACATGTGTGCAAACCTCATCATCAACTACTAAAAACGTCTGACTGCTGTGCTTGCCAACAAGGGTTTTGCCACCAAGTATTAAGTCTTGTTTGCCAAATGGATCAAATACTTATTTCTCTGTAAATAATGCAAATAAATATATATAATTTTGACAATGTGATTTTTTTTTAATTTTTTTTATATAATCTATCTCTCACTGGTAAAATTAACCTAGCCTAAAAATTCTAGACTGTTCATGTCTTCGACAGTGGGCAAACTTACAAAATCAGCAAGGGATCAAATACTTATTTCCTCCACTGTATATATATATATATATATATATATATATATATATATATATATATATGTATATGTATATATATGCATATATATATATATATATATATATATATATATATATATATATATATATATATATATATATATATATATATATATATATAGATATACATATAGGGCTATTATAATTAAACATAAATAATATAACACTGAGTAAGCAGTTTCACAACTTTGAATGCATTGCTCTACGAGACTTTGCCAAATACTACAAATTGACCAACCATAAAGGGAATTAAAGATCTTGTATAGTTAATATTTAAAAACTTTTAGCATATGTTTTTATCTGTAAATAGGTGATGGGCTGACAGGCCTCTGGGCCACTATACAAGAATTAGTGATGTCACCGGCTGAGATAGGAAAGTCACTTATGTGGGACCCTTAGGTTATGTGCATACGTAGTGTTTTCAGCTGTTTTTCAGGCCGTAAACGTCCTGTAAAATGGCTGAAAAATCGGAAGCAGAACGCCTACAAACTTCTGCCCATTGATTTTAATAGGAAATATGGCGTTCTGTTCCGACGGGGCGGTTTTTTACACCTCTTTTCAACAGCAAAAAATACGCCCGCCAAAAGGAAGTGCATGTCACTTCTTGGGACGTTTTTGGAGCAGTTTTTCATTGACTCTATAGAAAAACAGCTCCAAAAAACGGCCGTAAAAAACGCAGCGAAAATCGCAAGTATGATTAAAAACGGCTGAAAATCAGGAGCTGTTTTCCCTTGAAAATTGCTCCGTATTTTCAGACGTTTTTGATTTTGTGTGTGCACATACCCTTAGCTTCATTGACCCTATCAGAAATGAGCTTCTAGGCCCTTCATCTGCATGGAGTATATGGGGGCTTGCAACCCTCCTTATTTGATGGACCTTTGATCACGACCTAACTAACAAAACTCTTTGTCTGTCCTTGCCTTAATAAGGCAATAAATTTGTTAGTATTTTGGATACTTGTTTAATATTAATTTATAATACAGTCTCTAGGGATGGATAAAATTAGATCCATGATATACATTTAAAATAAAAAAAGAGGTACAGCTGCCCATGTCTTTTCCAACTATTTTGGCCTTACAACAGTGCACTCTTGCGTAAGTATGGTACAGAAGCATTTGGAACTTTTATAGGTAAGGAAGGCCTTAAGGTGTCTCCTCTCCTGGATCCAATTCTGGTTTTGGCTTAAAAAATGCAAGCAAAATCTACAGCAAATCTGCACTGTGTAAACAAGGTCTAAGTATTCTATACCAATGATGAGTCCATCAAAATTGTAATGCTAGAAGGGCATTAATAAGCAATATATAAGCCGAGCGAGCAGTGTACGGACTCAGAATTTATATTGACTCCATACACCACTACTAGGATAGCCAAGCACTTCTGCCACTTCGTTTTAGTGATTGGTGGGGGTCCCAGTGCTCGGACCCCCACCGATCAAAATTTCTGACACGTCACTATGACATATCAAAAGTTTTTCAACTCTGGTCAGTAAGTCAGTCGTGTGTTGTACAATTTTAGATGATAATCACGCTTTATGAAAGGGATTTAAATACAAACTCTAGCCGTAGCCTAATGTTACAGTAATGACACCCACGAAGGGCAGCATGATGGCTCAGTGGTTGGCACTATTGCCTTGCAGCGCTGGGGTACTGGTTTCAAATCCAACCAAGGACAACATCTGCATGGAGTTTGTGCATTCTGCGTGGGTTATCTCCAGGTACTCCAGTTTCCTCCCACACCCCATGCCAATAGGGAATTTAGATTGTGGGTCCCGATGGGGACAGTAAAAAGAGGACCTCTGTACAGCACTGTGGAATATGTTGGCTCTATATAAGTAACAGAAATAAATAAATAAGATCATGATCATTTCCAGCTTACATTTTCTAAATCTTGCTATATTGGGAAGGAGCTTAGTTGGAGCAGGACTATGTGCAACTACAAATTGAAGCCTATGAAAGAGAAATAATATTAGAGAGAGATCTCAACTAGTAGGCGCTACAATGTAGAAAACCTGCTGTAACATTGAAGACAGGGAGTACAAATCCTGTACAATGTGCAGGGAAGCAACACATACAGTATATATTCTATGTGATGTAGATTTTTCATTTTGATTGCAGTTTAAAAAAATAAATAAAAAAGTTTAGAACCCCAGCGAGCTGCTTTCCATCGTCAATGTGGGATAGAGCTAAGACGCATGAGTTACAGCATAAAGCACCAGCCGTGTAATAGGTTAATAGGTTCAGCATCCACCAAGTATGAGCAAATTCCCAATTCTTACCCTGGCTCTCTGAAATCGAGAGACTGTATTAACCTTTGATATCCAACATACACACCTGGAATGGTTTCTGCTGCAAAATGCAGTATTGTGGTCATGAAGAAATGTACTCAATGGTGAAACTCAATTAATAGAAATAATTTCACATGCTTAATATTCGGTTTAAAGGATGCCAGGAAATAATGCTGCCTATAGTCCTCCCCAATAAATACCATAAATGCTTACAGTGAAGGAAATAAGTATTTGATCCATTGCTGGTTTTGTAAGTTTGCCCACTGTCAAAGACATGTGAGAGATGGATTATATAAAAAAAAAAAAAGAAAATCACACAGTCAAAATTATATATATTTATTTGCATTGTGCACAGAGAAATAAGTATTTGATCCCTTTGCCAAACAAGACTTAATACTTGGTTGCAAAACCCTTGTTGGCAAGCACAGCAGTCAGACGTTTTTTGTAGTTGATGATGAGGTTTGCACACATGTTAGATGGAATTTTGGCCCACTCCTCTTTGCAGATCATCTGTAAATCATTAAGATTTTGAGGCTGTCGCTTGGCAACTCGGATCTTCAGCTCCCTCCATAAGTTTTCGATGGGATTAAGGTCTGGAGACTGGCTAGGCCACTCCATGACCTTAATGTGCTTCTTTTTGAGCCACTCCTTTGTTGCCTTGGCTGTATGTTTCGGGTCATTGTCGTGCTGGAAAACCCAGCCACGAGCCATTTTTAATGTCCTGGTGGAGGGAAGGAGGTTGTCACTCAGGATTTGATGGTACTAGGCTCCATCCATTCTCCCATTGATGCGGTGAAGTAGTCCTGTGCCCTTAGCAGAGAAACACCCCCAAAACATAATGTTTCCAACTCCATGCTTGACAGTGGGGACGGTGTTCTTTGGGTAATAGGCAGCATTTCTCTTCCTCCAAACACGGCGAGTTGAGTTAATGCCAAAGAGCTCAATTTTAGTCTCATCTGACCACAGCACCTTCTCCCAATCACTCTCAGAATCATCCAGATGTTCATTTGCAAACTTCAGACGGGCCTGTACATGTGCCTTCTTGAGCAGGGGGACCTTGCGGGCACTGCAGGATTTTAATCCATTACGGCGTAATGTGTTACCAATGGTTTTCTTGGTGACTGTGGTCCCAGCTGCCTTGAGATCATTAACAAGTTCCCCCGTGTAGTTTTCGGCTGAGCTCTCACCTTCCTCAGGATCAAGGATACCCCACGAGGTGAGATTTTGCATGGAGCCCCAGATCGATGTCGATTGACAGTCATTTTGTATGTCTTCCATTTTCTTACTATTGCACCAACAGTTGTCTCCTTCTCACCCAGCGTCTTACTTATGGTTTTGTAGCCCATTCCAGCCTTGTGCAGGTCTATGATCTTGTCCCTGACATCCTAAGAAAGCTCTTTGGTCTTGCCCATGTTGTAGAGGTTAGAGTCAGACTGATTAATTGAGTCTGTGGACAGGAGTCTTTTATACAGGTGACCATTTAAGACAGCTGTCTTTAATGCAGGCACCAAGTTGATTTGGAGCGTGTAACTGGTCTGGAGGAGGCTGAACTCTTAATGGTTGGTAGGGGATCAAATACTTATTTCTCTGTGCACAATGCAAATAAATATATATAATTTTGACTATGTGATTTTCAGTTTTTTTTATTTTATATATTCTATCTCTCACTGGTAAAATTAACCTAGCCTAAAAATTCTAGACTGCTCATGACTTTGACAGTGGGCAAACTTACAAAATCAGCAAGGGATCAAATACTTATTTCCTTCACTGTTAGGGCATGACCACACATGGCGGAATTCCTCCGCAACTGTCCGCATCAATGCCGCACAGAATCTGCGTTGCAGATTCTGCAGCGGATCTGCACAAAATGTGCAGAAAATTGATGCGGACTGGCCGCTGCGGACTGCAGGAAAAGTGCTTCTCTTCTCCCTATTCAGTGCAGGATAGAGAGAAGGGACAGCACTTTCCCTAGTGAAAGTCAAGGAAATTCATACTTACCGCCCGTTGTCTTGGTGACGCGTCCCTCTTTCGGCATCCGGCCCGACCTCCCTGGATGACGCTCCAGTCCATGTGACCGCTGCAGCCTGTGCTTGGCCTGTGATTGGCTGCAGCCGTCACTTACACTGAAACGTCATCCTGGGAGGCCGGACTGGAGACAGACGCAGGGAGTTCTCGGTAAGTATGAACTTATATGTTTTTTTACAGATACATGTATATTGAGATCGGTAGTCACTGTCCCGGGTGCAGAAACAGTTACTGCCGATCGCGTAACTCTTTCAGCACCCTGGACAGTGACTATTTACAGACGTCTCCTAGCAACGCTCCCGTCATTACGGGAGCCCCATTGACTTCCTCAGTCTGGCTGTAGACCTAGAAATACATAGGTCCAGCCAGAATGAAGAAATGTCATGGTAGTAAAAACAATACGCTCCGCAGCACACATAAGATCTGCGGACTTCATTGCGGAATTTTGACTCTCCATTGAAGTCAATGGAGAAATTCCGCCATGAGTCCGCAACCAGTCCGCCACTGCTCCGCAACAGACAGAGCATGCTGCGGACACCAAATTCCGCTCCGCAGCCTATGCTCCGCAGCGGAATTGTACGCATCGTGTAAACGAACACTGCTAAATTAAAGTGAAAGTCAATGGAGAAACGGCTCCGCTGCGGATTAACGCTGCGGAGTGTCCGCAGCGGAATTTAAGTGAAATTCCGCTATGTGTGAACCCGCCCTAAATGGGCACAATTATAGTTGAACCACGATGAAAAGTGTTCTGTAATATATAATATGGAAAGAAGGCAGGTTACATTTCGAGAATTTGGAAATTATCCCTAAACGTGTTAAAAACTAATCTTACTTTAAGGCTATATTCACACGACAGTGAAAAAAAAAATCCATTAAAAACTGATCAACTGTCAGTTTTTCATGGCCGTTTTGCATCAGTGTGTCCAAATTTTCATCCCTTTTCCATTACATGCCCATACTTACCAACCATCCACAATTGTCTGGGAGTCGCCCAAAAAATGGCAGACCTGCTGAATGAATACACATTTTATAAATGCATGGGAATACTCTTTTTAGCACAGGTATAGGAGCATAGCCTGTATATAAGGGTGGGGCTTGTGTGAAGGACACTTATGTAGAATGTTTCTTTTCCTCCGTTTTGTCCTTTCCTTTTGAGTAAGAATATAGTTCTAAGTACAGAAACATACACCGATCAGCCATAACATTAAAACCACTGAGAGGTGAAGTGAAGAACATCATTGATATTCGCGTTACAATGGCACCTGTCAAGGGGGGTATATTAGGCAGCAATTGAGCAGTCAGTTCTTGAAGTTGATGTGTTGAAAGCAGGACAAATGGGCAAGCGTAAGGATGTGAGCGACTTTAATAAGGGTCAAATTGTGATGGCTAGAGGACTGGGTCAGAGCATGTCCAAAATGGCAGGCCTTGTGGGGTGTTCCCGGTATGCAGTGGTTAAAAGTAGTCCAAGAGAAGACAAGCGGTAAGCCGGCAACAGGGTCATGATACGCGTCCCATAGAAGAGCTGCTTTAAAGAGGCTCTGTCACCACATTATAAGTGCCCTATCTTGTACATGATGTGATCGACGCTGTAATGTAGATTACAGCAGTGTTTTTTTATTTAGAAAAACTATCATTTTTGACTGAGTTATGACCTATATTAGCTTTATGCTAATGAGTTTCTCAATGGACAACTGGGCGTGTTTTACTATATGACCAAGTGGGCGTTGTGGAGAGAAGTGTATGACGCTGACCAATCAGTGACCAATCAGCGTCATACACTTCTCTCCATTCATTTACTTCAGATAGCGATATATCTATATCGCTATTTGCAGTCACATAAACACACTATAATGCTACTCATGTGTCATGACAATGAATATACATTACCTCCACTGCTGTTATCTACATTACAGCGCCGATCACATCATGTACAATATAGGCCACTTATAATGTGGTGACAGAGCCTCTTTAAGTCAGTAGTGGGGTACCACAAGCATCGGTGTTAGGCCCAAGTATTATTCATCTGTTTATTAATGACCTTGTGGATGGGATTTATGGTAAGGTCTCAGTTTTTGCTGATAATACAAAACGTAGTAGTTAAAACTCAGCTTGACTATAAAATGTTACAGAAAGACTTCGATAAGTTGGCAGCATGGGCAAAAACATAGGCAGATGAATTTCAATGTTGATAACAGTAAAGTAATGCACTTGGTCATATAGTAAAACACGCCCAGTTGTTCATTGAGATACTCATTAGCATAAAGCTAATATAGGTCATATCTCTAAATAAAAAACATTGCTGTAATCTACACTACCGTTCAAAAGTTTGGGGTCACCCAGACAATTTTCCATGAAAACTCACACTTATATTTATCAAATGAGTTGCAAAATGACTAGAAAATATAGTCAATACATTGACAAGGTTGGAAATAATGATTTTTATTTGAAATAATAATTTTCTCCTTCAATCTTTGCTTTCGTCAAAGAATGCTCCATTTGCAGCAATTACAGCATTGCTGACCTTTGGCATTCTAGCTGTTAATTTGCTGAGGTAATCTGGAGAAATTTCACCCCATGCTTCCAGAAGGCCCTCCCACAAGTTGGATTGGCTTGATGGGCACTTCTTGCGTACCATACGGTCAAGCTGCTCCCACAACAGCTCTATGGGGTTGAGATCTGGTGACTGCGCTGGCCACTCCATTACAGATAGAACACCAGCTGCCTGCTTCTTCCCTAAATAGTTCTTGCATAATTTGGAGGTGTGCTTTGGGTCACTGTCCTGTTGTAGGATGAAATTGGCTCCAATCAAGCGCTGTCCACAGGGTATGGCATGGCGTTGCAAAATGGAGTGATAGCCTTCCTTATTCAAAATCCCTTTTACCTTGTACAAATCTCCCACTTTACCAGCACCAAAGCAACCCCAGACCATCACATTACCTCCACCATGCTTGACAGATGGCGTCAGGCACTCTTCCAGCATCTTTTCAGTTGTTCTGCGTCTCACAAATATTCTTCTGTGTGATCCAAACACCTCAAACTTCGATTCGTCTGTCCATAACACTTTTTTCCAATCTTCCTCTGTCCAATGTCTGTGTGCTTTTGCCCATATTAATATTTTCCTTTTATTAGCCAGTCTCAGATATGGCTTTTTCTTTGCCACTCTGCCTTGAAGGCCAGCATCCCGGAATCGCCTCTTCACTGTAGACGTTGACACTGGCGTTTTGCGGGTACTATTTAATGAAGCTGCCAGTTGAGGACCTGTGAGGCATCTATTTCTCAAACTAGAGACTCTAATGTACTTGTCTTGTTGCTCAGTTGTGCAGCAGGGCCTCCCACTTCTCTTTCTACTCTGGTTAGAGCCTGTTTGTGTTGTCCTCTGAAGGGAGTAGTACACACCGTTGTAGGAAATCTTCAGTTTCTTGGCAATTTCTCGCATGGAATAGCCTTCATTTCTAAGAACAAGAATAGACTGTCGAGTTTCACATGAAAGCTCTCTTTTTCTAGCCATTTGGAGAGTTTAATCGAACCCACAAATGTAATGCTCCAGATTCTCAACTAGCTCAAAGGAAGGTCAGTTTTATAGCTCCTCTAAACAGCAAAACTGTTTACAGCGGTGCTAACATAATTGCACAAGGGTTTTCAAGTGTTTTCTAATCATCCATTAGCCTTCTAACACAGTTAGCAAACACAATGTACCATTAGAACACTGGAGTGATGGTTGCTGGAAATGGGCCTCTATACACCTATGTAGATATTGCATTAAAAAACAGACGTTTGCAGCTAGAATAGTCATTTACCACATTAACAATGTATAGAGTGTATTTCTGATTAATTTAATGTTATCTTCATTGAAAAAAACTGTGCTTTTCTTTCAAAAATAAGGAAATTTCTAAGTGACCCTAAACTTTTGAACGGTAGTGTATATTACTGCGCCGATCACATCATGTACAATATAGGCCACTTATAATGTGGTGACAGAGCCTCTTTAACACACATTGATGAATAGTGTCAATGCTGGCTGTGACAGAAATGTGTCAGAACACACAGTGCAGAATAATATTACAATTAGTTAAAATGTTTTATTAACAGGTTATTTCCATTTTATGAAGTGATGGCATCACTTTATAATAGTATATGCCCTCCCTTTATGATCAGTAGGAGTTCGACCAGGATATGGGCCGTGCTGCAATTCCCTGCACAGAGGTTGGTTGGGTTACTCTGTGCGGGGGAACACATTCAGGGGGCTACAGCGCTGTGTTGGCCCCTTTATTCTCAGGACTGGTGGGGGTACAAGAGGTCAGACCCCTACAGATCCTAAAGTGACAGCATATCCAAGAGATATGCCATCACTTTAGAATATGGGTGGACCCCTTTAATCATTGTGAACAAACATTCATGTTAGCTGCTGTGATGGCAGTGAGAGGTCAGCATGACCCATTAATTTATCCGAACCCACTTCAATCATGTGAAATCCCACCCTCTCCTGTTTCTTATCTGTGCAGAGCTCTTCTGTAAATAGTTTTCTGATATTTGTGTTATGTCTTACTTCTAGATCCATGTGTAATGAAGTTTACTGAGGCCCACACAAGAGGACACTAACACACTACATCTCTGATAAGGGAGTAATCGAAAAGAACGTGTAAAGAGATTAACACAATGTGAAGCGGACTATGTACCGGGCTCGTGTAAAACAAAGAGCTGTGATGACAGAACGATTCACACACCAGTATAATTAAAGGTGGTTTCATCGACAAGCTTTCAGCCAGCGAGTGATAGAAACAGCCTGCAGCTTCTTAGCATTTTTACGTTGTGTTTTTCTAGACCAGGATTGTACTTATTTTATGTTTATTTAATGATGTTCCCCATCTAAATGTGTTTCTCCAAAAATATGATTAATGCAGCAGTAAGATGTAGAGAGAGGCATGGTTCCTACCATGTGTACCTGAACCTTCTCTATCCCCTGTCTGACCTATTGGTTCCTAAATATGTGCTACCATTCAACCTATTCCTCCCGTGTGTCCCTGCTCCTTTTCTTTCCTCCTGTCTGACCTATTGGTTCCTAAATATGTGCTGCCTCACAACCCGTTCCTCCCATGTGTCCCTGCTCCTTCTCTTTCCCCCATCTGACCTATTGGTTCCTAAATATGTGCTGCCCTACAACCCGTTCCTCCAATGTGTCCCTTCTCCTTCTCTTTCCCCCGTCTGACCTATTCGTTCCTAAATATGTGCTGCCCTACAACCCGTTCCTCCCATGTGTCCCTTCTCCTTCTCTTTCCCCCGTCTGACCTATTGGTTCATAAATATGTGCTGCCCTACAACCCGTTCCTCCCATGTGTCCCTGCTCTTTCTCTTTCCCCCGTCTGACCTATTGGTTCCTAAATATGTGCTGCCTCACAACCCGTTCCTCCCATGTGTCCCTTCTCCTTCTCTTTCCCCCGTCTGACCTATTGATTCCTAAATATGTGCTGCCTCACAACCCATTCCTCCCATGTGTCCCTGCTCCTTCTCTTTCCCCCGTCTGACCTATTGGTTACTAAATATGTTCTGCCATGCAACCCTATTGAAAATAATGTGTTGTTAGGCACCGTATCCACATCAGCCACACATTTCCTTATTAAGGCTGTGTTATTAAAAGGGTGGCTCATAGAGGGGGTCCTTAAAACTTTTGTGTTGTAAGGAGTTGCAGCCGTGATCGTGTGGTGCATCTTGGTAAAAAACAAACAACTAAATCACAATTTTATGAGCCAAAAGTGTAGCTATATGAGGGTGAAGAGGTGGCGTTTGCCCGTTTGTTCTGGATCCTGAGGGGGTTAGGGCAAGCCCCTCTCCAACACAAGAAAAATCACAGTATTCTTAATGCTACCTGGTAGGTGGTGGCCCTGTTACATATTTTGTACTGGGACATAGTAACTTCAAGTTACCCCTTTATTATGATCATCGCATATTTCCCCTTATAAAAGGGGTCTGTCTGGTTGCACATTTCAGTTATTATTATTAATAATAATAATAATAATAATAACAGGGATTGTCCAACAAAAAACATAAATTCATTTTCCACAAGATAGATGATAAATGTATGATCGATGCGAATCCAAATGCTGGTACCCCTCAGCAATCATGAGTTCCCGTTTGAATTGCGCTACAGTCACATTTTGCGCAATACCGGTTCATTCATTCTCTGTGGGGCTGACAGTGATAGCTGAGTGCTGTACTCGTGGGACTACCCCTTTAATATTTTAAGATATTTTAAATTTGTCTCTATTCACAATTTTTAATTTAATTTTAGCTTTTTCTTTTAGTTAAATTTATATGTTAACATAGGAATAAACACACTTTTCCATTTAAGTAATCTACTGGGTAACTAAGGATATTATATTCAATGTGGCTGCAGGAAATTTTATTACATGTCCCCATGATGTTGGTAGCAGTCATATAATAGCTCTCTTTTTTTAGGAAGAAGATAAAAAAACGTATTCCTCAGCTGAATGCCCTACAAAAACAAATCACCTATAATACATTTGGCGTATGCAGGGCTGTCCTAAAGCTGGAAAATGAAATCTACCCCTGGTATGAGCAGGCGTAGATTTCCACCACTTTTTGCACCATTTTCTGGCTTTAAATTTAAAGGGGTTGTCCAGGTTGGGGGCTGTTTTTTTATATTGATGACCTATCCACAGGATAGAACATTAGCATATGATCTTTGGGGTCCGACACCCGGACCCACACCGATCATTTGTTCCCGGTGCCTCTGTGCGCTGGAAGTTATGCAGGGTCGGTGCCGGAAATAGAAGGCTCTGATCACTGTATAGTGGCCATGCTGCAGTACTGCAGCTCTGCTCCTATTCAAGTGACCAGGAGCAGAGCTGCAGCAACCCGTCACAGCTGTTATACAGTGGTCGGAGCCTTCTGCTTCTGGCACTGACCCTGCATAGCTTCTGGCACCCGAATGTTGCTGGTACAGCTGATTGGTGCGGGGTTCGGGTGTCGGGCCCCCACTAATCATATGCCGATGTTCTATCTTGTGGCTAGGTCATCAATATAAAAAACAGCCCCCAACCTGGTCAACCCCTTTATTAAATTTGTTGGACTGCTGTTGGTTGACCATATCCCCCCACTAAACCCCACCCACTATTCTCGCCACTTTTCAAAAGCGGTGACAAGAGAAAAAAGTTGCAAAAAATGCAAAGTCCAAATAAAAAAAAGAGTTTGATAAACTGATTCGTTGCATGATTCCGATCTCTTTTGTCTGTAGACATTCTTCTCAATTTGCTTTGTCAGATCTCCCATTTACTCTTTATTCATTTATTTTTGCTCTCTATCTTTTCTTTACACCTTACTTTTATTTTTTTTTTAAGTAAAAGTTATACATTAAGACAGTAATGGACAAACTTCTCCAGTTATACTGCTTCCGTAACTGCCATTCACTTATATGAAGCTACGCTGTTTTCTTCTTACATGGTTGGAAATCACAAGTGGCAGCGGGAACACAGAAAGGTAGAACAGGGTTTAGGGGCGCCCGTTATAGGGATAGGTGCTGGTCCCAGGAGTGGGACACGCATCTATCTGACATTTATGATATATACTTTGGATATGTCATAAATGTCTGTCATGGGAAAACCCCTTTAAGTAATCTACGAAGGAAAATATATACAATTATATGTGTCTACAGCTAATTTTTTTGCATGTCACATAGTAGCATACTTTTTTTTAGGAAGAAAATGAAAAAAAAAAACATATTCCTCAACTGCATGCTATACAAAAATAAATCACGGGTGACATCTAATAAATTTGGCGCATCTCGGGCTGTCCGAAAGCCAGAAAAGGAAATCTACTCCTGCTATGAGCAGGCCTGGATTTGCACCACTTTTTGCACCATTTCCTGACTTTAAACTTGATACATTTTTTGGAACGCTGTTGGCAACGCTCCCTCCAACTAAACGCCACCCACTTTTTATGTCACTTTTTCAAAAGTGCAAGAGTAGAGAAAAGTTACAAATTTTTTGGGCAAATATTGCCATAATTTGCGACTTTTCTATACCAAAAATCAATTGTTTACTTTCCCCTATGACTTAATCTAATTTGATGGTTTTACGGGGGAAGATGAAGAGAATCCAGGATTCAAAGGCAATGGTAACAGATCAGTTACAGTTAGGCTCCATGCACAAGACCGTATTTATCATCAGTAATTACTGCCAGTAATTACGGACCCATTCATTTCTATTGGCCACAGACACATTTCAGTATTTTTACTGATGGTTGTGCGTGCTGAAAAATTTATAGAACCTGTCCTATTCTTGTCCGTAATTATGGCAAGGACTCTCCCATAGAAGCCTATGGGAGCTTCCATAAATACGGACGGCTACGAATGTGCATCCGTATACCGTCCGTATTTACGGAAGCGTTACTATACAAAATACTGATGACATCATTTGCATCCTCCCTCTTTTTTACGGATCCGTATATACGGATGAAATACGGATGCCTACGGATCCGTATTTATGGACAGTATTTCGGGATAGATGAAAATATGGTCGGGTGCATGGGGTCTAAGGCCCTATACACACAACCGTGTTCGTTCCATGATATACGATCCACGTGTCGGCCGCATTTCCCAGACCGAACACACTGCAGGGACACGGGCTCCTAGTATCATAGTTATGTACAATGCCAGGAGTCACTGCCTTGCTGTGGGAAAACTGTCCCGTACTGCAATCATGTTTTTAGCACGGGACAGTAGTTCCGCGGGGGGCAGTGTCTCCTGGCATCGTACATAACTATGATGCTAGGAGCCGAGTTCCCTGCACTGTGTTCGGTCCGGGAAATGTGGCCGACATGCAGACCGTATATCACAGACCGAACATGGTCGTGTGCATGGGGCCTAACAGTTGCATGCAAAAATGAGGAAGGCTGGATTGAAAGTGAGAGGAGGGTTAGTCCTGGCATTAGGGCCGCCATCAGAAATTTCTGGGCCCCATACAGCCAAGGAGTCTGGGACCCCCCTCACTATTGGGCCGGGCACAAAGTAAAGGGGTGGGAGGTAAGGCAGCGGTGAAAAGCAAACTAGTAGGGTCTCTTTGGAGGGGCAGGGAGGAGACAGCTGGTGGGTATCAGGGTGCAAGGTGGAGAGACTAAGTGCCTGGGCTCGGTGGGGGAAGGAGGAGGGAATTTCTGGGAGAACAGGAAGTGGGATGTGTGGTGACACCGGGCATGAGGGCGCCTGTGCCACCCATCGGAACGGGCTCCCCCCCCATGGCCGGCGGTATCTCCCTGCACTGCAATCTACTAGCGCCACTGTAGCTCCCTGAAGGAGCGAAATCCCTGCGTGGCCGGGAGTTCCGCTCCTGGTGCGCTCCTCTTGATGTCTCTGACGTTACTGTCTTGACGTTACTGTCCATAAATGGACACAGACGACAGGGGCTTCTCCTGGAGTGGAATCCCCAGTCACAGCGTCGGCAACGCTGCTTCAGGAGCTGCCCTTAATGTCACTGTCCATATATGGACAGAGACATAAAGCGGAGCGCTCCAGGAGCGGAATCCCTGGCTACAGGGGGATTCCGCTCCTTCAGGGAGCTACAGTGCTGCTATCTGCAGGAAGCCGGTGCTATCTAAAAGGGGGCTGTGGTCTGTGTGGCATTACCTGCAAGGGGGCTGTGTGGCACTACCTACCATGGAGCTGTGTGGCACTACTTACCAGGGGCTGTGTGGCACTACCTACCAGGGGGCTGTGTGGCAGTACCTACCAGGGGGCTGTGTGGCACTACCTACAAGGGGGATGTGTGGCACTACCTACCAGGGGGCTGTGTGACACTACCTACCAGGGGGCTCTATGGCACTACCTACAAGGTGGCTATGTGGCACTACCTACAATGAGGCTGTGTGACACAACCTACAAGGGGGCAGTGTGGCACTACCTACAAGGGGACTGTGTGGCACTACCTACAAGGGGACTGTGTGGCACTACCTACAAGGGGGCTGTGTGGCACTACCTACAGGGGGCTGTGTAGCACTACCTACAGGGGGCTGTGTGGCACTATCTATAGGGGGCTGTGTGGCACTACCTACAAGGGGACTGTGTGGCACTATCTACAGGGGGAATATGTGAGTGACGGGCTGATGGTCATTTTACTGTGAGTGGCGGGCTGATGGTCATTTTACTGTGAGTGGCGGGCTGATGGTCATTTTACGGTGAGTGGGGGGCTGATGGTCATTTTGCTGTGAGTGGGGGGCTGATGGTTATTATACCGTGAGTAGGGGGCTGATGGTAATTTTACTGTGAGTGGGGGGCTGATGGTAATTTTACTGTGAGTGGGGGGCTGATGCTTATTTTACCGTGAGTGGCGGGCTGATGATTATTTTACTGTAAGTTGGGGGCTGATGGTCATTTTACTGTGAGTTGGGGGCTGATTATGATTTTACTGTGAGTGGGGGGCTGATTGTCTTCAAGTGGTTTCCACCTCTGACCTCAAATTGAAATGAATAGGGGGCAGTAAATACCTGCGTCGCTCGGTTGGAGCTTTTTTTCCTGTGTCTTTTGCATTCGCTTCAACAGCTTCAACGCAAAAAAAGAAAAAAAAGGTCAAACAGCACTGTCAGTTCCTGAAGGAATGTTGAGGCAGATTTTTTTTGCCTCGCAAAAAACGCTGTGTGAACATACCCTACAAGTGTAGTGCTTGTTTTTAGCCAATTTCTGTCTTTCTCTAAACAATTTTTGGTAGGGGTGCCCTGAGGAAATGTTATTTTTCCATTGCTGCCTCGAGTCCGAAAATGTTGGGAAGCTCTGTACTAGGCTACAGGATCACCCCGGCCGACGCAAGGATCCCAACGTGGAGCAGCTCAGTTCAACATTTTTTGTTTTAGGGCACTGTCTACAAGGGGGAGGGGGGGGTGCTGTACGGCACGATCTACAAGGGGAGGTGGGGGGCTGGATGGCACTGTCTACAAGGAGAAGGTGGGGGCTGCATGGCACGGTGTACATGAGGGAGGTGGGGGGCTGTATGGCACGATCTACAAGGGGGAGGTGGGGGATGTATGGCACTGTCTATAAGGTGGAGGTGGGGGGATGTATGGCACTGTCTACAAGGGTGAGGTGGGGGCTGTATGGCACTGTCTACCAGGGGGAGGTGGGGGGGATATGGCACTATCTAAAGGAAGGCTGTATGGCACAATCTACAGGGGGGCACTATTTACAAGGGGGGCTGTGTGTGGCAGCCAGGGGAGGGTGGCATTATACTGTGTGGGGGCCACTAAGCGGACATTATACTGTGTAGGGGTACTACATGGGGCAATATACTGTGTGTGGCAGCCAGGGGAGGGGGGCATTATACTGTGTGGAGGCCACAAAGCGGACATTATTCTGTGTAGGGGCACTACAGAGCGCATAATACTGTGTGGGCAAAATTAGAGGACAAAATACTGTGTCCTTGGAGGGGTTATAATATATTTTTATTATACTGTATAGGGGGAAGTAAAGGGGCATTATACTGTGGTGGACATTATACTTTTTTTATTGGGCATTTTTTATATGATGGAGTGGGGCACCGAAAGATAATTTCGCACGGGGCACCATCTATCCTAGGGTCGGCCCTGTCACTACCCACCATGGGTTTGAAGGATATGTAAACCTTTGAATGTGGTTTTTGTTGTTTTACCAATCTGTTTGGTGCTACTTTGTAAATACATTTTATTAAAAATAATTTTAACTTTATGAGATACAGCTGCTTTGTATCCTGTATACAGAGCAGCTGTATCATGCACTGAAACCTGTATCTGTCAGGTCAGCGGGACTGACGGCTTCAGTGTCAGCGGGTCCTGTGTGTCCCTGTTCATAATTTAGATTTGATGGATAACAGGTGGATCCTGACCCGCCGACACTGAAACCGTCAGTCCCCTGGACCTGACGGATACAGGTCTCAGCGCACGATACATCTGCTCTGTATACAGGATACAAAGCAGCTGTATCTCCAAAAGTAAATAATATTTTTAATAAAAAGTACTTACAAAGTTTCATAACACACACTAATAAACTTTTTTTTGTATAAAAAAAGAGGTGTACATAGACTTTAAGATCTCTCCCCCTCCCCCAGGTATCCTCTCTCCTTCCTCTACCCCTCCCTTCAGATATCCTCTTTTCCCCCAGTTATCATCCCCCTAGTATAATGTCTCCTTTAGGGCAGAAACAGACGGACGTTGCGTTTTTGCGCGCGCAAACAACGCAGCGTTTTGCGTGCGCAAAAAACATTTGACAGCTGCGTGTGTCATCCGTGTCTGATGCGCGGCTGCGTGATTTTCACGCAGCCGCCATCATAGAGATGAGGCTAGTCGACGGCCGTCACTGTCCAAGGTGCTGAAAGAGCTAACTCTTTCAGCACCCTCGACAGTGAATGGCGAACACAATATCGAAAAACCTGTTGAAAAAAAAGAAAAAGTTCGTACTTACCGAGAAATTACCGGCCGTTGCCTTGGTGACGCGTCCCTGGTGACGCGTCCTTGGTGACGCGCCTCTCGACATCGGGCCCCACCTCCTTGGATGACGCGCCAGTCCATGTGACCGCTGCAGCCTGTGCTTGGCCTGTGATTGGCTGGAGCTGTCACTTGGACTGAATTGTCATCCCGGGAGGTCAGACTGGAGGAAGAAGCCGGGAGTTATGGGTAAGTCAGAACTTCGTTTTTTTTTACAGGTTCATGTTTTTTGGGATCGGTAGTCACTGTCCATGGTGCTGAAACAGTTTAACTCTTTCAGCACCATGGACAATGACTATCTACTGACGTCGCGTACCGATAATTTTTTTGCTGGGTTCGGCCAAAACGTGTTCGGCCGAACCCGGTGAAGTTCGGTTCGCTTGTCCGGCTTCGCTCATCGCAAAGACACTCCGTTTGGATGTTCGGAAACAGAAAAGCACGTGGTGCTTTTCTGTTTACATTCATCCTTTTGACAGCTGGTGCGCTGTTTCAGTCGGTTCGCACGGAAGTGCTTCCGTGCGACCTGCGTGGTTTTCACGCACCCATTGACTTCAATGGGTGCGTGATGCGTGAAATACGCAGAGTTATTGAACCTGTCGCGCTTTTTGCGCAGCAGACAAACGCTGCGCAAAAAGCACGGACTGTCTGTACTGCCCCATAGACTTGTATTGGTCCATGCGTGCCGCGTGAAAACCACGCGGCCCGCACGGACCGAATACACGCTCGTGTGAATCCCCCCTTAGTGTCATCCACCCTCCATTATTATCGCCTATCCACTACACCATCATCTCCCTGTCCCCATTGTCATCTAACCCCCCCTTCCACCCCCCCATAAAAAGCAAGTGTCTTACCCAGGTCTGTATGACATCCTCCGGACACTGAAGCACCACATTGTATAACTAGCAGCAGCTCTACAATCCGCTCTTATCTCCTGTGCTGCCTAACGGGACAATAAACCTGTTTTCTCCCCTGCTACACAGCCCGGGAGATAAGAGGTAAGAACTGCTGCTGGTGATACAAGACCAGTGGCGTAACTACCACAGTAGCAGCAGTAGCCCGGGGCCCCCCTCATGCCTAGTAGTAGCATCACGAGTCACGACACTAACATTACACTAGGCATCCGGGAGTGGGGGGGCCGGTGACAGCCGCGGGGGGGGGGTCCGGGGGCCCGGTGATATTCACTGTGCACTCCACTGATAGTCCTCCCACACACAGTGAAAGAGGACGTGGTAGGAGGAGCGCTCAGGCAGGGGAGAGGACAGGGGGCGGAGCTAAACGACTGACGCGAGACTTCGGGCGGAGGACAGTACAGTCAGGAGCCAAGGACTGCCGGAGTAAAGTCAGGACTGCCGGAGTACTAGCATCCTATAGGACGGGCGGAGGACGTGCAGACTGCAGAGGACAGGTACATGATGTACATCAAATAAAAAAGTTCATGGGAGAAGGGAAAAGTTTTTAGGTAGAAAAATCTGCCTCATTATTCCTTCCGGAATTTTGAGGCATATTTTGAACACTTCCCGCGTTTTTGTTGCGTTTTTTTGTGACGTTTTTCGGCCGTGGGCAGAAAAACGCAGCAAAAAATGCATTTTCTGCCTGCCATTGTTGTCAATGGGAAGTCGGAGACAGAAACGCCCGAAGAAAGGGCATTAGGTTATGTTTACACGGAGTATTTTGACGAGTTATTTGACGCGGAAACCGCGTCGCAAAACTCGTCAAAAACGGACAGAAAATGCCTCCCATTGATTTCAATGGGAGGCGTCGGCGTCTTTTTCCCGCGAGCAGTAAAACTGCCTCGCGGGAAAAAGAAGTGACATGCCCTATCTTCGGGTGTTTACACCTCTGACCTCCCATTGACTTCAATGGGAGGCAGAGAAAGCGTATTTCGCAGTGTTTTATGCCCGCGTCGGTCAATGGCCGCGGGCCAAAAAAGCCGCAAGAATCGGCGTGCAGGCAGAGGAAAATCTGCCTCAAACTTCCAAACGGAATTTTGAGGCAGATATTCCTCCTGCAAAAAATTCTGTGTGAACATAGCCTAACGCTTCTTTTTCCCGCAGGCGTTTTTTATGGTTTTCAATGGGAGGCACTTTCTGAAGTTTTTTGCCACGGTTTTCGCGTAAAAAAACTCAGTGTGAACTCCCCCTAACACAGTGGAGTAACTACCGCTATAGCAGCCGTAGCTGCTGCTACGGGGCCCGCGGCATGAGGGGGCCCGTGTCGCCCGCCGGCACGGGCCCCCACCATGGCCGGAGGCTCCGCTAGCTGCCGCTATGGCTGCTACAGCGGGACGCCACTGAATAGTACGGCATAAGACATGTATCCCCCTTTGTAGATAGCGCCATACAGCCCCCTCTGTAGATATCTTCAGAGGGGGCTGTATGGCGTTATCTACAGGGGGGACTGTATGGCGCTATCTACAGAGGGGGCTGTATGGCGCTATCTACAGAGGGGGCTGTATGGCGTTATCTACAGGGGGGACTGTATGGCGCTATCTACAGAGGGGGCTGTATGGCGCTATCTACAGAGGGGGCTGTATGGCGTTATCTACAGGGGGGGCTGTAAAAAAGGCACTATCTACTAGGGGGGGGGGGGGTTGTTTTGAAACCCAGGGGAGGGGGGGCCCCAGTCAAAAGTTTGCTATGGGGCCCAGCCTTTCCTAGTTAAGCCCCTGTACAAGACCATGAAGCAGAGCTGGGAGGGTATAGTACCGACATGGGTAACATTGCTCTTTATTAGGAGGATGTGATGTGAGGAGGCTCCGGGCAGCAGCAGCCTGACAGACATCACATAGTGACACAGATATCACGTACTATACTCACTGTGTCAGAGGGCTTCTGCTGCTGCTGCTGCTTGACGCCTCCACTGCATTCAAACCTCCCGCCACCTTCATGACGTCTCCCCTCCACACACGCTGTCACGCCGCTGTGGAGGAGGAGGAGAGGCGGGCTCTATGTGAAAAGCAGGTCCTTATGATTTTACTTTGATGCAAAGAATGGGCCCCGGCTCCGTGATGGGACCTGGTTCCTTTCACCAAAGTGAAATCATAAGGGCCCGTGCGCAAATGAAATCCAGCAGTGGAGCACGGGCCCCCATTTTTTCACATTTATGACCGAGCCCCTGACGGCAGTACCGCCAGTACTGCCCTGATGGCGGCCATGCCTGGCATACTCTGTTATAGGAAGTCAGAGGTAGCAGCAGGAGTATAGCAAGGGTCCTCGGTGCCGGGGGGGAAGAGTCAACAAGCTACTCTGCCGGGTAAAGGAAAGCTAGCTAGCTATGGGTATCAAATTAGGTGGCAGTGCAGGACTATTAGATTAAATGAAGTAAAATGGAACAGTGACTGGTTATGTGGACAAGCACTGGCGTAGCTATAGGGGTCGCAGCGGTCGCAATTGCGACCGGGCCCCGAAGCCAAGGGGGCCCACGGCCCCCCGCACCACATCAATAAAAAGTTACTATAGTAACTCGGGCCGCGGGCCCCTGTTACTATAGTAACATACTTTACTTACCTTCCTGGTTCCGGATCGCAGCGGAGGTCCTGACGTCAAGCGCTGTGCGCAGCGCATGACGTCACAGCGCTATGCGCCGCGCACAGCATCGAGACGACAGAACTCCCGCCGCGGCCGAAGAGGAAGGTAAGGTTAGCCCTGACTGGCGGGGTCCGACTCCCGGGACCCGCCAATCAGCTGTTTTGAAGGGGCCGCAGCACTCGTACGAGAGCTGCTCCCCTTCATTCCGGTCACTTCATTCCAGTCACACTGTGAATCCGTGTCGGCGATTCACAGTGTGGGTGAGTAGTGAAATGAAGGGGAAGCAGCTCTCGTACGAGTGCTGCGGCCCCTTCAAAACAGCTGATTTGCGGGTCCCGAGAGACACATCATCTATTGATGGCCTATCCTGAGGATAGGCCATCAATGTTTAGAGACTGTACAACCCCTAAGCCTACGATGTAGCAGGCTTAGGGGGCCCATGAGACAGGATCACGGATTGTGTGATCCTGTCTGCTGGGCCCTGTATCTAAGCCAATCACATAGTAGGCTTAGATACATGGCCCATGCGTGATCCTGTCTGCTGGGCCCTGTATCTAAGCCAATCACATGGTAGGCTTAGATACATGGCCCATGCGTGATCCTGTCTGCTGGGCCCTGTATCTAAGCCAATCACATGGTAGGCTTAGATACATGGCCCATGTGTGATCCTGTCTGATGGGCCCTGTATATAAGCCTACCACACTGTAGGTTTAGATACAGGGCCCCAGCACACAGTAATCTTATACTGTATAAGATTACTGTCTGCTGGACCCTGTATCTAAGCCTACGTTGTGGTAGGCTTAGATACAGGGTCCCACAGACAGTATCACACATGGGCCCTGTATCTAAGCCTAACACACGTGTTACTAATAATTTTTTGTGTGTTTTCTTACAGGTTCGGTCGTTGGACTACGGCGGATTCCAGGACAACTTCGATGACAGCTTTTTTTTTATTATCAATAAAATAGTTAATGAGGGTTGTGTGGGGGTTTCTTTTATTTCAATAAAATATTTTTTCTATGTCTTTGTGTTTTTTTTTAAACTATATTACTACCGCCTTAGTAATGGCCGCCGGCTGATTGACAGTATCCATTGCTAAGGCGGGGCTTAGTGTTAGCCGATGCAGAGGCTAACACTAACCCCCATTATTACCCCGGTACCCACCGCCACCAGGGGTGCTGGGAAGAGCCGGGTACGATCCAGTACCTGACCATCTGTAGTGATGGTCGGCCACTGGGGTGGCCGCAGGCTGGTATTATCAGGAGGGGAAAGGCCAAAAACAGTGGCCCTTCCTACCCTGGTGATGCTAGGCTGCTGCTGCTTTATTGTGTCTGGCTGGTTATGAAAAATGGGGGGGACCCCACGTCATTTAAAAAAAAAATAATAATAATTGGAAAGAACGATGTGGGGTCCCCCCCAATTTTCATAACCAGCCAGATACAACACAGCAGCAGCAGGCAGCATTACAAGGGTGGGAAGGGCCACTGTTTTTCACCTTCCCCAGCCTAATACTACCAGCCTGCGGCCACCCCGGTGCCTGCCCGTCACTACAGATGGTCGGGTACTGGTTCGTACCCGGCTCTTCCCAGTACTCCTGGTGGCGGTGGGTACCGGGGTAATAATGGGGGTTAGTGTAGCCTCTGCACCGGCTAACATTAAGCCTCGCCTTAGTAATGGAGGTTGTCAATCAGCCAGCGGCCATTACTAAGGCGGTGATAATAAAGTTTAAAAAGATACAAGCACATAGAAAAAATATTTTATTGAAATAAAAAAACACAACCCTCATTAACCATTTTATTGAGAATAAAAAAAAAGTCGTCATTGAAGTCCTCGAATCCGAAGTCCAACAACCGAACCTGTAAAAAAAACACAAACACAAAAATAATCAGTAACATAAAGAAGCAAAATTATTATTCTTACCTATCCTGGGTCCAGCGCTGGAGCCGCAATGTCAGCGAGCTTGGCCCTGTATCTAATCCAATCATGTGTGATACTGTCTGCTGAGCTGTGTATCTAATCCAATCATGTGTGATACTGTCTGCTGAGCTGTGTATCTAATCCTATCATGAGTGATACTGTCTGCTGGGCCCTGTATCTAATTGTATCTTGTGTGATACTGTCTGCTGGGCCCTGCTGAGCCACTGTATCTAATCCTATCATGTGTGATACTGCCTTCTGAGCCACTGTATCTAATCCTATCATGTGTGGTACTGTCTGCTGAGCCACTGTATCTAATCCTATCATGTGTGGTACTGTCTGCTGAGCCACTGTATCGAATCCTATCATGTGTGATACTGTCTGCTGGGCCACTGTATCTAATCCTATCATGTGTGATACTGCCTTCTGAGCCACTGTATCTAATCCTATCATGTGTGATACTGTCTGCTGAGCCAATGTATCTAATCCTATCCATAGTTTATAGGGTCGTAGTGCTATAGATATGCTATGCTGTCTCCTATACACACATTTTTTTTTGGGCGGACACATATGTATTGGGGCTATTTCCCTGACATTTTAAGCCCTGAGGGTATGTTCACACGGCAGCGTCCGTTACGGCTGAAATTACGGTGCTGTTTTCAGGAGAAAACAGCACCGTAATTTCAGCCGTAATGGCATGTGCAGGCGTCTTTCGCTGCGTCCATTACGGACGTAATTGGAGCTGTTTTTCTATGGAGTCCATGGAAAACGGCTCCATTTACGTCTGAAGAAGTGACAGGCACTTTTTTGACGCGGGCGTCTTTTTTACGCGCCGCCTTTTGACAGCGGCGCGTAAAAAAAAATGACCGTCGGCACAGAACATCGTAAGACCCATTCAAATGAATGGGCAGATGTTTGCCAACGCTTTTGAGACGCATTTTCGGACGTAATTCAATGCTAAAACGCCCGAATTACGTCCGTATATAGGGTGTGTGAACCCAGCCTTAGTGACGCCCCGGCTGCTAGTGCTGCATTGTTGGGTCACTCAGGAGACCCAGCGATGCAGCTGAAAGCTGCGGACCATCGGCCATGAGAAGTTTGCGTGGGGGGGCAGTAAGAATTTTTGCATCGGGGCCCATGAGCCTTTAGCTACGCCCCTGTGGACAAGTATGTTGTGTGTCAACTTCAGATATGTGCGTTCCAGCTCATTATATCATCTGTAATATTCACTGTGTGCTCCAGGCTGTTTATTGTGGGTTCTTTTTTGTTTTCTTCATCTATACACTAGGGAATGTACTGTAACTACTGTATACAAAATCTTGCTGTCTTCCTAAAAGTCTTCTTTATAGATGTCACCTACAGAAGAGTGCACATGTCCACAGTTGGCTGATATCACAACACCATTCATCTTGTTTTTCATTTTTTAATTGCCTGTGTGATCATTTCAAATGGGAAAAGTTTCTTCTACATGAACAACTTCATTCTAGCTTCTGGCCCTCATGAAACGTGCGTCATATTCAAACAACTTACATCCCACTATGGAGTTCAGTGCTGGAATGACAGTGCCACATTGTAGCTCCATCCAGCATGTGCAGAAGCAGCCAGTCGTCTCAGGATGCAATTAAATAGATCAGAGTGAATCAAGAAACATCACTCATGTCATCAGTAACTAGCTGTAGCTCCTTTCCTGCACATCATAAGGAGCACTCAGGAACCAGGCAACCATAAAGTACGAGTAAATAATCTGCTAACATCTTGACTTTTTGCATATTTTAAGGCTTCTCAGCAGGTGCTCGGTGTCAAGAGAATGGGATAGTGTCAGGCAGACTTCTGGATGGGCTTTAGAGCTGAAGATAATCTATCTACTTATATTTGCGCTTATGGACAGTATTAATGCTCACATAATGCTGAGAGTCCTACGAGGGTTTGATTTCTTGCTTCTTGAAGAAAATTCCAAAGAAAAAAGAGTTTAATAAAATTATTCGTTGCATGATTCCGATCTCTTTTGTCTGTAGCCTCCACATTTTTTCATTCTTCTCCATTTGCTTTGTCTGCTCTCCCGTCCACTCATACATGCTGAATATCCTTTTCTCCATTATCCTCCTTACACCCACTCAGCTTTCTTTGTCTCTATTTTCTTATTTTTGCTCTCTATCTTTTCTTTACACTCTGCTCTCTCACTTAATTTTGTACCTCTCTTCCCCATGCGTTCTCCATTCTCCCTTCTCCCCTCCCGACCCACCCCTGCAGCTGTCTCAGGCTGTCAGGATATGTTCTGTGCATCCTCATCTTCAGAGATGTTCCTTCTCACCTCAACCGAGGTGCCATGAATACCGAATGAAGCCTCCTCGTTTCTCTCGCTGCCTGCCCCGAGGGAAAATGCTGCCTGTCTCTCTTTCCTTCATTCAATTCAAGTTCCCATTATGTTGTACATGGAACTGGTGGAGGCTGAAACCTTTTTTTTTTTTATTCTTAAGATGTTAAATTCTTAAAGCTTCATGCAAAGGAACATCTTTGACTGTTGCGATTGTAGGAGCTACCATGAGTCGCGAAACGGTGACGTGTGACAGAACAGATTATATCACAAAATACCATTTACTAGAAACATCTATAGGGGTCTATAAGAACTTGAACGGAAATTTTAAAGCTGTAGTAACACTTGTTCAGACAATAGGAATTCTTAAAGAGTAGACTTATTATAGCTTGTCTATAATATATTGTTTTTTTTACGTTATAATTCTCTATATCTTCAGGGTTTCGCATAACTGCTGGGAAGTAAAAACAAATTTTCCATGGCTTTCTAGTCAATTCAGCAGCAGACTGCAAACTGTTTTATGCCAGCCTGCAGTCTGCAGACTGATTTTGGGACACCAGAACTTTTTTAAGCAGTTCATTAAAACGTAAAACCAGTGATTTGCCTTAAAAACATCTTAGGGCTCGTCCACATGCTGCGGAATTGATGTGGTTTTTTTTCTAGCCGGATTTTGGCAAGAAAAAAATGTAGCAGAATACAGTAGCAGCATGTGGATGAGATTTAACAAATCTCATCCACATGCTGCGGAAAATTTCCGAGCCGAAATTGACCTGCAGTGCGTATTTTTTTGTCCGCAGCATGTAAATTCCTGCTACGGAAAGTGTCCAGAATTGCTGCGTTTTTTAGAGGAGATATCTCTAGTTCCTATCATTGGGAAAAACCCAGCAATTTACGCACCATTTTCTGCAGCGGAAAGCCTTTGACTTTCAATGGAATTGCTGCAGACATTTTTTGCAACAATTCCATTGTGTGTGGACAAGCCCTTAGAATATGCACCTCAGTCTGTGAATTTAAGTTTTCAATCTAGAATTAAAATATAAGTTCCCTATGCTGTTGGGTAGCTTCATTCACTTGCAGGCTGCATTTCAATGCCAGGCACAGTAAGCAGAGATTAAAGGGCTATGTACACCTTCCCCCCCCCCCCATAAACTTCTGCATTGGTGTGATTGGAGCTACTTCCTAAATACGTTTTATTAAAAATAGTTTTTACTTTTTGGGTATGTGCACACACAAAATAAAAAACGTCTGAAAATACGGAGCTGTTTTCAAGGGAAAACAGCTCCTGATTTTCAGAAGTTTTTTAAGCCACTCGTGATTTTTGCAGTGTTTTTTTATGGCCGTTTTTGGAGCTGTTTTTCTATAGAGTCAATGAAAAACGGCTCCAAAAACATGCCAAGAAATGACATGCACTTCATTTTTGCGGGTGAGTTTTTACGTGCCGTTTTTGAAAAACGGCCGTGTAAAAAATGTCCCGTCGGAACAGAACACCGTATTTCCCATTTAAATCAATGGGCAGATGTTTGTAGGCGTTCTGCTTCCGATTTTTCAGCCGGGACATTTATGGCCTGAAAAACAGCTGAAAACACTACGTGTGCACATGCCCTTTGAGATACAGCTGCTTTGTATCCTGTATACACAGTAGCTGTATCTAGCGCTGAAACCTGTATCGGTCCAATCCGCGGGACTGACTGGTTCATTGAACGCGGGTTCTGCGTGTCTCTGACATGCAGGATCGAGCTGTTAATGATCACATCTAAGTTTATAACTTAGATGTGATCGATTACAGGTGGATCCTGCGTGTCAGAGAAACGCAGGACCTGCTGTCACTGAACCCAACAGACCTGCGGACCTGACGGATTCAGGTCTTAGCAAACGATAAAGCTTCTCTGTATACAGAGTACAAAGCAGCTGTATCTCGAAAAGTTAAAATAATTTTTAATAAAATGAATTTAGGAATTTGCACCAATCACACTGATGCCCAATTTTATTTTAAAAAAATAAAATAAAATAATGTCAAAGGTGTACATAGCCTTTAAATTTGTAAAGCCCTTTACTTCCTCCCTACTCCGAGAAAAAAGAGAGACATGCTAGCAAGCAGTCGGTCTCTGCAAAGTCAGAGGGGAGAGGTGAAAAGTGTAATATGAGCTTGCAGACTTGTAAACAGAGTGACTGTGACCGGACTGCAGCTCTACAGAATCTGTAACATGACAGACAATGATTTTAATAAGTACTTTTTAGGTGAATTAGGAAGGATGAGAGGTCTACAGCACAAATGGCTGAGCTTTATGAGGACTGTAAAGTTATTACTTGTCACTGGAGGTAGGCTTTATTATATTCTATTGGTATATTAAAATACAAACCCATGCTTTAAAGTGGTGCTGCACCTTGATGTTAATTTACATATTATTTGACTGGATTTTCAGAAATTTTCTCAAATCTGTATTTCACTAGAATCACTTACTTTAATAAAAAAAAAAAAAAAAAAAGAGGGATTTGTTTATCTACCATGCCAATGATATGTAGATATTTGTTTGGACCTGAATATTTCCCATTGGTCCATCATGGGTTAACGGAGCTTGGCTTTATATAGCAGCCTGTACTCTGACAATGTAGTAACCCGGGTAGTTGTTTACTATGCATTTCATGACCTCCTCTAAGCTCATTCCATTCACAGAAAACAGGCTGCCATAAACAGTCCCTGTATTCTGGTGACGAAATCTAGAGGAATTTTGATTAGGAGCTTAAAAAGAGGCTCTGTCACCAGATTCTCAAATCCCTATCGCCTACTGCATGTGATCGGCGCTGCAATGTAGATAACAGTAAAGTTTATTTTATTTTTTTTAAAACGTTCATTTTTGGCCAAGTTATGAGCTATTTTATATATATATATGCAAATTAGGTTTTAAATGGACAACTGGGCGTGTTTTTTTTCGTATGTCCAACTGGGCGTGTATTGTGTTTTTAACTGGGCGTGTTTACTTGTTTTACTAACTGGCCGTTGTGAATAGAAGTGTATGATGCTGACGAATCAGTGACCAATCAGCATCATGCACTCCTCTCCATTCATTTACACAGCACATAGTGTTCTTACTAGAACGATGTGCAGCCACATACACAAGTGTCCTGATAATGAATACACATGACCTCCAGCCTGGACGTCATGTGTATTCAGAATCCTGACACTTCTGAATCTTTTCTGTGAGATTTCCAGCAAGGGAAACAAAATCTCGCTTACCTCGTAATCTCGCGAGATTACGCGTGGCTTGCTGGAATCTCACAGAAAAGATTCAGAAGTGTCAGGATTCTGAATGCACATGACGTCCAGGCTGGAGGTCATGTGTATTCATTATCAGGACACTTGTGTATGTGGCTGCACATCGTTCTAGTAAGAACGTGATGCTGCTGTGTAAATGAATGGAGAGGAGTGCATGATGCTGATTGGTCACTGATTCGTCAGCATCATACACTTCTATTCACAACGCCCAGTTAGTAAAACAAGTTAACACGCCCAGTTAAAAACACAATACACGCCCAGTTGGACATACGAAAAAAAACACGCCCAGTTGTCCATTTCAAAGCTCATTTGCATATATATATAAAATAGCTCATAACTTGGCCAAAAATGTACGTTTTTAAAAAAAATAAACGTTACTGTTCTCTACATTGCAGCGCCGATCACATGCAATAGGAGATAGGGATTTGAGAATCTGGTGACAGAGCCTCTTTAGCTTTAAAATGCTATTTAGAAGACTTTTTCTTCTGTAAAAGAAGATAACTTGGATATACTGCAATGACAGCTAAAAACAAGTAAGAATTATATTTTTTTTATTCTCTGCTGGAATGCTTAAAATCCTGTTTTTCAGATGAGTAATAGATTACTTGGTCATCCGATGTATTTATTTACTTCAGTAAAATATACAGCTCTGCTGAAAGTGTTTCTGAAACAGACACAATCTCTTTATTCCCCCAAATCACTACATAAATCAACAGAAATATATTTACCAGAAATCATTCAGTCTGGCACAGCGGCTGGTAGGACAGTCAAAACTTTTAATGAAGATTTCTGCACATGGTACGTGGCATACATGAGTACTCGGGAGCCTGACATATTGACCTTGGTATTGTAAACCGTGCCAGTCACTAAATACTATACCAGATAAAAGAGGAGGGTGGATGGAAAAAAACATCATTTGAAAGCTACTTGAAAAATGTCCGGAAAACTCTTTCCAAAAAGTTGAATCTTAGTATGTATAAGGCTGGAATTACACATGCAGTTTTTGATGCAGTTTTTTGAGCCAAACATGAGTGGATACAAAAGAGAGGACACATATCAGTCTCCTTTAGGCTGGGTTCACACGTGGCGGAATTTCAATTGAATTCCGCTGCGGACACTCCGCAGCGTTAATCCGCAGCGGAGCCGTTTCTCCATTGACTTCCACTTCTATTTAGAAGTGTTCGTTTAGACGATGCGTAAAATTCCGCTGCGGAGCATAGGCTGCGGTGCGGAATTTGGTGTCCGCAGCATGCAAGGGATGTTGCGGAGTTGTGGCGGACTGGTTGCGGACTCATGGCGGAATTTCTCCATTGACTTCAATGGAGATTCTAAGTTCCGCAATGAAGTCCGCAGCTGTCATGCACATGTTATGTGTGCTGCGGATGCGTCTGGCTTTTTTGACATGACATTTCTTCATTCTGGCTGGACTTATGTATTTCTAGGTCTATAGCCAGACTGAGGAAGTCAATGGGGCTCCAGTAATTACGGGAGCGTTGCTAGGAGACGTCAGTAAATAGTCACTGTCCAGGGTGCTGAAAGAGTTAAAGAGGCTCTGTCACCAGATTTTGCAACCCCTATCTGCTATTGCAGCAGATAGGCGCTGCAATGTAGATTACAGTAACGTTTTTATTTTTAAAAAACGAGCATTTTTGGCCAAGTTATGACCATTTTTGTAATTATGCAAATGAGGCTTGCAAAAGTCCAAGTGGGTGTGTTTAAAAGTAAAAGTCCAAGTGGGTGTGTATTAGGTGCGTACATCGGGGCGTTTTTAATACTTTTACTAGCTGGGCGCTGTGAAGAGAAGTAACATCCTCTTCTCTTCAGAACGCCCAGCTTCTGACAGTGCAGATCTGTGACGTCACTCACAGGTCCTGCATCGTGACGGCCACATCGGCAGCAGAGGCTACAGTTGATTCTGCAGCAGCATCAGCGTTTGCAGGTAAGATCGACTTACCTGCAAACGCTGATGCTGCTGCAGAATCAACTGTAGCCTCTGGTGCCGATGTGGCCGTCACGATGCAGGACCTGTGAGTGACGTCACAGATCTGCACTGTCACAAGCTGGGCGTTCTGAAGAGAAGAGGATGTTACTTCTCATCAGAGCGCCCAGCTAGTGAAAGTATTAAAAACGCCCCGATGTACGCACATAATACACACCCACTTGGACTTTTACTTTTAAACACACCCACTTGGACTTTTGCAAGCCTCATTTGCATAACTACAAAAATGGTCATAACTTGGCCAAAAATGCTCGTTTTTTTAAAATAAAAACGTTACTGTAATCTACATTGCAGCGCCGATCTGCTGCAATAGCAGATAGGGGCTGCAAAATCTGGTGACAGAGCCTCTTTAAGCGAACGGCAGTAACTGTTTCTGCACCCTGGACAGTGACTACCGATCCCAATATACAGCAACCTGTCAAAAAATAGAAGTTCATACTTACCGAGAACTCCCTGCTTCTGTCTCCAGTCCGGCTTCCCAGGATGACATTTCAGTCTAAGTGACGGCTGCAGCCAATCATAGGCTGCAGCGGTCACATGGACTGCCGCGTCATCCAGGGAGGTCGGGCTGGATGCCGAAAGAGGGACGCGTCACCAAGACAACGGCCGGTAAGTATGAAATTAGTTTACTTTCACTAGGGAAAGTGCTGTCCCTTCTCTCTATCCTGCACTGATAGAGAGAAGGGAAGCACTTTTCCCGCAGTCCGCAGCAGCTAGTCCGCATCAATTTACTGCACATTTTGGGCAGATCCGCCTTAGAATCTGCAACGCAGATTCTGTGCGGCATTGATGCGGACAGTTGCGGCGGAAATCCGCCACGTGTGGCCATGCCCTTATACTTTACCATTCAGGATTATTGCTGGGACTTTTAAATTCCCAGAGTCCCTGGTAAAGAGGTTGATTCTGACAATACACTATAATTACTATTAGATTATCTTTATAATCATCATGTATATGGTATAGGTAAAATTAAATAGCATAATGTAGTTCCTATTGTATAGCAAGTAAAGGTATGTTCACGTGGCAATAACATAAGGTGTTGTAAACATACCCTTATGAAGTATTTGTGATTTTTTTTTTTATAAAAATGCCTTTTTACCTATGTAAGAATTGTATATACAATACCAGACACATTTAGAATAAATGTCATCAAAACTATGCAAAAACATAAATGGAAGTATACGGTGACCATCTTATATTTTGGATTCTTCAAAGTAGCCATCCTTTGCCATCATAGTAGCTTCACATACTTTTAGCTTTCTTTTAACCAAGCTCATGGGGTAGATTAAAGAAGTTCAAACCATCCTTAGTTTAAGTCAGGTGACTGAAGGCTAGATCATTTGATGCAGTACTCCATCCATTTCCTTCTTCGTCCAATAGTTCTGGGGCTCAGGCCAAACGTATGACAAAATAGCATCCTTTTGTTATGTGTTTATACATCAGTATATTCCTTTTTTCAACTGTATTGGGAAAAAAAGGGTATTTAGGGTGCTACTGGTGTTCGTTCTCATAAGAAGGATGGATTAGTAGATCATAAGACTAGTAACAGTCCTCCCGCTCTACATCAGCACTGATCATTTCTGTTGTTAGGATTAAAGTATTTTCTAATTCCACCCTCAGGGCAGATACTTATTTTCCCCAATTTATTCTACACCATCACAAATATTCAGAAATAAAGTGTTTATTCTGTGTTTGCTGTGTTACGGAATTGTAGGACCTGTCTCCAAGCCCAACTCAATTGTTCTTCTTTCCACAAAGATATACTGTCAAGAATGATATGGAAAACTAGCAGAAAGAGAGCGAGAGAAAGAGAGCGAGAGAGAAAGGTGCTTTGTTGATTAGAACAACACATGACAGCTCGCCCACATCCTTCCTCATGCCTGACTGTCTCTCATTATACATCAAACAAGTTCTCGGGCTGCCAACTGTAGCCCCGGATACAAAGCACTTATGTGTCTATCAAGACAATATTGTCACCAATCATTAGCACCTTGTAAGATCATACAAGGCCACAAACGTTGGATTCTTCTTCCATGAAGAGCTGTAAGTTAATAGGCAAGGCTTGCAATGCATACTTGTACTCAGAATGAAACAATATCACCCTGGCCTTATATGTTTAAGTCTCGAATGCTATTTCTGTGGAGGTCAAATATTATTTCACTGATTGCTTGGCAGAACATAGCTCTGGGCCAAGTCACTTATTCTTACTGCACCTTCTGGGATTTGGCTTTACTTGGAAACATCTGGTGTATATCATCTCTTTCTACCTCGTCATTACATATAAAACATCTTAAGTAGAAATACAGTTGACCTATAGCAGTAGGTTGCAATAACAATAGTGTTTTATGGTAATGTGTTCTGAGCCTGAAGGGTAGCTCTCCAGATGGACATAATAGGGAGTAAATGTTATGTGTACACTGTAGCCATCGACTAGAATCTTAAATGACAACATTAGAAGAATCTAGTTTATAGAGGCTGAAAAATGACTATGGCTTGATAAATGAGTCACACAGCTTAGAAATCCAGCAGCGGGCCAGGATGACTATCTCCTGCATCTACTCCGCTGCTCTCAACTCCACTAGGTGCTCCCCTCTATTCACAAAGTAGAATTACCTTTACAATATATTAAATATCTTGGGTCTAATCAAGAATTTCTGCACTTGGAATAGATGTATCATGGCAAGTGAAATGAAGTCTCATTTTTGCACTTCCTTCAAGGAATATCTATCTACCCATAACTTTTTGTACACATCATGTTCATGTAATTAACAAAGAACAACAAGTTCAGGTTTAGTAAAGATCGCATACTAAAAAGGAAGGAGGCCCCACAGCAAGAATCAAATTTGGCACCTAATTATAGTGCCACGTTTTGCCACCCAGAAAAGAAGCGCATGGTGTTTGTTTACTTGTTTGTTTCTCCCTCCACACTCTTTCCATTCATGGTGTTTGTTTGTTGTTTGTTTCTCCCTCCGCACTCTTTCCATGACCTTTGGGACAATTTCCTTGCTTGCTAACAATGCAGTTGTTTTGTAGAGGGGAGTAACCAGGGCCAGGCACCCTCTCACCAAAAGTCCCATAGCAGCTGCAAGGTCTTCCTCTATGGTCTGCCCTACACCATAGGAGCTGCTTTGGTGGCCTCTCTCTATGAGGCCCTGCCCTTAATTCACATTAGATCAGGTTAGATACTGAGCAGAACTCATTTTTCAAGATTTGTTTACCTGTCTGAGAAGTAGCAGCAACCACTGGTCAGCACAGAAAAAACAAACAGCTAATTGAGTTGATCACTATGTTAGCCAGCAGCTTCTTATGTTAGTACTGTTAGTTTTCTTAAAGTTCTAGTAACTTTTTTTTTAAATTCCTTTGAATTTTGAATGGGTTCTTAATGTGTAGGTAAAGAAAGCATATTAAACACAGCACTTTTTTTTCTTATGATTTAACCAATTAATGACCAGCCTATTTTAAAACTTAATGACCAAGCTATTTTTTACGTTTTTCCAAGAGCTATAACTTTTTTATTTTTGCGTCGACATAGCTGTTTTTTTGCGGTTCAAGTTGTATTTTTTAATAGCACCATTTTGGGGTACATATCATTTATTGATTAACTTTTATTAACTTTTTTGGGGGGGAATTGAAAAAAAACCTGAAATTTCACCAATCTTTTTTGCGTCCTAAATCTACGCCATTTACCGTGTGGTATAAATAACCCAATAACTTTATTCAGCGGGTTGTTAAGATTGCAACGATACCAAATTTGTATAGATTTTGTATTTTTTACTACTTTTACACAGTAAAAACCTTTTTAAAATTATTTGTTTTTTTGTCTCCATATTTGAAGAGCCATAACTTATTTATTGTTCTGCCGATGCAGTTGTATGAGGGCTTTTGTATTGCGGGACGACTTGTAGTTTTTATCGGTACCATTTTGGAGTAGATGCGACTTTTTGATCACTTTTTATCACATTTTTAATGCAGGATTCACAGAAAACAGCAATTTTTGCATTGTTTTTTATTTTATTTTTTTACGGCGTTCACCGTGCGGGTTAAATAATGTAATAGCTTTATACTTTTTTTGTTTCTTTTTTACTAGGCCCACCAGGGAACTTTAATATGCGATCATCCGATCGCTTTAATAATACACTGCAATACTTTTGTATTGCAGTGTATTACTGCCTGTCCGTGTAAAACGGACAGGCATCTGCTAGGTCATGACTCTGGCATAGCATAGCAGGCATTCACTACAGGCAGACCTGGGGGCCTTTATTAGGCCCCCGGCTGCCATAGAAGACACAGACACTCGGCGATCTTATCGCTGGGTGTCGGTGGGAAATAGAGGGAGCTCCCTCCCTCTTTCCAAAACAACTCAGATGCGGCCCTCGCTATTGAGCGCCGCATCTGAGGGGTTAAACGGTGAGATCGATACCTATATCGATCTCACCCGTTCGAGCAGGGATGCCCCCAGCTCTCGGCTACTTCTGGTAGCTGAGAGCAGGGAGATTTGACAGCTCCCTGCTCTGTTTATTTATTCTGATGCAGCACCGTGAAAAGGCGTATGCATCAGAATAAAGCCCATTAGTGGCCACCGTGAAAAGGCCTTATTGGCGGTCACTAACGGGTTAAATAGGACCTGTCACTTTAACTGACATGTCTATTTTAGTAAATTGTTTTATTCCCCATGAAGTAACAAAATCTTTTCTTAGAACTTGTTTCGTTCCTTTGTTATCCCTTGTTTCCTAGCAATTTATGAATAAATTGACCACTGGGTGTTACCAGTTGGGGGGGGGGGGGAGCAGTGTTACTACACAGACTGACAATGTCCAAGTAGTGCTGACAGAGCAAGACAGTGTAAGGACACACCACTTTGACAAATTGAACAGTAGCATCCATTTATCAATTTATTCATACATTTTTAAGAGATAATAGACGAATGGCACAAAACAAATTTCTAAGAAAATATGTTCCAGAATTGTTATTTAATGGGAATACAATTATTTACTAAAACAGACATGTCAGGAAACCTGACAGGTTCTCTTTAAAAGGTTAGGCATGGTCCCTAAGATCGATACCACATTAAAACAGTTATTAAATGACAAAGTTTGAACATCCTGCTTGCACTCTTAAAGGGTGTCTCAACTGGTCAACATTCCATAAATTATATTCAGCGTCGGACTAGCCTTTATCCGGCAGCTGAGCAGAGAGACATTGTCTCCCTGCCCCACTGCTTACACTTGTAGGCAGGGCCGCCCGGCTCATAATATTTAGCACCGGGGGGGGGGGGGGGGCCCTGGTGCTAGCGACTGCCACATTCAATTGTATCTGCATCCTCAGGACGTAGATACAATTAAATACAATAGGCTGCAGGCTACATTAGGCCTGCAGTCTATAAGGCGCTGGTAAGAATCCCTGCGCAGGCCGGCGTGATGTCACTGCATTACGCTGGCCTATACAAGGGTCCCGTCTTGGTGTCCCGAGGCTGTGGGGCAGCTCCGTCCATCGCAAGAACAGGGCTAGGTAAGTAAAAAAAACATCTGTTTGCGGGGCTGTGTGGCACTATGTACAAGGGGGGGGGGGTCTGTGTGGCACTATGTACAAGTGGGTGTCTGTGGCACTATGTACAAGGGGTGTCTTTATGGCACTGTCTACAGTGGGGGCTGTGTGGTACTGTCTACAATAGGGACTGTGTAGCACTGCCTACAGTGGAGGGCTGTGTGGCACTGTCTACAGTGGGGGCTGTGTGGCATTATCTACAGTGGCGGGCTGTGTGGCACTGTCTACAGTGGGGAGCTGTGTAGCACTACCTACAGTGTGGGGGACAGTGTGGCACGATATACAAGAGGAGGGCTGTGTGTGGCACTATCTACAAGAGGGGGGGGGGCTGTGTGGTACTATTATTGTGTGTGGCACCACCGAGGGGACATTATTTCCATCTGGGGCACTATAAATGGTGAGGTTTTTTTGTAGAGGGTGGGGAGGTGCTAGAAAAGCAAGAAGCCAAAGATGTTTGTGATGCAAATTCTGCAGAGTCAGGAGAAGGCGTGAAGGCAACTGTGCCGGATAAAGAAGAAAAGGAAAAGTAAGCGAATCCAATCTGAGAAGACGTCACCCGTGAGTTACTGGATTTCACTCTATTGTATTAAAGAAGTTTTCCATCTTAAACATTTATGGCATATCCACATGAAATGCCAAAAATGTCTTATAGATGCGGGTCCCAGCTCTGGGACCTGCACCTATATCAAGAATTGACCGCAGGATCCAGGTGGAGACTAGTAGAGGGAGGATCGCGCGTGCGCACAGTTCTCGATATTTAGTTGTATGGTTGTTATGGAAACAGCCGAGCAGCTCTTGCTCGGCTGTTTCCATAACTCCCATTGAACAGAATGGAGAGAGCTGCGTGCACGCGTGACCCTCTCTCCACGTGTCTCCGCCTGGATTCTGCAGCCAGTTCTAGATATAGGTGCGGGTCCCAGAGCTGAGAACTGCTTCTATCAGATATTTATTGAATTTCCTGTGGATACGCCATAAATGTCTAAGATGGGAAAACTCCTTTAAGTTATATGGTCTGCAGAGCGCTTGTGTAGGACTGGTGTCTACCACTATATGGTCACTATGTTGTGGTAATATTGGTCTTTGGTTTACTACACACGTTTTACTACACAGTTAAGAGTGGTTGCATTAATTCTATATAGCTGACAGGTGGGCCACAAGAATTATTTCCTCTGGTGGGTCCAAGGTACTTCAGTCCGACACTGACCATGTTGAGTCATATGAATGTCGTGAGGTGTCATCTCTATTAGCTAAATTGGATAGGCACTGGAATGAGCAGCTGCCATTCTGGCGGTTCCAGCACGACCATTTATAACAAAATCGCCAATTCAGTAAAGTGGCCACAGCAGTGAAAATTTCTCCCAGAGATATCACTTGGTTTTGAGAGAGGGTGTGCCATTGGGACAACTATTTTAACCCCTTCCCGACATTTGTCGTAAGTATACGTCATGCTTCCCGCAAAATGTCGTATTCATACGACAAATGCTTGGCACCGGCTCAGAGTTGGTGCCATCATCCCAGGATGTCAGCTGTATCTTACAGCTGACATCCTGCTGTAACAGCGAGGACCAAAGTTAGCTTCAATCTCCGTCATTAACCTCTTAAATGCAGCAGTCAAACGTTATCACTGCATTTAAGGTGTTTGCAGCTCATCGACACCCCAACAATGAAATCGCCGGGGTGTCGGTGGCTGCAATGGCATCCGGAGGCCTAATACTGGCCTCCCGGTGTGCCTAGCATGAAAAACTTCCAGCTCGCGCCCGGAGGCGGGGCCTGAAAGGCTTCCGTAGCCACCGGCAAGATGGCGCCGGCTTAGGAGATGAGCCAGCGTCATCAACGGTGGATATCAGCTGTATGTTACAGCTGACATCCATCTGTAATGACAGGAACTGGAGCTAGCTCCGATCCCTGCCATTAACCCCTCAGATGCAGCGAATGCATGCGATCGCTGCATCCTTGTGGTTGCTAGCAGATCGGCAGCTGTGCCCTGCAATCGCACGACTGCCGACTGCTATTATGACAACAAGAGACCTAACAATGGCCTCCTGTCTGCCATTACGGAAACCAATTAGGCCCCGCCCGGAGGCGAAGCCTTATCGGCTTGCTGTCAGTGAATGACTGACAGATCTAATACATTGCACTACGTAGGTAGCGCAATGTATTAGAAAAAAAAATCTGACAGTTGGACCTTCAAGTCCCCTTGTGGGACTAAAGTAAAGTGTAAAAAAAAGTGAAAAGAAAGCGAAAAAAAAGTTGTAAAAAATATAATAAAAGTAATAAAATAAAACACAATCGCCCTTTTTCCCTTATCAAGTCCTTTATTATTGAAAAAAAAAAATAAACCATACATATATGGTATCACCCCGACTGTAACGGCCTAAGCTTAAAAATATAATGTTATTTATTCCACGCGGTGAACGGCGTAAAAAAAAACCTTAAAAAATAATGCCAGAATTTCTGTTTTTTGGTCACTTTGCCCTACAAAAATTTTAATAAAAAGTGATCAAAAAGTCGCATGTATCCAAAAATGGTGCCTATAAAAACTATTACACAAGAAAAGGTTGCCTGCAAGCAACCAAGCCCAATTTCCCAACTACCAAAAATATAGTAAAATAAATAACCTTTATTCAGCTACGTATAGCTAGACAGACCACAAACAATGGGTTAAAATTATCACTACCTGATGGCCGGACGTAAACATATGTTCCCTGTGTTAACAGGCACATGTAGTAATTGACATAGGAGCACTAGTATCTTCCCTAGCCAGTTAGATTATTAAAGTAACTAATGTATGACAGTAAGTCCGGTCAGCGGTGAGTGTTTAAAATCTTAGCAGCCCCCCCGACATGTTTCGCTACCAAGTAGCGTCTTCAGGGGTACACGGTAGCCCCAAGCCATCATACAGCTCCGTCGACTAAAAAATTAAAAAGTTATGGTTCTCACAACTTGGCGACAGAAAAAATACATACTTTTTACAAAAGTAATTTTATTGTGCAAAAAGTTGTAAAATATAAAAAAGTGCTATAAATTAGGTATCGCCGGAATCGGACTGACCCGCAGACTAAAGTTAACATGTAATTTATAATGCATGGTGAACGCTGTATAAAAAAATCTTTAAAAAACTATGCCAGAATTGCTGTTTTTTGGTCACCTTGCCTCTCAAAAAATAGGATAAAAAGTGATCAAAAAGTCGCATGTATGCCAAAATGGTAGCAATAATAACTACAGCTCATCCCGCAAACAAAACAGCCCTTATACCACTACGTCTATGAAAAATAAAATGAGTTAAGGCTCCAATAAGTCAGGAAATAAAAAAAATATGCGGTTGTGCAGATCAGAGGGGAACATTTCGTCTGTTTCAAGAGGCGATTTATCGGGGCCCTAAAATTAGGGAACCAGGAAGGGGAGTGCCCAAACATATCTGCTAGAAGCGAAGGTGGCCGTATTATACCAGGACAACACTTCCTAGCAAAATTCCCCAAACTCCAAAGGTGCGGAGTGTGGACCAAAAGGGGGATAAGTAAAGACACCATTTATCAGTGCGACACCAGCCTGTGCAGAAAGGATTGGTTCACAGTGTAACACACATCTATGGATTATTTTATTTTTTACCCCATTATTATACCACCTGACTATGCCCCTGATAGACACTGCCCAGCTTACATATGCCCCGACATTATAAACGGAAACACCAGCAATAAACAAAATTACTACCAAGCAAAATCTACGCTTCAAAAGCCAAATGGCGATCCCAGCCATCTGAGCCCTACTGCGTGCTCAAACAGCAGTTTACTTCCACATATATGGCACCGCCATACCCGGTAGAACCCTTTTAACAATTTTTGGGGTGTGTGTCTACAGTGGCATAAGCTGGGCACGACATACTTGCCACTGAATTGGCATATCTGGGGAAAAATTTAAATTTTTACTTTGCATCATCCGCAGCGCATTCATTTATGGAAAAGAACTGTGGGGTGAAAATGCTCACTACACCCCTTAATAAATGCCTTGAGGGATGTAATTTCTAAAATGGGGTCACTTCTGGGGGGTTTCTTTTATTATTTCCCATCTGAGCCTCTGAAATTGTGAACCAATTCTGTGTAAATCGCCAAATTAGGCCTCAATTTTGCATGGTACTCTATCACTCCTGAGCCCTGTCATATGTCCAGGCAAAAGATTAGGGCCCCATGTAGGGTGATTCTAAAACCGGGAAACACGGCATAATAATTAGAGCGCTGTCTTGTTATAGTGGCACAAGCTGGTCACCACATATTGACATATATATGGAAAAATCCCATTTTCACTCTGCAATATCGAGTGCACACTAATTTATGCAAAACACCTGCGGGGTTAACATGCTCACTACACCCCCTAGGTGAATACCTTGAGGGGTGTAGTTTCCAAAATGGGATCACTTTTTGGGGGTTTCCAGTGTGTTGATCCCACAGGGGCTTTGCAAATGCTACATAGCGACCAGAAACCGATCCAGTAAAATCTGTACTCCGAAAGCCAAATGGCCCAAAAATGAGTTTATAACCACATATGGGGTATTGCCATACTCGGGAGAAATTGCTTAACAAATGTTGGGGTCCTTTTTCTACTTTATTTTTTGAGAAATGTAAAAATTTTGCGCTAAAACTACGTCTTATGGGGAAAAAAATTATTTTTATTTTCACTGCCCAACTCAAATAAAATCTATTAAACACCTGTGGGGTCAAAATGCTTCCTACACCCCTAGATTAATTCCTCAAGGAGTGTAATATCACAAATGGAATCCCTTTTGAGCTTTGCAAAAGCGACATGGTGTCAAGAAACCAATCCAGCAAAATCTGTGCTCCAAAAGCCAAATGCCGCTCTTTCTCTTCTGAGCCCTGCCATCTGCCCAAACAGCAGTTTATGACCACATATGGGGTATTGCCGTACTCCAGAGAAGTTGCTTTACAAATGGGTTATTTTTTTCCTATATTTGTTGAGAAAATGAAAAATTTGGAGCTAAAGCTATCTCTTATTGAAGAAAAGGGATTGTTTTTATTTTCACTGCCCAATTCTAATAAATTCTATGAAACACCTGTGGGGTCAAAATGATCACTACACCCATAGATAAATTCCTCAAGGGGTGTAGTTTCCTAAATGGAGTAACTTTTTGGGCGTTTTCACTGTTTTGGTCCCTCAGGTGATTTGCAAATTCGACATGGCCGCCGCAAACCATTCCTGCTAAATTTGAGCTCCAAAAGCCAAATGGCGCTCTTTCCCTTCTAAGCCCTGCCGTGTGTTCAAGAAGCCGTTTATTACTACATATGGGGTACTGTTTTACTCGGGAGAAATTGCTTTACAAATGTTGGGGTGCTTTTTCTGCTTTAGTCTGTAAAGGATCTGCCAGACACAGCTTCTGTGTCAACGCCCATAGGTAAGACGTTAGCTACCTTGTTTGTCAAACACATCCTGCATCTCCATGGGGTCCCTGTCAATATTGTTTCTGACAGAGGGGTACAATTTGTTTGTGATTATGTAATGATGGGGTAGGGAGACAGACAGGTGAGCCCTAATCTACCCGCCACTCAGTCCCTGCCTACTTGCAACGACCCGCCCTAGGCGACGGGGTACAACTGGGCGACGGTCCCTACACTCAATAGGTGCACGACAGACAAATAGACAAGGGTACAAAGAAGCCGGGGAAATGGGGAAGTTGCCCACGGGAACGCCGTGAGCAACAAGTGAGGTGAACGAGCCGAGTCAAACCAGGAGATGAGCGAGGTACAAAACGCAGAGCAGAAGAGTGGTCAGTAAAGCCAAGGTCAATAACAAGCAGAGGGTCAGTAGTTCAAGAAACTGCAGCAGGGCCAGGAAACCAGCAGAGAAGAATCACAAGCAAAGGAGGAACAGGAAAGGCAGGTATAAATAGACAGAGGGCGGAAGCTAGCTCCGTCTGGCCAGGCTGTGATAGGCTTTCCCACTCCTAAGCCTGCCATCCTGAGTGGTGGAAGATGGAGTCAGTCTCACAGACATAGAAGCAGGTGCAGACTGATTACCTATGGGCATTGACACAGAAGCTGTGTCTGGCAGATCCTTTACATAGTCCTTGTGGAAATTAGAAAAAATTTGCTAAACCTATATTTTCTTTGAAAGAATGTAGATTTTCATTTTCACGGCCTACTTCCAATAATGTCTGCAATAAACCTGTAGGGTAAACATGCTCACTATACTACTAGATAATTTCCTTAAGGGGTGTAGTTTGCCAAATGGGGTCACTTTTGGGGGATTTCCACTATTTTGGCACCGCAAGAGCCCTTCAAACCCGACATGGTGCCTAAAATATATTCTAATAAAAAGGAGGCCCAAAATCCACGAGGTGCTCCTTTGCTTCTGAGGCCGGTGCTTCAGTCCATTAGCATGCTAGGGCCACATATGGGATATTTCCTAAAACGGAAGAATCTGGGCAATAAATATTGAGTTGCGTTTCTCTGATAAAACTTTGTGTTACAAAAAAAAATGGATTAAAAATGAATTTCTGCAACAACAAAAAATTAAATAGGTAAAATTGGTTTAATTCCTGTGAAACGTCTAAAGGGTTAAGAAACTTTCTAAATGCTATTTAGAATACTATGAGGGGTGACGTTTTTAAAATAGGGTGACTTTTTGGAGGTTTCTAATATATAAGGCCCTGAAAGCCACTTCACAACTGAACTGGCCCCTGTAAAAATAGCTTTTTGAAATTTTCTTGAAAATGTGAGAAATTGCTGCTAATGTTCTAAGCCTTGTAACGTCATAGAAAAATAAAAGGATGTTCAAAAAACGATGTCAATCTAATGTAGACATGTGGGGGATGTTAATTAGTGACTATTATGTGTGATATAACTGCCTGTCTTACAAGCAGATACATTTAAATTTAGAAAAATTCTAATTTTTGCAATTTTTTTGCTAAATTTTGGTGTTTTTCACATTTAAATACTGAATGTATCGAGCAAATTTTGCCAGTAACATCAAGTCCAATGTGTCACGAGAAAACAGTCTCAGAATCGCTTGGATAGGTTAAAGCATTCCGAAGTTATTTCCACATAAAGTGAAACATGTCAGATTTGAAAAATGAGGCTCTGTCAGGAAGGTCAAAAGTGGCTAAAGAGGGAAGGGGTTAAATAAGCTTTATTTATCCCAGAAAACCAAGTTATCAAATATTATAAGTGGCTGAATATTCTACATGTATACCATAAAATGGCCCAATATTTTATCCTCTGTCAGGACGTTAGAAGCTATAACTACAAGTGTTTTATAAAAAGAATTTTATGTATATTTAGAAACATGTATGTTACCTTATATGTCTTCCACCGAGGAGAATTCCAGTATAGATAGTACGCTGCCAGAGGGTTACTCTCTTGAGCCTGTAGTTCCTATTACATTACTTCAATCTTCCGTATCTAACAGCCAGTCAGAATATTACTGCTCTTGTTTTTAATATAATCACTTAAGTGCAATGGGAATAGTCTGTATAAAATTGACACAGAGTGAAACCACTCCAAACAAACAATTTCAGTTTTGCATTGTGTAATTTATAAAATCAATGATCTGCTATGTAAATCTAGACATTAGGAGAAGAAGAGACAAGATTTCTTTAGGGCATTTCTGTATGCTACAATGTGAACAGCTGATGCACAATCAATAATGATGAAGTACATTAATGTACTAAACCACAACTATGCAGGTGTAGAATAACAAATTGTTTCCATAATGTATTCTCGAATTTCACAGAAAGACCTTAAGTACACATACAAATTACAGCTTATAGGATGTAGAATGTAAATTTTCTCATTCCTATGGACCATAGAATGTATAGTATGTATGATTTATTAAAATATTTTATAAGTAAATGTAAAAAATGTTTTAAAACCATTTAACATAATGCAAACTACTTATTGTGCTACATAAAATTGTAAAAATACTAAGTTGTCAACAGCCCAAGGCATGTGAATCTGTACCCTATATCTGTGAAAATCTTTTTATGGAGCCTTATTTCCGACATAAGAAATACTGAAATATGGCTCTGTATTTCAGCATCCATCCTCTTATATGAAATATGAGCATAAATAAGGATCCACCATAGGAAATTTGACTGTTGGCAAGAGTTAACTGCAACCTTTGAATGGCACAACACTAAAGATCAATAGTCCCATTTTAGTAGAAATCAGTGTAAATCCTGAAGTATTGTAATGGCCTTAAATCATAGACTACTTGGCATTTTACCACAGGAGATGCTAACTAGCCTGGAACTTACACAGAAAAAAAACCTCATTAAAGTAGACCATAAAAGATGACTCCTTTCGATATACCCTATTAGCACACAAGGACTTAAAGGGGTTTTCCACATTCTAACAACTGATGACCGGATAGGTGATTAGTACATTGATCAGTGCATGTCCAACACCTGGATGCTCCACCGATTCGCCACTCCGGCTGCCTCCGCACACCTGGACTATATTGCCAGAAGCAGATGGTCAAAGAATAGCGGCCGAGCTGCAGTACTGCAGCTCTGCTAATATTTAAGTGAATTGGAGCAGAGCTGCAGTACTGCCGAATGGCCGCTATACAGTGGTCGGAGTCATCTGCTTCCGGCTCCAACTACTGCATACCGTTCAAAACATCCGGTGCCTGGAGGCAACTGTTGTGGCGGATCGGTGCTGGGTCCGGGTATCGGACACGCACCGATCACATACTGATGACCTATCCGGGTTTCGGATTGCTGGTTCAACTTCAATCTGAGAAGGGTTGTATTCATGAGACAACCTCTTTAAATGTTGATAACTATCTAAATTCATAGCTGCTAATAGAGTCTAACAGAATGTCTGGTCTTTGGCAATTTGGGTTAAAAAAAACCTAATCCTATTTCTAACTGGCAAGGTACTAGAAAATCAATTCTGACTCAGCTTTTGCTAGTGTTAGACTTTCAGAAAACCTGGCACCAGTAGAGGATTATTCAGAATTATTCTACAAAATCAGCAAATGCTAAAGTAAAATCTGTTGCTAAAGCTGACCAAGCAATTGTCTAGGGAGAGTTTTAAGAGTTGTAAAGTCAGGGGTACAACACTTGCTGTCCCTTCTAAATACATAAAAGTAGATTTGATCTTCTACCTAATAAAACATAAAATAATGGAGAGATACACCCAGAACCCCCCAACCATGTGTCCATGTTATGAACCTCCAAGACTCTGTTCCAAAGAACAGTAATTCACATTTTAATAAGGTTCTTTACACAAATGGTAAATATATCACTAATGTACATTTACTAGATTAGCAATAATTGAGTATGACTGCAACATCAGACTGCACAGGGTTCATTTGTAGTCTGTTACCACGGAGATATATAGGTCTGCAAAACTGTTTAATCAAGACTATTTATTCAGCTGCTTACATGTACGTATCAGCCGTTAAGGGGAAATATGGAGCAGGCTCACGGACTTAGCGGGTGGCGGCTGTGTAATACAGAAGACACCTCACTGCAACGGGTGGAGCCATTTGATTCCACCTTTTTAACCCCTTAGATGCTGCAGTCAAGCAGGGCTTCATAGGAGACTAAGAAACACGATATTCTGCAATACATTAGTATTGCAGAATATCATATAAGCAATCCAATGATCGCTGGTTCAAAGTAAAAAAACAGTAATAAAAAATAAAAGTTAACATAAGTGGTATCGCCACGTCTGTTAAATAACATTACAATAGAATGTTATTTAACCCGCTCAGTGAATGCTGTAAAAAAAAGTAAAACACCCAAATTTCTGTTTTTTGGTCACGCGGCTTCCAAAAAAAATGGAATAAAAAGTGATCAAAAAGTCGCATCTACCCCAAAATGGTACCAATAAAAACTACAATCTCGCCCTGCAAAAAAGAAGCCCTCACATCACTCAATTGACAAAAAAAAAATAATTTATGGATCTCAGAATATGGCGCACAAAACTATATATTTTTTTAGCAAATATTTTTTTATTTATAAAAGTGGTTAAACATGAAAAAAATATACAAACTTAGTATCAGTGTAATAATACCAACCTGTAGAATATAGTGAACAAGTAGTCTTTACTGCTTGATGGATGCCGTAAAAACAAAACCCCCACAAAAATGGCGTAAGCACTGTTTTTTATCCATTTCACCCCACAAATAATTTTCTTTCCGTTTCCCAGTACATTATGTGGTACATTAACTGCTGCAATGAAAAACTACAACTTGTCTTGCAAAAAAAATAAATTGGCCATGTCCTTAAGGCTGGGTTCACACGACCTATTTTCAGACGTAAACGAGGCGTATTATGCCTAGTTTTACGTCTGAAAATAGGGCTACAATACGTCGGCAAACATCTGGCCATTCATTTGAATGGGTTTGCCGACGTACTGTGCAGACGACCTGTTATTTATGCGTTGTCGTTTGACAGGTGTCAAACGACGACGCGTAAAAATACAGCCTCGTCAAAAGAAGTGCAGGACACTTCTTTGGACGTTTTTGGAGCTGTTTTCTCATAGACTCCAATGAAAACAGCTCCAAAAACGGACGTAAAAAACGCCGCAAAAAATGCGAGTTGGTCAAAAAACGTCTGAAAAGCAGGGTCTGTTTTCCCTTGAAAACAGCTCTGGATTTTCAGACGTTTTTGGTCACTACGTGTGCACATACCCTAAGGGATTAATTTTTTTATTAAGAAGTGGATTTTTCTCTCCGTGACAAAGCTATTCTTAAATATGTTGTCAACACTATAGGGCATCTGTCTATTGAAACTCAATATAGAATCTACTGAATCCGTCCTATCTGATTTCATATAACTAATAAAACATGTTGTAATTGCTGCAAGCAGTTTTTCTAAAGTATTCAACAATTTACTCTAATTAATTTCTTTGTTTTTGTGTTTGTCGTGTCTAATGTACAAGAAGAAAGTGACGATTGCTCAGTTGGCGTCTGGATAGTTAGAAAAACGGGAGGCGGGAGTAATTGGTTCTCCTTTGAAAGGGGGAAATTGAGACTGAAAAACTTAATAAAAGTTAATGTGCTGTGTTACTAACCTGAGAACAATATAAATGAGTTAATTGAAAGTTCCCAATCGGAAAACTACCATGCGACTGGCCCTCCCTCCTCCTTACAGCTGTTTTTCTGGAACGTCTCATACAATCACGGTTCATGTACCTTGATTTGTCAGATTGTATTGATATGTACCTTGGAACAAGTGTCTTCTGCCGGAAGTCTTTTTAATGACATGCAATGTAGAATGACATTGATCCATTGATCAAACACGTGTTTTTTTAATAAGGTTTCATTGCAAGAAATAGAAAAAATTATGTAGTTGAAATCTATTTCACGGAAACAAAAGTTCTGCAGACTGCACTTTTGCTTCCGTTAAAAAAACCCGAAACCTAGAAAACGGAGAAAAATGGAAAGCAACTGAAACAAAAGAATTACCATTGAAATCAATGGTAATTCCAACGGAACCGTTGCTTTCCGTTTAATCTTCAATCCTCTCTTCCTCTGACGGAAGAGAGGTAGACGTATACTAACGTTAGTGTGAAAGAGGCCTTATATAGACCAAATATTCTGTGACAGATTTTTAGTTCCATCATATACTTTGCGTTGCGTCCATCTTCACACTTTGTGTCTCCCTTATTTCCCCATAGATTGTAAGCTCCTGAGAGCAGGGTCCTCACTCCTTTTCTTTGAATTGTAAATTAGTTTTGTCAATATGTAATGTCTGATATTGTCTGTACGATGTACCCCCTGAGTTGTAAAGTGCTGCGGAATATGTTGGTGCTATATACATAAACATTATTATTATATTCTTTGAGGGCACCACCCCTTTAGTAGACCATTTTTTAATACATTTTTGGGTGGTTGTTTCAAAGAGATTTAGTTGTATTTAGTTCTCTCAGACAGCAGTGAAAGGGGAAATAAGTTCTTGTAGCTTTTTAGACTCACCCAGAAGTTTAAATTTAGCTGTAGACTAAAGCATTAAAGCACTCAATTATTGTCCTTAAAGCGGTTGATTTATAGTTTTGATTATATTTGGCCATGTTACAGGAGATAAAATAACCTTAATTTTTTTTTTATTACACATTTCGTCATCTCTTATTTTTAATGCTTCTCCTGGCTGGCCGCAAGTAAACATTATGGCTATGGCTCAGCATTCACTTGGCGCCACCTCTCCACATATATTGTACAGAGAACTGCTCCGTACAGAGGAAACTTTATGTCATCATGGGTATTTCTTCAGTGTCAGATCTATTACTATTATCAACCATGTGACAAGGGGGGAGCCATACACGTGTTGTGCCATAGCCACAAGTTTTAGATAGGGCCATGGTCAGCCAAGAGGGACATTAGAAATAAAGGGGACAGAATTCTAATGAAAAACATTTATACAGTTGTTTTATCCCCTGTAACATGACCAGTTTTATATATATATATATATATATATATATATATATATATATATATATATATATATATATATATATATATATATATTAGAACTCCAAATACATTGGGACGTATGAGAAGAAAAAGACAGAAAAAGGAGGAAAAAAGGGGGAGGAGGGAGAAAGAAAAAAGTCCTCACTTGAACCAAAATCTCAAAAATAATAGGTCTTCTATTATGTTTCAGTCCATTAAAAATAATTTTCATGTGGTTAGCGTGATCATCCCTATCATGCCACCATTTGCAATGCATATTCATATTTACCTCATCAGAATTGCAGGGATTTGTGCAATTCCTGGTATTTCCCTCGTGTTTTACTTCAATCTAGTGTGGCCAGGACTATGTCCTAGAATGCATCAGCTTGCAGGAAGCTGTTCTTCATATAGGTTTAATAGGACAGGTCATCAATATCAGATGGGTGGTGGTCTGACTCCCGGCAACCCCACAGATCAGCGGATTAAAGGGGACGCTCTGGGGAGCGCTTTGAACCTATTCATTGCTTACCGGACTCAGCTCCGTACAACCAGTAGGTACTGTAAGTGAATGTATGGAGCTGTGCCTGGTAAGCAATGAAGATGCTGCATCACTCACTGGAGCGGCGGGGACCCTTTAATCAGTGAATTGGAGGGGATAGGTCATTAATATAAATGTCAGAAAAACTCTTAATTCTGAAGACAGCAGTGAACATGATTAGTCAGGAATAATCTTTGGCAGAGTTACTGTAGGTCAATCAGCGTAGTTATTCCCTGAACATCCCATGACTAATGTGTATGTCCACCACTTTAATGAACAGTCAGTAGATCTAAATTCTTCTTGCTCATAGTTTAGAAGTCACTGCAAAAATGGTCGGAAATATTATGCAAATGAGTGTTCATTTTGGTAAATTATTGGTATAATTTAGATTTTTTTTAGGGACAGAGATGCAGTTATTTAAAATAGATATTTTTTCTATTATGCACAAAAGTTCTGTGTGATAAAATAACATTTACACAGAAAATACATTTTGCCCGCTGCCACAAGCTGTAATAGGACAATAATAAAGAACACTGCAGGCTTCTCAATAACCTCCTCACGTCTCTACCAATTTCTATCCTTTCTGCTAAGAGGGATGAGTGGTCTCCATAGCAGCATTTTAAATACAGCAATATGCAGAAAGTGCAGCGAAGGTGTTCTCTTAAATATCATCATTTCCCATACCTGCGAGCCAGATAGAGAACAGAGAAGTAATCTACAGTATACCAGACAGTTCTTCTATTTAGAAACTAGGCACAAATAATAACATCTACTGTGATTAACTACAAGCGAGATACAAATATGTAACAAATTAAAAGCGGTAATAAAGCAAATAAATGAATGAACTCCAAACTTCATGGTTGTGCAGAATATTCAGTCAATATTCAGTACATTTATACATAGAATCACCAGATAGAGACATGTGACACACTAAAATGTACCTTCAACTTTAGGACGTTCTTTTCAGAATATTTTAGCGAATTGCTTAATTATTAGTGACATTAAATTAGGAAGTTGTTCTATAAGCATTTCCTAGTAGATTTAAAAAAGTACATGCGAAGGTGGAGGTCGCAGTTAAGATCTTGTATATACTGTACATAGAATTTAAAGGGAATCTGTCCGATAATTTTGGCCTTCCAGACTGGTACCAGCGTACGGTAGGTTTTTTGAAAGCATGTGCCCACATACCTTATGATTTCTTCCTAATACCTTGTTTGCTCAGGCAATTGATTTTATTGAAATATGCAAATTAGGTTGGAAGTGCCACTCAGGCAGTCAATTTCCCCGCAAGTGCTCCAGTTCTCAGAATCTAAGCCTTCCCAACTCCTTCCCCCGGATCATGATTGATGTCACCACATCATGCAAACATCACAGTTCTCTTCAAGTCTCGCACATGCTCCTCTCCGATTTTGCCCGGCATATTCTCTTCATTTCTTGTAATGTCATCAAAGGCCTAATGCGCGTTCACTGTGACGTCAGCCATACCCCCAAAATAATCGACTCACTGCCGGAGAAGTGGCACTTTCAACCTCATTTGCATATTGCAATAAAGATAATTATCTCAGCAAACAAGTTAGTAGGAAGACATTGAAAAGTATGTGGGCACATGCTTTAAAAAGACCTACCAAATGTTGGATCCAGTTTGGTAGGCTAAAATGATCTGACAGATTACCCTACTGTCAAACCTCTGGCTGCCTGCAGCTACCACTAGCGGGAGCTTATCGGTTTACCGTATACTAATTTATCATTGAGTTTAATGTATAAATTGTATACAATTAGCTTCCAAGCTGCTTGGAGTGGTTGCTGTAGGCAGCCAGAATTTTGTCATTTAATATGAAGGGAATTTGGAGCTTTGTATCAGAAAAATCCCTTTTATAATATGGAATTATCTAGCGCAGGGCCAAACAAATGGTATTCAAGGATGATGCTTTTAGTTAAGATTTGTAACAACTCTTGAACATATTGGGAATTATGTAGAGAAAATACCTATGACATATCAACATAAATAATAACAGAATGAATTTGACTCTTTAACCTTTATGATAAGGTTCTTATATTACCTAAATCCCATTTCACCCCATCGCCAATTGAGATCAAACTAGATCTTTGCTATACAGATCCTTAACATTTTCATAACATAGATCATTGCATTTACCACTAAGGGCATGACAAGACGTGGCATATTTCTTCCGCCACTGTCCGCATCAATGGCGCACATAATCTGCGTTGCAGTTTCTGTTGCGGCTTTGCCTAAAATGGGCATTAAATTGATGCGGACTAGCCGTTGCGTATTGAGGTGAAAGTACTTCCCTTCTCTCTATCAGTGCAGGATAGAGAGAAGGGACAGCCCTTTCCCTAGTAAAAGTAAAAGAAATTCATACTTACCCGGCCGTTGTCTTGGTGACGCGTCCCTCTTTCAACATCCAGCCCGACCTCCCTGGATGACACGTCAGTCCATGTGACCGCTGCAGCCTGTGATTAGCCTGAGATTTGCTGCAGCCGTCACTTGGACTGAAACGTCATCCCGGGAGGCCGGACTGGAGGAAGAAGCAGGGAGTTCTCGGTAAGTAGGAACTTCTATTTTTTTTACAGGTTGATGTATATTGTGATCGGAAGTCACTGTCCAGGGTGCTGAAACAGTTACTGCCGATCGTTGAACTCTTTCAGCACCCTGGACAGTGACTATCTCCTGACGTTGCCTAGCAACGCTCCCGTAATTACAAGTGCACACACGTAGTCACCCGTAATTACAGGAGCCCCATTGACTTCTATGGGCCTGCCCGTGCTGTAATAACGGCCAGTGGTTACGGGCGTTTTTACGTTTGTGTGCATGGGGCTTCAGTCTGGCTGTAGACCTAGAAATACATAGGTCCAGCCAGAATGAAGAAATGTCACGGTAGTAAAACAAATACGCTACACAACACACATAACATCTGCGGACTTCATTGCGGAATTTTGACTCTCCATCGAAGTCAATGGAGAAATTCCGCAATGAGTCCGCAACAAGTCCGCTACACGTCCGCAAAAACCAGTGTATGCTGCGGACACCAAATTCCGCACCGCAGCCTATGGTCTGCAGTGGAGTTTTCCACAACGTGTAAAAGAACACAACTAAAAAGCTGTGGAAAGCAATGGAGAAACGTGTACGCTGCGGATTTCCGCAGCGGACTGTCCGCAGCGGAATTCCAGAGCAATTCCGCCACGTCTGGTCATGCCCTAAGGGACCACAGAGGTTGATAAAGTACCAGTTTCATGTTTTTACAGTGACCTCAAGTATTGTTTCACAGTTTATATGCAAGTACTGTATGCAAATAATTATTTGCCTTTAAATGCCTGTTACTTGTTAGAAAACCTAAGATATACTGTATATGGTGCAAATGAATAGTATTAATTTTCACACACTGTACATATATCCGTAACTTTCCATATGTTATGGAAAGAGATTTAAATGACTGTCGTAGCATGGAGGGTAATTTCGACCTTGAGGTAGCCTGCCTCTAATTGCTATAATACAATATGTGCAAATCTGTGCACAAACTGCCGAGCTGTCTGTTCTGCAATTGCCAAGCTCTAATTAATCGGCAGGCTATGAACACCAGTGGTATGGAGGTGGGATGGTGGGCTGGAATGACTACCAAATTCTTTCACATGGTGATCCAGCATGCTTTTTTATTATTGAAGTGACAGAATGTTGACTTGCGAACATAAGCCCTTAATTATAGATTTCCATTCAAAATAGTCCCATTTATTTTTTCTGCGTTCAGTAGCATTTGAAATCATTAATTAATAGTAACCCTTTAACTACATACCTTTGATTAAATAGTTCTATCATTAGCTATACATACACAAATACACAATGTAACACACAAACATACATACGATGGAAGTGTAATATATATATATATATATATATATATATATATGCTCTATACCATCTTAATATTGTATTGCAGTACTTTTAGCCATTGCAACAAGTTCAATTAGTTAGAACAAGGGATTAACAAAAATAAGAAAAGAGACATGATGGACCATGGTAACCCCAATACCATGCAGTAGATCATTTCAGATGAACAGGTGGACTGATATCTGATAAGAAGGGTAGCCTACTGCTTAGAATTTTTTTGTCAAGGTTGTAGAACCATCCCATGAGAATCATAGAGTAGGCACTGAAAATTATATGGCTTGACTGGATATATTTACATTCATGATAAGATGCCCTTAAGGCCTCATGCACACGGCCACATGATCCCATACTGTACCTCCATTTGCCCTTCATTTCTTATGAAGGCATATGAAGGTTTTTTTTTTTAGGATTCATATGGAATCCAACAACAAATGTAATTTGTGCCATCTTTCACTGGATATCGTATTATGGGATATTCTCCTCTAGATTCAATGTAATACACAATATGGTGCTGTTTAGAGGCACCATATGGCTGTTCATGACTAAATGTAACCATCTCCTACGATGTCTGAATCTTTAGCATGGGTTAGAAGTGCATTCTCTAGTTCTCTTCTATATGTTGGAAGGAACATAGCAGGTTTTTCAAGATTCACAAAATTCTGGCCTGAGTGGTTAACATGTTTTAAAGTCTATGTTCAACTGTGCGACCAATTTTTTATCACTCCAAATCATCTATGCTGTGTTGAATATACCTATCCTACTATTTTGTGTGTACATCTTCTATGCAGTCCTATGTGTTTTCACAGTTAGGGTATGTTCACACAACCTATTTTCAGGCATAATTCGGGCATTTTACGCCTGGAATTACGCCTCAAAAGACGGCTCCATTACGCCTGCAAACATCTGCCCATTGCTTGCAATGGGTTTTACGATGTTCTGTTCAGACGAAGTGTAATTTTACGCGTCGCTGTCAAAAGACGGCGCGTAAAAAGAAGTCTGTCACTGCAGTCATGTGTTGCTTCTATCTGTCCCCTACTTCTTATAACCTACCGATTACACATTAGCAAGAAGTAAGGGACAGATGGAAGGAAGTATGTCTGCAGGATCAGACTATCGTAGTCTGTAACCATGGAAACACATAGGTCTCCATAGGAACTGTAACCACAAAATGGTAGAATATTTATTTTCAAAACTTTTGCAGTGCCGATTATTTATTTGACATGCAGTGGATCAACAACATAAAATTGGTTGCAATGGTGGACATTGCATATAAGGTAGACTGTTACCATCAGGTAAGGGAGCAGATCGCTATTAAGAAACTATATTGTATACTACATTACAATGCTCAGTCTTTACTAACTCAAAACAAGCATTTCCAGTTTTGTTAAATGGGAATTCTTATTCAACTTTGTGCATGTTATATAAACTTTTCTCAATACTGCACTTTAAAGGTCGGCTCAGAACCTGTAAAACATTTTATATAAAGCTGGAATTACAGCAATTTGGCTATTTACCCTTTTATAAATGTTATACTGTTATGCAAAAGTTTAATACACATTAATTTTATTACCATTCAGGCACTCTGGAGAAATTTCCATATAATGTACAGCAGTTATATGGTCTTCATAAGTTATTTCATTTACTTGTCAGTTTTTTTCACTCCCTGTCATTAACTTACATAGTACTTACCTTAATTTCAACTCCATAACCAGAATACACATAGATTGTGTAACTGCAGTCAAGACCAGTGTTATATGGAGCAGTTCTATAAACCGGAGACAGGAGAACACCCTCAGGAGCAGTAAAATTTTTACTGCAAGATTCTGTAAGAAAGAAGAGAGTAGATTACAATCTCGTGCCTCATGGTTTCTCATTTCTTTTTCCAAATGGTAATTGTAATAACACGTCTGATGGTCACGTATATAATAATGTAGGGCTGCAGGTAAACCTATGGAATAATTTTAAAACTACTGAGTTAAAAAAAAACACTTCCATGGGCGACCGTGTAAGAGAAGAGCATCCCAAACCTCTATGATGTCCATATGCCACAATAGGAAAATCGAATTATATTTATTATTATTTCATCTTTGCCCAAAAAAGTTGTCGGGGAATAATTTGTGCTAATTGTAATGTGCTTTGGGATATGCTGAATGTCTTACTTATATGGCAATGTAAACATTTCTGTGCCAACAAAGGAGTCATTTTTTTTTACTTTTTCTGTTTTATTCCACTGACAAACAAGAAACATATACTGTATGGATCTTATATAATTAATTTGTTATGAGTAACAATAGGCAGTATAAAATAATGGATTGCAAGGGGTACTAATTACAATATTTTATCTGCAATTGTTTGAAGGTGCTACAATTGTGTAATTCATTTTGTGTGTTATTAGGGCTTTTGGAAATTGGAAGTCGCAGCTTAGGTTAACCTTATTCCAATCCCCCATGGGAAGTACCTGTGGTTTCCCCTCTGCAAAGTCGCTGAAAGTTTAACAAACAAAGGAGGTGGAGAATTAGCTGAAGGTCACATTTGCCTTCACTACATTAAGGGATGGAGTATTGCCGATAACAAGTGCAGGACCTCCCTGGAATAGTAAGTACTGTATGTTGCCATGAATAAGTACTAGTGTAGGTTCCCATTGTAATGGAGCCCTATCTCCTGTCCGCACAAAAGGGGTCAGTGGTAATATCACTTTACGGCACACCTGCAGTCAGGATCCTCACTCCGCTCCTCTTATACACACAATTCAGCAATAGATTGTAGCAGGACATACACAGGGAAACACCTTATTTCGGGCTTAAACTTGGAATAAACGTGATGTAAGTTGTTCATTTGGACACGATAAGGTCCTTTTATTCTCTACTTTGTTTTTGTTGATTTTGTTAAAGCCAAGAACGCTGAGTTCTTCTTCTCATGCCCCGTCACCTTGCTGCAATGTTTCAGGAGACTCTGGTCCCTTACTCATACACACCTTGTCCATCACTTGCCAAACAATATATAAACAAAGTTAGAGACTATGGGGCCGGTTTACAATTCAAAATACGCCATGTATTAACTGTTTTAGACACTTCGCGTGTCTAACTTGACAAGGTGGCATGGCTTAGTGGGAAGGGGACTTATCTAATGGAAAGGGGTATGTTTTAAAATTCGACACCATGTGCCAAAATTTTGGCACCAAAAAAACTGGCGTAAGCTAAACCAACTAGTAGGTGGTATAAGGAAGAGAGCAATGTCTAGCAAGATGCGCCAATTTACCATACAGCTTGCACTACATTCATAAATTTGGAACCTTTTCTGATTGTCTTGTCCAAGTTTACGCTTAAACCTTCGACAGTATTAGTAAATCTGCCTCGTTATATTTGTGGTCACATTGAAGCGATATTTCTTGAATTACCTTGTACTGGCACTGTCATGGTCACAGTTGTGGTAATAATGGTGCTGGTGGTAGTTTCCTCTTCTTCTTCATTCAATGTAACTGGAGATGATGATTTGTTGGATATAGTCTTTTGAGTATCTTTCCTATCTGCTGCAATTCTGTTGGTGCTTTCAGTTGCCCCAGATGTGAAAATACTTTCTTGTGTGGTAGCAGGAAAGTGAGAATGAGCAATTGATAAAGGTTCGACGTGTCTTAAATCTTGTTGGGATGCATAATAAATATTACCCTTCCCTGTCTGGAGTACAACATGAGAATCCAAAGTTGGCAGTGAATCCAGGACTGGGACTGATGATACAGTTTCCTGCATCTCTCTCCCATTTTCAGTAACAATAGAAGTGGTGTCCATTATCATTGTGGATGGGTTAAGAGGAATTGTAGGTGTAGAAGAATCATCATATGATGTTGGTAAATGGTCTGCATGCGCCAGATTAACCCTTGTTTTCAGTGTAGTCAATCTGTCTTTCAAATCCTTATCATCCTGTTTGGTTCTGGTAAAGTAAGATGGTAAATGCCGGAAGTCTTTTTTCATGATACTCTCATGAAGAATCCCCTCTAAAAGTGGGTGGTGGTTCAACAATGTCATAGTAGGTGCTGTTGTGACGAAAGGCACCTCTCCTTCTAGATCTTCTAATTGGGTGGTGGACGTTGAATCTTGCTTTGGAGCCCATTTTCCAGTTGGCTTATTGCTGATTTCATTTTTCACGCCAAAACTCAAACCTAGAGATAAAATAGAAAAGGAATTAGTGATGAAAGTTGTAAAGAAAACCTCTAAATGAAATAGAACATGTATCTTACATACAAACAAAATCACAATATGGAGGGTTCTTGTAGGTCAAAATGTACATATGAAAACATAAACATAAAACCCACGTATACCTTTCTTATCCAAGCTACAAAATATAAGATCATGTAGGTATTATAAAGAACAGAAAGAAAGTTTACAGCAGCAACATTTCCGAGTTTAGACTAAAGCTACTGTACTTCTTTCTTTGACCTAAAATAAGCTGTGGTAATATGTGACATTTGACATAAGATGGAATCCAACACTGAAGAGAAAACTATTTTCAACTTGTTCCAGGGCAGTTTCTTAAAAATGAAATGAGTATTCTTTTACTTTCGCCTGCTGCGCCTGAAGGATGAAAAGAAAGTTCCTTTAGACATGACCCCAATCAAGGCAAAAGAGAAAAATCTATTTCCAGTGGCTGCAACTTAACAAAAACTGAAGGGATCAATGTCGATGGTGGTGAACATGTCAATATAAGATGGATCAAGCATCTCTCATCTCCAAATCTGAAGGTATATAAGACCTCTCACGTAATAACTATATGACATTGTCCTTAGTTGTTATGGCCACATAAAAAATCAACACATATGCATTACATTATGCATATTCATGGTAATATTTTGGTTATCGCATAAGTCAGGGAAAAATATGGTATGATCCTGAATATGGTGTGAATATATTTCCCTGACTTAAATTTTTATTTTTGTAAATGTTATATTTCTATTTACAAGAGTAAAATAATGGACATTTTTTTCCACCATCCAATTGCCCAGTGGAAGAAAACAAACGCACCATTACATTCCTGTTCCGTGGAACTTTGTCATCAATGCACATGGAGTTTTAAAGGACAACTCCACCAATTCAAGACACTTTGTTTAAACCTGGACCACAAGATTTTTGACACTCTAAGGGTATATTCCTATGAGGATGCAATCCTTTTTTTTACCATGCATAATTTTTTTTTAGAGAGCATATGGAAAACATCTGCCTGCTAGAAACAGAAGGACTATATAATCTATTCCCAAAAGATCTATATCCATAGTAAGTAGATTATGAAAGAAAAATACTATACATTCACTGCTTAGCAACATGTTTGGTTGTCAATATTAGTCTTTAACATGTATGGCAAGCCACATTTAATTATTTTAACCTCGTCTTGTTTGATGGTTGTCAGATCTGAATATATACTAAATATATACTGAAACTGAAGAATAGTAGGTACAGTATATATTAAATTGAAAATTTGCGTATAATTCTGGAACAGCTGCATAGTGATACCTGGATAAATTTAGAAAGTTCATGTACCTGTAAGAGGATGGGAAGTGAATGACAGAAGTATGTGTAAACTCAGTTTTCAAAATGGCTACATTTTGTCTTAAAGGCTGTGTACATCTTTAAAATAATTTTTTGTTTAAATAAAAATGTCTATCAGTGTGTTTGGTGCAACTTTCAAAATACTTTTCATAAAAAATAATTGTAACTTTTTGTGATACAGCTGTTTTGTATTTTGTATGCAAAGCAGCTGTATCGTGCGCTAAGACCTGAATCCGTCAGGTCCACGGAACTGACGGGTTCAGTGTCAGCGTGTCTCTGACACACAGGATCAAGCTGTTATCGATCACATCTAAGTTCATAACTTAGATATGATCGATAACAGGTGGATCCTGCGTGTCAGAGCCACGCAGAAACCACTGTCCCTGAACCCGTCAGTCCCACTGACCTGACGGATTCAGGTCTCAGCACAAGATACAGCTGCTGTATATTCAGGATACAAAGCAGCTGTATCTGAAAAATAATATTTAACACAAAGTAATTAGAAAGTTGCACCAAAAACACACTGATACACTGTTTTATCAAAGGTGTAACGAGCCAGAAAATTCTGAGCTATGATCAAAGTAAAGTTATGTTTCTAAATGCCATTTCAAGACTAATTGGTCATAGAAAGAACTCGCATATTATCACTTGTGCCAAGAAATCTTATCCACTACTGAACAGATAATGTAAGGAGCGTGCAGTACATAAGAAGATTGCACTACAAGCTTTGCCTTAATGAATGATTCACCTCTGCAAATTCAGAAATCCATTTTACTGATGAACATTCTTCTTCACCACTATTCTCCTGTACTAGCACGGTAATTAATAAATGTATTCATCATCTATTCTGACCTTTCTTCCAAATTTACTGAATCTTCCCTAATCATTTTCACTTGTTCGCTAGTGTTTATCAACATTTCATCTTATTTCTCCCCTCCTCTCACAGACTTGCTCATCTGCTTCACTACAAGGGAGTGTCAGAAATGAGAGTGTTATTATTTTCTCTCATAATAAGTTCCGGGCTAAATGAGCCAGAATGTTAAAGCATTTCTAGAAGTAAGCCTTCAAGGTAAGAGATGCCAACCTGTGACTCTCTGCTGCTGAAGTACTACAACCATCATCAGGCTCTCCATGGTAAAACAGATATGAGCTTCTAGCTAATAAGCTAATCTATATATATATATATATATATATATATATATATATATATATATATATATATAAATGAATTTCTGTTGTCTGTTGCATGTTCTTTAGACACCAAATTTGGCACATAGGTAGTATATCAGGTGTTCAGGAAGGTTTATGTAAAGTCCAGACATTGCTGCTGTTCTCTGTTATCAGCCATTATCACATGATCACAATCCAATACTATAAAAGGGAATACAGACATTCGCTCTTAGGCTGGGTTTACACGAGCACATTAACGTCTGTAATGGACGGACGTATTTCGGCCGGAAGTCCCGGACTCCTAGCATCGTAGTTATGTACGACGCTAGGAGTCCCTGCCTCTCCGTGGATCTACTGTCCCATACTGAAAACATGATTACAGTACGGGACAGTTGTCCTGCAGAGAGGCAGGGACTCCTAGCATCGTACATAACTATGATGCTAGGAGCCCGGCTCCCTGCACTGAGTTCGGTCCGGGACTTCCGGCCGAAATATGTCCGTCCATTACGGACGTTAATGTGCTCGTGTGAACCCAGCCTTTTAGTAAAGATGTTTTTATCTGGCAGTAGTACAAATAATTCTAGGTGGGAAGGTACAGGGGAGCAGTTACCCATAGCAACCAATCAGATTACTGATGGCCAGGACTAAAGCTGCATTACTAGCTGCAGAGAATCCTCTTGCCCAACTGCAAGCTGATCAAGAGCGTCATACTGCTGCTCAAGCTGCTGAAACTCCTCAGCAAACTCTGGCTTTCTCAGCAACAGACCAGACAGGTGGCTCTCAGAAGCGCAGAGACTTCTGCCTAAACTCAGGCCAGAAAGCAAGCTGATAGAGCACATCATGTTCAGCGTGCTAATGAGTGGGCTTTAATGTATGATGCTGTTTTCAATTATGATCCAACCATAGTCTATGGCTAACTGGTAATAAAACTGCCAATGTCGTTAATCAACAGGCTCTGTCACAGACTTATGACTCAATTTCCTACCAGTTTAGCTGATAGGTATTTAGGAAGTTAAAATTTAAATAAATAGTGGGTATATAGGGCTACTAGCGATTTCCCCGTAAACCAAGAAAATATGAGGGCATGGATTGGCCTCCTGGGCAACCTTGGAACAAATCCAATGAACAAACAAACAGACAGACCAACACGTTATACCCGGGCAGCGCCGGGTACTTTTTATATGGTTAAAAACATATGTTACATCTGTCGTTCATATTCAATGGAACCAATCATTTTGTGACCACAGCACATTGTCGGATTTGAATCTACAAAATTGAAAAAGAGAATTCCCCCCTACCCCAGTGTGCCGATCCACCAGTAAGACATGGATGCGAACGAACATGGTCCAATATATGTATTATACTAGACAGCAGAGAACACTGTTATTTTTTTAATGTAGTGGTGAGTCCACTTGCCTGCATGGCCACATATGGTATTCCCATTCCTGAATATGTCATATGTGGAGATTATTCATCCAGTGTTCAGTGCAGGGACTGGTGCTAATTTCGGAGCATTCTGATATGGCAAATGCAGAGTTTTAGGGGTCATAAGACTTTAGACTGCCATTTATAGTATCCATTAATATGTGAATGGGACTCATAAAACAGCGAACAGTCTGTTGGTTTGGTGATAGGAGTTCTACTGGGAATATGAATTGTCCTGGCTGCCCCACTGTATTATCAGAACAAACATATTTAGAAAGAGCAATTCCCATAATAAGACTATATTTGAAAATTAGAACCTGTGCAGATCCCTTATATATTAGTGTAGGTTTACCAAAGGTAATATTTTCCAACTTTATAGTGGTAATCGCCAGGCAAGTAAATGTGGCATCAGATAGGTCAGGACGAAAAAAGCCCTAGCCCATCTGCTTAAACCAAGCCCCAAAGCTAACATGACTGTGTTTCTATCAGTATGTACATGTGTCTATGCAACTCAATTTGCTATGTCATTTCAATTAATAATTTTAATAATGGTCCGGCCCCCGCTTACACCGTGTATAGAGGACAGCTGCACTTTAAACCCTTTACTAGTCCTTCATTGTTGAGTGTTTTTTTACTTCTGTCTTTGATATTTCCTTCTTCTTTCAAACTACCTATATTTCACAGAATAGGAAATAAGGAACAAAGCCTGAAGATCTATCCTGCACTTATCATTTTTCAGCTCAAACCCATATCAATAATAGAGGTTTTCTCTGAAAATTCAACACTCGCAGTCTAAACAATCACAGACTTCTGTTAGGGAACTCTGGGAACATGCGGTGGTTGCCTGTGTTATTGTATTATTTGCCAATTGTGTGGATGCTGATTTAAAAGCACTGCCATTTCAGAAGAAATGCTCTTGATGGGGAAAAGTAAGGAAATATGAGCCTTTCACATGAATGTCTGTAAATTAAAGCCACATTTTGGAATATCATAAAGGGATTGTCTCACAACCTATTTGGGCAAATGGATGGCATAGAGGGGGTCCTCTGCTTGGATGTAATGCAAAAGAGCCAAGGAAACATACACACATGCATTATTAAAGTGAAATTATTCTTCAGGTTGTCAGAGTTGAATCCATCCCTGTTCACCATCCACTCCTATAGTCAGCTTACCAAGATGTTACAGTTATTTAATCTTTGAACGCCATATAAAAACTTGAGTAACTTTGTGAGTACATTGCATTATTTATCTGGTAATGATCCAATATTATAGCCTGTATTATAGTCCAAAGCTGCTGTTACAGTTTTGCAGGCTGTCTTCGGAAACAGTCAATAAGCGTTTTGTCCAACACATTAGATTACTGTATAGTGTCTGGTGTAAAGACAAATGCAAATCACCAGAGCAAGATCTGTGCAGACTCATTAGGAAGCTCTGGAATAGCTTGTCTTTGAAGTCTGCAGAATTGTGAATGCAGCTCTTGATTATAATACAGGAAGTCACTCAGGATCAGTACAAGATAAGTAATGCAATGTGTTTACAAATTTACTCAATTGTTTATAGAGCTTAGTTCTATACGTAAACTGTAAAATGTGCCTAACGGTAAACTTTCATACTACATTCATAGATATACCAAATAACAAAGAGAGTATATAGCTAACTACTTATAAAAATATAACACATTTTATTGATCATTCATATACAACACACAATGTTAAAAAATAGTACATCAAGGCAAAAGACTCTAGTATTTAAACATGGTATAGCAGGAAAAACCAGAGACGCTGGATCAAAAAAAATCTAATATCACTTTAGTAAGATTATATATGCATAATATATGGACGTCTGTATATAGATCAGTAAGATTCTAATATAACCCCAATTAACTCAATGGAAAATATTCCTATTAATGAGTTTCTATCATTGGGATAAAAGAAAGTGCCAGTGAATAGTTCCGTGTTGATTCATTCAAAGCCAGCCTTACCTATCTCAGCAATAAAGTGGTCCTGCACAACCAGTATATACCCCAATGTGTGTTTTGTGATGATCTGCAACCCCTGAGGAAGCAGATTTTTAACATTGTGTGTTGTATATGTATGATCAATACAATTTGTTATATTTTTATAAGTAGTTAGCTATATACCCCCTTTTTTCATTGGAATGTCATAATTATTTAGTTGTCTGTTAAATAATGATGGGAGGGTGTTCTGTTGTACATTACCTAGCCCTAAATACATATGCTTTAGGAGTTTGCATATTAGTTACATTCTTGAAATTTCAAAAGACCATGAATAGAGATGAATAAATTTATTCAATACAGAATGAATTCGGTCAAAATTTACCAAAAGTTTTGGATTGAGCGAATTCCAAAATTCTTGGAGTTCTCTGCTGCACGAATTGTTGCAAAATCACCTCAATTGGTGAGCGCTGGATGCCATTTTACTGATTAGAAAAAGAACTGCATGAACTCAGACGGTCTTCTCCATAATGGATCTTTAATACGGCTGGGTGCATAAGGTGAAATATGATTTTCTGACATGTCGGGAGGTTACAAAGTGGGGGTCTCTGAGCTCAACTAGAAGGGGCACAAAGGTACAATATGGGCCAATAGAATTCTATGAATTATTGGTCTGTATCGCATGGATCTGTAATTCGGCTTAGTGCATAAGGCGTTATATGATTTTCTGATATGTCAGAAGGTCACAAAGTGGGGGTCTATGAGCTCAGACCTTCACTAATGTCCAAAGGTAATGGTCTGCTGGACTCCTGAGAGTAACCAAGCTCCTTCTGAGCCACTTAGAGATTTCAGTTACAGAAAACGTGCCAAATAGCTCTATCTGACGGCAAAATGCTTTTGGTTTAACCCCTTAGTGACCACTAATACGCCTTTTTACGTCGATCACTAATGGGCTTTAGGCTAGGATGACGCCTTTTCACGTCAGCCTAGTCTAAGTCCTGCACGGGTCTCCCGTGCAGGCAGGAGCCGGGGCTCTGCTGTCTGATGACAGCTGAGCTCCTGCTCCAATGCCCGCGATCGAAGTTTACTTCGATCGCGGCCGTTTAACCCATTAAATGCCGCCGTCAATAGCGACCGCGGCATTTAACTTTGTTTACAGAGGGAGTGCGCTCCCTCTGTCACCCATCGGCGGCCCGCGAATGAAATCGCGGGTCTCCGATGGGGTGTCATGGCAGCCGGGGGCTTGATAAAAGCCCCCAGGTCTGCCCTGGACATATTCCTGTTAGGACGCGCCGGAGGCACGTCCTGCCTGTCAGATTTACACTGACAGGCAATAATGCTCTGGTATACGAAGTATACGAAGTATACCAGAGCATTATAGCAGCGATCGGAATATCGCACAGTAAAGTCCCCTAGTGGGACTAATAAAATCAGTCATCAAAGTGAAATAAATATTATTAATAAAAAGTACAGTAAAAAAATAAATAAAACCATTTTTTTCCATAAAAAGTGGTTTTATTTAGTAAAAGTGTAAAAAAATAAAAACAGTACACATATGTGGTATCGCCGCGACCGTAATGACTCCATTAATAAAGTTAATATGTAATTTAAACCGCAAAGTGAACACCGTAAAAAAAAAAACGCAAAAAACCATGGCGAAATTGCAATTTTTTTCCATTGCCCCCCAAAAAAGTCATAATAAAAATGAATCAATAAGTCCCATGCACCCCAAAACAGTACCATTCAAAACTACGTCTTGTCCCGCAGAAAACAAGCCCAAAAAATCACTACATTGATGGAAAAATAAAAATATTACGGCTCTTGGAAAGCGACGATGCAAAAGCAAATAATTTTAGTTCAAAAGTGTTTTTATTGTGCAAAAGTCGTAAAACATAAAAAAACCTCAACATATGTGGTATCGCCGTAATCGTACCGACCCATAGAATAAAGGTAACATGTTATTTACGTCGCACAGTGAACGGCGTCAATTTAAAAACACATAGAACAATGGCGGAATTTCAGTTTTTTTTATAATCCCCCCCAAAAAGGTTAATAAAAGTTAATATAAAAATTATATGTACCCAAAAATGGTGCCATTAAAAAGCACAACTAATCCCGCAAAAAACAAGTCCTCATACAGCTATGTAGACGAAAAAATAAGAACGTTATAGCTCTTTGAATGCGACTATAGAAAAACGAATAAAATAGCTTGGTCATTAGGGCCTAAAATGGGCTGGTCACTAAGGGGTTAAGGTCTAGTGGGGTTTGTCTACTTCTTTAGGGCCCTGTTATTGTAGGGGACCATTACCGTGTCAGTAGGTGGGCCTTCCGGAGCATGCCTTGGTAACCTGATTGGCCAGTTTGACAATGAAAGAGACTATTATCGTTACATAGCTTGTAAAGGCAACTGTATTTTGTGCTTTTATAACTTTAACTTCTTGATCAACTTGAAAACCATATTGTTTAGCTGTTCTTTCTTAAATCAAGTTCTTTTCCTCTGACACATTTACGCATTCACTAAGCACATAGAAGGAGGGAGACTAATGCCTGGACACAGCATTATAATCCTCAATCAGGTTTCATGGTCATGGCTGATTCCTCTTCTGCCTGTTACGCGGCTCCCTGGCTTACATCCTGTTTGTTTTTTGTGCATTTTTGTATTTGGTTCTTTCATAAGTGTTTTTCCCGGGCTATTAGCCTGATTATCAGTCCTTGGAGAAAAGTCTGATTGACTTCTTTTTGCAGGTTAATGCGCTTTGTCTGTATTTTTTTCACACCTCTCCCTCCCGAGAGGCTCCTTCTGTTATAATGTCAGTCTCACTTTGCCTTGTGATATTTCTCATCCCAATTGCAGGCTGGGCCTTCTATCTCTCATCTAAGCTTTTCCAATACTTGATCTGTAAGGGTTTCTTTAGTTGTGTTTTCCCAGCTCACAGCTTTTCTTATTTACCTTTGTTCTGTGTATTGAAGGTAGAAACATGACTTTGACGAGATCTGACTAATAACTTTAGCTACACATGATTCCATTGATTTCTCAGATTTTTTATGTAGTACTATATTAGAGGTGTATATATATATATATATATATATATATATATATATATATATATATATATATATATATATATATATATATATATAGAGAGAGAGAGAGAGAGAGAGAGAGATTGAGAAAGAGAGAGAGAGAGAGAGAAAAGCCTACTTTGTTTTTCTACAGAAACAGGACCACTCTTATTCACTTGTCAACGGAATGGGGCTGAGCTGCACTACCATACACAGCCTGTAGACAAGAGTGGAGCTGTCTCTGGAAAAACAAATCAGCGATTTTTTCTAAGCCAATACAACCTTTTTAAGAGACCAATTTCTCTGTAGGCTTGGTAATTCTATAAAAATTATTCTCAGTGATCATTTTAAATGGTTCATATGTCACTTTAGACTCCCTATCAATTTGTTTCTATGTGTAAAGGTTAATGTAAGGTTATGTTCACACTGACAACATTACTTTTGTTTAAACCATTTGCCAATGCACTGTAGCAGATCAGTCGAATAACAAAACGGTGACCGATGGACCTCATTGACTTATAATGGGGTCTGTTGTGGTTCCCTTCATGTTTTGTCATTTTGAAGGTAAGAAAAGTACTGCATGCTGCATTTGCCATCAAAAGTGCTGTAACCCCCCAATGGAGACTCCTAATGTCTATCTGAACAGAGGTTAACATACCAATTTTTCAGCCAAAATGATATCTTGATATTCATTTCACTGATCTGAAAATGTATTTGACCTTTTTTTGTTTTTTAAAGTTTCTTTGTTTGATCATTGCAAACATCAAAACATTTAGATGTAAACAAGCAGATAACACCCCAGTATAAGACTATGCAGGGGCGTAGCTAAAAGCTCATGGGCCCCGATGCAATGGTTTTTCTTGGGCCCCCTCCAAACTTCTCCTAGCCGACGACCCGCAGCTTTCAGCTGTATCACTGGGTCTCCTAAGTGACCCAACGATGCAGCCCTAGTAGCCAGGGGAGACACTAAGGTCTTAAAATGTCAGGGGAAATAGCCCCAATACATATACCCCCCCCCCAAAATACTGTGTGCGCGTGTATGTATATGTGCATATAGGAGACAGCATATCTATAGCAGTACGAACCTATAGCTATGGATAGGATTAGATACAGTGGCTCAGCAGACAGTGATAGGATTAGATACAGTGGCTCAGCAGACAGTAACACACATGATAGGATTAGATACAGTGGCTCAGCAGACGGTATCACACATGATGAGTTTAGATACAGTAGCTCAGCCGACAGTATCCCACATTATAGGATTAGATACAGTGGCTCAGCAGAAGAGTATCACAGATGATTGGATTAGGTACAGTGGTTGAGCAGACAGTATCACACATGATAAGATTAGATATAGGGCCCAGCTCGCTGATGGTTTGCCGTTCCGTTGAGGGGTCACCCGACAGAAACCTCAGACGGCACCCCTCAATGGAAGGGCAACGCTGATGTGAACATAGCCTAACTCATATGGTAGGCTTAGATACAGGGCCCAAGTGCATGTGTGATACTGTTTGTTGGAACCTGTATCTAAGCCTAAGGTAGGCTGGGATACAGGGTCCAGCAGACAGTAATCTTATACAGTATAAGATTACTGTCTGCTGTGGCTCTGTATCTAAGCTTACCACAAGGTAAACTTAAAAGGGGTTGTCCAGACACTAAACATTGATGGCCTATCCTCAGGATAGGCCATCAATAGCTGATGGGTCGGGATCCGACTCCCGGGACCCCCACCAATCAACTGTTTTGAAGGGGGTGCAGCGCTCCCACAAGCGCTTCTTCCCTTTTATTTCCCTTACATGCTCACACTGTGAATCGCTGACACGTCCGTGTCGGCGATTCAGTGTGAGAAAGTGACCGAAATGAAGGGGAAGTAGAGCTCATACAGGTGCTGCACCCCCTTCAAAACAGTTGATTGGAGGGGGTCCCAGGAGTCGGACCTCGACCTATCAGCTCCAGCAGACAGTGGTATTAAACTTACCCTCCTCTTTGGCTGCAGTGGAGGTCCTGACTCCATCCAGGGTCGGGGTGTTGTGCTCAGTGAATAGCGTTGTGACGCCAATGCGCTGTGCACAGCGCTGTGACGTCAGGACCGCCGCTGAGCTCCGGAAGAAGGAATGTAAGTACTGTCAGTTCGACTGATCTGGCACACCAATACGACTTCCATTACGAACAGAAGCTATTGCGCAGTTGTTAAAATAGCCTAACCTATCCCATGATTTATTTTATTTTTTTAAAGAATTGGAATTATTTTCTTTGTAGAAAAGGAAGACAAATTTATTTTCTTTGTAACAATTGTTCCTATCATAGCAAAAAATATCTGCATGAAACCGCGATGGAGAAGTTTTATTGTTCTGATAATAAATTTCAGCAACGTTCTTCTGATCATGGACACCATATATAAACCCAACCTAAAGGATTAAACAAACAGACTGCCAGCTTGTGCTAATAACTGTAGGTGCCTAAAAAAAAGTGGAGAAGAGAATATGCAACTCCCCTTTAAAAATTGTTTTTCTATAAAGCATTTTACTATCCTGCCATTAGCTGGAGGGAGTCATGCAGTAATAAAGTGTACAGCGCACATTAATAGAGATGAGTCTCCGTGCTGCTGTGCTTACAGTTTCGTTTATGTTGTATATGTAGTATTTTTTTTCCCTTGTTTCTCTCTGGTTTTTTTCCTATCTCTCTAGCAGGGTATCACTCATTGCAAGCTCCTTCACTCTCCATTTTACCCCGAGGGTCAAAGATATGAGGTCCAGCAGTGAGCGAAGGATCAAGAAGCGAATTTCACGGCTGATGATGTAAAAGGCAAAATACCATCGTCTGGGCTGAGCTAACAAATGTACTCTCCTCGCTTAATAAGAAAGAATTATGTTAAGTAATACCAGCGAGACAGTTTCTGTAAAGCTAATAAATTAACCGCGTCAACGGGAACCAGGAGGGGGGAAAGGGGGAAAGAAGAGAAAGCGGAGAAAGGAAAAAAACTCATGCAGCAAATTGCATTTCTTCCGATTGTGTTTTTTTTCCATATACAGACTGTAATAACACACATAGGTCTCCAAAATGAATCTTTGTTTCAGAGGAATTACATTTCGTGCTCATCCAGGCCCAATGTATTTTCAGAATATTATATCAAAGTTTGGAGGTTTTTTCTGTTAAAGAACTACAAGTTGGCCATTACTATACCAGTATTCTGTAATATGGAATCAGCTGTATTCGAATAACAAATTATCTCTTTCACATTTATATCGCTGGTGGCATTTTTTTTATGCTGTCTTGTAATGAGCCCATTGGTTATACTTTTTAAAGGGGTATTCCCAACTGCAACATTTATGGCATATCCACAGGATATGTTATGAATGTGTAATAGGTTGGGACCAGAGCTGGGACCTGCATCTATCAGACATTTATGGCATATCCCGTGGATATGCCATAAAGGTTTCAGTTGGGAACACTCCTTTCAAGATGTGGAGAAATATTCATTATATTGCACTCCAGGAATGTTTTTAATTTAGACACTCCAATTTAATATTACTATCGTGTACCATTCGACCACTGGTCATTAAATCCATTGTTCACATTTTTGGGATTATTTCGGAAATGTGCTATTTTAATGATATGACGGGTTTGTTCTACGTACTTTTCAATTAACAATTTACTTAAAAGTACATATCCACTTTGGCTGTATAGCTACTAGCTTGAAAAGTATGTCCATCTGCTGTACGGTCTACTGTTCATCATGGAAACAGTCAGCCTACTTGTCATTAGAAACATCCCTAACAGTTTAGTTAAGCTCCTATATAGCAGTGGGACAGTTTAGTTTTTCCTACATCAGATCGCTGTACAATGCATGGTGTAAAGACTACACAACTCAGAATGCAAATCACCACAGCGAGCCGGCAGTTAACCTTTTAGAGATTTAAGCTCTGAAGTCAGCAGACGTATAAATGCAGCTCTGCTCTATAATACAAGCTGTAACCCAGAATGGTACTAACATGTAGATTAATTCTATGTGTAACCAGGTAAAGATGGACATACATTGTAAATTTTTGGACAGCTGTGCAATAACCAGAATGATAGACTGGGAATTAAGTTATAAAGCCACTAGTTCTAGGAACATTGTGAAATTAAATTGCTTCTTAATAGTATTTATGTTTCTTCCACTGACAATCTAGGACCTTCTTTGCCTATTTAAATGATCTATCCCCATACCAGTTTCTATATTTACCCATTAGACTAAACTGTGTCTTATTCTTGGTGCCCAGTCCTATTGACACCTCTGAATTGTGCCAGGTAGCAGTACACATACAATCTTGTTTCCACATATTGTCAGCATAGTAACTACACAATGCAGAGAACACTGACTATTGCCCATATGGCCCTTCTCATGTCCTCGCAACAGCATTGCCCATACAATAATGCCAGCCACATTTAAGTGTCGATTCCATAGTGACAGCCACAGTGTCAATACAATATTTAGTGCCCACCACTCCAGTGCTCAGTGAAATTTATTCGAGTTTTTGGCTTGAATAAAATACGCTATATGAAGAGTTCATTTATTTGTTCATTTTTCCTGCCGTCCATAAACAACGTAAAAAGTCCAATAATGGTGCATGGATTATTATGAGAGGTGTGGAGCCTGTGGAGTATAAACTGTCACAAAGACTAGTGTACTGGAAGATCTGCATTTTTTCTGCTAAGTAAACACTCAATGGTTCATTTTGATGTTACTATTTAAAAGCATTAGAGAATCATGGGAATTTCTCATTTCTGAGGTACAGTTCATGGCTTGAGGATATACTGGAAAATGTAATATCTAAATCCAGTTCACATAATGTATGATACAGTGCATGGCACTACATTTTCTTTGCTAAAATGAAATCATTAGAAGCATTTCATGGTTCTATGAGCCCAAAATGTTGCTCCCCCACTCCTCCCGGGCACCATGCTGCTCTGCAGCCATCCATCAAACTCCCTGCTTCTTGCTACGCACCCCGTGGACACACTGCTGCTACAATTATTCCTCCTGCAATAGCATATACATATATATATATATATATATATATATATATATATATACATACACTCCTACCACAAGTCTCTAAATTCATATACACATAACATTCTGTATATCTACAAATATCTACATTCTCCATTCTCTATATCTACAAATAGCCTTATAATACTTATACTCAAAAAATGTAGTATAGCAGCAAGCAGCAGCATATTTGCTTTTTGACACACAAGAATATAGCTCAGCTCAGGCTTAAATGAAAGGGGGTGCAAGCCTTAGGGAACTGACCACTGTCCCTCTAGACAAAAAGCAGTAAATAGGCAGCACTCACAAAGGCTTATGGTGAAAAAAGAGGGTGCTTTATTGACCCCAAAAGTGTGAAATTTCGGCTCACACAACCTGAGTCTATCTATCTATCTATCTATCTATCTATCTATCTATCTATCTATCTATCTATCTATCTATCTATCTATCTATCTATTATTATATATACAGTATATATATATATATATATATATATATATATATATGTATATATATATATATATATATATATATATATATATATATATATATATATTACTTCCTTGTCTAGGAGAGACCTATATTGATCTCCCTGGTTAATGAATATAATTCCAGAACAGGCAGTACCATTGTGACTAAGTGACAGTCATAGGAAGAGGGGTAACTCTAAGTAACAGTGCAATTTATAACCCAAGTAGAAATGCTCTGTGAGTTATCGGAGCTAAGGAAACAGCGTAGCACAGCGAGCTGGGCTATTTCCATAACCCCAACAACCTCTCCACGCGTTACCGGCCCAAATTTGGGGGCCAGCGGCCGCTTCATGAAGTGGGATGAGATTGGGGGAACCCCGTTCTGGAAATAGCATCTATCAGACATTTATGGTATATCCTGTGGATATGTCATAAATGTCTATAACGTAAATACCCCTTTAATACCCCTTTAACAATATAAACTACTCATTTTCAATGGTCACCTAATGTACCACAACTGATAATGATCCAAATTGAGCTACCTAAAAATAAAAAGACAATAGCATATGGAAATATATAAGTGAGAGTTTGGTGAATAATATCCTATTAGAGAATATATTTCAAGATGTAATCATTTGCAGAGATATAAATCAGAAAAGAAAAAGTAAGATACATGAAATGCTCCAAGAAGGTAGAGGCAAGTAGACTTCAACCAACCATATAATACATCTATTTTACAATGCCTGACCTACTTTTAATGGTCAAAATGGAATTTCCTACAGCACTCTCCATGATTAGTCATTTATAACTCCTTTAATGGACCAGGCGGTTTAGGTCAATGATCCGCTTACACATCAGGTAAATGCTGTGAGGTTATTTAGGGACAAGTGATACGAGAACCGAGGAGTTTCTAAAACTAACTAGAATTACTTTGTGGAAGAGAGAGGTCAATTTCCTCCAATGCGAGTGATATAGTCAAAGAAGAATGGCGCATACATTTTAAAGAATAAGTACATGTCTTTCTTCCCATGAGATCCCGCAACCTTACTTTAAGTCCAATCGGCGAGGATTTATGGAAGGGGGGGGGGGTGAGATTTACAGATGCACTCACCTGCCACTAGCATAAGTAAATGATACTGAGTGCTGCTGTAATTCCTCTGCTCCTATGATAAATCTTGGCCACTGACATACAATAACTTCAGCAGTATCTACCAAAGCGGAAACAGAATATTCTAGAAGCAAACACTAAGACTTTTATCATCACTCACAGGCAACATACATAAGGGAAATAGCTGAAAGTAAAGTATCTTGCTCAGAAATTCAGTCAGCCATTACCTTAGAGTGGTAATGAAATATTGTTCTCTTTTATATTACATGTTTATGATGGATATGGCGGCTGTATAAACGAATACATCACGTATTATATCCTCCTCCAATTATAGTTATATGAGCTACCGAGAGTTGTTACTCTTGGAAAATTGCTAAATTGACAAGTTGAAAAACCTCCGTCTGAATTAAGAGATCTCAAGCTTTTATGAAGAGCTGTGTTGATATTTTCTCAAATCACTTTCCTATTAAGTGAAAATTATTCACAGGATGGATTTCTTGATGTGTCAGCAGGAATGTAAGACATTGCAGGGGATGCGGTGACATTTGTTTCCAAAGCAAATGAAGTGAGGCACAATTGGAAAGTTAGAAAGAGTTATTTCTTATCTACTGTATGTATGAAGTGCTCATATCATCTGATAAGGATTATATATATATATATATATATATATATATATTGTATGTATATGTATTGTATAGATACCCGTGTACAAGATGTGGGCATAAATGTGGGCATAATTATGTAAATAAGGATTAATCATTGTAAAATGAAAAGTTATGTAGACTTAAAATAATAGGAGATTTTCAATTAGGACTATTTGTAAAGTTTTTCATTTTGGATGCATTGGAGCAATAAACAAATATTGGCTGCGAATGTGGTTAAATTAGATAGAAATTGGTTACAAAGGCAGAGTTCAATTGTTTGGGATAGCTGATACCTGACCAGTGCCAGCTGAAAAGGTGATCAGTCGTGTTTGCTTGTTTTTGGCCATTCGTCTTTGGAAATAATGTGTATGGCGTTGTTGGTCGGTCCCAACTGATTGTTCGCGACTTTGCACATGACGGAGGAAATTTATAAAAACTGGTGCAAAGGAAACGCAGAATAGTTTCCTATGGCAAATAATCAATTTGTTCCTTTCCTTTTCCAAAGGGACTCTAAAAAATGAGAGGTGGACTCCACTTTTCCCTTGCATTAGTTTTAATGCATTATCCTCAATGTTTTTTTCATCTTTTTTAGGCTTGTGTGAAAAAAAGGAACCTTAAAGGCCAGTTCAGTCTGACATGTTCCTATGGCTGATCAGCATGTTACGTTTTCGTCTTTCATCTCCACATTCCGAATGCTATAATTTTTTTTGCTGTCAACATAGCCTTATGAGGGCTTGTTTTTTGAGGAACAAGTTGTATTTTTTGAATTTTGGAATACATGTATACATTTTATTAATTCTTTTGGGTGGGGTGAAACAGCAATTTTCTCATTGTTTCTTAGGTTTAGTTTTTACGGTGTTCACTGTGAGGTATAATTTACATATTAACTTTATTCTGCGGGTCAGTATAATTACGGCAATGCCAAATTTATATATTTTTACTACTTCTGCACAATAAAAACAGCTTAGAAAAAAAAAAAAATTGTGTCGCTGCATTCCAACACCCATAACATTATATTGTGTCCGACATGAGACCTTGTTTTTTGCAAGATGACCTGTAATTTTAGTATTATTTTGGGTTACATACAACTTTTTATTACACTTTTTTTGTGAGACGGGGTAAACAAAAAAAAAATAATTCTAACTTTGTTGTTTTTTTTTGGTGTTCACCGTATGGGATAAATAACATGATAATGTTATAGTATAGTTTGCTATGGATGCGGCAATACCAATTTTATATATATATATATATATATATATATATTTTTTTTTTTTACCTTTTTTACCCATAAAAAGCCTATTTTCAGTGGAAAAAAGGTGATTTTATAAAAATGAAAAACACTTTCTTATTTATTACAATATATATTATTCCCATAAGGGGCTTGACCATGCGATTGTTTGATCTCTTATATAGTACACTGCAGTACTGTATGTTGTACAGTGTATTATGCTTTTCATGGAATGGATATTTTGTTGCAGAAATTTCTACAACAAATCCGCCACACGTAAACTTACCCTAAGCTTTTCTGATTTATGTCAATTCTGACTCAAGCCAAACGCATGTTACAACATTGAAATTCACAGTGCCTGTCCTACAGCAGTGTGATTATCATTTCAGCACCATGGACAGCAAACAAGCAGGGTCACTAGGTCTAGCTGACAGTCATTTCCCGAACACATTTCCATTGCTAAATATAAACTATGAACGGTATACAACATAAAAAGTGTTAATCCTACACATAAGGTATCTAAGAATGAGCAGATTCCCCTCCTACACATACCAATGATTTTATAATGGCTGTAACCTAATGAACAAGTACTTTGTTGCTTTATTGTTTACTAGAAGTGATAGTAACATTGGTTGCTATAGATACTGTTTTGGTGTCAGTCCTGGTGCCAATAAATGGAAAGACAAATTAACAACAGAATGTTCTATTACAGATTAATTGACTAGTTATATAAATAGAGACAAGTTACTCCACTTAAAGGGTAACTAAACGATAAAAAAACTTCTGACATGTCATAGTGACATGTCAGAAGTCTTGATTGGTGGAGGTCCAAGCACTGAGACCCCCACCGATCGCTAAAACAAAACGTCAAAACGCTCGGGTGAGCGCTAAGCTGCTTAGTTTGTGATTGGCTTTTCTCGGAAAGCTGAGCAATTGGTGTACGAGCACAATAGAAAGTCTATTAGCCCGTACACCAATTGCTCGGCTTTCCGAAAATTGCCATTCAGAAACTAAGTGGGTCGGCGCTCACCTGAGCGCCTCTGCCACTTCGTTTTAGCGATTGATGGGGGTCTAAATGCTCTGACCCCCACCGATCAAAACTTCTAACATGCTACTATGACATGTCAGATGTTTTTTCACAGTTTAGTTAACCTTTAAAGCTCGAAAATAACCTTTGATAGAGTTACCTAGTATGCCCTGGCCGGGCAAATTAGATAAAAAGCTCCGTCTTTGCTGCCACCTTGAAGCCTTCACAAATAGCAGTTCCCTATTATATATTATTTAGCCATGGGAGCTTCAGATTATAATCAGCACGGAAGGACCAAATTTTCCGTCATTGTCCTATGAACCCGATAGCAGTTATGCAAAAACTGACAGTATGTGTTATAATGCCAATATAACAGATTTCATTATTTGCCTGGAGACACACAAAGTTCCAGCTAAAAAAAAATAAAAAAATAATCATCTCATATATAGAGTTGGTTTGGGCATTAATATAACACCACATTGAGATATTTGACATTTACTAATATTTACACATACCTGGCAGTGTGAACAATCAGTTTCTGATATATTGTAAGACCACTAATATATCATATAGATGCTGCCAATATCATAGCTAATGCAATTGTCAGGGATCATTACCATGAATATTGTTTGCAAAAATATTATCTTCACATATATGTATGTATATATCAGTATATTACACAAAGAACTGGAATCTAACAAAATGGAGAATGTATCAGGGGCACGCCTATGGAGACACCGCCCCTGGAATGCAAGAGGAGTGTACAGAATATAAATAGGCACTCTTGGGCTCAATAAAATTGAATAATTATTTTATTTCTTGAATCCAGATAATACCGGAAAGAGTAAATTTATACATACAAAAGACAATTTAAAAAGAGAAATCTCCTGGCCAGGGAAAGAACATACGAGTATTCTTCAAAACACAAGTGATATTACCTAATAATTGTGTGGCATAATGTATGTGTGGTAAACGATTTTACAAAAAAGTTTCCAATAGGAAAACCGCCATAATATGTTCACACCTGCGGTTTCCAAATATATATTCAATGTGTATCAAAATATTACCAAGAAGCCTGTTTAAGACAATGGTTAATCATATAACATGTAATAAGCCTTCAGAGTATAGGTAATATTACAAGAAAGATATAAAGTATGATGTATATGAGTAACACACATTTACAAAAGGATTTCTTGAAAAACCGCTAGACTGTATTCACATTTGCGGTTTCCAACCATATATGTATTTGGTATAATAATATTGCCAAAGGACCTTTTGAAAGTAACTATTGATGATGTAATGTACAATAGACCTTTCAAGACAAGATTGATATTACCAAATGGATATATAACATGATGTATATGTTATACAATTATATAATTGAATTTCAAAATGGAAAAACCGCTGGACTGTATTCTCTGGGCAGGGTTAGGACGTCACTACCCGCCCCATTGATTCACACAGCTGACGCGTTTCATCCCTGAACGGGATTTCTTCATGTCGGAGGTGAAGGTAAAAATCCATTGAAAAGCTTATAATATTAAAAAGTTTTTTTCTTCGAACACTCAATTGCCTGAGAGCTACATACAGACTCGTGGGTCTGGGAAGAGACTTCCTATTGCGATCAGCTTTGAATTGGAACTATCCATCTACTCGATGAGAGTGAAAAAAACGTGCTCATAATCACATTTATTCAATTAGTGAGGCCATTTTTATTGTTGAGAGCCAAAACATATTACATACGTTGAAAAAAATATCTTCCTTGTTTATATCATTAACAGTAACCTCGAATAGGTCCTTGGGCAATATTTTGATATATATTACATATATGGTTGGAAACCGCAAGTGTGAATACAGTCCAGCGGTTTTTCCATTTTGAAATTCAATTATATAATTGTATAACATATACATCATGTTATATATCCATTTGGTAATATCAATCTTGTCTTGAAAGGTCTATTGTACATTACATCATCAATAGTTACTTTCAAAAGGTCCTTTGGCAATATTATTATACCAAATACATATATGGTTGGAAACCGCAAATGTGAATACAGTCTAGCGGTTTTTCAAGAAATCCTTTTGTAAATGTGTGTTACTCATATACATCATACTTTATATCTTTCTTGTAATATTACCTATACTCTGAAGGCTTATTACATGTTATATGATTAACCATTGTCTTAAACAGGCTTCTTGGTAATATTTTGATACACATTGAATATATATTTGGAAACCGCAGGTGTGAACATATTATGGCGGTTTTCCTATTGGAAACTTTTTTGTAAAATCGTTTACCACACATACATTATGCCACACAATTATTAGGTAATATCACTTGTGTTTTGAAGAATACTCGTATGTTCTTTCCCTGGCCAGGAGATTTCTCTTTTTAAATTGTCTTTTGTATGTATAAATTTACTCTTTCCGGTATTATCTGGATTCAAGAAATAAAATAATTATTCAATTTTATTGAGCCCAAGAGTGCCTATTTATATTTCTGAAATCCCTTTTTTCTTTTTTCTTTTCTATTTAATTCATATCAGGAATGGCACCGTGCTATATTATATTGCAATTTTGGGTTCTTTAGGTATGGTTTGTAAAAACCACATCTGTTTTTCTTTGAGTGTACAGAATAACTTACAGCTGAGGAGCCAATGGGGCTTAAGCACGTCCCACATCTCTAGGGAGGGAACTTTTGTGTTTCTTTGTTCAAATAAAGTTAGTTCACTTCCTACTTGACTGAGGGAAGACGTGTACCAACTTGTCTGTCTGGTGTACTTTTTCCATGCATGCATGCGACCAGTTTTCAATTTACAGAGGTGGCTATTCGGTGTGAGATAACAGGGAAAAAAAGGACGTTTTAGCCCTGACACAATAAGGGTTTGTGTTCACTTTGTTATTTGCAACTACAAGAGAAAATGTAGTATTAAAGGAACTCTGTGGTCAGTGTATGACTTAAGGATTCAATTTCTGAGCTATAGCACCAGACACAGCTGCATATACAGAGCCGTTGTTGCGTCTGGAACAACATTAAAGCATGTATGGTGCTTCTGTGTAAGAAGTGCTGTAGACCCTTCAGCACTGTAACTATAACAAAGGGGATTTCACGTCTAGCGGAAATAAGGTTTTTATACCAACATAGAATGGGATTCTTTATTGTAAGAGCAGTGAGGCTATGAATTGATCTGCCAGAGAAAGTTGTCCTGGTTAATTCACTAAAGGTGTTCAAAAGAGACCTGGATGCCTTTCTTGAAACTAATAATATTACAAAATTATATTTACTAAATTATTAGAGGTGGGTTGCTAATCAAGGGATTTATTCTGATTTCCATATTTGGAGTTGGGAAGAATTTTTTTCCCTTAAGATGAAGAAAATTGGCGAGTACCGTATGGGGTGTTTTGCCTTCCTCTGGATCAACAATGCAGAAGAATAGGTTGAACTGGACGGACATGTCTTCTTCAACCTTACTAACTTTGTTATTATTTTTCTGATCAGTGGGGGGTCTAGAGGTACAGACCCAAAGAGATTGATCCCAAAGATTGACCAACAATGGAAAACTCTGGAAAATACTTTTAAAACATACCTCACCTTTCAGGTGACTTTTCAGAATAAGCGGTCGTATGTGTGTACATGAGGAATAACGCTATTTCTCGCAATTATATGACTTCTGTTCTGAATTTTTTGTTAGCAGTTTTCCCCTCTGCAGTCTCGGTCACACAGAGAAGAGGAATATCCTGCTTTCCAATCCCTATCACTTATATAGAAGCTGCAGCAGCATTGAGGAGACTATACAGCAGTAATGAGCAGTGTAGCTGTGACTTTTGTATTGAGGAGACAGAAAAAGCTGTAAATTCAGAGTTAGTGAACAGTTGCAGGAAGGGGGGATCCCGATAACCAGAGAATAAAGCATTTTCTCTAATGAGATATATCGCACATTTTTTTTATTCATTAGTGACCATTTAAGTGCCTGGCCAGTACTATTAACTTGCTCTACCTGGCAAAAAATGTAATGGGTGGAAAAATAATAATAATTTTGTATTGGGCAAATAAAACTAATTCAAGAATGCAATCCAGAAGCAAAACTCAAAGAGTGTGTACCAATAAATCATAAGGCGTTTACTGCTATTTACGCTACCGTACCAAAAAAAGAAATTTTGAACAGGTTGTCTATTTTACATTTATGCAAATTCAAGTATAATCTCTATAAAAAGAGGAACTTTACAGGCAAGAATACAGTAAAGACGATTGTCAGTGAGCGAACAGAACAAATTTTGCAGCACCCGGCACCTGACAGCGGGACCTATTTCCTGCCCTCCTCTGGCCACAGCTAAGTGCTCAAGGTTGGATGGCAGAATATTTCTGAAGTGACACCTGTCGTCTGCTGTGCTTTCTTGTCATACATTTTAATGAATAATTAAGGGGAGGAGGGAAGGAAATGATCCGAGGAATTAAGGAGCTGACAGGAACACTCTAAACTGACCTAGCAGTGGCCTTGGCTGTTTACAGCCTCCAAGTCCTCATTCCTTTTTTGTAATTGCTTGCCAATTTAATATGTTTTAGGTGAGCAAAACATCTTAATCTTTAATGATGTAAAGATTCTCTCTGCCTGGAGCTCTGAGAGTGGACTCCTGCCAAGTCTGACCATTTAATCATGTCACAAACAAATCACCAGGAATTAAAAGACCATTTTAGATGAGAAATTGAAATTAAAGTATCATAATAAGCTCAATTTACCCACCAACTTGAAGCAGTTTCTAGCCGAAGAGATGATTTCTAAAAGCATCAAAGAAAATGTGTTGATTTATAACAAGCACCCCACATCTCTGGATAGAACTGTACGAGAATATAGCTTTGAAACTCTCTGCTGAATGGGTGAAGGAAGTCCAGCACGGTAATGGAAGGAAAATTTTGTTTTAAATTGGAAGCGTGAAGTGGATGGATAACACAGTGATAGAAATCAATAGAAATTATTACTGCATACACATAGAAGTATCTATCTATCTATCTATCTATCTATCTATCTATCTATCTATCTATCTATCTATCTATCTATCTATCTATCTATCTATCTATCTATCTATCTATCTATCTATCTATCTCATATCTATCTATCTCATATCTATCTATCTATCTATCTATCTATCTATCTATCTATCTATCTATCTATCTATCTATCTATCTATCTATCTATCTATCTATCTATCTCTCATATCTCTCTCATATCTCTCTCTCATATCTATCTATCTATCTATCTATCTATCTATCTATCTATCTATCTATCTATCTATCTATCTATCTATCTATCTATCTATCTATCTATCTATCTATCTATCTATCTATCTCATATCTATCTATCTATCTATCTATCTATCTATCTATCTATCTATCTATCTATCTATCTATCTATCTATCTATCTATCTATCTATCTATCTATCTAGTAGTAGTCCAAGAATAGGCAGCACTCCAAATCACAGTGAAAAAAATGGCTTTTTATTAGCCCTTGTGTAATAATAAAAAGCCATTTTTTCACTGTGATTTGGAGTGCTGCCTATTCTTGGACGACTACAGGAGATTTGGAGCTGTGATCGAGCTCCCAGGGCGCGCACCCACCCATAACCTTGACTGGTGCTGCTGGATGGTGGACTTTCTATCTATCTATCTATCTATCTATCTATCTATCTATCTATCTATCTATCTATCTATCTATCTATCTATCTATCTATCTATCTATCTATCTATCTATCTATCTATCTATCTATCTATCTATCTATCTATCTATCTATCTAGAATCCAAAAATCAGGCAGCACTCCAAGGTATAAGCAAGGTAGAAAAAGGTGCTTTATTGGTCCATATACACACGACGTTTCAGCTCAACACAGGAGCCTTTCTCAAGTGATTTACAAGCCTGTGCGGCTGACATTGTATTTGGACTCTATCTATCTATCTATCTATCTATCTATCTATCTATCTATCTATCTATCTATCTATCTATCTATCTATCTATCTATCTATCTATCTATCTATCTATCTACCTATCATATATCTATCTCTATTAATCTTTATCTCTCTATCTCTCTTATTATATGTCTGTGTGTGCAGTATATATACGCTAAAAATGTGCATTTATCTGGAGTTACAGAGAGCGAGAGACTATCTATGCTGTCTATGGGGTATAAATTTCCTGGACCTATTCAGCAGATTTTTTTTTTTTTACTAAGTAAAAATATATACTGAAATTAAATATTTTTCGAGCCTGGGTTCTTTAAGTTTTGCAGCACCTATTGGCTAGCCATCAACGAAACATGGGGTCATGTTTCGTTGAGTAACCCATATGTCATGTTTTGTCCATGGTTAGCTAACCGATGCTTCAGAACTGGTAGTTCTGTGGGCTATACCATTAAGCAGAGCTTCTGTGCCACCAGGGCAATACCACTTACACAATTGTACGCTTTTTGAGCTGCTTTAGGTGAACTGCTCATAAAGGCCCTAACTAAAAGTAATGGAAATTTGACTTCACGACCAAAAGTTCAGATTTTAAGCTTAATTAATATCATGAATATAGGTTGCTCATAATGCATAATAATAAAATAATTTGAATAGAAGTCTCATTTTCTGATCACTTTTCATAGAGGCAGCTGCCCACATTCAATACCACTTGGAAAAAAATTCAATTGATCCATGCATGACAGAGGCCTATGCAAATCCTGCAAAGAATGAATAAAATGATTCATGTTTGATGGCTGAATCTGCAGTAGAGTGAACCAGCTCCATTCTCTACCTTGTAATGAAATAATCCCGCAGGTGCCGTATGCCTCCGCTACATATTGTGAGTCATACGACTGCTCCAAATGGGAAGAACTGACTCTGTGCAGCTCGCAGCCATCTGTATAGAATGATACTCCTTCCACAATGACTTGACCTTATGAGAATGTAATTTAAGTGATAATAGGCGTCTATCATAGTGTATCACATATAACTAAACTTCTTAATGCCAGGATGTGTAAAGAAGGAGTAAGGTGCCATTTTAGTTGCTGCCTCAGGCAAGACGCCTCTTACAGATAATTTGAAAGAAAAAGGTTCATTAAAGGATTGCAGCTGTTCAGGAAATAAGTCTATGGGGTAAATAATACTGACAGCTTGCTCTGCATACATAAACATCTGTTTCATCTCAACACTTCAGAATCATAGAAATGTGCCTTTTTTAAGAAATGAGAAAGAAATTAAATAGATGTTGCGTGTTGATTATTTTGAATTAACAATTGACTTTATTAACTTGGCGGGTCAATGAGACACTGGTGGGACGACCCGGTTTTGGGAACTTTAATAAAGCTGTATCTTCAGTAAAGATTAGGGTTAGATGGATTCTTGTTGGCATTACAATGTCTTTGGTGATGTAGGGTTGATTGGTACCATGGTCTATCTTACAGGTATTTTTTTTTTCATTTTGATTTTTTTTTTCATTTTAAAAGGAGAATTTACGAAAAATAAGCCCAATGTCTCAAAGTCATCCAACAACCCCACAACAAACAAAAGAAATTATAGAACAATACTGTGCCATTCTAAAGTTTCAACTACACATACACAAGATTTATAGTAATTGATAAGAGATCACATAACAATAAGTGTCTAGAAAACATCCATTTGTACAATGCATGAAGAGTGGCTGAAACAGAAGAAAGCAGAGTCGTTTCATGGAAACTTTGACTATTCACTCTCCGCATAATATCTAAGAGAGAGGGGGAGAGGGGGACTTGACCGGGATTGAGCCATTACCGTTTTATTAGTATGTGATAGATAACTACTTTTTTTAACAGGATGAAAATAGCCAGAGCAGGGTTTGGCTGGACTGTTTCTGTTGTTTCTCCTTTGCTTTATCTTGCCTAACAGTGGTGGAACGCTGTGCCCACCGGTCGGAGCCCAGCTGCAGCTGACGTACTATTTTTCATATACACACCAGGGATGTGCCTGTTGTTTGCACAACCAACTCAGGTGAGCACTTTTTCACCACAATATTTCATCACTTTGTGAATAGGTGACCTGCTCAATGAGCGCTATATCATTTTTCTCCTTTAAGTTCACATACAGAAAAAGGCATGTGAAGTTTACAAATGACTTTTTATTATACAGCATAGATGCAATAACTTTGGCTTTGTTCATATTAACGCCATGGTTCCCTTTTAAAATGGAGCCATGACTTCGATACCAGATCTATTTCTGAGTGGATGCCAACAAATCCGGATGGACCTTATTAAGGCTGGGTTCACACAACATATTTTCAGGCGTAAACGAGGCGTATTATGCCTCGTTTTACGTCTGAAAATAGGGCTACAATACGTCGGCAAACATCTGCCCATTCGTTTGAATGGGTTTGCCGACGTACTGTGCAGACGACCTGTCATTTACGCGTTGTCGTTTGACAGCTGTCAAACGACGACGCGTAAAAATACAGCCTCGTCAAAAGAAGTGCAGGACACTTCTTTCAGACGTAATTTGAGCCGTTCTTCATTGAACTCAATGAAGAGCAGTTCAAAATTTACGGTTGTCAGAGAAGCCTCGCAAAATGCGAGGAGGAGCATTTACGTCTGAAACGAGGCAGCTGTTTTCTCCTGAAAACAGTCTGTCTTTTCAGACGTAAAAGCCTGCTACCGTGTGAACATACCTTTAAGGCTATGTAAGCCTTTGAAAGGGATTTTTTTTTTTATAAAAAGGTCAGTCAGTGTGATTGGTGCAACTTTGTTATTACTTTTTATTAAAAATAATTTTTACTTTTTGACATACAGCTGCTCTGTATTCTCTAAACAGAGCAGCTGTATAGTTTGCTAAATCCTGTTCCCATCTGTTTTGTAAAAGAGAAATATTATTACTGTAAAGGAAAATAAACTTCCTTGACTAATTTCCATATTTTCCTTTTCTAGTTCCACATGCAGGATCCACCTGTTATGCATCACATCTAAGTTCATAACACAGATGTAGTGGCATAGCTAGCGGGGGACCAGGGGGGTGGTGGCCTCGGGCCCACTGAGATGGTGGGGCCCACCGTGACCGCTGCCGCCCCCGCCATGACCGCCGCTCCCACTGCCTCCGCCATGACCACCACTCCCGCTGCCCCCACCATGACCACCACTCCCACTGCCCCCACCATGACCGCAGCTCCCACGCCACAATACCCTAGCAGACGTGCTGCACCCTAGGCACATCTGCTAGAGCATACCTCTGATGCTGCCTGCCAAAGAGGAGCAGAAGAAGCCTGTGAGTGAGTAGAGGGTAAGCAGGTACCCACCCAAATAATGGATGGATACAGGGATGATGGGGTTTGTATACAGGGATAATGGCTGATATATACAGGGATGATGGGGGTTAATGCAGTGATGATTGCTCGGCTACCCATCATCCCTGCATATAACCATCATCCCTATATAAACCAGCCACCATTCCTGTATATAAACCCCAGTATCCCTGTATATACCAGCGTACCAGCCCAGCTGGTATTTGCAGGGATGATGGGGATTATAAACAGGGATGATGGCTGGTACATACAGGGATGATGGGGGTTATATACAGGGATGATGGCTCGTGTGTATATATATATATATATATATATATATATATGTATACACATATATATATATATAGAGAGAGAGAGAGAGAGAGATGATGGGGTTGTATACAGGGATGATGGGGGTTATATAAATGGATGATGGCTGGTCCAGACATGATCACTGTATATAACCCACATCATCCCTGTTTATACTAGCCATCATCCCCGTATATAACCCCCTAACATCCCTGTATGTATCAGTTGACAACCTTAATCCCTGTATATACCAGCCAGGCTGGTATTTATAGGGATGATGGGGGTTATAAACAAGGATGATGGCTGGTACTTTTAATTATAATGCTTTACCAAACACACTGATTGACCTTTTTATTAAAAAAAAAAAAACAACCTTTCAAAGGTGTGCATAGCCTTTAAAGGGGTATTCTGGTTAGAACAAATTACCCCCTAACCGTAGGATAGTAGGTAACTTGCTGATCGGTGGATGTCCAACAGCTGGATCCCCCACTGGTCACGAGAATGGGGATCCCGTTTCCCCCATTTGAGCGAAGAAGCAGGCCGCTCAAGCGCACTGCCGCTCCATTCATTTTCTATGGGATCGCCGGAAATAGCTGAGTACAGCGTAGAGAATAAATGGAGCAGCAGTGCGCATGAGCGACCAGTGCGATGTTCAAACTGTCGGAAACCCACCGATCAGCAAGTTACCCTCCGTAGGATAGGGGGTAACTTGTTCTAACCAGAATACCCCTTTAACTTATAATGTGGTTCATCCGGTTTCCCCCAGGATTCTGTATTTTTGAAGGCAAGAGTAGTGTTGCATACAGCGCTATTTTTGCAATAAAACATAACAGAAACATTGCAGACTGGCAAAAACAATACTGTGAACAGAACCTTTTGTAGATTTTGGCCTTTGTAAACAACCCTCTAAGGCCGCATGCACACAACCATAGTTTTCACCCATTTATTTCTATTGGCCATGGACACCTTCCGTATATTTACGAATGTGTGTCCGTGCCATAGAATCGATCCGCAAAATATAGAACATGTCCTATTCTTGTCCGCAATTGCAGAACGGACTCTCCCATAGAAGTCTATGAGCGCTTCCGCAATCCGGCAGATCCATATTTGTGGACAGTAAAAACCCTTACGGTCGTGTGAATGAGGCCTAAGAAAAAGATCCAAACACAAAAACAAAATAAACAAATACAATATTATTCTCCAACATATAAATGTCTAAGCCAATGACAACGCTGATATTTTGGGAAGTTTCATTTTACTTTACCTCTAGAACAAGTCTAAAAACAGTTGACAGTTACTGCAGTTTTATTACAATGTTTTCTTTGAATTCCCTTTCACTTGCAGGCAAGTTTGCTTTCATTTCCTGAGGCCTGCCAGATTTACTTTGTTTCATTTGACTCAGAGAGTAGTAAATGAGGGATGAATATTTAACAGTAAACTCTTCTTATCCTCGGAAATCTTCAACGTTTATTTATTTTTCCTGGATGTATATATTTCAACCCAAAAACTATTGTTATCTATATAAACTGAATGATGCTTAGCCCACAAGGACTTAGTGCCGGGTAATTACATTTCTCCTGTTATAAATTGTTTCTCTTTACTAGTCTGGAGGGCAATCAATCCATCCCCAGGAATTGCCTATTATCCAGACTGCAACCAATAAACGGGCAGAAAAAAAATCTGCAAACTAGGACACAACATCAATACCATTGGCATACAATTAATATCGGATTGACTGATGTCTGCAGCCATCAGGGCATTAGTGAAAAATAGGAAATTAGTTGAAAAGTAAATAAGACAAATATAAAAATGTAATGTATATAAAATGTGCTAATATGGCGTATAGATATTTCAGATTTTTATTTCCAGAAATTGTTAAAGGTATTAAAAAACTATATTTCATTAAAAAACAAAAATTTTTTTTTTATATATTTGTTATATTTTTGACATTCTAGATCAGAATTAGGCCTCATGCACCTGGCAGTGCTGTGTGCATGGAGACGTAACAGAAGTACAGAGTCCCTGCAGCTCTGTACTTTAAAGCCATAGGCACTCTACGCCTTATGATGCCTCCATACGGCACGGAATTATGGAGATATTCTACACTTGAATAAATGCTTCTATTGATGAATACCCCTGTAATACGGCATCAGACTTTTTGGACAGATTTGAACAGAATTCATATGCAATTCAGAGGCATATGGAGTCACAGTACAATACGATAGACTTCGATTGATGCATTATTTTGACTCCATACAATTCAGAGTTGGTATGAAGCCATAATGTTGACATCATGACTCATATGATAGATCTGTTTATATCTGTTTTGAAATGGATCCTTACATATCCCACTGACTTATTTTACGGTCCATCGGGTTTCCAAGGTTTTTTTTATACTGGCTGTAATAGTGCTGCATACTACACTATTCTGTCCATCAAAGAGAATCAGAGAACTTAGGGCAAAGGACTAATGGAAGTGAGAGCCGTAGGTTTCGTTCACATCTGCGTTTGGTGTTTCTGTTGTTCTGCTCCATCTTAGGAGTAGAATAAATACTGGATTCTCCGGATCCGTTGCATGACAGACAATGACGCCGACAAAACTCATTGATGATGGGTTTCTGTCATGGTTTTAGTCATATTAACGGACATTTTGTCTGGCCTTTTTGACCGGATCTGCGTAAGAGGCTACTAATGGAGCCTCCAATGCAGATCTGACCACAGCCTTAGGCTGGATTCACACGAGTATGTTCAGTCAGTAAAGGATGAACGTATTTTGGCTGCAAGTCCCGGACCAAACACAGTGCAGGGAGCCGGGCTCCTAGCATCCTATTTATATACGACGCTAGGAGTCCCTGCCTCGCTGCGGGACAACTGTCCCGTACTGTAATCATGTTTTCAGTACGGGACAGTAGTTCCACGGAGAGGCAGGGACTCCTAGCGTCGTACATAACTATGATGCTAGGAGCCCGGCTCCCTGCACTGTGTTTGGTCCGGGACTTGCGGCCGAAATACGTCCGTCCTTTACTGACTGAACATGCTCGTGTGAATCCAGCCTTAGACACACTAGATGCATAGTTTATAACAGGCGATCAGGTAGAGCTGGTATAACTGATTTACAAGGTTCACAGTGAATCAGAGTGATTCCTAATTTAAAGACTGAATGGAGAAGCGAGATTACAAACATTTGATCATATCAAAGTTCAGGTGTAACTGGCATTCTACCTGAATGCAACCACGACCACATACATGATACATGGAACTCATACAGTGCTGTCCTAATACCCCGGCCCACTAATAAAGCAGTGTCCATACAACAAGCTTCTATAAAGCCCTCAAAGACTGAAATCAAAGAGTCTTTCTCAAGACAGAGAACAAACTTTTTCCAAAACTTGGACTTTTATTACTACATGCTTTCTTTGTCTATCTATCTATCTATCTATCTATCTATCTATCTATCTATCTATCTATCTATCTATCTATCTATCTATCTATCTATCTATCTATCTATCAATCTATCTATCTATCTATCTATCTATCTATCTATCTATCTATCTATCTATCTATCTATCTATCTATCATCGTCTGTATCTATCTATCTATCTCATATTTATCTATCTATCTATCTATCTATCTATCTATCTATCTATCTATCTATCTATCTATCTATCTATCTATCTATCTATCTATCTATCTATCTATCTATCTATCTCATATCTATCTATCTATCTCATATCTATCTATCTATCTATCTATCTATCTATCTATCTATCTATCTATCTATCTATCTATCTATCTATCTATCTATCTATCTATCTATCTATCTATCTATCTATCTATCTATCTATCTATCTATCATCGTCTGTATCTATCTATCTATCTATCTATCTATCTATCTATCTATCTATCTATCTATCTATCTATCTATCTATCTATCTATCTATCATCTATCTATCTATCTATCTATCTATCTATCTATCTATCTATCTATCTATCTATCTATCTATCTATCTATCTATCTCATATCTATCTATCTATCTATCTATCTATCTATCTATCTATCTATCTATCTATCTATCTATCTATCTATCTATCTATCTATCTATCTATCTATCTATCTATCTATCATCTATCTATCATCTATCTATCTATCTATCTATCTATCTATCTATCTATCTATCTATCTATCTATCTATCTATCTATCTCATATCTATCTATCTATCTATCTATCTATCTATCTATCTATCTATCTATCTATCTATCTATCTATCTATCTATCTATCTATCTATCTATCTATCTATCTATCTCATATCTATCTATCTATCTATCTATCTATCTATCTATCTATCTATCTATCTATCTATCTATCTATCTATCTATCTATCTATCTATCTATCTATCTATCTATCTATGTATCTCATATCTATCTATCTATCTATCTCATATCTATCTATCTATCTATCTATCTATCTATCTATCTATCTATCTATCTATCTATCTATCTATCTATCTATCTATCTATCTATCTATCTATCTATCTATCTCATATCTATCTATCTATCTATCTATCTATCTATCTATCTATCTATCTATCTATCTATCTATCTATCTCTCTCTCTCTCTCTCTCTCTCTCTCTCTCTCTCTCTCTCTCTGTCTGTCTGTCTGTCTGTCTGTCTGTCTGTCTATCTATCTATCTATCTATCTATCTATCTATCTATCTATCTATCTATCTATCTATCTATCTATCAATCACAACATGACTTAGCTTTGTTTTTGAGAACTATGACTAAATTATACTCTAGTAAATTATATTGAGCGCTTTCATGCCCACACTGACCTTGGTTAAACCTTTTGTTTTTCAGATCTACTAATGGTGGTTGCATAGCAGAGCACTTAAGAAGGCTGCGTTAGTGGCAATATTTTATTTTTGTTTTTTTGTTGTATCGTTATGGGTAAAAGTTTTTTGTATAAAAGATCTTATACCTGCATATATATTGGATACATGGGGATTTCATGATTTAGAGAGTGGGCTGATGAGAATGTGCTATTATGATGCATTTTCCTCTCATTTTATATTCTGTTATCATTTCTGGCCCTTTTATTGATATTTTTATTATTTTCACATGTTATTTCTCAGATTGGAAAAATGGAGGGGAGTTACTGTGAAATGTTCTCAATTCCGGATATGCTGCAATTTATCCAGGTACAGTTAGTGTTTAGGACAAATGATGGAGATTTATCTGATGTGTTTCTGAATATGGAATTTATACACATCTCTAAGAATGAATTCTTATAATAGATAATGGGTGACAAATACACTGCATGTGAACCGTTTGTCTTCAATGTTCTTGGCATTTTGAACTCTTCTCTTGCCTACAGTTTTCTATGTTGATGAAGAAAACAAAGAAACATTTACACAACATATTTTTCAGGCTAATGGCATTATTGTATGTACCTACTTGTGAGATGGGTGTCATGAGGATCAGATAAGAGAATTTTGCGGATGGAACTTCAAGAAAGTGTTAGTTCCACCAACACATCGTACACAATGAAACCAAACTCCACATTCCAATCAATAAGAATAGCAACCTTGTGCTCATAGACATGTTTATCCACAGGAACCTTTGTAGACAGTGTTCTTATATAGCAGTTGCTTGTCCCTCCATTACTTTTGGTAGTGCTTAGGTTTTTTAGCTGTTTTGTCATGGACAAATACTTTTATCGTGTTTATGTGATTCTTATGTATGCTGGAAATATTCTCTACTCACAGCCATCACCGTACACATATCAATAAAGACATGGATGGATTTATTGGGGTCGTATAAGGTTAGAAATACACAGCAATTTTCTTCCCTGAAATAGTGCTACTCTTGTCCATGGGTTGTGTCTATTATTGCAGCTAATCCCATTTAAGAGAAAGGGTTTGAAAAGACAGAAGGATTTGAGGAAGCCTACAGATCCACAGAAGATCTATGGATAGTTCTCCAAGATGTTTGGAACAACCACCCTGCCGAGTTCCTTCAAAAACTGTGGGCAAGTGTACCTAGAAGAATTGATGCTGTTTTGAAGGCAAATGGTGGACACACCAAATATCGATTTGATTCTTCTGTTCATTCACTATGTATTTTGTTTGTTAATAAAAAAAAATAATGAACACTTCTATTTATGAAAGCATTCTTACTTTTGCAGCATTTTTCTACAACTTGCTAAAACTTTTGCACAGTTCTGTATATATATATATATATATATATATATATATATATATATATATATATATAAAGTAAACCTCAATGGAAAAATTCTATTGACAGGTCTATAAATAATAATTGTATATACATCACATTCTGCTGTGAAAACATGATGATTATACAGAGATGAGCAGTGCTACATAGACACTACTTATCCCTTAGGGTATCTTCACACGAGGTCATTACGTCCGTAATTGACGGACGTATTTCGACCGCAAGTACCGGACCGAACACAGTGCAGGGAGCCGGGCTCCTAGCATCATAGTTATGTATGACGCTAGGAGTTCCTGCCTCGCTGCCGGGCAACTGTACCGTACTGTAATCATGTTTTCAGTACGAGACAGTTGTCCGGCAGCGAGGCAGGGACTCCTAGCATTGTACATAACTATGATGCTAGGAGCCCGGCTCCCTGCACTGTGTTCGGTCCGGTACTTGCGGCTGAAATACGTCCGTCAATTACGGACGTAATGACCTCGTGTGAACATACCCTTACTGTGGAAGCAGAACGTTTAAACATATCGCTTCTGTAGGAAGTTTCTCCTCCTGTGCTGAACACTGATTGATCGGCATGTAGTGCTCCATTTTTTTTTTTATATTTTTTTTTAAAAAGAGGTTCTTCAGCATCTGCAGTATTTATAATACAACTACACACCTCAGATGCTATAGACATTCTTTTTTAAAACAACGAGGCTGTTTCATATCAATCAATGCTGTACCGGAAAATAAGTATAAAGAGGTTCAGCAACAGATTAAGTGTGTGTTATAAGAAATAATTATGCCCCCCCCCCACAAATTATAAGAATAAAAGGAGCGACCTCCGTGTTTCATGACCTGTATAAATGTACTTTGCTTGTTACATAGTTACATAGTTACATAGTTAGTACGGCTGAAAAAAGACACATGTCCATCAAGTTCAACCAAGGGACGGGAAAAGGGAAGGAAAAATTTCTACACATAGGAGCTAAAAAATTTTTGTTCTAGGAAATAATCTAACCCTTTTTTAAAGCCATCTACTGTCCCTGCTGTGACCAGCTCCTGCGGTAGGCTATTCCATAGATTCACAGTTCTCACGGTACAGAAGCCTTGTCGCCTCTGCAGCTTGAACCTTTTTTTCTCCAGACGGAGGGAGTGCCCCCTTGTTTTTTGAGGGGGTTTTACAAGGAACAGGATTTCACCATATTTTTTGTATGTGCCATTAATATATTTATATAAGTTAATCATGTCCCCCCTTAGTCGTCTTTTTTCAAGGCTAAATAGGTTTAATTCTTTTAATCTTTCCTCATAACTTAAATTCTCCATGCCCCTAATTAGCTTCGTTGCTCTTCTTTGTATTTTTTCCAACTCCAGGGCATCCTTTCCATGAACTGGAGCCCAGAACTGAACTGCATATTCTAGATGAGGCCTCACTAATGCTTTGTAAAGTGGTAATATTACTTCCCTGTCCCGTGAGTCCATGCCTCTTTTAATACACGACAATATCCTGCTGGCCTTTGAAGCAGCTGATTGACATTGCATGCTGTTATTGAGTTTATGATTTACAAGAACACCCAGATCCTTCTCAACAAGTGAATCCGCCAGTGTAGCTCCCCCTAGGACATATGATGCATGCAGGTTGTTGGTACCCAGATGCATAACTTTACATTTATCTACATTAAACTTCATCTGCCAAGTGGATGCCCAAACACTTAGTTTGTTTAAATCTGCCTGCAATTCATGAACATCTTCCATAGACTGAACTATATTACATAGCTTGGTGTCATCTGCAAAAATAGAAATAGTGCTATTAATCCCATCTTCTATACCATTAATAAATAAGTTGAATAATAGTGGTCCCAGCACTGAACCCTGGGGTACACCACTTATTACCGGGGACCATTCAGAGTAGGAATCATTGACCACAACTCTCTGGATACGGTCCTTGAGCCAATTCTCAATCCAATTACAAACTATATTTTCTAAACCTATAGTCCTGGCTGTCACTTATAATGCTATTTATTGTCACATAATCCTGTATATAGTCCCTCAATAGCCCCTCAAACATTTTCCTCACGATGGATGTTAAGCTTACTGGTCTATAATTACCCGGGGAAGACCTAGAGCCCTTTTTGAAAATAGGCACCACATTTGCGCTGCGCCAGTCCCTTGGCACTATACCAGTCACTAGAGATTCTCTGAATATTATGAAAAGGGGGACAGAAATAACTGAACTAAGCTCTTTAAGAATTCTAGGGTGTAACCCATCTGGTCCCGGGGCCTTGTGCACATTTATTTAATTTAGCTTGGACCATATCTACATTCATCCAATTCAGTATATCAACTGATATATTAACAGCACTGGCACCGGCTACATCAGCTGCTCTTTCTTCTGTTGTATATACAGAGCTAAAGAACCCATTTAGTAACTCTGCCTTCTCTTGATCCCCTGTGATCAACTCCCCATTACCATTATCTAGGGGTCCTACATGTTCAGACCTTGGCTTTTTTGCATTTATATACTTGAAGAATTTTTTGGGATTTGTTTTACTATCCTTGGCCACCTGCCTTTCATTTTGTATTTTTGCTAATTTTATTAAATTTTTACAGATTTTATTAAGCGCTTTATATTTTACAAAGGCTACAGCTGTACCCTCAGATTTGTATTTTTTAAATGCCCTTTTTTTGTCGTGTATTGCCCCTTTCACAGAAGGTGTAATCCATGTGGGGTTTAATTTGAGTGGTTTATACTTGTTACCTATAGGAATAAATTTTGCACTATAATAACTCAAAGTAGATTTGAAAATCTCCCATTTATCATTTGTTCCATTATTTGACATTAATTCTTCCCAGTCTATATCCTGAATTGCAGCCCTCATCCTGGGGAAATTGGATTTCTTAAAATTAAATGTTTTTGCCCTCCCAGCCTGCGTTTGTTTTTTACAGTATAGGTAAAATGTAACTATATTATGATCACTGTTACCGAGGTTTTCACGAACATTGACATTCCCAACAAGATCTGCATTATTAGAAATGACCAGATCCAACAGAGCTTCACTTCTAGTCGGGTCTTGCACAAACTGGCCCATAAAATTTTCCTGCAACAGGTTGAGGAAATGTCTCCCCTTTGCAGTTGAAGCTGAACCATGACACCAATTAATATCCCGGAAATTAAAATCTCCCATTATCACTACAGTACCCGCCTGTGCAGGCCGCTCCATCTGTTTATATAGCTGAACCTCCATCTCCTCAGTTATATTGGGGGGTCTATAGATTACACCAAAAGTAATTTTTTCAGTGTTTACCTCCCTTTCTAGTTCCACCCACAAGGTTTCAACCTCCTCACAGTATTCACCCACTATTGTCTCTTTCAGACTCGCCTTCATATCATTTCTCACATACAGACATACACCACCACCTTTCCTATTTGTCCTGTCTTTCTGAAAAAGTGTAAAACCCTGTAGATTTACAGCCCAGTCATGTGAAGAGTCCAGCCATGTTTCAGCAACACCAACTATATCTATATTTTCTTCCAGTATCAAGGCCTCCAGCTCCCCCATTTTGCTTGCTAGACTTCTGGCATTTGTGAACATACACTTTAACTTGCCTGTCAGTTTTTCACTTTTATTATCAGAAATGTGATTTGACATTAATTGGGCCTTTTTATTTACACTGATGTTTGTAACGAAAGGATCTCCTTATCTTGTTGTCTAGTCCTCTCCCCACATTCTGTTTCTCCCCCTGCCCTTGTACCTTTATATGGCAATGGAACTCATTGGTAACATTAGAGAATTTTAGTATAATAATATTAGTACTGAAACTGCATGTTATCAGTATTACTTTTTAGGCTTATGCTCATGCTCCAATATTAAGCAGTCTACTACTGTCTGTGATCTGCTTTCCAGCTTGCTATAGACATCGATGAATAAATTCCAGGCAGGTGACTAAATATGGGTGATTTTAGACCTGTGTCTTAGACCATAGCATATCTACAGCTGGTATAGAAATCATATTTTTAGAACAATTCTAAACAAGAAGCCACATGAAGAAAATAATTAGTTCAGTATTCTTTGCTGAAAGCTAGATTTGCCTCATTACATTCCCGGTGTCGTAGAAACGACTGACAGTAAGATTTGTTCCGCGTTCTTAATACTAGTTGTCTCATATTCTTCAGTGATAAATAATCTGAACTTTCACTGTTCAGCGTGTGATTTACTTCTCTAGTTTTGGGCTAACAATTGCACTTGTCTCACAGTAGAGCAGAGCAACGATTGTGGGTTGACAGCCAATTGTGGTCATACTATTTGTGCTGCAGTATATTGGGAAACTTCTAATGTCTGCTGTATCTACAGTAATACATTGTATAAGCTCTGAAACTCATTGCATTGTACCAAACAATCCAGGCAACCAGTAACATATAGTAGATCATGTTTCACGTTGGAAGCCAAATGTTAACTATATCAAAGAATCCCTCTTCTGGTCTATACTGGGAATTTCTTTACCGAAATCCATTATTAATAAAAGAGGGGTGAGAGAAATGGCCAGTGAACTTTTACAGATTTGCGATCTATCGTCAGTGGTTTAAATAGATGTTGCATGTGACGGCACATTAAGGATTATCAATTATGACCAATGTCTCACCAGGATAGTTTAGTTACATATGTAGGTTAAGAAAAAAGCACAGGTTCATCGAGAACCTTTGTCGTTCATTGCTAGATTAATAATTACAACCGTCTATTCCATTAGATGAGCAGCTTACCCTTTTTTTAAATGTTGACCTATTATCTGCCATTACTACCTCTTGGGGTAGGGCATTTCATAGTTTGAATACTCGAACTGTAAAGAACCCTTTTCTATATTAATGTCTGAAACGCTTTTTCTTTATATGCAATGAATGTTCCCTGGTCCTTTGTAAAGGAAAGAATAAATCATGTGTTCGTTTTTTGTATTGACTACACATATACTTATACATGTTAATACAATCACGATTAATAATCTAGTCACGCTCCTTTGAACCCTCTCCAGCTCTACTATATTCTTTTTACAATGTGAACCCCAAAACGGAATCCCATAATCAAGATGTGGCCTTACAAGTTATTTATAGGGGGGTAATATTACATTTAATTAACATGTTTTTTTCTCTATTTTTATACACCCTTAAATCATATTTGCTTTTGTAGCTCCTGCTTGGCATTTAGTGGTGCTGCTTGGCTTATTTGTAACCAAAATACCCAGTCCTTCTCTTGTTTCGGTATCCCCAGTTTGCAGGCGGCCTATTTGCATTACTTTACTATTATCAACATTGAAATTCATCTGCCTATGTTTTTGCCCATGCTGCCAACTTATCTAGGTCTTTCTGTAACATTTTATAGTCAAGCTGAGTTTTAACTACTACGTTTTGTATTATCAGCAAAAACGGACACCTTACCATAAATCCCATCCACAAGGTCATTAATAAACAGATGAATAATACTTGGGCCTAACACCGATGCTTGTGGTACCCCACTACTGACTTCAAGAGGTTCTGTCACCACATTATAAGTGGCCTATATTGTACATGATGTGATCGGCGCTGTAATGTAGATTACAGCAGTTTTTTTAAATTTAGAAATACGATCATTTTTTACGGAGTTATGACCTATATTAGCTTTATGCTAATGAGTTTCTTAATGAACAACTGGGCTTGTTTTACTCTTTGACCAAGTGGGTGTTGTGGAGAGAATTGTATGACACTGACCTATCAGTGACCAATCAGCGTCATACACTTCTCTCCATTCATTTACACAGCACATAGCGATATAGCTATATTGCTATGTGCAGCCACATAACCACACTATAACGTTACTGCAGTGTCCTGACAATGAATATACATTACCTCCAGCCAGGACGTGATGTGTATTCTCAATTCTGACACTTCGCTAATACAATCCCGACACTACAGCACAGGAAGCGTAATCTCGTTTGAAATGACAGTTTACAGCATAATCTCGCGAGATTACGCTTGCTGTGCTGTAGTGACGGGATTGTATTAGCGAAGTGTCAGGATTCTGAATACACATCACGTCCTGGCTGGAGATAATGTCTATTCATTGTCATGACACATGAGTAGCGTTATAGAGTGTTTATGTGGCTGCACATAGCGATATAGCTATATCGCTAGTGCTGTGTAAATGAATGGAGAGAAGTGTATGACGATGGTTTATCACTGATTGGTCAGCGTCATACACTCCTCTGTACAACGCCCACTTGGCCAAAAAGTAAAACACGCCCAGTTGTCCATTAAGAAACTCATTAACATAAAGCTAATATAGGTCATAACTCTGTCCAAAATGATCGTTTTTCTAAATAAAAAACACTGCTGTAATCTACATTACAGCGCCGATCACATCATGTACAATATAGGCCACTTATAATGTGGTGACAGAGCCTCTTTAAGGCCATTTTGAGTATGTACCATTTCTAGCAACACTTTGTTTTCTGTCCTTTAACTGATTCTTGACCCATGTACATACATTGTCCGCAATCCTTGCATCTGTATCTTCTGAATAAGGCTGTTGTGTGGTACAGTATCAAATGCTTTAGCAAAACCTTGATATATTACATCACCCGTATAGTGTTGTATAGTGACAATATGATATCTCCAGTTTAGCCAATTAAAGAGAGTCTGCGACTACAATTCTAAAATTATATGTTAAATATTGTAGCGCCCATGGCCGCGGGCCGTCGGGTTTACTCACCTCCCGACACCCGCAGCCATGGATCTGTGAGCCTCCGTCTGCCTCCTAGGAGATGCCAGCGCTCACTTCTGCTCCGTCCGGCTGGGTCCCGTAGGGTGCGCGCGCACGCTCGCGCCCGGCCTTAAAGGGCCAGCGCGCAATTAGGAAATCATCATCATAAACTGCCACGATTTCCTGGTCTATAAGAAGGCCCCTGGCCTTCTAATCCTTGCCTGAGCGTTGTTAGTCTTTCCCAGTCTGTCTCACAAATGGTCCCTTAGTGTCTCCCGTTCCAGCTGTTACCCGTGCCCTGTTACCGTTCCTGTATTCCGTATTGTTCCTGTGCCTACCCGTGTTCAAGTGTCTTCTGCCACGTCAAGTGTCTTCTGCCACGTCAAGTGTCTTCTGCCACGTCAAGTGCCATCTGCCACGTCAAGTGCCATCTGCCACGACAAGTGCCATCTGCCACGACAAGTGCCATCTGCCACGTCAAGTGCCATCTGCCACGTCAAGTGTAATCTGCCACGTCAAGTGTCTACCGCTCATCGGATACTGCCTGCCACGTCTGGCGCCACTTGCCGCACCTGCCTCCATCCGTGCTGAAGCCGCAGCCACCGCCTGGACTATTTCAGGTACCCAAGCATTACTGTCTGCCATTTTACTTTCGCATAGACTGTGACCTGGTCAGCTGCCTCCCCGGCCTAGTGGGTCCACAAACCCAGTGTCCGTGACAAATATATTCTGCCCTATGTGACTGTAATTTTCTTCCCATAACTTATACTACAGATTTTATATGTTTATCTTAACAAAATGGCTGCTGATAAAGATTCTTTAAGGACTCTGCCCTTGTCCAGCCCTCTTAGAATACGGAATTAAGCAGCTGATTGGTTGATCATGTGACCTCACATACCCTGTTTACTCTAATTGGTCAGAGTCTTCACTGCAGCTCCAGCCTTTAGACTCATTAACACAGAAGACTTTAGACTCATTCCTTTCACAGTAAAGTTACTGAAAAATGGCACAAGGAGACTCTAAACAAGTAAAAGACTTCATGTAACTGAATTCCCACAAGGGAATATATTATAACTAATGCTGATTATACCCCAAAAAAATGTCATTAAACTTTAATAATTATCACATTAATACAAAAAAATGGATCATTAAAAAAATTGGTTTTTACGGTCTGAAATAAATGATGGTCTCAAAGCAAGGTCAGGAACCTGTTATATAAATATGAGTTATGTTTCCACCAGCTGTAATAAAACTGGTTTCCATTTGATGTACAGACCTTATTCATGCTCAGCATGCTTCATGAGAAGAACCTTGTGCCACACTGTGGCTAATAAATATAGCTTTTTCTATACCGACTTATAACATGGCATATTGTTCACTGATCAAATAACTCCTGAGAGAGGCTGATCCAGACACATTCGGCATTCTTGGTCACTTTTGGATTAATCACCAAGCTCGTTTGACACATTTTTGTAAGTACACATCTTTAATATCTGGTCTCACTAAGACAACTGACTGTAGCAGTTATTAAATCTCTAAATCTATTATCTTTCCCCTCCAGGTGCGACCTTTGAGCTCTCAGCATTAATAATGGAGAATTTCTTTCGAGTTACATTTCACTGTCAGGATTCAGCCACTTTGAAATGAGATTAGAACAGGGAAAAAGAAATGTAGACTTTTCTTTTTCACATCCTTTCAGCGAGCAAATACCACCTCAATCTCTCATGTATTTACATTAATGGAAATCGCGATCCTAGCAGAGGAAAGGGACAAGACAGGGAAATATACGCTAATGTTACTTACTGAAGAGATATAGAACATGGACAATGAAAGAGTTACATTTTCTAGGGGAAAGGTAAAGTCGTTTTTTTTAAGGTCAGATGCAAGGAAGCAAAGCGAAAATTTGTCTGTCACATCATCCAAAGTAGAATCTCAAAGAGCATCCCTGCTACCAAATGAAGAGCAGACTCACAGCGACAGATAATAGAATCAAAAAGCACTGTCACTTTCAAACATACAGTAATTTCATCAAGTGTTCTCTCTGAAAGCAAAGAACCCACCGCGTTTCTAGCCATTGACCTGTCAGATGCAATCAGGCCCGTTCTTTATCCAACTTTATGGCGGATCTTCTTTCATATTCTGTGAGTTTTATTATTGTTTTCACATAAGTCTCATAAAATTATAGACGGCCGCCAGGCGAATCGTCCGTTCTGAATGCAAGTTATATATATATATATATATATATATATATATATATATATATATATATATATGTATGTGTGTGTTTTTTTATTTATTTATTTATTTTAAATGCAAGTACAAAACAGGAGAAACACGTAAACATATGTGGATACATTTGAAAAGAAGTGAGTACAATAGTGCACACAATGGAAGCAAAGCAAAATAGAGGCAACTTGTACACTCATAGAAAGTGGAAGAATTTGTCATTTATCGGTTTCTATTGTGCACTGAGATACATCCCTGAATAAGATACTGTCCTATGGAAAATAATAGAAACACCTCATAATATCAAACTCATCTCCACTAAATCTGAACTAGTAAGCTAAGAATCTGATAATAAATATGATTCATACATAAAATAAGTCACAAAGCTATAGTGAAGTGATGAATGTTTTTTCCATTGGCCACAACATAGCTACAAAATGATTGTTTTCATACTTATTCTCCATTAATTACAGATATAGCAACGTTGAATTTGCCATTTAATTGTCTCCTTTGTGCAGCTGGATAACTTTGCCGTAACTTCAGTAATACTGATGTTTCACCCCCTTTATTTCCATCTGTAATATAGATGTTAATATGGATTCATACAGACCTGTATGCAAAATTAGGCCATGTGCACATCACTTTTTTTTTGCCTACGATTAACATATACATCAGGATAAAGCTCCTGGCGTATATGATAAACGTAGGCTGTGACAGTGTCATGTCACCCATAGGCTATAATAGTATCCCTTTAACGGCTACGTCATGAAACCTCATAACCTTGTTCAGAAAATATTGATTAATCGGATACAAGTATAGCCTATGGGTGACAGATGCCATTGTCAGGCATCCATCACTGTCCTCCATTTAGCAGATATGATTGGAATCTCCTGTGACCTAACTTCCAACGCAGCACAGGCTGTCCTGCCTTCAGACTCTGGCCATCCTGTCAGATCTTTCACTGACCAGTTACGTCACTGAGGCTACCACAGGGAAGCTCCAGTGATGCATCTTCCCCAGGCCAATGTAGCCTCCATGGGCTATCTTGTCCCGGAAGCTATCTTATCCTGGGTCCCTGAGGAAGCCCCAGTGACTTAACTGGCCAGTGAAAGATCTGTAAGGGCGGCCTGAGTCTGCGGACAATTATGGACAAATATTGCCAAATATGTTACTGCCATTTCCCGGTGCATACTTTTAAGGAAGGCCTGTGATGGATGCCATACAGCGGCTTCTGTCACTCAAAGGCCCCCATGTTAAGACAATTTATTTTTGCAGGTTCCAGTGGGATAGAAAAGCGGAGTCTACTACTCTATTTAATCCTCTAAAAGACAAGGCAACTAACGTATATCAACTGATGAAGGCCAAAAGGACGCTCTTTTGGCCTCCATCAATCTAATGGATACGTTTCGCATGTAAGTAGGGAGCTTTCCCGACGTACACGCTAAATGTAGAGCATAAACGTGATGTGTACACGGACTTAGCTCCCCCTGCTGGTGACTGCAGACAGCCAGAATTTAGTTGTTTAACTCTATGGCTATGCGAAGAGAAGCAGAGTATTTGAAGCACTTTATCAGATAAACGGAGCCTCTACCCCTATAAAAAGGTTTTACAATTAACCAGCACACAGTTTAGTTGATGCAGAAGTCGTAGTTGCAGGCAATGTTTACATGACTTAAGAACTTACATATGACCAGTTACAGACTTATATTTGCATATACAATTTACCAATAACAGAGGCAACTCTGCAAAACTTCAGTGGCCAGTTCTCTCGCCCCCCTTTTATCGGTAATGTATTTCAGAATAGCAATTCCCAATATAGACTAGAAGAGGGTTAATGTACTTAACATCTGCCTACAACCTAATGAGGTGGAATTCTAATGGAAAATGTTAATGCTTTTCCGTTGCTGCTTCTTTCTCCTCACCACAAATTTGCAATCCTTCATTACTCAGACACTATTATCTCTTAAGCTATGCAAATAACCCAAGTTTGGAACCATTTAAAGTATTTAGACAAAATTAAAAAAGGCTTGGTGCTGTTCCCAATGAGCCGTGGTAACGTCTCCTCTGTGTGCCATTCCGAACCTCTCACGTGACCTTCCCTTCTCTCCTAACCCCTCTTGTGCCTTTACTGCTTTCCATAGACCTAGCAACATTAAAATATTTGCAGTTGGAGACCTTCTCATTAGTTTTTCTCAGTGGGGGTGATGAAATGCTAGAGATATATAGAGAATATTGTTATTTGGAGAAATTATCATTTATATACAGAATGAAATCAATTTAACCATCGACTAGGCAGAACCACGATTGGAGGGGAACTGACCTATGCTTGTATTGTATATATTAATTTTATTTACATCATTATGTATAAGCTGCATTGCCTTAAACTGTATATGATTCAGGAAACTGATTGAAGAATCTACTGCAAAACCGAACTACTGTTGACTTTTTCCTGTCTACCACTACGGTATATAACAGATATAGCTTTATGTCTAGATCCATTATTATTGTCGACATTTATTCTTATAGCAAGCCTTTGTTGGAATGTTCATCAAGTATATTGTATCAGACATTTCAATTTTCACAGTATAATTTCATAGTGGGCAAAAAGCAACCACATGCAGAAGCAAAGCAATTAAAAATATGCCTAGGACATGACTGGACCATGCTTAAAGGAGTTCTTCGTTTTTGACAATTCCTTTTAATTAGAAGGATCCCTTGATGATAAGCTGACCACAGGGTGTTATACTTCCGAGCCCACCAGTGATCAACTATAATCTGTGGTAGACCATGGCAACCTGCAGCACCACAACAGGCGAAATTAAGCATTGCAAGCGAAATTAGGCATGAAATGAATGCGCTGTATGTGTTATGCACGAACATGCTGGGTCCTCCAGGGGGAGACATGCTCTTTGTAGCCAGTCTCTGCTTTGGCTAATAAATGACGGTCCTGAATGGGGAACCCCCATCTAGAAGTCTCTAATAGAGTATTTAAAAAATGATCTTTGTAAACAAGACGACTTTAACATTAATACACCATATATTAATTCTAATTATAAAACTGTTCTACTACTTATTAGTGCCCTAATACTATAAGTCTGTGGAGGAAAGGAAGACTTGCTAACCTGCTTCAATTTCTAAAAATCACTCCTGGGGTAGAGACAAGCATCGGTCCTTTTTTGTGACTTTGTAATATTATAGCCTTATGCAAAGGTTTCAGCACACTAATCAAATTATATGGCTGGTTACAGGAAATTTTTCTAGACTGTTATTACTGCTAAAGTGAGTATTGCTAAGTATTTACTAAGAGGATGGACAAACTATCGCACATTACAAATTTTAGGTTTTAGTTTTTCCACTATGAGGAATTGAGAAAATACACAATAAGGGTGCATTCCAATTTACAGGCATATGTCATATAGACGTTTGTTTTCTATACAGGAAAATCAGTAGAACATGCAATCTGACAATGGGTGCCTAATCATTTGGATAAGACTGTATATATACTTTGCAGGTGTTGCAACCTGGGGATGTGGAATAGGCGACTGGTTGAAGGTGTACAAGGGGACCAGGAGGCAGAGGGTGGCATTATGATTGAGGCCAGGTTAAGGTAAATCTGTACTTGATCATTTATTTTGCAGGAACTAGTTCAATATAATTGTATCAATGGAAAAAAATGGCTTCAAATATCAAGTGGTTCCCTGGAGAAAAGTTTGCATTTTACTAATTCATACATTTTATAAGTAATCGACTTTTAAAAGCAAGACTTGTATAATTTATGAATATTTATGAAAATGTTTGCGGAGGTTATCAGAAGTGGAGGTACCTAAGTTAGAGATTTCATCATGGAGGGGGTTCAGCTGTTAAGCAAATACACCCTACACAAGAAGCTATACATTTGGTTTAGTGTCTCTTAGTGTTTCTCACCAATGGAAGCCCCTTTTCTATAAGAAAGTACCCGCAATAATAAATGGGGGGGGGGGGGGGCACTCCACAATTAACTATTATCAATAGGAAAGTTACGAAAGTAGCTGCAGGGAATATAAGGGCATTACATGCCGTCCATTGAAATCTTTGGAGTTGCCCATTCAAATCTTTGGTGAGGGAGACAAATGGGTGGTCACTTTATCAAAGGGACCTGCATCTATCTTCATAACGGGGTCCCCCATCTCCATCCCGCTTTAACTAGAAACAATGTAATACTGTCCTTAAAATATCATATATGATTATTGAAATTCCCTTGTTTTACATATCTTGTTGCCCTGAAGTTGTGTGATTCTGCCTGATGCAATTTTTGCTTCCTCATTCTCAGCATACTTTAGCTCTCCCCCGCCTCCCTTCATCTCCTGTCAATCATCTTTTCTGCAAGTACTTTGATGGAGGCTGATGGTAGAAATCAAGGAAAAAAATATAGAGAACTGACACAAGATACAGAGCAAAAAAATTGCGGCTGGGGAAAATGTGTAATTAAACTGTCTTTAAAGATGTGATAGAGAAGAATAGAAGAGAAGGCGGTAAAGGGAAAAAAGTGTGAGATGAGATGCGGCACAGCAAAAGTGAAGTCTGCGCAAAGACAACCCAGCGAGAATAAAGGTCACACATAAAGTAAGTATTAGTAGACCGAGTCACTTACAAACGCATTGATACAGGCTTTAAATCACAGGAGTTATAGATTACTAATACGTAACTATAATAGAAAATGCATTATATAAGAACACAGAAAATATTATTAGGCTTGGATTCATCAAAAGGCTGAAGAGGATTGCAGCTTTTTTGATATCTGAGGCTTAGAGTTTGTGAGACAGTCAGTAATGTCCAAAATCGGTACCCAACCGTACCTCAATGGGTGCAAATACTAACCACCGTATTAAAAAAAATCTAATAGAATGTATTTTTACGCAATACAAGCACATAATTTAGAAATTAGATGTTCAAAAAAAGTACCTGTGGATGTCAAGTTCAAGTGTCCATGGCCATATATTGTAGGTCATAAAGGGGTTGTCTGAGATTAGAAAAAAGGATCTGCTCTTTTTTCTATTAACAGCGCCATACTTGGGTAGTCTCAGCCAGAAACAGTTGAATGAGGTTTAGCTATACCACCCACAGGCCATGGGTGGCGCTGTTTTTAGAAAAACAGCACACCTTTTTTGTAATCTCAAACAATCTGTTACCATCTTCCCTATTCTTGAACCTTTACCCCCCTATCAGCCTTCTAATATGAGGTGGTTCTTTAGTTGTATATTGTTATAGCTGATACAATTTTTCCCCAATGCCCAGGTTTCAATTGGTCAGAGATAATTACTTTCTATAAACCCGTAAGATTACAGGGCTAAGATTCCACAGGGCTTTTTCATTGCGTTCTAAAGGCCAGGATCACAAACACAGTTTTGATGCAGTATTTGTGGCAGTTTTTGGCTCCGTTTGTTGAGCCAAAGCCAAAAGTGGGTGCAAAAAGAAGAAAGGGTATAGGCTACGTTCACACAGGGTGGATATGTTGCGTAAATGTACACAGCGTATCCACCCTGGTGGCCGCAGGGAATTCCGGACGAAAAACCGCACCAAATTGTGGTGCAGATTTTTGGCCGGAATGTTCGTTGCGAAAAACAGAAAAATAAAAAAAAACTGCACATACTTACCCTCTGACATTCTGCAGACCGGCCTCCCGGGATGACGTTTGAGCCCATGTGACCGCTGCAGCCTGTGATTAGCTTCAGCGGTCACATGGGATGAAACGTCATCCCAGGAGGCCGGCCTGGATGAAGAAGCACAGAATTCTAGGTTAGTAAAAGATTATTTTTTTTCTGAGTTGCGATTTTTGCTGTGAAATGGCAGCTTTTCCGCCACAAAAATCGCAACATCTGCTTTTTGTTTCTGCTGCATTTTTTTCCGCAAAAAAAATTGTTGCAGAAAATCCCCAGTATATACACTACCTGTAAACTACCCATACAGAAAAGTCTGATGCATCTTTTTTCTTTTGTGTCCACTGCTGTGGTAGGCTCAAAAAATCTGCAGAAAAAATGAGTGTTTGGTCCGGGCCTAACGCATTTTTACTTTCGTTTTTTTTAGCGATTTTCACATGCTTTTTTATTGCTGGGAAAAACGCATGGTAGAAACCAAATGCGTTTTACCATGAATCGTTGTGGTTTTTAACCGTGTGGTTATTACAGGTGAAGCACATGGTTTCAATCCCCTCCTTGGCAATAACGCTTTATACATACAAATGGTTTGATACACTATATATTTTTCTTGGATCCCGTTATGCTTATGTATTAGCTACCCATGTTGAGGGGATTTGGTGGAGGAAAAAACACATTGCAAAATCGCAGCAATTCCCAAAATCAAGTTTTTACTATGTGTTATTCACGGCAAGTAGGAAGCCTATAAAAATCGCTACAAAACTGCAGTAAAACTGAACAACAAATGCGGTAAAAACACAATCTTTATAAAGACTGACCTTTGCTTCTAAAAAAAATTTGGCCCATTTTGGACTGTCCTAAAGTCAGAAAATGAAGTGTACGTCTGCTATGATTGAAAATAGATTTGCTCCAAAATTTGCGCCATTTGCTCTCTAAAAGTTAAAGGTCACGCCCCAACTTCAATTAAACCATGCCCACTTTATTGTAGCACTTTTCAAAACGGACCGAGAAAGTTGCAATTTTTTTGCACAAAAATGGCGTGACTTATCATTTACAACTTTTTTAGACTCGGTTTACACCAAAAACTGGAGTAGACTGATTAATAAATTGGGCCATTGTATTCCAAAAGTCATTGGATGCAGCGGTAATTCTCTTTTGTCAAGAGAATCAAGACCCAGCTGTCTCACCTGATCTAGTATAAATCAGACAGCGCGCTCTATTTAAAATACACTACAGCCAAGTCTAAGGACGCTGAAGCTGTCCGAAACGCGTAGGCTCCGAGGATATTACTCCCCCATTTTCTCCACACCAGGACTCCTTACATTTGGACCCTTTTTTAACCAGGACCATTAAACTTGGAAATCGTTTCCATTTTACCTTACCCACAGCGCTGGACCCAATTTCTTTGCTACCCTCTCTTTTGTCAACTACTGGTCATCCTAGGAGCAGCATGGGAATTGCGTACAACAGCTGGAGTGCTACATATTACCCATCTCTCCTAATGGCGTCGTGCCTTTATGATTATGAAGACAATGAACAATTATACATCGGAAAGAATCAGAGCTCACTTTACATGTTGTTGCTAAGCCATAATATATGTTATTGCTCTGAAAATTGTCTTATGGAGGAGTACCACTTAACGAAATATGTGCCCCAATCTGTCACTTCATTGCTATAATACCATCTCCTACCAGATGCTGCAAATTATAATAAAAGCCGTGCATGCTATTTAAGCCATCTGACCTAATTTTAATTACTGTGCTGCACTGAAGAGCCACAATATATATGAGTTATCCACTAATAAAGTAATATACATGAGCATACAACAAAATTGCTATTTAGAATTAATAAAAAAAATAAAGACAAAGAATTGCTGCTTATCATTTCCCTCTGTAGGGTAACCAAGTGAGGTCAAATGCACCAAGAGCTTGGAGAATAATTATGAAAGCTTTTTATAGATAAGTGAAATACAAAAAGAAAAACCAACATATTATCCCACCGGGACATTACATGTAGTTTATTTTCTTCTGCTCTTGTATTATACAATGTTGTACAGTTGCTAGCCTCACTTATTTTCCTGGCATATGATAGCGCCTTATTCTTCCCATGAAAATTCTGTATTTAACTCAAACACCCCACTCCCCTCTGCCATAAGGATAGGGGTGCAAGACCCTGGGGTATGGTGAGATGTTTCTTAGTTCCCTTAAACTGGAGATCTAATCATCACTGTTTGTCTGCAACAATATTTGTTCTGCAAAGGTTACGTGAAAAAAAATAGTTCTCCAGTATCAAGACCCTGTCAAACAACCCCCTATATCTCAGCGACCTGAACCTTTCTACGGCATTAGGCTGGGTTCCCACAATGCAGATATGCAGCAGATTTTGCATGTATTTTTTAAGCCAAAACCAGGATTGGTAACCCAAAGAGAAGAAATATATAAAGCAGAGAGGAGATCCTGCCAGCAGTAGGCAGGTCTCATGAGACATTACCAGGTACCTGCCCTTTGTAGTACGATCATCAGCGATTCCCCCATTCCTTAGAGACTGCAGAGAGCTGTGAACATCGCTACAGGTCTCCTACAGTAAGTGCTCCCCCGATCATTCATGTTTACATGACTTTACATTTTTTGTTGCGTTTTGTGCCTCATCTTTCACAATTGCGGCAATACCGCACCATTGTTGAGATCACTTCAATAATAGTGTGGTTTTGCTGCGATTGCGAATATCGCTGCAAAAATGGAATGGTATTGCTGAAAATTATGGCACAAAAACGCAATGACATCCCTAAGTCACTGACAGGCTTAACCTGTGGAGGATAATTAAGGTATGTTCACACAGGATGGATACGCTGCGTAAAAGAACACAGTGTATCCTCCCTGGCGGCTGCAGGGAATTCCGGCCAAAAAAACGCACTAAATTGTGGTGCAGTTTTTCAGTCAGAAAGTCTACTGCAACCCCCCATACTTACCCTCTGACGTCCTGCAGATCGGACTCCTGGAATGACGTTGTATGCCATGTGACCGCTGCGTCCTGTGATTGGCTGCCGTGGTCACATGGGATGAAATGTCATCCCAGGAGGCCGGGCTGGGGGAAGAAACACGGAATTCTGGTTGAGTTGAGTTTTTGCGGCGGAATCACAGTTTTTCCACCACAAAAAAACTCAACATCTTTTACTTGTTGTGGGTTTTACCTCCCTTTTGAATGCAATTGAGAAAACTTGCAACAAATAAGCAGCGATTACGCAAATACAATTGACATGAGCCACTGTGATAAATTTGGTGCATCTAGTCTAATTCTTTCTTAGTAAATCTGCCCGACAGAATCTACAAATTTAGCAGGGATCCTTGATCCCAATCGTTGCTATAAATGTAGCCATAGGGTTTGTGTTGGACTTGCTATCGTATCTTGTCCCGTGAAACTCCACCTGTGAGTAATATTGGCTACATAGTCAGCAACTATAAAACCCGCCATCTATGTAATAAATCTTCATCACCTTCCCTGATGTTTTTTTTTGTAGCAAATTTTTACTATGTGCAAATTGTTGCTACTTGGAAACCTGAAATAAATATCTGATGGTCTGTTGATATTGCATTTGGGCTCTCCATTTTCCATAGACATGTATAAAGTGCTGATAAATGTATGCCCCAGGGGTATGCAACTGTATGGCTGTACTTAACTGCATATCACCTGCCAATGACTTCCATTGTAAGGTTGGGTTCCCACAGATTTGCTGCAGATTTTGCATGCGTTTGTTTTTTTTAGCCGAAACTAGAATTGGATCCAGGAGAGCAGACCTGTAAGGCCTTTCTTTATATATTTCATCTGTTTAGGTTCCGTTCCTGGTTTTGGCTAAAAAAACATATTCAAAATCTGCAGCAAATCTTCACTGTGGAAACCCAACATAAGGCCCCATGCACAAGACCGTATTTCATCTATCCGTAAATACGGATCCGTAGCCATGCGAGGGAGGCTGCAAATGATGTTACCAACACGTTGCATAGCAACGCTTCTGTAAATACGGACGGTTTACAGATGCACATCCGTAGCCGTCCGTATTTACGGATGTGCCTATAGACTTCTATGGGAGAGCCCTTGCCATAATTACGGGCAAGAATAAGACAGGGTAATTTTTTCAGCACAGACACCCATCCGTAAAAATACGGAAAGGTGTCCGTGGCCAATAGAAATTAATAGGTCTGTAATTACGGATGAAAAACACGGTCATGTGCATGGGGCCTCAGGCTGTATTCACACACTGTGTTTTTGTGCATTTTTCATGGTGTTTTCAAAGGCGTTTTTAGCAGCGTTTTTTTCATGTGTTATTTGGTCTTACATTAAAGTCTATAGTTAAACATTAAATGCACTACACACAATTGAGTGGTGTTTTTTCCCAAACGCAGAATGCTCTGAGTATGGTGGGTTTTTTTTTCATGCATTTTTCCCATAGGCTTCTCTAAACGCACCCAAAAAAAGCATGTTCAAAATTATATCAAAGGAAAAACTACACCAAGAACGCCACTAAAAAGCCTTAAAAACAGCCTGCTACATGTGAATAATGCTAGCGGTTTTTTTTATGCAGTTGCCAGAACTATTCTGTGTGAATAAGACCTAACAAGTATGTATACTGCACTGTATGCTTCTTTTTGCAGCATCCAGTTCCATTGAAAAGCGTAGCAGGTTACACACTACACGCAATATAGTTAAAAAAATGATATAATGTACAAATGTATGCCATAGGGACACTTTTTTGGCTTACATCATGCATCTTTGTACACATTAGATGTATATGTTGGGATACGACAAATGCATAACCCAAGCGTGATGTGACAGGAGCTTCCGATGTACAGATGAACATTTCAGTGTTATATATAAGACTCAATAAGTCAAATACATTTACCTCGCCCCAGCGGCCACCCGCTCAGGGGAAGAAATTAGTATAACGCAGAAAAAACATTGAGAGGTGGTGCACGCAATAACAGCAATGCGCTTGGTTGACACTTTTATATCCCCTGTATTAAATACATTTTCAGTACAAATATCCTATGATGTGAATATGCAAATTAATCTAATGAGGGCTAATGCAAATATACTAGTATACCATTTCCCTCTAATTACCACTTTAGCCCAATATTCTGATAGATCTGATGGATTCTGCACAGCCAATCGGCTGAGGGTACACCGGATATTTTATAAATCTCTAATTTATGACATTGTTATTTGCCATGGAAAAATAAAACTCAACCTTCAGCCGGAAAACATTTTTTTGTACCGATGAATTGTAATCTTTGCTTCAGTTCTGCTGTGTACTGAATATTGAAATGTATTCCCGACAAGTGGTGTTTGTATTACCTTCACTTTAAGGTGGCAGAGACAGACGATCCATCATCTCTAGCAATGTTCCGGATTCACGTTGTACTTCATATGCTATTTAATGGATTAGGTTAATAACAGGCCCCATAAAACTACTATGAAAAGTGGTGCAGTCATTTTTAATAGGAAAAGTATGTAAACATTTGCCACAGCCATTTCTATCGCCCTATCTGTACCTGCCTCTTTGCTGCCAGTGTGCCATGTCTAAATGGCTGCAAATGGAAAGGTCTTTATAATGCATGCAATAAAACAAAATATCCTATAAACAATGCCCCGTTAACAGTGTAAGCCGAAAATGCCTCAAAACGAAAGAGAAATCCTATTTAATCTTTATGTCATGCGGCATGAACATAATGTGAATAGAGTCTGTATTTAGAGAACAGCCCTCACTAAAGCCGTTGAGAAGCAACCATCTGCGGACTAAAGTAATGTTCATGAGAATGCAGCCAATTCAGAAGGCTGGGTTTCCGCAGGGTGTTATTTTTGCTTTTTTTACAGAATTGCAGTTTTGTTGTGGATTTTATGTGTTTCTTAATTTAAAAAACGCATTTTAAAAACTGTATGCAATTTGTCGTGATTTTGCGCTGCGGTTATTGGCTCTGCGGCTATTACAGGTGAAGCACATCGAAAACATTTAACATTTGTCTTTCAAAGCAATTAAGAAGCACATAAAACCTGCTTATTATCACAGGACCATCGATATAAAACATGACCTTCAAAGGGATATTCCTCGAATCATAAATTATCCCCTATGCACAGAATAGATGATCATTTTCTGATTGCTGGGAGGCCCCACCGCTGGGACCTCCACTGATTGTGAGTCCAGGGGTCCCGAACCCCCAGGTCCTTTTCACTGCATTCCCTACAGTGAGGAGGAGCTTGAATGGAGTGGCAGTCAAACATGCACCCGCCGATACATTCATTGTCAATGAGAATGACGGAAACAGCCGGGCAGTGTACTTGGCTGTTTCTGTCATTTCTGTAGACTTTGAATGGAGCAGCAGCATGCATGGTCGACTGCCACTCCATTCAATATCCTCTTCACTGCAGTCGAGCAGTGAGGAGGAATGGGAGGCTTGGGACCCCCATTCTCACGATTGTTGGGGGTCCCATCAGTGAGGCCTTCAGCGATCAGAAAATGTTCACCTCACACTCAAGTGTTTATAACTAGGTGTAGGTATGAAAATGTTCAGAAGAGGGGGGTCTTTATTCATGAATCTTTGCACTGGTTCTACCAATGTGTTAAAATGGCCCTGGTGTGGAGTATGTGTGATGTGAAATAATAAAAGAAATATACAATTCTCTCTTCCTCTCTGTCTCACTCTCTATTTCGGTCCCTCTCGCTCTCTGATATTAATTGATTTAGAGAGGTTTGAGCACATGAGAAGTTCTGCCATATGGTCATATTCTTCCAGCCAGGAGGCTTGAAGCAAATGCTTTATATATATATATATATATATATATATATATATATATATATATATATATATCATGAATAGCATGCATTGCTTTATCACCGATGCCTTTTTACACCCTATAAGTGATAGAGTACCCTGAGAGGGAAGAATCGGAGGATAATAAAAAGTACCGTTAGATTGGCATTCATCTGCCATAGATACATAGAATCAGTGGAGGGAGATCCTAGTATGACAGGTATCAGGGTTTGTGGAGTTTTGTCCTTCATTGCGATTCATGTGTCATTTCAGTTTTCCATTTAAATATAAATCTTAAATATCAGTTTGTCCACTCGTACAGTAGAGTGAATTTTTCTACCTCCAGTGATAAAATAATGTTGGATGATCATGTACAGACCAAAGTTTATATAAAATCCAATGTTGAGATTTTACATATATTTCCAGTGATAAATATAATAATTAGAAATCTTTTCAAATTTGGCAACAAATTAGTGACCCTTAGTGACCGGCCTATTTTAGGCCTTAATGACGCTTTTTTTTTACGTTTTTCCATCGTCTCATTCAAAGAGCTATAACTTTTTTATTTTTGCGTCGACGTAGCTGTATAAGGTCTTGTTTTTTGCGGGACATGTATTTTTTAATTGCAACATTTTGGAGTACATAGAATTTATTGATTAACTTTTATTAGCTTTCTTTGGGGGGGGGATAGAAAAAAAACAGCAATTTCGCCACTCTTTTTGCATCCTAAATTTACGCTGTTTACCGTTTGGTATAATTAACACAATAACTTTATTGGGCGGGTTGTTACGATTGCAGCGATATCAAATTGATATAGATTTTGTATGTTTTACTACTTTTACACAGTGAAAACACTTTCTTTTCAAAATTATTTGTTTTTGTGTCTCCATATTTAAAGAGCCATAACTTTTCATTTTTCCGTCGATGCAGTTGTATGAGGCTTTTTTTGCGGGACGACTTGTCGTTTTTATTGGTACCATTTTGGAGTAGATGCAACTTTTTGATCATTTTTTATCACTTTTTTTAAGGCAGGATTCACAGAAAACATTTTTTGCATTTTTTTTTATTTTATTTTTGACGGCGTTCACCATACGGGTTAAATAATGTAATAACTTTAGAGTTTTGTTTTTTTGAATGCCATCAGTAGGGACACAAGCGTTGTCCGAAACGCGTAGGCACAACTATTATTGCAAACCACTCCTGTATACTATGGAATTTGAAAACAACTTTTTTTTTTTATAAAATTGGAACTATGCTTTCTTTTAAAAATGATGGGCACTGGATCACAGTTTTTCTCCTGTCTTTTGCTATTTATAATACACTGCAATACTTTTGTATTGCAGTGTATTAGTGCCTGTCTGTATAAAACGGACAGGCATCTGCTAGGCCATGCCTCTGGCATGGCCTAGCAGGCATAACTAGTGGCAGAAACAGAAAAAATGGGACATAGATATCATCAAAACCACAAAAAAGGCCATACTTACTAGGTAGGTGGGTGGGTGAAAACCCATTCCCATCAGGACGCAGACGGGTCAAAGAATGCTGCAGAAGGAGTGTGCATTAAATAGTGATAGCCCCTCCCACTAGTCTTGAGGGGAGTGGCGAACTAAGTGCTCAAAGGTGTGCGATAAATGAGTGTCAGTGTAGTGCTAGGGTGTGAATGGATGGTAAAAAATAAATATGTATGTATGAAAGTGTCAGAACTGTGTAATAATGTAATAAAAATAAATAAATAAATAAATGTGATGAATAGTGGCAGACCTGGAGGCCTTTATTCGGTCCCTCGGCTGCCATAGAAACCACTGACACCCTGCAATCATACTCAGGGTGCTGGTGGGGTGGGAGAGGGAGCTCCCTCCCTCTCTCCAAAACTACTCAGAGGCGGCACTCGCTATTGAGTGCTGCATCTGAGGTATTAATCTGGCGAGATCTATACTGATATCGTTCGAGCAGGGCTGCTCCCAGCCCTCAGCTACCGGAGGTAGCTGAGAGCAGGGAGATTTAACGGCTCCCTGCTCTGTTTATTTATTCCGATGCAGCGATGTGAAAAGGCGTATGCATCAGAATAAAACCCATTAGTGGCCACCGTGAAAAGGCGTATTGGCGGTCACTAATGGGTTAATATTCTTTAAGAAACAGTAGTTTCTTTAATTTGACCATGTCGATTTTTGTTCTAGTGAAGCCCAGTAAATGGCCTTGAAGTGTACCCTGCATTATGTGCAATTCCCCCAGCAGAGGAGTATGTGAAGCATGTGAATGGGACATAAAATGTATCAATTACATGTATTACCGGCAGAATTATGACGTATTCTGTCCAGATTTAGGTGCGGAATCCACGCCTAAATTCTCACAGAATCCACAACACGTGAACGTGGCCTAACAATACATGTTTATGCACTGGAGGAAGCAATAAAAATTGAAGTGCTGTTAAAGCTGCAAGAATGGAGCTATACTTTACATTATTTATGGGCTTTCCCTCTCCTATGCTCCCATTGGGCCCATTCACACTCAGGGTGACTAACAACAATAAAAGTTCCTCAACACATTCACCTAAAGTATTTCCTAAAAAAACAACATTGTTTGTGATATACCATTCTCTCCTTTTATTGTATGAACAAGTGGATGAAAAAAATCTTGGTAACATGAGTCAGACCTGTCGACGGCAGCCATTTATATGAATACTTACCATGTTTTATGCAGCAAAATTTTATTTAAGTCAACATTACAGGATCCAATCAGCTTTAATCACCACCCAGCAATGAATGTTGATTACATTTTAACTTTACCTTATGTATCATAAGGGATTATTCCAGGCAAGTGAAGTGCCAGGTGGGGTTGAATGTGTGAATATATCCACCAGTGCTGGAGTTCATGAGACACATGGTACATGGTACTTCTGCTTTTGCTTACATTGCTATGCTTTTTAGCACTTTGGATGAATTAAGAGGGGTTTCCAGTCTTTAAAATGTGTGCAAATGGTTTAATTGCAGTAAGATTAGTCACTTACTAATGTTCTGTCTGTAGCTGAAATGTCTGTGTAAGCTAGTCTCACATGCATTTACATGACTATGCTCCTAGTTTTTATCTACTGCTTGTGTGAAATTATGTACATTAAATATATAGTTATCCACCTCCCCCTCCCTGTAGTACAGGACATCACATGCCTCTTATCTTCACTGCTACCTGCTCTCTCCTTGCTTTCTGTCTCTAGAGGGATCATGTTTCACATGCTAGGCAGCAGATAATGGAGAATATAGCAGCAGAAAAGCAGAGCTGTGTCTCAAGCCCCAGCAAAATGAAACAGCAATACTGCACATAGATGGACAACATGATGAAAATTAAAAATACCCGCCTCTGAGCTATGGTGCCATCACCTGGTGACCATTTAGACACATATAGCTACTTTTCTGTATTTTTTATAAGTTTGGAAAACCCCTTTAACTTAAAGGGGATTTATTGTTTTATATTAATAAATCTTAATCATTATATCATGTAAAGTTATGTAACTTTGCTGAATAGAAACTTAAAGAGGCTCTGTCACCACATTATAAGTGCCCAATCTCCTATATAAGGAGATCGGCGTTATAATGTAGGTGACAGCACTGCTTTTTATTTAGAAAAACGATCTATTTTTACCACTTTATGAGCGATTTTTAGCTTTATGCTAATTAGTTTCTTAATGCCCAAGTGGGCGTGTTTTTACTTTAGACCAAGTGGGCGTTGTACAGAGGAGTGCATGACGCTGACCAATCAGTGACCAATCAGCGTCATACACTTCTCCCCATTCAATTACACTGCACTAGCGATATAGCTATATCGTTATTTGCAGCTACATACACACACTATAACATTACTGCAGTGTCCTGACAATGAATATACATCACTACCAGCCAGGACGTGATGTCTATTCAGAATCCTGACACATCTGAATCTTTTCTGTGAGATTTTCAGCAAGGCAAACGTAATCTCATTTACATCGTAATCTCGCAAGTTTATGTTTGCCTTGCTGGAAATCTCACAGAAAAGATTCAGACGTGTCAGGATTCTTAATACACATGACGTCCTGGCTAGAGGTAATGTATATTCATTATCAGGACACTGTAGTAACGTTATAGTGTGTGTATAACGATTGAGCTATATCGCTAGTGCAGTGTAAATGAATGGAGAGAAGTGTATGACGTTGATTGGTCCCTGATTGGTCAGCGTCATACACTCCTCTGTACAACGCCCACTTGGTCTAAAGTAAAAACATGCCCACTTGGGCATTAAGAAACTCATTAGAATAAAGCTAAAAATCGCTCATAAAGTGGTAAAAATAGATAGTTTTTCTAAATAAAAAGCACTGCTGTCACCTACATTATAGCGCCGATCTCCTTATGTAGGAGATAGAGCACTTATAATGTGGTGACAGAGCCTCTTTAATTGTGCACATTCAGAGGCTGAAAGCCTTGTCTCAAAGTTGGAGGGATGGATACAGTTTTATACATCTGTGAGCTAAACACTCACACATTTTTAGCAAACCACCAGGACAGGAGAAAGATAGATGGGTGGTGCTCTTATGTTTATCCCATTTTGTATTCACCTTAGTAGGTCTGTATATTTTTTCAGCCTTTGGATATAAACAATAATGTTTCATCTGCTGACAGCACATAGATCTTGAAAATGGTGAGAAATTTAAACACACATTTTCTTAGAAAATTGCAGAACTTTGCATTATACAACCATTAAGCTTCATTTATATAAAACCATAAAAACCAGCTAACTCTAAATTTTCTGTATATTTTCTAAATTGAAATTTGGCAGTAAACTGGGTCTTTGTGCATATACACACAAATGTCTATATAGAAATTTATATGGATGTGTGGGTACATAGAGGGCAATATATGAGTGGCATTTACATAACTATATAACTGTAAATAAATATAGCAGTTAATCAAAGCTCTCGTACTTGAGGCTATCAGAGGCTTTCTTCCACTAAAGACCAGGTCTCCATTGTATTTTTGTTTGTATGTATGACCATGTTGGTCAGATTGTATAGCTACTCTAGATAAAGCCTATTGAGATGTCCTCACAAATTCAACTAATATAAAAAACTAATGTCAAGTCATCAGCACAGTGTGTTTAAAAAAAAAGCCCATAATCTGAAGTCCATAGCCAGACCACAGCTTTGATATAGCCTTGATATGTTATTGGAATGCTTCTGTGGCTATAGCTAGCAATTCCAATAATGGCACCATATCAGTAAGTGTTATTTAAGTAAGTCCCTAATGTTTGTAAGTTAACATAATTGATGAAGAGCAAGCCCACATTAAATGTATTACAAAGGGGTATTAACAAGCTCCATTTGTAACTCTCATGAACTTCAGTAAAGAGACGGCACATACACAACCCCCTCTCCATTTAGTATTGGGCTAAAAAGGACACCTTACCTGGAGGGATGGGGAATCAGAGAGCTCTGTTCTATCAATAGATTGGTGTCGTAGAGTTTGGACTCCCACCTATCAGACATTTAGTGTAACCCCCTTAAATGTGGCAGGCTGCTTTAAATGTCACAGATGGGAATTTGGGCCCCATTGGACACTAAACAACTGCTTCATCTGCACACCCTGTAGCCACACCCATGAGGATCACAATGCATCTGGTGCAAATCATGGTCTAGATTGTTCAGGGTAAATTTCAGAAATGGGGGGAATGGTTCGCTAACTATAGATATGATATGATAAATTATCTGAAGCATGAGTTAATATCAATGATCTGTGGTGATCCGTGTTTTTATCAAATTAATCCGGGGCACTGTATCTGAACCTGAATAGAGTATTACCAAGTACTGAGTGCTCTGCATTCGACTCTGGTCACTAATTTCCTAATACCTTACGAAAACAACCTATCCTAACATATATTTTGCCAAGAGCCATACTTACAGCCCCGACTCATTGAACTGTTTGGAAAAAGATGCCATGTTGCGAAAGTTACGAGAGGTTAACTTGCACCCAGCAGGAGCAGAATTATTTTTTAATGTGATCAATTTATTATGCCATAAAAGTTAATGAGTTTATACTGAAAGATGCCAAACCTCCTTTTATGTTATAATAGGGGTTTAGTACTTGTGCAGGAGCTCCACAATGCCTCATTAACCTCCCCCTGTGTCAGAAGTTGGGAGGAAGGAAGGGGACTCTGTCTGCAACTATAATGCAAGATGGATACACTTTCTCATCTTCATACCCTAAAGCAATTTGGGATTTGCAGCCCAATAATCTTAAAATAAAATGAATTCAAACACAAAAATCACTTTACATGCTGCAGAATACAAATATATCTGCAATTTACATGTATAAATCAGACTTATGAATGCAGAGATTGTGAGTAAAATGCTGCTGTCTGACACATTGCCTGGTAAAGTATACAGGAAAATGTGAAATAGTAACATACAGGAAAGGACTATCTCAGAGGTGCTCAGTGACCATACATGTCTACATACAAAATAGGGGATAATCTATAGCCCCCGCAGCTATGATCTGGTATCCAAAATGTTTAGTTTCCAGGGGAATACCTGCTCTTTATGGCTGCTTACTGTTTTATACAAACCTACAAGATGTCATACAAGAAACTACAAAGTTCAGTGTATTGGACCCAGAAGGATAGCCCTTATTTTGGACACTGTTCTGCTGTCCCAGATACATTACAGTCCTATATAGTCGTATAAATCATTCCTTAGGCTTTGTTCACACAGAGTATTTTGCAGGCATAAAAAAGATTTTGACCTGCTTGGATGTTCGTGTCGCGTTTTTCGGCTCTGGCCATTAAGCGAGGTCAGAGACGAAACCGCGGGAAGAAAGAGCATGTCGCTTTTTTTCCCGCTCGTGGGAAAAAATGCCTCCAGCTCCCATTGAAATCAATTGGAGGCGTATTCTGGCGTTTTTTGGCTCTATTCCGACGCGGTTTTCACGTCAAAATCAGCTCTAACAGAGCCTTAAGATTCTACTATATTGTAATAACATCCATATCAAGGAACTTTTTCTTCATACTTCTCTTTCATCTGTATATAGTTTCATTTTAAGTATTGTACAGTAAATACAAATTCCACAGTATAGGACCTGACATGTATTTAAATGGCATACAAATCAGGAATGTACATATAGACACCTTCGCTTCTGGGCCACTTCTACATGGCTACACATAGGGCATGACCACACGTGGCGGATTTCCTCCGCAACTGTCCGCATCAATGCCGCACAGAATCTGCGTTGCAGATTCTGCTGCGGATCTGCACAAAATGTGCAGTACATTGATGCGGACTATCTGCTGCGGACTGCGGGAAAAGTGCTTCCCTTCTCCCTATCAGTGCAGGATAGAGAGAAGGGACAGCACTTTCCCTAGTGAAAGTAAACGATTTTCATACTTACCGGCCGTTGTCTTGGTGACGCGTCCCTCTTTCGGCATCCAGCCCGACCTCCCTGGATGACGCGCCAGTCCATGTGACCGCTGCAGCCTGTGCTTGGCCTGTGATTGGCTGCAGCCGTCACTTAGACTGAAACGTCAGCCTGGGAGGCCGGACTTATATTTTTTTACAGGTTGCGGTATATTGGGATCGGTAGTCACTGTCCCGGGTGCAGAAACAGTTACTGCCGATCGCTTAACTCTTTCAGCACCCTGGACAGTGACTATTTACAGACGTCTCCTAGCAACGCTCCCGTCATTACGGGAGCCCCATTGACTTCCTCAGTCTGGCTGTAGACCTAGAAATACATAGGTCCAGCCAGAATGAAGAAATGTCAAGTTAAAAAAGCAAGACGCATCCGCAGCACACATAACATGTGCATGACAGCTGCGGACTTCATTGCGGAAATTAGAATCTCCATTGAAGTCAATGGAGAAATTCCGCCATGAGTCCGCCACTGCTCCGCAACAGACAGAGCATGCTGCGGACACCAAATTCCGCTCCGCAGCCTATGCTCCGCAGCGGAATTGTACGCATCGTCTAAACGAACACTGCTAAATTAAAGTGTAAGTCAATGCAGAAACGGCTCCGCTGCGGATTAACGCTGCGGAGTGTCCGCAGCGGAATTTAAGTGAAATTCCGCCACGTGTGAACCCAGCCATAAGCTAACACAGTATTGCATGCCACATAGTTCTATGTTGAAATTTGGTACCAAATCGTACTTTAGTGCCTCCAAGGGTAATGTTGGTAACAGCATCCAATTGTGCGTGTTGGGACTTTTCATTTATCTTAACCTTAATGATCTCCCTATACAGCTATATTTTTATACGGAGCCTTGCATAGCCCCATTAAAATACTGTTTGTTACCAGTATATTCAGAAACCATTTGATATGGGTCCCAAATATGAGGTAGTCCATGAGGCCTCAGTATTGCAGACAGTTCACGTCAGAAGAGTCCACGTTATGGGTCATACAGACCAGTTTTACAGTTACTTTCAATGTGCTCTTATAATGTTCCTCACAGCCATTGAGCACTGCATGGGATATCATTATGGTTTTGGGAAATTTCATTTGGACAAGAGAAATGTCAATGTATTGGGATAAAACCATTGTCCGGGACATGTTATTGACTGATTTAGTATTAGTCATTTTGACTGAAAGATATGCAGAGTCGTTTCACATTATTATGACCACCTCCTACTTTCAACATCGGCAGCGCGTAGCCCATGAAGGAAGTGATGTGTCGTGGGCTGGCTTGGTGGGTATATAAGGTGTGCGATAGGCTGTCTGAACTCATATCACTCGTTGTTGCCATGGGTAAAAGGGGCGAAAAGGGATGATTATTGGCTGTCGGGCCAAGGGTGGCCATATTTTTCAAACAGCGCAGTTTGTGAACTGTTCCTGTGCTGCTGTGGTGAAAGTGTATCGTGAGTGGACAAATAGCACCATTGGGAATAACCCACATGGAAACTGCGGAGCACCACGTGCCATTGATGTGAGAGGTGAGCGTTGGCTACGAAGGTGCAGGAGGGCAAAACGACACACTACAGTGGAGCAGCACACTGTGAAAATCAACCAGGGGGCTACCAGACGTGTCTAAAACAACAGTTCAGCAATCCCTACTGAGTATGGGGCACCAAAGCAGACGGAGGGTCTATGCTAATAAAATATGCATTAAAAAAAAAGGCTTTAATTTACATGGCAGTATTGGAATTGGACCACCAATGATTGGCAAAGGGTTGCCTTTTCCGATGAGTCAAGTTTTCTGCTTCATTGAACGGATAGATGTTGGTGTGTCAGGCCAGATACACCAGGGAACAAACACCCTTGCTAAAAGAACACAAGCTGGTGGCGACAGCGTTATGGTCTGGGGAATTTTTTCATGGCATTCTCTGGGCCCACTCATCCATGTGGAAGGCACTCTGAACCAATTTGGGTATGAGTCCGTGCTGCACATGGCGGTTACTCTGGATATTAGCTGGTGGTCATAATAATGTGACTTGACTGTGTAGTTTGCAGCGTTCTTTAACTTTGTAGAATTTACCTTATACCTCAAGTACCATTTTTGATCTGAATGTGTTGAAAATTTTGTGCCGGTTAATTTTTTATTTTACCTTAATAATAATTTTGCTTCAAATCCCCTGCAGAAACAAGGATTTAAAACATAACATACTGACTACCTTCAGCCACCACTAGAGGGAGCTTACTGCATACTGTTATATGTTGAACTCAATAAAAAGACAATATACAGTAAGCTCACAAGCCCCCATTAGTGGTGGCCGCAGGCAGCCAGAATGTTTTATTTTAAATCTATATCAATGCCGGGGATTTAGCGATATATATCCGAAAACCAGAGCTCTGGCTGCTATAAAGATATATTAATAAATTAATCAGCACAGAATTTTGGCACTGTCACATGGCGATTATGCTATAATAGTGTAACTTTCTGTGACGACTAGGAAAATAAAAAGTTTTGCCACTCAAATTATGTAAATGTTGCATCAGGTGACTCAAGCTGCATTACCCACTTATGCCAAGTATAACATGGCACAATTCTCTCCCTATTTTATTACAGAACACATCAAATGTTCTTATTCAGAAAGTCTGTCATTTAATTCCATGCGTAAATCAGTGTAGATGGTCTAGTCAGTCTCCAAGCACCTGATTAGATCTGCCTGCAGCTTTATGGGATTCTTGAAAAGCAATCAGGTGGCATTATGACGTCATCCAGACATCTCTGTGATTTTCTTAATTATATTATGAGCACAGCAGAAGGGATGAAACTCAGTCACAGATATGCTCTGATCCTCTTGCTGTTTACTGCTCCATTTAGTTACTCTGGGACTCAACTTGTTGCTAATAAACTCGAAAAGTTTGTAAGCAAGTAAATCCCATAGTGGGTATTCTGTGGCACAACTTGAAGCTCCTTGTCCCCAATGCAAAATCTGTAACAGGTCCCCATCTACTATTTATAATATTGGTGCCTTCTTATGTGGCACAGGGGCCTTTGGGCCACTTCAGGTTGCGACTGATACCTCCTCACCCCCTAAAGTTACGCCCTTGTGGGTATGGATTTGTAAAACCCATGTATATAAATTAACTTATATACCTGAACTGACTACAGAGTTTAGACTTAGTCATATCTATTTAGAAACATACTTTTTAGCATTTCTTTAGTCAAAATGGATAAAGTATATTATGAGTTAAAAAGTCTTAATACTTGAGCAATTAGTAGGCCTGTCAGGGTAAGTTGACGTGTAGCGAAAATACTGCTGATTTTCCGTAATGTATTTCATTGTGGAAAATCGGGAGCATAATACAGTAGCAGCAGAGTGGATGAGATTTGAACAAATCTCATCCGCACGCAGCGTAAATGATAAGCGGAAAAAACGCTCAGAAATTGACCTGCGGTGCATATTTTAAATTTGCAGCATGTCAATTGTATTTGCGTAATCACTGCTTATTTGCTGCGGGTTTTCCCCATTGAATTCAATGGGGAGGTAAAACCCGCAAGAAAAAGATGTCGCGATTTTTGCGACAGAAAAAGCTGCAATTCTGCCGCGAAAGTCGCAACTCAGGATAAAAAAAATCTTATACCTACCCAGAATTCTGTGCTTCTTCATTCAGGCCCGCCTCCTTGGATGACGTTTCATCCCATGTGACCGCTGCAACCAATCACAGGCTGCACGGTCACATGGGATGAAACATCATCCCAGGGCTGCAGAATATCAGGACGTCGGATGAACGCGTCACTATGGTAAGTATATCCATTTTTTTTTTCATTGCAGGATTTCTGCACCACTATACATTCAAAGGGCTATAACTCATTTTCACGTGTACATAGCTGTATTAGGACTTGTTTTTTGCGGGATGAGTTGTATTTTTCAATGGCACTTTTCAATGGCATTTTTCAATTCTCACTAGGGGATATGCGATCTTTAGATCGCAAATAGAATGTTTTGGTATACTTCGAATACCAGAGAATTATTGCCTCTCAGTGTAAAACTGACACGCATCTATTAGGACGTGCCTCTAGCACGTCCTAATAGGTATATAGCCGTGGCAGACCTGGGGGCCTTTGCGTGCCACCGATGGGTGACAGAGGGATCTCTCTCTCTGTAAACAACTCAAATGCAGCGGTCGTTAATGACCGCAGCATTTGAGGGGTTAAACAACCGCGATCTAAGTAAACATCGATCACCTACCGTTGGAGCAGGAGCCCCGGCTCCAGCCTGCACGGGAGACCCATGCAGGACGTTGGTTAGGCCACCTTGAAAAGGCGGCGGCCTAGAATATAGCACCTTAATGACCGCTGTGAAAAGACGTATCGGTGGTCATTAAGGGGTTAATGGAGTGGCTAGGTAAATTACCGGAAGTCTATTGCAAATAAGGGTGAATATGTTGCTTGTAGGCCACTCTTCTGCTGTGAGCGCTTGGGATAGGAGGGCAGGCTGCCCTAATACAAAGCAGTTTCAATGTATAATGTTACTAAATACTGTAAAGTTCCTCTTACACCGCCGGCCAATTCTGGTCGGTGCAACGGAGACAGCTCGTTGATCGGCGCTTGTTTGCTCCTTTCACAAGCAGCTAGTATGGGGACCAGCGGTCGTTACTCTGACCGCTCGTCCCCATACATTATTATCATGTCGGCAGCCCGTCTCCCTGTTTACACAGGGAGATGTGCTGCCGACAACAATAATATTTTACTTTTGTAAAACTATACAATGAACAGATGAACGCTTGTTTTCCCGATAATTGGCCAGTGTAAAAGGGCCTTTACTGTTTATAGCAAACTGTGTCATGCACTGCTGATGGAGATCATGACTTTACCCTCAGAGGATAAAGTTAAAAAGAAATTACAGCCTGTATTCTGCTGACAGATCATGCATGCATAAGCAATTTTCATAATACTATATTATGAGAAAATTGTTGTTTATGCCATTCCCTATCCTATTCTTTAGAGTGCCAGCAACATTATGCATGTATACTTTATGGAAGTATAAGGGTACAATCATTATTGCTACAGTAAATCAGAACAAGTCTTTTTTTTTTTTTTTTCCGAACATTAGAAATATGGAACCTCGAGTGAGAAAATGCAATTCTGTGTTTCTTAGTGTTTCTTTGGAGCATAAATAAAAATTGTGAATCAGGGGGAACAATACATTTCCTCTAGCCATTTCATACAAAATTACTCATTGATTTTTGGGTTACATTTCTAAAAACTCTAATTTAAAAGAACATTACTTTGATGAAACTTATAGATACATTATTCACTGTAATATAATTAAATGCTCAATTAGCTTCCATTAAATACGCTAATGAGTCTGGGTTTTTCTCTTTATTTGCCTGATTCATCCTTCCATTATTAAAATATTTTGTGAAGGTTGTTTAATTTGACCCCACCAATTTGGAGCTACTTTAAAACCCCTTAACGACGAGTGACGGATATATCCGTCACAACCAGGAGCTGGTTCCCACATATCGACGGATATATCCGTCAGTCGTATCTCGGGGGTACTGCCGCTGTACCCACGAGATCAGCGGCAGGAGCACAGTAGTTATACACAGCCATGTCCCTGCCGCAACTGCCGGGATCGAAGATTCTAGCAATTTAACCCATTAGATGCCGCTGTCATTAGCGACCAATGTGTTTGACAGAGGAAGGGAGCTTCCTCTGTCACCCCATCGGCACACCCGCGACAAGATCGCTGGGCGCCGATGGGTTTCCATGGCAGCCGGGGGCCTAACAAAGGCACCCTGGTCTGCCTTCAGCAAGTGCCTATGGCATGGCCTAATAAATTGCCTGTCAGTTTTACACTGACAGGCAATAATGCTTTGGTATACAACATATACCAAACATTATATCTGCGATCAGAAGATCACAAAGTGAAGGTCCCTAGCGGGACAAAAAAAAAATAAGTTAAACTGTTAAATAAAGTTTATGAAAAAAATAAATAAAAAGATTACAGTTAAAATAAAATACAACCACATTTTTTCCCCCCCAAAAAGTGGTTTTATTTAGTAAAACCTGTAAAAAAAAACACGTACACATATATGGTATCGCCGCGATCGTAATGACTCGAACAATCAAGTAAACCTTAATGACAGTAGTAGTAGCAGTAGTAGTAGTAGTAGTAGTAGTAGTAGTAGTAATAGTAACAGTAGCAGTAGCAGTAGTAGTAGTAGTAGTTTTAGTAGTAGTAGTAGTAGTGGTAGTAGTAGTAGTAGTAGTAGTAGTAGTAGTAGTAGTAGTAGTTCCAGTTCCAGTTCCAGTTCCGGTTCCAGACCTGTTCTTTGCCTTCAATACAGTCGACCACTCCCTCCTGTCCCCCCAGGATCTTCTCATACCTCACGAACTGAACATTTAGTGTCTCCCACTCACACACAAGCTCTTCCTCGTCTGCTCTCTGTTGGTGTCCACCAAGTCTCTGTCCTGGGACCCCTACTTTTCTCCACCTAAAACTTTGGCCAGGGACAGCTCACAGAATTCCATGGATTTTCATACCACTCCTATGCTGATGACATTTAAATTCACCTCTCTGGCTCTGATGTTACCTCTCTGCTATCCAGAGTCCCAGAGTGTCTATCAGCTGTATCCTCCTTCTTCTCCTTTCAATATCTAAAACTCAACATGGAGAAAACTGAATTCATCATCTTTCCCTTATCTCAATCAATCCCCTTAGGCTTCGTTCACATCTGCGCTAGGGTCCCTTTCCATCGGACCCTGACTGACACAAATGGAAACCAAAGGTTTCCATTTCCATCACCATTGATTTCAATGGTGTGGGATCCGGTGACAATGGATTCTGTTTGTCTCTATTGTGCAAGGGTTCCGTCGTTTTGACGGAATCAATAGCGTAGTTGACCCTAGAGCAGATGTGAACGAAGCCTAACCAGAACTATCAATCACAGTTGATGGCTTGACACTTTCCCCAGTCTTACAAGTTTGCTGCCTCCGGATATGCTTTGATTCTGCCCTGTATTTTTTTTTAAAAACGCACATCAAAGCACTAACCAGCTTCTGCCACCTCAAAAATATTTCTGGAATCTGCTCTTTCCTCACACTTGAGTCAACAAAAATTCTACTATATGCACTCCCGCCTAGACTAATGCAACATCCTTCTTTGTGGCCTCCCATCTAAGGGCATGCCCCCACGTGGCGGATTTCCTCCGCAACTGTCCGCATCAATGCCGCACCTAATCCGGGTTGCGGATTACGGCTGCGGATCTGCCCAAATGTGCTGCTGCGGACTGCGGAAAAAGTGCTTCCCTTCTCTCTATCAGTGCAGGATAGAGAGAAGGGACAGCACTTTCCCTAGTGAAAGTAAACGAATTTCATACTTACCGGCCGTTGTCTTGGTGACGCGTCCCTCTTTCGGCATCCAGCCCTACCTCCCTGGATGACGCGGCAGTCCATGTGACCGCTGCAGCCTGTGATTGGCTGCAGCCGTCACTTAGACTGAAACGTCATCCTGGGAAGCTGGACTGGAGACAGAAGCAGGGAGTTCTCGGTAAGTATGAACTTCTATTTTTTTACAGGTTGCTGTATATTGGGATCGGTAGTCACTGTCCAGGGTGCAGAAACAGTTACTGCCGATCGCTTAACTCTTTCAGCACCCTGGACAGTGACTATTTACTGACGTCTCCTAGCAACGCTCCCGTAATTCCGGGAGCCCCATTGACTTCCTCAGTCTGACTGTAGACCTAGAAATACATAGGTCCAGCCAGAATGAAGAAATGTCATGTTAAAAAAGCAAGACGCATCCGCAGCACACATAACATGTGCATGACAGCTGCGGACTTCATTGCGGAATTTAGAATCTCCATTGAAGTCAATGGAGAAATTCCGCCATGAGTCCGCAACCAGTCCGCCACTGCTCCGCAACAGACAGAGCATGCTGCGGACACCAAATTCCGCTCCGCAGCCTATGCTCCGCAGCGGAATTTTACGCATCGTCTAAACGAACACTTCTAAATTTAAGTGGAAGTCAATGGAGAAACTGCTCCGCTGCGGATTAACGCTGCGGAGTGTCCGCAGCGGAATTCAAGTGAAATTCCGCCACGTGTGAACCCAGCCTAACACTCTTGCACCCCTCCAATCCACCCTCAACCCTACTGCTAGGTTAATCTACCTCTCTCTTCTTTTCAGTTCTGCCTCTCACCTCTGCCAATCCCTTCACTAGCTACCCATTGAGCAGCACATTAATTTCTAAATATTAACAATGACATACAAGGTTGTCCACAACCTGTCACACCTCTGCCCCAATATCCCGATACTTACCCAAACGTAATCTTCGGTTCTCATTTTGCTCTCTTCTTTTCTGCTCCTTACATTATCGTCTCAAAGTTTTCTCCCGTGCTTCCCCCATACTCTGGAACTCTCTATCCCAACACATCAGACTCTCTCCACCATCCAAATCTTCAATAGCATCTTTAAAACGCACCTCTTTAGAAAATCATACAAACTGCAATAACTCTGCCGCCACTTAACTACCCGATGAACAGCTTCTACCCTCACCTTCTGTCTCCTTCCCCCTTTCCTTGTAGATTGTAAGCCCTCCGTGGCAGTCTTCTCTCCTGCTGTTCCAGTCTGTCTTTCATTAAGCTCATGTTTATTGTACTTGTTCTTTTATTCTCTCATGTCTTGTACTTAAACTCTTTTTTAACATGTACAGCGCCCAGGAATTATTGGCTTTTAGAATAAATAATAATAATATTAACCAAAATATATTGAATAGAATCTGTGAAAGATTTACACCTAACTGGTTTATTTGAGAAATGGAAAAATGTAATTAGAGTAATTGAATATGATTTTAACTTTCCGCAAGGGTATAAAAATGATTACAGACAGAGGAGGCATTATACAAAACTGTCGAGCAATTCTCAGTATACGGTCTGTTCAATGAATGGAAGCCTGTGCTTGTATGTTGGCATATTGCCTATGGAATAAAACGAGGTAATCCTGTGCCTGCAGGATGCATCTCACTCTTCCTACCCTGTCATTGCTTTTGGTTAAGAAATATAACATAAAGTCCTCTGCCTGATTGTTGGTTTCAGTTGGGTGGTTTGCTTCCTCTTAGAATTTTTACATTCCCGCTGTAATACTCCCCCTGCTGCTAACAGGACGGGCTCCTGTAACGAGATGGAACTGCTGGATGGGTAGTTGGAATCTGCAGCAGAATGTGTAAATAAATTGAAATGCTAATAATACAACAGCAGGATAAATTCGCTTCATGACCCGGGTGACCTCATCAGCATGAGCGCATCCCATTTTGTCCTGTCGAGGATCAGGCAAACGGGAAGAAGGGGGGATGGGAGGAGAAGGAAAAGAGGTTACAGACAAACACCCAGCTGAGCAGTTTATTTTTGCAGAATGGGATGAGCTATAGATAGGTGACCTCATATTAACCATTGCCCATACATATTCAGGCATCACTTCCGCCAGATATTGTTATTGATAGCACAAGGATGTCCGGGGTTTCCGTAAAAAAAAAGCCTTGGTTACCATTATATTGTATGCTGACATTCTGCATAGTTTATACGGTCAGTCCTTGTGATCAGAGGTATACATAGAGACGTGCGGGTTCGTGAGGTGTAACTTGAAGCTCCTGGGCCCTGATGCCATACCTGTATTAGGGCACCCAAAATTCCACATGCCAGTACAATACTGCTCTACTCTTATGTGACAGAGGGGCCTTTGGGACCCTTTAAAAGCTATGTACAGCTTTCAATATCATTTTTTTTTTTTAAATAAAAATTAATCCGTGTAATTGGTGCAACTTTCAAAATACTTTTTATTAAAAATAATTTTTACTTTTTGAGATACAGCTGCTTTGTATTCTGTGTACAGAGCAGCTGTATCGTACGCTACGAACTGAATCAGTCAAGTCCACGGAACTGATGGGTTCAGTGTCAGCGGGTCCTACGCATGATCCACCTGTTATCGATTACATCTAAGTTATGACATGATCATAAACAGCTCGATCCTGCGTGTCAGAAACATGCAGGACCCGATTTCACTGAACCCGTCAGTCCCGCTGACCTGACAGATACAGGTCTCAGCGCTAGACACAGCTGCTCTGTATACAGGATACAAAGCAGCTGCATCTCAAAAAGTAAAAATTATTTTTAATAAAAAGTTCTTGAAAGTTGCACCAATCACACTGATAGATCTTTTTATTACAAAAATAAATAAATAAAAATGATTTCAAAGGTGTACATAGCCTTTAAGCACAAGTGATAAGTTTCTTATTCACTCCCTCTTTATTTCCTTGTAGGAGGGAAGGATAAACAATGTTTATTATAAGTTAGAACATAAGTTGACTGTAGCTGCGGCTGGGGGACATGCTTGTTAGGGCACGTTCAGACGTGGCGGAATTGCTGTGGAATTCCGCTGCGGACAGTCCGCAGTGGAAATCTGCAGAAGACAGTTTTTTCCATTGGTTTCAACACCTTTTTAGTTAACTTGGTGCAGACGTTGCGGAAAACTGCGCTGCGGAACATAGGCTGCGGTGTGGAATTTGCAGTCCGCAGCATGAACAAGCTGTTGCGGACTTGTTGTGGAATTTCCCCATTGACTTCAATGGAGTTTGAAAATTACGCAATGAAATCCGCAGATGTAATGTGTGTTGTGGATTTGCTGTGTGTTGCGTTGCAGATTTCTTTCAGGAACAGGATATTTCATCATTTTGATGAGGAAGAGGAAACCACCATTTTCGCCTTCCAGGCTTATTACATGAAAACAGAGCTATTACCATGGCCAGATATAGGCGAATGGATATGGAAGTGTCCACTCTTATTAACCTTGTAAGTAACTTTACATGTTTATGTTATGTTTTCACTAGTTTACTTGTATGTATGATGTCTGAATAGCAGCATCTGCAGTATGTAAACATTATATCAAAGATAAACATATAACATATATAACATTATTCATAAGTACAAATCAAACTTCAATATGCTCTGTCTATTTGTTTTTCAGGTACATAACCGTCCCGAATTGTGGGACACCTCCAGTGCAGTGTATAATGAGCGCAACACACGGGATCAAGGCTGGACCTATGTGTGTCAAGGTCTATACCCAGACTGGGATGGAATGTTTGAAAGAGAGCAGGGTGTGATCCGAACCTGAATCTGCAACGACAAATCCGCAGCATTTTACCTAACATTTTAGCAATATCCGCAACGGAATCTGCAACGCGGATTATGTGCGGCATTGATGCGGGCAGTGTCTGCAGCAATTCCGCCTTGTCTGAACATGCCCTCAGGAACTCCCATGAATTGTCTATGTATATGCTAACAAACATTCCGCCACTAAAAGCATTTTCTCTGAAATCAGTAATTGGGGACCCTTATATGTCATGTACAAATGTATGAGGACTATGAGTTATGTGAGATTCTCCATGTGGCTAAAGTGTGTTATCAAGCTGCACAAAAAATGGTAAATTATCTATTCAGCCTGCTACATCTGTATTAATAGAAGAATATGCATAGTATGTTGGGTGAGTGCAGGTGTTGGGGACTACATATGCCATATTAAAATCTACCCAGTGGGCACATTCTGATATAAAGATTGTAAAATTACACTACACAGTAAAGTGGTAAAGTGATAAACTATTAGTACTATAAAACGCACTACCAGAGAAGGATTGGATAGGTAAAAATTGTTTCGATTTATATAATTCTCTAAAAACAAACATGTTAGTCATGGTGTGGTGTTAAGGGCATGACCACACGTGGCGGATTTCCTCCGCAACTGTCCGCATCAATGCCGCACAGAATCTGCGTTGCAGATTCTGCTGCGGATCTGCACAAAATGTGCAGTAAATTGATGCGGACTAGCTGCTGCGGACTGCGGGAAAAGTACTTCCCTTCTCCCTATCAGTGCAGGATAGAGAGAAGGGACAGCACTTTCCCTTGCGAAAGTCAAAGAAATTCATACTTACCGCCCGTTGTCTTGGTGACGCGTCCCTCCTTCGGCATCCAGCCCGATCTCCCTGGATGACGCGGCAGTCCATGTGACCGCTGCAGCCTGTTATTAGCCTGTGATTGGCTGCAGCCGTCACTTAGACTGAAACGTCATCCTGGGAGGCCGGACTGGAGACAGAAGCAGGGAGTTCTCGGTAAGTATGAACTTCATTTTTTTTTACAGATACATGTAGATTGGGATCGGTAGTCACTGTCCCGGGTGCAGAAACAGTTACTGCCGATCGCTTAACTCTTTCAGCACCCTGGACAGTGACTATTTACAGACGTCTCCTAGCAACGCTCCCGTCATTACGGGAGCCCCATTGACTTCCTCAGTCTGGCTGTAGACCTAGAAATACATAGGTCCAGCCAGAATGAAGAAATGTCAAGTTAAAAAAGCAAGACGGATCCGCAGCACACATAACATGTGCATGACAGCTGCGGACTTCATTGCGGAAATTAGAATCTCCATTGAAGTCAATGGAGAAATTCCGCCATGAGTCCGCCACTGCTCCGCAACAGACAGAGCATGCTGCGGACACCAAATTCCGCTCCGCAGCCTATGCTCCGCAGCGGAATTTTACGCCTCGTCTAAACGAACACTGCTAAATTAAAGTGTAAGTCAATGGACAAACGGCTCCGCTGCGGATTAACGCTGCGGAGTGTCCGCAGCGGAATTTAAGTGAAATTCCGCCACGTGTGAACCCAGCCTAACTAATGCTGAGTGAGGAACTGAAAATCTTGTACGTTTTTATTTCCAAAATCACCCTAGATTAAAAGGAATACTTGAGAAGAAGAAATGACAATAAATCAGAAAATAATTAATAATAATTGAGGGCACAATTAGTTATGGATTTTCTTCAACGATTAATCGTGATTAAGTCAAAATTAATGCAAGCAAAAGCAAGTAAATTCATAAATAATCTAATTGTGTGTGTGGCCTGGAAGGTAATTACTATCAGATGTAGAGTGTGTGACAACCAGAACACTGGACGTTATTATCTCACGCTATTTGGTGTCTTGACTTGTCTACAGCGAACAAACTAAAAAGCAAATAAATAAAAGAATAAAATATGGATGGGTGAAACTACAGTCGCAGCAGCCGGAGCAGCTGCTGTAGGGACCAAAGACAGGACATTGCAGAATATCTGCTATATGCCACTACTATTCATTGCTTCTTCATTGCTGCTTTGCTGCACAAGTAAAAGTAGTCATGTTGTTGTGTTTTGCATTATTGCAGTTCACTTTGCTGTGAACTATCTTGTATTAATTACTAGGGGGCACTTACCTAGTTATCCCCCTGACCACATGTTCATGGCAATGTCTGTGGCTACTGGTGATTATTTTTTTTTAACAAAATAATGGCCCTGCAGGAATTTTTTAACTATAAAAAAAACAATTGCAGTCACATTTTTCAGGTTTTAAAGAAGAACTGTCACCTCTGCGTTGTGTCATTCCTTTGTTATTCCTCTGTTATTCCTCTAGAAATATATGAATAAATTGACAACTGGGTGTTACCATTTCACTTGACAAAGGGGCGTGTCCCTTCACAGTCTCACTCTGTCAGCACTGATTGGAGGGTGTCAGTCTGTGTAGAGACTCCTCCCCCCAACTGGTAACACCCAGCAGTCAATTTATTCATACATTTCTACGAGGAATAACAGAGGAACGGCACAACGTAAAGTCCTAAGAAAAGATGCTCCAGAGTTGATATTTCATGGGGAACACAATTATTTATTAAAACAGACATTTCAGGATAGTTGATAGTTTCTCTTTAAGCGCGTAAGTTAGGAGAAGGCCACGTGTACTATACATGGTTTTTGCAGGTAAAACATCAGTTTTACCTGCAAAAACCATGTGGGCATAAACACATAATAAAAACTGTCCCGTAAGATCAGGGATCAGATAGAATTTTAGCACAAACTATATTGGCAAGCACTATTACGACAAGCACAGATTACATGGGTTATATCTATAGTCTATTTTTTTCCTCAACATTTTTTTATTATTGATGGAAGGGATATCATTTAATTTAGAAGCAACACTATTATATAAGCTCAAACTGAAAACTATAAGAAAGATGTAAGAATCTTTTCTAAAGGAAGCTATCTGCACCACTCCAGGGACTTCTTCATGGAATTACTGTATTTGAAACATCAGGTAGACAATACCAGCCGTCTATTTTTCAATAAAGTGATACCTCCGGTCAGCAGAGTTCTGGAAGAAAATGAAACGGAGCTTTCCAGCTTCAATTAACGTGTCCTGGCCAGAGGGATTTCATGTTTCTAGGAAGTCTCTAACAATTAATTCTTAAATGATAGAGGGGGATTTTATAAAAAGTCAACAAGTTGCCCCACAGGCATTATTTTTGCACCTGTAGCTATTAAGACTAAGATAGTGAAATTCCAATTATAAAGTATTGTAATCGTATATGAAACCACAAATATGAGATGCACCTGTGGTAAAGAGGACATTTGCATGAGTAAAAAACAATAGCGTAAGTGCAGCAGAGGTGGCCCCTTAGATACAAATCTGGGACCTCCTGCTGTTGTTGTTTCACGCCATCATACCCACCATCTCAGGAAAGGATATCCAGATACGTATTGCTTACAGTGTCATACATTCCAACATTTGAATCTTGTTTCGCAGAACATTTTAAGTCCCGCCCAACAAGCCCAGGAACGCCTACAAGACTTTCTAGAAACGCCCACTTTGAGGTACTTTTGCACAAGCCGCACCCCCCTTGAGGTCCATAAATTCAAGCTCCTGGGACTTAATGCAAAATCTGTAACATGGCTTTTGGGCCCCCTCTGGCACCAGGGTGTGACTGCTACCTCTGCACACACTAAAGCAACGCCCCTGGGTTGCCAAGCTAAAAATAATCCCAAGTTGACTGTTTATCAAGAATATTAAAATATGTTAATATTGTATTTACATTACAGAAGAAATATTCTTGTCAATGTACAACTGTTTCTTCATTAATCGCCTTTACTATTTTTCACCCTCCACTTCAAAGCAAATATATGTATATAAACATTAAGGCTCTGTTCACACAGCATTTTTTGACACGTTTTTTGACAAGGAAACCGTGCCAAAAAGCGGCTGGAAATGCCTCCTATTGATTTCAATGGGAGGAAATTTTTTTTTTCCCCACGAGCGGAAAAACCATCTCGCGGGAAAAAGAAGCAACATGCTCTATCTTCGTGCGTTTACATCTCTGATCTTCCATTAACATCACTGGGAGGCAGTGAAAGCGTATTTTGCGGCGTTTTTGCCCGTGGCGCTCAATGGCCGCGGGTGAAAAACGCAGCGAAAAATGCGGCAAACGGAGTGCAGGCAGATCAAAATCTGCCTCAAAATTACAGATGGAATTCCAGTGTGAACAGGGCCCTAGGGATGCCTGCAGACCATGGGTATTTATGCCCAAAACTGACTTTTATCATTTTGTGTTGCATTAGTTTGGTTAATTTTGCATAGCGTCACAAGCGTCTTGTGCTCAAGACTTGTTTTAAAACTTAGATTGCTTTTTAATTCATGCAAATTAAATATGTTAATAAGATAATGACAGGGTTACTGTGTATGTGGACATCATGCAGAAAGTATAATTAAGTAACATCCCTCATTAGCACAGTGAACCTGTATCACATAAAACCTGATATGCATACAAACACATGGAACAGATACAGACAATGCCAACCACACATTTAGGTGAATGTTTTACAATAATCCATGCTAACAAATCACTGGAAGATATGGTTTAGTGGTTTAGTCCAGATCTGGAAGCAATTCTAGCAAATGTGCCCTGTGTCTGTATTTTTCATCTAACTATTCATCTATTAAAAGGCAAATAAAAATAAATAAATATATAATATATAGATAATTGGTCTCCAAGGTGACTTCTAAGATGAAAAAAACCTTTGACAGTTTTGTAAGCAGGGCAGAAGGAGCCCTATGGGACCCACTACTGATGCTGCTTCATGCCACCTTACCATTATGGCCTGGGAAACCGTCTTCCTAAAAGCAAATTGAAACAAGAATAGGACATGTTGGATTTCAATAGGCCCAGTCCTTTTGCTCAGCCACTTGATAAGCCACTACCAGAAATGTATGGAGATACAGTAGCTGTCAGCTCAACGTTCCAGCCATTTTCGCTCAATTTTTTACTAATATTTTTGTGCCTGTGATGGAGGGGTTGTCTAGATTCCCACTGTCCAACAGGAAGGAAAATGGCACCAAGGGGAGCTTGACCTTAAAGGAGTTTCCCTATCAGGACAACTATCTTTCCAATTGTTTCTCACCAGGCTAATGTGCTGTTATCACTAGGGAAAGTTGCTGCCAATTTTTTGCAGAAATTTAGTTTTACACATTGCCCATTAAAATTGATGAGCAATCACGTAGTTCTGTAATTGTGTATTTAAAGTTACTGCTTTTTCCGTGGCTCTCCTTTTTAGTAAACAGATGGAGGAAACTTTCTCTAACATGTCTATATCCCTTAATAAAGCATATGGCCAGGAATTGTCCTGGTAGGATAACTCCTTAAAGGGGTTTTCCCAGAATCAACAATCATCGCTTATCCAGAGCATAGGTGATAATTGTCTGATTGCTGGGCGGGCCCCACCGATGGGACCCTCCCTGATCGTGATAAAGGGGGTCAACCGGGGATCAAGGCATTCAAAGACGATCTTAAAGACTTTCTATTGAGCACACACACACTGCTTGCCCGGCTTTTTGAAGAAAGCCAAAAAGAGCAGATCAGAAACTGTGGGGCACAGCACTCACCTGAGCGATTCTGCCGCTTCGTTTAGCTATTGTGGGGATATCAGCGCTTGAACCGCCACTGATCAAAACTTCTAACATGTCACTATGACATGTCAAAGGTTTTATAAAAGTTTAGTCACACTTTTATATTATGATGCAAAGCTTAGTTTACAATTTGGTACAATTGCCCACATTTACTAGTGCTGTCTAATAGTTATACAGCATAAACTTAGACCAGGCAGTCTGCATGTTGTGTCATAATATTGGCACATGTTTCATGACCTGTTAGACACTTTTCTCTTCCTTTAATTTGGCTTATTTTGCGGCACAATATTGTGACCGTTTTTGGTGCACATTGGCACATTTTAAGCCATCTGTAAAAAGTGTCTAGAGAGATGCGAACAGCAAAATTTCACCAAAGTGCGCCAAATTGCACCAATTTTTGCCAACATTTTGGTGCATTTTTAGACACATTTTAGGACCAGACACAGTAGTAAATCTGCTGTGATGTGAAGAGGACATACTGTATACACGTGAATATACGAGTGAATATATCCTTCTACACCGGTCAATTTTGGCCGTAACAACGAGCGCCAATCAACGTGACAGCTCGCGTAGATCGGCGCATGTTTGCTTCTTTCACAAGGAGCTACGATCAGTAATTTATGGAGACGAGCGATCAATACTACGACCGCTCATCCCTATGCATTACCATCATGTTGGCAGCATATCTCCCTGTTTACACAGGGAGATGTGCTGCCAACAATGATAATATTTTCTGCTGTATAAAAAATACGATCAGCGTTTACTCGTTCATCGGCTGATCTTTGCCCTGTTTGCACAGGGCAATGATTAGGAATGAGCGTTCATATGAACGCTTGTTTGCTGATCATTGGCCCATGTAAAAGGGCCTTAAGTGCCCAGAATGTAGGGGTGAAGGGGTTAAAGTGTTGTAATGGCAGGGAGATGGGGAGGAGCTGTGAAGTGAGATATAAGGGAAGGCCTGAATGTAGGAGGGTCCTTTTCCACATGGGTCCGTCTGTCTGCCTGCCCTTTAAGTTGGAAGTAGCCCAATTCCAGTTAGAAGATACTGGACTCACAGCAGTGGGAGTATAAGGGGTCCTTGACAATCCATCAATAAGAAATATAGAATAAAAGTAAGGGGGCATTTGGACCCCAAATCCTATTGTGGTTATTTTTGGCTTGGGTGCTGTACTCATTACTTTGGTTAATTCCCTGTGTACAGGGTCCCCAGGAAGGGTGTTAGGTCTGGATAATGGGCCCTCAGGTTAGATGCGGCACGGCTGAGGGAAATACCCACAGACCTGTTGATGGTGAATTATTCAGTTGCAGTGGGAATGCCTTCAACGACTCCTTATCACCTTTACTATTTTTTTGTAATATTTTGATATTGTGGTTTATGATAATTTTGTTAAAGTATCTATAAAGTTATTTATAATTTTTATAGTTTGTAAATCTATGTTGTGTATTTAATAAAAGGGCTGCTGTGGCCTTTCCACCAAAGTAAAGTTTTTTTTTTTTATTCGGGGTAATGATGGAGGGAGGTACTCAGCCCAAATCTGCTTTAACCTAGTCATGCAAATTTAAGGATTTCATGTTAAGATACCAGATTTGGGTGCTACGGTGAACTACATACATAATGAAGTCTGCATGGGAAATCACAATAAAGAGCAGTACCGCAGTGGATAATATCATATTAATGTTTAGCAAGGTGCTATATACAATGGATCAAATTCTCTTTTACATGTCTTTAGTTTCTCAGGCTGCTAATTATTGTGCTATGAAGTGGTCTTCTCCATTTTGCACCATAGCAATCCTATTAAAATAAATGGCTCTTAAACAGTATTTTCTTCGATGGGAAGATTTATTGAACAGGGGCCCGAGTGAAAATGATAATGATATATAACATTTCAAAATTGGGTAGACTGACAATTTAATAGCTGAAGATAAGTGTACTGGAAAATGTCTCTCTGTTGTATTTTTCCTTATTACTTATTGAATTTCTGGTTTTGTGAAAGAATGTTGGCGGAATAGCTGATGCACACATATAAAATATATGACAATAAAACAGATATGTCTCAATAGTCCAACTTGTGTCCATACCCTCATATATACTTATCGCCGATTTTGGAGATCATTATCTTCTGACCTATGTAAAAAGTTGTCCATAAATGATATTCTAATCCGAACTACCAGATAATATGACATTTTCCAGTTATGATTGCAGAGGTATGTACCTTAGCAAATGACTCCAAGTAGAACTAAGACTTTTTTTCAACAAGAAATTCACCTTACTAGAAAAACATATATTGGTTGGTTGGATATATTATGAGGGTGAGCACCCCTTTCCTTTGGAAAGGGTCTTGAAAAGGTCCTCTGAGTATAGACTGATCACACGGTGTGCCACTACATGGACTCCCACTGATGAGATGCTGTACACGGCCATGTTCGGTCCGTGAGATATGGACCACATGTTGGCCGTATTTTCTGGTCCCAGCACAATTCAGGGAGCCGGGCTCCTAGCATCATAGTTATTTATGATGCTAGGTGTAATGATGGGGGTAGGGAAACGGACAAGTGAGCCCTAATCTACCTGCCACTCTGTCCCTGCCTACTTGCAACGACCCGCCCTAGGCGACGGGGTACAACTGGGCGGCGGTCCCTACGCTCAGTAAGTGCACGAGACAAACAGACAAGGGTACACAAAGCTAAGGGAAATGGGGCAGTTGCCCACGGCAACACCGTGAGCAACAGAGTGGTGAACGAGCCGAGTCAAACCAGGAGTGCACGAGGTACCCAACGCAGAGCAGGAGAGTAGTCAGTAAGCCAGGGCCAGTATGGAGCAGGATCAAATAGTTAGAAGCTGTAGCTGGGCCAGGGAACCACACGAGAAGAATCACAAGCAAAGGAGGAACAGGAAAGGCAGGTATAAATAGACAGAGGGCGGGCTCTAGCTCCGTCTGGCCAGGCTGCGATAGGCTCTCCCACTCCTAAGCCTGCCATCCTGAGTGGTGGAAGATGGAGTCAGTCTCAGAGACATAGACTCAGGTGCAGACTGATTACCTATGGGCGTATACACAGAAGTTGTGCCTGGCAGATTCTTTACAGTACCCCCCCTTTTATGAGGGGCCACCGGACCCTTTCTAAGTGGACCTGGTTTATTGGGGAAATGAAGGTGGAACCTCCTGACCAATACCCCAGCGTGAACATCCCGGGCGGGTACCCAAGCCCTCTCCTCAGGTCCGTATCCTCTCCAATGGACCAGGTACTGGAGGGAGCCTTGGACCATCTTGCTGTCCACAATCTTGGCCAACACGAATTCCACCCCCTCAGGGGTGAGAACGGGAACAGGAGGTTTCCTCGAGGGAGCCAAGGACGGGGAGTAGCGTTTAAGGAGGGAGGCATGAAACACGTCGTGTATTCGAAAAGATGGGGGCAACTCCAGTCGGAAGGAGACAGGATTGAGGACTTCAATGACCTTATACGGCCCAATAAACCGGGGAGCAAACTTCTTGGACGGGACCTTAAGGCGCAAGTTCCTAGACGATAACCACACCAGATCCCCGACCATAAACAAGGGGTTAGCAGAACGTCTTCTATCAGCCTGAGTTTTTTTGTATGCTCTGGGACGCCTCTAGGTTCTTCTGAACCTGGGCCCAGACTGTGCACAGTTCCCGATGAACGACCTCTATCTCGGGATTGTTGGAACTACCAGGTGAAACGGAGGAGAACCGTGGATTAAACCCAAAATTACAGAAAAAGGGGGAGACCCCTGACGAGTTACTGACCCGGTTATTAAGGGAAAATTCGGCGAGGGGAATGAATGAGACCCAATCATATTGACAGTCAGAGATAAAACACCTGTAATGATGGCGGTAGGGAAACGGACAAGTGAGCCCTAATCTACCCGCCACTCTGTCCATGCCTACTTGCAACGACCCGCCCTAGGCGACGGGGTACAACTGGGCGGCGGTCCCTACTCTCAGTAAGTGCACGAGACAAACAGACAAGGGTACACAAAGCTAAGGGAAATAGGGAAGTTGCCCACGGCAACACCGTGAGCAACAAGAGTGGTGAACGAGCCGAGTCAAACCAGGAGTGCACGAGGTACCAAACGCAGAGCAGGAGAGTAGTCAGTAAGCCAGGGTCAGTATGGAGCAGGATCAAATAGTAGAAGCTGTAGCTGGGCCAGGAAACCACACGAGAAGAATCACAAGCAAAGGAGGAACAGGAAAGGCAGGTATAAATAGACAGAGGGCGGGAGCTAGCTCCGTCTGGCCAGGCTGCGATAGGCTCTCCCACTCCTAATCCTGCCATCCTGAGTTGTGGAAGCTGGAGTCAGTCTCAGAGACATAGACTTAGGTGCAGACTGATTACCTATGGGCGTATGCACAGAAGTTGTGCCTGGCAGATACTTTACAGTACCCCCCCTTTTATGAGGGGCCACCGGACCCTTTCTAAGTGGACCTGGTTTATTGGGGAAACGAAGGTGGAACTTCCTGACCAATGCCCCAGCGTGAACATCCCGGGCGGGTACCCAAGTCCTCTCCTCAGGCCCGTATCCTCTCCAATGGACCAGGTACTGGAGGGAGCCTTGGACCATCTTGCTGTCCACAATCTTGGCCACCTCGAATTCCACCCCCTCAGGGGTGATAACGGGAACAGGAGCTTTCCTCGAGGGAGCCAAGGACGGGGAGCAGTGTTTAAGGAGGGAGGCATGAAACACGTCGTGTATTCAAAAAGATGGGGGCAACTCCAGTCGGAAGGAGACAGGATTGAGGACTTCAATGACCTTATACGGCCCAATAAACCGGGGAGCAAACTTCTTGGACGGGACCTTAAGGCGCAAGTTCCTAGACGATAACCACACCAGATCTCCGACCATAAACAAGGAGTTAGCAGAACGTCTTCTATCAGCCTGAGTTTTTTGTACGCTCTGGGACGCCTCTAGGTTCTTCTGAACCTGGGCCCAGACTGTGCACAGTTCCCGATGAACGACCTCTATCTCGGGATTGTTGGAACTACCAGGTGAAACGGAGGAGAACCGTGGATTAAACCCAAAATTACAGAAAAAGGGGGAGACCCCCGATGAGTTACTGACCCGGTTATTAAGGGAAAATTCGGCGAGGGGAATGAATGAGACCCAATCATATTGACAGTCAGAGATAAAACACCTTAAATATTGTTCTAGAGATTGATTAGTCCTCTCAGTTTGGCCATTAGTTTCAGGATGGAAGGCAGAGGAGAAGGACAGATCAATCTCCAACTTTTTACAGAAGGCTCTCCAAAACAATGAAACAAATTGTACCCCTCTGTCGGAAACAATATTGACAGGGACCCCATGGAGACGCAGGATGTGTTTGACAAACAAGGTAGCTAACGTCTTGGCATTGGGTAGTTTCTTGAGGGACACAAAGTGGCACATCTTACTGAATCGGTCTACTACAAGCCACACCACCGACTTGCCTTGAGATGGAGGCAAATCGGTGATAAAATCCATGGAGATATGGGTCCAAGGTCTCTGGGGAATGGGCAAAGAACGTAGTAAGCCCGCTGGTCGGGACCTGGGATTCTTGGACCTAGCACAAACCTCACAAGCCGCGACGTAGGCCTTAACGTCTTTAGGCAACCCAGGCCACCAATAGTTTCTGGCAACGAGGTGTTTGGTACCCAGGACGCCTGGATGACCAGATAGTGCGGAGTCATGATTTTCCCTAAGAACCCTTAGCCGGAATTGCAGGGGAACAAACAGCTTGTCCTCAGGAAGGTTCCCGGGAGCTGAACCTTGATCAGCCGCAATTTCCGAGACTAAATCAGAATCAATAGAAGAAATGATTATACCAGGAGGCAAAATACAAGCAGGATCTTCCTCCGAAGGAGGGCTGGCCATGAAGCTACGCGACAGTGCATCGGCCTTAATATTTTTAGACCCAGCCCTATAGGTAACCAAAAAGTTGAATCTGGTAAAAAATAGCGCCCATCGAGCTTGTCTCGGGTTTAGCCTCCGGGCAGATTCTAGGAAAACCAGATTCTTGTGGTCGGTAAGGACCGTTACCTGGTGCCTAGCCACCTCCAGGAAGTGGCACCACTCTTCAAATGCCCATTTAATGGCTAAGAGTTCGCGGTTGCCAATATCATAGTTACTCTCAGTGGGCGAAAACTTCCTGGAGAAGTAGGCACAGGGACGGAGATGGGTGAGGGACCTGGTACCCTGGGACAAGACAGCCCCCACTCCCACCTCGGATGCGTCAACTTCCACGATAAATGGCTCCATTTGGTTGGGCTGAACCAGCACCGGGGCCGAGATAAAGCACTTCTTAAGGACCTCAAAAGCCTGGACAGCCTCAGGAGGCCAGTGGAGGAGATCAGCACCTTTGCGAGTGAGATCCGTAAGAGGCTTAGCGATGACCGAGAAGTTAGCAATAAATCTCCTGTAATAATTAGCGAACCCCAAGAAACACTGTAATGCCTTCAGGGAGGCAGGTTGGACCCATTCCGCCACAGCCTGGACCTTGGCGGGGTCCATGCGGAATTCATGAGGAGTGAGGATTTGACCCAAAAATGGTATCTCCTGTACCCCAAACACAAATTTTTCGGTTTTCGCAAACAGTTTGTTTTCCCGAAGGACCTGGAGCACCTTCCTGACATGCTCAATGTTGGAGGACAAGTCCTTGGAAAACACCAGTATGTCATCAAGGTACACTACAAGAAATACCCTCAGGTAATCTCTTAAAATCTCATTTATGAAATTCTGGAAGACCGCAGGAGCATTACACAACCCAAAGGGCATGACGAGGTATTCGAAATGACCTTCGGGCGTGTTAAACGCAGTCTTCCACTCATCCCCCTCTTTGATGCGGATAAGGTTATACGCCCTCCGTAGATCAAACTTAGAGAACCATTGGGCCCCCTGAACCTGATTAAAGAGATCAGGAATCAAAGGAAGGGGATACTGGTTCCTTACAGTGACCTTATTCAAGTTACGGTAGTCAATGCATGGCCTAAGACCTCCATCCTTCTTCCCTACGAAAAAGAAGCCAGCACCTACCGGAGAAGTAGAGGGACGAATGTAACCCTTGGCCAGGTATTCCTGGATATACTCTCTCATGGCTTCACGTTCGGAACAAGAAAGATTAAATATCCTACCCTTAGGGAGCTTAGCTCCTGGTACCAATTCGATAGCGCAATCGTATTCTCTATGAGGAGGTAACACCTCGGAGGCTTCCTTAGAGAAAACATCAGTGAAGTCCTGAACAAACTCAGGCAGCGTGTTCACCTCCTCAGGGGGAGAAATAGAATTAACAGAAAAAACATGACGTCAAGCATTCATTACCACATTTGATAAGCTCCCCAGTATTCCAGTCAAACGTCGGATTATGCAACTGCAACCAGGGAAGGCCTAAAACCAGATCGGACGATAATCCCTGCATCAACAGTACAGAGCACTGCTCTAAATGCATGGAGCCAACAAGGAGTTCAAAAACAGGGGTATGCTGTGTAAAATAACCATTAGCAAGAGGAGTGGAGTCGATACCCACTACCGGGACAGGTTTAGGCAAATCAATCAAAGGCATAGCTAGAGACATAGCAAATTCCACAGACATGATATTAGCAGAAGACCCTGAATCCACGAAGGCACTGCCGGTAGCAGACCTACCACCAAAAGAGACCTGAAAGGGAAGCAAGATTTTATTATGTTTCATATTTACGGGAAATACCTGTGCGCCCAAGTGACCTCCCCGATGATCACTTAGGCGCGGAAGTTTTCCGGCTGCTTATTCTTACGCGTAGGACAGGTGTTCACTTGATGCTTGTCATCCCCACAATAGAAGCAGAGACCATTCTTCCGGCGGAACTCTCTACGTTGTCGGGGGGACAGGGAGGCCCCGAGTTGCATAGGTACCTCCGAGTCTTCCGTGGAAGAGCGAAGCAACGGGACCTCGGGAGGCATCATGGGGGAGTCAGAGGGGAAAACACAAAAACGTTCAAGTTGTCGTTCCCTGAGACGTCGGTCAAGTCGTACCGCTAAAGCCATAACCTGGTCTAGGGAGTCAGAAGAGGGATAGCTAACTAGCAGGTCTTTCAGGGCGTTCGACAGACCCAACCTAAACTGGCACCTTAAGGCAGGGTCATTCCACCGAGAAGCTACGCACCACTTCCTAAAGTCAGCACAATACTCCTCAACAGGTCTCTTACCCTGACGTAAGGTCACCAGCTGACTCTCGGCAAAGGCAGTTCTGTCAGTCTCGTCATAAATGAGTCCGAGAGCAGAAAAGAAACGATCAACGGAGGAAAGTTCAGGGTCATCAGGAGCCAAGGAGAAGGCCCACTCTTGGGGCCCTTCCTGGAGCCGGGACATAATTATACCCACCCGCTGGCTCTCAGAACCTGAGGAGTGAGGCTTTAAGTGAAAGTAGAGCCTACAACTCTCCCGAAAGGAGAGAAAAGTCCTCCGGTCCCCTGAGAACCGGTCAGGCAACTTGAGGTGGGGTTCAAGAGGTGAGGTGAGGGGAACTACCATGGTAGCGTCAGGCTGGTTGACCCTCTGAGCCAGGGCCTGGACCTGTAGGGAGAGACCCTGCATTTGCTGGGCCAGGGTCTCAAGGGGGTCCATAGTAGTGTCAGGGACCAGGGTAGACTAGGTATATGGGCTTGTGATTATGTAATGATGGGGGTAGGGAAACGGACAAGTGAGCCCTAATCTGCCCGCCACTCTGTCCCTGCCTACTTGCAACGATCCGCCCTAGGTGACGGGGTACAACTGGGCGGCGGTCCCTACGCTCAGTAAGTGCACGAGACAAACAGACAAGGGTACACAAAGCTAAGGGAAATGGGGCAGTTGCCCACGGCAACACCGTGAGCAACAGAGTGGTGAACGAGCCGAGTCAAACCAGGAGTGCACGAGGTACCCAATGCAGAGCAGGAGAGTAGTCAGTAAGCCAGGGTCAGTATGGAGCAGGATCAAATAGTTAGAAGCTGTAGCTGGGCCAGGAAACCACACGAGAAGAATCACAAGCAAAGGAGGAACAGGAAAGGCAGTTATAAATAGACAGAGGGCGGGCTCTAGCTCCGTCTGGCCAGGCTGCGATAGGCTCTCCCACTCCTAAGCCTGCCATCCTGAGTGGTGGAAGATGGAGTCAGTCTCAGAGACATAGACTCAGGTGCAGACTGATTACCTATGGGCGTATACACAGAAGTTGTGCCTGGCAGATCCTTTACACTAGGAGTCACTGCCTGCTCATGGGACTAATATCCCATACTGTAATCATGTTTCCAGTATGGGACAGTAGTACCGCAGGGGAGTCAGTGACTCGTAACATCATGGATGACTATGATGCTAATAGTCTGGCTCCCTGAACTGTGTAACATATGGTCCGTATCTCACGGACCGAGCACGGCCATGTGCAGTAGACCTACACAGTTCCTACTGAAAGTTATGGGCTCTCTGTGTAATATACAGAAATGTTGGATCAAGAGACAATTTTTGTAAGTACTCCAAAACTGGCTTATAAAAGGTGGTCCTGATGGGGTATTCGCTTAGGTATTATCTACCTATTCAGAATTGTTTTTGGCGGGCAAGGGGGATAAGTTGCCTTATCTCTTGATAGCTTATTGGCGGCATATAAATAAACATACTTGTATTTTTTTATTTAATCGGAAATAGTTCAAAAGGAAGTATGAAGTCAGTACCATACTCTTTAACCCATGTGGAACAAACGTACTTATTTTTGCACCCTTTAAAAGCATAACTGTCTGTGTCACTGCTAAAAAGTAAATCTAATATACTTTTTTTTATTACTTTTAATAAACTGATTTTTTTATTTGAATTTTATATTTCTTCATAGCTCAAACGTAAAAAAAACCGAATCAAATATAATAATGTTAAAGTTTCCGCTAATTCATACCAACCCTCATTACTCTATATAATGAACTGAATGCTTTCTGACTTGCTGAATTACTTCTCCAGAGTATATGGAACATCAACAACATGTGTACGGAGAAGATATCATAGAATCAATTACTCGCTGTACTAGCTGCTACATTGTTGCGGTGCGTGGAGGTGTTTGCTACAGTGACTGTGGTGCTCTAAGAACATTGTTTATTTGAATTCCCAAGGAATGAGTAAAAAAATGGCTGCAATGTGCAGATTTAAGGCTTTAACATCATTTCTTTCGAAACGCACAATCTTTTCATATATGATATATATTATATAATGCACATTTTGCTCTTAAAAAGTGTTATTTTAAACAAAATATTGATATTTGTTTTCAAAACAGAACAAGCTGACTTTTGCATCTTAGCACTGACGCAATACAGCATATATATATATATATATATATATATATATATATGTGCTGTATTGTGCCAGTGCTAAATTGCTTTGTTCCAGTGCTATTGTGCCAGTGCTATACATATATATATATATATATATATATATATATATATATATATATATATATTAATCTTAGCAGGGCATGCAGTGTGCCAGTGATCTCCATCCTCTCTAGATGTGGGGAAACTACAATTCCTGCATGTCATCCTGTAGTTGTTAGAGTATGCTGTGAGTTGTAGTTTTGCAAAAGTTGGAGATTCACAGGTTTGAGGTAACTTCAGTAAGGCTTGTCTCATCTGTACATATTCTGAACTTGACTGAAAATATATTGTTGACTTTAAAAAAAAAAAGCAACTGCCCAATGACCACAAGCTTCATATACCAATATAAGACACATTAATGTTTACCTTTTCTATTATACTATAGGCCATATATCAAAAATTATTTTCCTTTTTGCCAGTAGCAAACAATCGATTTCCACCTTACATTTTTCCAGTTCCATTTAGAAAATAAAATCTGATGTCTGATTGATCTCTATGTCTATTACATACAAGGTCCAATATGCAGAGAACCTAAAATTCATCTGGTGATCTATTTACAGTCCACAATGAGGGAAAACTAAAAAAGATTTGTGGTTTTGCTAATAGTAGTATCTGCATACACTTTATCCATGTTTGTAGAGCTTATGGGAAGTAAATTCAGATCCATGCAAACATTTTTACATTATCCTTTACATTTCGGGATTTATAGTTCATAAAGCTGCCACGTAGGCAGCTCTGTGTCCCCACTTTGAACATGGTGGCTCTCTCTTTCCTTCTACCAGCAGGAAGTCACAGCAGAAACTCAAGTATCAACCAGCAGATGCATAACATATAGCCAATCAGCTGCATGTAATCAAATGCTGTAAAAGACTATGCCCCCTAAAGCTCGCTTAGTGCTAGTCATCTGGTCGATAATTGCGTGGTGAGAATGGAACTTGTGGTTTTGATTGACAAGGATCAGGCTTCAACTTATCTATAAAAAAAAAATTAAGCATTTCTTGTTCACCTAACATCTGGCATTCATCGTTTCATGCTCAGGACAAGCTGATTTCACCATTTTGTTGATAGGTTGGAGATATATATATATACAGTGAAGGAAATAAGTATTTGATCCCTTGCTGATTTTGGAAGTTTGCTCACTGTCAAGGACATGAACAGTCTAGAATTTTTAGGCTAGGTTAATTTTACCAGTGAGAGATAGATTATATAAAAAAAAAAAAAACTGAAAATCACATAGTCAAAATTATATATATTTATTTGCATTGTGCACAGAGAAATAAGTATTTGATCCCTTTGCCAAACAAGACTTAATACTTGGTGGCAAAACCCTTGTTGGCAAGCACAGCAGTCAGACGTTTTTTGTAGTTGATGATGAGGTTTGCACACGTTAGATGGAATTTTGGCCCACTCCTCTTTGCAGATCATCTGTAAACCATTAAGATTTCGAGGCTGTCGCTTGGCAACTCGGATCTTTAGCTCCCTCCATAAGTTTTCGATGGGATTAAGGTCTGGAGACTGGCTAGGCTCTCCATGACCTTAATGTGCTTCTTTTTGAGCCACTCCTTTGTTGCCTTGGCTGTATGTTTCGGGTCATTGTCGTGCTGGAAGACCCAGCCACGAGCCATTTTTAATGTCCTGGTGGAGGGAAGGAGGTTGTCACTCAGGATTTGACGGTACATGGCTCCATCCATTCTCCCATTGATGCGGTGAAGTAGTCCTGTGCCCTTAGCAGAGAAACACCCCCAAAACATAATGTTTCCACCTCCATGCTTGACAGTGGGGACGGTGTTCTTTGGGTCATAGGCAGCATTTCTCTTCCTCCAAACACGGCGAGTTGAGTTAATGCCAAAGAGCTCAATTTTAGTCTCATCTGACCACAGCACCTTCTCCCAATCACTCTCAGAATCATCCAGATGTTCATTTGCAAACTTCAGACGGGCCTGTACATGTGCCTTCTTGAGCAGGGGGACCTTGCGGGCACTGCAGGATTTTAATCCATTACGGCGTAATGTGTTACCAATGGTTTTCTTGGTGACTGTGGTCCCAGCTGCCTTGAGATCATTAACAAGTTCCCCCTCGTGTAGTTTTCGGCTGAGCTCTCACCTTCCTCAGGATCAAGGATACCCCACGAGGTGAGATTTTGCATGGAGCCCCAGATCGATGTCGATTGACAGTAATTTTGTATGTCTTCCATTTTCTTACTATTGCACCAACAGTTGTCTCCTTCTCACCCAGCGTCTTACTTATGGTTTTGTAGCCCATTCCAGCCGTGTGCAGGTCTATGATCTTGTCCCTGACATCCTTAGAAAGCTCTTTGGTCTTGCCCATGTTGTAGAGGTTAGAGTCAGACTGATTAATTGAGTCTGTGGACAGGAGTCTTTTATACAGGTGACCATTTAAGACAGCTGTCTTTAATGCAGGCACCAAGTTGGTTTGGAGCATGTAACTGGTCTGGAGGAGGCTGAACTCTTAATGGTTGGCAGGGGATCAAATACTTATTTCTCTGTGCACAATGCAAATAAATATATATAATTTTGACTATGTGATTTATTTTTATTTTTTTATATAATCTATCTCTCACTGGTAAAATTAACCTAGCCTAAAAATTCTAGACTGTTCATCTGTTCATGTCCTTGACAGTGGGCAAACTTACAAAATCAGCAAGGGATCAAGTACTTATTTCCTTCACTGTATATATATATATATATATATATATATATATATATATATATATATATATATATATATATATATATATATATATATATATATATATATATATATCTTTAAATCATGTTACTTTTTGAAATATTATGAAATCTAGGGCAAAATGTTCTATCTAGAATTGCCAAGATACAGAGGAGTTAATTTCGGTTTCTCACTTTTGACATTGTGCCTTTGTAGCCTAAAGAAAGGAAAGGAAGGAAGGAAGGACAGCAAGCAGAAACAGACACAGAGGAAAATTGGATAGAAGAAATTGTTACTAACTGCAGTCAGTAACCTTGCTCAAATGTAGCAAGCAGCAGCAAGTTTAAGAGTTTATAATTGGATCTGTGACTACAAAGATGCCAGCAATGTAAAAAGGTAGAGGGTGGCCTTGTGGCTGTGCCAGATCACATGGAAATTCTGAATATTTTGAACTGACAATATTGTTTATTTTCATATTAATGACTGTTGTAACAAAAATTTATCAATCGAAGGCAAACATAATAAAGTTTGGTCTCCACATGTGTACAAAGGGTAAAACTATTACATATTGTTGACCATGGTAACTTTATTTATTAATAACATCCCACTGTGACTCAGAAGCGGCGTCTTTTCCTGCTATGGATGTGACACTGGAACAATACAGACCAAGGCCATTTCCAAGAAGCTCAGGAAAATCTCTGACTGTCCATATGTTCAGATCCACAATGGAAAATCATAGAGAGACTCATGAGTCTGAACCTGTGCTAGTATAGGACTCACACTTCCTATCAGGTAATATACACACTAGTACAGACCAGGGTAGAGGGAAGAAGAAGGATCATCATTTATGAAGAAGGCATGATTGTGTAGCACATGCAATAAGAAACGGCTATCACTGTTATTGGGGTACTAGGGCATCTCGAAAAGGGCATTCAAAACTTTTGCAGCAGTATCCTCCATGTGCCACATGTACTTATCCCTGGTCCACTAGTAGATTACCTGATTACCTGATTACCTATCTCAAGGTAGATGCTATACTGAAAAAGTTTGGCCGCTTCTACTGTAGGAGATACCTTGTTACTAAATGACGTTGTCCCACCATGACTTCTATGTCTGAGTACATTTATGCAATTGTATACAAATTGAAGTAGGCAGACTAATATAGACTAAAGTAAAATAGCGGAGACAAGATTAGACAATTCATCTCTATCTCTTGAGGACACGTTTTGTCTCCTATGAAATACATTAGAGGAAGGTGTAGAGTTCATGTCATTTAATCATAAGAAGGTGAAGTTGTTTGTGTTTGTGTAAGCACTGATCAATACATGAAGTGCAGCACCGCTGAACATAGTGTTACACTCACGTTAAGTGCTTTCAGAAGCCGTCACAGCAATAAACAGCTAATGCTACCAACACAGCTATGTTACCATTGAGTAATAATTGGCCATTCTCCAAGTCTGTACTCATCGAGTTGTCAGAAGCTTAACCATTTAATGAAGGACTTTTATAATACCAAAACCATATTTATATTATTCACATACCCTGAATGTTTAGTTATACAAAGTTAAAGGGTATGTCCACTAATTTTTTGATCACTCCAATAGATCTAGAAAAAAAAACAATGAAGCAACTTTGAAAATATTCTTGATTAGAAATCTCCTACTGTTATGTTTCTACAGCTCCAATTTAAACCTATGTTACACTATGGTAACAGACAACAAACAAATCCTGTGTAGTCTGATCCCTCACACTCCCTTTCATCTGGCCCCTACTTTCTGTGAATTACTGTATGTTTGTTACAAAGTAGTAAGGGAAAGATGGAAGAAGTATGACTGCAGGATCAGAGTTTACAGGGTCTGTTTGTAGTCTGTTACCATGGAGACTCATAGGTCTCTGTAGACACAAAATAGTAGATTTTTAATCAAGATTACTTACAAAATTGCTTAATTTTTAATTTCTTGTAGATGCGATGGATCAATTAAAAAAAATGGTTTTGTCAATATAGTGTGATTATTGCCGGCAAGAAATAGTGCATCTGTAACCTACAGTATATTTTTAGAATAGCCCTTTCCACCTAACTTACATGTACGTTATTCAGGAATACAGCTTTAATATATAAATTAAAAAACTTAAAAGGGTTGTCCACTACTGGACAACTGATGACCTATTCTCCAGATAGGTCATCAGTACATGATCTGTGGGGGTCCGTCACCCGGACCCCGCACCGTTCAGCCGCTCAGGCTGCCTCCGAGCACTGGACGTACATGTCTGAAGCAGATGGCCCCAGCCACTGAATAGCGGCCGAGCTGCAGTACAGTTTAAGTGAATAGGAACAGAGCTGGTGTTTGGCAGCACGGCCGCTATGCTATGTACTGCTTCCTGCTCCGTACATCGCATAATGGGCCATAACATCTGATGCGCGGAGGCAGCCGGTGTGGCTTAACAGTGCTGGGTCCGGGCGTCAGACCAGCACTGATGATATACTGATGACCTATCCGGTGGATAGGTCATCAGTTGTTCAGTAGTGGACAACCCTTTTAAGGATAAAAAAAAATAATATATATATATTTCATGTAGACAATAATACATGATGTCAATTTGCTACTTTTAAACTTCTAACTGCCTCCATTACTGCTCTCATGTTTCCACCATCTCAACAAATTTCTGCAGTGCCAGTTTTCTGGCACCCCTCATTACCAACGGTCATTTGCTGTTGGGATCCTTGCAATTTAATATCTCTTTATATTTTTGGGGGGATCCATGCAATTTAATGTCTGTTTTATGTATATATTCTTTAAAAGCAAATGCAAAAAGCATAAACAGTCAGCCAGCGTATACACAGTAGGCATTCCCCTGAGTTCTAAAGAAGTCATCAAAATGTAAAATGTACCCTACTTCCCTGCATCAAAGACACCAGAATATTTATTGTTCAGATAAAGAATATTTGTTCTTCATCTAACATCTGTCTGATCTTATTTGTGGTATCACAAAAAATACATACTATTTACCAAAGTGAAAGGTATTTTCTCATAGTACATTATATTGTTTCAACATACAGGAGGAAAATACTACTGTAGTTGTGTGTTAGCAACATGCTCCACCAGAACTTCTAGAGGAAAAAAATTGTCCATAATTGTCTTCACAAGGTCATTGAGATGTAGAGTGGTTACATATATATATAGATCTGTGATAAATATGATCTGATAAATATATACATACTACTTATGTATACATATATATATATATATATATATATATATATATATATATATATATATTTATTCTAGGCAAGTGGGCTTTGCTACGCCTATAATCAAGACTGAAAAAAGACTAATGTACACAAAATTCTGGATTGTGTTAATCAAGCTAAAATATACTCTTACAAATAACATGAAATGCATAATCCCATAACATAATTGTACAGGAAATCCCCAAATTTCCAAAAAGCGATTATCCCAAAAAGTTGTAAAGAGCAGTGTGCAATATCATGTGTCTAAGCAACCAATAGTCACAAACTGTATCCCAAAGCACCACAAAACTAAAAAACAAGGGGAATGGTAACACCCAGTTGTCAATTTATTCCTAAATTTCTAGGAGGAATAACAGAGGAACGACACAACGCAGAGTTCTTAGAAAATATGTTTCAGAATTGTAAATTCATGGGGAATACGAGTACTTACTAAGATAGACATGTAAGGAGAGGTGACAGGTACTCTCTAACTTGATTAATAAAATGTATAATTTTGTCTACATTAGTAGTTTTTTCCCCTTGAATATAGGTATATTTGTTATTTGGATCATCTTGACTCTTGGTAGTTGCTATACTGCTGAATTGAGGAATTATAGATTAATATAAGTAGACATTACCATACTGGAAGTGCTCAATGTACAAACTTATTTTCCACTTTAAAATCTCTGTACTTTTATAGAAACTATGAAACAGAGATATTTCCAGCTTGTCTACTAAATGGATAATCCATACATTACTCTGTTTCATGCTCTGTTTGTAACAAGAGAAGTCTAGGAGTCTATCTACAGCACATCTGCAGGAGCATAACTATAGGAGGTTTAGAGGCTGCGGTCGCACCGGGCACTGTATCCTGAGGGCGCCAGAAGCTCCATCTACCCCATATGAGGAGACGAGTAGTATAAATGTTGCATCATAGTTGGGGTCCCTATAACAGATTTTGCATTGGGGTCCAGTAGCATCATGTTACTCCTCTTTACATCTGTTTAATAAAGAAGTGACCAGTAGAAGAGGTCACACTAAACTGTAAATATCCACACAGTGGAGGGTGCACTGGATTACAAGCTATTTGAGTATTTCCTCTAACATCCTTTATAGATTACTAGATCAGTACTCTACTACTTGCAAATACAAGCACCCTACAGAATAGAAAACATTGCTCTATCTATCTATCTATCTATCTATCTATCTATCTATCTATCTATCTATCTATCTGTCTGTCTGTCTGTCTGTCTGTCTGTCTGTCCATCCATCTATCTATCTATCTATCTATCTATCTATCTATCTATCTATCTATCTATCTATCATCTATCTGTCTATCTTAAAGCATTTTTTCATAAATATAGGAAAAGCCATAAAATGATATGGTCCAGTAAAAGAATAATGATAGGGCATTTAGCACCGAACCAGGACTTGAAGGGCAGTCGAAGAGGCACAGACTGCAAAAGCTTAATCTAATTCAACTTAGCTAAAACACATATACAATACAATTTTTCTCAGCTCAAAGTAAAACCGCTTTCCCAGCATCCTAACGACAGGGTCCTTGGGACTAATTAAGGGCAACATGGTACCTATACACTGAAATGTGAGCAGCCTTTAGTTCAACAATCTTGTTCTGTAGCTTTATTCACACAAACAAAGCTACCAGCATAAGGTACTAATCCACTGCATAAACCTGCCTGATGGAGAGGACTTAAAATCTACAAAGTTAGAGCAGCTAGGAAATAATCCTCATCATACCGCTGTTTCCAATGAAGAAAGTGAAGGAAGGGGTGGGAGGGAGCAAGGAGGGGAGCCCATTCTCAGAAATCAATTTAGTCTCGTAGGAAGAGGAAAAAAATTAGGAAGAAGCAGAAGAAAAAAAAAGGCATTGTATAACTCCTAAATCAATACAGAGCTGTGTATAAAAAAATAACACGTTGCACAATAAGCCAGACAGACAGAGATGTAATGCAGCTGAGCCCTGGAGGGGACAGGCTTACTCCTGCTCAGGCATTGAAAGAAAGGAACCCTTGCACAGGCCAATCCTTGTCATCCTGGTCACACAGACACAATATTACCCAGGAAAAAACACGTATAAGCAGGGACGAGAGACTGTGGAAAAGGGCAGCAGATGACCTAGTTAATATGTATTGAAGATTACCTGGGACAAAACAAATAAATCCTACTGATTTATAGCCGGAGGCATTGAGAACGCTTAGGAGACCCCAGGAAGCAATTTTCATCAAATATACCACAATTAGAGATGAGCGAACCGGGACAACCGAACCCGGTTTCGGTCCGAACTTCCGGTAAAGTTCGGTTCGCAGCGAATCCGAACTTCACCGGGTTCGGCCGAACCCGTTTTGACCGAACCCGGTCAAAAACATTATACAAATCGGCAGCCACTTATCTCTATCAATCACTGATAGAGAAAAGAGGCTGCTGATTAAAAATAAAATAAAAAGCATTTCATACGTACCCGGTCGTTGTCTTGTTGACGAGTCCCTCTTCTTCCTCCAGTCCGACCTTTTCTGACGCGGCAGCCTGTGATTGGCTGCAGAGGCCTCTGCAGCCTGTGATTGGCTGCAGAGGCCGGGGCAGCCTGTGATTGGCTGCAGCGCTCACAAGGCTGCATCGTCATCAAGGAATGTCGGGCCGGATGTCGAGAGGGACGCGTCACCAAGGCAACGGCCAGGAGACCGGACTGGAGGAAGCAGAAAGTTCTCGGTAAGTATGAACGTCTTTTTTTTTACAGGTACTGTGATCGGTAGTCACTGTCCATGGTACTGAAACAGTTACTGCCGATCAGTTAACTCTTTCAGCACCCTGAACAGTGACTATTTAGTGTATGTGCACACACACTAATTACGTCCGTAAATGACGGACGTATTTCGGCCGCAAGTACCGGACCGAACACAGTGCAGGGAGCCGGGCTCCTAGCATCATACTTATGTACGATGCTAGGAGTCCCTGCCTCTCTGCAGGACAACTGTCCCGTACTGTAATCATGTTTTCAGTACGGGACAGTAGTTCCACGGAGAGGCAGGGACTCCTAGCATCGTACATAAATATGATGCTAGGAGCCCGGCTCCCTGCAGGGTGTTCGGTCCGGTACTTGCGGCCGAAATACGTCCGTCAATTACGGACGTAATTAGTGTGTGTGCACATACCCTTACTGACGTCGCCTAGCAACGCTGCCGTAATGACGGGTGCACACATGTAGCCACCCGTCATTACGGGGCCTCATGCACACGACCATAAAAACACCCGTTATCACGGGTCGTAATTACGACCCGAAATAGCGGGCCCATAGACTTCTGTTAGCCACGGGTACCTTCCCGTTTTCTCACGGGAAGGTGCCCGTGCCGTTAAAAAGATAGAACATGTTCTATTTTTTTATTTTACGGGCCGTGCTCGTAATTACGACTCGTAAGTACGAGCACGGCCGGCCGGCCACGGGCAGCCGGCCGCTTTTGCGAACCGTGCTGTCATTATAATTATAGCAGCACGGCCCGTAAAATAGAAAAATAGAACATGTTCTATTTTTTTAACGGCACGGGCACCTTCCCGTGAGAATACGGAAAGGTACCCGTGGGTAACAGAAGTCTATGAGCCCGTTATTGCGGGTCGTAATTACGACCCGCAATAACGGGTGTTTTTACGGTCGTGTGCATGATGGGAGCACGGCTCGGAAAAACGAACGGCTGCCCGTGCTCATCTCCTGAAATAATCTGTGCTGCCTTAAACTCTGTGGACAGGTCAGGATCCTGTTTCTTTTAAATGCTGCTAGGGAACCCGCTCGATCCACTATATAAGGCTACGCTACAGTGCAGCATTTAAAAGAAACAGGATCCTGACCTGTCCACAGAGTTTAAGGCAGCACAGAGTATTTCAGGAGATGAGCGTGCAGATTCAGTGCTGTTGTGAACTCTGCTCTTACCATTACGTAGCTCTCAGTCTGTTATCTCTCCTCCACTCCTGTCCTCAAGAACACCTTCACATGATTGGCAAGTCACCACGTAATGGTAAGAGCAGAGTTCACAGCAGCACAGAGTATTTCAGGAGATGAGCGTGCGGATCTTGTGCGTGGTGGTGACTTGCCAATCATGTGAATGTGTTATAGAGGACAGGAGTGGAGGAGATGTAACAGACTGAGCTACGTAATGGTAAGAACAGAGTTCACAGCAGCACAGAGTATTTCAGGAGAGGAGCGTGCAGATTCAGTGCTGCTGTGAACTCTGCTCTTACCATTACGTAGCTCAGTCTGTTACCTCTCCTCCACTCCTGTCCTCAATAACACCTTCACGTGATTGGCAAGTCACCACCCCGCACAAGATCCGCACGCTCATCTCCTGAAATACTCTGTGCTGCTGTGAACTCTGCTCTTACCATTACGTGGTGACTTGCCAATCATGTGAAGGTGTTCTGGAGGACAGGAGTGGAGGAGAGGTAACAGACTGAGAGCTACGTAATGGTAAGAGCAGAGTTCGCAGCAGCACTGAATCTGCACGCTCATCTCCTGAAATACTCTGTGCTGCCTTAAACTCTATGGACAGGTCAGGATCCTGTTTCTTTTAAATGCTGCACTGTAGCGCAGCCGTATATAGTGGATCGAGCGGGTTCCCCAGCAGCATTTAAAAGAAACCGTGTTTGTGTATGTGTGTGTTTGTGTATATATGTGTGTTTGGGTATGTGACTTTGTCTGTTTTTGTTTTTATATGTGTGTGTGTGTATATATGGGTGTGTTTGTGTATATGTGTTTTGTGTATATGTTTGTGTATATATGGGTGTATTTGTGTATATGTTTGTGTGTAGATGTTTGTGTGTGTTTTTGTATGTGTATATGGGTGTGTGTTTGTGTGTATATATGGGTGTGTTTGTGTATATGTGTTTGTGTATATGTGTGTTTGGGTATGTGTGTTTTTGTTTGTATATGTGTTTGTGTATATGTGTTCGTGTATGTGTGTATAACTGTGTGTGTGTGTGTTTGGATATGTGTGTTTTTGTTTGTATATGTGTGAGTTTGTGTATATGTGCGTGTTTGTCTGTTTATGTGTGTGTGTATATCTTGTTGTGTTTGTGTATATATGTGTGTGTCTGTGTATGGTTGTTTGTTTGTGTGTGCGTGTATATATGTGTGTAGGTGAGTAGAAGTATTGGTATTGTTCACATTGATAACTGTTTTTTTATGTTGTTGCAGATTTTGATGTACCGATTGGACTACATCTACGATTCGTTGGACTACTGCGTAGATCTGCGTTTTTTCAAATTTTAATAAAATGGTTAACGAGGGTTTTGTTGGGGATTTCTTATTTCAATAAAAAAGAATTGTCTTTGTGTTTTTTTTTTCAAACTTTATTAGTGCCTAGATAATGGCAGTTGGCTGATTGACAGCGTCCATTATTAAGGCGGTACTTAGTGTTAGCCGGTGCAGAGGCTAGCACTAACCACCCATTATTACCCCGGTACCCACCACCACCAGGGGTGCCGGGAAGAGCTTGGTACGATCCAGTACCCGACCATCTGTTGTGATGGTCGGGTACTGGGGCGGCCGTAGGCTGGTATTATGAGGCTGGGAAGGGCCAAAATCAGTGGACCTTCCCACCCTTGTAATGCTAGGCTGCTGCTGCTGTGTTGTATCGGGCTGGTTATAAAAATGGGGGGGACCCCCACGTCGTTTTTTTTTTGGAATTTAACAAATTTAGCAATAGACGGGTCCCCCACATTTTTAATAACCAGCCATATACAAGGCCGCAGCAGTCTGGCATTACATGGGTGGGAAGGGCCACTGGTTTTGTCCATTCCCAGGCTAATAACACTGTGTTGTATGTGGCTGGTTATGATAAATTGGGTGGAACCCCATGTCTTTTTTAAAAAAAAAATGTAAATAAATAAATAATTTAAAAAAATGACGTGGGGTCCCCCCCACTTTTATAACCAGCCAGATACAACACAGCAGCAGCAGCCTAGCATTACAAGGGTGGGAAGGTCCACTGTTTTTGGCCCTTCCCAGCCTCATAATACCAGCCTGCGGCCGCCCCAGGGCCCGACCATCACAACAGATGGTCGGGTACTGGATCGTACCTGGCTCTTCCCGGCACCCCTGGTGGTTTTGGGTACCGGGGTAATAATGGTGGTTAGTGTTAGCCTCTGCACCGGCTAACACTAAGCCTCGCATTAGTAATGGATGTTGTCACTCAGACAGCGGCCATTACTAAAGTGGTAATAATAAAATTTGAAAAGAAAAAGACAAAGATATAGATAAAATATTTTATTGAAATAAAGCACCCCCAACACAACCCTCATTAACCATTTTATTGTAGAAAAAAAACCGTCATCGAAGTAGTCCTCGAAACCGACGTAGTCCAAACACCAAACCTGTAAAAAAATAAAATAATGAAATAAAACATGTTGTAGGCTTAGATTCAGTTTAATGTGTGATACTGACTGTTATACCATATATAGAAGCCTGCCGCGAAGTTGACTTAGATACAGGGCGCCAGCAGACAGTATCATACATGGCCATACATACATATATACAAATATACATACATATATACAAACATACATACATACATACCGTATATACAAGCATGCACATATATACATGCAAATATACATACATGCAAACATACACACATATATACATGCAAACTATCATACATACATGCATACACACACACATGAAAACATACATACATACAAACAAACATGCAAAGATACATACATACATATATACAAGCATGCACAAATATACATGCAAACATAAATACATGCAAACATAATTACATACATGCACATATATATAAACATACATGCAAACATACATGCAAAAATAAAAACATGCAAACATACATACATGCACATATATACATACATACATGACAACATACATACAAACATACATGACAACATACATACATGCAAACATACATACATGCAAACATACATACACACATGCAAACATATATACATGCAAATATACATACAAACATGCACATGTATACATACATGCCAACATACATGCAAACATACATGCACATATATACATACATACATGACAACATACATACATGCAAATATACATACATACACACATGCACATATATACATACATGCCAACATACATGCACATATATACATACATGACAACATACATACATACATGACAACATACATACATATATATATATACACACATGCAAATATACATACATTCATGCAAACATACATGCAAACATACATACATACATACAAATATACATACACACATGCACATATATACATACATGACAACATACATACATACATGACAACATACATGCAAAAATACATACATGCAAACATACATACATGCAAATATATACATGCAAATATACATACAAACATGCACATATATACATACATGCCAACATACATGCAAACATACATGCACAGATATACATACATACATACATGCCAACATACATACATGCCAAAAAATAATAATAATACGTTCATACTTACTTTCCTCCTGTCCGGCCTCCAGCGATGACGTTCATTCATGTCGCCGCTGCAGCCTGTGATTGGCTGCAGAGGCGGTCACGTGGGATGAAGCGTCATCCTGACGTGCGTGACCGCCACTACAGCCTGTGATTGGCTGCAGCGGCGAAAGGGATGAAACGTCATCGCTGGAGGCCGGACAGGAGGAAAGTAAGTACGAACGTATAATTTTTATTTTTTTATTACATTTAAATGGTATTTTCCGCGCGCCGAGCATGTACTGTGAAGGTTGCTGAAAGAGTTAGTGCAGCCCATTAACTCTATCAGCACCCTGGACAGTAGCATGCTCGGCGCACGTAAGTGACAGGTTCGGTCAGAACTAGTTCGGTCCGAACCGAACTTTTTTGTGAAATTCGGCGAACTAGCCGAACCGAACTTTTGATAAGTTCGCTCATCTCTAACCACAATATTTCATGCTCATTTCTTTCTTTGTCACAATAAACATACAACCCAGGGTAAAATATAATATCTCCATAGACTGCAATGCACACTGCTCCTAGTGGACAAAACTTTAACTACAATGGCAGAGCTTTTAGCAGTCTAGTTTTAGCAAATCACCCGCAATACTCCGACAATATTGGAATAAAGTTAACGTTCTATCCAAAAGAGACAATGAATTTTTTAAAGTGCATCTGCTTAATGAAGGCACCACGCCCAGGTCAATATACAGCAAAACAGAAGTATTAAAGTTTATTATCCATGTGATCAAACAATTGCATGTTCAAGGCCACTAGTGGGACGAAAAAAAGGTTTGATCAAATTTTTCAAAAATATAAAACAAATATTAAAAGCAAAGAAAACAAAACTTTTCCTATTTATTACGTCAAATAGTTTAAACAATATAAAAAAGAAACATAAGTGATATTGCCGCGTCCGTAATGCTATGGACAAATAAAATATCATGGTATTTATCATGCATGGTGAATACCATTAAAAAAAAGGCCAGATTTGCTGCTTTTTAGTCACCTTATCTCCCCCCAAAAATGGAGCAAACAGTGTTTAAGAATTTGTCTGCACTCCAAAATGGTACCAATAAAAACTTCAGCTCTCCTCGCAAAAAAACAAGGTTTCACCCATCGGTGGAAAAATAAAAAAGTTATGGGTCTCAGAATATGGTGAAAAAAGTGTTTTTATTTTGTAAACGTAGTTAAACATAATAAAATAAACCTATATCAATTTGGTACTGCCGTAAATTTGGTATGATACTACTGACCCTGAAAATAAAGAAATAACAGGTCATTTTTACCTTAAAACTAAAACCCAAAAAACTGGCAATTTTTCTTCCATTTCACCCCACAAAAAATGTATAGTATATAAAGTTTTTCCAGTACATTATATGGTACATTAAATGGTGCCATTAATGAAAAAAACTAATCCGACAAAAAACAAGCCATTATACGGCTATGTTGAAGGAAAAAAAAATAGAAAAGTTATGGCTCTTGGAAGACGGGTATGAAAAAATTAAAATGAAAAAAACTAAAACTGCTGTGGCGGGTGAAATTTAAGTGTCTTTGCTACTTTAATGCATTGGGTTAAAACATTGTAGAGAAGGAAGAAAGCTGTTCTTACATACATGCAGAGTATTTATTAAGCCTCCGGCAAATGTAAAAGTCATTATAAGTAAATTCTAATAATTATGTCTTGTGTTTTGTTGCTTTTCCATAATAGTAGTTATTATAGTCAGAGTAACTTAAAGCCTCTGGGCCCCAATTTAAAATCGATGTCAGGGCTCCACCGCCATTTACAGTGATGTTGTCTAATGAGGCAGGGGTACGTTTGGACCACTCAGGCACCAGGGCCTAGGTGCTAATAACTACTTCTGTATCCCCTATAGATATTAAAAAAGAATGTAGTCTATGGCACAACAGTTTCTCTACTAAGGGCACAGCCAGACGTGGCGGAGTTTTTCCGCTGCAAATGTTGGTGCAGATTTGGGGCATTTACGAAACGAATCGGCACCAGAATTTGCATATTTGACAGGTAATTCAGACGTTGCAGAAAAGACAGCGGACTTGCCACAGATTTCAGTTTTTGCATTGCAAAGGCTGAAATCTGCAGTAAAATTCCTCTTCTTCTCCGCAATAGTCAGGGCATGCTGCGAAGGGAAAATTCCGCACCGCAGCCTATGGTCCGCAGCGGAGTTTTCCGCAACGTCTGAACTAACTTGCCTAAAAATGTATTGAAACAACTGTAAAAAACGGCCGCTGGAGAATTCCACTGTGGACTGTCCGCAGCAGAATTCCACAGCAATTCCGCCACGTCTGGCCGTGCCCTAAGTGAAGCTGACATATATTAAAACTTTCCTAGTAAGACTTCTGGAGTCAGAAGCCAAGAACAGATCTTGAGGACTTGTGAGGAGTTGGGAACATCTTATTCCGTGTATGCAGGTCTCAGGCTGATCTGTGAACAAACAGATCATTTTATGTAGTACTTCAAGACAGCTGTATACATGGTCCACCATCCATGAGACCCAGAGTCTTACTAGAGAATTTTATTCACTTTTTTTGCCCAGTTTAATAGCATCTAAGTAAAACTTCATGCAAAATGTAAAAATTTGTCCACCCATACCTTTGCTTGTGTTTGGTTAACCCCTTTATGTGGTAATAACTCCGGAATGCTTTTACCCATCCAAGCGATTCTGAGATTTTTTTCTCGTGACATGTTGTACTTTATGTTAGTGAAAAAATTTGGTCGATAAATTCAATATTTATTTGTGGAAAACTTAAAATTTTAGCAAATATTTGCAAAAATTTGCATTTTTCTAAATTTAAATGTATTTACTTGTAAAACAGATAGTAATACCACACAAAATAGTTACTAGTTAACATCCCCCATATGTCAACTTTATGTTTGCATCATTTTTTTTTTCACGTCCTTTTATTTTTCTAGGACTTTACAAGGTTTAGAACTTTAGCAGCAATTTCTCATATTTTCAAGAAAATTTCAATAAGCCATTTTTTCAGGGACCAGTTCAGATCTGAAGTGGCTTTGAGGGCCTTATATATTAGAAAGTCCCCATAAATCACCTCATTTTGAAAACTGCACCCCTCAATGTATTCAAAACCACATTCAGAAAGTATTTGAACCCTTTAGGCGTTTCACAGGAATTAAGGCAAAGTAGAGGTGAAATTTACAAATTTAATTTTTTTTGCCGAAATTCATTTGTAATAAAAAAAAGAATCTGTAACACAGAGAGTTTTACCAGAGAAATACAGCCCAATATTTATTGCCCAGATTCTGCAGTTTTTAGAAATATCCAACATGTGGCCCTAGAGTCCTAATGGACTGAAACACAGGCCTCAGAAGCAAAGGAGCAGCTAGGGGATTTTGGGGCCTCCTTTTTTTAGAAATATATTTTAGGCACCATGTCAGGTTTGAAGAGGTCTTGTGGTACCTAAACAGCCGAAACCACCCAAAAGTGACCACATTTTGGAAACTACACCCCTCAATGCATTTTTCTAGTGGTATAGTTAGCATTTTGACCCCACAGTTGTTTTTTTGCAGAATTTAGTGAAATTAGTCTGTAAAGATGAAAATCACCTTTTTTTCAGTGGAAACATAGAATTTTTTAATTTTTAAAAGGTATAAAGGAGAAAAAGCATGCCAAAATTTGTAAAGCAATTTCTCCCGATTATGGCAATACCCCATATGTGGTAATAAACTGCTGTTTGGACACACAGCAGGGCTCAGAGTGGAAGGAGCGCCTTTTGGATTTTGGAGCGCAGATTTTGCTGGATTGGTCTTCAGTGCCATGTCGGGTTTGCAACGCCCCGGAGTGACCAAAACAGTGGAAACCACCCAAAAGTGACCATATTTTGGAAACTATACCCCTCAAGGAATTTTTTTAGTGGTATAGTGAGCATTTTGACCCCACAGGATCTTTTTTAGAGCTAAGGTGACCAAAAAACAGCGACATTGGCGCTTTAAATTCTTTATTTCTTACAGCGTTCAACGTGCGCAATAAATTACATTTTACTTTATTCTGCGGTTTGGTATGATTATGCCGATACCATATGTGTATAGTTTTTTTTACATTTTGCGGCGTTTGCACATTAAAATTACGTTTCTATAAAATAATTTATTTTCTGAGACACCCTATTCACCCTATTCTGAGCCGTAACTTTTTTATTTTTTAGTCAAAAAAGCTGTGGGAGGTCTTATGTTTTGCGGGACGGGTTGTAGTTTTTATTGGTACAATTTTGGGGTAAATGCGACTTTTTGATCACTTTTTATTCTATATCTTGGGAGGGATGGTGACCAAAAAATAGAGAAGTTTTCAGTTTATTTTGTTTGCGGCGTTAATTTTTTTATTTATTAACTTTTTTTTAACTTTTTATACTTTGTTTTTTTACCTGTAGCTCTGATCGCTGCTAGAATACATTACACTACCTAGGTAGTTTAATGTATTCCAACTGTCAGTGTGACGTCACAGTCACTCTGACAGTAAGTCTACGAGGGCCAGCCAGAGGCTGGTCCTCATAGGCTTCCATACATGGCAGACCCGGAGGCCGTTGCCTGACCTCCGGATGCCATCACAAGCATCAGCAACCCCCACAATTGCATGGGGGCTGCTGATGTGCTACAAACCCCCTAAATGTGGCGATAGCAATCTAGCACCACATTTAACGGCTGATCTCCCAGTTCCCAATGCACACCTTGTCGCCGACAGTGTGCATCGGGAACGACACAGTGACTTCCTGTCACTCTGACAGGAAGCTTATTAGGACCAGCCGAAGGTTGGTCCTGATGGGCTTCCGTCCATGGCAGACACGGAAGCCATGCTAACTATCGGCAAACCCTGCGATTTCGGACCGGGGTCTGCCGATATGCTAGAAACCCATAAAATTATGCGAATTGCAACCGATCACCGAATTTAAGGGGTTAATTCGCCGAAATCAGCGGCAACGGACCGCTGGACGGCAAGAGTGGAGTGTCAGCTGTTGCCGACTGCTGACCTCCCGATTAACGGTACACACTGTCGCCGACAGTGTGCACCGGAAACAACTCAGTAACTATATGTCCTCGTGCGAGAAGTAACCTCCCGCGATGGCGTATCGTTACTTACTCATGCGGTTAGGGGTTAAGGACTCATAAAGCAAACTCATTACACTCTAGCGACATGATAGCAAATTTCTTGACGGGCTGCAATTATCGTCACAATCCCTGGGTGGCCACACATAGATATATAGCCTAGACATCTCGTGACAGAATATCACAAAAGCATGTTTTTTTCTTTCAAAGCTAGTCATCTAGCGCTACACATCTCAGGATATGTTCAGATAAGAGTAAAAGTAAGGAAGGACAATTCTGTATAAACTGTGCTATGCCTAGTGCAAGGCCAGAGGGGGTGGTGCAATGCATGGCACCAAAGAGAGAAGCTATACTCTGCCCCCTCAGGCCCTGCATATGACATAGTGTATCAGTTTTGGCAGGAGTGTTCCTTGAAGAAAAGTTCCCTGATAATTTGTTTTAACAATAAGTTTGAGAGACTGTACCATGCCACTCTGACACTGGGCACACGTTATACCCAGAAAGGTTCTGCTATGTTGTTTTTTTGCAGAGTGTAAAATCACAATCAAAGTGTGATTGCAAGTTTATAAAAAAATCTAAACGGTTGCGTACGTGTTGTAGAAATGTCAGACTTTCTTTTAAAATTTTAAATGTCATGGCATCTGTGAAGGCGGCTATCCTACTCAAAATTATTGTGCCGATGCAATGAAACAAGTCCAGTCAGAGAGAGTAGGGTAATAGAAGGTGCCCAGCACACAAATTGCCATTTATAGAAATGTCATTACATACAGGAATAAAAGGTTGTTCTGTAAAGGAATCAGAACAAATAAACTATTATCAAACAGCAGACGTAAGAAGGTTTATAGGAAAGGAACACAGATACTTACAAGAAGTAGGGTGAAACGCGTGAGGAAATGTATTAATATATCCTGAATTGCACTCAATAAAAATAAATGTTCTGCATATGTTTATTCTTAAATGGCGGAAATATTCTCACAGAATTCAGAGGACCATTTGTCACATACAAAACATTTTCATTTCTGCTCATGAAAGAAATGACATTAACTTCAGAAAATTGCAGACTGGACTAAGACTAAGTAAGGTCATCACTTAGGCCAAATGTCTCCAAATTTTTCTGGGTCACAAACCACATTTAAATGTGTTAGGTGGTGACGGAAGTGGGATCAGAAGTGTCCAGTCATAACATGCCACTAAACTTGATATGCTTTTTGAAATAAACTGTTGGATGGACAGTGATTATGTTTTATGTTTCATTGCTATTGGAGCATTTATTTCAATTTCACAGTAATATTGTGTATTGGGCACCCTATCTCCCACGCTAGGCTGACCTATCACTGCCACCCAGGCATCTTCCTTGATGCACGAGTCTGCTTTTTCAGCCTTAGTACATTTTTCGTTGTAAACAGTTTTCCAATAAAGTTTTCCACATGAATCATTGTATATTATAAAGAAAGGGAGGGACTCACACAAATTCAATTTTAATCTAAGGAAATGTAATCTGCTTTCCCCTCTCAGCTGGGATTTAAAAGTACCTTGGGTTTGTTTAGTTGAAACGCCTGAAACATCATCTTAATTACACACGTGCCCTTCCTATCAGTGAGGTTGTGGCACATCGCAAAACATCAAGACATCAGATTTTATTTGGGATGCTAATAGATAAGTTGGATGTAATTAATAGAAGAGCGAGAGACTTTGCTCAAAAGGGAGTTCACAATCATGACCAAATTCCCAAATGCATTTTTGTACTCAAGTTGTGCAGTTCAGTAATTAAGTTGATTTGAATTTATTAATATGAAAATTTTTTTTGCATTACATTCTGCAGAGAGGAAAAATAGAAATACTTTCCTGTCATGTTTTGTAACTGTATTCTGCACTGTATGTAAATAACCATATTCTTACAATAATGTTAATAATCTCTAGAAGACAGCCACTGATGCTTATGCTTGAAGTATGTTGTTAACATATTACACTTAGACTAGATTCACACGGGACGAAAATGATGCAGATTTTCCGCAAAGTATCCACTGGGTTCCCGCAGCGTTTCTGCACGTGCTGCAGATTTTGCTGCTGATTTCACCCCTTCTACAAATGCGTGAAATCTGCACGGAACATCCATGACAGGATGAGCATGCTCTGATTTCCATTCGGAAAATGTTCAGCAGAATGTGGATGAGATTTGTTAAAATCTTATCCAAATGTCAGGATTGTTTTCACTCGGAAATTCTGCAAGGAAAATCCTCAGCATTTCCGTCTCATGTGAATTCAGCTTTACTAAAATACAAGATTTCATACATAAATAATTTTAACAAAGACTTGACCTACCAACAGAGGTGTAAGTTAAAGGGGTTGTCCCACATAACACATGTATCCCCTATCCACAGGATAGGGGATACATGTGTGATTACTGGGGGTCCATCAACGGGGGACTCAAAGTCCCCCGAAGTGCTCCATGAGAATGGAGTACTGGTGTGCATGCCTGACCAGCGCTCCATTCATTTCTATGTACCTGCCAAAGACAGCGGACCCGGATGTCACATATAAATGAATGGAGCTCCGGTCAAGCATGTGCACTAAAGTAGTGCTCCATTCTCATGGAGCACTTCGGGAGAATTTCAGTCCACAATTCTCCTTATTGCTCGGGGTATCAGCAGTCAGACCCCCAGCGATCACACATATATACCCTATCATGTCGATAGGGGATACATATGTTTGTAGGAAAACCCCTTTAATGCTCTTGAGTACCAATGCAAAACATATAATGGTGACATTTAGAAGACTAGTGTCTTCTCAAGTGGCAAATGTGCCTTCGTGTCCTTAATGCACCAGGCTCCAGGTGCGACTGTTACCTATGACCTCACCTTTAGCTATGCCTACACCTTCCAATTCTATTTTTTCTTAAAAGTTTCCTTACCTTTGCTACCAGATTGTGTATTGTGTTATGCATAATTGTGTCAATGAAATTCCAGGCAAATAATTGAAATAAAGCTTCTTGGCCAGTCCTTTGGAGCTCTACGGCTCAACATCTTGTAATCGCTAGCACAAGCTTCAGCTGCACCATAGCAGAAGAGAATGGTGGATCTCTGAACTGACGGTATCGAGGTGAGTAAAACGTTATGAAATATTAGAGTATATAGTTGCAGCAAAACTGAAACACCCATTAGGGTATGTTCACACAGCAGCCTCCGTTACGGCTGAAATTACGGAGCTAATGGCATGTTGCAGGCGCTTTTCGCTGTATATATAAATATACAGTGAAGGAAATAAGTATTTGATCCCTTGCTGATTTTGTAAGTTTGCCCACTGTCAAAGACATGAACAGTCTAGAATTTTTAGGCTAGGTTAATTTTACCAGTGAGAGATAGATTATATTAAAAAAAAAAAAAAATCACATTGTCAAAATTATATATATTTATTTGCATTGTGCACAGAGAAATAAGTATTTGATCCCTTTGGCAAACAAGACTTAATACTTGGTGGCAAAACCCTTGTTGGCAAGCACAGCAGTCAGACGTTTTTTGTAGTTGATGACGAGGTTTGCACACATGTTAGATGGAATTTTGGTCCACTCCTCTTTTCAGATCATCTGTAAATCATTAAGATTTCGAGGCTGTCGCTTGGCAACTCGGATCTTCAGCTCCCTCCATAAGTTTTCGATGGGATTAAGGTCTGGAGAGCTTATGGGAAGTAAATTCAGATCCATGCAAAAATTTTTACATTATCCTTTACATTTCGGGATTTATAGTTCATAAAGCTGCCACGTAGGCAGCTCTGTGTCCCCACTTTGAACATGGTGGCTCTCTCTTTCCTTCTACCAGCAGGAAGTCACAGCAGAAACTCAAGTATCAACCAGCAGATGCATAACATATAGCCAATCAGCTGCATGTAATCAAATGCTGTAAAAGACTATGCCCCCTAAAGCTCGCTTAGTGCTAGTCATCTGGTCGATAATTGCGTGGTGAGAATGGAACTTGTGGTTTTGATTGACAAGGATCAGGCTTCAACTTATCTATGAAAAAAAAATTAAGCATTTCTTGTTCACCTAACATCTGGCATTCATCGTTTCATGCTCAGGACAAGCTGATTTCACCATTTTGTTGATAGGTTGGAGATATATATATATACAGTGAAGGAAATAAGTATTTGATCCCTTGCTGATTTTGGAAGTTTGCTCACTGTCAAGGACATGAACAGTCTAGAATTTTTAGGCTAGGTTAATTTTACCAGTGAGAGATAGATTATATATAAAAAAAAAAAAACAGAAAATCACATAGTCAAAATTATATATATTTATTTGCATTGTGCACAGAGAAATAAGTATTTGATCCCTTTGCCAAACAAGACTTAATACTTGGTGGCAAAACCCTTGTTGGCAAGCACAGCAGTCAGACAGTGTCATCACAAATAATTTTTTTATATGTTAAAGATGTTAGTGCTTTAATAAAAACGTTTATATTCATTTGTGTGTTTGTGTTTTACTGTCTCTTATTTTTACACTTTTTCTTCCCTATGGGGGCTGCCATTTTTTGTTCCATTTCTGTGTGTGTCGATTAACGACACACACAGACATGGAGTACGGCAGCCACAGTCCCATAGGGACTGTGAACGGCTCCCGTCCCATTCACGTCCGTGTACGGCGTCTGTGTGGGAACTGCGCATGCGCCGCTCCCACACAGTCCTATTCGAAATTGGCGCCGTCCGGCGCCATTTTCCTGTGGACCGGAAGTCGCGGCCGGACAGTAATATTACTACTTCCGGTCGCGGCTTCCGGACTTGTGCACATGGAACAGCGGCAGCAAAGGGAGCGGACGGGCCGGAGGGAGCCGCGGCGGCAGGAGCAGGTAAGAGATTTCAATGTATGTTAGTGTTTGTGTGTGTTTACTACTGTATGTAAACCTACTACACTGTGGGTTACCTCAAAAAATGGCGACACACAGTGTAGGAGGTTAAACCTTTGAAACCCCTCGTTTATCCCGGCACTAGCCAGGATAAAGGAGGGGGGGATGCTGAGAGCTCACTAGAGCGAGAGCTTTTAACCCAATGTTGCAATGCTGCAATTTTGGGAACTAGCTCCATCTAGTGACCAAAAATGGGTAGTATTATAAATTAGAAAAGATTTATAATATTTCCTGACTCGCGAAAAAAATAAAAAAAATTTGAACAATGTTTAATCACCCACACACTAAATGTTTAAATTTTAAAAAAAAAACATGTTTTTCGGGCGACACCATGCCTTTAAGGTCTGGAGACTGGTGACATGACCTTAATGTGCTTCTTTTTGAGCCACTCCTTTGTTGCCTTGGCTGTATGTTTCGGGTCATTGTCGTGCTGGAAGACCCAGCCACGAGCCATTTTTAATGTCCTGGTGGAGGGAACGAGGTTGTCACTCAGGATTTGACGGTACATGGCTCCATCCATTCTCCCATTGATGCGGTGAAGTAGTCCTGTGCCCTTAGCAGAGAAACACCCCCAAAACATAATGTTTCCACCTCCATGCTTGACAGTGGGGACGGTGTTCTTTGGGTCATAGGCAGCATTTCTCTTCCTCCAAACACGGCGAGTTGAGTTAATGCCAAAGAGCTCAATTTTAGTCTCATCTGACCACAGCACCTTCTCCCAATCACTCTCAGAATCATCCAGATGTTCATTTGCAAACTTCAGACGGGCCTGTACATGTGCCTTCTTGAGCAGGGGGACCTTGCGGGCACTGCAGGATTTTAATCTATTACGGCGTTATGTGTTACCAATGGTTTTCTTGGTGACTGTGGTCCCAGCTGCCTTGAGAACATTGACAAGTTCCCCCCGTGTAGTTTTCGGCTGAGCTCTCACCTTCCTCAGGATCAAGGATACCCCACGAGGTGAGATTCTGCATGGAGCCCCAGATCGATGTCGATTGACAGTCATTTTGTATGTCTTCCATTTTCTTACTATTGCACCAACAGTTGTCTCCTTCTCACCCAGCGTCTTATGGTTTTGTAGCCCATTCCAGCCTTGTGCAGGTCTATGATCTTGTCCCCGACATCCTTAGAAAGCTCTTTGGTCTTGCCCATATTGTAGAGGTTAGAGTCAGACTGATTAATTGAGTCTGTGGACAGGAGTCTTTTATACAGGTGACCATTTAAGACAGCTGTCTTTAATGCAGGCACCAAGTTGATTTGGAACGTGTAACTGGTCTAGAGGAGGCTGAACTCTTAATGGTTGGTAGGGGATCAAATCCTTATTTCTCTGTGCACAATGCAAATAAATATATATAATTTTGACTATGTGATTTTCTTTTTTTTATATAATCTATCTCTCACTGGTAAAATTAAGCTAGCCTAAAAATTCTAGACTGTTCATGACTTAGACAGTGGGCAAACTTACAAAATCAGCAAGGGATCAAATACTTATTTCCTTCACTGTATACAGTATATATATATATATATATATATATATATATATATATATATATATATATATATATACATACTACTATATTAGAGACAGCATAGATTATGAGACTATGACCACTATAGCTCCGCTACTGATATCTGATATTAGATATTTGTGGCTAAGAAGACAGTATCACACACTTGATAGGATTAGATACAGCAATCTAGCAGGCAGCATCACACATGATAGGATTAGATACAGCAGTCCATCAGACACATGATAAGCTGATATACAGGGCCCAGCAGACAGTATGACACATGATGAGCTGAGATACAGGGCTAAGTAGACAGTATTACACATGATAGGCTTAGATACAGGGCCTATGGTATTGGGCTTTCGCAATACAGGAAAACATTAGATACTATATATTGTAATATATCTGAAAGTGAACCGACTTTGACATTCAAAGACACATTTTACAGACACCTCGCGCCAGCTATGATTATCAGACGGCCAACAGGCTGCTGACGGAGCAACAACGGCACAAAATAAATGCATAATTCATATTAAGGTAATAGGAAAATGGAATTCTTTATATCAAATGTGCACAACAAAAGCATAAGAATAAATCCCGAGCTCTGCAATACACGATTCATCTCTTCCTATGATGTCCTACTGCATCCTGTGGTAATCAAAAACAATTGACGAAAAAAAAAAAGACTAGAAAGTCTTTGAATCTGCGCAATCGGAATGCTAAAACAAATTGTGCCAGACGTAAGAAATGAAACGACACATCTCGCATTGTGTTCTTCAGGAGAATAAAGGGATGAAATACCATTTCAATCGTTCTGAAGAAAATAGTAGTAGAGAAAGAAAGCACTGCGGCGTTCAAAGACGGAAGTTCTGCTCGTAATAAGAATTATCTGACGGTCAACTGCCTCCTACCACCGCAACCACATCTGACATGTGAAAAGGCTTCAAGAAAAGTCTGAGGGTGTTATCACTGAGAACTCGCAAAGTCTGCCACCAAAGACTCTCAGGGGTGAAAGTGTTAAGGCAATTTATATCTGCGAGTGTCCAGCTTCTCTCTGCGGACTGCGGCTGCTTATCTGCCTCATGCAGCTTCACTGCGGGCCTAGCAGAGCCGTCTTTAGCTTTCCCTCCAAGGAGCCTTTGACTCGAGTACCCAACGCTGCCTGTCATGTGACGGCCTTCAAGGAGCTCGGGGATTCACTACAAATAGAAGCAGTTACACACTTTGTCTACAGTATTCTGTGGAAAAATGCTACCCAACAAAACGCACCTAGTCATTTTGTTTAAGGACAACTGTGCCTAGTGATTTCAATGTGATTGTACTCAGCGCTACTAAAAGCTTAAAGAGAACCGTCTGCCAAATAATCTTCCTGCTCAGTCCGGGAGAGATTAATAGGAAATATGCATACACTGCTAGCAAATTCCTAAGACGGAAATCTTCTCCTGTGTCAGCAAGAAGAACATTCCGTTAATATTTTCTCTAAACATTTCTGTATAGATTTACCAGTCGAGTTACAGTCTGACAGTTCAGGAAAAAGATCTCTCTTGTAGACATTACACTTCTGGCATTAACCATATTACAGGTAAAGAATATCCGGCAATAAAGAATTCCTCCACGTAGGAAAATTGGATTTGAAGTTTGAAATTTCATCTTCATTTCCCTCCTAAAATCAACAAATCTGGGTTGCTAAACTTTTTCCATATACAGGTGTAATAGAACGAATTTTTAAAAACTAGACCGAAAAGGAAATGCAATGAATTTTATTCACCGATACATTTTGGTTTTTGGAGGTTAATTGAATGGTGATTTGTATCCGTAGAACATCCGAATGATAGCAGTGAATCACCAGAACAGTAAGAGTTATCATAGGCTCACAGGGGTAGAGGAGCTGCCAGTAATAGGTAAACGTCTGCGTTTTAACACCATGTCATTTTTAGATTTGTTTTAATATATCTGTATAGTGGTCGTAACTCCATTTTTAAGATACAGACCTCAAATCCTTTGCATAGACAGATTTAAAATGAAAATCTGGTTGCCTACAGCCAATACTAGAGAGAGCTAAGGAGCTTACTACATACTGTGCTATTATCAATTTCTATGTATAACAGCATGCAGTAAGCTCTTATAGGTGTTGTCCCATCTCCCCATGTTCCTCTGTATTATGGCCACAGTTTTCTTGTATTTCCTATGTGCGGGGGCGGAAGCTATGTTGAACGGCTCCAGGGCTGCTACTGGAGATGTCCATACAACTCAAAGCAGCTGGAGAGAGGTGGCCGGGCCGGGAGCTAACGCACATGTGCCAGGAGGCGCGCTGCCGACACTCCAACCACATTCTACAACAGAGGATGGCCAAGAAGATGGTGCAAGCGTGGCCACCACTGCAGGTTACCCTAGTAAACAAGAAGAAAACAAAAAGGGGGAGCCCAATCCTCGCAGACCTAATATATTGGAAAGAGCAGCATTTTGAAAAATAAAGGTATTTAGTAGTTAACACATTTCGGCTAGTTGCCATTTTAAACATGATTAAAAAGATGGGAATACCGCTTTAAGTTTCCCCTAGTGATGGCTGAATACATACAGAGCTTTATAATATAATTATATTTTTATACAAGGAATTTGGGGCTATGAATCAGAAAAGCAGACGAATTAGCACAGCAATTTGGACCTATTTAAATTGGAAAAAACTATAAGGACTAGTAACAATTATACGTAAGGTATTGAAAACAATTTCTCATTTCATTGTAATGTGTACAATTCAGACAAAACCTGGTAGTTCAGTTATTTTTAGATTTTTCTATTAAAATATACTCGGGGAGATTTATACATTATGATGTGCTGACATCGGATACATCAATTTACGAGATGGCGAAAATAGCTCCAAATGTATTACAATACTAAGCTGATTAGCTAAAAGTTAAACAATATCTATACTTTATTTTTTACCATAAATCAAAAGTACAAGCGAAGATAAGAAACTGTGCAAAATATTGTATTACAGAAACATGCTTATTTCTCCATTTATCAGACTCCTCTCAAAGCCCCTCCCCCGCCTACTGCACTGATCACTCATTCTGAATTTACTGATAAAATCCGTACAGAGGAATCCGTACGCTGAGGGATCAGGTTACAGTTGCTGCCCATAGAAGTCTATTGAGAAGGAAGGTAAGGGAGCGACTACAGAGAGTGACAGGGAGAGACACACACAGATGCGGCTGCAGCTAATGGTTATGTTATATCTCCGCAGTAATGGATTTACAGCTACACTGGTCATTACTGCTGTATAATGTGCTCCTTGTTGCTGCTGCTTCTATATGTGTGAAAGAAAGAGATAGGGGAGCAGGATCTTCTCTACTTTCTGTACATGTATATGAGACATCATTGCAGCCAGACCCCTCCCCCTCTCGAGTTGAGCTCAGGGACATCTGAGACTTAGAGTTAGCGCCTAAAGAGGGGGGAAACTGCTGAAAAATGCAATACACAAGTCATATAATGGCCATAAATAATGTTATTCCTCATGTACACACATATGACAGCTTATTCTGAAAAGTCACCTAACAGGTTAGGTACACTTTAGATGATAAAATGCTGGCTGCTGGCGGCCACCACTAGGGGGAGTTCACTGCATACATATTTATACATCTACCATGCAACAATAAATCCATATGTAGCAAGCCCATCCTAGTGGTAGTTGCAGACAGCCGAAATTTTATGGTTTACATCTTCTACTTTTAGGTGAAAAAAAAAATGGATTTAGAGCTCTGAATGGGGGAAATTCAGCTCTTATACCTATAAAGATACATTATAAATTGATAAGTCCATATTTTTGGACCTAAAAGTGAAATGAATTGCAACTTTAAATTATCTTTTCATTTCGTCAATTGCTGAAAAGATCATGACAATCAATGTGGCTGCAAATTCTGTCGTCACTTTCGCAAAATAACGTAAAAAAAACGTAATTCTCTTTAAGGTGAGATAATGATTGCAATTAAATATAATGATAACCTTGAGGGTCTTTGAATCATTTGAATCATTAGGAAAATGTATTGGTCTAGGATAAATTTTGTATTGACTGGATTTATAACTTGTGACATGTATTTGGCAATCTGACAAGTGATGAAAGATAATCTACTAAGAGAAACATTGTGCATGCTGTTTGTGGACACCAAGTAGATAGTCACGCACGTATCAAATCATTATTTGCAATTAACTGTTTCTTTTATGGGAAACTTGGTAGTTTGGAAACAATTGTGCACTGGACATGAAATATTGGATTGTTATATCTACAGACAATGTGACAAACACCGATTACAATGTCGATATGTGTCATTCTAATGCCTCCAGCTCCATATAATAGGCATTCACTGAACTTACTATTACCGCAATTCTGTAACAATGTATTTATACATCAGGTATTGTTCAAGAATTGGCAACGCTCATCAGACAATTTCACACTCCAAATCAGAGTCCAAACAAATACACAAAATGTTCTTGCAGCTTGAATTATACTCAACTACCTAAGATATCTATCTATCTATCTATCTATCTATCTATCTATCTATCTATCTATCTATCTATCTATCTATCTATCTACCTATCTACCTATCTACCTATCTATCTATCTATCTATCTATCTATCTATCTATCTATCTATCTATCTATCTATCTATCTATCTATCTATCTATCTATCTATCTACCTATCTACCTATCTATCTATCTATCTATCTATCTATCTATCTATCTATCTATCCATCCATCCATCCATCCATCCATCCATCCATCCATCCATCCATCCATCCATCCATCCATCTATCATCTATCTATCTATCTATCTATCTATCTATCTATCTATCTATCTATCTATCTATCTATCTATCTATCTATCTATCTATCTATCTATCTATCTATTATCTATCATCTATCTATCTATCTATCTATCTATCTATCTATCTATCTATCTATCTATCTATCTATCTATCTATCTATCTATCTATCTATCTATCTATCTATCTACCTATCTATCTATCTATTCTATATATCTATGTCCAAAAATCAGGCAGCACTCCAGAGTCCAAGGGTCATAAAGATGAGGGTGCAAGCCCGCCAGGGACACGACTAAGGTTACCCAAAATATCTATATCCAAAAATCAGGCAGCACTCCAGAGATGTAGCAAAAGTAGAAAAGGTGCTTTATTCCATCAGTCAAAATTGCAACATTTCAGATCTTCAATAGAGCCTTTCTCAAGCTTGAAATGTTGCAATTTTGACTGATGGAATAAAGCACCTTTTCTACTTTTGCTACATCTCTGGAGTGCTGCCTGATTTTTGGATATACATATTTTGGGTAACCTTGGGCGTGTCCTTGGCGGGCTTGCACCCTCATCTTTATTACCCTTGGACTGTGCGGTTGACACTTTCTTGTGTATCTATCTATCTATCTATCTATCTATCTATCTATCTATCTATCTATCTATCTATCTATCTATCTATCTATCTATCTATCTATCTATCTATCTATCTATCTATCCATCATCTCATATCTAGCTTCATGCAGGTATTGCCCTGTTGAGATTCAAACCCAAGATCTTACAGCTGAAAGCCAACAATGCCAACCATAGAGCAATCTCGCTGACTATGGATATTTTATATGTGCATTCATTTAGTAAGTTCCGTGTAGGGGTACATGGAGAACAGGGAGTCCTATTACAAGTACTAAATTGGATCCACTTTTCTGGTGCTAATTCATGTCACCATGTCTCTCCACACCATGGACAGTAGGTCATTCAGCTTGTTTGCCTGTACCCATCCCATATATCCATCATCATTGGGTTAATTCCCCCACTACCTTGCAGTGGCCGTGGAGAAGAAAACTCTGCAAGTTCTCCACCCTAAATGGAGGACACCATCGGAGTGCAAAGTCTGCCGCTATGATATTTATGCCCTTTGATCCTTGCATATTTATAATGGGCACAAATATGACAAGTAGAGTTCTATATTTGGAATAGATTAATTCTTGTTTAACTGCTGGGTTCTGCATAATGAGTCGCAGGAATAAACAGTTATTTATATTATTTTCTGTTACATTATTCATATATTTGCTTTCGTCAAGTTAATTTGTACAGTAAAAGTGTTGTTATTTTGATTTTGGAGGTCTGATGAGGGGAAGGGGGGCAACCAAGACCATTATATGTGATAATGGTGCAGACATCTTCCCGTTACACTTCCAGCCCCCCTTCTTTCACCTTCCCATCCTCGCCTCCCTGAACAGATGCTTTCCTGATTGCCTCATTTTCTGTGTGCCTCTGGTGTTAGCGCAGAGGTTAACGAGCGCTGATTGGCAGAGGCACTTGCCTGTTAGGCCCTGCCAAGGTCTTGGAGCCAATTAAGCAAGAAATTGTGCCTGAAAGGATTAACCCTTTCGCTCCCACAAATAGTCACCAGCCTGAATTTCTACAAGAATGAATTTCCTGGAGACATAAGATAAAATAAAACACACCTCTTGCAACCTGAGGAAGCAATGCATGCTGGGAGAGGCCAGGGCCTTGCAATGCACATCGTTTTGCCCCAGACATACCCCTCTGAAATGTTATTGATTATGTATTTGGACAATGGAAACACCATGCTAGCTGAAGAGATTTCTTTCAATTCACTGGCCTTTCATTGTAATCGCAGTGCTGCCATGGAAACCAATTGTTACCACTTAAAAGATGGCACTGCCATGGTAACCACTGTACTATTTATCTCATGAGCTTTGTATATAAGCATCTAATTGTGCCATCTCGGCAGTGTGGATGTCACTTGCCACTGCAATTAGATAACGGCATGCATCTTAATAGCCTTAAATAGGTTCATACAGAGTGTACAGATACTTTCCTTCTATCCATCCCTTGAAAAATGTATAAAAGATAGAATAAAAATCAATTCTCTGCACATGCACAAAAAACTTAATACACAGTGTAAAAACAAAGAGACTCTTTATCTGAGATACAGCAGGAACAGGACACAGACGTCTACATATCATTTATGTATCAAGAGTAGATGTCAACCATTTAATTGCATGTTTAGGCCCTTGTAATTCACTGAAGTGATATATGAGTAAAAGGGGTAGTGCGTGGGTGGCAGGGGATTAGGAGGTATGTGCCAATCGTTTTACAGTAAATTATGCCGTATAGAGGTAACAGTAGATTTTTATAAAGTTCAGAAAACGCCTTGTAAAGGGATATTCCCATCCTTAATGTTGTAGCATATGGTCCGGCATCTGAAAACGAAGAAACCAAAGTATGAGTAAAACGTATAAATTTTATTTCATAACTCTCTAAAAACAGGGGTATAGTCACCACTGTGAAAAGCCCCACCGTGTGCATTAAAAACGTATTAAACACATACTCCAAATCCTGGTTCATTTGTGAACCCTCTCTGACTGGGTATACTTGAAAGATACAAATATGGGATCAACGTTTCAACATTGGTGTATCAGTGGATTAGACCCTAAAACACACCGGAGCCTGCAGTTACCGCTCCTAAATCTCCTGGTGCTAAGGTACACAAGCCTTGGATTTTTGTACCTTTGTATGAGATCCATTTATATGCAACTCTTCTATCTCTGTATGCCAACAAAACCTAAAGGCCTTTGCTTGAGGGATTATGGAATAAAATGCACCACTGTGCTATGAAATGTGTTGCTTATGGCACTATAACCTTATTGTGTAGGACCCCTGTGACTCTTTCAGGCTTCATCTTTTGTGCACCCAGACAACTCTCTTAGCTTAAAGAGGCTCTGTCACCACATTATAAGTGGCCTATATTGTATATGATGTGATCGGCGCTGTAATGTAGATTACAGCAGTGTTTTTTATTTAGAAAAACGATAATTTTTGACGGAGTTATGACCTATTTTAGCTTTATGCTAATGTGTTTCTTAATGAACAACTGGGCGTTTTACTTTGCGTTGTGGAGAGAAGTGTATGACGCTGACCAATCCGTGACCAATCAGCATCATACACTTCTTTCCATTCATTTACTCTTCAGATAGCGATACAGCTATATCGCTATGTGTTGCCACATAAACATATAACGCTACTGCAGTGTCCTGACAATGAATATACATTACCTCCAGCCAGGACATTATGTGTATTCATAATCCTGACAATTCGCTAACGTTTGTGTGTCATTTACAGCAAGGCAAGCATAATGTCGTTTTACAGCGCAATCTCGCGAGGTTACGCTTGTCTTGCTGTAAATCTCACAGAAACGTTACCGAAGTGTCAGGATTCTGAATACACATATTGTCCTGGCTGGAAGTAATGTCTATTAACTCTCAGGACACTGCAGTAAAGTTAGTGTGTGTGTATGTGGCTGCACACAGGGATATAGTTATATCGCTATGTGCAGTGTAAATAAATGGAGAGAAGTGTATGACGCTGATTGGTCACTGATTGGTCAGCGTCATACACTTCTCTCCACAACGCCCACTTGGTCAAAAAGTAAAACACGCCCAGTTGTCCATTATAAACTCATTAGCATAAAGCTAAAATAGGTCATAACTCCATCAAAAACTATCGTTTTTCTAAATAAAAACACTGCTGTGATCTACATTACAGTGCCGATCATATTATGTACAAGATAGGGCACTTATAATGTGGTGACAAAGCCTCTTTAAAGGGGTTGTATGAGTTTAGATAAAAGGGTCTACTTTTTCCAGAAACAGCACCACTCTTGTCATTAGGCTGTGCCTGGTATTGCAGATTAGCAACAGCATCTTTGTAATAAATCTTTATTACCCTTAGAACAATGGAAACACAATGTTAGCTAGAAAGATTACATGAAAGTACAGAAAATAATCTGCTTTTACATGCAACCTATAACCAAACAGGTATATAAAACAAACAGTAGAAGCAACAGATCCATCAACAGCAGCTTGTTGGTGATTGCTATTTAGCTTGTGTTATTTAAAGGTGGTGCTTTTCTGTAATAAAATTAAAATAAATGTAGTGCAGTTGTATTTTGGAACAATGTATAGGTCTGGCAATACAGAAAAAATGTGACTCAGAGAGAGGTAAGGGTCATATTTTGACTTTACTAAAACCATTTTGGCGTTTTGCATTAAGTGCAAATTAGGATTTCCTTTTTTTTTGTTTTTTTCAAGTCTGTATGTTTACCTAAATAACATAACAAGACACGATTTTGTTGTTCCTCAGTTGTACTTGGATTATAATTTGTGCTTAATGCTTGTGGGTAAGGAAAGATAAAAAGTTAATAAATAGTCTCCGCTGAAAGGGGGCTGAGCTCCTCAACACAAGCCCCTTAACCTATATTATTTTCATGAAAATTTTAACCCCCAGTTTCTTTTCCACCTTTCTGCGTACCTAAGGTTTACTTATCTCAGAGGAAATTGATTTCTGAATTTGGTTTTGCCTTAAAAGTGTATATAACTGTACTCATCATGTGTATTTATTGAAATACTACAGACCAAGGAAAGTACAGTATGTACTGTGGCTATCAGTACTGGCTGATTTTCGGGTAATAACTTCACCTCTTATATTTATAGCTGCATCATAATACACTAAATGGACACAAGTATTGGGAACTTTTATTGACATTCTATTCTAAATCTATAGGCATCAATATTGACTTGGTCCCCTCTTTGAAGCTAATACAGCTTCCACTCCTCTGGAAAGGCTTTCTACAAGATTTTGGAATGTGTCTGTGGGAATTGTTGCCCATTCATTCAGAAGATCATTTGTAAGGTCAGACGCTGATGTTGGACGGGAGGGCCTGGCTCACAATCTCTATTGTAGTTCATCCCATATGTGTTTGATGGGGTAAAGATGAGGACTCTGTGCGGCCATTCAAGATCTTCCACACCAAACTCCCCCAACCATGTCTTTATGTACCTTGCTTTGTGTACTGGGGCACAGTCATGCTGGAACAGAAAAGGACTAAACCCCAAACTGTTACCACAAAGTTGGAAACATACAATTGTTAAAAATTTCTTGGTATGCTGAAGCATTAAGATTTCACTTCACTGGAAGTAAGGGGCCTAGGCCAATCTCTGAAAAAAACAAACAAAAGCATTATCCCTCCTCCACCAAACTTTACAGTTGGCACAATGCAGTCAGGCAGGTAACGTTCTCCTGGCATTAACCAAGCCCAGATTCGTCCATCGGACAGTCAGGTAGAGAGTTGAACCCCTCTCTGTAACTTTACGTGGTCTACCACTTAGTGGCTGATTTGTTCAGGTTCCTAAACGCTTCCATTTTGCAATAATACTACTCACAGTTGATTGTAAAACATCCAGGTGGGAAGAAATTTTACAAAACTGACTTGTTGCAACGGTGGCATCATGTTACAGTGCCACACAGGAATTCTGTGAGCTCTTTAGAACGACCCATTCTTTCACAAATGTTGTAGAGACAGACTGCATGGCGAGGTGCTAGATTGTACACCTGTGGCAATGGGACTGAATAAAACACCTGAATTCAGTGATTCTGAGGTTTGTCCCAATACTTTTGCCCACATAGTGTATGTAGAGGTTTAGTCTAGTTAAGACTACTACTTAAAGAGGACCTGTCATCTCTCCTGACTTGTCTGTTTTAGTAAATAACTTTATTCTCTAGGAAATAACCATTCCAGATTACATTTTCTTAGAACTCTACATTGTGCCATTCCTCTGTTATTCTTCCTAGAAATGTATGAATAAATTGACAACTGGGTGTTACCAGTTGGGGGGGGTGTCCCTACACAGAGTGACACTGTCCAATTAGTGCTGAAAGAGTGAGACTGTGTAGGGACTCACTTCTTGGACAAGGGGAATGGTAACACCCAGTTTTAAATTTATTCATCAATTTCTAGGAGGAATAACAGAGTAACAGCACATAGCAGAGTTAGAGTATGTTCACATGCAGTGACCAAAAACGTCTGTAAATACGGAGCTGTTTTCAGGCGAAAACAGCTCCTGATTTTCAGACGTTTTTGTAGCAACTCGCGTTTTTCTCGGCGGATTTTACGGCCGTTTTTGGAGCTGTTTTTCAATGGAGTCAATGAAAAACGCCTCCAAAAACATCCCAAGAAGTGACATGCACTTATTTTTCGTGGGCGTCTTTTTACGCGCCGTATTTTGACAGTAACGCGTAAAATTAAGGCTCGTGGGAACAGAACACCGTAAAACCCATTGAAAGCAATGGGCAGATGTTTGTGGGCGTATTAGGGACGTTTTTCAGGCGTAATTCGAGGCGTAAAACGTCCGAATTACGCCTGAAAACACTGCGTGTGGACATACCCTTATAATAAAAGATGATCCAGAACTATTCTACATTACACTGAGAAATTGAGGAAAAACATCAGGCTTTTTCACAGGCATCTTTTTTCTTGGTTTTGCAGCAATTGCAGTTTGGGATAAAAACTGTTCCTATTCACAGATTTATTTAAATGTTCCTAAAATTGTTTCTATTCAACACCCCAAACAAAATTATGACAAACTGTGGCAATTTTTTTTTCTTGAGGTGTGGTAATGGTGTGGCTTTCTGCTATCCTATTACCACTGCTTGCAAATGTAACCTTAGGGTGGCACCTTATAATCTGGTCATCCTCCAACTTCAGAAAGCACCAGAAGAGGAGCATTAGAAACCATTTCTATATCCTGGGGTTTGAGTTGATGATTGGTGGATTGTGATCTCAGCCATCAAATCCTGCAAATTGCTTGGATATTAAAAATGTCCAAAAAAATATCCTGAAAACAAATCTTACTTGTAAATTGCTAAGATTGTTCAAACCGTAAAGGAGATTTCTAAGTATATATTTTAATCTCTAGGAAACCTAAAAATTAGCATCCAGACGACGCAGAATCTAAGGGTATATTCAGATGGCGCAGTCAAGTGGCATGTTTAGTATCACAAAATGCAGCAGTATTTTCTAAATCGCTGCAAAAACATTTTGCCTTGTTTTTACTGCAGTTTCAGAGGAAAAAAACTGCGACTGGTCCGCACGGTCTGAATATACCCTTACTCAGGCCCCAGTTATTGCCACTTGTCGCCTGCAAGATATACGTTTTCCAAACTGCACTATTGATCTTATAATATAACAATGGTTACAAATGTTTATTACAAAGCTGAATCTACAGTGAAGGAAATAAGTATTTGATCCCTTGCTGAATTTGTAAGTTTGCCCACTGTCAAATTCATGAACAGTCTAGAATTTTTAGGCTAGGTTAATTTTACCAGTGAGAGATAGATTATATAAAAAAAAAAAAAAAAAAAAAAAAAATCACATCGTCAAAATTATATATATTCATTTGCATTGTGCACAGAGAAATAAGTATTTGATCCCCTACCAACCATTAAGAGTTCAGCCTCCTCCAGACCAGTTACACGCTCCAAATCAACTTGGTGCCTGCATTAAAGACAGCTGTCTTACATGGTCACCTGTATAAAAGACTCCTGTCCACAGACTCAATTAATCAGTCTGACTCTAACCTCTACAACATGGGCAAGACCAAAGAGCTTTCTAAGGATGTCAGGGACAAGATCATAGACCTGCACAAGGCTGGAATGGGCTACAAAACCATAAGTAAGACGCTGGGTGAGAAGGAGACAACTGTTGGTGCAATAGTAATAAAATGGAAGATATACAAAATGACTGTCAATCGACATCGATCTGGGGCTCCATGCAAAATCTCACCTCGTGGGGTATCCTTGATCCTGAGGAAGGTGAGAGCGCAGCCGAAAACTACACGGGGGGAACTTGTTAATGATCTCAAGGCAGCTGGGACCACAGTCACCAAGAAAACCATTGGTAACACATTACGCCGTAATGGATTAAAATCCTGCAGTGCCCGCAAGGTCCCCCTGCTCAAGAAGGCACATGTACAGGCCCGTCTGAAGTTTGCAAATGAACATCTGGATGATTCTGAGAGTGATTGGGAGAAGGTGCTGTGGTCAGATGAGACTAAAATTGAGCTCTTTGGCATTAACTCAACTCGCCGTGTTTGGAGGACGAGAAATGCTGCCTATGACCCAAAGAACACCGTCGCCACTGTCAAGCATGGAGGTGGAAACATTATGTTTTGGGGGTGTTTCTCTGCTAAGGGCACAGGACTACTTCACCGCATCAATGGGAGAATGGATGGAGCCATGTATCGTCAAATCCTGAGTGACAACCTCCTTCCCTCCACCAGGACATTAAAAATGGCTCGTGGCTGGGTCTTCCAGCACGACAATGACCCGAAACATACAGACAAGGGAACAAAGTAGTGGCTCAAAAAGAAGCACATTAAGGTCATTGAGTGGCCTAGCCAGTCTCCAGACCCTAATCCCATTGAAAACTTATGGAGGGAGCTGAAGATCCGAGTTGCCAAGCGACAGCCTCGAAATCTTAATGATTTACAGATGATCTGCAAAGAGGAGTGGGCCAAAATTCCATCTAACATGTGTGCAAACCTCATCATCAACTACAAAAAACGTCTGACTGCTGTGCTTGCCAACAAGGGTTTTGCCACCAAGTATTAAGTCTTGTTTGCCAAAGGGATCAAATACTTATTTCTCTGTGCACAATGCAAATAAATATATATAATTTTGACTATGTGATTTTCTGTTTTTTTTTAATATATAATCTATCTCTCACTGGTAAAATTAACCTAGCCTAAAAATTCTAGACTGTTCATGTCCTTGACAGTGGGCAAACTTACAAAATCAGCAAGGGATCAAATACTTATTTCCTTCACTGTATAGTACTATGATATAGTATTATGCTCTTTGATAAAACTCAAGACATGCATGAAGTTATCATCTGGTTTGATGCAAAAGCAATTTGACCACAATTTCATGCAGTTTTTATGGACGCGCTACACAAGGGAATATATTTAAGAATGTGCATCGATTCTTTTAGCATGCCATCATTAGCATTGGTATTGCCTCTGGTTGTTATGTAACCAAACAAGCTTCTGTTTCTTGCAAAAAATTCCACCATTTTTTGCTTGCATCTACGTTTTTTGGACATATTATTATTTATTTTTTTAATAAATCACTCTTTTATTTTATTACAAAATCAACCAAATACAAATCTCATAAATGCATGGAATACAATAAACAGTTTCTTAAACATTATCCTCAAGATAAAACATCCTACCCTACCAGCCAATGCTCCTGAGGAACAGGGAAAAATATGTATAGGCATATGTTAGTGAGGGGTGGGTCTTTGGGGTCGGCCAAAGCACCTTTTCCACATAAGAAATTAAAAACATACTGTTTTGACATATGCAAAATTATAGCCTTACATTCAAATACGTCAGCAGTTCAGTATAATGCAAAAAAAAAACCCTGTACATCGTGTATACCATTTTTTTTGGATGACAGAATACCGTGGTAGACTATGCTATTGTGTAATGTAAAAAACAGTATAATGACATAAATGATGTGAAACGTAGTCCAAAGGAAACCCTTTTTATATGTTTGACCCATTACTGTCTATGAAAACACAGAATAAATGCTTTTTTCTTCTTCTAACGTATACGATTGGCGTATGCAAGAAACATGATGTAAACAGGGCCTGAGTCCTGTTTGCAGCCACGATAAGTCATGCAAAAGAAATTGTAAGAAAAAGAAACATAAATTGCAATATATGGGTTTAGGTCACTTATCTTAAATATGATTTATCATATTGAAATGCATGTTTAGACATCTTAAAACATAAATAGTTATTATTAGCTGCTACTATGTTTATTACATATGAATAAAATATGTATTTTAGAAATCTTAAAACATAAATAGTTATTATTAGCTGCTACTATGTTTATTACATATAAATAAAAGATGTATAAAACTTGTTAGCTTAAATACCTCAACCATAGATCATAAATTCTGCTGACTCTTCTTAAACAAGCATAATGATATCCATACCAACAAACTACATATAAACTAAAAATATTCTAAAAGTTAAAGTATAAAAATAACTTTTGGATTTGGCTATCCTCAACATCTTTTACCTACAACCAGTGGTGTACATAGAACGTAGGGGGCCCCAAAGCAAAGATCAAATTGGGCCCCCATTATGGTGCTGTTTTGGCACCCAGGACAGAAGGGAATGGTTTTGTATACCCCTACAAGCCCTTTTATCGACCCTGAGACAATTCTGCTCCCACTTGTTTGCAAACAATGTAGTTCCTTTAGAGAAAGGAGTCAGACACAGGTTTCCAGCACTCAATAGCAAAGGGGAAGAAGCCAACCAGGACTGAGGCTCCTTTTTCCAAGGACCTCGTAGCAGCCTCACAGACTACCGTTATGTATTTGTGCCCTTGCCTTCAACTTCTATTTTAGATTTAGATTATGATCACATGCACACGGGAATGCCGGAAAACCTTCTTAACATTGTATGCATTGGAGCATGCCATGATTTTTGTGATAAATAATCTCTTTGTGCTTATAAAATGAGGGGCACACAGAGGTACCTTATGGATCATAGGCTTATGAATGCAGCTATGTGCATGGGGCCTTATTCTCTAACAAACTGGAAAACAAAACAGTCTCATTTGTTGGAAAGTTACTGAGTTCATTGTTAGTACTTTACAGGCACCACCCCATAAATTGCTCAGAAAGTTGGTGATAAAGTACCTTTATGTTAGGACATATTGCAGTATCTTCTAGATCTGGTGAAGCAAGTGTGACAGCTGCCTGGCACTTATCGCTGTGTTCCCAGTACAGTGGTTACCAATTTACTGCTGAGCTGCCAAGTTGCCGTCCTAATGGATCTACACAGTTTCCATGCTCTGCACTTGCTGATCTGCAGTGCAACTCGAGACAGGATGAAATTCGGATTCAGGAGAGGAATACAATACGTTTTCTATATTGAAGCATCGTCTACATGTAAATCACCACATATTCTAGGCCAGTGAAAAGTATTATTCGTATGTTAGAGAAATATTCTTATAGAAATGTGTTATATTTAGTTGTCCTGCTCTAAGCAGCTGTATAGCCATGAAAAAGAATATATTAACAAGGTAATAAAATATTTGTGACCTAAATGTGATTCTTGTAATACTTATGCAGCTTAATCTATTTGCCATGACCCTAGAAACGAAATTGACCTCTGGACAAATTATCAATATTTCCAGCTTAGAGGACATTCCAAATTCAAATGATATTCGTTCCTGTTCTGAAATAATATTTTAGGCACACCAGGCACTAGTATTAAAACAAACATATATATATATATTTATATTTAGTATATAGATAGATAGATAGATATTGGATGCTATTTGGCTACTGTAGTTACATTTGACTGTTTGTGTGCTTCAGCTCTAGCCTCTAGGCTAGATAGCAGGTGAAGAACACACTAGATCCAGCCATTCCTAAGCTACAGATGTCTCAGCCATATACTTTGTATAATTTATAGCTGTAAAGAATAACATTATGTTTCTCCATACTAAGGTTAGATAATGATGGAAAAGCCACTCATACTTTTGTATCATTCATATACCCTCAAGCAATATTTAATGCATATAATATCACCGCAAAAACAATGATATATACAGAGATTCAAGCTCTGGATAGAAATAAAACACTAATTATAAGTGAGGTTAATACAAAAAAAAAAAAACACAAGCCAATATTATAATTTTTCTTTCTCTGTATTGAAGGCAGTAAAGAAAACCCATGCAAGGTCTGTTTCCCTGCTCATACCAGCTTGGAAAAGTTAGTATAAAAAAAGGTTAAAGGGCAGAGCTCAAGTGTGGGACCGTTTTTAGTTGGCTAAATACAGGTGGAGATTTGGGCATCGGAGACCTGAATTGGGTCTTTCCTGTTAAGCATCCACCTACAGTGAGTTTAAAAGTATGGTCTGACGAATAGAGCAGAGTACCCCCTTAAATGTGATAAATTCATTAAGTGTGTACTTGTCCATGTGATGAGGAGGGGTAAGATCACAACTTTTTGGGATTGCTTTAGCATCTGATTAGGGTGTTGTCTATCCAGCAATCAGCTAAGCACCATGGGTCGTGCTTTAGAAAACCCTGGTGATGAGCTGTGATTGCGGGGGGAAGCTTCAGATTACAATAGCTTTTCCTGTGGTATTACATGTCGGCTATTTGTGATTGAGTGACCATGTAATGCAAGGACAGGACTGGTCTGCCAGAGCCACTCGTTGTTAGCAGCTCTGCATTCAGGCTAATAAAGTGGAGTCCTCCCTCTATGACGTCCATAATCCCTATAATAGGGCATACCAAATCTGGTTGTACTAGTTTGATAAGTTACTCAATAATATCTGAATAAGCACTGGCTTTCCAATAATCATTGTTAACCCCATTGTTAAAGACGTCACATTGAAAAAGAAGCCAAGCGTACATTCTGGCTTCTCACATGACAATAACAACTGATCGCTGGAGGAAGAAAAGCTGGACCCGCGCCGCCTTCTTTTTAAAGCCACACTTTCCAGCCACACATTTCCAGCCACTATCCATAGGACACATGGACAGGGGTTATTGTGGTGGGACAACTCCTTTAAAATCAAATAGTTCAAAAAACAAATATAAAATAGAATTAAAAATTACTACATAGACATCTGTAGCTATTATAAATGTTATCATTACTCTTGGACCATTTGACATATTGACACCTTAACAAATGTAAATGCTCTGGACATTGTTAGTATTTGTCATATGATGTGAATTTATTGCTCTGCGATACTATTCTATGTCCAATGACGTCCTGTATCATAGGATGGGAGAACTGTGCTGAGCCTATAATACATATCTATTGTTATAAATTGCTGAAATGGCTTAAAAGACACAAACAGTGAGCGCCTGTGACTTTTAAAAGGGTGTGTGCCACATGGTGCTCCTGGCAATGCTTTTTATTCTCTCTGATGTGCCGGACAGCATGTCTTGGCGGCAGGCTCCCTTTAATCCCATTTTATGTTTTGTTTAAGTTCCACTGGTTACTTAGTGTTTTATGATGTTACTTAGCTGTTTTATTGGACCTGTTGTATCCCTGTGTTACTCCCTTATTCTGTGCTGTTTTATTACCATGGTAAAGACCTCCAGGTGATGTAGAACACAGTTTATTGTTCTAGTGTCTTGCAAAGAAAGAGCTAGCAAGATTGAGAAGAATTGGTTGTGCCACGTCAGGACATTTTTGAGGGAACATACTGTACATTATTATAAGAGGACAGAACAGAATGTGCTTAACAAAATGCAAAAAGAAAAAGGATTGCAGGTGAGAATTATTGTTATCCATTATAGAACAGCTGCACACACAGCACTCTTTCCATTCCTTGATTTTACGTGTTACAATCTTTTACTGGTCATATCTAAGCTATTGAGTGAGAAATGAATACAACTGGTAAATCTAAGAGCCAGAGCTGTAATCCATCTCCAGCTGAGCATGGAAGGTGACTTAGCAAACAATGCAAACCACCCCCTACTCCATCAAAGTAGAGAAAAAACATCCCATACGATAATAAGGGATGGGGCTCACAGCATGGAGATCCAGTGGATCACGCATCGTCGTAAGCATTATGTGCCACAACATCCAGTGCCCGCAGGCCACCGGAGCAGTTTATCGGTGCGGGGTCCGGGTGTCGGTCCCGTGCCGATGACATACTGATGACCTATCCGGTGGATAGGTCACCAGTTGTCAGAAGGTGGACAACCAATTTAACTGGTGACTTGCAGACATTTTGTTAAACCAGCAAATGAACTGATATTTTGTTTTCACAATGCACCTTTAATATCAATTCGTAAAACTGCCCAATTAATTATATAATCTTAATGTAATCTATAAAAACCACTAGAAGATTTAGATTTTATTATCAGTTAAATTCCACATATAAAGTTTGTTTGAATAAAACTCCACACACTTTCATGATTCGATCTAAAAATATTAGCCTGTGCTTTGTGGATTAACTTGAAGAGGTAGTGAAGCATTGAAGTATGTAGCATAAGCTAAAAATGAGTCAAGAAAGGAGCCAAGGATACCCAAAGGACAAATGGCAAATAAATGAAAGGAATGCAGAAGCATAGACAGAGTCTCTTGGAGGGCTTGTGCTGCCATGGTGTGGGAATCATTGTTAATATTCATGTAGTAGACGTGGCAAAGTGTTTGACCTTGTATCTTGTGATTCTCCTTCAGCTGAACAGCCATTTAGACACTGACACATGTCACACGTCATCTATATCTGCTCCCCATAGCATCAGAGAAATGTATTGGTGACAAATGACAGCTTGTACTTCAGACACTGTGAGAAGTAGAGTCAGTTGGAGAGAATAAGCCATCATTCCAATAGAGTCAATATATATTGGCGTTAAAGATTAAGCCATTTCAAACACGCAGTATTTATGCCACAGTATTTTTATGACATACGGGACCATTTAGATCATACGTCGTCATTTTCAAAAATATAAAAATGTCAGATTTCCTGAAGAAAACCCTGTTTCATGGCGCCTTTTAGGGTATATGGACATTATAGAGAGGGGTCTCCTGTTTAGGACCCCTTTTTATAAGCCAGAGTGGAGAGCTGCTCTCGCAGTAGTGTATACAGCCTGACCATGTATTACATGGCTGTTCATACATTTGAATGGCTGGCATGTAATTCTGCAATTCCCCAGAAATGTATGGCTGGCTGCAGCTTACACTGTCGATGCCAGCTGATCGCCGGGGATTTAGGAAACTGCATTGGTGGCAATCAGTTGATCGTGAGGTCGTCATCAATTTAAAAAAGTGTTGTCTTCATGAGACAACCCTTAAAAAGGATAAATATCAGGGAGGTTAGTTCCAAAAGGTAAAATAGCACAACACAACTTCAACTGCTCCAACTGGTACAGAACTTCCCATCCCAGATCACTTCCCTACTCATGTGTACTAAATAAAGGTAAAAAAAAAAAGTGTCATTTGAGAAGTAAAACTTAAAAACTGTGAATGGCAAAATATGGACAAGCAGATGATTTCCCCATTGCTTTTCATTTATGTATCTTATGCTCTTATACATTTGACCTTTATTCAGAAAACAAAGCTTAGTTACACGATGTTAATGAAAACAATCACATGCTAGCTATAATTTCCAAGATCAAAGCAAAAATCTCGTTGGCAGCTATGGTCATATATACATAGTCTTTTCCCAAATATGAGATAGAAAAATATTAAGTCTAGTTACATGTTCTATGTTTACAGATCTTAGCAAAGCATTGTGCTATACCCAAAATTGTCATAACTTGTAGGTATAGAAAGTTTTTAGAGGTATAGAACTTTGACACTCAATTAAGTACTATGGCAAAAAACTGTAATAAAAACTACTTCAACCAAAAAGTTGTACGTTTTAACTTTCCTGAATGGAAGGAGCCGAAAAACATTATTAGGGTAGAAAAACACACAGCATATTCAGGGTTGAAACTTCACAGTGTAACCGCCCTGAACAAGCACAGTGAAAGCCGTCTGAAACCCCGCACCACACTGTGGTGCATTTTTTCGGGCGTAAATTCCGCTGCGTAAATTATCGCATATACTTACTCCCTTCCTCCGCTCCGGCCTCCCTGGATGATGTTGCAGACCATGTGACCGCTGCAGCCTGTGATTGGCTGCAGCGGTCACATGGGATGAAACGTCATCCAGGGAGGCCGGAATGGAGAAGAAGAAGGGAACGCTGGGTAAGTATAACTTTGTTTATTTTTTTCTTACTTGAGATTTTTGCAGCGGAATCGCTGTGATTCCACCGCAAATGTCGCAACACACACCACTTTCTTGCGGGTTTTGGCACCCCATTGAATTCATTGGGAAAACCCGCAACGGAAGAGCTGAGATTACGCAGCATTAATTGACATGCTGCAGTTGAAGAAACCACACCGCAGGTCAATTTATGTGCGTTTTTTTCGGCTGCATTTTTCCGCAGTGTGGGGACGAGATTTGTTGAAATTTCACCCACGCTGCTGCTACTGTAATACGCTGTGGATTTTCCACAATGATTCCATTGTGGAAAATCCGCAGTGTCTATGCTGTGTCTGTTCGTACCCTTAGGGCACGTTCAGACGTGGCAGAATTTTTCCGCTGCAAATGTTGGTGCAGATTTGGGGCAATTACACAACGAATCTGCACCAGAATTTGCATATTCGACAGGTAATTCAGACGTTGCAGATATCACAGCGGACTTGCCACAGATTTCAGTTTTTGCATTGCAAAGGATGAAATACGCAGTGAAATTCCGCTTCTTCTCCGCAACAGTCAGTGCATGCTGCGGAGGGAAAATTCCGCACTGCAGCCTATGGTCCACAGTGGAGTTTTCCGCAACGTCTGAACTAACTTGCCTAAAAATGTATTGAAACAAATGTAAAAAACGGCCGCTAGAGAATTCCACTGCGGACTGTCCGCAGCGGAACTTCACAGCAATTCCGCCACGTCTGAATGTGCCTTTAGAGGTGTAATGTGAAGCTCCTCAGTCCTAATGTAACATCTGCACCAGGTCCCATTAGCTATCACGTACCTAGTGTGCTCCTATGTGAGCTATATTGGGGCCCCTTGGCAACCAGGTTACCTCTGCACCCCCTATGAAACTTCATTCACGTAGAGCTTAGTTTTAGCCCTGAAGAGTCTAAAACATATGGACTAGAATCACTCAGTGCCGTCTGCTGTTTCTTCCTTAAGGGCAATGAAAGGATTAAAGGATTTCAGTATCACTAAGATTCAGATCAGTCTTTTATAGGCTATAATTATTATAATGAATATTTGTGCCGGTTGATAATCTTGATATACATATTAAATCGATATTTTCAGTCTTCTGAATTCTAATAGTCATTGACCACCCCAATACTTACCGCTGACAAAACAGTCTACATCATTATTAAGCACTATTTTGTCCATCTAACATATGCTTCTATCCATCTGTGCTGCTACATTAAGCATGAAGAAGGGACTGTTGATACCCTACTACTTCCAAATAGTTACTTCAAGAAGTCTCTTGTTGGCCTATTAAAATATATCACAATCTCAAATGAGTGCAGCATATGCCAAGAAAAGGAAGTATGTCAGCTGCCGTGCCAAAAAACGAACATCCACAGTGTTTTATAATGAGAATATCACCCAAAGCACAGCACAACAGACTCGGCACTAACAAAAATAGATTTTTTTTTATTATCTTATAAATATAACAGGAATTAAAATGCCAGATGATGTGTCAGAAATAAGACAGCTCTACAGCTATATGATATGTTCAGCAGCTATGCATGGATGCCCTGAAAATATTTAGATTTTGCACTGCGTGTTAAGAATTATTAGGAACATTACTAGCTGTGGTATTCTTTATCTACTTTTTAATTATATTGTATTTATTTTATGTTCAAAGCATAAAATATTTAAAGGCAATAATTGAGAAATACAAGAGAGAAACAAGTAATTGTTCTTCAAACGTGACATATCGTTTTGTTGACTTTATGGCGTGAATACTTATTAGTGGAGCAGAAAATTGACCTGTTTGGAAGCTCACACGCTAATACAGATGTAGCCAAGTTTATCTTGACTCTGATAACTTGCTGCAGGGATATATCACACAACAAATGCCATTGAAAAGACATTAGAAAGTCATAGTTATAGTTTCCTGACACTGTGTATTTAATGCGTTAAAAGTCCAGATAAAGATGTAGCATCTGTACTTATACTAGTAATGTAATCAGAATCTGTTGGGGCAATAAAAGATAACCCCATAGATACAGTGCTGTGTGAAAAGTGTTTTTTCCCTATTATGTATTAGTCACAATTAGGGTATGTTCATACGGGGGCGGAAATGCTGCGTAAAAGCACAAAGCGTATCCGCCCTGGAATCGGCAGGGAAATCTGGCCGAAAAACTGCACCAAATGGTGGTGCAGTTTTTTGGTCGGAATGCCCACTGCAGAAAACAGCACGTAGAGGAAAAAGACACATACTTACCCTCTGACGTCCTGCAGACCGGCCTCCTGGAATGACGTTTAATCCTATGTGACAGGCTGCAGCGGTCACATGGGATGAAATGTCATCCCAGGAGACCGGCCTGGACGAAGGAACACAGAATTCTGGGTAAATATAAGATTTTTTTTTCTCAGTTGCATTTTTTGCGGCGGAATCAACGTTTTTCCTCCGCAAAAAAATCAACATCTGTTATTTGGTGCGGGTTTTACCTCCCATTGAATTCATAGAAGAAAACCTGCAATAAAAAAGCAGCGATTACGCAAATTCAATTGACAAGCTGCGGATTATAAAAACAAAACAATAGTTACACAACATGTAGGAGCTCTATAGAAATGCTCCCATCTTGGACCTTGTCAAAGCGTCACCACTTTCCCATTCAGCACATTTTAGACATAACTTAATTTTACCGAGCTAGTGGTTGGTACTGAAGCCACTAAAAAGACAACTAACGTGCCGGATCAAGCCCTCAACCTGAGCATCTACCTGTTAAGCATCACCAATAGAACTAGAGGTGTGTTCCATTGAAAAAAGGAGAGTCATTGGAAGAGTGGAGGTTGGAGGAGGGCAAAACCGATTGTTTAAACTATTTTATACAAATTTTTTCTCATTTAGGGATTTCAACTCATGAGTCATACAGCACAGAGCTAGACAGAGACCTCAGAGGGTGCCAGTTCCAGAACAGTATATGGGACCCTCACTCATTAGCAGTCCAGCATAGATACAACAAAATGTTGGAGACGATGGACTCTGAATTGAACCTTATAAATATATACTGTTTATCCAGCTGACATGGAGATCTTCCTGGCAGCTACAAAGTTCTTTTTTAAAAAGTTTCCGGTCGCAATGTTGTAAAGAAGCTTAAAGTGTGTGCTGCAGTTTTACATCATTAGACACTAAGAATTAGCCCAATGGTGTTCCACTAAATGTTCTGTCTCAGTTCCTTATTACTATGTCACTTGAATATATAAAGTCCACTTCTAGGTCTTTCACTCTCATCTTTCTTTAAACTTTGGAAAGTGACAAATAACTCACAAGATTATTCTTTACCATCTCTCACCTCCGGATGTTCTACAGACGGTGCCAAAACCTCATAAATACATTTCTAATGATAAAATTTCCCGCAGCTCTTCTCACAGATAAGGAGCAGAGCTGTCTGTTACTTCTCTACTCTTGCTCATTGCTTGTCAGTGAGGGTAGAAGGCGATATTTTTCCTGGATTATATAGGACTTAGTTTAAACCCTGTACTTCATAAGAGACATCATGTGAAGATGTGAATTGGTTCTTAATATAACTGTACAATCTGTGTCTGTCTATGGTTCCCTTGTCTTTCATTTTCCTGCACCATATGTCAATAGTCACTCTACTATATACATCCTTATGCCCCCTACTATTGTCACTTGAAGCTGAATATACACACCTCACTCTGTCGCTTCATCTATTACATATGGATTACCTGCTATAAGTGCTACTGGGGAATTCATTAATTTTACTATTTTAAATACTCCAAGAAGATGTTACCGTAGCTGAGAATTGATCCCCAAACTCCAGCATAATAAGCCAGAAACATTGGAGAAATACAGGTGATGTACCAGCTCCATAGAATAGATCCATGGCATGATGCTAATTGTGCCATAGAATGAAGTAGAGGAGCACCCTTGTCTAATTCTGAGCATTTAAAGGGGTTGTCCAGTTCCTAAAAATGTATGGCCTATCCTCAGGATAGGCCATCAATAGCTGATGGGTCGGGATACAACTCCCGGGACCCCTGATGATCAGCTGCTTGTAGGAGCGCTGCTTCCCCTTAATTTTTAGTTGCTCAGTGCTCACTGTCAATCGTAAACACAGATGTTGTGGCGATTCACAGGTATTGCAGCCTTACTCTCCCATCAAAGTGAATGGGAGAAGACGGCTGCAATACCTGTGAATCGCCGCAACATCTGTGTCGACAATTGACAGTGAGCAAGTAGAAATGAAGGGGAGGGAGCGCGCATGCGAGTGCTGCACCCCCTTCAAAACAGTTGATCGGCGGGGGTCCCAGAAGTCAGACCCAGACCCATCAGTTATTGATGGCCTATCCTGAGAATAGGCCATTCATATTTAGGGTCTGGACAGCCCCTCTAATTTAGCTGTAGTATATATATATATATATATATATATATATATATATGTATATATATATATATATACAGTATATATTTATATATTGGGAACCAAAATTACAATTCTCTATTATATATTATTGGAGTCACTCCCATTATGACTATGTGTCACAAGGAAATCAGAATTCCTACACCTTCCTGCTCAGCTTGTCAACATACACTGACTATTTTCTGGCAGTCTATGTCTGCTGCACTATAGGAATACACTTTTCTGTGGGGTGTTGACAGTATGCAGTGATTATTACCTACCAAACTGGTAAAAGAAAGGAGAACCGGTGGACCAGCGAAGCTGCAGACTGGTCAGAGTACCCATGCTGACCCATATTCACCGCTAAAAGCTCCTACAATGGGCATGTGAGCATCAGAACTGGACCATGGAGCAACGGAAAAAAGGGGCCTGGTCTGATAATACACGTTTTCTTTTGCTGTACTTCATGTGAAAAGTTGGGTGCGTGTGTGTCGCTTACCTGGGGAAGAGATGGCACTAGGATGCATTATGGAAAGAAGACAAGCCGGCGGAGGCAGTGTGATGCTCTGGGCAATGCTCTTCTGTAAAACCTGGCATTCAAGTAGATGTTAATTTACCATGAACCACCTACTTAAACATTGTTGTAGATCAAGTACACCCCTTCATGGAAATGGTATTGCCTAATGGCAGTGGCCTCTCTCAGCAGGATAACGTGCTCTGCCACACTGGAAAAGTTGTTCTGTAATGGTTTGAGGAACATAACAAAGAGTTTATGGTGTTGACTTGGCCTCTAAATTCCCCAGATATTAATCTGATCGAGCATCTGTGGGATGTGCTGGAAAAAACAGTCCGATCCATGGAGGTCCCCACCTCACAACTTACAGGACTTAAAGGATCTGCTGCTGACGTCTTGGTACCAGATACCACAGGACACCTACAGAGGTCTTGTGGAGTCCAGGCCTCGATGGGTCATAGCTCATTTGTTAGCATGAGAGGGACCTACACAATAACCTGATCCACATACAGAAACTTATTTGAGTATGAATAAGTTTTTTTGTTATTTTTTTATTTCTGGGAATATAGATATCTGTATTTAAAAACAAATTAAGATATCTCGTATAATCAAAAATACAGACAAAACTATGAATTATAATATCAATAACAATGATATAATGTAAACCAATCAAAGGCAACAAAGTAATAAAATATTTGATGAAAAAGAATACATAATTTGACCCTTGATCTTTGCACTGTGCCTTGTGACGTTTGAGAGAGGACCTGAGCTTACATCCCTCTCCCTACATTATTAAATACAGAAGAATCTCTCTCTCCTCTCCATATTTGATATAAATTTCTCGTCACTCATTGCTTGCTCTGAAATTAGAGTTTAATTAAATACAGTTTTAATTACAGTTCTTGTTCTTTAAATAATTGCCATTTAGAGAACTGATATATTATGAGGCTCCTCTTTCAAGGTAAAGGGACAAATGTAAAGCACTGGACACATTGTTGAGGGGGCTACCCAATGGTACACATGTCAGCCGACATTCTACTAAAAACAAAAGCCCATTGGATGACTGTGACACATGTTTGTTTCTAATGGTTTGTGAGAATATTGCACAGTTGTTGCTATAGGGGTGCAGTGGTAGCTGTTGCATCCAGGCCATGGTGCCACTCTGCCACATCAGAAGTCACCAGTGTTATAAATAGCACATGGTAGATGGGTGCCCTGTTTGTTACACATTTTGCATTGAGGCCCAAGAGCTTCAAGTTACACATCTGGAATGATGCTCTCACAACAGTGACAAAGAATAAAGTCATTTTTTTTCCCTCACTTGTTAATTTTTCAACATTTTTGGTATAGAATCAGTCTGCCCAAATACAACACTTGTATATATTTATAATAATAATAACAACAATTAGGTGCTCAATAATTAGCAAAATAATACAAATATTTATGAATAAATGTATCACACGACAGTGGAAATATCAGCATGCTTGGAAACTGATGCATTTCATTGTGTATTGTGCTCTCAAATACCACATAGTAGCAAGACAGTTGCCAAGAAATATCCAACACAACCTTATTATTTTTGTTCTTAAATATATGAATAATGTAAATTCATATAAATGTTATTTGTACTAATCATATATTCAGGAATCCACAAAAGTATATTTATATAATCAAATAAAGATATATTAATATGCAGATGTGTCCTTCCTTACCTTTTCTCATATCCTGAGATGTGTGGCGCGAGATGACCAGCTTTGAAAAAATAAAAACCCACAATTTTGCGATACTGTGTCACGAGATGTCTATGCTATAGGTGTCCATGTGTGGCCACCCAATGGTTGTGATGTGAATTTCAGCCTGTCAAGGCTTTTGTTAGCATGTCGCGATATTGTATTGAATTTGTTTCATGACTAATTGGCGTTCTTAACCATATTCAAGCAAAGGTAAGGGTGGACACATCTGTATCAAGGAATTTATAAATATTTATATTTCCAACAAAATTAAAAAATAGATATAGATTAGAGTTTAATAAAGTTAAGGAAAAAAAAAAGTTACCAATACTAAGTCCCATATCAATATCAACCCATTTCCATTGGAACATATGAACATCACAAGTGGGAGGAGGGGGAGTGCAGAGCTGCAAACAAAGAGTGTCTCCAACTTTGGCAGACTTGCGCCAACCATCTATTACATGGTTACCCATTCTTTTTATTGGGTGCTATGTCATACTAGTTTTTCATTGCAGAGGCCACTGCAATGAGGAAAGTATGGGAGGCTGTATCTTTAGGTATTTTAGAATCTTTACTTGCAAAGATCAGCTTCTGTGCCTCCACATTGGTGGTACACTTTAATGATTCATGGCCAAAAAAATGCTGTTCCTTCTTGGCTAAAAAAAATTAAATTAAAACAATTCATCATTTTAATTAAGAACATCTACCATAAATAGAAAGCTGAAGAAGACAACTGTAGTCACTTTTCCTGAAACTAGTATGAACAAAACTCTATTCTGAGAAAATTGTTCAGGACATGTGAATTACTAAAATTGCTATGAAGTATTCACTCATCTTGTACATGTGATTGACAAATTGCTCATTGCTGGGAAATATGGCTATCTGTTAGGTTTGGCATTTACAATCGGTGGAATGCGGGCTGTCAAAAGGGATACAAATTTGAAGGACATTGTGTTGCTATATGTATAAAAGCACAAAACTGGCCTAAAGAACAGTCTCCATTTAATAGTTAAACCACATTGCTGTAAGCAATATAGGCCAACGTACTTCTTTCTTGAATAATTTGGTTCATACATCTAACTCACATGCATGAGTTCTCTCCTCAAACATTTCCAATGGAGATTGAAAACTAGAACCAGCTCCATAGATGCCTTTGATCTAGAGTCAGGGGTCACCTTGGGCCAAGTTATATTGCTGGATTTAATCACTCCTCTTTTTCCCTTTCATTTTCAGGTACTCGATTGGAAATTCTCTGTAATTCTCCTGAGGGAAATGTCATTTTCACCTTTCAAAAGAAAAAAAAAAATACTCACAGGCCCAAAACTTTCTACATCAAAAGTCCAATCACTAGAGAGATGATGGGATAGTGAAGCTGTGTAGGCAGGGAGAGGGTAGAACGAGGGTGTGACACGAGGAAGAGGATAACACCGTAAAGGACAGTATAATGAGTTCAAATAGGTATAGATGGAAATGATACAGAGAAAAAGAATCTAAAATATAACATAATATAATAGAAGATGGGTAAAAAGCTAGCATAGAAAAAAACCTATCTTGTACATAGTAGAAACTCGTATGTAACCACTGCAGGGCCATTGGTAACTGAACTTAGATGAGTTTAATTATGACTTCAACTGTGTGTAACTATGACCTTAGATGAGTATAACTATGACTTTATTTAAGTGAGTCAATGACTTCAGATGAGTGTAACTATGACTTTAGATGAGATATGAACTTAGATGTGATTGGTAACAGCTCTGTCCTCTAAACACTTATGTGTATATATTGTGACATCTTGGGGACCACTTAGCTCACAGGATCGCCATCTCCAGGGTGAGATGGTTGGCACACTTATAAAGTTCACTCCAACTCATGGAATAAAAGTTTACACCAGCCGCAGCTAGCTTTATTGTCTTCACCACAGCAAGCAGTGTTACAACAAAAAAACATACAAAATAAACCCTAGGCCGTCCAGCCTCTAACTAAACATTAATTGTCCCTCACTAAGAGACCCTGAGCCTTGTGCCCAGTACCTCAAACCATAGGCCGTTTTACCTTACACCTTGGTGACTCTCACAGGCTAGCATGCCTGTCTTCCCCAGACTGAGAGCCCTTTGTGAACAGCACACACCTCAATTAAAGAGCCACCTCAGGTGAAGCCTACCTAGGCTCATCAGACAGTCCAAGACACGGACTGTCTGTATGGAGTGGAAGCCCGCCCTTCTCCTTCACACTCCAGCAAACCAGGCCCTATTCCGGGCTTTAAACCCTCTCTGCTGTACATGCTCCCTGGTTGCTTAAAACCTGACAGTTTCTGCACTGTCCAGTAGTATATATATATTTTAAATGTGTACATAGCCTTTAACTATGACTTTAGATGAGTATAATTATGACTATAGATCTGTACAATTGTATGACTATTATTATATTTTATTACTATTGGTATCTACCCATGGCTAGTTTAGTTATTAAATGTTTGAGACTTTTGAAAGTTCCAAAATCAGGTCTGTGACAACCGGTTATCGATTTAACCAAAGCCGGTAATCCATCCAATACTTGAAACAATTGTTGGAAACCCTGTAAGAAGAAAATGCCCTGAATTGCTTGAATCTAACTCACGTCTTGAAGATAAGTAAAATGTATTATACCTTATAAACTACTGTCTAAATATTAATTCACCATAATGTAGTCCAGGTGCTGACTCCCCCACCAATCACTGGAATTAAGGGGGCAAACGTTGACCGCTGTTCCCCTTTGGCTTTCATTAGCTGATCCTCGGAGGCAAACCAGAAGTGTTACTTGAAGAGTTGGATCATCCAACCATTGTTATTGTCTTGGTATCTAAAGCAACTATAATAATGTTTCATGGCCAGTATTTATGATTTTTTTTTGCCATGACTGTAACATGTGGAAGAGAAACATTTCATCCGTAGGTCAGCGTTTGTCACTTGTCACGCTGATATCAAGTTACCATTTTACAGATTACAATTTGCTGTAATGGCAAGAACCATCTACATAATTAACCTGAGCTGATGAAAGAGAAGAACAGAAATGAATGCAAATTATTTTATTTTTTTAAATCTATCAAAATTAAATGGCAAATAGAAAAAAAATAATAGTTGCCCTTCAGAGTGTTCTCTCTTTGCATGCGGCCCCTGCCTCCTTGTCTTGTACTGTTGGCTCTCACTTGCCCGCAGCCTCTTCCTGGAACCTTACTTGTAAATCACAAATTGATAGAGTCCAGATCACAAAGTGCCTGCTTCTTACAGCTTCGTCAAGAGGAATTACTGCTGTCATCACTGACAAAGGAGCACCCGTTATTCTGCTCACGCAACAACTTCACTCCCTCTATGTTGTCAAACCGGCTCCTTATTACAATGATGAATTAAAAGCTTGTGTATTTTTTAATCAGGACATGATAAAAGCGGCCTGGAAATGGCTCCTTTATCTTTTTTTTTTCTTTGTTTTATTTTTGAAACTACGTATTTTGTTAGAAATTAAATGTAATTTATGAGTTCTTTCGAGCAAAATGTGTTCCACCTGTATATTGCCCTCTGAAGGCAAGGATTTATATGTAGAAAATATATATTTACTTTGCTTTTTAGAGTTTGGAATTGATTTCTTTGGTATAGCCATAAATGTTGGCTAGAAGGGTTAGTTTGTCATCTCAACTATTTACATTATAAAGTGAAAAAAAATTCATTGATGCAATCAAATTAAACCATTGGATCAATGGTCTCATTTTTATCATGATAATAGGAAGATAAATAAAAGCTTGGATGTATAAATTTGGAGTCACGCTAATATGTTCATAGTTTTGTTTTAGACTCAAATACTTTTATGTTTCTGTTGTCGACAAAATAAGTGTCGTAAAAAGGTTTTTTTCAGGAATTTTCATTGACGGCCAATTCTTACCGTAGACAATCAAAGTGTGATCGGTGGCGTCTGGTCGCATGGTTGAGGGATTAAAACACTTTTACTGTAAATATGAATAAACAGGGTATTTTCCAGTATAAAAAGCTTTTCAAGAGTCCAAAAAGCTTTAATCTAGTATTGACCCTTATGGGGTTTTTTATGTCTAGTTACTTGGCATTTAATGGCAAAACTGATACACGGCGTTATCTCTAGTTCAGGAACCACCCTCTCAGACCGGGCACTAGGCACTAGGCATAATGCAGTGTTTTTTTTGTTATTCCAGCCAATGCTGCTGCTATGGGGCCATTGCTTTTACATGGCAATAACCTTTGCAGGACTCCCCTCTCTAGGCAAAATGCATTGTTAACAAGCAAGGGGTGGGAAATTGGCCCAAGGATCATGGAAAGGATGTGAAGCAGAAAAAAAAATACCTCACCCGTCTTTACTAGATGGAAAAAGCTGGCACCATAATAGAAGGCTAAGCTTCTCTTTGTAATGAGACCACTGTATGCCCCTGAAACGGAGTTTCTGATTGCGTAATGGGAACAATGTCATGAATACTGAAGAAAAAACAGAGCTTAATCCCTTTTTTATTTTTTCAAAAAAATTATACAACGTTCAGAATTAAATCTTTTGATATTATTGTTTAAGATCATAGTTTAATAAATCACAATAGTTTCTCTATTACATCTGAGATATAAAACAAGACAAAGCAATTATATACGTACAACATTTAGTAGTAATTTAGTTTACAAATATAACAGAGCTTTTTATAACCTTTTTATAACACATAAAGATGCTTTTAGCTTATGCTGCTTTTTATTTCCACTTCCATTACATGACTAGATATATGAAATAGACAGAGAGTATGGCACAGGTCTACTTATGTACTGATGGAAGGTCATTTTGACCTTGTCTGTGTAATTCTCAGGTTTTATATAAAGTAGCGATTTCTACATAGATATTCCTATACAATACATATACGGCCAGAAATGATGGAATTGATGACACTAGCAGTAATCTATAACAAACCAATGACATCCTGTCTATCTATCTATCTATCTATCTATCTATCTATCTATCTATCTATCTATCTATCTATCTATCTATCTATCTATCTATCTATCTAAAAGTACAAAGCTTTTATGCAGTGTTTCCAGGTTGCTACAATGTACATAAAAAAGGAGATTATAGATGATGTAATGCAAATTCTTAGAATATTTTAGCACCATCCATGAAAGCAGAATGCCACAGAAGGAGGTCTGTTATGCAGGTTATGGTGGTCTACCATTGTTGGGTTTTCATACGCTTTCAAGCTGCGTTACAATCTCAGGTTAAATACTCTAATATGGTAGAGGTATTATTTTATTAAGTGAGGACTAACCCTAGTTTCCCTGAGCCTATCCCGTATGTAAACAATGTCAATAGGAACCTTTCTTACATTTTGTAGCATTTATGCTGAAAACGCTCTGCCCACATACTACACATCCCTATTGGTTTTCTTATATGACAGTTCTGCCTTTCGGTTTCTTCATGATAAATGGCATTATGTACCCAAATCATTGAAAAACGAGCTTTACAGTAATACCCACACTACCGTTCTCCAGGGTGCCATTAAAAGTCAAAGCTTTTTTCCCAACCTCAGTGTCACTCATACACTTATCTCAGGCACACAGAGGACAAAGCTGTCTCTAATTCCTGCTTCCAATTTGCACTGCTGGGATTGTTTCTAAAATGCTTACTATTGCTGGGATTAAACAGGGGAAATGGTAAAAATCATCGAGCGTTTTTAGTATTTAATAAAGTCTATATTAAATGAAATGTTTGTGATGTTTGAAGCAGACGGTGCATGGTGTATTCACATTCATAAACCGAGTCAGGAGAGCAGCCTTCCGAATCTGCTTTGGTAATGCTGAAAACAAGCTTTTCTCATTGTCGTCTATGAGCAATGTCGGTTTTTCTCCCATCGCTGTTCTACACTGATCGTGAGCACTGTTGGTTAGCAAGGTGACAGATGACACAGATGAGATTTCTATACTTTCAATCACTACCGCTCATGTATGGTACGTAACAAGCTTTTATTATACAGTATCTCTAAAAAGTTGATATTATGTTCATTGGAATAGTGAATAGTGTACGGTACTGTAACAAAATGTTTCACTAGAAATCAGAAGCCCGTCCTTGGCTAGTCTAAGGCTACATAATGCTAGGGTGACACAAAAATTGACATTTAGTTCTCAAATTACGCAATCCTTGGGGTTTCCTCCATATTTTCCCTCCCATAACAAAAAGTTATGTGCATCAATGTTATTTTTCATCACAATGGATTGATGGTATAACATTAAGATTATAGTCGATTTTAAAGCACTGTTCACTATCATCCAGGCAGTAAGGACAGACATTTCCTTGGTGACGCCTTAGACGTCATGCACACCGCAAAGCCGAATACACAGGGCCTATACGGTAGCCCACCGAGTCCCTACTGTTCAGTATTGCAAAGCCATCGGCACTCTATGTGTTGCCATATGGAAACCTTCGTACAGCATCATATTCTTCTCTAGAAGCAATTCTTTAAGGGGAGAAAACTTTTGTAATATGGAATGCAATAGAGACTTTTTTTTTCACGCTTTCCGTATGAATCTGTGAGAATAAAAACCTCCATATACTTCTTAATGAAATATACCTAAAGTAGATCTATCAGATATGAAAAAAGGACCTTTCATGTAAAAACATTTAAAAACTGTTTTTCAATATATTACTTTTAAGTTGCAATATTAGGAAATGAAAGGCCCAAAACCTGAGGATGCACTACTGAGAGAATCAGATGACACGCAGAGGTTACACACACACACACACACACACACACACATACACATACACACACACACACACACACACACACACACACACACATACACACACACATACACACACACACACATACACATATACACACACACACACATACACACACACACACACACACACACACACACTGAACATCCTATACTTACATGACTCATGCCTGCACTTGGCTCTTAATCATAGCAAGTAAGTAGATATTGCAGGATCCCTACAAGGTCACCCTTGAAAAAAGGTTTTTGCATTTTTAATGAGAACTAACAGACCATTTTAATTTTCTTCTTGTAATATTTCCCTTTACGGGTGAAAACATGGTATGGGGATTGTGCTTGGACTTTCGCGGACGGTTTTAGTGTCTATAACTGACCAAACACATATAATGACAAAGCAAACTGAATGAGCGCACAGGTCAAACTATATGTGTTAGTCTTGTTAGTGAGGTCAAGAGATGACCAGACAAAGGCCAATAGTGGGCATTGGGACCCATGTTCCTTTTTTAAAAAGTAGATGTCCAAAAAGATGATCTTGAGTCTCCTACCTGATAGGAATCCACATTGCTGACTTTTATGCCGGATTTACACGAGCGTGTGCGTTTTGCCCGCGCCAAAGTTACTTAACAGCTCCGTGTGTCATCACCATATGATGCGTGGCTGCGTGATTTTCGCGCAGCCGCCATCATTATGACACTCTGTTTGTATGTTTGTAAACAGAAAAGCACCTGGTGCTTTTCTGTTTTCATTCATACTTTTTACTGCTGTTGCGCCAATCACGCACGTCACACGGAAGTGCTTCCGTGTGCTGTGCGTGATTTTCACGCACCCATTGACTTCAATGGGTGCGTGATGCGCGAAAAACGCACAAATATAGGACATGTCGTCAGTTTTACGCAGCGGACACACGCTGCGTGAAACTCACGGACAGTCTGCACGGCCCCATAGACTAACATAGGTCCGTGCGAGGCGCGTGAGAATCACGCGCGTTGCACGGACGTATTACACGTTTGTCTAAATAAGCCCTTGAATTGATATCCACTCTGGTTATAACAAACAATTAGCAGGAATATATTCGGACATACAAGTTCTTTCAGTGACTGACTTCCTGGGGAAAATGTATTCTGCATTGACTTTTGTGGTGTGTAACAACTAGAGATGGTACGTTCATTCATCAGGTTTGAGATCTGCAACGAACCAGAGTGTTCTGTATTTGGAGAATCAATGCAGAATATAATTTTTATAGATTCTCCCATTTATAGTAAAGGTAGACTAGATTCATTAGGTTTAACATTCTCAATTAAAGCTGTTCTCTCATTAGGACTACCATTCTGTAAATTGAAACCAGCCCAGCGTTCACCTGTTATCATTGGGGGGAGCTGTGATTGGCCATACAGGAAATGTAGTGCTACGTGCCGGACATTCAAATGAATGGTCGACCATGTACTACATTTGCAAAGACAGGTAAAAAAAGAAATACTCCTATATCCCAATGCGCTGCTATATGGCTTTTCTGGACAAATTGTGTCGTCTTCAATGAAAAGGCATTTTATTCACACACAGTGCATCGCGTTACATTAGCTGGATATTTCTTAGCAGATCTCTTCTCTGGCTGATAGAGAAGGATCCAGAGTGGGGACCCCCCCCCTCTATGTTGTCAATATCCCTTAATAGGGGATAACGAAAGGGGTTATCTACATATTTAATAAAAGTGATTTGCATTTATTGAAACAACTGAAAATAATATTTCTAAAGAATCACCGATTGTTAGTAATAATGGCCACATTCACCAATTGACTGCGTCCTCCATTATTGTCTCACCAACACCAGCTTCTGAAGATAGGGATATTTAGAATATGCAGTTGGAAGAAAATGTAAGTGAACCCTTTGGAACTACATGGATTTCTGTATTGATTACTAATAAAATGTGATCTGATTCTTATCTAAGTCACAATTGTAGACAAACACAATCTAAACTAATAACACTCATACAGTTGTACTGTTCATGTCTTTTATTAGGGCGCATCATGGTTTTGGGCTGCTTAGGTCCTGGACGCTTTGCGATCAGTAGGGGAATAATGTATTCAGCTGCACCAAAGCATTTTACAGGATAATGTAAGGGCAACCGTCCATGACCTCAAGCTGAAGAGACGTTGGGTGATGCAGCAAGATAATGATCCAAGACACACAAGACAATCAACTAAAGAATTATTAAAAAAGATAATTTGTGTTTTGGAAAGGCCAAGCCAGAGTCCTGACCTTAACACTATAGAGATGATGTGGCATGTCCTGAAGAGAACTGTGCATGTAATGCATCCCACAAATATCAATGAACTGAGGAATAGCCTAAAATTCCTCCTCAACATTGTATAAATCTTATTTGCAGCTACAGGAAACGTTTGGTGGAGGTGATTGCTGCTAAAGGGGGATCAACAGGTTATTACATTAAAGGGTTCACTTACTTTTTCTCCCTGTGCTGTGGGTTTTTACAAGTGCTCAATAAAAGATATGAACCGTACAAATATTTATGTATTATTAGTTTACTTAGATTGTCTTTTATTCTGACTTAGATACAATCAGATCACATTTTATTAGTAATCAATGCAGAATTCCAGGGGATTCCAAAGGGTTCACTTACTTTTCTTGGAACTGTATGTTACATGAAACTTATATGACACCCTATGTGCTAAGGCCATATAAACAAATTGTTGTATAAAGTTCAGTTGGAGTTTATATTCTTTTTTTTGCCTATTACAGTAAAAGAATGTAAAGAATTATACTTGAGCCTGTGTTAGGCCCCATGCACACGACCGTAAAAAAATCTCCGTAATTGCGGACCGTAATACGGTCCGCAATCACGGTCCAGTTCGGTACTATTGGGGGGAGACACCTTTTCGCATCGCTACGGATAGGTGTCCGTGCCGTAGAACCGTGTCGGGAATTTTGGAGCATGTCCTACTTTTCATACTTATAAATGCGGCCTGCGGCACGGCCGTGTGCATGGGGCCTCAATCTGGAATACGTAAAAGTAATAACGAGTAAATATAATTTAGAATTTTTTCACGTAGTCCTTAGATATTTTTTTTTGTATAAGGTTCCAATCCTCATACTCAAGAATTCTCCTGATGTCAGAAAGATAATGTATTCCTGCAGCCATTTAAACCAAGCGTTCCAAGATAAATTACATGTCTATAGTTATTTCCCAGGTGATGGCTGAACAGAAGTGACAAGCACAATCTCTTTCTCTCGTCTGCGCTCTCTCTCACATGCATATTGGCCTGCAATGATTTGACACACACATAGGTGTAGCAGAGCTGTGTCAGCCATACTCCCTTGAGGTTATGTTGCATTTCCCTGCCCTCAGTTCACAGTCAGGAAGCCACCTGATCCTCATCTTCTCCGACATGTCAAGTATTTTTATGTTTTCTATGCTTTCCTCTATCTGTACTTTAGAGAATTTTGAAAATAATTTGTTTAGATTAAAAATCCAGATTCAATATATTGACTTAACATTTTCTGAAACATTTAACATGATGTAACTTCTTAGATGTCAACATTTTTGTGTACTGGTTAAACTCCAGCAAGAATCATTTATACACAGAACAAAAAGTCAGAAACCAGTGCAAGTTTTGGATAAATGACTTAGATTTCTGCTAAGGATATACCAAGATGTAACCCCAAGGATACTTTAGAACTATTATTCTGCAAATGATGTATGTTACAGAATACAAATTAGGGTATCATTTCTAAAAAAAATTTTTTTTAACAATATCATTCTATGACATATTTAATAACATTTCCAAAAATGTCCACTCCCAATCACATGACCAGGTTTCATCACCAGCTACACGGGGTGCAGAGGTAGTAGTCACACCTGGGGATCCAAAGGCCGCTATTACACATAAGAATACACCAGTAATATACAATGAACATGGTAGATGGGGGACCCTGTTACAGATTTTGCAGTAGGTCCCAAGAATTTCAAGAATTTCACCTAGGAAACTTGGTGTTAGGGATCTGCCAGGTACTACGTCTAGGTATACTCCTGGGATTAATCAATCCACACCTGAGGCCAGACCTGTTAGACTGACACCATCTCCCACCAACCAGGGTGGCAGGCTCAGGAGTGGGAGAGCCTATCGCGGCCTGGTCAGTCGGAGTTAGCTCCGCCCCCTGTCCTTTATTACCTGCCGTGTTCTCTTCCTCAGTGCTAGTAATTCTTCTGGATTCCTGGCCTCACTGCTGCTTGCTCCAGCCTGCTTCTGCCGTGCTTCTGCCTTGCTGCAGTTCCGCTTAACCTGCTTTGCTTTGCCCCTGGCTTGCTTCCTTCTCCGTGCTCACTTTGGTATACTCCACTTCATCCTGGTCCTGACTACTCATTCACCGATCCGTTTCCTCGCGGCGTTCCGTGGCTATTGCCCCTTCCCTTGCGTGTTCCCTGTTTGTTCTCCCGTGCACTTAGACAGCGTAGGGACCGCCGCCCAGTTGTACCCCGTCGCCTAGGGCGGGTCGTTGCAAGTAGGCAGGGACAGGGTGGTGGGTAGATTAGGGCTCACTTTCCCTTCACCTCCTTCCTGCCATTACATAATTACAAGCCCATACCTAGTCTACCATTTCTCCTACGCTGACGCTATCATGGACCCCCTTGAGACCCTGACCCAGCAGATGCAGGGCCTCTCCCTACAGGTCCAGGCCCTGGCCCAGAGGGTCAACCAGGGTGACGCTGCCTTAGTAGTACCCCTCACCTCACCTCTAGAACCCGACCTCAAGTTACCTGACCGGTTCTCAGGGGACCGTAAGACGTTTCTCTCCTTCCGGGAGAGTTGCAGACTGTATTTCCGCCTAAAACCCCACTCCTCAGGTTCCGAGAACCAGCGGGTGGGTATCATCATATCCCGACTCCAGGAAGGGCCCCAAGAGTGGGTCTTCTCCTTGGCTCCTGACGCCCCTGAACTTTCCTCTGTTGATCGTTTTTTCTCTGCCCTCGGACTCATTTACGACGAGACTGACAGGACTGCTTTAGCCGAGAGTCAGCTGGTGACCTTACGTCAGGGTAGGAGACCGGTTGAGGAATACTGTTCTAATTTTAGAAAGTGGTGCGTAGCTTCTCGGTGGAACGATCCGGCCCTAAGGTGCCAGTTTAGGTTAGGATTATCTGACGCCCTGAAGGATCTGCTGGTTAGCTACCCCTCTTCTGACTCCCTTGACCAGGTTATGGCCCTAGCAGTACGACTTGACCGACGTCTCAGGGAACGTCAGCTTGAACGCTTCAATGTGCTCCCCTCTGACTTTTCTGCGATCCCCCCCGAGGTCCCGTCTCCTCGCCCCTCCACGGAGGACTCGGAGGTACCTATGCAACTCGGGGCCTCCATGTCCCCTCGACAACGTAGGGAGTTTCGCAGAATGAATGGTCTCTGCTTCTACTGTGGGGACGACAAGCATCTACTGAACACCTGTCCCAGGCGCAAGAATAAGAAGCCGGAAAACTTCCGCGCCTAAGTGATCATCGGGGAGGTCACTTGGGCGCACAGGTATTTCCCGTTAATGTGAAACGCAATAAAATTTTGCTTCCCTTTCAGGTCTCGTTTGCTGGCCGGTCTGCCACGGGCAGTGCTTTCGTGGATTCTGGCTCACCTGCTAATATCATGTCTGTGGAATTTGCTATGTCTCTAAAGATGCCTTTTATTGATTTACCTTATCCTATCCCTGTAGTAGGTATCGACTCAACTCCCCTTGCTAATGGTTATTTTACTCAGCATACTCCTGTTTTTGAACTCCTGGTTGGCTCCATGCATTTGGAGCAGTGCTCTGTACTGGTGATGCAGGGATTATCGTCTGATCTGGTATTAGGTCTTCCCTGGTTGCAGTTGCATAATCCCACGTTTGATTGGAATACTGGGGAGCTTACCAAATGGGGTAATGAATGTCTTATGTCATGTCTTTCTGTTAACTCTATTTCTCCCCGGGAGGAGGTAAACACGCTTCCTGAGTTTGTTCAGGACTTCGCCGATGTGTTTTCTAAGGAGGCCTCTGAGGTGTTGCCCCCCCATAGAGATTACGATTGCGCCATCGATTTGGTGCCTGGTGCCAAGCTTCCTAAGGGTAGGATATTTAATCTTTCATGTCCTGAACGGGAAGCTATGAGGGTGTATATCCAAGAATGCCTGGCCAAGGGTTTCATTCGCCCCTCGACTTCTCCTGTAGGTGCTGGCTTCTTCTTCGTGGGGAAGAAGGATGGTGGTCTTAGGCCGTGCATTGATTATCGTAACCTGAATAAGGTCACCATAAGGAACCAGTACCCACTTCCTTTGATTCCGGATCTTTTTAATCAGGTTCAGGGAGCCCAATGGTTCTCTAAGTTCGATCTACGGGGGGCATATAACCTTATCCGCATCAAAGAGGGGGATGAGTGGAAAACTGCGTTCAACACACCCGAGGGTCATTTCGAATACCTGGTCATGCCCTTTGGGTTGTGTAATGCCCCTGCTGTCTTCCAGAATTTTATTAATGAAATCCTGAGAGATTACCTGGGTAATTTTCTTGTTGTATACCTTGATGACATACTGGTGTTTTCCAAGGACTGGTCCTCCCACGTGGAGCATGTCAGGAAGGTGCTCCAGGTCCTTCGGGAGAATAATCTGTTTGCTAAGACTGAAAAATGTGTCTTTGGGGTACAGGAGATACCATTTTTAGGGCAAATCCTCACTCCTCATGAATTCCGCATGGACCCTGCCAAGGTTCAGGCTGTGGCGGAATGGGTCCAACCTGCCTCCCTTAAGGCGTTACAGTGTTTTTTAGGGTTCGCCAACTATTACAGGAGATTTATTGCCAACTTCTCGGTCGTCGCTAAGCCTCTTACGGACCTTACTCGCAAGGGTGCTGATGTCCTCCATTGGCCCCCTGAGGCCGTCCAGGCCTTTGAGACCCTCAAGAAGTGCTTTATCTCGGCCCCCGTGCTGATTCAGCCCAACCAAGAGGAGCCATTTATTGTGGAGGTTGACGCATCCGAGGTGGGAGTGGGGGCCGTCTTGTCCCAGGGTACCAGCTCCCTCACCCATCTCCGCCCCTGTGCTTACTTCTCTAGGAAGTTTTCGCCCACGGAGAGTAACTATGATATTGGCAACCGCGAACTTCTAGCCATTAAATGGGCTTTTGAAGAGTGGCGGCACTTCCTGGAGGGGGCCAGACACCAGGTAACGGTCCTTACGGATCACAAGAATCTGGTTTTCCTAGAATCGGCCCGGAGGCTTAATCCTAGACAAGCTCGGTGGGCACTATTCTTTACCAGATTTAATTTCTTGGTTACCTATAGGGCTGGGTCCAAGAATATTAAGGCTGATGCTCTGTCACATAGTTTCATGGCCAATCCTCCTTCCGAGAAGGATCCTGCTTGTATTTTACCCCCTGGTATAATCGTTTCTGCCACGGATTCTGATTTAGCTTCTGATATCGCGGCTGATCAGGGTGCAGCTCCCGGGAACGTCCCTGGGGACAAACTGTTTGTTCCCCTGCAATACCGGCTAAGGGTACTCAGGGAAAACCATGACTCCGCTCTATCTGGTCATCCTGGCATCTTGGGCACCAAACACCTCATTACCAGAAACTATTGGTGGCCTGGGTTGCCTAAAGACGTTAGGGCTTACGTCGCCGCTTGTGAGGTTTGCGCTAGGTCCAAAACCCCTAGGTCCCGACCTGCGGGCCTACTACGTTCCTTGCCCATTCCCCAGAGACCTTGGACCCATATCTCCATGGATTTTATCACCGATTTGCCTCCATCTCAGGGCAAGTCGGTGGTGTGGGTGGTAGTAGACCGCTTCAGCAAGATGTGCCACTTTGTGCCCCTTAAGAAGCTACCTAACGCCAAGACGTTAGCTTCTTTGTTTGTGAAACACATCCTGCGTCTCCATGGGGCCCCAGTCAATATCGTTTCTGACAGAGGGGTACAATTTGTTTCCTTATTTTGGAGAGCTTTTTGTAAAAAGTTGGAGATTGATCTGTCCTTCTCCTCCGCCTTCCATCCCGAAACTAATGGCCAAACGGAAAGGACTAACCAATCCCTGGAACAATATTTAAGGTGTTTCATCTCTGACTGTCAATTCGATTGGGTCTCATTCCTTCCACTTGCTGAATTTTCCCTGAATAACCGGGTCAGTAACTCGTCAGGGGTCTCCCCGTTTTTCTGTAATTTCGGGTTTAACCCAAGGTTCTCCTCCGTTTCCCCTGGTTGTTCCAATAATCCTGAGGTAGAGGATGTTCATCGGGAACTGTGCACTGTCTGGGCCCAGGTTCAGAAGAACCTAGAGGCGTCCCAGAGCGCACAAAAGATTCAGGCGGATAGTAGACGTTCTGCTAACCCCCGGTTTGTCGTCGGGGATTTGGTCTGGTTGTCGTCCAGGAACTTGCGCCTTAAGGTCCCGTCCAAGAAGTTTGCTCCCCGATTTATTGGACCTTATAAGATCATTGAAGTCCTCAACCCTGTATCCTTCCTTCTGGAGCTGCCCCCATCCTTTCGCATACATGAAGTCTTCCATGCCTCCCTCCTTAAACGCTGCTACCCGTCCTGGTCCCCCTCGAGGAAACCTCCTGTTCCCGTTCTCACCCCTGAGGGGGTGGAATTCGAGGTGGCCAAGATTATGGACAGTAGGCTGGTCCAGGGCTCCCTCCAGTACCTCGTCCATTGGAGAGGATACGGGCCGGAGGAGAGGACTTGGGTACCTGCCCGTGATGTTCACGCTGGGGTATTGATCAGGAGGTTCCACCTTCTCTTCCCTACTAAACCGGGTCCTCTTAGTAAGGGTCCGGTGGCCCCTCATAAAAGGGGGAGTACTGTTAGGGATCTGCCAGGTACTACGTCTAGGTATACTCCTGGGATTAATCAATCCACACCTGAGGCCAGACCTGTTAGACTGACACCATCTCCCACCAACCAGGGTGGCAGGCTCAGGAGTGGGAGAGCCTATCGCGGCCTGGTCAGTCGGAGTTAGCTCCGCCCCCTGTCCTTTATTACCTGCCGTGTTCTCTTCCTCAGTGCTTGTAATTCTTTTGGATTCTTGGCCTCACTGCTGCTTGCTCCAGCCTGCTTCTGCCGTGCTTCTGCCTTGCTGCAGTTCCGCTTAACCTGCTTTGCTTTGCCCCTGGCTTGCTTCCTTTTCCGTGCTCACTTTGGTATACTCCACTTCATCCTGGTCCTGACTACTCATTCACCGCTCCGTTTCCTCGTGGCGTTCCGTGGCTACTGCCCCTTCCCTTGCGTGTTCCCTGTTTGTTCTCCCGTGCACTTAGACAGCGTAGGGACCGCCGCCCAGTTGTACCCCGTCGCCTAGGGTGGGTCGTTGCAAGTAGGCAGGGACAGGGCGGTGGGTAGATTAGGGCTCACTTTCCCTTCACCTCCTTCCTGCCATTACACTTGGAGTATATTGAAAATAATGTTCACCTAGGCCATATAATGTAAACAGTGTATTACCATTCAAAAATAATATTAGATAGACCCAGTAAGTACAGTATACACTGTATGTGGGATTTTGTATTGAATAGTTGCAAAACACATAAAGTTTAATGGCAGATCCTCTGTTCCAAACCCCTACCTATTAGCCTGAGGAAATAAGGTCACATCTATATATGACATGGACAGCCCTTCAATTGAATTGGGAACTGTGTAATGTTTTATTTTCCCTGTGGTGGCGCTGTAGGGGAATTGAACACTTGCTACCAGATTCCAACACAGATTACCGCTGATCACTGGGGGTCCAGCAGCGTGATCAGCTTAGAATCAATAACTATTTTGTATGGGGACATCTGCTGCGCCATTGACGTATATTTCCAGCCCAGGTTTATGTTTTCCTATTCCTTTACAGTGATATAATTTGATCTGTGGAACTAATATTACAAAAATGTTGGAAACAAGTTAAAAGGTATGTTCAAATTCTATTCACTTGTAACTGGTTTTAAAAAACATTTCCTCTGGCAGAGATATGAAAAAAGGTTTTCATTGAAACAAAAGGTTGTTATTGGGTGAGTGCATCATTTTAATGCAGCTTGACTCAATGAGACTGGAGTGTAAACTCTATCAATTGTCAGGGATGTGGAAAGCACGGTTGACCAAAAAAGCCATTGTGTTGTTCATTTAGGAAATGCTGAGTCTGCAACTACTTAGATGGGTAATAGAACTTCTTGTATATTGTGGTGAGCACAGAGAGGAGTAAAGTGCTTTATCCATAATCTCATTCGTTCACAATATAAAAAAATAATAAATATACTTTTATAAACTAATAAGGATGTTTATATAAATTATCATTGAAAGTGCACTTGTGAGCAATAACAAAGCAATACTCATATAAACCTCACAGCAATCTACGCATTTTATGCCTTCTGCCGGGTAGGATGATCCATGGATCCACTCACAAATAATAGAACTGCATGAAAATTAGTCCGCAGGTAAAAAAAATATTCAAGATCTTACACAAGCAATATGTTATATCAATACAATTTTGATATGTAAATCCATACGGGTCCATATTACAGACCTGCCGTCAATCTATGTACTGCCATATGGGGCTTTTATAGGAGAATTTCACCGTTATTTCGCTTTTGGTGGAAAATGGCACGCTTTTTCTTGCAGTTTCATATGGAAGTCTTGAGAAATAAACCTCAGTATTAAAAAAAATCTCAGTTTAAAAATAGCTCAGAATGAGCCCTTGGAATTCTGCAGGTTCTGTAATACAGATCCATTACAAAGTGATGTCTGTAATATGGTAGTACGCGTGGGGCCTAAAGTCCGCAAGAAGAATCTCTAAAGATGTAGTCAGTTTTTTGGGTTTTTTAAACATCTTTTTATTAAGGTTTTACAACATTTCAAAAACAAAACACAAGACACCATGGGAAGAGCAGAGTAGTCTGTTTTTTAAGCTTTTGGCATCTTCACCTTGTTAGGTGTATTTTTTTCTTTTATTAGTATACAATACAAGATGTATGTACAATGAAATTAAATTACCCATAATGCATCGATGAGTTAGAATTTAAGGGCCCAAAAAAAGATGATTTAGGTCAGCGGCTCAAAGTGACAGAGATGACATTAACTCCTTAATGACGGCCCACCGTCTATTGACAGCAGGCGGTGCAGGTGCTTAGTCTACAGCGACGTCTTTTGGCATCGCTGTAGAAGAGGCTGATGAGTGCACCTGTGAGCGCTCATCCTCTAAGCAGGAGCTGTGACTTATAGCTCCTGGTCTTAGAGCAGCCTACGAAATACAGCTGGGGTCGGAAAACATTCCAACCCCAGCTGTTTAACCCTTTGATCGTCGCGGTCCATGACCGCGACAAGATCAAAGGGAGCTCACCTCTTTGATCTCGTCATCGGAAACCCGGTGACATGATCAAATACCAGGGAATGGATTTGCAGTCAGCCCTGGGGACCTAGAAAGGACCCACAGTATAATGTATTAGCATGCAGGAGTATGCTAATACATTATAAGTAAAAAATTAAGTTGTAAGTAATGTTAACCCTTGATAGGATTTTAAAAAAAGTAACAAAAAAAATACATAAATAAAAAAAATGTCCCAAAAAAAGGTTATTATTTTGCATAAAATATATTTTATTGCCCCTACATTACATAAAAACAAAAATCCTACACATATTGGGTATCTACATGACTGTAATAACCTGAATTATTAATTTAACAGGTTATTTTCCGTGAAATGCGAACGGATAAAAAATAAACAAGAAAAACTATGCTTTTTCCTATATTCACGCGGTAAATATAATTATTTTCTACCCAAAAACTGAGAGAAAAAAAAATACTATTTGTCCCGCATAAAACAAGGCCTTATACAGTCACATCAATGAAAAAATAAAAAAGTTACGGCTGCTGCTGAAAGGCAGAGGCAAAAACGGAAAAATTCAGCTGGTCATTAAGGCCTTTTTAGGTCCGGTCATTAAGGGGTTATAGCTCAATTTCAGGCGTGACTGATGACCTGTGGAGAATTTCTTGGGTGGTTGTAACGTCATATTTTCCTTGAGTGGACATTTAAAGCTCCAAGCATTCGAGTAACTCTCTTTGTGGAACATCATTTATGTATCTGGTGTCAGAATATTTTTCTGTTCATAGACTTTTTAGTAGATCTGAATTATATACATAAATAATATACAGTTTCCTTGACTATTTCCCTTTTGAACTGTACTATAAATGGTTAAGGCTATGTTCACACGGAGTATTTTGCAGGCGGAATTTCTGCCTCAAAATTCCGTTTTTAATTTTGAGGCACATTTTCCTCTCCCGGCACGCCGATTTTCGCGCCGTTTTTCGCCCGCGGCCATTGAGCGCCGCGGGCATAAAACGCCGCGGAACACGCTTTCTCTGCCTCCCATTGAAGTCAATGGGAGGTCAGAGGCGTAAACGCCCGAAGATAGGGCATGTCGCTTCTTTCTCCCGCGAGGCGGTTTTACCGCTCGCGGGAGAAAACTGCCCCCGCCTCTCATTGAAATCAACGGGAGGCATTTTCGGGCCGTTTTTGACGAGTTTTGCAGCGCGGTTTCCGCGTCAAAAAACTCTGTGTGAACATAGCCTTAATCCTCTAATGCTCTTATGCATATGGATACAGAATGTGTGCCTTCAAGGCCACATGTAGCAAAGCCATACTTTCTGTATCTAATGTATCCCAGTTGGCATGCTGGTTCTGCACATTGTAGGGTGCACATATTTTTGTGTAGGTGTTAAAGCACATAGTATTAGGGCTAATCACACAAAACTTGGAGGCATGCGTTTTTTCTTATCGTGTATTTCTGTTAACCTAAATCCTACATAACTCCCTCATGAGCAAGTATATATAAAAGTTTTAGATGTTAAATAAAAGTCTTTAGAAAAGAGAAATTGGGGATTGTGTCTACATTTTGGTGATAACACGCTGGCTCATCTTTCCTTGAAGAGCTACACCAGATGAGGTCAGTCAGGCCGGCGTGCCCCACGTAATAGGGTCATTGAAAAGACAGTCGCAATCAGAGATATAGAATTATCTCAGTTAATACCCTGAGTGAATAGGTTTTGAGCTCAATATGAAGAGTGAAACCGCTCCAACAAGGGAGGTAGTCTATACATTGAGATCAATCAGCTATAATGTTCTTATATTCAAAAAAAGTTCCGGGACATTTCTAAGCTTATTCCTAAATGTTACTTGTCTCAGCAGAACCAATTTGAAAAATACAAAATGTGAATGAATATTTATTAAAGATCCAAGTGTGAAGAAAAAAATACACGTAAATGTTATATTTATGTCATATATAATTATAGCAATCACAATGTTAGGAATTGCCTGTGAAAAATGATAGGATTATTTAGCAACTTCACACCTAGTTCATGTATAAGAATATCTCTGCTTTGGGAATACTTTATGTAACATTTTACAAATTCCCGATAACTAATTATTAATGTTCTCATTAATAATGATTGTTAATGTAAACCGTTGGTAGCTAGGGCAAGCAGACAGTAGAGCAGGGCAGTTGCAGAGAATGAAATGCCCTGCGACACCCTGCCAACCTTCTTTACAGCACTCCGAGTGCTGACAGCAAATACAACCGATATCCTGCTGCAACAGCGGGGATCGGCGTTACAGTACCTTCGATCCCGGTCGATTAACCTCTTAGATGCCTTGGTCAATTGCAACAGCGACATCTAGGTGGTTAAACAGCTATCACCCATTGGAGCCCTTCTATATGATCGCGGGATGACAATGGGTTGCTAGCAAAGGTCCCCAGGCCTGCCATAACTGTATGCCTATTAGGCCAGGCATGCAGTAAAGCTTTAGTATATTGAGTGTACCAAGCATTATAAAAGCCATCAAAATAATGGCATTGAAAAATATAACGTATCTGGCAAAAAACAAGCCCTCAAACAGCTTGGTTGGCATAAATCGTATGTGTCTTGGAATGTGGCGACGCAAAAACAAAATAATCCTGCGTTCTTGAAGGCCAAAACAGGCTCAATCCTGAAGAGGATTAACATAATTTGGGAAATGGTTGTTTATGAAATTCCTTAATGTTTCATGTAAAGTATTTCCAAATTGTTGGTGCTAGTTGAATAGGAGGAGACCTCTCTATTAAAAGCAGGTATGAATGCAAGCACAAATGTGAATGAAGGTACAATATCTGCTTATTTGGCCTGCATATCTGACCCACAGGTGCCCAGTAATGCCAGTGATAATGCATACGTCTGATATTGAGAAAGAGATCAAAAATTGTTTGTAAAGTAATCCAAAGCCTTTGTCTTTTTACTAGACTTGAATCGCTAGGGTTGAGAGTCAGAACCAAAGTGACTTGATTTGACTTTAATTTTTTTTTTATTTATTTTTTAAATGAATAGAATGATGTAGAGATTTTATGTTTACTGAAATATATTTACTTTCTACAAAGAGTCCAGCTGAATGCTTAGAGAAAAATTACCTAAAATACATGGGCTCTTTTATAACATGGCACCACTGATGGAACAGATGCTTCAATGCATGAAAATCACTTATCAGAGGAAGAAGCAGATACAATTAACCGTAAGCAGAGGACAACAAGAACATACGTCTGATATTATGTGCCTCTAGTGAATTTTACTAGAATTTGTATATTCTGTCAGTGGTAAAAATACATTAGTGGAGATATTTAAAATCACCTATGAGATTTTTAGCCTTATCGGTGGGGAAAAAAATTCCCTTCAGCGCAAAGGTGTGCATTTCCTGGGAGCCTCTATTAGTAGACAGTGACCCTAAAATGTGCTCCTCATTAATATTCATGGCGATCCTACAGTAGGTGGAAAAACTTGACGGCTGTAACTGGGGCAATGAACAAGATACATAGTTAAGGGAATCTGAGGGAAGCCAGAAATAGACCCCTGAGAAACTAATGCCAAAATGAAAATAGGAGTTTTTAATTGTAATCATGTAAAAATAATTTATGATGTACTAAACATGCTAATTCAGGGGCGGACATACCGCATGTGCAGCCGGTGCAGCTGCACAAGGGCCCCGCGTGGGAAGGGGGCCCGTTCCTCTGCTGGCCGACTCAGTTCTCAGCTGCGCGATGCTGAGGACTGAGACAGAGGCCCGTGGACAGTAGCTGCGAGCCCATCAGCGGGCCCCCCGTGGACAGTAGCTGGGCAAAGAAAATGTGGGCAAAGAAAATAAAAAAACTATACTCACCTCCTCCCTCGCCTCCGTTCACCCGCCGCAGCCCCCATCCTCCTGTCTCGGTCTGTGTTACAAGTGTACAAGGCTGCACTGGTGACGCGCTGCCGATGGCACGTGACCGCTGCTGCCAATAACTCCTCATTGGTGTGCTGCTGAGGACAGTAGTTCCACAGCAAATCGCTGTTGAGGGCATTGATTGGCTGCAGCGGTCATGTGCCATCGACCGCGCGTCACCACAGCAGCTTTGTAAACACAGAAAGGGATAGGGGCTGCGGAGGGGGAACGGAGGCGCCGGAGGAGGTGAGTATAGGTTTTTCATTTTCTTTGCCCACATTTAGGGACTTAGTTTAGATAAGAATTTAACCCGGAAAAAAATGTGTTACTTGTGTTCTAAACTGGTAATAAAATGTACAATATAAATCTTCCTTCATAATTTTTATTAGTAAGGTTTATTTTTATATGCATATATATGTTTAGGTAACTTTGTCGGTATTGGGGGGGGGGCGGGGGGGCCCTGGCACATTATCTGCACAGGGGCCTTTTGCAGTCTGTGTCCGCCACTGTGCTAATTGCAATACTCCGCACTGAAAATAAATACAGTAGGACAACAATATACAGTTACAAAAAAAAAGTAAGCGAACCCTTCGGAATAACATGGATTTTTGCATTGATTATTAACCCCTTAATAGCGAAGGTATTTTAAACCTTAATGACCGAGCAATTTCTTAAGTTTCTCCATCGTCGCATTCCAAGAGCTATAACTTTTTTATTTTTGCGTCGACATAGCTGTATAAGGACTTGTTTTTAGGGACAAGTGGTATTTTATAATAGCACCATTTTGGGGTATATATAAATTATTGATTAACTTTTTAATAACTTTTTTAGTGGGGTACTGGAAAAAAAACTGAAAATTCGCCATTTGTTTTGCATCTTAATTTTACGCCGTTTACCGTGTGGTATAAATAACATAATAACTTTATTCAGCAGGTCATTACAATTGCGGCAATACTAAATTTATATGGATTTTTTTTTTATGTTTTCCTACTTTTACACAGTAAAAACACATTTTTTCAAAATTATTTGCTCTTGTGTCGCCATATTTTAAGAGTCATAACTTTTTTATTTTTTGACCGATGCAGCTGTATGAGGGCTTGTTTTTTGCAGGACGACTTGTAGTTTGCATTGGTACCATTTTGGAGGAGATGCGACAGTTTGATCACTTTTTATCAAATTCTTTTGATGGCAGGATGAACACAAAACAGCAATTCTGGCGTTGTTTTTTATTATATTTTTTACGCCGTTCACCTTGCGGGTTAAATAATGTAATCATTTTATAGTTGGGTTCATTACGGACGTGGCGATACCAAATATGAGTAACTTTTTACTTTTTTTCATAAAGTATTTTGTAAGGGGAAAAAGTGTTTTTTTTTTTTTTTTTTTTTTACTTGGGACATTTATTTATTTATTTCAAACTTTATTTAACTTTTTCTTACTTTATTTTTAGTCCCACTGGGGGACTTTACTGTGCAAACTTCTGATCGCTATTATAATACAGTGCAATACTTCCGTATTGCAGGTTATTATTTCCGGGCAGTGTAAAACTGACAGGCACCTGTTAGGTCATGCCTCTGGCATGGTCTAACAGGCAATTACTAAAGGCAGACCTGGGGGCCTTTATTCGGCCCCCAGGCTGCCATAGAACCCATCGGCACCCCGCGATGCACGCAGGGATGCCAGTGGGATGAGAAAGGGAGCCCCCTCCCTCTAAAATAACTCAGATGCGGTGCCCGCAATTCAGCACAGCATCTGAGGGGTTAAATATGATCGGAGAACACTGCCAGTGGTCTCCGATCGTTGACCTGAAGCCCGAGGCTGTTACCAACAGCCTGGGCTTCAGCAGCACCCCGCACGATGCGGGGAAAGTTCTTCTGAAGTGCCGACGTGGAAACGCGTCGCTTCAGCAGGACTACCTTGAACGGCCGACGTAAAAACACTATACGCCTGTCGTTAAGGGGTTAATAAAATGTGGTCTGATTGTATCTAAGTCACAATTTTAGACAAATACGATCTAATAACTAACTAATAACACGCAGTTGTATTGTTCATGTCTTTTATTGAGCACATTGAGTGAACATCCACATTGCAGGTTAAAAAACAAATGAACCCTTGAATTACATATTTTTTCCAGCCGATAAAAATTGATGGCCTATACTCAAGATAGGCCATTAATAGCTGATGGGTCTGGGTCCGAATCCCGGGACCCCCGCCAATCAGCTGTTTTGAAGGAGCCGCAGCGCTTGTACGAGCGCTGCTTCCCCTTCACTTCTTCTTGCTCACTGTGAATGTTTGATACACGTTTAGTGGCGATTCACTGGTATTGCAGCCTTCTTCTCCCATTCACTTCAATAGGAGAAAAGGCTGCAATACCTGTGAATCCCCTTTAATATTCTGTATATCCCCTTTAGCAGAAATCACCTCCACCAAACATAGGTTCATCAATATTTCTGGGATACTGAGCGTGTAAAGGCCTCCTTTGCTCATGCCACGGCACCTCTATAGGGTTAAGGTCAGGACTCTAACATGGTCATTTCAAAACAAAATCATCTTTTAAACATTTTCAATTCTCAATTAGTCGATTTACTTGATTTTCTTTGGGTCATTATCTTGTTGAATCACCAAACATCTCTTCAGCTTGAGGTCATGGACGGCTGCCCTTACATTATCCGTAAAATGGTTTGATACATCTTTGAATTCATTATTCCCCTAATGATCGCAAAGCTACCAGGCCCTGAAGCAGCAAAGCAGCCCCAAACCACGATGTTCCATCCACCATGCTTCACTGTTTTGATGAGCTTTCTGTGTTTGTGTGCAGTGTTCTTTTTCATCAAAACATACCATTTAGCATCTGTGCTTAAAATTTTTGCGGAAGCATTGTGGAACATCCAGGTGGTCTTGGGCAAACTTGAGATGGACCGCAATGTTTTTTTTGGACAGCAGCAGTTTCCTTCCTTCTCTGAACACTATTCTTGTTCAGTGTTTTTCTAATAGTGGACACATGAACTGAAGTTTTTGCAGTTTGCAGGCTCTTCAGTAGGTCTTTTTGCTATTACCCCGGGTTCTTTCTCACCTCTTTGGGGATTGCTCATTGTGCTCTTGGAATGATCTTCACAGGACGCTCAATCCTACGGAGAATAGCAACAGTCCATAATTTTCTTCATTTGAAGACAATTTGTCTAACCATAGATTGAACAGGTCTTTAGAAATGCTTTTGTAGCCTTTTCCAGCTTTATGTGTCTCCATAACACGTTTTTTGAAGTCTTCTGAAAGTTGTTTCCTTCAAGGCATGATTCACACTTACCAGTGTTTCGTAATAGAACAGATTTGTCAGTAACCAGGCTTTGTGTGTCTTTATTTAGTGGGTAAAGCACCTGTGAAACCCACACTTCTGATCTCATCTCCTTAGTTGGAACACCTTCTGCAAATCAGCTATTGGGCAAGTCATTAAAGGGAGTCTGTCATCACATTTTTAAATCCTAAACTGGTAATACTGCTATATAGTCAATGTAGGATGTTAGTTATTCATACAAACCTATGTTGCCTTAGTCAGCCCATCGTGAACCAAAAAAGTGCTATTATTCCTTTGGGCTTCGTATGCAAATGACCACAGCAGTGTCCGGCAATCCAGGTAGTGTTCTACGTTCTAAGCAGAAACCACGAAGAATGCTGTTGACTTTTCTGGATTGCAAAGAGGTTCACTTACTTTTTCTCTTTGCACTGTGGCCAAAATGATCACTAATACCCCAGGTATTTTTCATTACTACGTATATTCGCTTCTCTTGGACACAGCCGGGTCTTTGATGCTGGGAGATCATGGTGTGTTGTTGTTTGCATAGCAAGCAGGATAGCCTGCTCTATGAACTATCAAGGCGTCACAAATAGGCTTCTACCTGGCTATACACGTTGTGCCTCATGACGTACACACTATCCCTCCATGTTTCACACACTTGCACCCCATTATCCATTTATTTCTATTGAGGCACTTCACTCATTACTGCCCCCTATATTTCACTTATAGTATTACACTTGCACACACACTATTCATTTATTATTTCTTACTACACATCCCATGCACCACACACACCACTCCCCTCAAGACTAGTGGGAGTGGCCATTATTATTTAAAGCACCTGCTCACTCCTTCATCAGCGTTTCTGACCTGGCTGTGTCCACTTGTAAGTATGGCCTATTTCTGTGTTTTTGTATATGTCCCCTTGTTTTTATCAGTTCTGTCTGTGCATCAGGAACATTCTGTTCCAGTTAAGGAGTTAGGGACTCGCAAGTCTGGGGATCCTTGTCGTGGATTGCGAGCTTTCGTCCTTTTGGCCAAAATGATCACTAATACCCCAGGTATTTTTCATTACTACGTACATTCGCTTCTCTTGGACACAGCAGGGTCTTTGATGCTGGGAGAGCATGGTGTGTTGTTGTTTGGCATAGCAAGCAGGGTAGCCCGCTCTATGAACTATCAAGGCGTCACAAATAGGCTTCTACCTGGCTATACACGTTGTGCCTCATGATGTACACACTATCCCTCCATGTTTCACACACTTGCACCCCATTATCCATTTATTTCTATTGAGGCACTTCACTCATTACTGCCCCCTATATTTCACTTATAGTATTACACTTGCACACACACTATTCATTTATTATTTCTTACTACACATCCCATGCACCACACACACCACTCCCCTCAAGACTAGTGGGAGTGGCTATTATTATTTAAAGCACCTGCTCACTCCTTCATCAGCGTTTCTGACCTGGCTGTGTCCACTTGTAAGTATGGCCTTTTTCTGTGTCACTGTGGATGTTTACTCAATGTGCTCAATAAAAGACATGAATGGTACAACTGTATGTGTATTATTAGTTTAGTTAAATTGTCTTTGTCTATAATTGCGACTTACATAACAATCACACCACATTTTATTAGTATTTGGTACAGAAATCCAGGTAATTCCAAAGGGTTCATTTACTGTTTCTTGCAACTGTAAAAAAAAGGCACGACTTCTATTTGCGAAAACAACAACAACAACAACAACAACAACAGAAGAACACAATTAACCCGTTAGTGTCAAGCCTATTTTAGGCCTTAATGACCAAGCTATTTTTTAAGTTTTTCCATCGTCTCATTCAAAGAGCTATAACTTTTTAATTTTTGCGTCGACATAGCTGTATAAGGTCTTGTTTTTTGTGGGGCAAGTTGTAATTTTTAGGAGCACCATTTTGGGGTACATAGAATTTATTGATTAACTTTTATTAACTTTTTTGAGGGGAGGAATGGAAAAAAAACAGCAATTTCCCCACACTTATTTGCGTCATATATTTACGCCGTTTACCATGTGGTATAAATAACACAATAACTTCATACAGTGGGTTGTTACGATTGCAACGATACCAAATTAGTATAGTTTTTGTATGTTTTACTACTTTTACACAGTAAAAACCCTTTTTTCCAAAATTATTTGTTTTCGTATCTCCATATTTCAAGAGCCATAACTTTTTTATTTTTCCGCCAATGCAATTGTATGAGGGCTTTTATTTTGCGGGACGACTTGTAGTTGTTATTGGTACCATTTTGGAGTAGATGCGACTTTTTGATCAGTTTAAGGCAGGATTCACAGAAAACAGCAATTTTTGCATTGTATTTTATTTTACTTTTTACGGCGTTCAGCGTGCGGGTTAAATAATGTAATAACTTTATAGTTGGGGTCGTTACGTACCCGGTGATACCAAATATGTGTAACTTTTTTACTTTTTTTTTTAATAATAAAGCATTCTGTAAGGGGAAAAAGTGGGTTTTTCATTTTTTTTTTACCTTTTTTTTTTAAATTAAGTTTATTAAACTTTTTTTTTGCTTTTTTACTAGTCCCACCAGGGGACTTCACTATGCGATCCTCCAATCACTTTTATAATACACTGCAATACTTTTGTATTGCAGTGTAGTAGTGCCTGTCCGTGTAAAACGGAGAGGCATCTGCTAGGCTATGCCTCTGGCATGGCCTAGCAAGCATAACTAGTGGCAGACTTGGGGGCCTTTATTACGCCCCCCGGCTGCCATAGAAACCACTGATATCCTGCGATCTTATCGCCGGGTGTCAGTGGGATGAGAGGGAGCTCCCTCTTTCTCTCCAAAAGCACTCTGATGCGGTGCTCGCTTTTGAGCGCAGCATCTGAGGGGTTAAACTGGTGAGATCGATACTGATATCGATTTCGCCCTTTCGCGCATGGCTACTCCCAGCCCTCAGCTACCGGGAATAGCTAAGGGCAGGGAGATGTAACGGCTCTCTGCTCTGTTTATTCCGATGCAGTGCCGTGAAAAGGCGTATGCACCAGAATAAAACCCATTAGTGGCCGCCGTGAAAATGCGTATTGGCGGTCACTAACGGGTTAAATAAATTAAATAAATAAATGAGAAGAGACTACCGCAAAGGTATATACAGCCATGGAAACTTCTATAGCAGTTAAGAATGATTAGACCGGCTCCTGTAACATAAGATGAAGATGATCACAGATCAGCCTCCCTGGCACTATTCTTAGAATCTCTTAGTTTATTCAGCATGCAGTGTTGGTATTGGCTCCAGCTGCTCATGTGATGCTGTGCTGCGGCATCATGGGAGTGGGACTATAGCACGGAGGAACAAAGTCGTTACAATCTTAAATTCAAGATGGTGTCTGATCAAAAGCAGAGATGAGGCTGGACTGCAAATAAATAAGTGCAATACACATAAAAGAAGTCCAAAGTTCAGTAGACTATCAGGTGGGGGTGCTAAGATGGAGAGATGTGTTTCTACTGGACGTCTCCTTTAAGTTTTTCATAATTCCATATTTATAATAATTCTCTTATTAACCCCTTAAAGCTATGTTTTAAGTTTTTCCATTGTCGCATTCCAAGAGCTATAACTTTTTTATTTTTGCATCGACATAGCTGTATAAGGACTTGTTTTTTTGTGGGACAAGTTGTATTTTTTAATACCACCATTTGGGGTACATATAATTTATTGATTAACTTCTTTTATTAACTTTTTTGGGGGGTAATGGAAAAAAAACCCATAAATTTTGCCACACTTTTTTGCGTCTTAGATTTACGACATTTATTGTGTGGTATAAATAACATAATAACGTTATTCAGCGGGTCGTTACAATTGCGGTTATACCAAATTTATATAGATTTTGTATGTTTTACTACTTTTACACAGTAAAAACCCTTTTTTTTTCAAAATTATTTGTTTTTGTGGCGCCATATTTTAAGAGCCATAATTGTTTTATTTTTACGCCGATGAGGGCTTGTTTTTTGCGAGACGACTTCTAGTTTTTATTGGTACCATTTTGGAGTACATGCGTCTTTTTGATCGCTATTTATCAAATTTTTTTGAAGGCAGGATGCACAAAAAACAGCAGTTCTGACATGCTTTTCTATTTTAGTTTTTACGGCGTTCAGCATGTGGGGTAAATAATGTAATAGCTTTGTAGGTCGGGTTGTTATGAACACGGCGATATCAAATATGAGTCATGTTTTAATTTTTTTTTCATATTAAAGTATTTTATAAGTGAAAAAGCGGGTTTTTAATTTTTTTAATTTGGGATTTTTATTTATTTATTATTAACTTTATTAAACTTTTTGATAACTTTATTTTTGTCCCACTAGGGGACTTCACTATGCGATCTTCTGATCCCTTTTTTAATACGCTGCAATACTTCTGTATTAAGCGTATTCTTTCCTGTCAGTGTAAAACTGACAGGCACCTGCTAGGTCATGCCTCAGGCATGGCCTAGCATGCATCCACTACAGGCAGGCCTGGTGGCCTTTGTTAGGCTCCCGGCTACCATAGAAGCCATCGGCACCCTACGATTGCAATTGCAGGGTACCGGTGGCGTGAGAGAGGGAGCATCCTCCCTCTAAAACCACTTGGATGTGGCGTTCGCTATTGAGTGCTGCATCTAAGGGGTTAAATGGGTGAGATCGATGTTGATATTGATCCCGCCCATTGGAGCAGGTGCCTGGCTGTCTTTAGACCGCCCGACACCCGCTTTAGCCAGCACAGGACACCCGTGGCGGGCTTATGTCACAGCGCCGTGAAAAGGCGGCGCTTTGGCATAAGTACCCTTAACGGCCGCTGTGAAAAAACCTATTGGCAGTCGTTAAGGTGTTAAGTTACCTAAATGTAATCGCTGTAGGGAATCCAATATTATCTTACAATGCCATAACAAAGTGAATGCTAAATAATTTCGTTTTAAGCCGTTAAAATTAACCTTTTTTTAAGCCAAGAATGTTCTCTACATGGAGATATAGGATATCAAGAAAATATTATAATTTTACTGAAAAAAAACAAAACAAAACATCTTTTTTTTTAGAAACATCAAATGCTGCATTTTGTAAAGAGACTGAACTTTAGCCTTTTCTTTGAAGACTTGCTATAGGAACATTTAATGTACAATTGCACATACAATAATGTAATACAAATTCTGTGCACTTGGCTGACTATGAGGTCGTTACTACATTATATGCAGTCGCAATTGCAACCAGGCCACGGCCCCCCGCACAACATTTATTCACAGTTACTATAGTAACTGGGGTCTATATAATAAACTACACGGGCCCCTGTTACTGAAGTAACAGTGTACTTACCCTCCTCGAGTCCGAGCGCAGAGCTGGTCTGGAGATCTTTCAGCATCATGACGTCACGACGGTATGTGCGCCTCGCACAATGGCATGACACTGTATGGCTTATGTACCTGTGCTGCGCCCGGTATTGAAGAGGAGGGTAAGGGTATCACATGGTGTGATACTGTCTGCTTGGCCCTGTAACTAAGCCTAACGTGTAATACTGTTTGCTGGGCCCTGTTTTCAGGCCCGTATTTGCCACTAGTCACTAGCGCTCTGCCTGCAGACTCCAGAGGTCTAATTCACATGTGCGTTGGAAGCTCCGTTAGGGGCCTCCATTGCAGATTCCACCGAAAATACCGGAAACAATAGCGCAGCATGCTGCGCTATTGTTTCCGATAAAACTACAGACACCCAGATGGAACCTATTAAAGTCAATGGGTTCCGTCAGGCGCCGGTTTTCTCTGTTATGCAATGGAGCCTGCACTTCCAGCATTTTCGTTGTTCTGCTTCTCTGACGGAGCAGAAAAACAGAATGCCGAATGAAGATGTGAACAGGGCCTTACCTGGTTACTAGTGATCATTCACTTACTTTTGAAAGTAGATGAATGACCGCTAATAACTCCTAGCGCAGGGACTCCTTTGTATGTGAAGGAGTCCCCGCACAAGGTATTTTTAGTTGCGCATGAACCCGAGATGCGGCAAAATTCTGGCACATCTCGGATTATCCTGTGCCTCTTACAAGCATCAGTAAACCAAGCAGTGACTGCTCTAAGCTGTCATTGGTTAGTTTACATCACGTGGTGCCTGGTTACCTTAGTACATTGGCCTACTTTTAAAAGTAAGCCCATTATCTGAGGTAACCTGGGAACACGTGATGTAAACTAACCAATAACAGCTTAGAGCTGTCACCAGTTAATTTACTGTTACAGACCCAGGATAGGTAATATAATAGTTTTTTGGGGGTTTGTGTTTTCTTTTACAGGTTCGGTTGTTGGGCTACTTCGAATACGAGGACTACTTAGATAACAAAAAAATTTAAATTAAAATTAAATTCAATAAAATTGTTAGCGAGGATTGTGTTTTTTTTATTTCAATAAAGTATTTTTTCTATGTGTCTGTGTTTTTTTTAAACTATATTACTATTGCTTCAGTAAAGGCTGCTGGCTGATTGACAGCGTCCATTACTAAGGCGAAGCTTAGTGTTAGCAGGTCAAAAGGATAAAACTAACCCCCTTTATTATCCCGGTACCCACTGCCACCAGGGGTACCGAGAAGAGCCGGGTACGATACAATACCCAACCATCTATAGGGATGGTAGGGCACTGGGGCAGCTGTAAGCTGGTATTAGGCTTGGAAAGAACAAAAACAGTGGTCTTTTCCACCCTGGAAATGCTAGCCTGCTGCTACTTTGTTGTACCTGGCTGGTTATGAAAAATAGGGGGGACCCCATGTAAATTTAAAAAAAAAGGAATTGAAAAAATTATGTGGGTTCCCCCCCTCATTTTTCATAACCAGCCAGACACAACAAAGCAGCAGCAGGCTAGTATTACCTGGGTGGGAAGGGCGACAGTTTTTAGCCTTTCCCAGGCTAATAATACCAGCCTGCGGCTGCCCCAATTGTTATGCTTGCCTGTCCTGGGTCCAATGCTGGAGCCGCAATGTCAGTAAGCTACGCTGTTTCTGTAACCTCAGGAGTTATGGGGGGTGTCAGCACTAAAAGTGCCTAGGGCAGCAACAACCCTAAATATGGCCCTGCCTGTATCTAAGCCTATCATGTGTGATACTTTCCGCTGGGCCCTACATCTAATCCTATCATATGTGATACTGTCTGCTCAACCGCTGAATCTAATCCTATCCATACCTATAGGGGTCATAGTGCCATAGATATTCTGTCTCCGATATATATATGTATATACAGTATATATACACACACACATTTTGAGAGGGGGGATATATGAATTGGGGCTATTGCCCATACGTTTTAAGACCTTAGCGACGCCCCTTGCTGCTAGTTTTTCATCATTGGGTCACTTAGGAGACCGATTCAGCTGAAAGCTGCGGGCCGTCAGCCTTGAAGAGAAGTTGGGGGGCCAAGAATGACTTTTGCCCATGAGCCATTAGCTACACTACTGATTATACGTACACACTCAATGAGAGAATTTAGTTGGGATATTAAAGACCAGGGACTCTATCCCAAGAGAAAACTCTCTTCTTTGTTCACAATGTGAGTCTAAGCCAAGCTTCCCGAACTATAAGCATTTTCTATCTTATAACATTACACTTTGTTTTCACTTTCAAGTTAAGAATATATTTCCAACTGTGTGAATGCAATTCCCAGTTCCTTGAGAATAGGTTCATTATGTTTCTTCTCTTGTGTCTATACTACAAGAAAGCATCAGCTGCACGTAGACCTGAAAAGAGTTTTACTTTTAAATGCCTCGCGGTTAAGCTGGTCAATATCTTTTCTTATACCAGTGGTTGTTAAACCATTCTTAAAGTCCTTTACCACTAAGCACACCTGCAATACCTAAGGAATGAAAATGTTTATTAAGAAGCAGAGATACTAAAATGTAGGTCTGTTATGTAGGTTTTAATGGGCACATCGAAATGAAGGTCTGACTAGAGTAAACATTCCCATTCTATCATAAATTAGGAGTCCAGGGAATTAAAATGTGGGGAGCTGGCTGTGTCGCATTGGGGAATGATTCACCCTCTATCTATACAGAACATGTGCATGTCCAATTGCATTGAACACACAGGACTTTTAACAATAAGGTCTATTAGGTTATTTAGGAATCAACCAATCAGAAATAGAGACCAAGTGGCAAGGGATTGGCTCCAAGGTCAAATCCAAATGAGGTTGTCTACTGCTTGCCCATTATGGTGTTGGTGCTTGAGCCCACCAGAGGATCTGGTGGGCCAGTCTGACCCTGCCTCAGGAGAACTATTTTAGATGTCCCTAGAAAACAAAATAATGGCTCTGAAGTATCACTTTTTTAGGGTAACAAATTTACCACCAATTTCTATTTGGTTCCATCTACTGTATATCAGTTGTGCAGGTTTAGAGCCAATGCAACGTATCCTGCAGTAGAGCAACCACAATCTCCGCGACTCAGACTCCAGCATGTATGAATCAGTGGAGAATAGGAGAATGTATACAATTTTAGCAGGTGGTAGAAAATTTTTGCCTGGATTTGAATTGTTCCAAAAAGGGGTGTCAAGATAGTCCTGCCATCTAGATAATGATATTATGGACCATCCTGTGTTCTGTATAAAAACGCAGGGTGATCCACAGAATCAGCATTTATTTAGCATTTATTTTTAAGGTGGGGGTTAGGATATTAGCTGGGGATATAAACTTCCATGACTTCAATGACATTCTTATGTTTGACCTACTCCAGTCAAATACTCTCAAAGCAATGAGGTTATAGGCCAAGCAGCAACTTGAGCTTCTTAATAAAAGTCACAATCTGTTTCAGGGGACAGGGGAATATTGTGCTGCCGTCTCACACACAAGATAAGCCCTTCTGAGGGTCTCTGTCACAGATGTATTCTTCATACATCAGTACATTGTAGAACTGTAGTTTTAGTTGCTTACAGAAATGTCTTCTGCTTGCCAAATCCTACAAAACTTTGCATGAAAACTGCACCTCTGACTATTCACTTCATTACCAGTTTGATTAACCCATTGTGTTCAAATACATCCATAGTGGCTGCTACAGCGGTAGTGACGCCACATGCAATAGTATCTGCATCCTAAGGATGCAGATACCATTGAACACTATGGCAGAGCAGGGAGGTATCCCCCTGCTTTGCCACTTACTGGCTACAAGCCACATAGTGATGACATCACTGGATCACGCCGACGTACACAGTGATACCGTCGGCATTGAGGATATTGTGGAGCAGCCTCGTTCGTTGCGATATTGGAGCCTAGGTGAGTATAATTATTTTTTTGTGGGGATGCGCAATATCACTATCTACAAGGGGGAGGTGGGGGGCGCTATCTACAAGGGGGGGCTGTATTGCACTATCTACAAGAGGAAGGTGGGGGCACTATCTACAAGGAGGGCTGTATGGCTCTACAAGGGGGAGGTGGGGGGGCACTATGTACAGGGGGGCCATATGGCATTATTTGCAAGGGGAGGTGGGGGCACTATCTACAAGGTGGAATTGTGGGGCACTATCTACAGGGGGACTGTATGGCACTATATGCAAGGGGTGGGTGGGGGCACTATCTATAAGGGGGGCTGTATAGAACTCTCTACAAAGGGGAGGGGGAACTATCTACAGGGGGGAAGGGTGGCATGATCTACAAGGGGGGGTGACACTATATACAGGGGGGCTGTATATCACAAATTGGTTTGGAATGGGCCAGCAATTACCATGCATTGGGTGACTCACTTTTGCCAGGTTTGAGATTCCCTTTTTGTGAATATAGTCAAATTGATTCTTTCATTGTATTCTTTGGATTGGCGAATATACAAATTTTGAATCTGTTAAATTTCGAATCAAACAAAATGATTTGTCTATTTCTATCATCTAGAACTAAATGTCTACATTTCCTCATAAAATCATAAAGGTAATGTAAAATGTACTGCTCTTGAATTATAGCCTGTTCTATATATCAGTGCTGCACCCACAGTTCCCCAGGCTTCAGAGCAGAAATTGACCAGCATTCCCTGCTATCTCAATGTCTGCATATAGCTTGCTCTAGTGATCTGCATTATGGGAAGTGTCGTGTCTATATCAAGCAGTGTTCAGCTATTTTATCTAAGAAAATGCAATTATCAAACTGCATTTTAGGAGCTTAGCTGAGTTGTCAGAAATGTATCTGTCAACAAAGCTGTTGACTGATTCCAATAGCAACCAGCAGATCTGTGATTGCATCTCTGGCACCTATACTGTGCTACAGACTACAACTCAGGATTAGTACAAGATTAGTAATACAATGTATTTATCAAGTTACTTAACTTTTTATGTGGATTATCTATATAAAAACTGTAAACTTGTTTGTAAAGGTGATCAGAAAGTTGTAGAAATATGCTAAGTACTAGATCAAACTATTCATTTACTAGAAATTGGAGTCATAAAGCCCTCACACTGGTTGTTGGTAAAATGTGTAGCATGAACAGGTAAATATTTAAATTTTTCTCACCTATGTTACATTGTAAAGACTTTTTATTATTACTTTTTTGTGCTCATCCTTATCATGTAGCCGTTCACCTTCTAACTCAGTGCTGTAATTATTGTGCTCTTTCCAGATGGATGATCCAAATCCTTGTGCATGTTGAAGCCACCCATTAAACCTGAAGTCTCTTTTGTTTAGCTAACATTGTGAAGTGGAGTGCTCAGAGGACTGTCTGTAGGCAACACAAAGGACTGTAATCAGAAGCTGCTCTCCTCATTTGCCAACACTGGTGACAACGCAGCTTCAGCATCCCAGTAGTGTTATCTTAAAATGTTTCTATAACCATTTGCCTTTAAAGTTATGTTACATCTGCAGCATTTTATATATTGTATGTATTGTATTTGCTATGTGAAAGTTACACAAACGACATTTTATGCCTTGGGTCATAAAAACTGTGCTGTGACAAGGTTTTTTTTAAAGAAATCAGCCATGTTTTTTTTAATCATGTACAATCCTTTCATGAGTTCTAAATATTTCTGTTTCTGTGTTTCCACATTGAATGATAAGCTTTATTACTTTCTAGTCTTTCTTTTATACTTAATGGACTTAAAGGTTATGTACACCTTGGAAGATATTTTTTTTGTAATAAATCAATGTTTTATGGGATTTGAAACAACTTTTAAAATAACTTTTATTAATTTTTTTTTTAAAACTTTTTAAGATACAGCTTGTATGTATCCTGTATACATACAAGCTGTATCTTTCTGTCAAAGAGGTGGCCGTCAGTTCGGTCAAAGAGGCGACTCGGTTGAAAACTGGTCCTGCGTGTCTCTAAAACAAAAGATCCCGCTAATAACGATCACATCTTAATTCATAACTTAGATGTGATCATTATTTGCTGAATTATGCGTGTCAGAGACACGCAGGACCAATTTTCAGCCGAGTCGCCTCTTTGACAGAACCGATGGCTGCGGTTTTGACAGAACCATAGAGCTTGTATGTAAACAGAATACATAGGAGCTGTAACTTAAAAAGTAAAACAAATATTTTTTTAATAAAAGTCAATTCAAATTTTTTTTAGATCCATAAAACATTGATTTATTAAAAAAATAAAAAATAAAAATATATATATGCTCTCTTCAAAAGTGTACATAACTTTAATGTATCTGAGGCATGTGCTGAGAAGGCAGAGCATATCTGTTGTATAATGACACTGCCTATACTCTGGTATTAAGAGCTTCTGACTTTTTATTTTTTAAGATCAAAAGAAGCTCAATCCACAACCCATAAATAGACATGTTAATGGTTTCTGCTGGCATCATTTATTTAGATGTTGTCAGCCTATTATGCAGTGCAGCACAATGTGGGCTGAAAAAGACAGTAATGTGTATAATTATAACTTAACGTGTAAGCGTTATGTCAAACCAGGGTTATATTTCACAGCTGGTCGGGCCTCAAGTCTTACAAGTAGAAATTGCTGTTTGTATGGGGTATGGCAATACATTACTGCTATATGTTGCAGATTCACAACAATACTGTGTAAACGGGTGGTATGGCCCCTTAAAGTGTGATGTGTCCCCCATTGTGGTCTGTGTCGTTACACTCCACTCTACCTGTCCTGTGGGTCTTCCCTTCATTTGTCTGTCTGCCTTCCCCTCTGTGTGTCCCATGCATCCATGCTTTATGTTGGGATGCTGTGGCAGGAGAACAACAGCAGTGTCGTTTGAGCGTACGGCTCCGATGGCGGTGACACTGCGTGTCATAACAAGAGCGTTCATCACAGGGAAGGGCAACATGTGAGAGGAGGGGAGAAGATTGTACACATTGACACTGTGTGACAGAGAGGAGGGCCCAGCCCACACCGAGAGCCGTATGGCAATCGCCTTCCCTAAGACCACTGTGCCAATTTCTTTATCTGCCGCTATCTATTGGATTTATTCAATAGATAGCGTCAGATTCCGATTATACTTACCTTGCTCGCTAGTGTGCTCCTCTTCCACTCCAGGAGCCGCTTCTCTGGGCCCTGACGCTATCTAGTGTCATGAGGTAGTGTGCTTTGGACAGTGCCAGAATGTAATGTGCAGTGACCGGTGCCTGGAGCTGGGGATCGGGGAGCGGAAACTGGGAGTGGTGAGTATAAGCGTCTGATCTGGTCTCGGAAAACCTTTTTTTTCTCTAGTCTGAGGTCTGATTAATTTAGGTAGTCCAGTCAGGGATCGAATTGATTTTTGTGGTTTGGTTTGGAGTCAGATCAATTTAGAGGGTCTGGTGAATTTAGGGGGTTTGTTCTTGAGTCTGTTTAATTTAGGAGTCTGATCTGGGGTCTGATTAATTTACGGGGTCTGGTTTGGGGTCTGATTAATTTATGGGGTCTTATCTGGGTTCTGTATTAATTTAGGGTATCTGATCTGGGGTCTGTATTCGGTTAGGGGGTTTGGTCTGGGATCTGATTCATTTAGGGTCTGTATTAGTTTAGGGGTTCTGGCCTGGAGTTTGATTAACTTAGGAGGGTCTTGTCTGGGTCCTGTTTTAGTTTAGGGAGTCTGATCTGGGGTCTATATTAGTTTAGGGGGACTTGCCTAGGGTCTGAATAATTTAGGGTCTATATTAGTTCAAAGGATTTGGTCTGGGGTCTGATTAATTTAGGGGTCTGGGTCTGAATTTATTTTTCTTTCTAAAGAGGCTGGGGATAGCTGTTGAAAGGGCCAAATATGTCTGGTCAGCAAACTAGGCAGTGGTCAGGAGAAGTCGTCATGGTGGTCTGGGCCGGAGGGGGAAGAAAAAGTAAGAGAACAACTGCAACTAAAGAAGATGTCATTGGTGAGTCACTGGATTTATAAAGGAGCTGTCCATTCTCTAGATATGTCTGTTATAGTAAATCCTTGTATTCCCAATGAAATAATAATTCTTGAGCATCTTTACTTGGAACGCTGTTATGATTTTCCTCTATTTTCTTCCTGGCAATGCATGAATAAGGCCTGGCTTACATAAAGGCAACAAATTAGTTTTAACTATAGAGCTACAGCTGTCTTGTAAACTGCATCTGTCACCCAATAGTTAAAATCCACCCGTAATGTTTCAAAAAGTCTCTTTGTAGCCCAGGCCCAATTTGCCTAACGGAGTGTTACCATTCTCCTTGTCAATAAGATCTATCCCTACACAGTCCGATACTGTCAGTGATGATAAGACAGTGTCCGTTTGTAGGAACACAGCCCTTTGACAAGGGGAATGGTTACACCCAGTTGTCAATTTATTTATACATTTCTAAGAGGAATAACAGAGGAACTGCACATTGCAGAGTTCTAAGAAAAGGTGCTCCAGAATTGTTATTTCATGGGTAATACAAGCATTTACTGAAAAAGACATGTCAGGAGAGCAGATATGTCTAATTGTTATGTATTCTGCCTGTGGCTGCGTCTGATCAGCACCATATTCTGTTCTATAGTCTGCAGCGTGATGATACTCTGCAGAGCGCCAGGGTAGAATTGTTATCTAACTACTAAATAATCACTATAAGGTGATATTATTGGTTATATTGGTGCTTGTATAGTGGTAGTGTACACTGGTCTCTGACTGAAAAAGCGAATAAAGGTCTGTCCTTGACCATATCATTAGGTGTTTCCATATTCCATTCCGATTTTCCTATTTGTGTTGATGGCGAGGATTACATATTTAAAGGACTGGCAAGGAGGGTGACCTAAGAAAGCAAAATTTGCCACCTTACACGCCGCTATTGTTCCATCCCTCCTTCTCAAAAATGAAATTCTGGATCCACCCCTGCTGGATTCAATCATGATACACTAATTGCAGCTTATTTTTATTATTTAAGATGAAGAATTAATAACTGAATATTCTGCTGTGTAATGGGTTATATGCTCTTGTGATGCCCAAAAGCAATTGTGATATAGCGGGTGGTATAGGTCGCTCCATAAACTGGGCATCAGAATGAATGACCCTGAATTTAAAACTTGTATTTCAGATCACTAAGTTGCATTTCTGCCTCTTTACTTTGGCAATACTTTTCGACTTGTTGATGGTGATCGATCACAAAGCTGTTTCTAACGTAGTCCTGCGGGCGCATAATTACAAATGTTTGAATAATTTACTGCAAGTAAATGAGGTGACTGCTTCCAAGTAATTTTAAAGGGAATCCATCACTTAAAAAATGCAGAATGCTGTGTCTGCTTTAAAAAAGTCACATCTATCTATAGTTTTAGAAACTGCAAATCCTTTTCATTATTTCTTTTTGACATTAAATGATCTCGTAGTCATCCACTATTGGGTAGCCAAATATACTCTGTATATGTTTGAAATTATGGAAAAATTGTGGAGGCATAGGGCCGCACACTTCTTTATTTTTTTAATATTGTGATTATCTTTAGATATTCCTTTATTTTCATCTACATTTCAGCATTATTAAATACAAAAAGGCCACAGCAGAGGAAGAAAGATTATAAACTAAACCATTCAACTTCTCCAACCATTTGGGCAAGAATTGGTCCGATTAAAGGGCTTTCCAGTTATAAGAAATTGTTGGCCTATCCACAGAATAGGCCATCAAGATCTGATCGGTGGCGTCAAACTCTCAGCACTCCCACCGATCAGCTGTCTTGAAGAAGCTACGGTGCTTATACGAGCGCTGCTTCCCCTTCATTCCTGTCTCTGTACTGTGAATCGCCCACAAGCTTGTAGAAGTGGTTCACAGTGTTACACCCTTCTCCTTGAATGGGAAAAGGCTGTAATACTGTTAACCTCAGCTACAAGTGTGTCGGTGATTCACAGTACAAACAGTGACAGGAATGAAGGGGAAGCAGCGCCGTGGTCCCTTCAAAACAGCTGATCAACAGGGGTGCCGAGAGTCGGATCCCCACCCATCATAAATTGATGGCCTATCCTGAGAATAGGCTATCATTTTTTTTATAAATGCAAAGCCCCTTTAAGGTTAAAGTAACTCAACGTTCTACATAATTTAGTACCAATAGAAGTGTTAGGGGTCATTCTTTACTAATATGCCTCTGATTTGATATGGCAGAAAAAAAATTGTGGCATGGTCCATCAGATGCTGTATTTTGGAGGTATTCACCTTAGAAGCAATGAAGGCACCATTCAGCAGCACATGATGTGTGTAGTACAGAACTGTAGGGACTCTTTGTGCCACCATAGAGGCTCCATGCACACAGCTCTCTTGTGTTCATGAGCCCTAAAGTTTTCCCTAACATCCTGAAAGATCTATGTATAGATTTACATCCCTTGCCTGTTCTACTCATGTACCCCTGGAGAAATCTATAAAATCAAGTCAACAGCCCATGGGGGTCCAAAGAACATTGGTGTTAAGGAGGTATCTTCCAATCTACAGCAGCCTGTACTACTATGTTTATATATATATATATATATATATATATATATATATATATATATATATATATATATATTTATATTTAGTAAGGCAGATTTCATTGATTGGTTTTTAGTGTACGTATCAAAGAACTCAAAGATAAGTAAAGAAACATGGTTTATACATTTCTGTGACATAGATGCAGCATAGTCTTACAGTTTATGGATTTCTAATGAATCGTATTGTATACCTTGATTTTGGTCCTTGAAAATAATTCAATATTCAAAGTATTGCAACAATTAATGCAAAGATTTAAATCAAAGGGGTAAAAATCTTTAAAAACAAAAGTGAAATAATTCATTGGAAGGTGCAGAAGTCTCATAAAGTAAGTAAATGTTCTTTCTTCATTTCAGACTATAGGCGGATGTTATTACCTTATCATTAGATAGAAAACAGCTGTATTCAGTAGAAAGTTTTTACAATGTGATGAGTTAAATGAAATATTATAGTAATTGAACAATGAGAAACCCTGTGCATATGCTCTATTAGGACATATGGATGTTAGAGAGGGGGGGGGGGTCTTCTGCTCAGGACCCCCTCTATAAGCTGCTCTGCAACATTGGCTCCAGATCTGGTGGACCAAGCCGTCATGCATTACATGCATGGACATGAGTTGTAATAATTATCCTAAAAATGCTACATTTCCACATGATGCAGATGAACATAGCAAACAGGCATTTCTTCAAACTCCTTATTTATGCAAAGATTTAAAGGTTATGGAAAAGTTTGTGAATGAAAAATCAATATACTGTACATGCGGGTTGCTAAGTCCCTGCAGAAAAAACAAAGTTGCACTTATCTGTTTTATGCATTGAGCTTTACTTTCTATGGCTTCAGCAGCTGTCATAACCAGTTTTCTACCTTTTCTTCTTTCAATCTTCTTGTCTAGGGACATTCCCCAGCACTGGACACATGTTCTCTTCACTAGGGGCACTCCCCAGCCCTGGTCACATGTTCTATTCTGTAGAGGCATTCCCCACCACTTGTCACATGTTCTATTATGTAGAGGCATTCCCCACCACTGGTCACATGTTCTCTTCTCTAAAGGCGTTAACAGCACTGGTCATATGTTCTCTCATCTAGGGGCGTTCCCCAGCACTGGTCACATGTTCTCTTCTCTAGGGGCATTCCCCAGCACTGGTCACATGTTCTCTACTCTAGGGGTGTTCCCCAGCACAGGTCACATGTTCTCTTCTCTAGTGGCATTCCCCAGCACTTGTCACATGTTCTATTCTCTAGGGGCATTCCCAAGCACTGGTCACATGTTCTATTCTCTAGGGGCATTCCCCAGCACTGGTCACGTGTTTACTTCTCTGGGGGCGTTCCCAGCACTCGTCGCATGTTCTATTCTCTAGAGGCGTTCCCCAGCACTGGTCATGTGTTTACTTCTCTGGGGGCATTCGCCAGCACTGGTCATATGTTCTCTTCTCTAGGGGCGTTCCCTATTAAATTATTCTTCATTTACCTATGAAAACTTTCTGGTTGCTTTAAAAACCACCTGCATTTTTAATTGAAAAAAATATGTTTCTTATATCCTAGTATCCACCATGCAATTCTAGATTCTTGGGAGTTATTTTAGCCATATTTTTTCATTGGAAATCCTTAGTCTTGTCATCAAATTTATAAGTCCATTGTTGATCCTTCATAGAAACTTAAGTAAAGTAACTTGAGGCGTAACTAGAAGCTTCAAAATCTGTAGTAGAACCCCCCACCTACCATGTGCAATGTGTAATGTTGGTGTCTTCTTATGTGGCAAAGAGGCCTATGGGCCTCCCCAAGCTCCAGGGCCAGGTACAACGCCTGGCTCTGCACCCCCTATAGCTATGACCCTATCTCTGAAGCATAAGCATCAGAGAGGAGAGACCTGAGATAGGATGAAGTTGCAAACAATAGATACAAGCAATTGAGCATTGTGGATCGTATGTAAAAAGCTTTTCAGGCAATTCACTTTTTTCATTTAATGTAATGTGACATTTATCTGCATATTGAACATTGAGAACAAAATACATTCAACATTGAAATGAATGGAAGGAAACATCTTGATCTGTTTTGTGAATGCTTACTTAATATTCTTATTCTAACAAACATACCTTTTTTAATCAAAGGGGTTGTCCCACAAAACACATGTATCCCCTATCCACAGGATAGGGGATACATGTGTGATTGCTGCGGGTCCGACTGCTGGGTCCCAAGCGATAAGGAGAACGGGGAACTGAAGTCCCCCGAAGTGCTCCATGAGAATGGAGTGCTTGTGCACATGCCTGACCGGCGTTCCATTTATTACTAGGGAGCTGCTGGACACAAGTCAGACACAGGCCCCGGATGTCCCATAAAAATGAATGGAGCGCAGGTCAGGCATGCACACAAGCCCTCCATTCTCATGGAGCACTTCGGGGGACTTTCGGTCCCCTGTTCTCCCTTTCGCTGGGACAATGTTTTGTGGGACAATGCCTTTAAAGTGGTTTGTTTCCTTTTGACAATCCCTTCTTATTAGAGAAAAACTAGGGAAAAAGCAGGGTATCCGGTGCTGGGGGCCCCAGCGATCAGTTGTAATCTTTGATTAATCTGCAGCAACTGTTTTGTTACAATGCAGTGCCACCACAGGTTAAATTAAGTATTACATTGTGCCAATTAAAATCAATGGACTGTATGTGTAATACATGGACATGCTGACGCTATTTATAAAGACAAAATATATAGTCACTCTCCACTTCTGCTAATTGATAAAGGTCCCAAATGAGAATGACGACATAATAGGGTATGCACAAATGGGGGTTCTAAACCAGAAAACCCCTTAGGGTTCTTTAAATAAAAGTTTAAAAAAAACAACACTTTTTACTGGTTGCTCTACTTGGTCAATTATGACACCTTGTCAGCTTCTTTTAAAATATTTCTTTTACCCCTGAATTGTGTGTCGAGCTTAACCACTAATAATGCAAGCTGGTTTTGAAACACCTATATTTTATAGGTAAGCTTTGCTCCTTGCTATACCTCATTAGTTCTTATCTATGTGACATGGGGCTTTATGGATGTGTAGAGCTGTCAAGGAGTAGGATAAGAATAACTGGCAAAGGCAAGAAGGTGGCATTTGAATATCACAGCCTATCACCCTGGCAAGATGTAAAACCCTATTTGCCGCAAATGGTGTGGTGGTAGCCCTCCATGCAAAAAGAAGATATGGCCAGATGGAAAATAAGAAACTTAAGTGTTAACTGCTAAAAGATTTGATGTACTATACGATTGTATGTATATATTACCTATGTTTGTCTCAACAGGGAACAACTAATATTTCGAAGAAAGGAAGAGTAAGATGAATCTTTTTGAAAAGCATGTCAAGACTGGAATTGTTATTTTTATGAAAGGTGGATCATTTTAAATTAGCGAAGGGATTGCTGTTACACTGAGCAGAGAGCCAAGCTGGGAAACAGCAGCATCCCAGGAGAGGTACATCTGGGTTATATTCCTCCCAGCTAAGTTGTGGTCTAAGAATGATTCTTCTTTTCTGCTTTGCACTTTTCCAGTTAGACTAATCACTACATTACCAAGACATGAAATACTGTATAGAAGATGTTACATGGTAGGTGAGCATGACCATTATAACCAATGACAGTACAGTAATTCATGCTAGAAATTATAGGAAATGTTATTAAGAATCAGAAAATGATGAAAAACTAAATGATTCATATGGGTTGCAGGGCTAAAGAACCCCTGGGGCTTCTCTGACCTTCTTCCACGTTAAATCATAGGCGAAAACACACAGAACTTCATCATAATTAATTAAAGATACAATCATAAGGGGTTTCATTATACTCTTACTGCCGCTAGTGCCGGCTAATTACCATTACATTTCAAATCATCTCAATCACAGGATAAAACTCCTGTTCTTTCATACATGATGATGTAACTTCAATAAAACATGCATGGGATCGGTTGTGGTTTAGATTGTATTCTCCTGCGATGTAGTGGATTAAATGTGAACATCTTAAAGAATAAGTAAAAGTTAAATAATCCCAAAAGTTTTACTTGAAGCAAAATATCTATAATTGTATCTCTAGTAGTTAAAATTGGAAAACGAACGTTTTTTATTTATGTAATACATATATTTTGTGTCCATTATATATATTAATTTTGGTTGTTATCATTTTATTATTATTATTATTATTAGTATTATTATCAGCTCAGTATTTATTTTTGTCAGCCTAATTTTATATTTAATTTTTTTTCCGCAGACAATACTAACTTGAACAGTTGCATAGGTTAATATATCCATCTAAAAGATCAGTAAACAGCAAGTATTTATACATAACCGGTCACAGGTACATAGTACAAAAGTAGAAAGACACAAATTTACATGAACAAAAAAGAAAATACCAACACAATTAGGGCCTGTTCGTTAGGGGCCCCCGTCACAGATCCGGCCAAAACTACCAGAAACAATATCACAACTTGAAAACACAGACACCCCAACGGAAACCTGAGGGAACCAATTAAAGTCAATGGGTTCCGTCAGACGCCTGTTGTGTCTGTCGTACAACGGAATCGGGGCTTCCAGTATTTTTATTGTTCTGCTGCTCTGTGAACCTACCCTTAGCTGCCAAACCTCACAGTTCCAGTAGTGCAATATGATAAATCAAGGAGAGTCAGCTCAGTTATTTTGGTACATCCGAAATATCCCATATGCCAATTGCATATATAGACTGATCAACAAAGGCCGAGATCAAGCCAAAAGGCGAAGCGAATAAAGGAAATTTGCCACTGTATAATAAGGTTGCACCCACTGAATAGGGCATACTATATTCTAATTATGCCCCCCCTGGCATCATTGGTTGAGTGGCATCTTGTTTTCATGGCCACGGCACTTGTAGGTCTCTAGGTCAATCATCCCGTAATAAGCACGCGATACTTCTGAATGGCAATAACAATGGAACCTGGTGAAACACAATATCATGAGTATCTTTTTAGATGCTCTTTATTAAAGGTGTCTATCTGGTGACAGTATACATGATCTGTATCATATTCACTGCTATAGTTATTTGCTAATACACACAAGATTTCCACTTCTACCATTGAGAATATGGGACATATTTCCGGCAGGTCACACAATTATTAAAAGATCATGAGATTAGTTCAGAACATTGGTGCTGAGGATACTCTAAAGTTACATAAGCAGCAGCAAACATTTGTGGCTATATATTTTCTGTATTATATATATTTTTTTGTCATCTTTAGTCAATGTAATAATAAAGCTCATCCCAATACTATTCTGAATAATACCATATTTACTAATGCTGCCAATATACAGTACATAGGAAAGTGTATACCTGATTTATTATGTATTATTCATAAATCCTATATGCTAGATCCAATATTTATCCAGGGGATCTGTCTTATAGAGCGTATATAGGCTTACCCCATGATGCGCTCAGTGTAGGAATAGTAATATGGATGCTTCTGCTTCATTCTGGTTTGAAATGAGTAGAACAACATGTTTCCAACTTAAAGTTTGATAAAAATAAAAGGATTATAGGATGAATGGACCTGGACTGTAAAACATGTCCATGTAGATTCTAGAAGGAAGGGTTGGGTGGGGGTGGGGATGGAATCAAGTTTATATTCTTCCTTGCTTCAGGGTCACTAGCATAATAGGAACTCTTAATACTGTGCTCCCAAGCTGACATGGGTTGTCTGTGAAGCTAATGTCCTTTACACTTTATATTATCCATGATATAACTAATATTCCAAGGGAACTTTCCACCAGAAATTTATCTTTCGACACTTTGCTAACTGGAAGCCTGTATTATCTGAGATTGGCTTCCTTCTTCCTTAGGCCTTTATGGTCAGATGTCCTCTTGTCTTCCTACAACAAGAAATGACTGGAAACAGGTCTCTCAATCTTACTCACTGTCAATGTATCGCCATAGGAGAAAACTACAGACATTAAGCTGATGAAGACCCCCCACATTTGTCGTCCCCTTGGCGTTGCAGCCAGTTTTAAGCTTTTCATTTTAGTTTTTTCCTTTCTGCCTTCCAAGAGTCCTAACTTTTTTATTTTTCCGTCAACGTATGAGGGCTTGTCTTTTGCAGGATGAGTTGTATTTTTTGGAACCATTTAATGTACCATATAATGTACAGAAAAACAGTAAAAAAAAAAAAAATGTAATGGGGTGGAATAAAAAAAACAAAAAACAGCAATTCCTCCATTGTTTCTTGGGTTTTAATTTTACGTTGTTCAGTAAGAATGCCGTTGTGCAGTGTATTGTACAAGCGGCAGAGTAGGATTAGGCTCCATTCACATGAGCGTATCAGATTCACATGTGTGAAAACCGTGAGTGAATCTGCTCCATGTGTGTTGCATTCTGCATCAGTGTGCTTTGTGAGTGGCATGCGTTAGTCACGCACTCGCAAAGCACATCTTTTTTTTTTTTTTGTACTTTCAATCGAATTGATGCGCAAATCACGCACCACACACGGATGTACATTGATGTGCAGTGCATGGTTTTCACGCACCCATAGAATTCAATGGGCGCGTAGGTGCGTGAAAACGCACCAATATAGGACATGCAGTGAGTTTTCACGCAGCGGACTCTCGCAGCTTGAAAACTCACGCATGTGTGAACGGTCCCTTTGAAATCAATGGGTCCGTGTGCTGTGCGTGATTTCCATGCGCAGCACACAGATGTGATTCACGCTCGTGTGAATGGGGCCTTACAGTGATTCTAAATTTATACTTTTTTCTATGTTTTACTTGTTTTACAGAATAAATGAATTATTTTTGTTTGGCCATATTCTGAAACCGATAGCTGTGGGAGAGCTTAATTTTTGCAACGTGAGCTGTAGTTTTCATTGGTACCATTTTAGGATACATACAACTTTTTGATATCTTTTTATATTTTTAGGGCGGTAAGGTGACCAAAAAAAGCAATTCTGGCTTTTTTTTTTTTAACGTGTTTATCATGCGAGATAGATAACATTATATTTTAATAGTTTGGATCTTTATAGACACAGCAATACCAATTTTTTTTTAATTTATTTTTCAGGTTTTTTTTTTACCATATATTTACAAAAGTTTTTTTGAACTTTTTTTTTTAAATATCCCTGAAAATGGTTTTAAACTTATTTCTACCTTTTTTTGTCCCGCTAGGGAAATTAAACATGCGATTGGTTTGTAGAATACACTGCAATACTTATGTCTCTGGCAGAGTCTAACTGGAGGGCCAAGATGGCAGACCTGGGGGCTTCACTAGGCTTCCGGGTGCCATGACAGCCCATAGGCACTCCGTGATCACGTCGTGGGGGAGGTGATTGGGAGACAGAGTGCTTCCCCCCTGCCTAATTGCTTAGATGCTGGGGTCTGTATTGAGCGCAGCATCTAAGTGGTTAAACATCCGTGTTCTGAGTTGTCTCTGATCCCGGCCATTAGATCAGGGTGTCAGCTGTAATATACAGATGACACCCACTGCGAATGAGTCACCTCCTAAGCCGGCTACTTACAGTGGATATAACAAGTCTACACACCCCTGTTAAAATTGCAGGTTTTTGTCATGTCAAAATCAGTCGTTTCTATCAGCATGGCACATCTTGACTTGGCAATTGTTGCCCATTCTTCCTTGCAAAACGCTCCAAATCTGTCAGATTGCAAGGGCATCTCCTGTGTACAGCCCTCTTCATGTCACCCCACAGATTTTCGGTGGGATTCAGGTCTGGGCTCTGGCTGGGCCATTCCAAAACTTTAATCTTCTTCTGGTGAAGCCGTTCCTTTGTTGATTTGGAGGTTCTGCTTTGGGTGGTTGTCGTGCTGAAAGGTGAAATTCCTCTTTTTCTTCAGCTTAGGCTGGATTCACACGAGCGTGTTCAGTCCGTGATATACGGTCCGCAGGTCAGCCGCATTTCCCGGACTGAGCACACTGCAGGGAGCTGGACTCTTATCGTCATAGTTATCTATGACGCTAGAAGTCGCTGCCTCGCTGCAGGAAAACTGTCCCATACTGAAAACATGTTTTCAGTACAGGACAGTAGTTCCGCGGAGAGGCAGGGACTCCTAGCGTCATAGATAACGATGATGCTAGGAGCTCGGCTCCCTGCAGTGTGCTCAGTCCGGGAAATGCGGCCGACCTGCGGACCGTATATCACGGACTGAACACGCTCGTGTGAATACGGCCTTATCTACCCAAAAAGACTGAATGCTGTCATAAAGTCAAAGGGTAATTCAACAAACTTTTCATTTAAGGGTGTGCATATTTGTGCAACCACATTATTTTTGTTCTTTATTTTTCCACCCTAAAAGATTTCAGTTTGTTTTTCAATACAATTGTACAGATTATAGGTGACATTAAAGGTGGAAAAAGTTCTGAAATGAATCTTGGACTGATTTTGCAACATGACAAAAACCTGGCATTTTAACAGGCGTGTGTAGACTTTTTACTGTACATACACCAGCAGCGTTCACCATACATGTACGGCGGAATGTCACCAAAGGGTTAAAATGGAATGCTGTATTTTTTATATTTTCCCTTTAATTCTGTATTCATTAATCTATATTAATAATGAGTGATTAAAATATGTATTAATATATATGAGGGTTCAATATACTTTCACTCATCTCGCTACATTTTTCTCCTTAGCAGCCACAGAATGCTAAATCTACAGGCAACATTGCTAACGCATAGAGACGGAATTTGTTGCAAACTGAGGTGCATTGTCTTCATTTCAATACAATGCGCTCATATTCATCGTACCATTTACACATGATGCCAGCATTACTGAGATTGTTATAACTGACCAATAGATGGCTATATCTATCTATCTATCTATCTATCTATCTATCTATCTATCTATCTATCTATCTATCTATCTATCTATCTATCTATCTATCTATCTATCTATCTATCTATCTATCTATCTATCTATCTATCTATCTATCATCTATCTATATCTATATACATATATATATATATGTATATATATATATATGTATATTTTATTTTATTTATATATATATATATATATATATATATATATATATATATATATATATATACTTGCATTATACACTTCCGCTGACGCTGCTGTGTGGGGCTATGTCAGTGACTCATGCTGTCAGCTAAGATATATCTGGTTTCTCGAGACCCCTAATACAGATAAACAGACTCCGCCTCCTCCATAACGTCCCCCCTTCCTCCCTGCTGCGTCTCTCTGCCATACTGACATACCTAATAACTGTACCCCAGCTCTTCTGTCAGACTGAGTTCCCTCTGTATGTTTCTCTGCTCAGCCATATCATTTTCCCCTGCGGTCAAAATTTCGAACAGTGTGTGGTAAACAACTAGCATTATTTTGGAAATGACAAGAGAAGCAAGCTGAGAAAGAAAGAGGAGGGGAAATCATTCTTATAATTTTCCCTTCTTCCTACCACCGTCATTCAACCCTTTTGCACATTTCCATTATATTTCACCCTGGGTAAATAACCAGTGTCAAGTTAGTATATAATAAAATAAGAAGAAAGAAAATTCACCTTTATTGTTTTTTTAGTGTAAGCAACAAAGGCTGGCAGCGTATCTGTATGGGTTCCCGCGCATCGCCATACAATTGTTAGCACTAATAATAATGATAACAATATCTAGAGCTTGATCAGTGCTGTAGTAAATATTTGAGCAGATAAGATTTTATTGATCCCTAGAGGAAAATTAATACTAATATTGCCAAATACAATAATTTTCACAACAGTTTACTAGAAAGTATAGCTAAAATAATAGTTGTTTCTAAATTGAATGAAATTTAGTGATCGACGGAAAGCAGAGTAAACTATTTAAATAAAAAAATGTTTTAATCTATTTTGGGATTGTTTTGTTTAGAAAAACATTTTTCAAATACCTTATTAGGGAATTGTGATGTAATATAGGAGATACCCCCTTCAGGATCTGCTATATTAGGCATCATGAACACGACCGTTTCCGTTTTGCAGACCGCAAAACACGGATTCTGGTGGCTTCCGTGCACTGTCCGTTTTTTTTTTTGTGTGTGGACCCATACACTAGAATTGTTGAGACTTACCGCAAACACTGACAAGAATAGGACATGTTCTTTAATTTAGCGAACAGACACATGGATGTGCAGAAAAAACACAGATGTGTGCATGGCCCCGTAGAAATGAATGGTTCAGCATGCTATCCGCAAAAAAAATGGGTAGGACACTAAAGAGAACAACGGTCATGTGCATTAGCCATTAGCGATAGCAGCTAAAAAGAGCATCTCTCTTTTTAGATAACCTAGATTGTCTGTGTACTACATTGACATTGCTTTTAGTGAGAATTGTGTAATACTTAATTTCCCCAGTAGTGGTGCTGCAGAGGAATTTAGCACATGCTGACAGTTTCCCCCACAGATCACAGCTGATCCCTGGAGGTGAGGTATGGTGTGATCATTGTCAGGAAATACTACTAGCAAAATGAAAAATAGTCCAAAGCTGACAGCTCCTTTAATGTATATTACATGATTAACTTTTATTCATCCAATGTGTGTGTAGATACATTATTACAAATATACTGTATGTATGTATGTATGTATGTATGTATATACATATAACAAGAGAGATACAGACACAGTAAATGGGGAAAAGTCACAAAGTTTCTGGAAAAAAAGCAGAACTTTTTTTTCTAATCTCATAAAACCCCATAACCCATCGAAAAGATTGTTTCCGGGGATGCTAGCAGTGCCACGGGTGTCTGGCAGAACTTTATCTCCTGTCCCGTTTAGAGTGTGCATATATATTGAGGATATAGCTGACAGCAATCTGATATGTATGGGCAGCTACATTTACCAAAAATGTCATTCATTTTTTCTTTTCCTACCCGATAACTGGATGCCCAGCAATTATTTATACAAAAAGAACACCAAGATGAATATAAATAAAATATGGCATTATACTGTCAGGTTCACTGTACCATAAGAAGGTTTTCTCCTTTACATCTCTTAGAAAGTTTAGTCTGACGCACGGTAAGTAAAAATGGATGCACCATGAGAGAAATATTAGATGGAACTTCATGTTTTCTGACTTTATCAACCTTTTATTCAAAGTAGCATTATAGTCAATGACAGCACAATGTGTTTAATACACTGAAACCACCGGAAGAAACAGCGGCCAAGAGGATGACTTCATCTAGTATTATGGATAGCTTTCAAGAGCCATCTATAAATGGAACATCTACATTTTCGACATGAAAACATAGGTACATTGGCAATGTTAAGATTTGTCCTTGGGATCAATGCAGTACCTGAGGTAAGCAGAGCTAACACAAGTGCGTCTATTTCAAGAGCAAATTCTTAAACCTTATAAGGCAAGTTAATAACTCAGGGACATAGTACAATACTTCCAAAGACCAAGAAATAATACAACTTACTGCATTCATTGATGTACCACAACAACTGCTCACATCTATATGGACTGCGCACAAGGAGGTTGGAAGTGCTTAACATGCCATGATGACCAATCTTTACAAAATACAACAAATGTTATCAGGACAGAACATCTCTATGATGTTCTATCAAACCCGAACAAGTGGGTGACCCAATGACAGTTCCCTAAATTGACAATCAGGAATCTTCAACCCTACTTACCACCTTCCGAAATTCAGAGATTGTGGATTTCTCTTATCTCAAGTCAATAGCTGAAAGGGTGAAAATACAGTAGCGGAAGGGCATGTATGGAGAAATAATTTTCGTATCCTTCTGATTAGCAGGTCGAATGATAGAATGATTTTTATTTAGTGCAAATGTTCCAACTAGCTTAATGTTATTAGGCCGTCCTACTAATATAATATATTTAAAGTGGCCGGCCCCAGTGTTTTTTGGCATTGGTGCTGTGTTGACATGTAGGTAATTCACACTATTTTGGGAGCATTATGATACTATTGGACTCTATTCAAATAAACACATTCATTTAGATAAATGCACAACGATCCCCCAATGTTGCACTTATAATGATACTATTGTAATACAATAACACCTCTTGCACACAACCGAGTTCGGGCCGTGAAAAAGGGTTCGTGTGTTGGCCGCATTTCCCTGCCAGAGCGCAGTACAGGTGAACGGGACTCCTGGCATCGTAGACATTTTATGATGCCAGGAGTCCCATTCACCTGTACTGTGGTCGGGCAGGGAAATGCGGCCGACACACGGACAGTTTTTCATGGCCCGAACTCGGTGAGGTGCAGCATTCAGAGTTGCACTTACATACTTATTCTTTTTTTTTTTTTTGCTGACATTCAGAAAAATTTTTCATGAAGTTCAAGCTCAATAGCTATTTTGGTGTATACAGGTGTGTAAAATGCGTCGCTTCTCCCTAACAACAGCAGCACACGTCAGCTCTTATTCATTTATCCTATTGACAATGTGAGCTGGGTCATTTCACATCTCTATCTCTAGCACTAGAGTCTCCAGTAATGGAGAGACTGTGCCATGTGTCATTAAATCAATGCCTACAAATGCGACAATCATTTCCGGCGCTGACAGGCCCATAAGGAGGACATAATAAAAGTCCTTTGCTAGAAAGCCATTATTGCTGTTACATTGCAGGTTCCCTCAATGCCTAAAGAGTTAAATAAGTATGTGAACCTTTTGTGAGTAAAATCCATCATTGCTAAGAGCTGCAACTGAATTTAGTACACGAATCTTCCCTATTAGTGACGCAGCTGAGCCTTTCACGGCTTCGAGAAACAAGATGTATAATGAGCAAGGTCACCTTAAATGGTTTCATTAGGGCATAATTTCATCCATGAACCATTTTGATTTAGGGTTTAACTTCATATAGTTATTATAGAGCTTCTCGGTATTTCTCTCTAATAAATGACCTTGTTGATAATATGATGTAGATCATTGTATTCAGCTTTGCACAAAATATACTTCTCCACGAATGTTCAACATGCAAAATAATCTGCATATCCGTCCTTGCACTGTCTTCTTCTCCTCAGAATGCCTTTCATAATGGAACAACAAGAAGTAGAGGAACATGTGGTGAGTGACAAGAGGTGATTACTGGATGTCTGCTATGATAAACTACCGCAGCTCAGACATATTCTGCTATCGCTTTACTGACCAACTTGATGTTGCGTCTCGGATGAGTTCCTCATCAGCATCACCTCCGTACAGTCACACCATTCAAGATATTCTACCAGAACTAGTGGGCAGGACCCATCTTGCTAGAAGAGAGGACATCTCAAGAGCTACAACAGCTGCCGTTTTTAAGTAAAATATAAAGGCAATATTTAAATATTTTTACAGTTCTACTGAATTTTAAGAGAGAAAAAAAGAATATTAGGCAAAACCAGAAACCTAATTCAATTTAATATATTTTAAGGTTTCTTCACATATATGGGTAAGTGATGAGTAGTTAAAGAGGACTTCTCAGTGATATGTCTCTTTTAGTAAATACTTGCATTTTCTCCATCAAATTCTGGAATAGATCTTCTTACAATTCTGCCTTGTAAAGGTTTAACACTGGGCGATTATCGGGCAGACAAGCATTTATAGAACGCTGATTGCCAATAATTGCCCTGTGTAAACAGGGCAGTGATCAACAGATGAACAAGCCAACGCTCCATCATCTGCTGGTGGTATCATTTTAAAACAGTAAAATATTATCGTTGACGGCAGCACATTTCCCTGTGTAAACAGGGAGACGCGCTGCCGACATGATAATAATGTATGGGAACGAGCGATCGGAGTAATGACCGCTCGTTCCCATCCGTAGCTCCGTGTGACAGGAGCAAATGAGCGCCGATCAACGATGTCTCGTTGATCGGCTCTCGCTGCACCGGCCGATTGTCGGCCAGTGTAAAAGGGCCTTAAGTATGGAAACCATACAATAATATTTGGACAATTATTTAATAACTTACTGTTGCCTTCAAAGTGAAACATCGGATTCTGTGTAAGTACATTAAAGTAATGGTAAAGCTACAAATGGATGATAAAGATAGAAAGTAGAACTTGTCCACAGTGTTTGTCAGTCTGCAAGATTTCTGCATGTTCCAGAAAAAACAGGTGTTCATTTATTCCTGATCTCTTCCATTTTTGGCTGGCAAAAAGCTGAGGGGACGGGGGACGGGGCGGGGGCTTTGTGGAGAGGTGGGGCTTAGTATGCCTGGTATCCTATTACAGACAGAGCAGTGTCAGTGTCTTGCTGCAACTAATGGCCTTACAGCTATACAGAGGTTTGATATGACATTTGTTGACTGATCTCCTGGAACACATATAGAAAAATGATTTATATGTTTGTCTTAAATGCAATATGAGACACACATATTTAGTGTTCCATTAAGTTACACTAATAAATTAAGTAACTCAGTGGACAATAATGGAATAATGTATGCCCATGTTTTACGGACCTGCTGATGAAATAAAATTCTAAGTATGTTTGAGCCAGATTGAGTGCCACATTTTGTGATAAAAATTAAAGCACTGTGACTCGCTCATCAGTCATCTCACCACTAATTAACAATACACAGCTATTTCCCCATTGCTACATTCATCTAAAGTCAGTCTATTAAAATGTAGAAAATAATCAGTTGCCCCTCCCGATAGATCTATAAAATATAAATAACTGACTCAAGGGCAATGCAACTAACACAATTGCCTCAGCCCTCTGGTTTTAAAGACCCCAGTATATAAATATTATTTTATTTTTTTTAAACTCAATGGATAAGTAAATTAAATTGCATATTATATAAAAAAAATTATATTGTTTTCTGCTTTAAAAGAATAAATGTCATAGTTTATGTTTCTGGAGAAAAATGTTTTATAAGTGGTTAAAATGGAACAAGGAGAAGTCGGGTCCCGAATTTCATCCGGCATCACCTTCTCAATGGAATGTCCTTAATAGATATAAGAAGTGGAGTAATCTTTCCAGAAAACTTGCTTAAAGCGTACTTAACTTTTCAGGTGACTTTTCAGAATAAGCTATCATACGTGTACATGAGGAATAATGCTATTTCTGGGCATAAAATTACTTGTATACGGCATTATTTTGCCGTTTTTCTCTCTGCAGGCTCTATTTCTAATTCTCAGTTGTCTCTGAGAAAGCTGGTGAAGCCTAACAGCTATCGAGTATTCTATACACTGCACACATAGAAGAGGAGAATCCTGCTCTCCTATCTCTATCTATCACATATATAAAAGCAGCAGTAATGAGCAGTATAGCTGAGAATCCAGCACTGGGGTGAGACAGTAATACTTACCAGAAGCTGCAGCACGTCTGTCTGTATCTTTTTTACTTTGCTCCATCCTCCTGCTCCCCCTCCCCTCTCCGTAGACTTGTATAGGCAACATGTCTGTGTCTCTTTCTTTTCCTGCTCCGTCCCCCTGCTCCCCCTCCCCTCTCTATAGACTTCTATTGGCAGACAGTAAAGACACCCCCCACCTTTTGCAGTCCATCTGTAGCCAGTGATGGCTATTGCTTGACAACAGGCTGTGTATAGCAGATTGCAGGAAGGGAGACACCTAGTAGTAGTAACTTCATACAGAATTTGCATGAATAAAACAACTAAATTTTAACAGTAATTAAATTACAATATTGCATTTTATCTTCCATACTGTTAGATTGGCATAAGATGTATGAAAAGTTAGTGTCCATTTTAGCTGTATCTAAGACCTCATTCCAAATTTTACAGTCTATAAAAACACATTTCCCAAAAGTCAAAAAGAAAATCCACCTCCCTTCATTAATACTTTTGGGTGTAACTATTATTTTTTCTCAGTTTATCGTATAATTTTAGATTTACAGCAGTGCTACTAAATACACTGGCGTAATACATCATACTTTGATTTTATAATTTCTCATCTTATTTTTTATACAAAAGTTTAACATTTCTTGATGCAATACATCTTTAACTCCCCCTTCCTTCCTGAGTAGGTGCCCTCTACTAAAAAAAAAGAAAAAAAAGAAAAAGGAACTTCAACTTCAACCTTTACTTAGATTAATGTACACATAACATTATCCCATATCAAGTGAAATTTTGCCTCTTGTTCCCATTGGAAACAAACAAACTTCAACAAACTTTCAACACACAAAAAACATTTGGGCTGCTGTTGTATTTAGTTTGCAGATAATTCCCTAGATGACACACTGGAGCAAATCCTCAGCAGCCAGTAAGTATTAGGTATCTATAGGTTATACAATGAGCCCATTGTTGGTTCATATCTTGATGTGGTCTTACTTTTTCTCTTTGACTTCACGTGATGATAATTCATATACAAGCCACTACAGGGTTTGCTAAGAAGAGGAATGGGTTTATCTACAACTTGCCGTGGTTGTTGTTACATACTTGCAAATCACGTGCAGTACATTACGCTTGTTTTGTAGCCATGGTCTTTTAATGAAATATGTGTCTGATGTTGGATAGATTCCTGCTGAGTGCCTACAGTATATACCAATTATTGAAGAACAGTAACACGTGTTGCTGATACGCGCTCTTTCAGTCAGGTGTCTGATAAGTAGCAATGCACCTCCCGTAGTGGGGGACACATTTGTTATTCCTGGAAAAAGAGACTTCAGCTGCTCAGTTTCAACATATTGCAAGGCCAGGACTACTAATTTGATATCAACTTGTCATGAAGGCAAATGCTGGTATCATACTAGAGTACCCTGTTTTGGCATTTTTTTTAACCTTTATGATGAATTCACAAAAAGTGAGTTTATTCAATGAAAATGTATGTTTCATTGGTAGACTTTCATAGCAGGTGCATGCAAGTTTTATCATTTAGTTTGCATAAACCCATAATTAATCCTAAAGGAACACTCCGGGCAAAACTGATTACAGGTGTTATACTTGAAGGGGTGGAGTATGACACAGAACACTAATGAGGGAATCCCTGTGTCATGTCCCACCCTTATAGGCCCTGCACTAGGCATAACATAGTGTAACAATTTTGCCTGGAGTGCTCCTTTAAATCTTCTATAATCCCATCCCCACAGTCTTCCACTTTTAGAGATTGTGGGACTAGTTATGTTACTTTGTAGGGATTGTATGGTTATATTTCTTTGAGTCTGTATTCAAATATTCATTTGGTGATATATAGCTTCGTCGAATCTATAATACACCGAGCTTTCATGTGTTCACTATGAGTACTCTATGGTGGTATTATGTAAATACAGTATGGTACTATAACTTGGCACTGTATGGTGGACTTATGTGAGTACAGTATGGTACCATTTGTTGACACTGTATGGTGGTCTTATGTGAGTACAGTATGGTACCATTTGTTGACACTGTATGGAGGCATTATGTGAGTACAGTATGGTACTATTACTTGACACTGTATGGTGGTATTATGTGAGTTCAGTCTGGTACTATTACTTTGCACTGTATGGTGGTATTATGTGAGTACAGTATGGTACTATAACTTGACACTGTATGGTGGGCTTATGTGAGTATAGTATGGTACTATAACTTGACACTGTTTGGTGGTATTATGTAGGTACAGCATGGTACTTTTTGTTGACACTGTATGGAGGTATTATGTGAGTACGGTATGGTACTATTAGTTCACACTGTATGGTGGTATTATGTTAGTACGGTATGCTACTATTACTTGACACTGTATGGTGGTCTAATCTGAGTACAGTATGGTAGTATAACTTGACACTGTTTGGTGGTCTTATGTGAGTACAGTATGGTACTATGACTTGACACTGTATGGTGGTCTTATGTGAGTACAGTATGGTACTATTTGTTGACATTATATGGTGGTATTATGTGAGTACAGTATGGTACTTTTTGTTGACACTGTATGGAGGTATTATGTGAGTACGGTATGGTACTATTACTTGACACTGTATGGTGGTCTAATCTGAGTACAGTATGGTACTATAACTTGGTACTGTATGGTGGGCTTATGTGAGTACAGTATGGTACTATAACTTGACATTGTATGGTGGTATTATGTGAGTACAGTATGGTACTTTTTGTTGACACTGTATGGAGGTATTATGTGAGTACGGTATGGTACTATTAGTTGACACTGTATGGTGGTATTATGTGAGTACAGTATGGTACTATAACTTGACACTGTATGGTGGTCTTATGTGAGTACAGTATGGTAATATAAATTGACACTGCATGGTGGTCTTATGTGAGTACAGTATGGTACTATAACTTGACACTGTATGGTGGTCTTATGTGAGTACAGTATGGTACTATGACTTGACACTGTATGGTGGTCTTATATGAGTACAGTATGGTACTATAACTTGACACTGTATGGTGGTCTTATGTGAGTACAGTATGCTACTATGACTTGACACTGTATGGTGGTCTTATGTAAGTACAGTATGGTACTATAACTTCACACTGTATTGTGGTATTATGTGAGTACAGTATGGTACTATTACTTGACACTGTATGGTGATATTATGTAAGTACAGTATGGTACTATTTGTTGACACGGGTATGGTGGTCTTATGTGAGTACAGTATGGTACTATGACTTGACACTGTATGGTGGTCTTATGTGAGTACAGTATGGTACTATTTGTTGACATTGTATGGTGGTCTTATGTGAGTACAGTATGGTACTATTTGTTGACATTGCATGGTGGTCTTATGTGAGTACAGTATGGTACTATTTGTTGACATTGTATGGTGGTCTTATGTGAGTACAGTATGTTACTATGACTTGACACTGTATGGTGGTCTTATGTGAGTACACTATGGTACTATTTGTTGACATTGTATGGTGGTCTTATGTGAGTACAGTATGGTACTATGACTTGACACTCTATGGTGGTCTTATGTGAATACAGTATGGTACTATGACTTGACACTGTATGGTGGTCTTATGTGTGTACAGTATGGTACTATTTGTTGGCACTGTATGGTGGTCTTATGTGAGTACAGTATGGTACCATGACTTGACATTGTATGGTGGTATTATGTGAGTACAGTATGGTACTATTTGTTGACACTGTATGGGGGTCTTATGTGAGTACAGTATGGTACTATGACTTGACACTCTATGGTGGTCTTATGTGAGTACAGTATGGTACTATGACTTGACACTGTATGGTGGTCTTATGTGAGTACAGTATGGTACTATGACTTGACACTCTATGGTGGTCTTATGTGAGTACAGTATGGTACTATGACTTGACACTGTATGGTGGTCTTATGTGTGTACAGTATGGTACTATTAGTTGACACTGTATGGAGGTATTATTTAAGCTCAGCAGGTTATTATCAATTGGACCATATTGTGATACTATTATTCCACATTTTCCTTTGTCCTAAAAATGGAAGGGCCCCCCACACATATTCTGCCTTCTAACCCTAAGAAAGAGTCACAAATAGCTGCACTTTAAATGTTGTTATATAACACCAGATCCCTCACTTATCAAATTAGATTTGGTGAAACAGTATTTTTAGCTGGTCAGATTACAGATTAAAATTTTTTTGATCCAATGTTATTGTCAAGGTGTATAAGAATATTAACATACTGGAAATATGCACTGCTCGAACAAATGTAAACCAAAAGCTGCCTGAGGAAACCAGTGGGAGGATAAATGTTTTTCTTTATGGTTATGCCATCTTTCATGTTTTGTTACATTTTATAATCATTTAGATGTCCCAGAATCAATAGAGGAAACATTAATATAAGGCAATGTCTTTTAACTATTATGACAAGTTTTGGGCTTTAGAAATAACTGTGCTGATATTTAGATTGTAAAATATGATGTATGGTCTACAAATGTTCAGGCTCCCTTGCAAGAGAAAAGACTAATAAAAACCCATGAAAACTCGAATTGGAAATCAAATCGGGCCCTAGGAAAAAATATATCTTCCGAAAACCACTTTTTTCTTTGTTTGAAGAAAGGGAGTGTGGTAGACAATTTGGGGAAGAAAAGGAGAAAAAGGTAATATTTGCTATAAATAAATAAGTTGAACAAGAAAAAAAAGAAACCAATGGGAACTATCATGTTGCTCATCCCTCTTTTGCAACAAAAAATGTAAATCATGGAGATTACCACCATGGTGTTTGAGAATGGGATTTTGTGGATCTCTGGTTGTAAGAAATTTAATTTACTGTACTTCGCAATGTGCATTATGAGTCCCAAGTACATCGCTGTAGTGAAGCGTGTCTAAAAAGATCTGAGGTTTCATCTAGAACAGTGGTCTCCAACCTGGGACTCTCCAGTTGCTGCAATACTACAACTCCCAGCATGCCTTGACACCCTGGCGTGTTGGGAGTTGTGGTTTCACAATAGCTGGAGAGCCTCAGGTTGAAGTCCACTGCTTTTGAAACTTGCAGTAGGTAACTTAGGTATCATAATTTTGGGTTTATAGGTACACACGAAAAAATATATTCTCTTCCGTTACACATCAGTTTTAGAAAAGAGTGTTCGTCAAGGCTTTAGAAGTACAATTTATGTGTTGTACTTTACTAAAACCCCAATAAATGTGTTGATTAGAATGAAAAGATTAAACAACATCATACATCTCGGGATATGATTCACAAATTGATATACTTCCCTCTCTGATATTTGCTACACTTCTCTATCAGGATGGTCTCAGATACTCACCGCATATAAAAATCCATACGTCCCTCAGGAAAAACACATTAAAATACTACCATAGGCCAGGGAGGCTGGAAGGCAGATGCATTTAAGCAGAACACAACCTGTCATTTCGAAAATCGGTCATAACATAGAGAGACAGTGAATCTTATACTGGAGGGGGAGGGGTAACACTGTGTGTGATATATCGCTTACTCTAGTTAGACAATTAGTAACTTCATAAGAGGTCATAATATGCAGATGAAGAATAGAAAGACTAGAAAATCATCCTTAACTCAGTCTGCCATATTAATTTTAAAGCAACGGAACCCCATTGCAGGTGTCAGGGATTCAATGTGTTGGCTATATGTATCTCATTTGCTTGCTAGACCATGTCATGCCTATTTGAAGGCTATTGATCACTTTCATAATTGTGGTTTTATCCTTGCATTTAATTAACAGTGCAGCTGAGACCAGTGGGAATAGCATGCCATTGACATTTTTACATGATCCTCTCCAGTTTCTGACACACATCAGAATTTAAAGGTCATGGCTTTTTAAATTATTCATCTATTGTTTTGATTATTACGAATATGTCCAAATGGATGGCACCATTGATAATGTCAAGCTCCATAATGTCATATGTTCTGCTGTGATAATGAATTGATTTTTATCTGGGTAGTGATTGTAACTGATGTTTATCATAGCAATTGATCACATTCTTCTATTATTTAAAATGTTTATGTCCCACTGAACTCTTCTCTTTACCTACTTATAAAGACTGTGGATATAACAACACACAAGATGGTACTTCCCCTTTAAGTATCTATTTGACTAAGGCCTCATGCCCACTTCAGTTTTCTTCTTCAGGGTGCTATCCGTTTTTTTAACTGATAGCACCCTGGCACATTCATTTTAAAGGGGCCATGCACACTTCCATTGTTTTAACGAAACCATGCGGCCATTCCATCAAATATAGGACAGGTTCTACTCCTGTCCATTTTGTACTTACTGGTTTCGGCCTTTTCATTGGTTTGGTCCGTGAAACAACGGACTGCACACGGAAGCCATCGGTGTGTGGTCCGTGTTTCACGGATCCGTCATTAGCGGCCGTACAACGGCCGACGGATGTGTGAATGAGGCCTCAGTACAGGATATATAGGGAGCTTGGAGGTTTTTTTTTGCTCCCTCAATGTTAGGCATCTAACACACAGTACAGTACACTATATGGAATTGAATGTCATCCACGCCACTGCCTCTTATTTGACGGAAACAGTGAGCATTTTTGAGCATATTGTGAGATAGGGCTTGCTTATCTTCATTTGCATTCAGCTTGCTGCATCATCTCCCTGGCACTAGACTTTATGCATAGAACATATTTAATAATAATTTTTTTTTAAAAAAATGACAAAACACCTTGACACATTTTCTTTACCTAATGTTCTTGTTAATATGCAATGCAGTATACAAAAATACAATAAAAGACCAATTGAGTTGATGAAAGCAATGAAGTTTATACAGGTATTCATGGGTTAAGCCACATTGCAAATTTAATCTATTTCTAGGTGTTTCATTCCCATCAGAAGCATATTCTGCCAGATCAAATCTAGATCTGCAATGTAAAACAGATATTTTTGTAGACATCTACAAGTACAAATCATCTACTGGTAAATTAGTCAGGTAAAATATGGCATTTACTGATTGACAAATAGGCACATAAAAAAATATTTTATTCTATCTGAATCTGATAATTAATTGGAATTGTAGTTAATTCCCCAACTTAGCAAAATCATTCCTTTATAATCAATTGTAACAATGTTTGTTCGGGTGTGTAGTATATACACTGTAACAAATGTATTTTACTGAAAGGTGTGTAATAAAAATGAATGAAAAATTTAAAGAACAATACATACAATGACTTACCATTCACTTAACAGTGTGTCTCAAGACGCAGTCCTATGGCTAAGGGCACAGCATGTTTGGCTATACAGTTGACAGTATACGCCTGGAATTAAGAAAGCATCCAAATATTTACTATTCTTAGGCTTCTACGTGGAAGATGTGTGCCAAAAGTGTTTGGCAGATTTACATCTGGATATCTTTTTTGTTACTGTACTGAAAATTATGTTAATAAAAGCTAATAGCAGACCAATGCAGTTGTGTAGACATACTTTTGCATCCTTTTTGACACTATACATTTATTTTCACCCCTCTTATATCATCAGGGCTGCATAGAATTGATAATGGTACTTCATGAATTGTAATGTTTAAAGTAATCAGCCTATTCTTTTTAGTAGCAATTGATAAAAGTTAAAGGGGTTGTCCCAAGATTAAATGTTATCCCCTAACCACAGGAGAGGTGATATAACATGCTCCTCCGTTGGGGGGGGTCCGACCACTGGAACCACCACTGATGATAAGTATGGGGTCCCACTCCTTCAAATGAATGAAGTGGCAGGTCGAGCATCCGCCCTGCTGCTCTATTCTTTCTCTATGGCACTACTGGAGATAGCCGAGCGTTGTACTCAGCTATTTAGGGCAGTCCCATAGACAGTGAATGGAGCGGCTTTGCGCATGCGTGACCTGCCGCTCCATTCTTTCTGAGAAACAGGACCACCGTTCTCATGATCAGTGGGTGTGAAAGTGAACAAAATATGTTTATGTCATTCCATTTTGTAAGTGTGGTTATGTGACTCCATCTTGTATGAAGAATCCATTTTATATATTGAAGAATCATCTGTATTTTCTGTAATATGAAATTTATGCTGGGATTGTCTGGACACTCATATGGTTAACATTCTTACCTATGTTTACCATTTCTTATTTTGAGAATTGGGTCTGACATCTCATGCTATCTGGGAACTCAAATATTTGCCATTCTTTGTTATGAGGTTAGACCTGGTGATGTTGTGTTGACATTGCAGCTGTAGGGCTGGTATGAGAAGTATATGTCTTACTCATGATTTCCCATAAAAACCTCATCTTACTTGTGATTGGTTAAACCCAACCAACTCCCCATTGTACGTGATAGGCTGAGCTATAGCCAACTTCCCATTTGTAAGTTGCATTCTATCAATAAAGCAGAGAAGGATTATTTGGGTATACAAAGCATTGTCTCTGTGTCTCTTACTTCGCTCCGATATATTGATATAACTTATGGATTTGGATCTAGGCGAGTGACTGACGGGTGTCCGTTGACACACCCACACAAACCTTCTGTCTAATATATCTTGGCCAGGATTGCATCAACAGTGGGCGACCCTCAACGATCAGCATGTTATCACTTATAGTGTGGTTGGATGATAACATTTAATCTGTGGACAACCCCTTAAGCATTAGGGCATGTTCACATCACTGTTGCCCTTCTGTTGAGGGGTTCCGTCGGAGGTTCCGTCGGGTTAACCAAAAGGAAATCTAAGCTTCCGTTTCCCACACCATTGATATCAATGGTGACGGAAAGGTTTGTCACCATTGTGACAGGGTTCCGTTGTTTTGACGGAATCAATAGCACAGTCGTTGAGGGGTTAACCCGACGGAAACCCTCAATGGAAGGGCAACGTTAATGTAAAAAAAAGCCTTAGTTGTTTTACAATCTCTGCAGTGATATAATTTGGCATAGAAGATAGAGGAACCCTATTTTTTGCCATTGCAAGGGTTACTTGTCAGTGAATAATGATCACCAAATTTATGAGGAATTATCTCCAGTATATATGTGTGTATATTATATAGGAAATTAGAATATGAGCCCCAATGGCTAGAGTGGAAAGTAAGTAAATATATTCTTTATACAGCATTATAGTTTATGTCAGCACTATATAAATAAATGGTATTAAAATGAATAAATACTCCACAATCAAGACAAATACAGTAAGCTACACAGGATATTAAACGGTAAAATACCACTGTATTAGTATATACACTGTAACAAATGTATTTTACTGAAATGTGTGTAATTTAAATGACTGCTAGCTAGCAATTTTATCCTTTGTATAACTCAACAAATATATACTTATTAAGGTGTGTTTCTGCAAGTGCATAGGACAGCACAGTTTAATGCAGAAGAAATGAAATGCAGTTTTGTTACCAAACATTCTTACTTATCTAAATAATGGAGGAAAGGGTCCTTGGTTATAAAGCATTAGACTATCCGAGCATAGTTTCTAGTATAAAGTGTAGCTCCACCTTGGAACTATATGTTTTATCAGTGTCTCAAAAACGCTGATAAACCAAAATTCCTCATTTCTATGGAGTGATCTGACCACTGTGATCAAGGGTCCTTCCTCCTCTAACTACAGACGTTACCATTTGTATTGCAATCTATGGTTAAACATCTATTGGCTAGTAATGGTAGGAAGTAGAATACACTGCACATCAGTTAAAAGGAGAGTAAAACCTAAAATCCTTCATCATAGAAGTCCGATACAGTATGTCTATTACCTAAATAGGGCATTTTTATTAATACAAGTGAATTGGATTATGGTATATCTGTCCCTTGAAGTTTGGGTCCTTTTACACCGGCATATATGGGCCGTGAAGACAGCTTGTTGATCGGCGCTCATTTGCTTCTTTAACAAGGAGCTATTATCGGTGATATATGGGGATGGACTATTGTTACTAAGATTGTTCGTCCCAATGCATTTCCGTCATGCCGGCAGCACATCTCCCTGTTTACACAGGCAGATGTGCTGCCCACAATGATAATATTTAATGCTGCATAAACAATCAGCCGATGAACAAGCGTTCTTATGAAAGCTTGTTTGCCCAATCATTGGCCCGTGTAAAAGGGCCTTATGTTTGAAAAAGTTGTCTATTTGGCTGCATGATAGATAAAATCTGAAAGTATTTGATGTGTTATTTCTAAGAATCAATAGTGTATTTTGCATTGAAAATATACCAGTGACTTGGAAGATAAAATGCCTTGTAGATAACTTGGAAATGATTGATACATGATTTATGAGGTTCCCTCAAATGTTCACAGTTCTATATAGTTATGTACAGCAGCACTGTTTAATTGTATTACCTGTGGTATATAAACTGCTACAGTCGTAAGAGCAACTTCGAAAAGCTCTTCAAGAAACTGCTCAGCGGAGGCTCCTGCATCACTGAACGGCAGCGCAGGTAACCATTCAGGTATCAGTTTTTAATGTGCTCTTCTTGCAAACTGACCAAAAAGCCCCACGTGACGGCATCCAAGGCATTATTACGTTGACGGAGTCATAAAATGCGTTTATGGGGCATTTCTTGCTCAATCAGGCCCAAGGGCACCATCAGTTAAGAAGACCATTCATTTTTCAACAGATGCCCTGCACGGGGTGTGAGGTACTATTCTTTATGGTACCTGCTGATCTGTTTCCTATACAGCATCTAATATATGTTCCTATTTAAGGCTATGTTCACACAGAGTTTTTTTTCAGGCGGAATTTCTGCCTCAAAATTCCGTTTGGAAATTTGAGGCAGATTTTCCTCTCCCTGCACACCGATTTTCGTGGCGTTTTTCGCTGCGTTTTTCGCCCGCCGCCATTGAGCACCGTGGGCATAAAACGCAGCGAAATACACTTTCTCTGCTTCCCATTGAAATCAATGGGAGGCATTTTAGGGCCATTTTTGCCGAGTTTTACGGTGCGGTTTCCACGTCAAAAAACTCGGAACAAAAACTCTGTGTGAACATAGTCTTAAGAATCTATGCTGGCGACAGACTCACTTTAAGCTGATTTTTTGTGTATAAAAAACATAGAGTAATGAAGTTACAGTCACCTGGATCAGAGATGAACATAGATGTTATAGGATATCCAGTGCTCTCTTATTTGAGCATTTCTCTGTTAAAACTGACAGACCTATTTGATAGTGGAATATAAAGTTCAGAATGGAAAGGAAAGTATCCTACGTAAAGGTGTTGTCTCCTCTTGACAACCCTTTTCCATATGCCCTATTGGGGTATATGGACGTCAATAACCCCCTTTGTGAACCACAGCCAAGAGACGCTATTAAGCAGCAGCTCTTGTTCTGAAAGACCCAATCCATGTAATACATGGATGGCTGCATTATAATAATATATTTTTCCTATAGTGGCCATCACAAGGTAATTGTAAAGCCGGCTGCAATTTCCCCCAACAAAATCTGCTATACCGTGGCAGCTCTGAAATTAAAGAGGTTTTCTGCCATGAGACAACCACATTAATAAATACCATTGAATGCGATGTGCTTTGTAGAACAATAGAACAACATGAACACAAGGTAAGGCTGTGTTCACATCACCGTTCCTTTACGCTGAGATGTTCCATTGGAGGTTTCTGTCGGGTTAACCCCTCAGTAGACTGCGCTATTAATTCTGTCAAATCAACAGAACCCTGTAACAATGGTGACAAACGGAAACCTTTAGCAATGTTTCCATCACCATTGATATTAATGGTGAGGGAAACGGAAGCTTAGGTTTCTGTTTGCCTTTCCGTTGAAGGGTTAACCCGACGGAAACCTCAGACGGAACCCGTCAACGGAAGGGCAACAGTGATGTGAACAGGCCCTTACAGAAAATAAAGTGTAGTCTGTTGAGATGTTATATCTCTGACAATGAAGATAGCAAGCAATGCTTACTATAGATTATCAGCTTAGATTATTCCTCATCATCCAAGACATGCGTCTGCTCTTTAACCCCTTACTACTGAAAGGTATTTAAGACCTTAATGACCAAGCAATTTTTTACGTTTTTCCATCGTTGCATTGAAAGACCTATAATTTTTAAATTTTTCTGCCGATTTAACTGTATATCAACTTGTTTTTTTGAAGAACAAGTTGTGTTTTTTAATAGCACCATTTTGGGGTACTTATAATTTATTGATTAACTTTTATATTAACTTTTTTGGTGGGAAAAAAACCTGACATTTCACCACTCTTTTTTTGTGTCTTAAATTTACACCGTTTACCGTGTGGTATAAATAACATAATAACTTTATTCAGTGGGTTGCTACAAATGCGGTGATACCAAATTTATTTAGTTTTTTTTATGTTTTACTAATTTTACACAGTAAAAACACTTTTTTTCTAAATTATTTGTTTTTGTGTCGCCATATTTTAAAAACCATAACTTTTTTATTTTTCGGCTGACATAGCTGTATGAGAACTTTTTTTGCGGGACAAATTGGAGTTTTTATTGGTACCATTTTGGAGCAGATGTGACTTTTTTTTATCACCTTTTATTAAAAAAAAATTTAAGGCAGGATGAACAGAAAACAGCAATTCTGGAATTGTTTGTCATTTTATTTTTTTACAGCATTCATCGTGTGGGTTGAATAATGCAATCGTAAAGTATTTTGTAAGGGGAAAAAGTAAGTTTTAAATTTTTTTTTACTTGGGACTTTTATTTATTTATTACACATTTTATTAAACTTTTTTTTTACTTTTTTTTGTCCCACTATGGAATTACATTATGCGATCTTTGATTCCTTTTATAATACACTGCAATACTTCTATATTGCAGTGTATTATGCCTGTCAGTGTAAAACTGACAGGCACCTGTTAGGCCGTGCCTAACAGGCATTTACTAAAGGCAAACCTTTGTTAGGCCCTAGGCTGCCATAAAAACAATCGGGCACCCAGCGATCACATCGCAGGATGCCGGTGTGTTGAGAGAGGGAGCCCCCTCCCTCTAAAACCACCTAGATGCGGCGGTCGTTATTGACCGCCGCATCTGCGGGCTTAAACTTGAGCGGAGACCACTGCTAGTGGTCTCTGATCAATGCCCTGAAGCCCAAGGCTGTTAGCAACAGGAAAACTTCACCAGAAGAAAACTACCCCTAACGGCTGATGTAAAAAAAACTATATGCCGGTCGTTAAGGGGTCAACTTCCTACCAGGGTCGTAGCTAAAGAGGGTGCAGTGGTAGCAGTTTTACCCGGGCCCTTGTGCCAGCGGGTGCCCAAAGGACCCTCTGCACCATAGATAGACACAAGTATTATAAATGGCTTCACGTAATGCCTCTGCTTTCCACCTTATAAGACACTCTTACGTGAAAAGTCTTATTTCACTATAGACGGTGGCCTGATAAATGGAAGTGGTGGGTTGATACCCTTGACCCTAGCGACAGAAAATATGTATTAGAAAATGTTTTTTGTAATGAATTTTTTCTATCTGTGTCTCCTGTGCTGATTTCACCAAGGGAGGATGGGGAGGGTACAGGTGGATGCTGCTGATTATGCTTATTATTTGATATTAATTAAAAAAAAAAAGGAAGAAAAAATCCCACCTTGGCAAGTCACGAAAGTTTGATACTGGAACATATGGTCTAGAATATTTAGCAATTTCTACCTAAAAAAATATTCCTCTTCTTTTTCTCGTTTCATTTTTGGCATCCTTGTGCCTGTGACGTGCTTTATCAGCAATGTAACTCAGCACCTTTGTAATAGACTTTGCCAATCCCTTTAGCATGTCTCTTCAAAAGACCCCCTGTGTGGCATTTAATTAACTTTATTGATATTTAGAAATTAGGAGGGTAGGGAGATGGAGAAATCATTAACTTACACAGCAGGAGGGATAACAAACCATCCGTAAACACCCTTAACCCATATTCTGCGGCACAGGCAAGAAAACGTCCCTTTGAGTAAAATGTAATATTCAGAAATTCTGGAATGAGACCAGTTAATATACTATTTAGCCCCCACTTTAAAATGATGAGATGAACACATGCGGCTAAATTTGATAAATCCAGACAAGACGTAGCTTCTGCACACAAAGGCAAAGTATAAGAAAATATATTTTCATTACCCCCAAGTATGAATTTGTTAATGGTACTGGTTTACAGATAATAAGGAATATGAGGAGACATCAGTACTTGACAGAGAATAAATTGCATAACCACATAACACTTACAGTGTACTACAAACCCCATCTTCCTATGGCAGCCACTGCTACTCCAACAATGTATATGTAGATGTTGTCGAGAATGTCGAACTTGGTGAAGGGACACTTGGTTAAACATCCCCTCAAAACGACATGGCTAAGTGGAATCATCCCGAGAGGGAATTATAGATGCCGACATTGCAGGTTCTGTAGATTGTCCGGTCAAGGTACCTTAAATTGGGGGGCTTGACCGTGTCAGTTGATAGTGTCATCACATGTAGAACTAAATTTGTGGTATATGTTGTTATGTGCCCCTGTGGTCTCTTTTATATCGGGAAGACTATCCGCCCGATGTTCAAGAGATTTGGGGAGCATGTGCGATCTATTATCACGGGGGACGGTTCTCCACGTCTTATTGAGCATATTCTTAATCCCCATAATGGTGACTCTACATCCATGTCCTTTGCAGGTTTAAGGTCTGTCAAACAAAATCCCTCTGGAGGAAATAAACACAATATGTTGCTTCAGATAGAAGCTCAATTGATTTTACAAACAGAGACTCTTGGTCCTCTAGGTCTAAATGACCGTAATGATTTGAGTTCTTTCTTAACTTAAAATGGTTATATATGGCTGCAGCAATATTTCCTGTCAAACTTTAGCAGAAAAAAGTTTTGTATATGAAATAATTTTTGTTTGTCATCATCAGTCTCTGGATGAACAAGTCATATTCATTCCCTTTCAGTCAATGTGAGATAGATGTAGGACTCTAGGACCCATAAGTCTGAGTAACCACTAGACCTGTTTTATAACTTGTATCCATGCACCATTATGTTGCTGCTCTTACAACATTGTTACGTTCCTGTGCTAACGCAGACAATATGTGGTAATCTTACCGTGTTTTTATCATTATTTACTATTTTGTACGTAACATTAAAATTTTGCTATGTGTATAAAAGGGGGCGTGGTCTGCAATAGCACCAAGGCCTTGACAAGGAGCAGGTACACGCAAAACGGCCATAGGCTTTTGCTTCACATCCATACTGCCTTTGTTTGACTGCCGCAACATTAAATGAAAAGCCTACTGAATGGTAAGTGCCGTGGATCTTTATCTACTTTTTTCTATTATACCTGTGCTTGACTAATCCTACCACTGAGCACCACCTGTTGTGGATCCAGTTGGACCCGTTTAGACATTTGTGGTCATCTGATTATTGGGACTTGTAGTGCTCCAGGAGCCAAAGCAGTGCAAACTTTTTCTCACTTTGAACATTTGCTCATAGTAGAAGATAACGTTAGGCTTTCCTTAAAGGGAAGGTGTCATGATTTATTTATTTTTATTATATTGCTTTTAATATGATATTAACATAAATTTTATTTATTTGTGTTCCCATGTTCTACTTTTTACTGTGTTTTTACTTTTTCTTCTCTATGGGGCTGCCATTTTTTTTTAATTTTTGTATGTGTCGATTAACGACACATACAGAGATGGAATACGGCACATACAACCCCATAGAGAATGCGAACGGGAGCCGTTCCATTCTCTGAAGCATATGCTGTCTGTGTGGGAATGGCGCATGCTCCCACACAGACCAAAACGAAGCTCGTTCGCAGAGCGAAATCCGGCACCATTTTCATGTGGACCGGAAGCCGCTGCCGCACAGTAAGATGATGACTTACAGCCGCGGCTTCCGGCCATATGTTCAAGGAAGCGAAGGCGCAAGGAATAGGAGCGGAGGCGGCGGCGGCAGGAGCAGGTAATTTATGTTCGTGTATGTGATGTGTATTATGTCCGTATATGTTCGTGTTATACTGTCTGCTGAGCCCTGTATCTAATCCTCCTACACTGTGCAGTCACTCAGAAAATGGCTTCACACAGTGTAGGAGGTTTGACGATTCAAACCCTTCCTTCTCCTGGCACTAGCCAGAAGAAGGGAGGGGGGATTGTGTGAGGACACTAGAGGAGAGTGTGTCCACCCCAAATTTGCAGCATAAAACAACGAGGTTGCTTTACCACAGTGACCATATTGAAATTTTGGGAACTGCTCCCTCTAGTGCTCAGCACATGGAAATGTTCTAAATTAGAATCTAATTTATAATAATTCCTGACTTGTGAAAAAATGAAAAAAAAAAAAAAACAATGTGTAATCAATCAAATACTAATTGTTTAACTGAAAAAAAAGAAAAAATTTCTAGCGACACTTTCCCTTTAACACTAGAATGAATTCCCTCACTGTTTGCATAACATGCAATGTACACATGACAGAGACACAACCAGATAATGGAACAACAGATCACAACAAATTTGTGTTTGCACTCTCTTTATACTGATGTGTCTTTTCCTCTAACCCTGATTTGTGTTTATAACCATTTATATCTACTTGGAATGCACAGTGGAAAACAACATTTTCAGTCATTAGTGGAAAAATTCAGGAAAAAGTGAATTTTAAAAAAGATGAAAGAAACAGTCAAATATCCAGTAATCCTTTTACACAGCTTTTTACATATGATTATAAAGTAGCTTTTATTTCTGTTTCACTTTTTTTTATCATCCTTGTTTAACATTTTTGTAAATTTGTGGTAATTTGAGATAAGAGCTTAAAATTAAAGAAAAAATTATCTTACCGTTGCACAAAGATTCAACATTTAATGTGGACCGCGTCAGACTGTGTAGAGAGAGACCTATCTCTATTAGAAAGGGGGATGGTAACGCCCAGTTGGGAATTTATTCATGCATTTCCAGGAGGAATAACAGAAGACTGATGCAAGAGATCTAAGAAAAGCTGCTCCAGAATTATTAGATTACGGGGAAAAGGTTATGTGTACACTGGCATTGTGGCTTCCGTTTATAATGGACCGCATTCATCTATAATGAGGTCCGGTGGGTTCCGACATGTATGCAGCACTATTCTTACCGTCAAATCTGACAGGATATAGGGACAGGGTTGAGAAAACCTCCATATGCACGACCTACAAAGAAACTCATTATAAAATATTGATAAAATATTGATGGTTCTGGTATAATACTCCAGCTCTCCTCCAGCGAGTGCTTTCTACTTGCTGGAGATGCTGTACACAAGAGGGTACACTTTTTCAAATATGTTGGTAATGTTAAATGATAAGACCCCCTTTAGGATGAAATAAGAAATTTGACCAAAAAAAATTAATAGTATAATATTACGCTAGATCCATTGATTTATTTGCTCAATGTACTACCAATAATTATGGGAAAAACAGGACTGCCGACGAGGGATCAAATGGAGCCTCTGATGGCAATGTGAACAGATCTAAACCAGTATATACTAAAACATCAGGAGAGATGACAAATCCTCTTTAACGATGAAAAGAAGAGAGGAAGGGGAAGCAGCACAGGTCTCGGTATATATGGGATGGTGTCACGCTGCCCTATATCGGATAAACCCCAGCCGATCAACTATAATATTTCCACCAGTGTTCGGACAAAAGCACAGATGTGAGCTGTTGTCCGAACGCTGGTGGAAATATTAAGGTCCATTTTAATGAGGAACAAATGCCCCGCAGGAAGTCAACACATGAAGTTATGATCTCCATTATAGCCGTACCCGTCGAAAAAGTGGAAATTTTTAATTCCGTTTGTTTCAGTTTGGCCTCTATTACACTCTGTTTTTTAACGGATCTATCTTTTTCTGTATTTATTTATTTTTCTTTTTTATCATTTTGAATGTAGGAAGTGATGTGAAAACCAAGTAGGAGAAACAGATCCATTAAACAGAATGAATAACGGATACAAACAGGAGACATTCTGTTCCTATCCGTCATCTATTTGACTTTAATGTTAAAACGAATAACGGAAAAAATCTGACTATGTGTAAAGGATCTGCCAGACACAGCTTCTGTGTCGACGCCCGTGGGTAATCAGTCTGCACCTGCTCCTAAGTCTGAGAGAGTGACACGATCTTCTACCAGTCAGGCTGGGAGGCTGAGGAGTGGGAGAGCCTATCACAGCCTGGCCAGATGGAGCTAGCTCCCGCCCTCTGTCTATTTATACCTGCATTTCCTGCTCCTCCTTTGCCTGTGATTCTTTTCTGTTTCCTGGCTCTGCTGCTCCTGCTACGATTATTGACCTTGCTTCATTTTTGACCCTGGCTTTACTGACTACGCTCCTGCTCTGCGATTTGTACCTCGTGCACTCCTGGTTTGACTCGGCTCGTTCACTACTCTTGTTGCTCACTGTGTTTCCGTGGGCAACTGCCCCATTTCCCTTAGCTTCTGTGTACCCTTGTTTGTTTGTCTGTCGTGCACTTATTGAGCGTAGGGACCGTCGCCCAGTTGTACGCTGTCGCCTAGGACGGGCCGTTGCAAGTAGGCAGGGACTGAGTGGCGGGTAGATTAGGGCTCACCTGTCTGTCTCCCTACCCCGTCATTACACTATGCTATTGTTTCAAGCAAAAAGACGGAAACCTGACAGAACGGAACCAAATTGAGACGGAAAAAAAAAACTTTAAATCAATGGGTACTTTGATGAAAATGTTTTTTTGTTTCTATGAGAGAACAGAATAACGGAAAATCCAAACTACATGTGAACAGATCCTAAGCGGTATAATTTTTGCAGCACAGAAAAACTTAGGTCCTGACACTTGGAGAATTATTTAACCTGTGGCAGCTGAAAAGACACAAGAACAGTAGAATTGAAGATGTAGCCAGAGAAGTAACTGGAGATATTACCAGACACCAGAGTTGTGACAGATTGGAATCTGCAAATTAAAACAAAAATCGGGTTGTAGAAGCCAAAGTCAAGCCAAAAGTTGGGGCAAGCGGATGGACAGTACCTAAGCCAAGAGACATCACCTTAGTCAATTGGAATAAGAAAAGACTCAAAGTCTAGAGCCAGGACAGGAGCCCTGTAACTCAGTTAGTATCCCGCTGCTTATTACATCATTGGGCCATGCCATTTGTCATACTGAGGGTATGTTCACACGCAAACTCAAAAACGTCTGAATATACTGAGCTGCTTTCAAGGGAAAACAGCTCCTGATTTTCAGACATTTTTTAAGCCACTCGCGATTTTCGCTGCATTTTTTCCGGCCGTTTTTGGAGATGTTTTCTATAGAGTCTATGAAAAACAGCTCCAAAAATGTCCCAAGAACGGAACAGAAATCAATGGGCAGATGTTTTGGAGGCGTTCTGCTTCTGATTTTTCGGGTGTTTACAGCCCGAAAAACGGACAAAAAGAGGCCGTGTGAACATACCCTCAGACAACGGAACTGTGCATGCCAAATAGCCAAACAAATAGATTAAATAAGTTCTGCCATTCTATTTTATCACTGATGAAGAATAGAAATATCAAGAACACTCCCAATGCAGCAGCATCACCAGACGATGATTATTTTCTGAACAATGGTGGTTTTAGTCACTGGGACACTAAATGAATGTGATGCCTTTATAGTTTCGTGAAGTTAAATTATTAGTTACTAAATGTTGTGAGAGAAGATTAATAGTCATAGTCTAGTTGAATTGGCTTTGTCATTGAATAGCACAATATGCTCCAGACTAAGGAATAAGATTAGGATAGGATTCAGGAAACAAATAGTTAACACATTCAATGAAACCATTTGCTTTAGATTACATGAGAGCATTTATATAAAATGATGGAATCAGCTGACATTATGTAGAAATGGCAGTGACGTCACAAAACATAAGCAAAAAATGTGAAAATATATATTTGGCCCAATGCAGAATGGCTGGAATTAAATGTTCTCATAAGTATAAGCTCGTGAATGTATGACTACTTTACTCTAAAAAATTTTTTTTTTTTTAAAAAAGATAATTATTTAAAGCAGAAACAGCAAATAGCACCATTCAGAACGGGTCATAGCACTGTATCTCTATAATCTGTGATACCTGCAATCCCTCCCTAACTGCTCCTGCTGACACCACACACTATAGCCTGGGCTAATGCTAGAAAATTAGAGCAAATTACACTAATGCATAGGTGTATGTCAGATATGCCTAAGCTTTCACTAAATTACTTTGATATCTAGATCTCCAGATGATGGATTTTTGTTTTTGCATATGTAAGAAGAAAATAAATGAAGGATTTGACAAACCACCATTTATTTTGAATGTGTGTAGTACATGTCTCTGTGTTTCTGCCTTTGTACAGATATAAAAGTCTTCCACTAAAGCTAGTTCTCCAAAAACACACTGGGAGAGAGAGAGAGTGAGAGAGAGACAGAGAGAATCCCCCCCCCCCCTCCCTGGTAGTGCCACATAGCCCCCCTCCCTCTAGGAGTGGAATCCCCAGCAAGAGCATTGCTAACTCTCTGTCCTGGGATTCTGCTCCTGGATAAGTCCCTGACGTCACTGTCCATATATGGGTAGTGATGTTAGGGGCTCCTCCTGAAGCGGAATCCTCGTCCAGATCGTTGCCGACCGTCTGGTCGGGGATTCCACTCCTATATATGCCCCTGACGTGACTGTCCATATATGGACAGTGGCGTCGGGGCTTCTCCTGGAGCGGAATCCCCGGCCAGAGCTTTGCCATTAGCAGCCATTACAGCCCCTAAACAGGTTGTCACCTATGTACCTTTTCTAGACTTCTGGAGGGATTATTCTGTCTGGTTATGCATTGATACTTTGCTTATCTTTATGTATTTCTTGGCATATTTTCCAATCAGAAGTCTGGGGAAAAATGGATGGCAACCCCTATAGGAGGGAAGAAACAGTTATAGCTGAACAGAACTTAATGGAAGAGAACTACTTTAGGTCTTGTGCATATATGGGTGATTTTTTTGGGGTGGAAATGCTCTTTGAATTCAGAAGTTAAAGTAATCAGTACATACCAAGTTGCATTGAAATTGTGGGCCATGGAGTCACATATGACAGCTACGAGATGATGGAAATTTTCAAGATTAATGTCAAGCAGAAAAAAACCTCCCCCACCTATAAGTTAAAGTAATGAGTTATTTTCAGTGACTCAAAATATCCTTTTAACCCAAGTGGAACAGGTCAAGACATGACATTATGTATAATTCTCTTAGGAGAGTGGCTATGTTTCTTTAAAGGACATTTCTGATGGTGTTTGACTCTTCTCTTTACTTCTTATATTACAAAAGCTTTTTCACGGATACATTTTTTTATTTTTTTATTCGCAAAAGTTTAAGCTGAACACACAGAAAACAAATGATTAATTAAAGGTATAATGGTATCATGTGAGGTACGTTTATTGCTCTCTGCTCGCATCTGCCGCCCCTCCCTGCTCCTGTGGGAGAGGCTCGAACACATATTTTTATTGTATTTTTATGAAGATAAATGAAAGTGGAGAGAATTTCTCTATCATTGTCAGGTTTCTGTATCTCACTTTTTTCTGTTCCAGGAAACCATAAGGACTAATTAATCCTTAGTGATTTTATAGCACCAAAGTACCAAATGACTCAGGCCAATTACTGTAGATCTTAAACATAAATACCCCCTTTCAACTGTATCTAAATATACCGAAAGACAGATATATGTGCACACGCAGGCAATTGTGGCTCTGACAGCTTTACAATGCTAAATAACAGCCATTGCAAGTAAGTTTTAATGCAAATCAGTTGTACACTACCACCACAAATGTTTCCGGTGCTTTGATTAAGAGAAGAACAAGTCAGTTATAAAAACCCTCATATATTTGTGTGTGATTTGCATACATATAATTTTACTCCTACACCCCCACAAGCTTTTCTTTGATACTTTTATGTATTTTAATATGTATATCATCATATGTTAGCTATACTTTTATTTTTATAGACTAAGCTTTCATGAGCATTTCAACCTGGCATTATTTAAATATGCAAATCTACCTGTTCTACGGAGCAGCTTGTCATATGGAGGCACGGAGAACTTTTTGTGCATTTTTTATTTTAATCTTTCTGCCAATTTAAATTTTCTTTAAAGTAAAGCTTCAGTCCAGAAATAATTTAGAAAATTGGGAATTGCATTATGAGCAATTCCTCAGTATCAACAATTGTTATACAGCATTCTTAAAAATGTATGGGGCCTTATTGTACCTGTGTATGCCTCCAATTTCATACAGAGGAATGTGTGTGTGCGTGTGTGTGCGTGTGGGGGCTTCCGTCGGAGTCACACAGGCTCTGCACTACAGCGCTCTGTGCCGCCGTATGCGAGAATACCTCTGTAATATATAACATGGCACATTTTTTTCACTGGGATAGGGAAAAAAAATATGCCATGTTTCATCAGGTGCATAGCTAGGGGGATGGGCAGGCGAAGCATGTGCCCCGGGCACAACTAGGTGGTAGGGAAGGGGGGGGGGCCCGCAGAGCAGCTGATCGCTGTTGTTAGGTACCCTGTATGTCGGACACCTGCAGCAGGGATCAGCGATAGAAGAGCCAGGAGTTCATGCGGCGGCGATTTGACTGGGGTCTGTGACGGCCCGGGAGTGGACCAGTACAGTCACCTGACCTGTCACCTGACCCCACGTCAGTGACATGAGGCCTGATGACTCAGGTCAGGTGACTGGACTGGTCCATTCCCGGGCTGTCACCGACCCTAGTCAGACCCTGAGCCGCATGACCTCCTTGGCTCCTCCGGTGAGTCAAGCCAGGCAGAGTGGAGAGTGGTTGCGGTAGGCTACCACTCTCCATTATGTTTACAGTGTGGCGCTATTTACAAGGGAGGGTTGTGGCACTATTTACATGGGGGTGGCGCTATTTACATGGGGGTGGTGTTGTGGTGCTATTTACAAGGGGGGCTGTGTTGCACCATATACAAGGGGGGCTATGTGGAGCTATCTACAAGGGGGGCTTTGTGTGGTGCTATCTACAAGGGGGGCTGTGTGTGGCGCTATCTACAAGGGGGCTGTGTGTGGCGCTACCTACAAGGGTGGGTGTGTGTGGCGCTATCTATAAGGGGGGTATGTGTGGCACTATTTACAAGCGGGGCTGTGTGTGGCACTATCTACAAGGGGGGGCTGTGTGTGGCACTATTTACGAGAGGGGATGTGTGTGGCTCTATCTACAACAGGGGGGCTATGTGGCGTTAACTATTAGGGGGGTCTGTGTGTGTTGCTATTTACAAAGGGGCTGCGTGAAGGCATTATCTACAAGGAACCTGTGTGTGGCGATAGCTACAGGGGGCTGTGTGTGGCCTCTTTAATTTATTTTCTTTTAATTTATTATGTTAACTACCTTATATATCTATCACTTGTAAAATGTAGAAATGGTTTTATGCTCGATTTACATAAAAAAAATGGTGAAAAAAAATTACACCTCATTGATTGGTAGGGAAAGTAAACATGGCAAGGGGGAAGAAGATGTTGGGAAATAAGTTGTGGGGGATGACGCCAATCTGAATCTTTTCCCCGGGTGCAGGAGAACCTAGCTACGCCTCTTGTTACATATTACAGGTGTATTCTCCCATACGGCGGCACAGAGAGCTGTAGTTCAGAGCCGCAGGGACTCTGTGTGCCACTGGGCAGCCTCCCGCATACTGCTATGCCGTGTGTATGAGGCCTCACTAAAATTAGTCAACACTGCAGGGGCCAGCAGGCAGCAACAGAATATGGACAGCTTTTACAACAGCCTGTGTTCTGTGACTGTACTATTTAAAGGGACTGCCACTAATTTTTACATTTTATTGTCATTTGATTTGGAAACTTGGGACCATGCCAGTTATACATAATGAGAAAACCTTCCTTGTATGTATTAGTTCAGTTTCTCATATATTTGTTGCGTTACTAAAACATAGGACATATAGTTTTATATTTGATCCTAGTCAGATTACGACTATACAGTCTATTTAAAAGTGGATATTGGCAGATGTGAGACTACCAAGCCACTTTTATAAGTTATATATACTGTATATACTGTATATACTGTACAAGCTGTTCCCCTTATAAAATGTGTTCAAAGTGCTGCCCATTGTGTTGGATTGTCAATGCAACCCTCTTCTCCCACTCTTCACACACTGATGGCAACACCGCAGAAGAAATGCTAGCACAGGCTTCCAGTATCCGTAGTTTCAGTTGCTGCACATCTCGTATCTTCACAGCATAGACAATTGCCTTCAGATGACCCCAAAGATAAAAGTCTAAGGGGGTCAGATCGGGAGACTTAGGGGGCCATTCAACTGGCCCACGACGACCAATCCACTTTCCGGGAAACTGTTCATCTAGGAATGCTCGGGCAGCACTTTGAACACATTTTATAAGTGGTCAGAAACTTGTAAATAACTCATGAAAGAATAACGTAACGTTAAAACCAAGCACACCATTGTTTTTCTTGTGAAATTCTTGATAAGTTTGATGTGTCACATGACCCTCTTCCCATTGAAAAAACTTAAGTTGGATACAAAATGGCCGACTTCAAAATGGCCGCCATGGTCAACACCCAGCTTGAAAAGTTTCCCCCCTCCCATATACTAATGTGCCACAAACAGGAAGTTAATATCACCAAGCATTCCCATTTTATTTAGGTGTATCCATATAAATGGCCCACCCTGTATAACAAAAACACAGGTGAGTCATAGGAATTTCTCTAGACAAACAGAACACTTTTTAGTGCTTTTGTACAAGGCTGTGAGCTCAACTTATTTCTGCAGAAACGGTAGTAGGAGGTATTTTGGTACAGCCTGGCCAGAACCTTACCCGTCAATGACATCACCACAGACTAAATTGTTCTGCACTTCTTAGTGTTGGGACATGGTTATTCTTGCATAGTGTGGGCTCTGCTTGTCCCTTTGTACATGTCTCCCTGCACCCGGTAGAAAGCAGCAGGCCGTGACAATGTGATGGCACTCACACTAACTGCCAATGACATGAGGGGAGAAGAGGGACCCAGCCGAGAACATGCTGATGTCATCACTGTAGACTAAGAAAAAGACCAGGAGACCAAGGCTGCAACCTCATAAGATATCAAGTTTTATCAAAGCTTCCTGGTCTTAAATGAACAGTAAGCCCAGCGTAATGTAGGCGCAGCCGTAATGAAGGAAGCGCATGACTAGGTGTTTGGGAGTTCTAGGCTATTATGTTCTAGGTATTATGTTTTAGGCTATATTTATAGGGATTGGAGGGTTATGTGAAAGGGGCATGGGGCAAAATGTATCTATATGTGGTGGGTGGAGAATAAAGTATATAAGTCCATGCGGGGAAGAGGCAGCCCTCTTTCCCGCTGGACAACAGGAGAAAGTTTTGTCCTGTTATTATAGTAAAAGATAAATATACAGATAAATATTTTCTACTTACCTGATGGAAGCGGCGATGGAGTCAACGATGGCCAGGATCCGGGATGCAGCGATGCAGCACGGTGTGGGATGGCTGGATGCGCTGATTGCCGGGGCTCTCCCTCCGGTTCCAGCGGCTGGAGAGGAGAGTGAGGGACGCAGCAGCAGGCGTTCCGGGCCTCAGGAAAGGCCTTCTTCTGCGGATGCACCTCGGTCTGGTCGGCGCCGAGGGAGCCCCTCCAGGGACCCTCCTCCTCCTGCTGGTCTGGAGCTACACCCTGGCGACGGTCCGCGGAGGTCTGGGAGGAATCCCATCACGCGGGCCAGATCGGAGGTGACTGGAGGGGGGGGGGCCGCGGCGGCCATCTTCCTCCCTCCTGTCTCAAACAACGACGCCGGAAGTGGAGGCGGGACCGGATGCGCGCGCAAGACCGGATGCGCGCACAAGGCCGGAAGTGCGTGCGGGACCGGATGCGCGCGCATCACAGGAAGTGACGGCTTTCTCCGGCGCCGATGCTCCAGGTGCCGGAGGAGCTCTACACACGGATGTCCGGACTGCAAGACCGACAAGAAGGAAGAGGCGAGCGGCCTCTGGATGGGGAGTGAGATCGCCTCCTGCAGGAGCAGGGAGGCGTGTGACAGCGACAGCGACCGGAAGGACCCGGGCAGCTGCGGTGAGTGACGCCGGGCCCCATCCGGACGAGGGGGGGCAGCGGTCGGCAAGACAAGCGGCGACAAGACGTTTTGTGTTTGACAGCCCTGCAGAAGGACTGGATCGGCAGGGCTGTCAGGCTGAAGTCGCGCCACCAGCGGGTGGCAGGATCGTGGCTGGATATGTCGCGCCACCAGCGGGTGGCAGGATCGTGGACGGGCCGCGTTCCGCTGGGCCTAGAGCTTCCTCAACAAGAAGTGTGCGGAGTTACGGGGAGCATGGGGTGCAGGAGCACCACTCCCCAGGATCGTCACGACCGACGCCTGGATTATCTGGAGTGATGGACGCGTCCGCTGGGAGGTCACCTCAGGGACGTACGGGTGAGTTTACCACGGATGTGGTGCCGGGGATGTGTGGGGGGGATGTGGGGGGGATGTTGTCAATGTCACAGATGCAATTGTTGTTTAGAGGGATGCAGGAGTATTTTATGAGAAATGTGCCAGGCGTAGAGCAGTCGCCAGCGAGGGTATGGGGCGCTGCTAGTGAGGCGTCTGCTAGTGCGGCAGGGAGTGCAGTTGCTAACGAGGCGATTTCTGGTGCGGCTGCGGCAGGGATTGCGGGTGTTAGTGACGTGGCGCCGGTTGTGGGTGCCGTAGTGGCGGTGGAAAAAGCGGTTGACGCGGCGGCGAGTGCGGCTAAGAAAGTGGTGGAGGATGTGCGTTTGGCGGATGCAGCAAAAGGCGAGGTTTATGTGTGCTTTGAGGGCCCGCTGGGGGCACATTTGAAGGTGGAAATTAGGGAAAAGATCTGGAAAGATGAATATGTTGAGATTTTTTCTTTGCTGCCATTAGAAAAGTTTAATTTGGACCGGTGGAAACCGGACGAAAGTAAGAAGGAGGAGGAGGAGCGGCGGCGGTATCGCTTGATTCCTCGGACTTTTTCGAATTGGCTGCAGGCCTTCGCTATATTGGCTAGTGTGGTGGGTGAGAAGGCGCCGGAGAACTGTTCGGCGTTGTTTTGTTATATGGATTCGGTAGGGGAGGCGTATCGTGTATACGGCGGTAACGCTTGGTTGCGGTATGACGAACAGTTTCGTCAACGGAAGTCGGTGCGCCCGTCATTGCGATGGGACCACAAAGATATCAGTTTGTGGATGCGTCTGATGTCTGCGCCAAAACAGGGTCAGCAGCCCTTTCGGGATGCGGCCGGCGGTCAGGGGTCAGCAGCGGGTCGGTCAGGATCCTCAGGAAAGGGGTGTTGCTGGCAGTATAATGAGGGGCATTGCAAGTTCGGCCCAGATTGTAGGTACAAGCACGAGTGCTCCGGTTGCGGAGGCGCCCATGGTTTGTCCAGATGCTTCAAGAAGCATAGGGGCAGGCAGGGAGATGCTGAGCAGAAGAGGGGCGACGCCGGTGAGGGGCTATCCAAATAAGAAAGTGGCGGAGTTGTTGTGGTTAGGTTTTTCAGTAGGTTTTCGGATTCCTTGTACGTCAGCTGGACGTGAAGGGGTAGTCCGTAATTTGTCGTCTGCTTTGGCGCGGCCTGATCTGGTTACGGATAAGCTGCTGAAGGAGGTGGCGTTGGGCCGCATGGCGGGTCCGTTTTCCTGGCCGCCTGTTCAGAATTTGCGTGTTTCCCCGTTAGGTTTGGTTCCAAAAAAGGAGGCGAATAAATTCCGCCTTATTCATCACTTGTCTTATCCGGAAGGCGAGTCGGTGAATGACGGCATTGATCCGGCCCTGTGCGCGGTCAGTTACACTAACTTTGATGCGGCGGTTGTTTGGGTTCGGAAATACGGGAAGGGCTCTCTGTTAGCAAAAACTGACATTGAGGCCGCTTTTCGTTTATTGCCGGTGCAACCGGATAGTTTTTGTTTGCTGGGATGTTATTGGCAGGAGGAATATTTTGTAGATTGTTGCCTCCCGATGGGCTGCTCCATTTCATGCACTTATTTTGAGATGTTTAGCACGTTTTTGGAGTGGGTGGTCCGTCGGGAGGCGCAGGTGCAATCTGCGCTGCATTATCTGGATGATTTCCTGTTTATCGGGCCGCCGGGTACCTATGTGTGTGCAGGATTGCTACACACTATGGAGAGAGTGGCAATGGATTTTGGGGTACCTTTGGCGCCTGAAAAAACTGAGGGACCCACGACGGTCATTAAGTTTTTGGGAATCATGATTGATTCAGATAATATGGAGTGTCGCTTGCCTGATGATAAGTTGCTGGAGATGAGAGGGTTGGTGGCGAGTGCGCTGCGCAGGAAGAAGATACAATTGCGGGACTTGCAATCCTTGTTGGGGCATTTGAATTTTGCTTGTAGGATTATGCCCATGGGACGGGTGTTTTGCAGGCGATTGGCGAGTGCTACCGCAGGGGTGCATTCCCCTCATCATTTCATTAGGTTGTTGGCAGAGTTGAAAGCTGACTTGTTGGTGTGGGGGGAGTTTTTGCAGACCTATAATGGGCGGTCGGTGCTCATGTATCAGCCGGTGTCTAGTGTGGACTTGGAGCTGTATACTGATGCATCAGGTGCTTGTGGATTTGGGGCTTATTTCCAGGGGCAGTGGTGTGCAGGAGTTTGGCCTGATACATGGCATGAATGTGGTTTTGTCCGTAACTTGGCTCTGCTGGAACTGTTCCCGATTGTGGTGGCTGCGGAGTTGTGGGGGGATTGTCTGCGGGACCGGAGAGTGCGTTTCGTATGTGACAATCTGGGTGTCGTTCAGGCTGTTAATGCTCAAACAGCTAATTCTCCGCCAGTCGTGCGACTATTGCGACATTTAGTTTTGAGAGGTCTGATGTTGAATGCGCATTTTGTGGCAGTGCATATTCCTGGGGTGCTGAATTCTGTGGCTGATTCCCTTTCTCGTCAACAGTGGGACAGGTTTCGTCTGCTGGCGCCGGGGGCGGAGTCTCATGGCCTGCCTTGTCCAGAGCATCTGTGGAAGGTGGTGTGACAATGGCGATGTCGCTCGTGGAAAGGTCGGTTAGTGCGGTAACGTGGCAGAGGTACAGTGCGGTATGGCAGGTATGGGAGGCGTTGTTGGAAAATGCGCAGGCAGGTATTGCAGATCGGCAGGCGTGTTTGTTGTATTTTATAGGAAATGCGTACAGTGAGGGGTCGTCTGCAGCAATGGTCGCTCGCAGTTTGTCGGCCTTGGCTTTTTGGTTTAAGAAGAAAGGTGAGGAGGACGTGACTAAGTCCTTTCTGGTGCGGCAGGCAATGAAGGGTTTCAGGAGGGGTTCCGCAGTTAGGGATCTCAGGAAGCCGGTGTCATTTGAGCTGTTGGTAGCGATTTGTGATTTGTTGAGGGAGGTTTGTGTTTCAGCATTTGAAGTGCGGCTATTTACACTGGCCTTTTCTTTGGCTTTCTTTGGGGCGTTCCGTATATCGGAGTTGGTGTCGGCCAGTAAGAGTGTGGCAGGGGGCTTATTGTACGCGGATGTGGATTTGGATGGCTCCTGCCTTTCTTGTTTGCTTCGTAGATCTAAGACAGATCAGGAAGGGAGAGGTTTTGTGGTGCGTTTGTATGAGTTACCAGGGTCGCGGGTGTGCCCGGTCCGCTGTTTTCGGGAGTTTGTTGCGGTGAGGCCTGAGGGCTCGGCATCCTTGTTGGTTCATGCAGACGGGCTGTCTCTGTCAAAATTCCAGTTTTCACAGGTGTTCAAAAAATGTATCCTGTTGTCTGGCAGAGGTGGAGCAGGTTTTAGCTCTCATTCCTTTAGAATTGGCGCAGCTACGGAAGCAGCTCGGTGGGGTTTATCCCCGGCGATGGTTAAGAAGATTGGTAGGTGGGAGTCAGACAGATATAGGTTGTATGTGCGGCCTCATTTGCTTTGAGGCGGTGGTGATAAGATGTGCTGGAGGTGGATATGGAGTAGTTACGTTGTTGTTTTGTGTTGTTTTAGGTGCAGGTCCCTGCTTGATTTGGATCATGGGGCACTCCTACGTACACTGGGGAGGTGTGCGTGCGGATGTTCGTCCGGCCGGACGGCAGTTGGGCATGGATCACGCAGAAGTGCAGGTCAGATGGTTGGGCCTGCGGGGCATGCTGTGGTGTAGGCTGTTACCAGAGGTACAATTTTATGCGGGTTTGGACAGGGCGCCGGATATCTTAGTGGTGCACCTTGGCGGCAATGATTTGGGCATTCGGTCGTCCAGGGATTTAGTGAGGGATGTGAAGATTGACCTTTTGCGGTTGTGGTCGGCGTTCCCAGGAGTGGTTATTGTATGGTCTGATATTGTGGCTCGCAAGGTGTGGCGGCAGGCACGTTCCGTACATAGCTTAAACAAAGCGCGAGCAAAGGTCAACAAGGTAGTTGGCAGATTTGTGGCATGCAATGGCGGTGTTGTGGTGCGGCATAAGGAGTTGGAGGGTAGAGAGGTAGGTTTCCTCAGGGCGGATGGTGTTCATCTAAACGAGGTGGGTCTGGATATGTGGACCCTGGACATTAAGGAGGGCATGGAGAAAGCCCTGCAGTTGTGGAGGGACAATCATGTGTAAGGGGTCACACATGATTGTCGTGGCGGTAGGAGGAGGGGTCTTTGGAGGCACGGAATGGTAAGAAGGAGAAGCAACAATGGAGATTGTTGCAAGAGAACTCGGGGCGTTTAACCCGGGATAGTATTGGAGGGGCTGGGGAGTGGTTACCCAGCTCATATATATTCCTGATGGGCAGGGTCCCCAGGAAGGGAGAGAGAGGTCTTGGACATGGTTGGTGCCCTCGGGTCAGGTGCAGAACGGCTGTAGGGTAAGGGGTCCAGACCTAATAAGGAAACGATGGAGTTTAATGATTGAAGTGCCTTCAAGGATCCTTTATCTGGAGTTGGGAAATAGAGCAGGATGTTATCATGGAGTTATGATGTGTTTATGGTTATGCTCTTTTTCAGAAAAAAGGTGTGTTTAATAAATGGCTGCTGTGGCCTTTACACCAAAATTCATGTGTGGTCTCTTATTGGGGTTTGGGGTGTAAGGTCGTAGATAGCGGAAGCATCAAACATACCTTAAGTCAAGTAAGCCCAGCGTAATGTAGGCGCAGCCGTAATGAAGGAAGCGCATGACTAGGTGTTTGGGAGTTCTAGGCTATTATGTTCTAGGTATTATGTTTTAGGCTATATTTATAGGGATTGGAGGGTTATGTGAAAGGGGCATGGGGCAAAATGTATCTATATGTGGTGGGTGGAGAATAAAGTATATAAGTCCATGCGGGGAAGAGGCAGCCCTCTTTCCCGCTGGACAACAGGAGAAAGTTTTGTCCCGCCCGCCCTCCCAGTATTTTCTCCTGTTTATGGGAATTTGTCGGTTGGGGTTTTGTTTTGTCACAGTAGCAATGGCGGTAGGAGGAGGGGTCTTTGGAGGCACGGAATGGTAAGAAGGAGAAGCAACAATGGAGATTGTTGCAAGAGAACTCGGGGCGTTTAACCCGGGATAGTATTGGAGGGGCTGGGGAGTGGTTACCCAGCTCATATATATTCCTGATGGGCAGGGTCCCCAGGAAGGGAGAGAGAGGTCTTGGACATGGTTGGTGCCCTCGGGTCAGGTGCAGAACGGCTGTAGGGTAAGGGGTCCAGACCTAATAAGGAAACGATGGAGTTTAATGATTGAAGTGCCTTCAAGGATCCTTTATCTGGAGTTGGGAAATAGAGCAGGATGTTATCATGGAGTTATGATGTGTTTATGGTTATGCTCTTTTTCAGAAAAAAGGTGTGTTTAATAAATGGCTGCTGTGGCCTTTACACCAAAATTCATGTGTGGTCTCTTATTGGGGTTTGGGGTGTAAGGTCGTAGATAGCGGAAGCATCAAACATACCTTAAGTCAAGACTTTGACAGGACTTTATACTTTCTACACATGTGGTTTCTGGAGCAATGGGAGATTAACATTTTTGTCTGTAGATAAACCTTTAGATGTTTAACTACTACTATATGGTTTGTAAAAGTACACAGTCCTTATCACTTAGGATGTAATTGATCATATGTTGAGTAATTTAACTGATCCTAGGAGTGGGACCAGCTTTCTTGTTGCCCAAGGCAGGGGTTTCAGCGTGCGCCCACCCTTGGTTTAGGATGAGCGCTACCAGATGGACAATAATTCATGTTCCTCTGCCCTTTTTAATAGTCCCTAGCATTCTAATATATACAACATACATATACAGGCGCATTTGTAATAGGACCCGCCGACTTCTGCAGCTCTTTTCCTGCCTCCATCCTACACCTCTGTTACATTATATATGTACACACACACTATGACTGGATGCTCGCTGTCTTCATTAACCTCTTCTATATACAGGAGAGCTCTGTTTGATCACTCTGGGCATCTGTTACTTAGTAAAAGTATTTTCCTGACAGGCGCTATTGCCTAACTAACGCATTAAAGGGAAGAGCTGATCAGACCCCAGCAGCTTAGATACAGAATCCATCTGGCTGTACATAGAAATAGAACAGCAGAATGTTATTTTTTTTAAATTCATAAATCCTTTCCCAATAGCAGCCTTCCCTGGTCCTGGCCCGACTGATCATCTTATTCTAGTATTTCTGGATACTCTGTTGTACATCCCAGAATAATTCTTATATAAATATATATATATATATATATATATATATATATATATATATATATATATATATATATATATTAAATATATATATAAATAAATAAATATATATATATATATATATATATATATATATATATATATATATATATATATATATATATATATATATATTTAACCGAATGAATAAATACATAACATAAACCCACTTGTATTTGGGTTTCTTATATCTCCTTATTTATTTATTGGGCAAGTAAAAGGTCAGACTTGGGGCAATTCGGGATGGTTTTATCCATTGCAATCAACTGGAACATAAACAAAGGTATTTCTACAGCATTATCATGCAAAAATCAATAGGCGATATACAGAAAATGTTACCCTAGAGGAGATAATGTCTTGTGTTAGCTGAACTCAAGTGCACTTTCTTTTAACTGCAATGTATTCAAATAAATGTATTGGTAACATGCAGTATATACAGTAAAAGTTAGCATGTGTAGTAATATATTTCTATAGTCTAAGAACAGTTAGGAGACCGCCTATTCTAATAGAGATGAAAAAAAATAGTCTAGGCTGTCAAAGTGTAAGATACACTTAAATATATTAGATTTAAGTTGTAGCATTGTTTTAAAAGAGGCTAGATCTCTAGAACTGGTTGTAAGCCAGTATGTAACTATAAATATGCCTAAAAGAACAATAGTAAATGACATAAATTGTAAGAGAACCACTCTAAAATCAAAGTGGAACGTTATATATATACTTTTAAATGCCACTGGCGAAACCGCATTCCTGTAATTGAATAATAATACAACACCTTGCAACATGTTGCTGCACAATTCCTCGCACATGCATGTTCTGATGGCCTTGTTCTTTTCAGATGTCAATGCCCTCATGTATTGGTGACCACTCCACCTATATATGTAATAGGCACAATAGTGGTGGTCTATTCTGTACAGCACAATAAACTTGTATGTTAAATGAGTGGAAGAAGCAAGATGGTGCTGGTCGTTGCATAAGCTCAGAGAAGAGGCTCCAAAGATAATAATAAGTGGGCAGGGGTAGAGTGCCCCCACAAGGTTACCAGAACATCCTCCAATGGGTCCAGGCTCTGATGCGATAATGGGTACCCAAAACAACAGGGATAGAAACATCCAGCAAAAGACAACCCCATTTGGCACTGACTATTGAGCCAATCCCATGCCTCTAGGGTATAGTGAATGGCTATAGTGATATTAAGCTATTAGTTCTTATTGGTGATGTCTCCTGCGCGTGCAATGGTAGCAACAAAGTTTATGATGCAATTAAAAGTGGACGTGAATATGTTCTGTATAGGTGGAGTGTGGACCCTTAAAATAATTTTCTCTGGTTGGCCTAAGATATCCCAGTCTGATGCTAGAAGTGGGGTCACATTAAAACAAGAAAACAAGTAGAGTGGTGGTTTTGTGCTAGAGACAGCAATGCATTCACTAGATTGAGTTAAGCTTTAAGATTACACGTCATGGCACAAGGACTAAAGCAGATAATTGAAAGTAGCAAACGTGTGTGTGTGTGTGTGTATAGTATGTGTATTTGTGTGCGTTTACAGCATGTGTATATATATATATATATATATACACATGTGTGTGTTAGTGTGTACAGTATATTTGTGTGCGTGTACAGCATGTGTATATATATATGTGCGTGTACAGTTTGTGTATTTGTGTGCGTGTACAGCATGTGTGTGTGTATAAATATATATATATATATATATATATATATGTATGTATGTATGTATGTGTGTGTGTGTGTGTACAGAATGCGTATATATGCATGTGTGGGTGCGGCTGACTTTTTTTTCTCCTTTGATTAAACTACTGAAATATATATAGCTATATGTGTGTACATTCAATAGAAAGAAACATATATTTTCCCTTTAAATATACTTTGCAGCAATAACTCATAATAATGGATTTAATTAAATTTAAGAGGAAGAACACAATGTTGCAAGCCCTAAAACAAAGAAAAGCAAAGATGATTCAGAGGAAGTTGTGAATTATAGATTTATTCTTAAACGAGTATAAAAAAATCTGTTTTCCTGCTCTGAACTCTGTTAGGCAAAGTCTGCGGAATAGAGGATGGACTATGACAACTCAGAAATCTGAAATAAACCTTTGGAGCGAAAATAGGGCTCATGACATATGGTTGGCTTAAGGCTCTCCCTTCCTATGCTGAGCTGTCCTGATTGCCATATGGTGTTTGAATAATGGCAGTACAGAACCCAAATAAACAGCAGAGGAAGATTCAGTGTCTCCAGTCAACTACCTGCTGATAACAGAAGTGAAGGTCTACACTGGATCATACAGATCTAATTCATGACAAATACTTAACTGTTCATAAATTATACAATGTGCCACTATTTTAACCTCATGCTGCTTATAAGACGTTGATGCAAAAATAAAAATTCTACTGATGTCTTACATCTCATGTAGTGCAAAGGTTAAAAAGTTCAAGTCCTGTAATATGTTTCTGTCTGGAGAGTCAGAGGGGATGTGTTCATATAGTATATACATATTTTTTTTTTTTTTGCATTACATACTGTATACTGATACTATAGAATTAACAAAAAAAAATTGTGTTACGTTGAAAAAAATCTGCTTTATAGATCTTACACTGACCCCGAGTTACAGCCAGAGTTACATTTTGCCTGTCAGTTACTTCTGCATTCACAAATCTGCATAATTTTATAACTCAAAACTCCAAGCAATCTCTCTGAAGATGCAGTATAGCAGCGCATAGTCATTAGAGTTCAACTTAACTATTCCACTAGCAAATGGCAGAAATCGGAATGTAGCTCTGCCTGAAATACATTCTATAACTCAATCAAATCACTATATACAGTTGCAAGAAAAAGTAAGTAAACCTTTTGTAATTACCTGAATTTTTGCCTTGATTACTAAAAAAATGTGATCTGATCTTTATCGAAGTCACAATTATAGACAAACACAATATTACTAAACTAATAACACACAAACCGTTGTACTGCTCATGTCTTTTATTGAGCGCATTGAGTAAAGATCCACAGTGCACAGAGAAAAAGTGAACCTGTAAGTGTGGGTTTCACAGGTGCTTTGCCCATTAAATAAAGGCACACAAAGCCTGGTTACTCCCAAATCTGTTCTTCTCAAGATTAATTGGTTTGTTTGAGCAATGCCTCGAGACAAACAACTTGCAGAAGACATCAGAAGACGTATTATAGAGATGCATGGAGCTTCAAAATCATTGCTAAAGACCTGGGTGCACATCACTCCATGGTTAGACAAGTAGTCTACAAATGGATTAATGCTACTCTCACTAGGAGTGGGTATTCTAAATCCCTTCAAGAGCACAATGGGCAATTCTGAAAGATGTGAAAAGGAACCTAAGGGTAACCGCAAAAGACCTGCTAAAGAGTGTAAATATGGTAAAATCCTCTATTCATATGTCCACTATTAGAAAAACACTGAATAAAAATGGTGTTCATGGAAGGACATCACAAAGGATACCGCTACTGTCCAAAAAAACCATTGCGGCTCGATTCAAGTTTGCCCAAGACCATCTTGATATTCCACAATGCTTCTGGACAGATGAGACAAAAGTGGGCATTTTTCAGCACAAATGCACAATGCTGTGTTTGGAGGAGAAAGAACACTGCACACCAACACCAAAACCTCATCCGAACTGTGAAGCATAGTGGAGGGAGCATCATGGTTTGGGGCTCCTTTGCTGCTTCAGGGCATGGACAACGTAAAACATTTTACAGGAGAATGTAAGTTCAGAAGTCATGACCTTAGGCTGAAGAGAAGTTGGGTGATGCAACAAGACAATGACCCAGAGCACACAAGTAAACGGACTAAAGAATGGTTGAAAATTAAAAAAAAAAAGGTTTGTGTTTTGGAATGGCCAAGTCGGAGTCCTGAGCTTAACCCTATTGAGATGCTGTGTACTGACCTGAACAGGGTTTTGCACACAATGGATCCCAATACATATTGATGAACTAAAACAAATTTGCAGGGAGGAATGGTCCAAAATTCCTCCTCAACGTGGTGAAAATATTATTTGCAGCTACCGGAAAAGTTTGGTAGAGGTGATTGCTGCTTGTTGGGGTTCTACAGATTATTAAATTCAAGGGTTCACTCCATTTCTAGACAATTTGTATAACCGTAAATTGATGTACACCCAGGTCTTCTGCAATGATTTTGTAGGCTTTTTCAGCTTCATGTGTCTCTATAAGACGTCTTCTGAGGTCTTCGGAAAGTTTTTTGCCTCGAGGCTTGGTTCACACTAACCAATCTTTCTTGAAAATTTGTCAGTAACCAGGGTTTGTGTCCTTTTTTAATGGGCTAAACACCTGTGAAACCCACACTTCCAATCTTATCTCCCTAATTCAAACATATTTGCCAAATAGTTAAAGGAGAAGTCATTAATACAGAGGTTCACTTACTTTTTCTTCATGCACTGCAGATGTTTACACAATGGGCTCAATAAAAGACATCAATGGTACAACTGTTAGTGTATTATTCATTTAGTTAGATTGTGTTTGTCTATAATTAGATAACATTCAAATCCACATTTTATTAGTAATCAAGTTACTAAATCCTGGTCCTTCCAATTTTTTCTTGCAACTGTATATAAAGTAAAGTTTTTGCAAAGTTATTCAACATTTTTTGTAGAAGAATGATTGATAGATGATAGATAGATAGATAGATAGATAGATAGATAGATAGATAGATAGATAGATAGATAGATAGATAGATAGATAGATAGATAGATAGATAGATGAAAAATAGATATAAAAGAAGACAAATTTGGACCCCTTATGCACATGCTGCAGCCACCATCTAAAATGATCTACATGTCTAGTGGGGTTACACTAGTCTCAATTTCTTCAAAGTCTTAGATAGATAGATAGATAGATAGATAGATAGATAGATAGATAGATAGATAGATAGATAGATAGATAGATAGATAGATAGATATGCTCTACATCAGGGGTTTCAAACATGTGGCCCACAGACGGCCCCTGAGACTGTTATTTGCGGCCCACAGTGCACCAATTCTCCCGAGGCATCCTCGTGACAGCAGAGAGCAGGCCGAAGGAGGAGTGTCGCACACACCCCCTGTAGAAAATGCCGCACACACCCCCTATAGAAAATGCCGCACACACCCCCTGTAGAAAATGCCGCACACACCCCTGTAGAAAATGCCGCACACACGACCCTGTAAATAATACCAGCACCCCTACCCCAATGGCAGATGAGATCCAAACTACATAGGTAGATAGGTACCTATGTAGTTTGGATCTCATCTGCAGACTGTTGTCTTATACTTGGTAGCCTGCTGCCATCCATTTAAAACACCATGCAGATTAAAATGTCTAAAATTGCCTAAAAAGTACCTAGAAAAGCAAACACTGGAAACTATAAGGCTGCTATGGAAAGTATTATAGTTGACTCAGGGGACTTGAATGAGGCACAATTATAAAATAGAATTTGAAGAACTAACAGTATATAAGCAAAGAGCAATTATCCCCAATTAGTAAAGTACTTTGAAAAAGTTACAATATATATATTTTACCTGTAGAATCAACTAGAATTATATCTATGATCTTGGCTAATATCCCATAATGTTATTGAGGGCACACATTACCCGCAGAAGCGGAAGAAACCTATTAAGGAAAATAAAATTATTGTAATGTGCTAACGGCTCTTACCATAATTACATAAAATTTTTATTGCTAAAGTGCGGCCATTTAGCATATGGCTGCAATGACAGCAACAATGATTTCATATATAAAGGCAATCTAGCTTACCATTCTAATATGACAAATATGGGGCAACAGGCTGTGGGACATGCGAGCCTACAGCAACTGTATAGCACTGATATAGCGTGTTCTCCGACTTTAAGTCTATTTTTTGTGTATTTTTTACCAAAATGCATCTGTTGAACCAAGAAACCAGCAACATGACTTGAAGCAATTTGTGCCTTATGCCTCGATGATGTCACTTGTCAGACCACCAACTGGGCCCCTCCACTTAGAGCGCATGAACGGCGCACTTTTAATAATATGTAGCTATTCCTTGTCAGGTAAACTGCTCTCTGCATAGGTCAGAAAACACTTAATACCATACATTTAGTGAGTCTCAAGACACCACTTTCTAATGGAGACAGTGTGTGTGGGGAATCTAAATGTAGAGGTTACCCACAGCAGGAATGAAGGGCATATGTAGAAAAAGGGATGCATCACAAGTCATTTTAATAGCTGTTCAGGTGAAGGCTTTATGGAAACAATATGGCACAATTCTTTTTTATTGTTAGATTTTATACGCGTTATCTTGTTATTCTGTCATAGGAATTATTGGCAGAAAAGTGTTCCAACATTCAGAACAAATTAACCTCTCTTTGGGTTGTTTCAGCTCACTTAACCAGCAACCGCGAGGTCACCTGACCGCCCTGAAGGCGCGTCTTATCGTACATTTAATGAACAATGCCGCAGTATAATAACCAATTATACAATAACCTTTAACACTGTTAAATAACAATGACATATTCATTAGGACACCTGAAGATACCGAAATAACTTCATCCATTTGCCACTTGCAGACGCCAATGATGTACATCGGCTACAGTCAGTAAGTTGCAAAATAATTCCGTTCCACGTTTGACACACACACACACACACACACACACACACACACACACACACACACACACACACGCCTTATATCCCATTTCTCATAGTCAACAGAAATGGATGATTATTAATTTTCTCAGATCTTTAAAAGGCAGGGATGTTCTCTGCAAAGTTAAAAAATTATCCTGCTCTTTCCTGAATAATGTCTATTGATGAGACGCCATAAGCTTCTGCCGTTAGCTTCCAAGTAATGACTAAAATAAGCAAGGCAATTCATTCCCATAAATTATATTTAGAGGCTATGTGGTGTTCTTTTGTTACAGGGGTGTCAGCGAGCCTGCCAATTATTTACCCTGTATAAGCTCCTCCTCTTTGCCATTGCTTCTCTTTGGCATCAACTTCATGATAATTTGCTTTGTCCCCAATCCGGACATGAAAAGGTCTCAATTCCTAAAGAGTTATATCCTTCTATTTAGTCATATAGGTAAGCAAAATACAGTAAAAATGAAAGTGTAATTGTATTATATATTTTCCCTTTAGTATTCTTTATACTTTTTTACGTCTCTGTCTTTCTTTTCCCTTGATTCAGATTTACGTCTGGAAATTAAAGGGGTTATAACAATCAGGACAACCTCATTTCCTAATCCAGGTAGCAGCCAGAGTCTGCACATTCTGCCTGTAGCGACACATCCTAGTTGATGTGGCATCCATTGAAATCCATGAATGATGATGTAATACATGGTTACGTTGAGTCTTCCAGTAAAAACAGAACTTTGTATTGTCTCCACCCTGGTTAAAAGAGGGGAGGCTCCCCTCTATGATGTATATATGACAAAATATGACATATGAAAGGGGGTTTTCTTACTTAGAAAGTTTTTAGTATTTTTATTGTATTTAACACACACTGAACGGGCTTGAACGGGGGCCCGGATACGTTATCAACAGTTGAGGCAATCTCAGATTATATATAGGGAGTGTGACTGAGCACCACTGTGCGATCCCAACATAATCAATAATTTTACCTAATACTGTGAAATCGAACACCTAGTGCTGATCAATTTGAGTATATATATGTTTTGTATGTCTGTGTTAAATACAATAAAAATACAAAAAACTTTCTAAGGGTATGTGCACACGATAACTGTATTTACGTCTGAAATTACGGAGCTGTTTTCAGGAGAAAACAGCTCCTGAATTTCAGACGTAATTGCTCGTACTCGCGTTTTGCGAGGCGTCCATTACGGATGTAATTTGGAGCTGTTCTTCATTGAAGTCAATGAAAAACGGCTCAAATTACGTCCCAAGAAGTGTTGCACTTCTTTGACAAGGCTGTTATTTTACGCGCCGTCTTTTGACAGCGACGCGTAAAATTACAGGTCGTCGGCACAGTACATTGGCAAACCCATTGAAATGAATGGGAAGATGTTTGCCAACGTATTGGAGCCGTGTTTTCAGGCGTAATTTGAGGCGTAAAACGCCTCCATTACGCCTAAAAATAGGTCGTGTGAACCCAGCCTTAGTAACCAAACTTTATTTTATGGGCTTAAATAAAAGCTATGTTTTAAAGACCAATCCTTCATTTATATAATTTAATTCTGATCCGGGAAGGCATAATGGAAACCAGCCCGTGGTCACTATCTGGGAATTATAGTAGTGCTAGAAGACACCTGTTGGACTTTGGTTTGTAGGAGCTGCAACTAAGCAATATTTATGTGCCACGGCTAAGAAAAATGTCAAGTGACCGTTGAACTTGGCCGTAACTTTACACCATCGCACCTACAATTGCATAGAATGGAAACAATTTACAATTTACCAAACTGGGTGAAGCTCGGAGGAATACATTGACATGAAAATTGAAAGTGCAGATGATCCCTCTTGGCTTGTTGGGAATTCATAGGGTGAGGACTATTGTACTCGATAGCTTAGCACTATTAGGACCTACTGTACAATAAATGCCTTAATTTAAAGAGATCTGTCTCCATGATGAATTTTCTTAAAAATGTGACTGCAAGTTTAATGACTGTCTAATTATTAACATCTGGGAACCATGCTGCTGCCTCTCCTCATAGTTTACAGCGCTCTAAACTTCCCATAATACATTAAATGATATTGTAGATTTCATGTGAACAATTCTCCTGATGTTTAGCTCATGGGTTTATCTGAAAAACAAAATCAATGTTCTGTTTTTAGTTTATTGACTCCTTAATATATTATTATTGTATGAAAAACCTGCTTTAAAAGACTTAAGGGGTTTATAAGTCAAATATAATAAACATCTTCATGCACTAGCAAATATGCATTTATTCCGTTATAGAACATTTTCTAAAATGTTCTTTTGTGTTGTTAAAAAAGCAACTATTCGGCTTATTATTAGGCTGCTTTTACATATATGTATTTTATTATATGTATATTTACGGTCCGTATTGCAGAGCCAATGTTACTTTTATCTGGATTGCTGTTGTAAAATGCCCATTGAAATCTATGGTGAGGGTTCAACCATCAGATTGCAGCAAATTTGCAAAGAAGTTGTCTAATGTGTTTATGTTCTTGCCTAGAAGACCGCCCCTCAGTATTAATGATTTATATGGATGTCATGCGGATGAAATACTAATAACATACGGCGGCTAAACGATCTGTAAATAAAGCAGTATTCCGAGTCCATAATTCTGCATGTTAACACATATGCCCAAGTTAAACGGGCCTAACTAATCAATAAGATGACCCAAAGACTTATATTTAAAAGAGCATTATCATATCAGACATTGATCTGCAGCTATATTGAGAATGGGTGTCAGACGATCCCCGTCCTGCCTGGTGAGGTGGCTGCCGGCCACCCATTCCAGGCGGGAACTATGTGGAGAGGTGGCCACACATGCATGCGGCTCTCTTCATTATGTTCTATGGGAGTTACAGAAACAGCCCAGAAGCACTTCGCCTCATGCATCTGACCATGTTAAACCTCTGTATAATCTCTGAGTTGTACTGAGCTATAATTTGGCACGCGTGCACTTCTATCGAACCCTGCTGTACCTCCAAACTCTTCAATTTTATACAGAGATTTTTTTTCTGTACACCCCATGGATCCACTGGCAAATCATGAACCGGCAAAACTCGAATCTGCTCATCTCTATGTGATCGGAAGAGAGGCCTCTCAGTGCTTCATATACAAACGAAACGTGTTTATACAATAGCAAGTTTTGAAGCCGCACAGGAGTGTTTATGTGTTTATGTTGTAAATTCTATTCCTTTAGTTTACATTTCTACAACTTGACCTTTGTCAAAACATCTAAAGTGTTTTGCCTAGTAGAGAATATTGAGCATTGTAACCTGAAGAACAAGGAGAACATTACTGTTAAATGAGGGTGTATTTCCTCACAACGCCTGTGCAGCAGGAGTTGGAGCTAGGCTTTTCTTCACTTGGTGTAAAGAGTCAGCTAACTGCTCTAGCCCTGTATCTACATACCCTAGCCAAGGCACAATAACTTATTGGTGCCCTCAGCACTAGGACACATGCCCCACTGTGACTTATTGGTGCCCTCAAGCCCTCAGCACTAGGACACATGCCCCACTGTGACTTATTGGTGCCCTCAAGCACTCAGCACTAGGACACTTGCCACACTATTATTCATTGCCCCCCCCCCCAGTTGTGCCTTTGATTTCACACAGCTTCAAGCCTTTACTTTTTTAACCCTTTTAATAAAACTCTGTGCAAAAAGTATACACTGTGTTATGCCTAGTAGAGATTGGTGGGGGTAAAGTATGAAACAAAGATTCAAAGGACAACTAAGATTCCCTGTGTCATGCATTGCCCCCTCAGGCCCTGCACTAGGTATTATACAATGTATATGTCACACTGATAATGCTAGTGAAAATTGTGTCCCAAAACTTCTATTATTTTAAAAGTTATGAGCATTTTTGTAAATATACAAATGAGGCTATACTAGACAAATGGGTGTCAACAGCAGCGATTCTTCTGAGGTGGAGCCTCCTCACAGCCTCTGACGCTGTCCTATCAGTATGAAGCAGCTTCACACAGTGTGAGAGACTGAGGCTGGAGGGAAGTGGGATCACTTCAAACAGCTATATCTCTGGCAGTGGTTCTGGTGGCATATGAAAGATGAAATTCTAGCAGTTCTAGCTGTCAAACAACCGGAGATATCACCAGTTGAAAACAGTCAGAATGGAAGCTGTATACTATATGATCAGGCTGTGTTGCTGGGCAGGGAAGGGATAGAAGCTGTATGCTGATTGGACAGCGTCATACAGAAAATATTACACCGCCCAGAGTGAAAAGAAAGAGTCACCTCCTATATGGCATATAAGTATAGCCCAATTAGCATATTTAGAAAAATGCTCATAACTTTGCAAATAAATGGTTTTGAAAAAAATACACTATATCTATCAGCATCATAGCGCCTATCAGATTAGTTAGGAGATAGGGAATTAATAAACTAGTGACAGATCATTTAAGATCAACTGCAGCTGTGTCTTACATTTTGGTTTCCCCATTTTGCACCTTTTTTACATTCCAATTTAATATCTTATCAGCAATAAGAATTAAATCATATCTGCAATATATTGTATTACTGTTGCCATTACTTCAATGGCCAGGCAAAGTGTTTTTGAACCCAAGGTTACTCACCATCTGAAACACTAAATATATCAAGTGAAAAAAGTCCCCTTTTTTTGTCTTGGAGTTGTCCTATTATATTAAATTTGTAAAAATTATTTTTTGCTGCCTCTTAGTTAAATAGGTTGTCCAACCCTATCAATTTTTTTATTTAAAAAAAAAAAAAAAAAAAAAGAAACCGCTTACAATGGTGTAAAAGAACAAAACAAATAATGCTCACTTTATCAATCACCCGTTGTACCCATGCAGTTGCTACCCCGATCCCCCACCGGTCTCTGTTCTTCTTGCTCCAGCGATGACATGTCAACATGACATGTGACCGCTGAAGCCAATCACTGGCTGCAGTAGTGACCTCAGTGGTGTCAGCTTGTCATTGTTACAGCAAGTGATTGGCTGCAGCGGTCACATGTCGTGTCGAAAACGTCATCACTGGAGCAGAAACAATAGAGACCAAGGAAGCAGCGGTTGATAAGGTGAGTATTACTCCTTTATTTATTTTACACCATTGTAAAAAGTTTTTAAAAAATGTCATGGAGTTGCACAAATCATCCCAAACCAACATAGTCGTCAATGCTGCGTCACCCAGCTTTCCTGCATTCTGGAATCTGTGAAACATGGGATGAATCAAGGATCCCTTTCTTTATGTGTATTTGACTAAATACATGTAGAAATCATGAGTATGATCCTAGATTTATTACTACTAGAAGGTTGAGATTATGCATGAACAATAATAACATTAGATGCATAAAAACTATTGCCAACACAATCTAAAAATCTTCAACCATCCGGGCCCTGCATTTACCAGAGACGAAGAATAAGCGTTCCTGTCTGAGCTGGTAGGAGATTAGAATTATGTCTACTCAGGGACTAATTAGCTAAATGGGAAGACCACAAACAAAAAGAGGTTAGCGTTACACTATTAATATCGTTCTGAACGTAATGTTATCTCTGGGATGATCTGCCCTATAAATGTGGTGCACTCTAAAATGATTCTGTGCATTTACAGAAACTACACAGACACATTTAACGGGAGTGAATAATCTCACTGCCGCTACTACCAGTCCATAAACATTTTCATTTAATGCTACAGAACAATTTTTTTCTTCATTTCGACTGTATGACAGCACTGAGAGAGAGCTGTATATATTGTGTCAAGGACTAGACTGGATCCCTTCCTTAGCAGTAAATCTGTGGCACATTCACAGTCAGGACATGGTCATGTGCAGGAGCCCTATCTCTTTAGCGCTCCATCATTTGTGCCTTGTGATAACTTTCTGAGCTTTTCTAATAGTCTGATGCCAAACCATAGATAATTCATTAAGATAGCAATATATGGGCACAATGACAAATGCAGCTCTGCTACATCTGGATAGACACAAAATCAAATTTTACGTGTTATAGTTTATTCATTTTTATAATTTTCTGTTTTGATTGCAACTATATGAGCACAAAGACAACTGCAGCTCTGCTACATCTGAATATACAAAAAATACAATTTGACTTGTTATAGTTTATTCCTTTTTTATCATTTTATTTTTTCCTGGCAACTGTGTATAAACATTTTTTCTTAGACCTCTCTACTGAAACTAGAATCTATTGCCCCTTTAATTCAAAAGTCACATAAATTAAAAAAAAAAAAAAAATTGCTTGGAACCTGTGGCTGCATTTTCAGATCATTCTCACTGCTGGGTGATCAGTAGCTGAATAACAGTATTTTAGGGAATTACTATTTATGCAATTCATTTATGTGTAAAATAAACCGAATGTACTCTAACACAAAATACTTTTTGCAGACATATTTTAGATTCATTTTTTGTTTGAAACTTTGTATGGCACAGTCTATACGGTATATACATGATGTAATGACGGGGGTGGGGAGACAGACAAGTGAGCCCTAATCTACCCACCACTCAGTCCCTGCCTACTTGCAACGACCCGCCCTAGGCGACGGGGTACAACTGGGCGACGGTCCCTACGCTCAATAAGTGCACGACAGACAAACAGACAAGGGTACACATAGCTAGGGGGAGAAAGGGGCAGTTGCCCACGGCAACACCGTGAGCAACAAGAGAAGTGAACAAGCCGAGTCAAACCAGGAGAGTACGAGGTGCCAAACGCAGAGCAGAAGAGTAGTAAACAAGCTGAGTCAAACCAGGAGTATACGAGGTACCAAAAGCAGAGCAGGAGATTAGTCAGCAAGCCGGGGTCAATATGAAGCAAGGACAATGGTACAAGAAGCTGCAGCAGGGCCAGGAAACCAAACGAGAAGAATCACAAGCAAAGGAGGAACAGGAAAGGCAGGTATAAATAGACAGAGGGCGGGAGCTAGCTCCGTCTGGCCAAGCTGTGGTAGGTTCTCCCACTCCTAAGCCTGCCACCCTGAGTGGTGGAAGATGGAGTCAGTCTCACAGACATAGAAGCAGGTGCAGACTGATTATCTATGGGCGTTAACCCCGAAGCTGTGCCTGGCAGATCCTTTACACATGATATAAATAGTACATACATTGTGCTAAAGGATATGAAACATCAATGTAAATTCAAATACTGCCGACCTCTGTAAATACTGGCACCAAAACGTGAAACTTAATAACTTGACATGCCTTTGCTAATCATTGTGAGCTGAAATCTGATTGGTTGTACGATCATCAACTCCAATTTTCATTTTAGCAATCAAAGTTTAGGAATCAACGAAATTATCACCATTAACATACACAATGAAAAAATACTGCCACAACTGATAGACTACCCTCCCCGGCCCTCACCTTGTAGCTGAAACAATCATTGGTACACAAGAACAGCCTAGCTTGTTAAAGGGGCTGTCGTAAAGAGGTATTTTTTGGGGGAGTTTCAAACAGTATCTTTCTTGTCCAGAGCCGATTTTAGACAAATTGTGGCCCTGTGCAAGGATAAAATTGGGGCCCCAAATGCTGAATTAGGACCGGTTCACATATGCGGCGGGGTTCCATTGATGGCTTCTGTCAGACCTTTCCGTGAGGGGAACCCATGAACGCAAACCAAACGGAAACCATAGCTTCTGTTTGCATTACCATTGAAATCAATTACCATTGATTTCAATGGTAATGTTTCCGTTGCAAATGGTTTCCGTTTGTCTCCGTTCCGTAACGTTTCTGGTCTTTTATGGCGGACACAGTAGCACAGTCGACTGCAGAACACTGTGATTAATTATTCCAGCCATGGTTCATCTCTGCAGAATTTGACATAAAGACATTTTGGCTTCTCGCTTTTCAAGCACCAACCACACCGATACCCCATCCTCTAAACAAACTCGTAATCTACAGTGCCCCAGATGGTAATAATGATCCCTTAGTGCTCAACACAATAAAAGTGCCCCATCAGTAACTGTGCCCCCTATGTACCCCACAACAGTAATGCCCACTGTAGATAGCACCACAATCCCCCCTTATTTATAGTGCTACACAACCCCCCTTAGTAGATAATGCCACACAGCCCGACTTGTATATAGTGCCACACAGCCCCCTCCCTTTTATATAGTGTCACTCCCTTGTATATATAGTGCCACACAGCAATCCCCCCTGTATATTGCCACATAGCCCCCCTCCCTTGTAGATTGTGCCACACAGCGCCCCCTTGTATATAGTGTTACACAACTTCCCACCTTGTATATAGTGCTACACAGCACCCCCCCTCGCATATAGTGCTACACAGTGCCCCTCTCGCATATAGTGCTATGCAGCTCCTGCTTATATATTGCTACACAGCACCGCACCCTTGTATATAGTGCTACACAGCACCGCACCCTTCTATGTAGTGCTACACAGCACCGCCCCTTGTATATAGTGCTACACAGCGCGCCCCTTGTATATAGTGCTACACAGCGCCCCCTTGTATATAGTGCTACACAGTGTCCCCCCATGTTTATAGTGATACACAGCGCCGCCCCTTGTATATAGTGCTACACAGTGCCCCCCTTGTATATAGTGCTACACAGCACCGCACCCTTCTATGTAGTGCTACACAGCACCGCCCCCTTGTATATAGTGCTACACAGCGTGCCCCTTGTATATAGTGCTACACAGCGCCCCCTTGTATATAGTGCTACACAGTGTCCCCCCATGTTTATAGTGATACACAGCGCCGCCCCTTGTATATAGTGCTACACAGTGCCCCCCTTGTATATAGTGCTACACAGCCACCCCCCCTACCATATATTGCCATACAGCCACCGAAAAAAAAATTGGACGTACCTTCACCCGTTCCGGCGACGGATGGAGAGATGCACTACCTCCGAACAGGACGCATGCGCTTACCAGCGTGATGCAGTTACGCCATCATGCCGGCCTGCGCAGGGAGTCTTCCCAGTGCCTTATAGGCTGCAGGCCATAATATTAATTTGTATCTGTGTCCTGGGTACGTAGATACAAGTGAATGTGGCTGTTGCTAGCACCCGGGGCACCCTCCGGTGCTAGCGACACCGCCGGGCATGAGGGGGCCTGTGCCCCCGGACCCATAAATGTTATGGGCCAGGCAACACGGGCCCCTTAGCAGCCGCGGGCAGGGGGCCCTAAGAAGATGGGGACCCTTGGCAATTGCTCAGTTTGCCCCCCCCCCTAACGCCGGCCCTGTGAGTCTTGCCCATGAACTGTGTCTGGTATTGCAGCTTACCACATTCAAGTGAATGGGGCTGAGCTGCAATACCAGACATAGCCCATAGAGAAGAGTGGTGCTGTTTCTGGGGGAAACAAAAAAATTTTTTTTTTCCAAATTGTATACAGTACATTGTTTTTTTAGGTGACATAGAGTATATATAGAATGAGTATAGAAAACACAGATAAATAGATGTGCTGCAGAAATTGGATCATACCAATCAATACTGTAGATTAAAAGGGTCGAATGGTTTTTGGGATTTCCTTTGTTTTGACAGTCAACTGTGTCACTTTGAGCGTGACAGATGGATTAGCAAGAGTTGGATGACAATCCTATACATTAAACATATTTGCAGACAACTAGATTAATATTAATAATAATACCCACATGTATCATATGGAATCAGATGTATCAGAAAGGAAAAATTTGCTGTTTAATCCACTCAGTTAAGTGTTACCGATAAATTTTGGACTCATCATCACCTGAATGTTATTAGAAATGGATCTGTCTGCAGAAGTAAAGGCCATATATATGTTTGTAATACATCAACAGACTCATAAAAATATAATAGATGAACTAATTGCCAATTCATTGCTGTGATATATAATTTGGGTCACGCTGGGTTTTATGGTAATGATACATTGCAGCTAGCCGTATGTATAATAAGCTGAGAAACCAAAGTAATTTGATCAGATTTATGACACAATGCTACACACGCATGTTAACAATAAGTCATCTGCATGTACAGAAGAATTCATTATTAGAAACCGAAGAAAGTAGATGTCTTTAAAGTAACTGTCTGGCCGGTGTGACAGCCCCTTTGGATTTGATGTCAGGGCTAAATAGCTCCTTTCTGCCCTGACATCCTATCTTCTGTAGGATTGTGAAATTAGTTTAGGACTACCGCTTTTCCCAAGTGGCAATATGAAGTAAGCATTCTTTTCAGATTGTGTTGACACCGGTAAATGGAGCTGGTTGGCACTTACCAGCATTAGCCTACCTATTCCATTCCGAAGTGGTGGCATGGAAGAGGAGCTGCCTGGCATTGTAGCCAGTGTAGGTAAGTTTCCTTTGTTTTTAAGGCGCATCTGGACGTGGTGCCCCCCCCACCGGATTTGTGGTGTGGATTCCGCATCGCAAATCCGAGCAATTTACAGTACAAAATAAATGAATGACATTTTAAAAACCATATTGGGAAAAAAAAATCTGCACTGAAGGCAAAGGATGCTATGGATTTTTACAGCGGATTTCACCCTTAGCAATACATAGGGTGAGACCTGCGGCACATCTGCAGTAAATCCACCACGTCTGGACGCACCCTAACATATGCGGATTTTGCTGATGAGTCATTGAAGATTCGGAAATTGTTTGTGTATGCACCCTAATATTTTCACCAATGAATATTATACTGAATGAATGCTCAGAATAAACAACCGGATTCCTTGATGAATAAAATGAGTTATAACTTTTATTGCACACTAATTATTGATTCAATTCTGTAATGTCAATTTCCAGAAAATAATAACTTTAAATGTGTTCTGATTATAAGAACTTTCTTACAGATTACTGTATAGAAAAGAAGGATTTCACCAGCCCTAACCTTGATTTATACCACCAATGCAAATAGCAGAATAAGCACCAATATCAAATTTAATAATTATAGGGCAACTCTCATTGTTTTTGATTTGCATAATCACGAGATGCAAATTGAATCTGTCCTCAAAACAACAACAACTACTTACAATAAAAGGAAATGCTAATAGCGATAAATGAATACAATATTAATTCTTTATTGAAGTATTACAAAAGGTTAATAAAAGATTCTAATGAATCACACAACAGGATTAGGCGACATCACCAGGGTAAAATGAAGATCTTACTCAGATAAAGAATTAAAAGAATCCATATACCCATCGAATAGTTGTATCAATAATATAGTGCATACAATGTAATAGAAATATGGCGTATCAACATCACTGACAGAGGTTACATACCTATAATGTAAAGTCACCTGGAAAATAAAGGTAAGTGATCGTTAAAGAGACAATGCCCCTTTTCTAACAAAGACTTCTACTGAACTGCATATACTACCTAGTGGTCTGGGACCATTCTCTGTAACAGTCTTATTGTGCTGAGTGTTGTGTATATTGCACATTCAAACCAGTGGGTGTTTGGGCTATTCCGCTAAATGTAGCGGTGTAGCAACCAAAAGGACCCATAGAGTTGCAGGTCACATTTATACTAAGTGACTGGTGCAATCCTGCAGATTTTGCAAAGGTGGGGTAGACCGTGGTAGGAAGGAGCCTCCCTGGGACCCATAGCGGCACTGTAAGGTGTTAGCCAACAGTCACTTAGGGCGCAACCCAACCTTAGTGGACTCATTGGCATATCTCACGGTCCCCCACCCCAGCAAGGATCACCTAGTATAGCAAATGTTGTCTAGCAAATAAAAGGTCTTGTTCACCTACAACTGCCTCATCTACTGTGATCATCTCTTCAACTGTGATAATTTCATCAACCTTGATCATCTAATCTACTGTGTTCATCTTATCAACCATGATCATTTAATCTACATGCTGGTAAAATATATTCAACAGCGATATGGTCATTCTGTGTTTACAGCCAGCCATGATTCTTCTTTTCTTTCCATCTAAAGGGTTTGCACTTACAAGCTGTCAGTGTTTTTAGCCAAATATATTTACTTTCACATTATACTCCCCTCTGCTGGCTGAGTGCAACTGTGCACAGAGCCTGCTCGCTTTCTGAGAGGTAATCTCATCAATAACCACATTTTGCCAACTATATTCTTCTCACTGTAAAGAAGTCACCGTGGCATAAAGCTTTAACTTCAGTCTCCTGAGTGATTAGAAGGTTTTGCCTATGGAAGCTGAACTGCACTTGTAACCAGCGAAGCAGTATATGTGTATATATATATATATATATATATATATATATATATATATAATATATATATATAATATATAAATAAAAAGACCTATATAACGCGACTGATCATCTCTATCCATACTAGTTCACTTTGTCACCAATCTCATTAGGAAGCCAGGGTCTATCCATCAAGGCATGCAGCAATGGGCAATATAAATGAGAAAGACAGGGAATTTAAGATCATTCCTTATTTCCCTTTCCACAACATTACCACTTCTAGTTAAAATGTTCTATAGAGTCCTCCATTCATCAACACCTCAGCCGCACTTTAACATGATGTGAGCAAATATCCCTACACATGTGAATGTCAACAAGAAAATACTCAATATAACTCTGATGTGTTGTCTGGTGTTCCTACCAGTTTAGATTTAGACTTGTAAAAAAAAGTGTGATATAATGCATTGCACATCCATAAGTGTGAAATAACCACGTAAAATACAAATTTATAACTCCGATATTGTACATTAGACTATGATTAAAAATCTATGACTTAGGCAAGCAGTAGGCCACCTTGCTCCATGGTAGTTAAAGGGGTTGTCCACTACTGAACAACTGTTGACCTATCCACCGGATAGGTTATTAGTATATCATCAGTGCGGGTCTGACACCCGGACCCCGCACCATTAAGCTGCTTTGGCTGCCTCCGGGCACCGGATGTTCTGGTCCATTATGCCATGTACGGAGCCGGAAGCAGTTGGCGCCGTACATAGCATAGTGGTCATGCTGCCGAACTGCAGTTCTGCTCCTATTCACTTGAATAGGAGCAGAGCTGCAGGGGTTGGATACATTCCTTGAAGACAGTCACAAGTTTTCAGGGCAATTGTGGCACTTGCGATTCGCTGTGAATATATTCTGACCGAATCAAATCGGACGGCCGATTCGATCAAATAGGACCCGAAACTCGTTTCAAAAATTCTCTAATCTCTAATTTTGTTATTTTATACTAACTACTAATATTTTTAACCTATTTTTTATTTTGCTATGCAGATGTGTGTGGGACTGTAGTTCAAGCAGCGTGACAGCTCTGCTCTGAAATTAGAGGTCCAGCGATGCCACAGTCCAGAGTTGGGAGATCTCTGCACACAAACATCACCTTATTAAATTATTTTTACCAACAAGCACATGCTAACCCAAGATATACAAGCATGACCACTGGTTAAAAGCAATCTACAACCTGCCCTCAGTGAACTGGCATGAAGCAGACAATGACATTATTTGATTACATCTCCTGAATTAGCCTCAGAATTAGAGATGAGCGAACCGGGACAACCGAACCCGGTTTCGGTCCGAACTTCAGGAAAAGTTCGGTTCGCAGCGAATCCGAACTTTACCGGGTTCGGCCGAACCCGTTTTGACCGAACCCGGCTACATTTTGGCGCCTGCCACATGTTACATCTAAAATGGAGGATTACAGAAGATCACCTGACATCAGGCTACCCCATAATGCCTTGCAAACGGCTCTCCCAGCCTATCGGGAGGCAGCATAGGGGCGGGCTCAAGCCTGCAATAAAAGTCTATGCACGGAGCTCAGCGGCCATTTTACAGACAGGAGCTGTAGGAATAGCATCTCTGTGCAGTAAGGGAAAGCTTTAGGAATCTAAAAGGCAGGAATTCAGAAATCGAAGGGGCTCATCCACTACTCACTACTCAGCCAGTGTGTGAATACGCTTTTATAAGGGGCTCATCCCCGTTGCATCCAACTTGCAATACAGGCAGCCTAGTAGTACTATAAGGCCCAGCATTCCCTGAGTGCACTGCAGCGAGGCTGATTGAAATTCTCATTCATTGCCATTTGCCAAGCCAGTGTCCGTGTGTGAATACGCTTTTAAAAGGGGCTCATCCCTGGAATAACAATCCAACTTGCCATACAGGCAGCCTAGAAGTACTACAACGCCCAGCATTCCCTGAGTGCACTGCAGCGAGGCTGATTGAAATTCTCATTCATTGCCATTTGCCAAGCCAGTGTCCGTGTGTGAATACGCTTTTAGAAGGGGCTCATCCCCATTGCATCCAACTTGCAATACAGGCAGCCTTTGTAGTAGTGGTAGTAGTAGTACTACAAGGCCCAGCATTCCCTGAGTGCACTGCAGCGAGGCTGATTGAAATTCTCATTCATTGCCATTTGCCAAGCCAGTGTCCGTGTGTGAATACGCTTTTAAAAGGGGCTCATCCCTGGCCGTTATTAACAGGATAACAATCCAACTTGCCATACAGGCAGCCTAGAAGTACTACAACGCCCAGCATTCCCTGAGTGCACTGCAGCGAGGCTGATTGAAATTCTCATTCATTGCCATTTGCCAAGCCAGTGTCCGTGTGTGAATACGCTTTTAAAAGGGGCTCATCCCTGGAATAACAATCCAACTTGCCATACAGGCAGCCTAGAAGTACTACAACGCCCAGCATTCCCTGAGTGCACTGCAGCGAGGCTGATTGAAATTCTCATTCATTGCCATTTGCCAAGCCAGTGTCCGTGTGTGAATACGCTTTTAAAAGGGGCTCATCCCTGGAATAACAATCCAACTTGCCATACAGGCAGCCTAGTAGTACTACAAGGCCCAGCATTCCCTGAGTGCACTGCAGCGAGGCTGATTGAAATTCTCATTCATTGCCATTTGCCAAGCCAGTGTCCGTGTGTGAATACGCTTTTAGAAGGGGCTCATCCCCATTGCATCCAACTTGCAATACAGGCAGCCTTTGTAGTAGTGGTAGTAGTAGTACTACAAGGCCCAGCATTCCCTGAGTGCACTGCAGCGAGGCTGATTGAAATTCTCATTCATTGCCATTTGCCAAGCCAGTGTCCGTGTGTGAATACGCTTTTAAAAGGGGCTCATCCCTGGAATAACAATCCAACTTGCCATACAGGCAGCCTAGTAGTACTACAAGGCCCAGCATTCCCTGAGTGCACTGCAGCGAGGCTGATTGAAATTCTCATTCATTGCCATTTGCCAAGCCAGTGTCCGTGTGTGAATACGCTTTTAGAAGGGGCTCATCCCCATTGCATCCAACTTGCAATACAGGCAGCCTTTGTAGTAGTGGTAGTAGTAGTACTACAAGGCCCAGCATTCCCTGAGTGCACTGCAGCGAGGCTGATTGAAATTCTCATTCATTGCCATTTGCCAAGCCAGTGTCCGTGTGTGAATACGCTTTTAAAAGGGGCTCATCCCTGGAATAACAATCCAACTTGCCATACAGGCAGCCTAGTAGTACTACAAGGCCCAGCATTCCCTGAGTGCACTGCAGCGAGGCTGATTGAAATTCTCATTCATTGCCATTTGCCAAGCCAGTGTCCGTGTGTGAATACGCTTTTAGAAGGGGCTCATCCCCATTGCATCCAACTTGCAATACAGGCAGCCTTTGTAGTAGTGGTAGTAGTAGTACTACAAGGCCCAGCATTCCCTGAGTGCACTGCAGCGAGGCTGATTGAAATTCTCATTCATTGCCATTTGCCAAGCCAGTGTCCGTGTGTGAATACGCTTTTAAAAGGGGCTCATCCCTGGCCGTTATTAACAGGATAACAATCCAACTTGCCATACAGGCAGCCTAGAAGTACTACAACGCCCAGCATTCCCTGAGTGCACTGCAGCGAGGCTGATTGAAATTCTCATTCATTGCCATTTGCCAAGCCAGTGTCCGTGTGTGAATACGCTTTTAAAAGGGGCTCATCCCTGGAATAACAATCCAACTTGCCATACAGGCAGCCTAGTAGTACTACAAGGCCCAGCATTCCCTGAGTGCACTGCAGCGAGGCTGATTGAAATTCTCATTCATTGCCATTTGCCAAGCCAGTGTCCGTGTGTGAATACGCTTTTAAAAGGGGCTCATCCCTGGAATAACAATCCAACTTGCCATACAGGCAGCCTAGTAGTACTACAAGGCCCAGCATTCCCTGAGTGCACTGCAGCGAGGCTGATTGAAATTCTCATTCATTGCCATTTGCCAAGCCAGTGTCCGTGTGTGAATACGCTTTTAAAAGGGGCTCTGAAATGTCTGGGAAAAAAAAGGTTGTGAAAGGACGGGGTAGAGGAAGAAACACCCATGCCGTCTCCTCTTCCAGTCCAAATGTTGGATCTGTTGGTGCCAGACCCAGTAGCAGCATTTGTGGCACAAGACATGTGCCCAGTTCCACTAGTAGCAGCTGCCATGTGCCTGCTAGTAGTAGTATCAGCAAGCCAGACTTGTCCATCTCCTCCGGTGGGCGGGTTACTTTAGACAATACGGCCATTGTGGACTGGTTGGCTGGCTCGCGGTCATCTCAGCAGGAAGACTCTGACGATCTGGCTTCAAGCCAGGTTTCGTTGGATTCCAGATCCTCTACAGTTCCTTGGCACGGTGACAGTAGTAATATAGGTATTTCTAGCGTTTCCATTCCATCATCTATGTCTTCGCTCCCCCTTCCTAGCGGGAAGCCATCTTTCCTGAGAGTCCTAAGAGACATCTCCTCGGGTGCGAAGGAAGATACTGAACAACATAGTGATGATGATGATTTGTTTTCCGCGAGTCAGCCAACGGAGTGTGTTGCGGCGGTGGTGGAGGTGGAAGCGGTGACCGAGACGCATAGCTGCGGTAGTGGGGGTGTTGGTGGTGGTAGCCGTGGTGGCAGACGCAGTAATGAGGGGGGGCATGGAGCCCGCCATGATGTCACATCACATTCACAACACAGTGACAGAAGTGGCGGGGATGATGAGGAAGGCTATGATGATGATGTTGTTTTAGACAGGACGTGGGAACCAGGTGACGAGGTGATGACGGCGTCAGAGGAGGAGGGTAGTAGTGGCGGCACTGGATGTGATAAACAGCCAAGCCGAGGTAGGGGCAGAAGTCAATCTGCAAAACGTTGCAGCGGTAGGGTCAGCTCAGGAGCCGGTGACGGCGACACAGATGCTGGTGTAGGTTCCCGAAAAAAGCCTGCCAGACAAGGGGCAAGCTCGGGTGGTTGTGGTGGTGGTGGTGGTGGTGGACGTGGTACTACCTCTTTACGGTACTCTGCCGTGTGGCAATTTTTCTGTACCTTCCCAGAGGAGGAAAACATGGCACAGTGCCGTATCTGCAAGCAGAAAGTAAGGCGTGGGCAGGGCAGCAATGTAGGAACTACTGCTCTACGTAAACACATGGAACGGCATCACAAGGCCATGTGGGACAATCAACATGCCCCACCATCATGTACATCTAATGAAGACCCCTCTTCCGCTGCTGCTGCTGCTCCGAGTCCCTGTCATCTAAGTAGTAGCCAGGCCTTATCCACCATGTCGTTGTCATCATCATCATCACTGTCATCTAGTGCTCCTCCTATGTCCCGTCAGTTATCCATTACGGAATCGTTGTCCAATAAGCAACAATATATACCCAGTCATCCACTTGTCGTGCGGCTTAATTCACACCTGGCAAAGTTGTTGGTGGTGCAGTCGCTGCCATACCACCTGGTCGACTCCGCCGGCTTCAAGCAATTGATGGCGTGCGCTCAGCCTAGGTGGCGAATACCTAGCCGACATTACTTCTCCAAAACAGCTGTCCCTGCCTTGCACAAGCATGTGGAGGAAAAGGTGTCCAAGTCCTTGCAATTATCCGTGTGCAGCAGGGTACATGCCACCGTCGACACGTGGAGCAGCAACTATGGGCAGGGACAGTACATGTCTTTCACGGCCCACTGGGTCAATATTTTGCAGTCCGATGCACCACCGCAGCAATGCCAGGCATTACCACCTCCACGCTTGTATGTTTCTAGTTCAACTCCGGACACCAGGCGCCTACCATCCTTCTCCTCCTACTCCTCCTCCTCCTCCTTGCCTTCCTCCTTGGAGGTCTTCCCGTCCCCGACAGGACACAGCGTATCTTCCACTCCTCCTCCCTCCTCTTTTCATAGGTGCAAGGTGAAGCGCCACAACGCTGTCTTACACCTGCTGAGCCTGGGCGAGAAAAGCCACACAGGGCAGGAGCTGCTGCTGTGCATCAAGGAGGAAATCGCACGCTGGCTGTCTCCTCTGAAACTCACACTGGGCAATGTTGTCTCTGATAACGGCAAGAACGTTGTGGCTGCACTGCGTCTAGGTCACCTGACACACGCTCCTTGCATGGCACATGTGATCAATCTGGTCATAACACGCTTCTTAAAGTCATATGTTGGTTTGAAGGGTGTGCTGGCCATGTCCAGGAGGGTTTGCGTTCGCTTTAGACGTTCGTATGCATTTAAGCACGCCCTCCTGGACTTGCAGCGTCAAAACAATCTCCCAGAACACAGCCTGATTTGCGACGTTCCAACACGATGGAATTCCACCCTGCACATGTTGGACCGTCTGTACGAACAGCGGAAAGCCGTGAATGATTTCCTGATGCAGCAGACGGGCAGCGTTTGGAGCCAGTGTAATTTCGAGCTCAGGCACTGGCAGCTGGTTAGAGACGCATGTCGCGTTTTGAGGCCCTTTGAAGAGGCCACACGATTTGTGAGCCGTGACGCTAGCGGAATGAACGATGTTATGCCGCTGATATTCATTATGGAGCAAACGCTCACAGCGATGATTCAGCAAAGGATGGAGGAAGGATCACATCTGGCTATGGATGTTGAGGAGGAGGAGGAGGATGAGGAAACAGGACCTGAAGAGGAGCTGGATTTGGAGATGGAATCACAGGAAGGGATAGGGGACGAGGCAGCCGCACAACATGACAGTGATGGTGGTGATGACGAGTCTGACGACGACCTTGATGATGGACAACCATGGCAGTATGGGGCGGAGATGGAACCAACCGGGCCCTCTGAAACGCTGGCCAGGATGGCGAGCTGTATGCTTCGTTACTTGCGCGCTGACTGTCGTATTGTTAGCATGAAGCAAAGAGATGACTACTGGATAGCCACACTTTTAGACCCTCGGTATAAAGCCAGAATGGGGGAGTTTTTTGCGCCTTCCGAGAGGGAGGCAAAATTGGCTTATTATAGAGAGAAGCTATGCAGCCAGCTTGTCATGGCTTTCAAACGGCAGACACCCGCTGCAAGCATGTCTGACCGGGGGGCCACTCTCCGCTCCCCACTGTCTCATCGTTCCACCGCCTCTGGCAGAGCTACCTCTGCAATAGGCGGCAGCCGTGGCAGCAGCGGCAGCAGCAGCAGCAGCAGCAGCCAATTCAGTTTGGAAAATATGATGACAACATTTTTACATCCAATACCCCGACCTGACACACATCGTAGCACTAGTCACCAAAGGGATGTTCACCATCTCCAGGTGCAGCACCTAAACAACCAGGTTCACTCGTACTTGGACTGTGCCCTTTCTCCGTCAGAAATGCTGATCCCAGACCCCATGGACTTCTGGGTCAGCAGATTGGATCATTGGCAAGAACTGGCCCAGTTTGCCATGGGTGTACTGTCTTGTCCACCCTCCAGTGTAGCGTCAGAGAGGGTATTCAGCGCAGCAGGGGGCTTCGTCACCCCTAAGCGAACAAGATTGTCCGCCAACAGCTTGGAAAATCTCACGTTTCTGAAAATGAATCAAGCGTGGATCGGTGAGGATTTTAAAACCCCTGTGCCTGATGCCACTGATTAGATCTTACATTGCTGCTGCTGCTGCCGCCTGCTACTGCCGCCTGCTACTATGGGATTCTGTCCTGTCCACTCTTTTTTTAATGTGCCGCTGTTGGTGCTGCAGCTGCTACTACTTCTACCACCAATCCACCCCAGTGCCGTCTGCTACAAGCAGGCCTGCCCCACCAGAGGGCTTTGTCCTGTGACTCTCCAGTCTCTTTTTTTAATGTGCTGCTACTACTGCTACTACTGCTTGCACCCTTGCTGTCTGTGTTGGCTAGTACCTCTACTACCACCAATACACCTACACTGCCATCTGCTACAAGCAGGCCTGAGGCCTGCCCCACTACAGGGCTTTGTCCTCCTGTGACTGTCCAGTCTCTTTTTTTAATGTGCTGCTACTACTGCTACTACTGCTTGCACCCTTGCTGTCTGTGTTGGCTACCTCGACTACTACCACCAATACACCTCCACTGCCGCCCGTCTGCTACAAGCAGGCCTGAGGCCTGCCCCACCACAGGGCTTTGTCCTCCTGTGACTGTCCAGTCTCTCTTTTTTTTAATGTGCTGCTACTACTGCTACTACTGCTTGCACCCTTGCTGTCTGTGTTGGCTACCTCTAATACCACCAATACACCTACACTGCCGCCCGTCTGCTACAAGCAGGCCTACCCCACCACAGGGCTATGTCCTGTGACTGTCGTCCAGTCTCTTTTTTTAATGTGCTGCTGCTACTACCAGTCCTACCACCCTTGCTGTCTGTGTTGGCTAGTCTACCTCTACTACCACCAATACACCTCCACTGCCGTCTGCTACAAGCAGGCCTGAGGCCTGCCCCACCACAGGGCTTTGCCCTCCTCTGACTGTCCAGTCTCTTTTTTTAATGTGCTGCTACTACTGCTACTACTGCTTGCACCCTTGCTGTCTGTGTTGGCTACCTCGACTACTACCACCAATACACCTCCACTGCCGCCCGTCTGCTACAAGCAGGCCTGAGGCCTGCCCCACCACAGGGCTTTGTCCTCCTCTGACTGTCCAGTCTCTTTTTTTAATGTGCTGCTACTACTGCTACTACTGCTTGCACCCTTGCTGTCTGTGTTGGCTACCTCGACTACTACCACCAATAAACCTCCACTGCCGCCCGTCTGCTACAAGCAGGCCTGCCCCACCACAGGGCTTTGTCCTGTGACTGTCGTCCAGTGTCTTTTAATGTGCTGCTACTACTCACCCTTGCCAATAAAAAGGGTCAATTTTTGGAGGGCTTGTGAAAAGCCATTGCTTGTTGCTTTTACATCCATGTATGGAAGAACCCCGGCAGGCATCTGCCAATAAAAAGGGTCAATTTTTGGAGGGCTTGTGAAAAGCCATTGCTTGTTGCTTTAATGCTTTTACATCCATGTATGGAAGAACCCCGGCAGGCATCTGCCAATAAAAAGGGTCAATTTTTGGAGGGCTTGTGAAAAGCCATTGCTTGTTGCTTTAATGCTTTTACATCAATGTATGGAAGAACCCCGGCAGGCATCTGCCAATAAAAAGGGTCAATTTTTGGAGGGCTTGTGAAAAGCCATTGCTTGTTGCTTTAATGCTTTTACATCCATGTATGGAAGAACCCCGGCAGGCATCTGCCAATAAAAAGGGTCAATTTTTGGAGGGCTTGTGAAAAGCCATTGCTTGTTGCTTTAATGCTTTTACATCCATGTATGGAAGAACCCCGGCAGGCATCTGCCAATAAAAAGGGTCAATTTTTGGAGGGCTTGTGAAAAGCCATTGCTTGTTGCTTTAATGCTATTACATCCATGTATGGAAGAACCCCGGCAGGCATCTGCCAATAAAAAGGGTCAATTTTTGGAGGGCTTGTGAAAAGCCATTGCTTGTTGCTTTAATGCTTTTACATCCATGTATGGAAGAACCCCGGCAGGCATCTGCCAATAAAAAGGGTCAATTTTTGGAGGGCTTGTCAAAAGCCATTGCTTGTTGCTTTTACATCAATGTATGGAAGAACCCCGGCAGGCATCTGCCAATAAAAAGGGTCAATTTTTGGAGGGCTTGTGAAAAGCCATTGCTTGTTGCTTTTACATCCATGTATGGAAGAACCTCGGCAGGCATCTGCCAATAAAAAGGGTCAATTTTTGGAGGGCTTGTGAAAAGCCATTGCTTGTTGCTTTTACATCCATGTATGGATGAACCCCGGCAGGCATCTGCCAATAAAAAGGGTCAATTTTTGGAGGGCTTGTCAAAAGCCATTGCTTCTTCTTTTACCACCTTATATGTATGAACCCTGGCAGGCATCAGCCGCCTAAAATGGTAAATTTTTGTACCTTTTTTAACAATGCATTAAGCATACAACATGCACAAGTGCAGTGGTTTCTGTTAGTTATCTCCGTGTCCCATCCGTTTTCCTAGAGCCATACATGTTGGCGTAACTTTGACACCAACTTTGCATTAAAGACAGCTCAAAAGTACTTGGATACACTCATGGGTGACCTAAGAGTGTTATACAGGGCTTCTAGGGCTTTAAAACAGTGTTATACACGATTTTTAGGGGCTTTCTTGTATTACAGGTTCGGTCAGAACTAGTTCGGTCCGAATCGAACTTTTGCACGAAATTCGGCGAACTTGCCGAACCGAACTTTTCATAAGTTCGCTCATCTCTACTCAGAATGTAAAAATAGTACAGACTGAGAACACGATGTATATTACTAAGCCTATTATCTTTATGATTGTTGTCTATTAAACTCTACTTACTGGAACCTCAATAATGCTTTCACAGCATTAGAGACCCATTATTTTTGTATTTTCAGCTCAATAAGTTCATCATGGTTTTTATTTGCCTCCAGGACCATTACGTCAATAGAGAGACCATATATATATATATATATATATATATATATATATATACACACACACACACATATTATTGTTACATCAATCTGAGAGCTATGTCAGTCATTTCAGATTTGGGTGCCTCGGGGAAGCAATTCAATACAGCTTGAGGGGTTATATATGCTGCAAGGATGTAGACATGATAAATCCAATGAAGAATTGTTAAACTTAACATGCCTTTCTATATACATCCTCTAAAAGTGCATTACTGTAAAATTCAGCTAGTCGTACAGTATGGTACGCTACATCTGTCTTATTGTTCTTGAAGAAATAGTTGCTAGCCCCAATTTATAATCTATATTAATGTCTTGAAAGTCATAATGGTAAATTTAATTACTCATGTAAAATTGAAAATACAAAGTTGCAGTTACAATTAAACATACTTTAAAATCCTCCCATTAACCCAAATCCCAAGTCTAAAATGTATATAAGCCCCAGGTAATTACTTAAGGTTTCATAAGAAATGTTTAAAGAGGACCTGTGAGGTCTCCTAACGTGTGATTTAGTAAATACTTACATTCCCCATAAAATAATAATACTGAAACAATGTTTCTTAGAACTTTGCATTGTGCCATTTCTGTGTCTCCTCCTGGAAATATATGAATAAATTGACAACTGGGTTTTACCATTCTCCTTGTCATACTCTGACGCCAAGTAGAGCTGGAAGTGTCAGACTCTGTAGGGACATATCTTATAGGCAAGAAGAATGGTAACACCCATTTGTCTATTTATTTATTTATTCATACATTTCCAGGAGTAGTAACAGAGGAATGGTGCAAAGCAAAATTCTAAGAATTGTTATTTTATGGAGTAACAAGGGAGACAGACACTCTTTAACATGAAGTCCCAAGGCAAATGCAAGTCCTATAAAATATTTTGTGTAGAGTTTGGGCAAAAACATAACGCCCCTCTTGTTATTATAGTACATGATACTACTATCCTAATGCACTACTAATACTTTACAGATGCTAATGTCCCTTGTAAAGTAATCCATGATCCTGGTCTTAAACCTGCCCTGTGGAACATAAGTATAATTGATCACTGAAGGAAAAACATTGCATTTATCAAATACAATTAGAGTAGGACTACAAGATTATCCACAAATATCCATACAACCCAATCATATGTCAATCAAATTCCTCCTATGTGATATCTGTCTTTCCAAGAACATAATCAATTTTACATTTGCCAATTTTTCTTTAGTAAATAACAAATGAAAAGAAGCAGAGACAACTCAGAAATGCTAATGTATCCGAATTGCCGTAACTAAACTGCAGCACATGTCCAAAGGGTCTGTGCTGTGCCAAATTTCTAGACTTTAAAAACAACGCCTACACGTGTTTTTAGGAATCCAATTCAATCACAGTATATTCTCTTTTTCTCTGCCAGAATATTGTAGCTCATGTGGGTTCATGTGTGGGCTTTGGGAGAGAAAACACATACATATATTCTATGAAAATGGCTTTGATATATTAGGGTTTTTAATAAACACTTATTTTATGCATTGATACATCATAATACTTGATATTAATATGTGTTCCCATTTCATTTGGACTCTACATCCCATATATATGTTTAGATGTAATCCTGATGTATAAGTCTAATGTGCCCATAGATTTCAATTGGCCTGGTATATTCCGAATGTGTATACAAGTGCCTAAACTGTATTAAATGGCGTTACCTGCTAGGTTTTTCTATTCAACTGGATGCCGCAAATATTACTGCATAGGCATACAGTCTGGGGCATACATAGAGCATTATAACGTCATGTGAACAGAGTCTAACTATGGTTTGGATACAATGGGTATACCCCACCTTCCATTCTTCCTAGTAGCAATAATAAAAAGTTTATTTATGTTTCCCACAGTGCAGACAATTTTGTAAGTCTTTAACTATATAATATGAATATCTTCCTATTCTTCTTCGTCTTATAAATGGACCACAGCAGAACTTTTATTGCTAAAGAACTTAATAATTCAGGCTATTCTTCACACACGACTATACTATTAATATTTCTGTACTGCCTTTCTATTCCATCTTTTCAAATAAGGCTTAGTGTGCTGTTTCACATCAATGTCTCATATGAGGTTTAAGACGTTATCACCTCCTAGATTTTTTAATGGGTAGAAATTTCTTTCAAAAAGCAACTATGGCTGAAAAAGAAGCGAAGACACGCAGTCTGGGATTCTATAGATGAAAAAAAAACGTTAACATTAAAATGAGCCAAGTGGCTCCAAACGAAACAAATCAATGGAAATTGAGCCACTGAAGATTTTGTGTGAGGTTTTAATATTACAGTGGGTGGAATATAACTTGGGGCCACACCATGAAATGTGAATTTTATAAATGGTAATACTACAAGAGGTACAAAACAAAGGGTAAATACTGGCTCATAGGCTTCATACCGTCATCGTCTTGACAAACGAAGTTGTCACATATGTGTAAACCATTGTAGGAAACCGTCAATGCTTTATATTAAAACTATTTGAAATATTTTGGGTTATTTAATAAACTTACTGCATAATAAATGTTTTTCCCAGTTACACCCTTTTCATATATGTTTAGTCAATATACCTTAAATATAGAGATGGAGCAGAACAGGGTTTGTCAGTGCAGCAGAGCTGTTTGTCATTTTGCCTTACCCATTATGGTATGACAATATGTTATGTTTCATTTTCCAAAGAATTTCTGCTAAATTATATTTATTTATCTTTTGTCAATAGGTGAATCTGTATCTTGCAAAAGATCCCATTTATAATTCAGTGATTATAGGAGATTAAAAAACTTTATCAACAGCTTCATGATTTTAATTTAGGAAAAACAAAGCTTCTGTTAAAAGAATCTGTCACGGACCTACAAGCTACAATAATTGTTTAATAGAAGACGATCCCCAGAGCTTTAAGCTTTAGCCATTCTGGCACCGTGAATGCAAATGATGGCACCACTGTAAAGGTGCCATCATGTTTGCTTCCGTGGCTTGTGCTAGCCCACTAAACACTGAAGGTTGATGGTGCCTTTACAATGGTGCCGTCATTTGCATACATGGCACAAAAATGTATACCTGCTTCCATTCGTAGCAGGGGCAATAGTACCCCATTCAGAGGTATAAGCTGCATGGTTATTGCAGCAACATTGGTGGGCAGAATATTTTGCTAAGTTTCCATTTCAAGTTTGCAATGAAAAGTTGGGCAATGTTCTGCCCAATGAGGATGTTTGCTGTAATAAAGTCTATAAAGAGGCAAAATTTAGTCCATTGGAGAAAGTAAAATTGCAAGTAAATACATCCCATAAGCCATAGTAATGATCTGTTACTAAAGTACTGATGTTTTTATAGGAATGTTTTCATTAAATTGAACTAGACATTACACCAAGGACTGATCAATGTCTTGCTTATACGTGCATTCACTTTGACTAAATTCTGCTTTATGGCCATGAACATTGTAATATACAATAAACAATGCACCCATTGCACTGACACATCTGCCAAGTACATTGAGCAATGAAGCCACTACTGCAACCCGATCTCTATATAGTCTTTCCAAAGTGACTTAAAATGTAATCATGTTTTAGGGAATTCTATTCTGCTGGCTTCCTGTTTATTGGTCTAACAAATATGCCCAGCATTCTTTCTGAAAATTGTTTTGCTCTGTGTTTATAATCAGCTTTCCAAGCTCAGCTGGCAGAGAGACTAATATATTACATACGACTGATACTCTGACTGACAACTGTTTTCTTGGGTTATTACATTTTTAGAAGGACTAATTTCAAATTTGCTTTGAAGGAAGTTTTTTAAATTAGTTGCAGTACATGAAAAAGCAAAAGCATTTAACTTTAAAGAAAAAAAACCACACTGGAATATTAACATACGGGAGAGAAACCATATATGCTTTAGAGATATTTATTTACAAAGCAAACTGCATTTCCAAGTCTCCAGCCTGGTGCAGGAAGGTGCAGCTGAAATACATCACGTTACACAGTTTTTCCAGTTACAGCTAAAGTCACTGGCCTTCTGTCAACTTGCATTTTTACAAGAGAGAAGCCATATCCACAGCAAAGTGGGACTAACCACAAGGGGCTGCATTTAACAACAGTCACAAATCATGATTTATACTTTTCAGTCAGAAAAAATGTCACATTAAATGAAGATGTGAAGTGGCATCTTCCTCGTATCTTAAACATGAGAAGTTCTTCACCTTAAGATGTTGATTCAACATTGCATGTGCTCCTTAGCAGTACGAATGAATGAAGTACTATTTAATTTACTATCGTCTTACTATCCCAAAAATATTGTAACAGACTTGTAATACTGTGCGTCAATCGTCTCCGACTTGTGACTCTGCAGCTGTTGCAAAACTACAACTCCCAGCACTTCTAGCAGATACAACTCCCAGCCTGCATCTGTCAGGGTGACCCGGGAGTTATAGCTTTGCAGCATCTAGAGAGCCACAGGTTGGAGACCACTATGTTAACAAAAATAAGCAGAAAAAAATATATACACACTCCATCACATTACCTGCGGATCTTAAGAGAAAACTGAACTTGAGGAGAAGACTTATTGCTGGAGGATGAGTTTTACTTAGATACATCTGATATACTTAAATAAAATACATATAAGTTTGACGGTTCAGGGCACCGGCTGTAAAATGCATTAATAAGTTAAGGAGGATCCAAAGACACAACAATAATGGTGAAAGATCTAAAACAAAACTTCTTAAGAAAGACTTGAGGAACTAAATATTTATTGCCCTATGTAAAGCCTTAAGGAAAGAAGGTAACATGGCTGAGTAACATGGTTCAGACCTTCAAAAATGTTAAGGATTTAAATAAGACTCAGAAGCGGCACATTTTTGACAGGAAGGCAAACTCAAGAAGAAGAAGAAGAAGAAGAAGAAGAAGAAGAAGAAGAAGAAGAAGAAGAAGAAGAAGAAGAAGAAGAAGAAGAAGAAGCAGAAGAAGGAATTACATCAAAATAGCAGGGAAAAGTAATTTTACAAAGTTTACTGAAAGGATAGTGCATACCTGTTCAAAATAGATATAGACCTATCATAAACCAATAACATATTGTAATGAGTCCAGGTTAAGTCAGCCAGTAAGTATTAGCACCCTACCCATGACATAAACACAAACTTGATCTTATTTGAAACTCTTCTGGAACTTTGGCTACAAGGCTTCTACAAGATACTTTTAATCATTTCCATCTTGACTCATTTTCTCCATAAACCAGATGTTCTCTTGGGAAATTCCATAAAAAAGTATAAAAAACAGGATATGGTATTTCACAAATGAGGTAAATCATTTGCCAATAACTTAATTAATTGTGCACCAGAGTGGGATCAGAGTTCATTGTTGAAACAAATTGCAGCATAAAAATTCTATTATTTCAAGGCAAAAGATTGAATGCCATTTCATTTCCAACAAAATGAGATTATCGAAAATAAGTAATTATGAGATACCCCAGGCACTTTACTTTTAGAAAAGACATATCTGTCAAGGACATAGGCATCCACTGAAATCCAATTTTTCATTCTAATCTAAGGGTGAGCGACTGAGAGGCATTAGTCAAGCATGTTTAGAGAAGTCTGGCGATAATTAAGACACTGCGAATAAACAAACTTCAGTTGACTCCAACAAATCTTAAGACAACAGGACCCCATTCTGTGAAGGGGTGAATTCCTGAAGCCTAAGGTATATCATCTGTAATGGACTGACCTCTACAGAAGCATGGTCTTCAAACAATGACAAATTGAATGGCTACTTGACAGGCATAATTCAACAACATAAAATGAAATGACTGACTTCTTACCTTGAGAATGGATATGCACCATAGCTGTTAACATAATGCACAAAGCATACATGGTCTTTGGATAATCTCCTTATTACTCTGAGCAGTCTCTTTAAACAGCCTCTTCTCTTCTACCTTCCGTGTGTGATTTCCCTAATACTTTGGAAGCAGACACATATACTGTTCAAGCTGTGGAAACGAGCTGCATTGGGAGAAGCACCTTGTGCTGGAAGTGCTGCTGAAGAGGAGAGGGGGAAGAGCAATTTCCCAAATAAAAAAGAAGAGGAAGAAATAGCTTGTTGTGGCTCTGGTGGCAGAGACAGGCAGTTGTTTGTTGGTATAATTGCAATCAGCTGTAGTGAGGAGCAGCTTACATTTCAGTGCTTGCTGGGAGACGATTGCTTGCTTGCCTCTAGATTTCTCAGCACCTCCAGAAGGCTTCAGCACCACGGACAGCGCCTAGCGTCAGCACTAGGAATAACTTTAACTAGCAAGTGGCTGGAATGGACAGCTCCTACATTACCAGCAATGCCAGCCTGCTGCCTCATTCATGTGCAGGCAATCATGGGTCATTAGAACTGGGCAGCACTTATGGTGTTAATAACTAATACATGTATTAACACACTGCACTCTATGCATATTATATATATATATATATATATACATCATTACGTACGGTACATCTATTAGAACAGATGACTCCTATTATAATTATTAGATTCTCATCATCACCGTCATCATCATTATAATATTATTATTATTACTATTATTATTATCAATTATCATCATCATCATTATCATTATTATATGTCCTATCCTGGATAGAATTAATGTCCTATAGAGTATTGAATAGTTATATAATATATAGAGTGACATAATGTATTTTATTATGTTATTATTAGATTATCATCATCATCATCATCATCATCATCATCGTCATTGTAAGTCCTAATATTATTATCATCATCATCATAATAATAATAATAATAATTATTATTATTATTATTATTATTATTATTATTATTATTATTATTATTATTATTATTATTATATATCCTATCCTAGATAGAAAATGTCCTATAGAGCATGGAATAGTTATATAATGTATAGAGGTACATAATGTATATATATATTTTTCAATTATTAGTATTGGATGTTTATTACAATACATATATTTGATTGTAAATAGCATTAAAATAAGATAAACCTAAAGTCTTTCTTATCTAAATTTTCTATGCATGTAATTGCAATCTATTGCTCCCTGTTATCAGTAATTTCAGGATAGGCAGAAGCTAACTTTAGTAGGAGTGATTGGTAATAAGTCAATACAAATGTTTGCCCTCATGATCACTACTTTATCTTATATCTCCAGATCAGAGTACCTCCAAAACGTTATATATATGAAGTATAATGTGCATTAGTATAAGCTGTAAGGTTAGTTGTTCTTTACCACGTCATAGGTCAAACATCTTCACGTGCAAGATAATCAATTATCTTTAGCTTTTTCTTAGACTTAGATGGTCATGTACTATATTGTCATTTGTAAGACAGCGTATCTGTAGTGTATTATGTTACATGATGTGTGACACTTCATAATTATATAGGTGAAGTCTGTACAAGAGGTCTATGCTGTTGTGAGTCAGCCCCAGTTGCTATAATACATGCATACATACAGTATATGATAATGTAGTGGTAACTTAGTAATGTCAGGTTAGAATTAAACAAACCAGTGACAGAGCTGGGGGTATTGAAACTTTTGCGTCAAAGACATGAGTTTCAATGTGTCATATATCCAGATAAAAAAACTAAAAAGCATTGATTACATAAATCATAATGTAAGGCCCTATTTACAAGACAGGGTTTCCTGGCCGCGTTACGGCCGTTTAAAAAACGTCCGTCACACGGCCGCAGTAGGAACAATAGACCCCAAATGGGGCTATTCACACGACCGATTTTTTGACGGCCCGGGAAACTCGGGGGTGAAAAAATGGGTCATGCCCTTTTTTCGGCCGTTCTTCCTGCTGCCCGGCTCCCATAGAAGTCTATGGGGCCGGGTAATACACGGCCATCACTGGAATGTGTCCCGAGTGACGGCCGTGTCTTCTGTCGCTCGCTCTCTCTCCTTCTCCTCCTCACAGTGCAAAGTGCATGAGAGGAGAAGGAGGAGGGTATTTTTTTGCTCCCTGTAGGAACGGAATCCCCAATCCCCGGCCACAGCTTCGGCAACGCTGTGGCCGGGGATTGGGGATTCCACTTCAGAAGTGCCTGACGTCACTGTGTCCATATATGGACAGTGAAGTCAGAGACTTCTCCGGGAGCGGAAACACTGGCCACAGGGTCAGGGTTCCGCTTCAGAAGTGCCTGACGTCACTGTGTCCATATATGGACACAGTGATGTCAGGCACTTCTGAAGCGGATTGTGACCCTGTTTGCGGTGTTTCCGCTACCGGAGAAGTCTCTGACTTCACTGTCCATATATGGACACAGTGACGTCAGGCACTTCTGAAGCGGAACCCTGTGGCCGGTGTTTCCGCTCCAGGAGAAGTCCCTGACTTCACTGTCCATATATGGACATTGAAGTCAGTGACTTCTCCTGGAACGGGGGTGGGGGGAAGGGGGTGCTATGTAAAAGGTTCCTGTGTAGAACTACCTACAGGGGGCTGTGTGGCATAACCTACAGGGGGCTGTGTGACATTACCTACAGGGGGCAGTGTGGCACTACCTACACTGGGCTGTGTGGCACTAAGTACAAGGAGGCTGTGTGGCACTACATACAGGGGGCTATGTGGCATTACCTACAGGGGGCTATGTGGCATTACCTACAGGGGGCTGTGTGGCATTACCTACAGGGGGCTGTGTGGCATAACCTACAGGGGCTTGTGTGACACTACCTACAGGGGGGCTGTGTGGCACTACATCCAGGGGGCTGTGTGGCATCTACAGGGGCTGTATGGCACTACCTACATGGGGCTGTGTGGCACTACCTACAGGGGGCTGTGTGGCCCTACCTACAGGGGGCTGTGTGGCATTACCTACAGGGGGCTGTGTGGCATTACCTACAGGGGGCTGTGTGGCACTACCTACAAGGGGGCTGTGTGGCACTACCTACAGGGGGCTGTGTGGCACTACCTACAGGGGGCTGTGTGGCACTACCTACAGGGGGCTGTGTGACATTACCTACAGGGGGCAGTGTGGCACTACATACACTGGGCTGTGTGGCACTAAGTACAAGGAGGCTGTGTGGCACTACATACAGGGGGCTATGTGGCATTACCTACAGGGGGCTGTGTGGCATTACCTACAGGGGGCTGTGTGGCATTACCTACAGGGGGCTGTGTGGCATTACCTACCGGGGGCTGTGTGGCACTACCTACAGGGGGCTGTGTGGAACTACCTACAGGGGGCTGTGTGGCACTACCTACAGGGGGCTGTGGCAGTATCTACAGAGGGCAGTGTGTGGCATTATCTACAGAGGGAAGTGTGTGGCAAAAAATGTACAAATGAAATTCATCCAATTTCAAAACGGACAGGGAAGAAAACGAATGCAAAAGAGGTCAAAATCGTCAGTTAAAAACAGCAACATGGCCCGCAACGGAATCGTAACGGATGCAAAACGGATCCAAAATGGCCGTTTTTATCGGCCGACACTCGGACACTGTTGTGTGAATAGAGCCTAAGGCCTCATTCACACGACAGGGCCCAAGTGTTGGCCGATAAAATTGGCCTTTTTGGTCCGTTTTTCCTGGCCGGTTTGCATTCGTTCCGATTCCGTTCCGGACCGTGTTGCCGCTTTTAACGGCCGATCTTGACCCGTTTTGCATCCGTTTTTTTCCCTGTCCGTTTTAAAATCGGATGAATATCATTTCAATTTGTTGCCACACACAGCCCTCTGTAGATAATGCCAAACAGCCCCTGTAGGTAATGCCACCCAGCCCCCTGTTGTAATGCCACCCAGCCCCCTGTTGGTAATGCCACCCTGCCCCTTGTAGGTAATGCCACCCTGCCCCTTGTAGGTAATGCCACCCTGCCCCCTGTAGGTGATGCCACCCTGCCCCCTGTAGGTAATGCCACCCTGTCCCCTGTAAGTAATGCCACCCAGCCCCCTGCAAGTAATGCCACCCAGCCCCCTGCATGTAATGCCACCCAGCCCCTTGTAGGTAATGCCACCCTGCCGCTTGTAGGTAATGCCACCCTGCACCTTTTAGGTAATGCCACCCTGCCCCTGTAGGCAATGCCACCCAGCCCCCTGTAGGTAATGCCACCCAGCCCCCTGTAGGTAATGCCACCCAGCCCCCTGTATGTAATGCCACCCAGCCCCCTGCAGGTAATGTCCCCCAGCCCCCTGCATGTAATGCCACCCTGCCCCCTGCATGTAATGCCACCCAGCCCCCTGCATGTAATGCCACCAGCCCCCTGTTGGTAATGCCACCCACCCCCATGCAGGTAATGCCACCCAGCGCCCTGCAGGTAATGCCACCCAGCCCCCTGTTGGAAATGCCACCTAGCCCCCTGTTGGTAATGCCACCCAGCCTCCTGCAGGTAATGCCACCCAGCCCCCTGCATGTAATGCCACCCAGCCCCCTGCATGTAATACCACCCAGCCCCCTGCATGAAATGCCACACAGCCCCCGCATGTAATGCCACCCTGCCCCTTGTAGGTAATGCCACCCTGCCCCCTGTAGGTGATGCCACCCTGCCCCCTGTAGGTAATGCCACCCTGTCCCCTGTAGGTAATGCCACCCAGCCCCCTGCATGTAATGCCACCCAGCCCCCTGCATGTAATGCCACCCAGCCCCTTGTAGGTAATGCCACCCTGCCGCTTGTAGGTAATGCCACCCTGCACCTTGTAGGTAATGCCACCCTGCCCCTGTAGGCAATGCCACCCAGCCCCCTGTAGGTAATGCCACCCAGCCCCCTGTAGGTAATGCCACCCAGCCCCCTGTATGTAATGCCACCCAGCCCCCTGCAGGTAATGTCACCCAGCCCCCTGCATGTAATGCCACCATGCCCCCTGCATGTAATGCCACCAGCCCCTTGTGGGTAATGCCCCCATGCCCCGTGTAGGTAATGCCACCCTGCCCCTTGTAGGTAATGCCACGCTGCCCCCTGTAGGTAATGCCACCAAGCCCCCTGTAGGTGATGCCACCCTGCTCCCTGCATGTAATGCCACCAAGTCCCCTGTAGGTGATGCCACCAAGTCCCCTGTAGGTACTGCCACACAGCCCCCTGTAAGTTGCACCCATCCCCCCCCCTTTCCAGGAGAAGTCACTGACTTCAATGTCTATATATGGACAGTTTAGTCACTGACTTCTCCTGGAGAGGAATTCCTGGTCACAGGGTCGGGGATTCCGCTTCTGAAGTGAGTGACGTCACTGTGTCCATATATGGACTGTCTAGTCACTCACTTCTCCTGTAGCGGAATTCCCTGCCACAGGGTCGGGGATTCCGCTTCAGAAGTGAGTGACGTCGCTGTGTCCATATATGGACAGTGTAGTCACTCACTTCTCCTGTAGCGGAATCCCCGGCCACGGGGTCGGGGATTCTGCTTCACAAGTGAGTGACGTCTCTGTGTCCATATATGGACAGTGTAGTCACTCACTTCTCCTGTAGCGGAATCCCCAATCCCCGGCCGGGGATTGGAGAGTCCGACTTCTACAGGGAGCAAAAATAGACCCTCCTCACATGTACTCTGCACTGTGATGATGAGGAGGAGAGAGAGTGCGAGCGACGGAATACATGGCCATCACTCGGGACACATTCCAGTGATGGCCGTGTATTACCCGGCCCCATAGACTTCTATGGGAGCCGGATGGCCGGGTAAACGGCTGAAAATAGGGCATGTCCCATTTTTTGACGGCCTGGTTTCCCGGGCCCTCAAAAAATCGGTCGTGTGAATAGCCCCATTAGGGGTCTATTGTGCCTAATGCAGCCGGGTGACGGACGATTTATGAACGGCCGTCACCCGGCCGGGAAACCCTGTCGTGTGAATAAGGGCTAAACCTAGTCTTGAGAGCTCCAGCTATACAATGTAACATTAAAAAGAAAAGAAATTAGAAAGAATATGAAATATTTAGGAATGAAGGTAATTACTAAACTATGTTGCCATCCATATCTATCTGTTTTAGGATTTCCACACTGAAGACAGAGCTCTGCAGGATAAATGTAAAACTATATCTAATGTATATTTATGCATATTTATGTTTTTCTGAGCCAAGTTAATTTCTCTCCATTGAAACACTCATCAAACTTCTTACAAATCTTTTATGAGATTCAAGGATTCCTGGTTTGTGCTCTATTCCCTCCCTCTCCTTAATGCTCAGGGGATTTTCGAAGGCTACTCAGTTTAATTAAAATAACTGCATCGTGTTAATTGATATGACAAGGAACATCAACAGAAATATCCAATAAAGACAGATATCATTTTTGTACAACAGTTGTAAGTCAATGAAATGACAATGAGTAAATTAAAATAAAAGCTACCTAGTCAATAGAATAGTAATAAGATAGTAACACTGCTATAGGGAAAAAATAGCTTTATATGCCTGCTTTTATAATGGGCCCAAGGCACGCTCACTTCCAAGGCTGTTAGAGTGTACAACAACTCAGTGGTTGATATATTTGTTCTGTATTTCAGATTCACTGGATAATGAAGATGGCTTTTGAGCGTACAAAGGACAATAAATGACTACTTTGCACTCAATAAAGGCTCCAGGCAGCTGCATCAGCACCAAACTGTGTTAAAAAAAAAAAAAAAGCTTAATTATCATTATATTATAGTTAAAAGCTGGTGGCAGTGGTATTTAAATGAATAATCTCTCACTCATCAAGCCTCCATGAAGAAAAGAGAAGCATGTTGCCTATCTAATATTATGATGGTGAATATTCTTGAGGTATAGCATTTTGGCTTTGAGTGATCTGATCATGAAAGCTTTCCCAGTGAGGCAGTAAATGTCTAATAAATGTCCATTCAAATGAATGCATCTTGTTTTTTTAGATATTTAATTGAAGAATTCATACAATTTCTATTAAAACCAAAGTGCTGGCTGCATTACATCACCACATGACAGTCCTGGCAGTAAAACTGGTTAAGGACTCTAGCTGCTGTTTATTCTATTCCCTATGTAAGTAAGCATTCTGATTCTACTGGAAATAAACAACCATATGTCATTTCATTTTGAGATCTGCATTGTGGTAATTAACTACCATTGCTATGGGAAAGGTAGACACCCCAGTATTAGACAGACGCTAAGCAGAGGAAATTACATACAAGGAACTCAACACTCAATAAACCCTCTGAATACTTTTTATTATACAACCCATTGAAAAAGAGCTATTACAGATATTTCCAAACAAGTGGTAATTGTTGTGCTCAAGTGTTTATAACTGTAGCAGAGGGGAATTTGTCATCTGGTACAATTCATCATGATATCATGCTACATTATCTGTGGTTTTCCACAGGATAACATGTGAGTTATCATTGTGCAGAAAAGAAAGAGTTAAAAAAAACAAATCTCTATCTCTGCTTCTCTTTATCCACACCATCTCTCTCCTTTTAACTTTCTCTCTACCAATCTCTGTCCATTTCTCTTTTCTCTATCCCTTTATGTCTCTTTTTCCTTCTTCTTTTCTTTCAACCTCTTTTTCTCACCCCCTCTTCTCCTTTCTACCTCCTTTACTACATATCTCTAATTCTCTTCCTCTCTCTCCATCACTGGTTCCCACCCGGGCTGCCGTAAGAACCGTCCAGGGCTGCCGCAACACTCCGCTCATCCACCACCATAAGGAAAAACAAAAAGCTTTTGCTTGTAGCAGACGCGACGCATGCACGTCTGCTACAAGCTCCACCCCTACGCTTACTTCTTCAACTATGCTTGTAGCAGACGCGACGCATGCACGTCTGCTACAAGCTCCGCCCCTACGCTTACTTCTTCAACTATGCTTGTAGCAGACATGACACACTCATGTCTGCTACAAGTGCCGCCCAAGAGGGAGAAGGAGAGGAGTCATTAACGCAGCGGTCCTGGGCAGTGTAAGTATGTGATTCCTTCTCCAGCAGAAGAAACACTTTTGTGCCGTTACGATCACATCTCTATGATGTGCTTGTGGCGGCGTTACAGAGTGCTTACTGCTGGAGGAGGAATTATCTTCTGTCTGTGGTGGTCACTTTGCTGGGGGGCTGATGGTCATTATTGTGAGGGGGCTGATGGTCATTATTGTGAGGGGGCTGATTATCATTGTGAGGGGGGTTGATGGTCATTATTGTGAGGGGGCTGATGGTCATTATTGTGAGGGGGCTGATGGTCATTATTGTGAGGGGGCTGATGATCATTATTGTGAGGGGGGTTGATGGTCATTATTGTGAGGGGGCTGATGGTTATTATTGTGAGGGGGCTGATGATCATTGTGAGGGGGGTTGATGGTCATTATTGTGAGGGGGCTGATGGTCATTATTGTGAGGGGGCTGATGGTCATTATTGTGAGGGGGCTGATGATCATTATTGTGAGGGGGGTTGATGGTCATTTTACAGTGAGTGGGGGGCTGATGGCCATTTTACTGTGAGTAGGGGGCTGATGGTGATTTTACTGTGAGGGGGCTGATGGTCATTATTGTGAGGGGGGCTGATGGTCATTACTGTGAGGGGGCTGATGGTCATTATTGTGACAGGGGCTGATGGTCATTTTTATGTGAGTGGGGGCTGATGCTTATTTTACTGTGAGTGGGGGGGCTGATGGTAAATTTTCTGTGAGTGGGGGCTGATGGTCATTTGACTGTGAGGGGGCTGATGCACATTTTACAGTGAGTGGGGGTCTGATGCTCATTTTAGTGTGAGTGTGGGGCTGATGGCCATTTTACTGTGAGTAGGGGGCTGATGGTCATTTTACTGTGAGGGGGCTGATGGTCATTATTGTGGGGGGCTGATGGTCATTATTGTGAGGGGGCTGATGGTCTTTATTGTGAGGGGGCTGATGATCATTATTGTGAGGGGGGTTGATGGTCATTAATGTGAGGGGGCTGATGGTCATTATTGTGAGGGGGCTGATGATCATTATTGTGAGGGGGGTTGATGGTCATTAATGTGAGGGGGCTGATGGTCATTATTGTGAGGGGGCTGATGATCATTGTGAGGGGGGTTGATGGTCATTATTGTGAGGGGGCTGATGGTCATTATTGTGAGGGGGCTGATGGTCATTATTGTGAGGGGGCTGATGATCATTATTGTGAGGGGGGTTGATGGTCATTTTACAGTGAGTGGGGGGCTGATGGCCATTTTACTGTGAGTAGGGGGCTGATGGTCATTTTACTGTGAGGGGGCTGATGGTCATTATTGTGATGGGGGGCTGATGGTCATTACTGTGAGGGGGCTGATGGTCATTATTGTGACAGGGGCTGATGGTCATTTTTATGTGAGTGGGGGCTGATGCTTATTTTACTGTGAGTGGGGGGGCTGATGGTAAATTTTCTGTGAGTGGGGGCTGATGGTCATTTGACTGTGAGGGGGCTGATGCACATTTTACAGTGAGTGGGGGGCTGATGCTCATTTTAGTGTGAGTGTGGGGCTGATGGTCATTTTACTGCGAGGGGGAGTTGATGGTTATTTTACTGCGAGGGGGAGTTGATGGTTATTTTACTGCGAGGGGGAGTTGATGGTTATTTTACCGTGAGGGGGGCTGATGGTCATTTTACCGTGAGGGGGGGCTGATGGACATTTTACTGTGAGGGAGGCTGATGGTCATTATACTGTGGCAGAAAAAACCTGCAGCGCTCGATTGGGGTGCTTTTTTGCCTGCAATTTTTGTATTAGCTTCAACGGCTTAAAAAAAAACACAGGCAAAAAACACTGAAAAAAACACGAAAATAAAGCATCAAACTACGCCGTCAATTCAAAATCTGCCTCAAAATTCCTTTAGGAATTAGTAGATTTTTTTCTGCCTTACAAAAAACGCAATGTGAACATACCCTAATAGTTTAGTGCTTGTTTTTAGCTGTTTTTTGTCTTTTTGCAAACAAGTTTTGGTAGGGGTGCCCTGAGGAAAAAAAAAATTCTAGCGGTACCTCGAGTCTGAAAGGTCTGGGAAACTCTGCTATACATCTATCTCTCTGTTAAAAGCTGTATAACTAATAAAAAGTCTAGAAAAATGACAACTGCAATTATAACTTTGGACATACATTAGATTAAAGCAAACTTATCATAGTTTTTTTTCATAAATGAGTAATAAATATGAATATATGACACTTTGCTATATATGTTATTAGGGGAGAGTGGCATCTTGCGCACCCTCCAGCATACTGTACTTGCTCTTTCCCGGCCTTCAGCCTCTCTGCAAAAGTTCAGAAACCTCCTCAGTCACACAAAATCCATCTAGTGTAAAATAATAAATAGAGGACAGGGAGTGGGGGGATGCAGCTGCAGTTTCTCAGTCAGTGTTTCAGTAAGAAAGAATGAGGGGGGGATGGAGGGTATTTGGCTCAGAGCACATAGCATAGCTCTGAAATCTGACCAGGAAGCATTCACTATCTCAGCAAATACATAAATGCTGATTACATTTAAGTATAAATGTGTGCAATGCTCTATAATATGAATATTGTACCTTGTAGTGTACAAATTAGAGCCAAACATGTTACAATGAAGCAGATGCATGAATTGTATTGCAAATTGCAGAGTAGCTCCTGGATCAATGGAAGTAGGTGTCAATCAATGTCCATTACGACATGTCTGCCAACTCTCTTTAGGATTGACTGTTTTTTAACACTGTTTGAGGCAAAATTCACCGTACTGAAGTATGATAAAAAGAAATGTTCATACTTTAAATCATATATATCATTGCCACCAAACTTGTTGCTACAATCATGCACACAGTAGTCCACCGTGCTTGTACGTTGTATTGTAGCAACAGACAAAGGCAAAGTTTTGTTATTCTGATAATTGTTTTTACACTATGAAAGTCACAAAGCACATTCCATTTTAATCCTATAATGATAATGTCTTTCTGATTGGGTACATTATAGAATCCATTTGGGTATTCTACTACCGTAGTTGTATGCTTTGTATTCTCAACAAAATGTTATGTATGTTTATGTAATCACCTTCTTATCTTTGAATGTTAATAGGCATATTTCTCTTTTAAATTATACAGTCAGCTTATATGCCCAACACCATCCCATAGGCAATTTTATAGAGATTTATGCATAAGCTTTTGGTATCAATCATACAAAGCTGATCCTTTGATATTGGAGCTAGTCAGCTGGATTTACTATTTATTTATCTTTAGTCTCAAGTCTCTCATGTATAGTAGTGAGTTTGTGTTTAGCTACATATATTACACAATGTTTATTTTCTTCTTTGGTTTACATATGTGGTCGAGTCATACATATAATACAATTGTCTCAAATAGGGATTTATTTATAGAAAAACTAGTCAAATTAAAAAAGGACACCCCCAGCACCTGATTTCCATGATCTTTACAAAACAGGTATTAACTGGATACCTCCCTCTTCCGCACTAGGGAAAGCCAAATCTGCTCAAAGGATGTTCTATCCCTCTATGGAAGACATATACTGCTGAGTGTACAGCTGTGTCCATACTTACCTACATACTTAGTTTTTCTTGAATTAAGTTCAGTAATACAATTTGTCCTGATACCAATTCAATACAATCTTGCACTATCTATGTTAAACGTATATGTTTTATTTTTAACGTGGAAGTCTATAGATGATGAATAACCTATGGATAGCATCTGTCAGAGGCATCAGTCACAGCCATCCAGTATAAAACGGATTTGTTAAACGTATAATTTTTTTTACATGGGAGTCTATGGGTTGACGGATGTGAATGATGCCTCTGATAGGTGCCATCCGTTAGCCATCTGTCGCCCATAGACTCCCATATTGAAAAACAGTTCGGTTTTACGTTATGTTACTGGATTACTGTGACGTATACTTTTTTTTAACATTAGAGTCTATGAGTGACTGATGGCAATGAATGACTCTGATGTATGCCATTCGTTGGCCATCCATCACCCTTAGAATCCCATGTTAAAAATTGAATACGTTTAATATATACTTTTTACTGGATGGCTGTGACGTATACACTTTTTAACATGTGAGTCTATGGGAGACAGATGGCATGCATGGGAGGTACAGGATATGTTTTTACATTTTTGTTCAACGTCTTGCGCCATACATCTCAGGTAATGTAGATTATGATTATGTTCTCATTCCCATTACAGCCGCTAGAAATTCTGTCATTTCATGCTCAGCAGTCCTAGAAACCCCTTGCAGAGTATTTGGTAACAAAACAGGCAGGAACTTTTTTAAATAATTTACATTTCAGCAATCTAAATGGTACTATGAGCTATTTGTCATGTTTTATCGCTTTACAAAGCTGTGTTAGATACTATTACTGGTGTGATCCCATACCGTATCATTTCAAAATTGGGAAGTAATAACATAAAACCCTGTAGTTAGTGAACACCTTATTACAAGGAAAACTATTTTATTTTAAAGAATGACAAAGACATTCACATCCATGTTAAAATAGTATTATTGACTATTTACTGCATAAAGCACGAACGTAATAAATAATGCCCTTAATAAAAGAATCCGTCAGGTTGAAAATGCTCTCCTATCTGCAGGCAGCATGTTATAGAGCAGGAGGAACTGAACAGATTGATATCAATTTTTGTGGGAAAATATTCAGTGGAACTTGTATTTTGTTGATCTAAACCTTTGCTCTTTCTATGCTTAGGAGTCCAGTGGGCGGTCCTAATTATTAATTAACATGAATATTTGTATGTGCACTCATACAGGGAGGGGTGTCAATCATTAAATGGGACCGCCTACTGGACTCGAGGCATAGAAAGAGCAGATATTTAGATCAATAAAATAAAAGTTAAACTGAACATTTTCCCACAAAACGACATATAAATATATATCAGTCTGCTCAGTTCCTCTAGCTCTATAACTGCTTTTAACATCATAGATTCCCGCAAAGAACTTTATTCAGATCTTTATCATTAGCATGGAAGGTGATGTATACTTCTCAACTCCACCTTCCTCTTCCTGCACATTGACCACTTCAGAAATCACAAATAATACACACAGCAGTGTCCCATCAAAGTCAACGAGTCAATTTCTGACTTTGTTCTCTTATGCCTAGGTGCCTGCTGTAAAGCAAATCTCTTGAACTGCTATCTATAGCTCATATCTGTAGTTCTGATGAGTAGACTGACCCTATAATCAGGTAAATGAAGGGGAAAAATATATACAATAAAATGGATTAGAAAAATAGAGTGTTTCAGTAGATATTTTAATTAGTAATTATAAAAAATGATAATATCCTTTAGGGCCAAAAATGTGTCTCCATTGAAATGAAGTCCAGAGCCAGCTGGCCTCTTACATCCACATCGTTGGCCCTTACTTTTATCAGACTACGGGTAAGGCCACACGAAGCGGCACTGACTCTGCCGGGATGTTGACAACAGCCGCGTCAGCACCATATCCGGGGCGGCTGTCAAATTGAGTGTTAATGGTCACGCCTTGTTGCGGGTAAAACATCCCTTTACCTGCAAAATCGTGTGGCCATTAATAAATACACTCTTTATGACTGCACAATTTTGCAGGTAAAGTGCAGTTTTTCCCACGACAAAGTGCAGCCATTAAAACGCAATTTGACAGCAGCGTCGAGCATGGTGCTGGCGTGACAGTTGGCCGTGCCGCGGCCGGGTCAGTGTTGCCCTGTGTAGGCTTACCCTAGATGTTCATTTGCTAGTTATCCTGGACATCGTATTGACATCACCTGTTAAACTTTAAACTTTATTCACCTGACCGGTGGTGTTTTAGCTAAATTGCTTGTTAAGCTTTTAAGCTTTTTTGTACTAGTTTTCTATAAAACAATTACAATTTTTGACATTGAATTAGGTTCAGCAATCTTACAACGGACACTGTAGTAAAGAATTCCATTGATGCTGAATCTTTGGAAAAATTACTTTAGAAATAAACGGTGTGAATATTGCAGGTAAAGGTATTTCTCTGATGATGTGAAGTAATGGTTTTATATCTCGATCAAGATGATCTGTTTTTACATCCTCTTTAATCTCCATGGTTACAAAAATGTTTTACAGTATTAAAAATCCTTATTGTGATAACACTTTATGTCACTGGCTTTGCACAGTTTTGTTTTGTTTTGTCACATGACATTTAGAAATCTAGTAAAATTGTGTGCAGTTCTGTTAAACAGCAATACTACCTTTTAGTTATAGTATATATGTAGATAAGTTTATGTCGTACAGTCTCTTAACACTATTCTCTGCCAGGCCCAGACTTTATTATTACTTTTTTCTATGTCCACTTCATAAACAAATTCTTTTGTACTTTTTGTTATACTTTTACCTTATATCTTGTGTTTAGGGAAGGATAGAGCTTTCTTTTAGTGTGGAAATAGAATGAATATGTTTCCTTTCTTTGGAAACACGCACTTCCTTCTTGTACTTCCTGTATAGTCTGTACAGCATGGTGTGTGCGCTTTGTGGCAGCTGAAATTAATAGAAATCAATTGACAGTATAGACTATCAATTGACTTTTAGGCTTCGTTCACATCTGCGTCAGGGCTCTATACTATATAGTCGACTACGCTATTGATTCCGTCAAAACGACGGAACCCTTGCACAACGGAGACAAACTGAAACCATTGACACCGGATCCGTCACCATTGAAATCAATGATGATGGAAACGGAAACCTATGATTTCCGTTTGTTTCAGTCAGGGCTCCGTTCTGACAGAAAGCTCAGACTGAACTTCGGAACGAAGCCCTGACGCCGATGTGAAGGAAGCCTTAGAGTATACATTGAATGATGGGGTACAGCCCTTTCCTCCAGACACCAGAGAGTGACAGGAGGGGATGCATACAGAACATTATCTGTGCATATAGTATAGCTATCAAATAAGCTACTCAGAACAGAAAATATCAGCATATTGTGACTGCTCTAGTGGCCAGTGTGAAAACTGTAAGTTGTTTTTTTCATATGTAGAAAGTTAAATAAAAAAATAAAAAAATAAATAAAAAAATAAAACACTAACAGAAATTGTTAAAACATTTGTATAATAAAAACGGATATAAATATGTCATTTTGTGACAATATGTTTGAATTAAGTTATAAAAAATATATTTTTTCGGAATTACTATTAAAAATTAATAATGTTTATCAAAAGAGCAAATATGCAAATATTTTTATCTGTCATTTGTTGGAAGGGTTAATAAAATATAGAGATCCTTAGGGTATGTTCACACCAGTGGCGGACACAGACTGCAAAAGGCCCCTGTGCAGATAATGTGCCAGGGCCCCCCCGCCCCCCCCCCAATACCGACAAAGTTACCTAAACATATATATGCATATAAAAATAAACCTTACTAATAAAAATTATGAAGGAAGATTTATATTGTACATTTTATTACCAGTTTAGAACACAAGTAACACATTTTTTTCCGGGTTAAATTCTTATCTAAACTAAGTCCCTAAATGTGGGCAAAGAAAATGAAAAACCTATACTCACCTCCTCCGGCGCCTCCGTTCCCCCTCCGCAGCCCCTATCCCTTTCTGTGTTTACAAAGCTGCTGTGGTGACGCGCGGTCGATGGCACATGACCGCTGCAGCCAATCAATGCCCTCAACAGCGATTTGCTGTGGAACTACTGTCCTCAGCAGCACACCAATGAGGAGTTATTGGCAGCAGCGGTCACGTGCCATCGGCAGCGCGTCACCAGTGCAGCCTTGTACACTTGTAACACAGACCGAGACAGGAGGATGGGGGCTGCGGCGGGTGAACGGAGGCGAGGGAGGAGGTGAGTATAGTTTTTTTATTTTCTTTGCCCACATTTAGAGACTTAGGTTAAATTGAATCATTGAATATAACACAAAGCACTCATGCAACTGAGATGCAATAATTTAGATGATCTTATCATGCTTAGCTTACTGCACTGTTACCTATCAAGCAGGACTGAATCTCAAGATATCTACAGAGGGGGCTGTATGGCGTTATCTACAGGGGGGACTGTATGGCGCTATCAACAGAGGGGGCTGTATGGCGTTATCTACAGGGGGGACTGTATGGCGCTATCTACAGAGGGGTCTGTATGGCGCTATCTACAGGGGGGTCTGTATGGCGCTATCTACAGGGGGGTCTGTATGGCGCTATCTACAGGGGGGACTGTATGGCGCTATCTACAGGGGGGACTGTATGGCGCTATCTACAGGGGGGACTGTATGGCGCTATCTACAGGGGGGACTGTATGGCGCTATCTACAGGGGGGACTGTATGGCGCTATCTACAGAGGGGGCTGTATGGCGTTATCTACAGGGGGGCTGTATGGCGTTATCTACAGGGGGCTGTATGGTGTTATCTACAGGGGGGACTTTATGGCGTTATCTACAGTGGGGTCTGTATGGCGTTATCTACAGGGGTTCTGTATGGCGTTCCCTACAGGGGGGGTCTGTAGGGAAAGTCATACAGCCCCCCCCTGTAGGGAACGCCATACAGACCCCCCTTTAGGGAACGCCATACAGACCCCCCTGTAGGGAACGCTATACAGCCCCCCCTGTAGGGAACGCTATACAGCCCCCCCTGTAGGGAACGCCTTACAGCCCCCCCCTGTAGGGAACGCTATACAGCCCCCCCCCTGTAGGGAACGCCATACACCCCCAATCACTCAAAAAAATGCGACCTACAGTGTGAAAAGACAAAAGACATGTATCCCCTATCCACAGGATAGGGGATACATGTGTGATCGCTGGCATTGATAGGGAGAGCGGGGGACCGAAAGTCCCCCGAAGTTCTCCATCACTCACCTCTGACTTCCGGTGTCTGCGCAGCTCAAGTGTGACCGGCGCTCCATTCATTTCTACGGAGCTGCCGACACAGACCCCGGAAGTCCGAGGTTTGTGATGGAGAACTTCAGGGGACTTTCGGTCCCCCGTTCTCCCTATCAATGCCAGCGATCACACACGTATCCCCTATCCTGTGGATAGGGGATACATGTCTTATGTTTAATGGCAGAGCGGGGAGATACTCCCTGCTCTGCCGTAGTGTTCCGTGGCATCGCGCTGTAGCAGCCATAGCGGCAGCTAGCGGAGATTCCGGCCAAGGTGGGGGCCCGTGCCGGCAGGTGACGCGGGCCCCCTCATGCCGCGGCCCCGTAGCAGCCGCTACGGCTGCTATAGCAGTAGTTACGCCCCTGTGTTAGGGGGAGTTCACACTGAGGTTTTTTTCGCGAAAAACGTCAGAAAGTGCCTCCCATTGAAATCCATGAAATTTTTCCTGCGAGCAGTAAAAACCGCATGCGGGAAAAAGAAGCGCAATGCCCTTTCTTCGGGCGTTTCTGTCTCTGACTTCCCATTGACAACAATGGCAGGCAGAAAATGCGTTTTTTGCTGCGTTTCCCTGCCCACGGCCCGATGGCCGAAAAACGCCACAAAAAAACGCAATGAAAAACGCGGGAAGTGTTCTACCGGCAGGTCAAAATATGCCTCAAAATTCCGGAAGGAATTATGAGGCAGATTTTTCTACATAAAAACTTCTCCCTTCTGACATGAACTTTTTAACTTCATCTACCTGTCCTCTGCAGTCTGCACGTCCTCCACTCGTCCTGTGTCTGTCCTCCGCTCATCCTATGAGTTCTCCGGCAGTCCTGACTGTACTGTCCAGCCGCCCGAAGTCTTACGTCGCACCGCCCCCTGTCCTCTCCCCTGCCTGAGCGCTCCTCCTACCACCAGCATCGCCGTCCTGTCCTATTCATCTGTGCCAGATTGGCAGTGCAGTGTAGCGGCTATCACCGGGCCCGGGCACCCGCCCCCTCCCTCCCGATTGGTAGTGCAGTGTGGCGGCTATCACCGGGCCCCCGCCCCCTCCCTCCCCTCATGCCTAGTGTTGTGATGCTACTAGGCATGAGGGGGCCCGTGCCGCCAGGCCTGGTACATAAAATGTAATGTGCCTGTCAGGGCGACACGGGCCCCCCCATGCCGCGGGCCCCGTAGCAGCTGCTACGGCTGCTACTGTGGTAGTTACGCCACTGAATGGGCCCCCTTCCCACGCGGGGCCCTTGTGCAGCTGCACCGGCTGCACATGCGGTATGTCCGCCCCTGGTTCACACGGAGTATTTTGGGGGAGGAATATCTGCCTCAAAATTCCATTTGGAACTTTGAGGCAGATATTCCTCTCCCTGCACGGCGATTTTCGCGGCAATTATCGCGCCGTTTTTCACCCGCGGCCATTGAGCGCCGCGGGCATAAAAAAGCGAGAAATACGCATTCTCCTGCCTCCCATTGAAGTCAATGGGAGGTCGGAGGCGGAAGCGCCCGAAGATAGGGCATGTCGCTTCTTTTTCCCGCGAGGCAGTTTTATTGCTCGCGGGAAAAAGATGCCAACGCCTCCCATTGAAATCAATGGGAGGCGTTCTCGGGCCGTTTCTGCCGAGTTTTGCAACGCGGTTTCCGCGTCAAAAAACTCGGCAAAATACCCCATGTGAACATAGCCTTACTGTGTTACTGTACCCAGGGGCTCTCCTTTATAATCCCAGTGATGGCTATTTTTGTTCAATCTCATTACAATCTCATTTTTCCTATGTATAAATAGAGATTGTTGCAATCACACTATTGCCTGACCAACAATTAAATGAAACCCTAGGAAACAATACACATTTTGATTCTGTTAAGCATCAACTGCAATAATATACAGAGAGAGTCACTGATAGTAAAAGAGTTGTGGATTATTTAAAGGGGTTCAGCAGAATTTCAACACTTCTGGCCTAGTCTTAGGAACAACATTTGATCAGTGGTGGACTGACCTCCGGGACCCCCGGCGATCAGCACATAAATAAGTTGAGCTGCAGTATCTGGCGCAACTGCTTATACAGTCGAGCTCCTGCGAGCGCCGTGGCTCTTCTGTGCTAGTGGCTATTCCTATGCAAAGAATGAAGGGGAAGCACACTAGTAGTAGTAGCTCAAGTAAATAAAAATAACTACAGTACCATGACAGCTGGCGATATCAGCAGCAGGGCATCCTGTGATGAGCTTATTAAATGCCACATAACAAATGCAGAGTAGCATCTTCGTAGAGAGTGTTAGCTCCCACAATGTAGTCTCAAACTTACATATTGTTCTGTCATAGTAATGCCTACATGGTTATCCCTAGGCTATCCTAAAGCAGTGGAAAAAGTCTGATCTCCTCTAATAAAGATGATGGATCAAGCACTCAATTACACTTAAAGAGGCTCTGTCACCACATTATAAGTGCCCTATCTCCTACATAAGGAGATCGGCGCTATAATGTAGGTGACAGCAGTGTTTTTTATTTAGAAAAACGATCTATTTTCACCAATCAGCGTCATACACTTCTCTCAATTCATGTACTCAGCACATAGTGATCCTGCATTGTTCACTATGTGCTGTCACATACTCACACATTAATGTTACTGAAGAGTCTTGACAGTGAATAGACATTCCTTCCAGCCAGGATGCGATGTCTAGTCACAATCTCGACACTTCGCTAACGTTTGTGTGGTACTTACAGCACAGCAAGCGTGATCTCGCTGTAAACTGTCATTTACAGCATGATCTCGCCAGATTACTCTTGCTGTGCTGTAAGTCCCACACAAAAACTTTACCGAAGTGTCGGGATTGTGAATAGACATCCCGTCGTGGCTGGAGGTGATGTCTATTCACCGTCAAGACGCTTCAGTAACGTTAATGTGTGAGTATGTGACAGCACGTAGTGAACAACGCAGGATCACTATGTGCTGATTACATGAATGGAGGGAAGTGTATGACGCTGATTGGTCACTGATTGGTCAGCGTCATACACTTCTCTTTACAATGCCCACTTGGTCAAAAGTAAAAACACGCCCAGTTGGGCATTAAGAAAGTAATTAACATAAAGCTAAAATCGCTCATAACTTGGTGAAAATAGATTGTTTTTGTAAATAAAAAACACTGCTGTTACCTACATTACAGCGCCGATCTCCTTATGTAGGAGATAGGGCACTTATAATGTGGTGACAGAGCCTCTTTAACCATCCAATCACGAGTTAAAGATGAAAGAGAGAGGCATTGTAGGTTCAAGTCTCCTTACCTGCTCCATGCTTGTTGTTCTCTGTAGGTCCTAAAGCAAACATCTTAACAAGTTATAGCTTTAATATACAGTAGCATATCTGACCATGCACATTAGATACAAGTCCTCTAAACCTGCAAATTTGGGCATGATTGGACAACAATCTTATTTATATGAGAACTTCTAAACTGTCCCCAGATGGCAGATGTTTGAGGAAAGAGAGTTTGGGCATGTTCAATTTCAGCAGGACCTATCCTTTGTTCCCACACAAGATAATCTGCTGGCAGAGGTGTCTGGCATCAGTTTATTCTCCCCTTTCTTTTAAAATTAATATGCAAATACAGCCGAGCACGCATTTTTGTGTTGGAATCGGAAAAAATAACTGTCGGCCAACAGTTTTCTCATGTGTATGGCCCGCTTAAGAATGAGGATGATAAAGTAGGATGATTGAGGATATACTATGAAAATGTACAGAAACTTCTTCTTACCATTAACATTCCCTTTGTTAATGAATTGTGTACTCTTTATGCTCTTAAAGCTATATTGTTTATAATTGCATAGAATTGTGTCTTTATTCAGCTCTATCTAATTTTTCTATGTGCAGTTAGCGTTGTAAAAATTGTGAACTGTAACTTTAAACCGTATGTCAGTATGTAGTAGTAACATCGTAACCTAGATAAGTTCATCCAGTTCAGTCTATTCTCCCCTGAATAAATCAGAATAAATCCCTAAGTAGTGACTAAGTAAATATTAGCAGAACACACTAGAGTGTCAACTTGTTTATTCCAATTTGAAGGGAGATGCAAAGTCACCTCTTAAGAAAGTTAAAATTCTAGCAAATAAAAGAAAGGCAAGGACATCCAATAAATTCTTCTTTTATGAAGCCAAAGTGTTTACATATTGGCTTCGAGCATAGAGAATGAAGAAGGCTCTGTACTTCTCGCAGGAATATTACCTGATATGTGAACACATTGGAAGAATAAATGAAGAATTTATTGGATGTTGTTGTCTTCCTTTTCCTTTTTAGGTAAATACACATTCAAAGACTCATCATCACTTGGCTTTTTTTCTATCAGTGAAGATTTCTTTACTCTTTGGCATGGTGCTGACACAAATGTGAAAGCAGAAGGCAAAACTGCCAACATTCTTGCTCGTATATAGACATGGTAGAATATCCTGGTGATTAAATGTACTTTATAACCATTGAGTGGCTTCATTTAGCTTAACTGATGTAGAAATAATAAGGATGCACATCATTTTTCATTTGGAGCATTTTCTAGTTGCCTTACAGATGTAGCCGTCTTTACCTTGACTTTTAACGCATTAAATAAACAATGGCTAGATCTCTTATCCTGACTTTTTCAATGACTTTTCAATGGCTTTTGTTGTGTAATATCACGCTGCAGCAAGTTATCAGAATCAAGTTAAAGATGGCTACATCTGTACCTACAATGTAACACAACATTTTGGACAATAGTCCCTTCTCTATTTAAAAAGAAACACAGATCATTCCTATTTGTTGCAAAACGATGACCTTGAAAATAAACAATGAACACTCAGATATACAGTAAGTTGACTGGATATGCAATAAACCTTGGCATGAGTCTTAAAATAGTATGAGAATCACCCATCATTTTGACTGCATTTTAGTAGCATACCGTATGTTAGCCTTTGGATGTCACACATCCTGTTAAAGGCTATGTTCACCTTTGAATGGCATTTATTTATTGTTTTTTAAATAAAAAGGTTAGTCAGTGTGATAGTTTTTATTAAAAATGATTTTTACTTTTTGAGATGCAGCTGCTCTGTGTTCTCTATACAGAGCAGCTGTATCTTTCGCTATAACCGGAATCCAGCATCTTCTGTGTCTCTGACTCACATGATCCACCTGTAATCGATCACATCTTAGTTTTTAACTTAGATGTGATCGATTACAGGTGGATCCTGCATGTCATGGACACACAGGTCCCGCTTTCACTGAACCCGTCAGTGCCGCTGACCAGACGGGAACAGGATTTAGTAAACGATACAGCTGCTCTGTATACAAAATACAGAGCAGCTGTATCTCAAAAACTATTTTTAAAGTTGCACCAATCACACTGACTGACCTGTTTATTAAAAAAAAAAAAATGCCATTCAAAGGTTTACACAGCCTTTAATGGTGCCATTTATTTGTAGATCATTGTAAAGTAATATTGATGATGTAAATAATAGCAAGCACTACTTGAGTTACCACTTTTTCCTACTTTCAATTATCAGGATAATACAGTGATGACCTATCCTGACCCCAGAACCCACAAGGATCAACAGAATAAAGGGGCCATATTATTTTCTTAATCACGACATAGTGTCATACAAGTCTATGCAGCTGTATCTGGCACTACAGCTCAACCCCATTTAAGTGAATGGGGCTGGGGCAGAAATGCAGTACCAGTCACAGTCACGTAAACGATAGAGGCACTGCGTACAGCCTTTGCTTATACCCCCTTTCCCCTATAAGCCAGAGGGGAGAGCTGTTAACAAACACTAGCTCACTCTAGTAGACTTGAGCAGTTCATATATTACATGGACAGGCATTCATTTGAATGTTCACTACAATACTACATTTTTTCTGTTGATGGCAACTTCCCCAGGAAAATTCAGTTGCTTGCTGGGCGTGTGAGAAGCCACAGTAACCTAATTCAATGTGAAAAGGAGTTTGTCTTTGTGAGACAACCCCTTTAACTGCTTGCTAACGCTTGATGTTAATGCTTGTCATTAGTAGCATGACTTTGCCACATCAGAACCAACATACTTGACCTACTCATCGCGTGGGCACAGCAAGTGGGCCCGTGCGAACAGGAGCAGGGCAACAGCTGTAATAGAAAAGAAGGAAAGAACAGTGATCCAGCGCGATGAAGTTAAAATGAAAACTCTGTTTCAATTTTATTCCGAAATCTTTAAAAAAGATTGTAAATAGCTTCCAGATACAAGGATGTAAACTCTGACTATTGCCTACGCGTTTCAGACATGTACCACGTCCTTCCTCATGGCTTGTTAAAGATTTCGGAATAAAATGAAAACAGAGTTTTCATTTTAACTTCATCGCGCTGGATCACTGTTCCTTCCTTATTTTCTGCTTCATTGCCGTGTGCCGTCGCCGCGATCCTGGCGCAGCCTGTGGTTGAAACCTGCTAATGGTGAGCTGGAAGATTCCTCCCAATATTTCAACGGCTGTAATACTCAGCCCCGCTCTAACGGTCGAGATCAGGAAACACTTTGAATGCCACGATCAACAGATTCAAAGGGATATAGTGGGGGTGGGGCAACCAAACCTAGTATGCGCCGACAGCCCAAATTCCATTGGAGGACCTCAGGGCTGTCTGACCATATTGCCTGTTGTTAGAGCATACTAACAACTGCTTGTGTACTATTAATATATAGGCTAATGTACTGGCACACAGATATATACCAGTACATTATAGTTAAAAAATGAAAATGAAAAATTCTATTATGGAAAAAAAATGAATAAAAAAAAAGTAATGTTGAAGAAAAACATATTTTTTTTTTACACTGAATAAACTTTATTAAATGTAATTACCCACATACAATATTATACACATATTTGGTATGGCCATAATAACCTGTACAACAAACTTACAGCGTCATTTATGATAATCGGTGTATACTGCTTATAAAACACATAAAAACTTTAATGGAACTGCTTTTTTTTCCTGCATTTTTACCAAACAGAAATGATTATAAATTAAATGCTAATGTATATTTACCAAAAAAACCAGCACATAAAAAAAATAACTACTCGTCCTGCAAAAAAAAACAAAGCCCCATGCAGCTACGCCGAGATGTAAAGAGGATAATTCAAAAAATAGTTCTGGTCCTCAAGGCCAAAATTGTCCCAGTCCTCAAAGATGATTCATATCAATTTTAGAACATGTTCAAAAGATTTATCAGTTGCCTGACAAGGGATCCACGAGAACACACAAACTGGAAAGTGAAGTTATATTTACCTTTTATATTTACTATTATTTCACTGTGATTATAGAACTTCCCCAAAAAATATTTTTTGTTCTTGGATGGTAATAAACTTTAATTAAATACATTTATGTCATAGAAATCTGAGGCTGGAAGTATTATTTATTAGACTAAATAAAGGGTAAAAGAAAACAACAAGCAGCAATATACAACAGTTATTTCCAACAAGAAAGTGAATAATAACTAGACTACTACTGTTTTAACGGTCTCATTATTTTATTAGGTTTTGACCCCCTCTATGCACTGTCTCCTGTGTTTTCCTAAATTATCTTTTGTTACTACTATTTTATTGCCTGTGCTCCATTTTAGTTTTCTGAATTGACTTAAATCCCACGTGAAACATCATTGCATTGTAAACAGAATGATACAGCTGTGTAGCTGTACAATTTAAGATGATCTATTTGGGTAGCAAATGTGTTGCTAGAAATTTGGTGTGTACATTTGCTAAAAACAGAAGCGAATTAAGTGTAACAATAGCAAAAATGTTTGTTTTAATCAGATTACACGGATTATGCATTTGTGCTACTGTTTAATAGATAAAGTCACTGAACAGGAACTTGCAGATGAGAAAGCATTAGTACAATGTTGGCTCATCTCTCATTTGAGCTGTGAGTAATGCTTAGAAATTTGTGAGATTATTATTTCATGTAAGCAAAAACAAGTTTTGGAAGACTTACATAGAATCATTAACCAGTCACACTGCTTCATAACGTTCCTATGGGTGCATTTAGTTCATAGATGCTGGTGATTCATTATTTCATTTGTACACCATAGTCATGGGCAAACTTAGAGGGGTTTCCTAGTATCCAGAAACCATACTTTGAGAGAAAACATTAAGTAAATATGTTTTTTATAGTGCCACTTGGGGGAGCTCTCTGCATACTGATTTCTTATTGAGTTCAATGGGGACTGCATAAAACTCTATGTTGTAAGCTACCTCTAGTGGCATCTGCAGACAGAGTGTTATAATTAAACTATGCAATGTAGTCAATGTAGAATATTTGCAAAGCAAGTATTATTAAGTGTGGATAAGAAAGGAAGGGGATTTTGCCTCTAAAAATTCCCCAAGATGGTGTCCTAGTATGTAAGATCATTTCAGCTGTTTATAGATCAATGACACTAGGCATAAGTAAAAGTTACAGTACTAAAAAGAAATGCACTATGCAGTAGTTGGAAACAAAATTATTTCATGCTGGGTGGGGAAAAACAGCAGATATTGTTGATGACAGTCATATGAGTCATAGCTGCTATAAACAGCCCAACCCAGAAATGCTGCTGCTTTGTGGGGATACAGATATGAGAGAGAGGACATCAGACAGAGAGTGAGACTTAGTAAAATAAAGAATACAGATAGATAACGGATTAGTGTCAGTGAGTGTGTTTAAACAGTGAGGAGAAGAGAATAAGTAGTTAAATTAACAATCATTTGATAGAGATAGATTTTAGATAGAGAAAGGAGTCAGTCAGTGTGTTAGTTGGCAGGTACAGGCAGTCATTGCTGTGAGTGAGTGCTGCTACAGCTATACAATTCTTACATTGATTTGTGAATCACCAATCTTCATCACATCATTCACAAATCTTCAATAATATTAGTTCAGAGTGCATTATACAACTTTTCAAGGCAGTCAGGGTACTTTCGATTCTTAAATAATTTTTTCTGAGCGAATTGAATCTGACGGTCACTTCGTCAGAATCGGACTCAAAATGAATTTCAGGAAATTTGCATCTCTAAATGTAGCACAAATCTGTAGGGTGTTAAGGATCTGCCAGGCACAGCTTCTGTATCCACGCCCATAGCTAATCAGTCTGCACCTGCTTCTATGTCTGTGAGACTGACTCCATCTACCACCACTCAGGATGGCAGGCTTAGGAGTGGGAGAGCCTATCACAGCCTGGCCAGACGGAGCTAGATCCCGCCCTCTGTCTATTTATACCTGCCTTTCCTGTTCCTCCTTGCTTGTGATTCTTCTCTGTTTGTTTCCTGGCCCTGCTGCAGCTTCTTGAACTACTTGTCCCTGCTTCGTATTGACCCTGGCTTACTGACTACTCTTCTGCTCTGCGTTTGGTACCTCGTACACTCCTGGTTTGACTCGGCTTGTTCACTACTCTCCTGCTCTGCGTTTGGCACCTTGTACTCTCCTGGTTTGACTCGGCTCGTTTACTACTCTTGTTGCTCACGGTGTTGCCGTGGGCAACTGCCCCGCTTCCCTTTGTTCTGTGTTTCCTTGTCTGGTTGTCTGTCGTGCACTTACTGAGTGTAGGGACCGTCACCCACTTGTACCCCGTCGCCTAGGGCGGGTCATTGCAAGTAGGCAGGGACTGAGTGGCGGGTAGATTAGGGCTCACTTGTCTGTTTCCCTATCCCTGTCATTACATAATCACAAGCCCATATACCTACTCTACCCTGGTCCCTTACACCACTATGGACCCCCTTGAGACCCTGGTTCAGCAAATGCATGGTCTCTCCCTACAGGTCCAGGCCCTGGCTCAGAGGGTCAACCAGCCTGATGCTACCATGGTAGTGCCCCTCACCTCACCTCTTGAACCCCACCTCAAGTTGCCTGACCGGTTCTCAGGGGACCGGAAGACTTTTCTCTCCTTTTGGGAGAGTTGTAGGCTCTATTTTCGTTTAAAGCCCCACTCCTCAGGTTCTGAGAGCCAGCGGGTGGGTATAATTATGTCCCGGCTCCAGGAAGGGCCCCAAGAATGGGCCTTCTCCTTGGCTCCTGACGCCCCTGAACTTTCCTCCGTTGATCTTTTCTTTTCTGCTCTCGGACTCATTTATGACGAGACTGACAGGACTGCCTTTGCCGAGAGTCAGCTGGTGACCTTACGTCAGGGTAAGAGACCTGTTGAGGAGTATTGCTCTGACTTTAGGAAGTGGTGCCAGTTTAGGTTTGGGTCTGTCGAACGCCCTTAAAGACCTACTAGTTAGCTATCCCTCTTCTGACTCCCTAGACCAGGTTATGGCTTTAGCGGTACTACTTGACCGACGTCTCAGGGAATGACAACGTGAACGTTTATGTGTTTTCTCCACTGACTCCCCCATGATGCCTCCCGAGGTTCCGTTGCTTCATTCTTCCACGGAAGACTCGGAGGTACCTATGAAACTTGGGGCCTCCGTGTCCCCCCAACAACGTAGAGAGTTCCGCAGGAAGAATGGTCTCTGCTTCTATTGAAGGGGATGACAAGCATCAAGTGAACACCTGTCCTAGGCGTAAGAATAAGCAGCCGGAAAACTTCTGCGCCTAAGTGATCATCGGGGAGGTCACTTGGGCGCACAGGTATTTCCCGTAAATATGAAACGTAATAAAATCTTGCTTCCCTTTCAGGTCTCTTTTGGTGGTAGGTCTGCTACCGGCAGTGCCTTCGTGGATTCAGGGTCGTCTGCTAATATCATGTCTGTGGAATTTGCTATGTCTCTAGCTATGCCTTTGATTGATTTGCCTAAACCTGTCCGGGTAGTGGGCATCGACTCCACTCCTCTTGCTAATGGTTATTTTACACGGCATACCCCTGTTTTTGAACTCCTTGTTGGCTCCATGCATTTGGAGCAGTGCTCTGTACTGTTGATGCAGGGATTATCGTCCGATTTGGTTTTAGGCCTTCCCTGGTTGCAGTTGCATAATCCCATGTTTGACTGGAATACTGGGGATCTTACCAAATGGGGTAATGAATGCTTGACGTCATGTTTTTCTGTTAATTCTATTTCTCCCCCTGAGGAGGTGAACACGCTACCTGAGTTTGTTCAGGACTACGCTGATGTTTTCTCTAAGGAGGCCTCCGAAGTGTTACCTCCTCATAGAGAATATGATAGCGCTATCGATTTGGTACCAGGACCTAAGGTCCCTAAGGGTAGGATATTTAATCTCTCTTGTCCCGAACGTGAAGCCATGAGAGAGTATATCCAGGAATGCCTGGCCAAGGGTTACATTCGCCCCTCTACTTCTCCAGTAGGTGCTGGCTTCTTCTTCGTAGGGAAGAAGGATGGTGGTCTTAGGCCATGCATTGACTACCGTAACTTGAATAAGGTCACTGTAAGGAACCAGTATCCCCTTCCTTTGATTCCTGATCTCTTTAATCAGGTTCAGGGGGCCCAATGGTTCTCTAAGTTTGATCTACGGGGGGCGTATAACCTTATCCACTTCAAAGAGGGGGATGAGTGGAAGACTGAGTTTAACACGCCCGAAGGTCATTTCGAATACCTCGTCATGCCCTTTGGGTTGTGTAATGCTCCCGCGGTCTTCCAGAATTTCATAAATGAGATTTTAAGAGATTACCTGGGGGTATTTCTTGTAGTGTACCTTGATGATATACTTGTGTTTTCCAAGGACTGGTCCTCCCACATTGAGCATGTCAGGAAGGTGCTCCAGGTCCTTCGGGAAAACAAACTGTTTGCGAAGACCGAAAAATGTGTGTTTGGGGTGCAGGAGATACCATTTTTGGGTCAAATCCTCACTCCTCATGAATTCTGCATGGACCCCGCCAAGGTCCAGGCTGTGGCGGAATGGGTCCAACCTGCCTCCCTGTTACAGTGCTTCTTGGGGTTCGCTAATTATTACAGGAGATTTATTGCTAACTTCTCGGTCATCGCTAAGCCTCTTACGGACCTCACTCGCAAGGGTGCTGATCTCTTCCGCTGGCCTCCTGAGGCTGTCCAGGCTTTTGAGGTCCTTAAGAAGTGCTTTATCTCGGCCCCGGTGTTGGTTCAGCCCAACCAAATGGAGGCATTTATCGTGGAGGTTGACGCGTCCGAGGTGGGAGTGGGGGCTGTCTTGTCCCAGGGTACCAGGTCCCTCACCCATCTCCGTCCCTGCGCCTACTTCTCCATGAAGTTTTCGCCCACTGAGAGTAACTATGATAATGGCAACCGCAAACTCTTAGCCATTAAATGGGCATTTGAAGAGTGGCGCCACTTCCTGGAGGGGGCTAGGCACCAGGTAACGGTCCTTACCGACCACAAGAATCTGGTTTTCCTAGAATCTGCCCGGAGGCTAAACCCGAGACAAGCTCGATGGGCGTTATTTTTTACCAGATTCAATTTTTTGGTTACCTATAGGGCTGGGTCTAAAATATTAAGGCTGATGCACTGTCGCGTAGCTTCATGGCGAGCCCTCCTTCGGAGGAAGATCCTGCTTGTATTTTGCCTCCATGTATAGTCATTTCCTCTATTGATTCTGATTTAGTCTCCGAAATTGCGGCTGATCAAGGTTCAGCCCCCGGGAACCTTCCTGAGAACAAGCTGTTTGTTCCCCTGCAATTCCGGCTAAGGGTACTTAGGGAAAATCATGACTCCGCACTATCTGGTCATCCAGGCATCCTGGGTGCCAAGCACCTCATTGCCAGAAACTATTGGTGGCCTGGGTTGCCTAAAGACGTTAAGGCCTACGTCACCGCTTGTGAGGTTTGTGCTAGGTCCAAGACTCCCAGGTCCCGACCAGCGGGTTTACTACGTTCTTTGCCCATTCCCCAGAGACTTTGGACCCATATCTCCATGGATTTTATTACCGATTTGCCTCCATCTCAAGGCAAGTCGGTGGTGTGGGTTGTAGTAGACCGCTTCAGTAAGATGTGCCACTTTGTGCCCCTCAAAAAACTACCCAATGCTAAGACGTTAGCTACCTTGTTTGTCAAACACATCCTGCGTCTCCATGGGGTCCCTGTCAATATTGTTTCTGACAGAGGGGTACAATTTGTTTCTTTGTTTTGGAGAGCCTTCTGTAAAAAGTTGGAGATTGATTTGTCCTTCTCCTCTGCCTTCCATCCTGAAACTAATGGCCAAACTGAGAGGACTAATCAGTTTCTAGAACAATATTTAAGGTGTTTTATCTCTGACTGTCAATATGATTGGGTCTCATTCATTCCCCTCGCTGAATTTTCCCTTAATAACCGGGTCAGTAACTCGTCAGGGGTCTCCCCCTTTTTCTGTAATTTTGGGTTTAATCCACGGTTCTCTTCCGTTTCACCTGGTAGTTGAAACAATCCCGAGGAAGGGGTCGTTCATCGGGAACTGTGCATAGTTTGGGCCCAGGTTCAGAAGAACCTAGAGGCGTCCCAGAGCATACAAAAAACTCAGGCAGATAGAAGACGTTCTGCTAACCCCTTGTTTATGGTCGGGGATCTGGTGTGGCTATCGTCTAAGAACTTGCGCCTTAAAGTCCCGTCCAAGAAGTTTGCTCCCCGGTTTATAGGGCCGTACAAGGTCATTGAAGTCCTCAATCCTGTCTCCTTCCGACTGGAGTTGCCCCCATCTTTTCGAGTACACAACGTGTTTCATGCCTCCCTCCTTAAATGCTGCTCCCCGTCCTTGGCTCCCTTGAGGAAACCTCCTGTCCCCGTTCTCACCCCTGAGGGGGTAGAGTTCGAGGTGGCCAAGATTGTGGACAGCAAGATGGTCCAAGGCTCCCTCCAGTACCAGGTCCATTGGAGAGGATATGGGCCTGAGAAGAGGACTTGGGTACCCGCCCGGGATGTTCACGCTGGGGTATTGGTCAGGAGGTTCCACCTTCGTTTCCCCAATAAACCAGGTCCATCTAGATATGGTCCGGTGGCCCCTCATAAAAGGGGGGGTACTGTATCCATGCCCATAGGTAATCAGTCTGCACCTGCTTCTATGTCTGTGAGACTGACTCCATCTTCCACCACTCAGGATGGCAAGCTTAGGAGTGGGAGAGCCTATTCCAGCCTGGCCAGATGGAGCTAGCTCCCGCCCTCTGTCTATGTATACCTGCCTTTCCTGTTCCTCCTTTGCTTGTGATTCTTCTCTATTTGTTTCCTGGCCCTGATGCAGCTTCTTGAACTACTTGTCCCTGCTTCGTATTGACCCTGGCTTACTGACTACTCTTCTGCTCTGCGTTTGGTACCTCGTACACTCCTGGTTTGACTCGGCTTGTTCACTACTCTCCTGCTTTGCGTTTGGCACCTCGTATTCTCCTGGTTTGACTCGGCTCGTTTACTACTCTTGTTGCTCACGGTGTTGCCGTGGGCAACTGCCCCGCTTCCCTTTGTTCTGTGTTTCCTTGTTTGGTTGTCTGTCGTGCACTTACTGAGTGTAGGGACCGTCGCCCAGTTGTACCCCGTCGCCTAGGGCGGGTCGTTGCAAGTAGGCAGGGACTGAGTGGCGGGTAGATTAGGGCTCACTTGTCTGTTTCCCTATCCCTGTCATTACATAGGGACTGTCTCTGTTATAATTTACTGGTTCCAGTAGATACATTCACCAGTGGTGCTCTAAGCTGGTGGACATGCATACACATTGTAACCATTGGTGTCCTGGTTCCTGTCTAGTGTCTTTGCAGAACACATTGACATGCAGTGTAGCTTTGTGACCTGCCCTGTACATTGTGAACTGAGTGAAAATTACAGCACAGCTTTAAGTACGCCCAAAGTGGGGGCCACACTGATGTATACTCCTCTTGTCGCAGCACAGCTCCAAGCTTTTGTGCTTGCTCTGAGCCTTTCTGTAATGTTTAAGTCAAGGGGCGTAGTTAGAGGAGGCTGGCAGGGCAAGTGCCATGGGTGCGGGTGTCAGAAAAGGCAACTACAAGCCACTCTGCCGTAGCCAGGGTATTTAGATATAGAGCTAAGGTGGCAAAATGTATGATTGTCCCAGGTGAAAGAAAGCCTAGCTACAACTCAAGTTTGCTCAAGTCTGACATACTTTTGCCCTGTTATCTGTGTTTGCTTTCTGCGCCTGCCTTAAAGCATACCAAACTTTTCAGGTGACTTTTTATTTGGAGCTGTCATATGAGAATCCAGCTCTGGGATGAGATTAACATCTTGCCAGCAGTGTATGTGTGTTTCTCTCTGCTCCTACTTCCTCCCCCTGCTCATCCCTCCCTCCACCATAGACTTACTGCATGTAAGTCTATGGTGGAGGGAGGGATGAGCAGGGGGAGGAAGTAGGAGCAGAGAGAAACACACATACACTGCTGGCAAGATGTTAATCTCATGTGACTCACACGCTCTCTTTCTGCTCCCTCCACCGGCAATGTCCATAGACTTGTATTGGCAACCTGTCTGTGTCTGACTCTCTCTCTCTCTCTCTGCTTCCCCCTTCCCTCTCCATAGACTTCTATAGACAGGCAGTAAAGTGGCACACACCCACCTTCTGTAGCCGTCAATTCTGTAACCAGGGTCAGACAATGTTTGACAACAGGAGGTGGACAGCAGATTACAAGAAGGGAGACACCTTGTTGCATTACATTCACACAGAATTTGCATGGATAAAACAACTTCATTTTCACAGTAAGTAACAACAAAGCTGTTTTATATCAGGTATGCTATTAGATCAGCATAAATTGTTTGAAAAGTTAGTGTTCATTTAAGGCTATATTCACACATTGCAGGTTGCATTGCTTTTTGCTGCCATGTTTTTACAAGAAAAGGCGTACATTTTAAAAAAAAATCTCTGCAAGGTGGGAACAACTCAGTATAGTAAATAACATTTTTGTAAACGCTTACAGCAAACCACATTTTAAAACTTCTGGTGAAGAGACCATCAGACCTCAGACCTCATATTGGGGAGAAGCACTGGCTGAGGTCATACAGACAGGCCGAAACCAGGAAATCAAATGCACTCACGAAGGAGCAATGACGCCTCACATAGAGGATTGGACAGCAAGAAAAAAATAATGCAATGCAATTACTTTAAATAGGCTTTACTTGCCGAAAATAGCCTTTTTAGAAAACCGGTTCCGATAAGACAATTTCTTTAAGAAAATTGAGCTTTTACTCAAAGGAATGTCTTCCCCTAATTACAATCCGAACCTGACTACACCATTGTTTTTTTGTTTATTTTTTTGGGGGGGTTGCATCATCATTAAAATGAGATATTCATGCTTGCTCTCGTTATTTTGTGGGCAAAGCAACAGAGCGTTCATCTGTTAGAAACCTACCTCCAGTGTTGATACTGATTTGTGATCCTATGAATTTCAACCATCGTTTTGGTTCTCATCCTGGTTTTGTGTCTTGATTTGTTTGTTTCTGGTCAGTAACCCCTGGCTCCATTTATTTTTATCTCCATGGGTTTAATTATAGTGGGTGCCGAGGATGCATTTGCAACTTGGACCTAGGGCCAGTGCCATCCCTTTTTATTTATTTAATATATTGTTACAAAACGATGTGCATTATCTTTTAGTTTTATCCACGTTTTTAGTACCCCTGTGCTGTGACATCATTGTATTAATTATCCCTCTACTGTGAAATCACTGTGGTTATTACCTCTGCAATTTGGCATCACTGTGTGCATTATCCTTGTACTATGACATTACTGTGTTTGTTATCCCTGTACTGTGACATCATGGTGCTCATTATCCCTGTTCTCTGACATGACTGTGTACATTATTCTCATAATATAACATTTCTGTACAATAATCCCTTTCTATGTATTCACATTGTACATTATCCATGTATCACAAAATCACTATATTTGTTATTCTTGTTTTGTGACATCACTTTGTGCATTGTCTCTGTTTTGTGATACACTGTAACAAATTGATCACTGTACTTTGACATCGCTGTGTACAATAAACCTTTCACATGATTTTACAGTGTTTATTATCCGTGTACTGTGGACATATTTATTGTGTGCATCATCCATGCACTGTGATATCACTGTCACTATTATTCATATGCTATTACTTCACTTTGGTCATTGCCCACGTGCGGTGACATCACTACCTTGATTATCGTTGTGGAGAAATATCACTGCAAATGATCTCTGTATTGTTACATCACTGTATTTATCATGCCTGTGACATTACTGTGTTTTATAATTCTGTACAGTGACATCAATGCGTTTATTATTCCTGTACTAGAAATGCCTGAGTTTATTATCTCTGTACTGTCACGTCACTGTATTTTGTACTTCTGTACTGTGAAATCACTGTATTTGTTATCCCTGTACTATGACATCAATGTGTTTATTACCCGTGTATTATGACATCAATTTGTTTATTACCCCTGTACTATGACATGACAGCACCGTGTTTATTATCCCTGTACTGTGACATCACTGTATTTATTATCTCTGTACCGTCACATCACTGTTTCCTACTTCTATACTGTGAAATCACTGTGTTTGTTATCCCTTTACTGTGACATCACTGTGTTTATTACCCCTGTACTGTAACATCAATGTGTTAATTACCCCTGTACTATGACATCAATGTGTTTATTATTCCTGAATTGTGACATTACTGTTTATTGGGCTTCGTTCACATCTCCGCCGGGACTCCGTTCATGGATTCAGTCAGACCTTTCCATCAGGTGAAACCATGAACGGAATCCAAACTGAAACAAACAGAAACCATAGGTTTCCGTTTGCATCACCATTGATTTCAATGGTCACAGATCCCGTGCAAAAGGTTTCCGTTCCTCACCGTTGTGTAAGGGTTCCATTGTGTTGCCTGAATCAATAGCGCAGTCGACTACGGTATTCATTCTGCCAAAACAACGGAATCCTTTCAACGAAAACCATTTGCATCGGATCAGTCACCATTGAAATCAATGGTGATGCAAATGGAAACGTATGGTTTCCATTTGTTTCAGTTTGGATTCCGTTCATGGGTTCCCCTGATGGAAAGGTCTGACAGAACCCATGAATGGAGCCCCGACGCAGATGTGAACGAAGCTTTATCATTGTAGTGTCATATCACAGTGTTGAAAATCCTTTTATTGTGACATGACTGTGTTTATTATGTCTTTATTGTGACTTCACTGTGTTTATTATCCCTTTGGTGAGATATCATTGTGTGCATTATCCAGATTCTGTGACATAACTATAGGAATTATACCTGTGCAGTGATAATACTGTGTGCATTTTTAGGTATGTAAGTATATGATGTGCAGAGGTTGCAGTTGCATCTTGGAGCTGGTGCCGGAGGTGGCCAACAGTTTCTCTACCATGTAAGAGGACTCCAGCACTATAGTTAATACTACATGTAAAAGTTGGGGTTATTATAAATAACCTATTTTATATACTGTTTTATATCCTTGTGTGTAAAAAAGTAATTTCCACAATAATTGTATCACAAATGTACAAGTGTACCCACACACAAGAGTGTCATCTGATAAGTGTAACTGTGGGTCAGTTAAATGTTTCTTTTTTTCTGGGAACACAGATTGAAGGCCTATTCTAAGGATAGTCCAACAATGTGGGATTGGTGACCTACATACATCCCGCAACCACAGCAGAAGCTTCCCGGACCGGAGCTGTAGAGAACCGGGTCTCAGCTTTGGAGTAGGGGGCATTTTAGGAGGTATCTGCTAGTTTATTATTTTACACCACCCCTGCTGTGCTAACAATTTTGAAAAGTCCTGGATAACCTCTTAAGCAGCCCCCCCACAATGTAGTGTCTATAAAGAAGATTGTTCCATCTATTTATGAACATTTTATGTCTTCTTTACATCAAAAATACACATTTTAAAGTCCCTTTGTCGGAAGTCCATATATTTCATGGATAATAATAACCTAAAAATATTGTTATTGATAAAAAGCAGAATGTAACTTTGATAAGCCATAATCTGCTGAATATGAAATTTGTTATTTCAGCACCAACACTATGAATTGCTTAGAAATACATTCCTTGCCATCAATTTTCTGGCGGCATAGATGTTCCTCTTGCCTCTAATTCACATTTCTGCTCCACACATGACACATAAGCTCTTCCAGATTAGTTTTCTCTATGACGGAAAAAGAAAATTGCCCTAATCAAGGGTAGTTCTAAGAAAAAGGGCTAGATATTATGTAACACAAATGCAAGCAGGATAGAATTTGATCTTATAATACTCCTTATCTTTCTTTTCTTGAGGAACCCATTTCGACCAGAACAAAATAGATAGACTGCCGCTAGATTACGGATATTCAGTTACGTCCAACCCAATGAAGATATTCCATCTCTCTAGTTTACTACCATAGATATTTTTGTTTTTTGCATTTATTGCCTTATTTGTTTTTAAGTATTTCAATAGAATTCCACTGAGGCCCTCAGACGGTAAGAATATAAGTGCAAACCCCACATAATGGATTCAGGGGCAAACATAGGAATTTTAAAGGGGGGGTTCCAAATGTATACTTTTTAAACCAAGTTATTTTCACAAATCATTCACTGCCCTCTGGTTTTTACGCTACGATTATTGGTCTGCACGTATCGACCAGCTGAGTACTTTATATTACAAGCACTAAATGGCTAGGCTAGTGAATATGTACTGACCACTACTCATAGCATTATAAGCCAGCGTAGATAGTGCCACACTTAGTTCCCCTGTAGATAGTGCCACACTGCCACCTGTAGATAGTGCCATGGTGTCCCCTGTAGATAGTGCCAACGTGTCCCTTGTAGACAGTGCCACAAACTGCTCCCTATAGATAGTGCCACAGTGCCCATGTACATAGTGACACATACTGCCCCCTGTAGATAGCCCCACAGTGACCCTTTAGAAAGTGCCACTGTGTCCCTTGTAGATAGTGCCAGTGGCCATGTATACAGTGCCACAGTGCCCCCTGCAGATAGTTCCACAGTGCCCCATGTAGATAGTGCCACAGTTCCCTTGTAGATAGCGCCAAGGTGCCCCCTGTATATAATACCACTTTGCCCCATGTAGATAGTGCTACAGTCCCATGTACTTAGTGCCACACACTACCCATGTACATAGTTCCACACACTGCCCATGTAGATAGCGCCACAGTATCCCCTTGTAGATATTGCCACAGTGTCCACTGGTTCAATAAACACTCACCTGTTTGGGTTCCTGTGCCTTCCTCTCCTTCAGTGATGCAGGCCTGGTCTCTTCTGACCAGGCCTGCTCCAGCGGAATGACGCAGGCGGTGCAATTACTTCATCACGCCGTCTGCATCACAAGAAAAGCACCGATTGGTGAGGCAGGGAACAGATGGTTCCCTTGCCTTGCAAGAGCTTTCAATTGTATCCAAGTCCTTAGGTCACGGATACAATTAAGTACAATAGTGTGTAAGGGCTTTGCGGCCCTGGTCATAGGGGGGGGGGGAGTTCCAGGCAACTGGAGACACACCTGCGCGCTCCACTGGGATTGCAAATTTAATGAAAATACCATTATAATGTACAATGACATTCATTATTATAGCAATATCTGCTTACTGCAGGGCTCACAGATAAGTTAGACCATTATGAAGTTATGACAGTGTTGGTAGAACATTAGGACATATAAAATAGTGCCAGAACATGAAGTAGTGCTATTCACATAGTAGTAACAGTACTGTAATGTCAACCACAATGTATAGCAGTGCCCATGTATTGATGGCAGACACATATTAGTGCACATTAGGGTCCAATCAGATGTACAGTACAGTAACTAGCTTCTGTGGCATTTCATCAACTTCCATCGAATAAATTGATGCATATGGACTAGAGTTGGTAAACTTTTTCAGTATGGGATTTATTTTTTGTAGAGTTTGGGATGGTTGAGCTACAAACAATGTCTTTGACATTTAGATTTCCTAAATCATCTCTTTGAAAGTAAGGATACTTCCAGCCATGATTAACTTAGTACATAAGTTTCTCCCAAAAACCCACAACTGCTCACAAGATCCCCCACTAGCTAATCGTACCGGCCGAGCCTCATAAGATGCTCCATGATTTGTCACCTAGCTTTTTACTAATGGCGACTAGTACATAAAGTGAGGAGGTTGTTTTCGCACTTTTATTTAGAAACCTAGTAATTTAGATTTACATCAAGATCTACTGGTCCTGCTCTGAAGTCTAAAAGTGGACTGCAATCTATTGTTTGGCCACCAATGCACTGAACCTTTTTCTTTCCATCACCTACAAATGTAATTACCTGGCAGTAGCCTTCAGCATTACATATTTCTTTTCAATGCAGCTTACAGATAAAATAAGACCTTCTGGACCTTACTACCAATACTCCTACATGTTGTTGTGTATAATTTAATATGATGTTTCCTAAGTTTTAAACTGTTTTTTGGTCTTTGCTTAACCCCTTAACGACCAGGGCTGTTGTGGATTTTAATGACCAGCTACATTTTTTCGTTTTTGCCTCTGAATTTCAACAGCTATTACTTTTTTCCTTCACTGACGGGTTTGTATTACTTTTTGGTACTGTTTGAGGGTACATATGAATTACTGTGTAATTTATATTGGGTGTTTTTTTATCGGCATGAATATTGAGGAATGTGATTTTTGGATTTTTTTTTTGTTTCTTTTTTATTTAGTACATGTTTTATGCAAAATAACCCGATGAATTAATTCTTCAGGTTATTATGGTCAACCAGATACCTAATAAGTGTTTTGTTGGTTTTTATGTAATGTATGGGCTATAAAAGAAATTTTATACTAAATAATAGTGGGTTTTTTTGTATTTCTTTTTTTGCTGATTTTTTTTTTGTATTTTTTATTATTTTCTCTTTACTTATGTTTGATATATACTTCTGTTACAAAATATGTTCCACAAGAGGTCATGAAAGACCTCTGGGGATATTATTTATTTATTATTATTATTTTTTATTGTGCAGACACTCAAGAGATTACAGAAGCAGGAGCTATTAATGCAGCATCTCCAAAAGACAACGCTGCAGACTTAGTACATGCACCACCCGCCGTCAACATATAGCGGACAAGTCGTTAAGGTGTTAAAAAAGAATATTGCATGATGTAGATATGTTGAACATCTGGTTATTATGAAGGTTATTTTAATTTTTTCTTATGGTTATTTATTTAGTTATTTATTTATTTATTTTTAGGGGATATCGTTGAATTGAACCTTTGTGTTTTTTCCAATGTTCTCATTCAGCATGGAACCCCTGGTGTGCTGAAGATAATATGGAGTTAATTAAAAAGTCAATCAATTAATTTCCTAGCAGCATGTTTGCTCCAAAGTTGAATAGAAAAAATTCTATTGGGGAAAACTTTATTGTGGATGTTTACACAAAATATTTTTACAACAGTACAGATGGAAAAAAAAGAGAAAAAATACTTGACAATCCGAACCATCAGTGTGGCTTCATTATCCTCAGTGGAACTCCTCTGTGGATATAGCAGCCTCTGTATGGAGCGTGTTTATCTTCCTAGGAAGAGTCTATAAACAACTATAAATCAATATAAAAAGTAATGTATTATGGCCAGCTATTATAACTTGCAGCACACATTTATTTTGTAGCGGTGTATTCAGAAATACATTCTATTTCGAAAAATAAAGTTTCCAAGTTGTTTTCAAATTCTATCTTGAAATAAATGCTGGAGAATGTATCCATGCATTATTATTGGAAAATACGCAAAGATAGACATAAATATTTACTGATATCTCTACTTGTGACAAAATCATTTTTACATGTAGAGCTACATGTTAGATGAAATCTAAAACTGAACTCTGGTCCAAGGGACTGAAGTTCTGCTTTATAGGGAATAACCGTTTTTGTTCTTTTACCTAAATACTTTAGGTTCAATATTCTGTGCTAATTAATTTAAAGTATATCTTTATTGATAGCTCAGTTTTTCAGATACAGAGCTCTACATTTTTTTGCATACAGATAAACTCCTTGCTACCTGAAGCCAGCACTAGAGGGAGCTAATTGCATATTGCTTTATTATTCTGACATATGAACAGTATGGAGTAAGCTCTTAAGCTCCCTCTATTGGCCGATACAGGCAGTCAGAAGTTAATGATTTAACTCTGATTATGACGCGGATTTGGAGCTCTGTATCAGAAAATACGATGGAACATGGCACCATTCTTTTCGTGTTGAATTCTATATGAATCAGAGAAAAAAAAGAAACCCTATATTCTTGAGTATGAAATCGGAAGTGTGGGCCCATAGACTTCTATAGGTCCCATATTACAACTCTGTAAAATTCGTACAGAGCGGGGAGACAGCTGGGTGCAATAGGTCTTAACTTCCACACTGCAGATAAGGGCAGTATTCCACACATTCATGTTTAGGTTTACTCATATAAATTTAATTTGAAGGAAAGGTCATTTTACGATTCGATTATTTGCTCTTTTGATTTTAGTTACTTTTGTTTACTTTGACTTTCAAATATTAAATCAGAATAAAGTCCAATATTATTATAAATGAGTTACATTAAACTAATCATGATGATGACATTCATATTTTATGATCCTGCAGAAATAACGATGAAAGATGTACTATCTCTATAATGACTTAATACATAAAGGATATGCTGAATAATCATGAAATGAGAAGAAAATATAGCAGTCAATAAATGATTTTGAGTTATTAAATAATCTTCAAAACATAATCATAATAATTAATTGTATTGGTCTTTAAACAGCATATATTATACTCCGGTGAGCACCATAGGGAAAGTACTAACTATTCTATATACAACACAGTATGATATATGATACTAATTAATGGGTTGCTACTGAACTAATTAGATGGATGAGTGTGTCTATGTGATCCGTGTGTGTGTGTGTGATCCGTGTGTGTGTGTGTGTGTGTGTGTGTGTGTGTGTGTGTGTAAGTGTGTTTGTGTGTGTAGCAGTTATATTTGAGGGGTTCACTTATATGTTGTAGTATTAAAAATATTCATCCAAGTAGATACAAGGTTTTTAACATCAACAATTCCATGGCGATCGTATGAATAAACCAGTAAAACTGAGTCTGCTACATTTCTAAAATCAATAACAAACATGTTCACAATTCTCATTCAGTTCAGTGGGAAGAGACTGTGTATGTGAGGCCTCCCCTTTCCCCCTTAAAAAGGAATTACAACTAGTCTATTCTTAGAATAATTGGTGGATACTCTGTTTTATAACCTAATATTTCTCACAGCTGAGTGTTTGCTACAGTTGTGTCCCACTTAGGCCCATGCACATGACCGTATATTTAGTCCATAATTATGGACCATAATTACGGTCTGTAATTACGGACCCATTCATTTCTATGGCTGACGAACACCTTCCCATATATTTACGGGAAGGTGTCCGTGCCGTAGAAAGGCTGTGCAAAAGATAGGACATGTCCTATTTTTTGCTTTTTACGGTCCATGCTCCGATACTTCACATGGGAACACAGCCTACAAATGTGGTTGGCTGTCCGCGGCCGGCCATGCCCGTAATCACGGACTGTAATTACGGGCACGGAGGTGTGCATGGGGCCTAAGTCAATGTTCTGTGGGCTTACCAGACAGCTCTGGAGGCTGATGCATGTTACCAGGGCCGGTCTAATGTCCGTGGCTGCGGGCTGTCAGCTCCAATCCCCTCCTGAAAGCCGCAGCATGGAGTCGGCAAGCGCTGGCCCCAGCATCCTCCTCAGGAGACGCCAGCGCTCGCGTCCAATCACCTCAGCCAGATCCTGTAGGACCTTTTGATGAACTTTGACCCGTGAGTACCCTGGACTATAAGATAGGTCCAGCCCCTGCTTCGATGCCTGAGCATTGTTGATGTTTCCTAGTTTGTCTATGTGATGGCCTCCTAGTGTGTTTCCTGTTCCTGTACATGTTTCTGTTCCTGTACCTGTTTCAGCTCCTGTTCCTGAACCTTGCATTCCTTATCATCCTGGTCGAGCACTTTGCCGGGCCAAAGTCGTGTCGTATCCACGTCTGACCTGTTTCACCTCGCCTGACGTCTACCTGCTGCCTAGTCCCAGCCGAACCTGCCCTGCTGCTGTCTGAGCAGCCAGAGGTACCTATAGGAACTATAGACTTTCACCTGCTCCCAGTTGGCCAGCTGCCTTACCGCCAAGGCGATACGGCCCAGTGGGTCCACAGACCCTATGTGACAGCCGGACTGGGATTTAAAATTATCCCAGGCATTTTTAAGTACACAGGCCCCCCGCAGGCCAAACACAGCCGCCAGTGTTGGGCTGGAGTACATGGGACCATCTTTCAGCTATACAAGACATGGGGAGATTTATTAACCCCTTCCCGACCACCCCACGTAGATTAATGGGCTGCAGCACTGGTCCTTGTGCCTGCAGCCCGTTAATCTACGTGTGCTCCTAACAGAGCACACAGGCGCTCCACGCAGCCCCGCATCTACCAGTACAGGCTACTACTGTCAGCCACAGTACTGGGGGAAAACATCGGGTTGGATCACTGCGGTGATCCGAACCGATTAATCCCTTAAATGCGGCAGTCAATAGCGACCGCTGCATTTAAGTTGTTATAGCAACATCGTCACCCCACTACGCGATTGCGGGGGCCGATTGTTGTGGGGGGGGGATTGATATGGCAACCGGAAGCCTAAAAAAAGGCTTCCGGTCTGCCATCTATTGAAGGCAATTACGTCCTGCCGGAGGCAGGACCTGATATGTCTCCTGTCAGTGTGAAACTGACAGGTATAATACCCTGCAATACATAAGTATTGCAGGGTTTTATAATAACGATCCAACAATTTGATTTTCAAGTCCCTAGTGGGACTAAAAAAAAATAATTTCAAAAAGTTAGAAAAAATGTACAAAAGTAAAATGTCAAAATAATAACATTTTAAAATCGCCCTCTTTCCCTTATAAAGTCCTTTATTATTAGAAAAAAAATAAAATAAACTATGCATAATTGGTATTGCCGCATCCGTACCGGCCTGAACTATAAAAATATAATGTAATTTATCCCGCACGGTGAGCGCCATAAAAAAAATAATAACAAAATGGTACCGGAATCGCTATTTTTAGTCACTTCAGCTCCCAAATAATTGCATAAATAGGAATCAAAAAGTCGCATGTAGCCAAAAATTGTACCAATAAAAACTACAGTTTGTTCCGCAAAAAACAAGCCTTCACACAGCATTCCTGATAGAAAAATAAAAAAGTTGTGGCTCTTAGAATATGGCGACACAAAATCAAAATAATTTTTTTAAAGTCGTGATTTTATCGTGCAAACACCGTAAAACATAAAAAACCTATATACATATGGTATCGCCGTAATCACATCGACCCACAGAATAAATTGAATATGTAATTTATAGCGCACGGGGAACGCCGTAAAAAAAAAAAAGAATACAAAGCTATAGAAGTTTTGACGGCCTAATTACACTAAATTCAGCAACAACACCTATGGGATCAAAATGCTCACTATACCCCTAGACAAATTCTTTTTAGGGCTGTAGTTTCCCAAATTTGGTCACTTCTGGGGGTTGTCCACTGTTTTGGTCCCTCAGGGGCTTTGCAAATACGACAAGACACCCAAAAAACAATTGAGTAAACTTGAGCTCCAGAAGCCAAATAGCGCTCCTTCCCTTCCAAACAGCCATTTACTACCACATATGGGGTATTGCCGTAATCAGGAGAAATTGCTTTACAAATCTTGTGGCACTTTTTCTTCTTTATTGCTTGTAAAAATTGATAATTTCTAAGTTTTATTGGCAAAAATTGGGATTTTCATTTTTACGGACTAATTCCACTAAATTCAGCAATAAACCTGTGGGGTTAAAATTCTCACTAAACCCCTTGATGAATTCCTTGAGGGGTGTATTTTGCCAAATGGTGTCTTTTTGGGGGTGTTTCCACTGTTTTGGCACTACAAGACCTCTTCAAACCTGACATGGTGCCTAAAATATATTCTAATAAAAAGGAGGCCCCAAAATCCTCTAGGAGCGCCTTTGCTTCTGAGGTCTGTGCTTCATTCCATTACCACACTAGGGCCACATGTGGGATATTTCTAAAAACTGCAGTATCTGGGCAATAAATATTGAGTTATGTTTCTCTGGTAAAACCTTTTGTGCTTCAGAAAAAAATTAATTAAAATGGATTTTCCGACAAAAAAAAATAAATTTGTAAATTTCCCCTCTACTTTGCTTTAATTCCTGTGAAACACTTAAAGGGTTAAGAAACTCTCTAAATGCTGTATTGAATACTTTGAGGGGTAAAGTTATTAAAATTGGGTGACTTATGTGGGTTTCTAATATATAAGGCCCTCAAAGCCCCTTCAGAACTGAACTGGTACCTATAAAAATAGGTTTTGGAAATTTTCTTGAAAATGTGAGAAATTGCTGCTAAAGTTCTAAGCCTTGTAACGTTCTAGGAAAATAAAAGGATGTTCAAAAAACAATGCCAACATAAAGTAGACATATGTGAAATGTTAATTAATAACTATTCTGTGTGGTATTACTATCTGTCTTACAAGCAGATACATTTAAATTTAGAAAAATGCAAATTTTTGCAAATTTTCTCTAAAGTTTGGTGATTTTCACAAATAAATACTGAATTTATTGATCAAATTTTTCCACTAACATGCAGTACAATATGTCACGAGAACACATTCTCAGAATCGCTTGGATAGGTAAAAGCACTCCCAAGTTATTACCACATAAAGTGACACATGTCAGATTTGAAAAAATTGGCTGCGTCCACAAGGCCAAAACAGGCTCAGACCTGAAGGGGTTAAACCAGGTGTAAATTAAAAGAAGAATAGTTTCTGATAGCTCCAACTCCAAGAAATCCACTGCTTTTCCACGAGAATAATGAACATGCTTATTATTCTAGAGGATTTTTTTGCAGAGCAGAAAAAAATTAAAGCAGACAAAATTTACCAGTATACAATGCTAAAATATCACCATACTGTAACTAAATAGTATGACTTCAATTTTATATTCAGCCATATGCACACACACTTACATGCTGGACACATAACGTACAGATCCAACCCACAAGCTGGACACATGCTGCATTTGTGCCACTCACAGCTAGGACACATGCCCACGCACACCACTCACACCTAGGACACATGCACACGCACACCACTCACACCTATCACACATGCGCACGCACACCACTCACTCCTAGGGACACATGCGCACGCACACCACTAGAACACATCCCCCACTCACACCTAGGACATATGTCGCACATGCACCACTCACACCTAGCACACATGCGCAAGCACACCACTCACACCTAGGATATATCCTCCACTCTCACCACTCACACCTAAGAAATATGCCGCACAATGTCTACCCACACCAAGGACACATGTTGGACACGCACTACTCACACATGGCACAGATGCCGCATACACCACTCCCAAACTAGACACATACCACTCACACACTAGACACGTACCACAAACTAGACACATACCGCACACACTACTTACACTAGACACATACCAAACACACCACACAAATGCTAAACACATACCTCACATAACACTTACACACTAGACCTATACCACACATACCACTCACATTGAAAACAACATCCACACAAATGCCACTAATACATTAGAAGAAGACACAAAACTCACACAAATTGCATATTTCACTCATACAATTGACGTACACTGTTAACACTACATCAACCAGTCACACTGCAAAAATCAATCCAACACCACTCACATTGCTATATTTACCTGCTTTCTTTTGTAGACTGCTGATTCTTGGGCACTGGCATGCAGGATGCTGGCAGTACTAGGCATCCATACCTGAGATGCCCCCTCCACCACTAAGCCCCGTCTATGTGCCCATGAAGCCATGCCCCTTTTACAATGCTCCTCCTATCTGTGGCTCAAATTAACCATGACCTGATGCTCACCTTTCTAACCCTATAGCTCTTCATTGCAGAGTACACAGCAATAAATCTCGGAAAGATGTGGTTTTAAACACCAGGAGGCAGCAGTCCTTGTAATGTTGGTGCTTGTGTTCACCACTGTCCTCAGGGCCGATTCTAGCTTTTCTGCTGCCTGAGGTGAAAATTGAAATGTCGCCCCCCAGATTTTGATTGACATCCCCCTGGCTGTTCTACATCTCTAGTAGACTCCCCCAACACTTGTGGATGCGCGGTTGCCTTGTACTGGCATGCCGGGCAGAGTACACCTCGCTGCACGGTGTGTGCCCAAGTAGTACAAGGCAATGGCGCATCCGAGAAAGTTGGAGGAGACTGGTAGTGAAGTATAACAGCTAGAGGGATGTCAATCAGGCATGGAAAGGTAGGTTTGGAGGCAGCATTATTTGACTTTTCAGGATAGCGGCACCACCCCATGAACCTTTAATAAGTACTTAGCCTATAGTGTGCACCGGTTAAAGTTGATTTTATAGATTTTTCTGCATCTGAAAACAACATACAGGGGAATGTTTGAAAAAATTGTCAGGTCATGTATTACTGAATAGTAGTGGTTCAAGTGGTTAAAACTACCTAATAGTTTCCCATTAAATATACAATGAATTGAAAACAATTCCACCTGCCCTGTAATTTTGTTATTATAAATATATTCTATATAATTACAGCTCCAGAACCAAGCTCTGACATATACGGCTCCAGAAGCAAGCTCAATACATATATACAGTACCAGAACCAAGCTCAGTACATATATACTGCACCAGAACAAAGCTCAGTACATTTATACTGCACCAGAACAAAGCTCAGTACATAAATACAGCACCAGGACAAAGCTCAGCACATATATACAACACCAGCTCCAAGCTCAGTACATATATACATCACCAGAATCAAGCTCAGTACATATATCCAGCTCCAGAACATAGCTCAGTACATATATACAGCACCAGAACTAAGCTCAGTACATATATACAGCAACCAACAAGGCTCATACATACATATATACAGCACCAGAACCAAGCTTAGTACATATATACAGCTCCAGAACCAAGCTCAGTACATATATACAGCACCAGAACCAAGCTCAGTACAAATAAACTAGAATATAATTAAAATAGAATATAATTAAAACCACAGAAAAGGCCATACTCACAAATTAGGAGGGTAAAAACCCGTTTCAAACGGGACGCGGCCAGGTAAGAGAATGCTGCTGAAGAGAAGTTCCCAGGTGTGTTTAAATAATGATAGCCACTCCCACTAACCTTGAGGGGAGTGGTGTTTTGGGCATGGAAGTAAATGTGAAATGGAAAAGATAAAAAATAATAAAGTACTGTGTATGGTATACATGTGAGGTATTACTAAGTGTACTGTGTAGAAATCAGGGCTGTAAGTGATACAAAAACATGAGTGTAGTGTGTAAAACATGGAGGCATAGTGCTTGGGTGCACTTTTCCAACTTACCGACGCTTCAAAAGGCTCAGGCTCAACTGAGGATAGTCCGGCTGTATGCTTGAGATACCCCCGCAACAACCTCCTTCCCCACTTTCCTCACAAAGCCCTTGTAGGGAGCGTAAAAATTAATTCTCATTACTTTTGGGACGCACCTCGTGTATATATATATCCTAAAACAGATTTGTAGTACAGTGTGCTTACTTTAAGAACTGCACAGGTATAGAGTGTTTGGGGGTGGAGGGAAATGCGAGCATGTATTATAAATAAGAGATTGGTGGGGAAGGGGGCAACGGGGCAATTAAATGATTGATTGTTTATCCAACAGCTATCATGCTGAAAGTAGTGGGGCACCTTCTCAAACACCTGCTGAAAGCTTGTCCCCCTGTATACCTAATAAATTCCCATCTGTTCTTTGTGTAGGCCACACATTTTTTGCATTATTAAGAACTGATAACTATTAATCCCGCAGTGTGATTGGAATAATAACATTTAATAGATTAAAATGCAGCATTTAATGCATTGAGCGTAAGTAATCTATATTTTGAGTTAATGGCAGGTATTTTTGATGAACTATACCCAACCATGGCGAGGAAAATAAAGACACAGCTGCACGTTTCACCGATTACAAAAGAACAGTGTCTCAGCTTTACATATTAGGTTCCTTCATTGTTAAATTTTCATCTAACATCCGAAGAAACTATAAATTTTTAATGTTAGGTGGTTTTAAAAGTGCTGTGAAAAAGCATTTTGAAACCAAATTGAACCTTCCAATATTATTATATTCGTATTACCTTAATCTACTTGGCACTTTCTATTGTACAAGATCAGACTCCTAATGAGTCATCGCCTATAAAAATATCTGTGTATTGAAATGAACATACACATTAATATTGATTTTAGAATATAATCAGCCAGTAATCTGCTGACTATTACTCAGATGATATTAGATCACAGAGATTTGGTAATAAGTTTATGTCAATAACACAAACTACAGCAACTATAACGATCTGATTCTCAGATGTAGGGCGAAAGGATTTTTAGGACAAGTTGTAGATTGGTCTAGATCTTAAATGGCTTCTGATTTAGAAAACAAAGCACCAAAAATTTTGAATCACAATTTCTAAACTTTGGGCACACAAGACATGCAAAAGTCCATTAATGGGCAGTAAAAATGAGGACACATAGTCCTTGATATTACTATATTATATCTCTCTTACTATCCATCAATGTCAAGCCGGGGGGAGGGGGGGGGGGGGTAGCTGAAAAGAAAAGGATTATATGGTACGTGTTGGAAGTGGACCTTTAACCAACAAACCTGCTCCCCTTGACAACTCTAGTTCAAACTATGAGCTGTACTGAAGGGTGGAGAGGGCGCAAAAAGTATAAAATCAAGAGATAAGAAACATTTGTAATTGATAAACACAGACATTTACCTTGGGTGTCTTATTGTGAATGTATTTATCATGGTTTTTGTAGATCACCAAAACTCTTTAACCCCTTCAAGACTGAGCCTGTTTTGGCCGTAATGACGAAGCCGATTTTTCAAATCTGACATGTGTCACTTTACGTGGTAATAACTTCGGAATGCTTTTACCTATACAAGTGATTCTGAGATTATCTTCTCGTGACATATTGTACTTTGTTAGTGAAAAAATGTGGTCTATAAATTCAATATTTATTTGTAAAAAACACCAAGATTTGGAGAAAATTAGCAAAAATGTGCATTTTTCTAAATTTAAATGTATCTGCTTGTAAAACAGATAGTAATGCCACACAAAATAGTTACTAGTTTACATTTCCCATTTGTCTACTTTGTGTTTGCACTGTTTTTTGAACATACTTTTATTTTTCTAGGACGTTACAAGGCTTAGAACTTTAGCAGCAATTTCTCATATTTTCAAGAAAATTTCAAAAGGCTATTTTTTCAAGGACCAGTTCAGTTCTGAAGTGGCTTTGAGGGCCTTATATATTAGAAAGTCCCCATAAATCACCCCATTTTGAAAACTGCATCCCTCAAAATATTCAGAACAGCATCCAGAAAGTGTTTTAAGCCTTTAGGCGTTTCACAGGAAGTAAAGCAATGTAGAGGTGAAATTTACAAATTTCATTTTTTTTTGCCAAAATTCATTTGTAATATTTTTTTTTCTGTACCACAGAAGGTTTAACCCGAGAAATGCAACTCAATATTTATTGCCCAGATTCTGTAGTGTTTAGAAATATCCCACATGTGTCCCTAGTATGCTACTGGACTGAAACACAGGCCTCAGAGGCAAAGGAGCACCTAGTGGATTGTTGGGCCTCCTTTTTTTTAAATATATTTTAAATATAGGTCTTGTGGTGCCAAAACAGTGGAAACCCCCCCCAAAAGTGACCCCATTTTGCAAACTACACCCCTCAAGGAATTTATCTAGGGGTGTAGTTGGCATTTTGACCCCACAGTTTTTTTTGTTAAATTTATTTGAATTTGTGTGTGAAAAAATAATTTAAAAAAAAATCTTTACAAGGATTAAAGGAGAAAAAACACCCCAACATATGTAAAGCAATTTCTCCTGATTATAGTAATACCTCATATGTGGTAATAAACTGCTGTTTGGACAAACAGCAGGACTCAGAAGAGAAGGAGCGCCATTTGGAATTTGGATTTCTGATTTTGCTGGAACAGTTTTCAGTGCCGTGTCACGTTTGCAATGTACTGGAGGGACAAAAAATAGTGGAAACCCTCCAAAAGTGACCCCATTTTGGAAACTACACCCCTCAAGGAATTTTTCTAGGGGGAAAGTTAGCATTTTGACCCCACAGTTGTTTTCACAGTTGAATTCACACTGGAATTAGTCTGTAAAGGTAAAAAATCTACTTTTTTTCTGAAAAAACGTAGACATTTTTAATTTTTCCAAGGAATAAAGGAGAAAAAGCACCCCAACATTTGGAAAACAATTTCTCCAGATTGCGGAAATATGCCATATGTGGTAATAAACTGCTGTTGGGACCCACAGCGGGGCTTAGAAGGGAAGGAGCACTATTTGGCTTTTGGAACTCAAATTTAGCTGAAATGGTTTTCGGGTGCCATGTAGAATTTGCAAAGCCCCTGAGGGACCAAAACAGTGGAAACTCCCCAAAAGTGACCACATTTGGGAAACTACACCACTTAAGGAATCGATCTAGGAGTATAACGAGCATTTAGACCCCACAGGTCTTTTGCAGAATTTATTAGAAATAGGCCGTAAAAATGAATATCAACATTATTTCCACTAAAATGTTGCATTTTTTTCAATTTCACAAAGAATAAAGGAGGTAAAAGCACCCCAACATTTGTAAAGCAATCTCTTCCGAGTACAACAATACCCCACATGTGGTCATAAATGTTTTTTTATTAGAAAGTAATTAACCCTTTCCAGACTAATCCATTTTTGTTTTTTCTTTTTCGTTTTTCCCTCCCCGCATTCCAAGAGCCATAACTATTTTATTTTTCCGTCAATAGAGTGGTGTGAGGGCTTATTTTTTGCGGAACAATCTGTAGTTTTTATTGCTACCATTTTTTGGCACATACAACTTTTTTAAGACTTAACACTTTTTATTAAAAAATTTTGGTAGGGACAAGGTGACCAAAAAAACTGCGATTTTGACGTTCTAAAGTCTTTATTTTTCACGGCGTTCACCGTCCGAGTTAAATAAAGCTATATTGTAATAATTTGGGCTTTTACAGACACAGCGATACCAATTTTGTGTATTTTTTTTTTATTACTTTAGAGAAAAAATGTGAAAGTTTTTTTTGGGGACTTTTAGTATTTATTACATTTTTTTTCAATAATAATTATTTACTTTTGTTTGTACACATTTTATTAGTCCCCCTAGGAGACTTGAACCAGCGATCATTACATCACTGGTACAATACACTGCAATACTAATGTATTGCAGTATATTGTAATTTATACAGGATCCTGCAACAGCGCGATCGCTGTTCCTGTCCGTTAGTCCCGTTAGTGATACACAGCTGACACCCGCAGCTTATGGCGCGGGCTCAGCGCATGAGCCCGCTCCATACAGCACCCCCACACCACGACATGCTATTAAGTCGTGGTGCGCGAAGGGGTCAATGCGCAACGGATGGGGCAGAGTGAAAATTTAAATTTTCCGCAGATATGCCATTAACTGCACTATATGTAATGCACAGTTTGTGCCGCTGAAGACAAATACCTCATAAAATATTAACCGGGTTCTCCCGGGTATGGCGATGCCATATATGTGGACGTAAACTGCTGTTTGGGCACGCTGTAGGGCTCAGAATGGAGGGAGCACCATTTGGCTTTTGGAGCGCAGATTTAGCTTTGGTAGTTGTTCTGTTTGGGTTTTGCTGGTATTTCAGTTTATAATGTGGGGGTATACTGTATGTAAGCTGTCCGGAGTACATCAGGGTATAATAAGAGGATATAATAATGGGGTCAATAAATAATAATCCATAGATGTGTGGCCAGTGTCGCACTGATAAATGGTGGCCAATCTTATCCGCTTTTGGAACACTCTGCACATTTTGCATCGCCATATTCTGAGAGGCAGAATTCTTTTATTTTTTTCTCCACTGTAGCTGTGTGAGGGCTTATTTGTTGCGGGACAATATGGAGTTTTAATTGGTATCATTTTGGGGTACATGCGATTTTTTTGATCACTTTTTATAACATTTTTGGCAAGCAAGGTGACCAAAAACCATCAATTCTGACAATGGTTTTTATTATTATTTTTTTACGGCGTTCATCCTGGGCTATAAGTGACCATTTTACTTTATTTGGCATGTCGGTACGATTACGGCGATACCATATGTATATAGTTTTTTTATGTTTTGCAGCGTTTGCGCAATAAAATCACTTATTTATAAAATAATTTTTTTTTTGTGTCACCATATTCTGAGCGCCATAACTTTTTATTTATCAGTTAAAAAAGCTGTGTAAGGGCTTTTTTTTTGCGGGACGGGTTGTAGTTTTTATTGGTACTATTTTGTCGACTTTTTGATCAATTTTATTGTATATTTTGGGAGGGGTTGTGACCAAAAAATAGTGATTCTAGCATTGTTGTTTTACTTTTTTTTTTTTGTGGTGTTCATCGTGTGGAGAAATAATATTATAGTTTTATAGTTGGGGTTGTTACGAACGTGGTGATACCAAATATGTGTACTTTTTTAACGTGTTCCTTTTTTTCCTATAATAAAAGACTTATTATAGGAAAAAAAGCATTTTTTGTTTATGTAACTCATAACTTTTATTTTTACACTTTTTTAAAACATTTTAATTATCTTTTTTTTACTTTTTTTTACTTGTTCCACTAGGGGACATTTAGACTTGCAGCTCTGATCGCTGCTGGAATACATTACACTACCTACGTAGTGTAATGTGTTCTGTCATTGTTTCGTGACAGTTAGTCACGCGCCATCTTGAAGATCCTTATCAGGTAAGGGGGGTTGATCGGGGGTGTAATAGGAGGGTGCTGGCCCTTATTTAGACCATTTCTCTCTTCTCTCACAAAATATATTCTTTGAGAGAAGAGAAAGAACGAACTGCCGCTGATTTTACAGCGATCACCATTATTCATTGAAGAACGGCGATCACGTGACTGGGGATCGGACAAAACGAGGGCACTATCTCATGCCAAAAGGCGGCGCTCTGGCATAAGTACCCTTAATGGCCGCCGTGAAAACATGTATAGGCAGTTATTAAGGGGTTAAAGACATTTTCTGATAGGGTTTTTCCATAATCATTATTTATCACCTATCCACAGTATAGGTGATAAATATCTGATCGGTGGGGGTCCGACCTCTGGGACCCCCTCTGATCACAAGAACGCACTTACCTTGCCATTCGTGGGACACCCATAGGAATGGAGCGGTAGTGTGCATAATTTTATCACCATTATAGATAGATAAACTTCTGTTATAAGAAATGGATACGCTTCAGGCACATCAAATTCCCCACTAGTGTTTCACCATAGACCGAATTGACAGCATTTCCTTTTCCTGCATTACCGTTTTGTTTTTGGATAGTTCCCACTATAGCGATTCGGATCATATAAGTATTCATTTTGGTAGCAAATAGAAGTTTAAGTGAGCCTATACTAATGGTAAAGCCTCTCAGGAGACTCTAGTAGACATGTCTCCTTCTCTGTTTTCGTCACCACTAGAGTTGAGGTGCAATGTATACATTATGCATTGTAATATTATAAGGTTTAGATTGTAAGAAAATAATGGAGACTGTGTATGATGCTACCAGAAACACAATCAGATAACACTTACATTGACACTGTCAAGTTGACTCTTGCTTCTGCATCATCTGTGCACAGAGTTTACTTTATAAGCCTACAAAACACAAAGTTCATACCTTGTAATTTGGTGCAGTTTTTAACTTACATTTTTCCATAACAGATTTTCCATTATGGAGTAGAGGTACACTATGAACAGCCCTGTGCTCGAGTACGCCGGCATCTGAGGGTCAGATCTGATTATATTTTGGCATTGGCATATATGAAATAGAGGTGGGCCCCATAGCAAAGACATTATGGTGCTCGGTAAGGCCTTCAAGGACCAAAGAGCCTGTTTCTTTTTTTCCTCCTAAACTGCCTTTCCACGGCCTTGGGCCATTTCCCCAACTCTTTGTTTGATAGCAAAGCAGTTCCTCTGGAGAGGGAGGGCCTGCACAGGTACTCACCACCCATTACCAAAGGGGATAGGACCGACCACAATTATGTACCCTCTTTCCAAGGGTCCCATATCAGCCACATAGTGTGCCTCTGGGTACGTAGGTATGTACGTCCTTGGTTAATGCACAAAGAGTTGGTCGAGTAATCTTCATTTCTTATTTTTTTTTATAATATGTGATGTAGTTCCTCTTGTAGATGACCAAAGACAAAGAGGTAATGAGGCAGTAAAACAAAAAGATGAGCTCTTGGTTTCTACGACCAGGTTAGTCCACATTGCCGTATTTATTTATTTATTTTTTGCAAATCTCTTTTTATTGAATATATTAACAACATACAATGGAGACAGTTTATTTAATGATGTACAATGCAATGATATTAGTTAAGAAATACATAGACCTAAATCGTAAACATCAGATAAGAGGGGGTAGAAGTTACCATTGACAAACATCAAAAATGACATATGGACAAAGCATATGTAAACTATTTACATTGTTCCCAAAGCTTACGTATGTAAATCAAGCAGTAAGAATGTGCGGTAATAATGAAATCGAAATAGACGTATACCAAAATAGATCTACCTGTCTACATTCAGTAGTTACTAAGCAGCCCTATAGGTAAGCCAAGGGTTCCAGGTTTTTAAGAATCTCTTGTGATTGCTCATCTCCCAGCTAAGGAGCTCCTCCATTCTGAATATAGAATGCATGTGTGTTAACCAGGACTTAATAGAAGGAGGTTCTTGTGATCTCCAGTGTAAAGGGATCAAAAGTTTCGCTACAGTGATCATATGGGTGACCAAGTCGCGTGATTTAGAGTGGAAGTGAGGCGTAGGAACCCCAAGCAAGATCAATGGGGCAGTGAGGGTCACCGAAGTGTGGGTGACTTTTTGTATTATTTGGGAAATACTATCCCAGAAAGGCTTAATTACTGGGCAACCCCACCAGATGTGAAAAAGGCTTCCCACATGTGCGGAACATCTTCAGCACTTGTCAGTATCTAGTAAGTAAATTTTTTAGAGAAACTCGGGTGTGCTATACCATCTTGTCACTGTTTTGTAGGAATTTTCCTGAATTTTTACATATTGAGAGAAACCATGGGAATGTTTTAAAATAAAGGAAGTATCCTCCTTATTAAATGTGATATTTAATTATTTTTCCCATGCACATTGCCGTATTTATTCGTATAAAACGCAGAATTTTCAATTAAATTTAAACATGTAATGTTTCATATTGAGTACCCTTTGGCAATACTACATTGAGTCTATAACTTTAATTTCATCGTTTAAGATAAAAATGTAAATGAAAATCATGATGGCTAAAATAAGTTCTACTCACAATATTATGCAAGAAAGTCATTATTAGAGATACAAAATGTGATTTATCATTCAATAAACATTTAAAATTATAAAATGAAAGAATTAACACAGTCCAACCAAATGACTTCATGTCCAATTAAATTAGTTTTCTTAAAATTAACTTTCATGACTTGTCAATCAGAAAATTTATAAAGGTGAGATTAGTGGGGGTGCAGCATCTGGGATAGCCCACAGGTTCAAGAATAAGGGTATGTGCACACACACTAATTACGTCCATAATTGACGGACGTATTTCGGCCGCAAGTACCGGACCGAACACAGTGCAGGGAGCCGGGCTCCTAGCATCATAGTGATGTACGATGCTAGGAGTCCCTGCCTCGCTGCAGGACAACTGTCCCGTACTGAAAACATGATTACAGTACGGGACAGTTGTCCTGCAGCGAGGCAGGGACTTCTAGCATCGTACATAAGTATGATGCTAGGAGCCCGGCTCCCTGCACTGTGTTCGGTCCGGTACTTGCGGCCGAAGTACGTCCGTCAATTACGGACGTAATTAGTGTGTGTGCACATACCCTTAGAAAGATCCTTGTCCTAAATTATTCCCTTTTAATGGACTGCGGCATGTATGTGCAGCCACTTAGTTTTTTTTTAAATTAAACCCTTCCGGACATCTGTCGTATATATACACGCAGAGGTCGGGTGGGTTAATATGGCGCGGGCTCACAGCTGAGCTCGCTTTATAGGACGGCTGTGTCGGGGACTAATAAAAAAATTTAAATACATTTGAAGTTTTTTTTAATATATAACAAAATTAAAATATTAAAAGTAAAAATAACTGACATGACTGGCATCGCCACATTTTTCAAAAATAATTTTATAGGTGAATGCCGTAGAAAACAAAATAAATCGCTATTTTTTGGTCACTTCATCTACAACAAAAAAGTAATAAAAATTGATAAAAAAATCTCATGCTCCCCAAAATGGCACCAATGGAAACCACGGCTTGTCCCACAAAAAATAATCTGTCATACCGCTCAATTGGCGGAACAATAAAAAAGCTATGGCTCTCAGAATATGGCGACACCAAGCAAATTTTATTTTTAACAATCAGTTTTTTCATTGTAAAAGTAGTAAAACATAAAAAAAACTGTAGACATTTGGTATCGCCGTAATCATATTGACCTGCAAAATAAAGTTAGCATGTCATTTTTACAGCACGGTGATCGCCGTAAATGCAAAACCCCCTTAATAATGGAGGAATCACTTTTCTCTCCATTTCACCCCACAAATAAATTTTTTCCAGTTTCCCAGTACATTTTATGGTACAATAAATAGTGCCGTGAAAAATTTTAACTTGTCCTGCAAAAAACAAGCCCTCATACGGCTATATCAATGAAAAAATAAAAAGTTATGGCTTTTCGAAGGTGGGGAGGAAAAAACTGAAGTGAACATCCGAAAAATTGTTGCAGAGGAAAGCGGTTCATGGGCAATATGGTTAGCTCCAAATGATCTCACTCATTGGTTTGGGTAACTCTCATTCATTCGAATGGCAAGTTACTGATCATTAATATAAAACTAGCAACAAATAAACGGGCACCAACAATCAATATGTAAGTGCAGGGCCGCCATCAGGGGGGTATTAGGGGTAGTGGTGTGAGGGGCCCGGCCAAACCTAATTGAAAGGGGGGCCCGGCAACTGCCTCGACATTCTTTTGGTAGGAAAAAACGGGCCCCTGCAATGGGGCCCGTTTTTTTCACCAAAAGAATGTCGTGAGCTGCTGCTGCTGCGTGCCCACTCCCCTCGTCATGGAGGGCCGTCACACCGTCCGCCCGCGCGCGCGCACCCGATCGCGCGCACAATGAAACTCCCGCGCGTGCGCACTCGCGAGCGCGCATCCACGAACGCCCGCACTGGAGACCGCCCGCGCGCGCACCCGCGATCGACCGCGCGCGCACCCGCGATCGACCGCGGACACACATGGACAAAACTTACCTGGAGCCTGGCTGGAGGTGAAGGACTGGACGTCTGGACCGAAGACCTCCCCTGGAAGACATCGCCGGAAGAGGACTGGAGTGGGAGCAGCTCTTCTGACACGGTGAGTAAATTATCTCAAAGTATGTATGGCCCTGTTCACACAGTATTTTGCAGGCAAAAAAAAATCTGCCTCAAAATTCCTTAAAGAATTTTGAGGCAGATTTTGACCTGCCCACACTATCTTGCCGCGTTTTTTTGCTGCGTTTTTTGCTCGCGGCGATTGAGGACAGCAGACAAAAAACGCAGCGAAAAATGCATTTTCTGCCTCCCATTGATTTCGATGGGAGGTCAGAGGCAGAACCGCGGCAAGAAAGGACGTGCTGCTTTTTCTTTTTTCCGCGACTGGCTCCCATTGATTTCAGATTAAATCAATGGGAGGCGGTATTGGAAGTTCTTTGGTGCTGATTCTGACGCAGTGTCCGAGTCAATATCAAGGCCCAAAAACTCTGTGAACTGGGCCTTATTGTTAGGGCTTATTCAGACGAACGTGTAATACATCCGTGCAACGTGTGTGATTTTCACGCGCCTTGCACGGACCTATGTTACTCTATGGGGCCGTTCAGACTGTCAGTGATTTTCACGCAGCGTGTGTCCGCTGCGTAAAACTCACGACATGTCCTATATTTGTGCATTGTTCGCGCATCACGTACCCATTGAAGTCAATGGGTGCCTGAAAATCCCGCCCAGCACTCCCGCAGCAGTATAAACTATGAATGAAAACAGAAAAGCACCACGTGCTACAAACAGAGTGTCATAATGATGGCGGCTGCGCGAAAATCACGCAGCCACGCATCATACGCTGCTGACACACGGAGCGGTTATGGACCTTTTGCATGCGCAAAATGCAGCGTTTTTTGCGCGTGCAAAAAGCACACGCTTGTGTGAATCCGGCCTTAGGGTAGGAACACACTCGGCATGAACACTGCAGATTTTATGCAGCACATTTTATTGTGGATAATCCGCAGCGTATCACAGTCGCAGCCGAGTGGATGAGATATGAACAAATCTCATCCACACGCTGCAAAAATAATGGACCTGCAGTGTTGCTTTTGGCTTTTTAAGTCGCATGTCAATGTATTCTGTGGGATCGCTGCTCCTCTGTTGCGGAAATGCTGCGGTTCTGCCGCAAAAATCACACAAGAGAAGAAAAAAAAGGTACTTTTTTAAATTGATAAAGTTTAGACTTTCCCCGGCCGTAGTCCTGGTGACGCGATCCTCTATTCTTAGCGCAGCCCCGCCTCCTGTCATGACGTTTCATCCCATGTGACTGCTGCAGGTCACATGGTCTACAGCGTCATCCCAGGAGGCGGGGCTACGTTCAGAAGAGAGAGATGCGTCACCAGGACTACGGCCGGGGCAAGTCTAAACTTTTTTTTCCCTGCAGGATTCCCGCAGCGGACACGCCTCACTATTTGGTGCGGTTTTGCTGGCAGAATTCCCTGCGGCTCCCGGGATAAGCTGTGTAGTTTTACTCAGCATATCCGCCTAGTGTGTCCCTTATGATGTCGCTCCTGGAGCTGCTGCCGGTCTCTAAATAGGCAGTTGGTCCAGTAGAATTTGGAATTATTTTTTTTTGTGAACCAGCTTAAAAAAATACAAAACTTTTGTGTTCGGGCCTGTTCACATCACTGTTCGCTTCCGCTCCGGGGTTCCGTCTGAGGTTTCTGTCGGGTGAACCCCGCAACGGAAAGTGAAAGTGACAGCACAGCTTCCGTTTCAGTCACCATTGATCTCAATGGTGACGGAAACATCGCTAATGGTTTCCGTTCGTCAACATTCCGGCTGGTTTTCGGACGGAATTAATAGCGCAGTCGACTGCGCTAATGGTGATGCAAACGGAAGCTGTGCTATCACTTTCACTTTCCGTTGCGGGGTTCACCCGACAGAAACCTCAGAAGGAACTCCGGAGCGGAAGCGAACAGTGATGTGAACAGGCCCTAACACAAAAGTTTTGTATTTTTTGAAGCTGGTTCACAAAAAAAAATAATTCCAAATTCTACTGGACCAACTGCCTATTTAGAGACCGGCAGCAGCTCCAGGAGCGAAAACATAAGGGACACACTAGGCGGATATGCTGAGTAAAACTACACAGCTTATCCCGGGAGCCGCAGGGAATTCCGCCAGCAAAACCGCACCAAATAGTGGCGCAGGTTTCGGGAGGCGTGTCCGCTGCGGGAATCCTGCAGGGAAAAAAAAGTTTAGACTTACCCCGGCCGTAGTTTAAGTGACGCATCTCTCTCTTCTGAACGTAGCCCCGCCTCCTGGGATGACGCTGTAGACCATGTGACCGCTGCAGCAGTCACATGGGATGAAACGTCATGACAGGAGGCGGGGCTACGCTAAGAATAGAGGATCGCGTCACCAGGACTACGGCCGGGGTAAGTCTAAACTTTTTTATAAATTTTAAAAAGTGCCTTTCTTTTTTTTTCTCATTTGTGATTTTTTGCGGCAGAACCGCAGCATTTCCGCAACAGAGGAGCAGCGATTCCACAGAATACATTGACACGCTGCGGCTTAAAAAGCCAAAAGCCACACTGCAGGTCCATTATTTTTGCAGCGTGTGGATGAGATTTGTTCATATCTGACCCACTCTGCTGCGACTGTAATACTCTGCGGATTTTCCACAATAAAATGTGTTGCATAAAATCCGCAGCGTTCATGCCTAGTGTGTTCCTACCCTAAGGCCGGATTTACACAAGCGTGTGCTTTTTGCGCTTGCAAAAGGTCCATAACAGCTCCGTGTGTCAGCAGCGTATGATGCGTGGCTGCGTGATTTTCGCGCAGCCGCCATCATTATGACACTCTGTTTGTATGTTTGTAGCACGTGGTGCTTTTCTGTTTTCATTCATAGTTTATACGGCTGCGGAAGTGCTGGGAGTGATTTTCAGGCACCCATTGACTTCAATGGGTGCGTGATGCGCGAACAATGCACAAATATCGGACATGTCGTGAGTTTTACGCAGCGGACTCGCGCTGCGTGAAAATCACTGACAGTCTGCACGGCACCATAGAGTAACATAGGTCCGTGCAAGGCGCGTGAAAATCACACACGTTTCACGGACGTATTACACGTTCGTCTGAATAAGCCCTAACAATAAGGCCCAGTTCAGCGTTTTTGGGCCTTGATATTGACTCGGACACTGCGTCAGAATCAGCACCAAAGAACTTCCAAAACCGCCTCCCATTGATTTAATCTGAAATCAATGGGAGCCAGTCGCGGAAAAAAGGAAAAGCAGCACATCCTTTCTTGCCGCGGTTCTGCCTCTGACCTGCCATCTAAATCAATGGGAGGCAGAAAATGCATTTTTCGCTGCGTTTTCTGTCTGCTGTCCTCAATCGCCGCAGGCAAAAAACGCGGCAAGATAGTGTGGGCAGGTCAAAATCTGCCTCAAAATTCGGTGCGCGGTTCCAGGCGGTCGCCGGTGCGCATGCGCGGGAGTTTGCGGGTGCGCGTGATCGGTCGCACGGGCGGCGGTGTTTGACGGCCCCCATGCTACCCAGGGCCGCCATCAGGGGGGGTATTAGGGGTACTGATGTGAGAAGCCCGGCCAAACCTAATTGAAAGGGGGGCCCGCAGCTCATGACATTCTTTTGGTGAAAAAAACGGGCCCCATTGCAGGGGCCTGTTTTTTTTCTACCAAAGGCAAGTCGCGGCAGTTTGCCGGGCCCCCCTTTCAATTAGGTTTGGCCGGGCCTCTCACATCAGTACCCATAATACCCCCCCTGATGGCGGCCCTGGGTACCATGATATACCGTGTTTCCCCGAAAGTAAGACAGTGTCTTACTTTCTTTTTATCCCCAAAAGCCCGACTATGTCTTACTTTCGGGGTATGTCTTATATTGTAAAAAAATTGTCGAATTTTTTATTTATTTTTTTTCACAAACTTTATTTAACTGTTTTACATTTTTTTTTTTAGTCCCACCAGGGGACTTCACTATGCGATGTGCCGATCGCATATATAATGCTTTGGTATACTTAGTATACCGAAGCATTATTGCCTGTCAGTGTAAAACTGACAGGCAACCTATTAGGTCATGCCTCCGGCATCGCCTAACAGGCAGATGCTGAAGGCAGACCTGGGGGTGTTTGTTAGACCCCCGGCTGTCATGGAAACCCGACGGCGACCCGCGATTTGTTTGCGGGGGCGCCGATCGGGTGACAGAGGGAGCTCCCCCCTCTGTCAAACACATTAAATGCCGCTGTCACTATTGACAGCGGCATTTAATGGGTTAAACTGCCGGAATCGGCGCGCGCTTCGATTCCGGCAGTTGCAGCAGGAGCAAGTGCAGGGGACGGCGCGGTGACGTATGGAGAGGGGGGCGGCGCGGAAGTGGGCAGGAGGCGGCAATACCCCCGTGTTTCCCCGAAAGTAAGACATATGTCTTACTTTCGGGGTACGGCTTATATTAGCCGACCCCCCTGAAACCCCCGATACGTCTTACAATCGGGGGTGTCTTACTATCGGGGAAACACGGTAGTACTGGACGGAGTACCGTTAACAGGCGGTGCCACGGTAGGGGGGCCCAGAAAATGTAGCTGTAGGGGGCCCTGAAATTCCTGATGGCGGCCCTGTGTAAGTGGGTGGGGTGCTACGAATATACCCTAAAACCATGAATCTGTGACTTGTACAAAAAAAAAGGCATAAATATATAAGCACACCACCAACATTTATACTATATCAATGTTTTATTAATGCACAAAACCACTCCTTGCATTTAAAAACAATAACAAAAATATTGGCAAACCCCCAATAAGGGTCTTAAGGACGAACTGGATAACTGTTTATAATTTTAAAAATCTACTGCATCCCTCTTTAACACAGATATAATAGTTGGCACCGTGTGATAATGAAAAATGTTAAAAGCTTTTCAGATATATATATATATATAAATGTGATATCCCAAATGCAAAAAAAGCAGGAGAAAATATACTCATTAAGACTTGTAACGAATATCATGGAGCAGCAGAGAACATTATGGCCTTGTTAAAAATTTTATTGAGCTTATTCTCTACTCCACGTTTGCATTAGGGATATCACATAATTATGTACTTTTTGGTTTCTTATTTTTTTTGTAGTTCCCTTTTTCTTCATGACAAATCACTGAAAAAGAACTATATTAATTTAAAATCACCGAACAGCCATACTCACTCATGAGGGAGGTACATACACCACTTCCCAACAGGACCCAGACAAAACACAATGCAACATAAAGGGAGATCCCACAGGTGCAATCAGTGGCGTAACTACCGCCGTAGCAGCAGTAGCGGCTGCTACGGGGCCCGCGGCATGAGGGGGCCCGTGTTGCCCGCCGGCACGGGCCCCCACCATGGCCGGAGGCTCCGCTAGCAGCCGCTATGGCTGCTACAGCGGGACGCCACTGAACACTACGGCAGAGCAGGGAGGTATCTCCCCGCTCTGCCATTAACTGGTTCCCGACCGCTGGCTGTATTTTTACGGCCAGCGGTCAGGGTCCTTAAAACCCGAGCCATAGACTTTCTACGGCTCGGGTTTTAACTTGCTGCCCGCGCGTCAGTGACTGCCGGGGACCCTGAGGAGAGGATAGAAGCAGCTTTCGCTGCTTCTGTCTTCTCTAATCACTTGTACACAGCGCTGAATGCGCGCTGTGTACAGGAATAGAGACAGCAGCAGCGGCGTTGTCTCTATTCCTCCCGGTGATCATGTGACTGGTCACATGATCGCCGGGTGCCGTTAGTGGCAGGCTGCTGCTGGGTCTAACAAGACCCAGCACAGCCCTATTAGTGACAATAGTCACTATGAAAGGGCTGATTTCCCCTGTAACTGGGGCTACTGTGCAGCTCCAGTTACAGTGGAAAAACATGGTGTAAAAGAAAGAAAAAAAATATATAGAGTTCCCCAAAGGTCTTTTTTGACCTTTGAGGGACAGACCATAGTAATAAAAAAAGAATAAAGTAAAGTGCAAAAAAAATCTAAATAATAAATACACATAAAATACCCACCCCAAAAAAAACGTTCCCCCCCCCACCAATCATTGTTGTAACGCTAGCGCTGACCCAATTACCCTAATATAGACATGTAATATATTAACATTTACGGTAGACAATGGCGATCACAAATAAAAGGTCTATTTTAGGGTAAAACTATGTTATTACCCAAAAAAAAATAGCTGAAATGTAAAAAAGCTTATTTTCAAACTTTATGAATAAAAATTCTAAAATAGCAAAAAAGGTGTGTATAAAAACGATAAAAAATGAAACCTGCATTGTCTATGGAAAAAACGTCGCAAAAATCACGTCGTTAGCCCATCAAATAAAAAAGTTATAGCCATTTAACTAACACGTGCTAAAAATGGCTAAACGGTGTCTGGTCCTGAAGGCGCAAAATAGAGCAAAAGACATGTATCCCCTCTCCACAGGACATGTATCCCCTCTCCACAGGACATGTATCCCCTCTCCACAGGACATGTATCCCCTCTCCACAGGACATGTATCCCCCTCTCCACAGGATATCCACAGGACAGGGGATACATGTGTGATCGCTGGCAGGGATAGGGAGAACGGGGGACTGAAGGTCCCCTGAAGTTCTCCATCACAAACCTCGGACTTCCGGGGTCTATGTCGGCAGCTCCGTAGAAATGAATGGTCGTGCTTGTGCGCATGCGTGACCAGCGCTTCTTTCAATTTTATTGAGCTGCGCAGACGCCGGAAGTCAAAGGTTTGTCATGGAGAACTTCAGGGGACTTTCAGTCCCCCGTTCTCCCTATCGCTGCCAGCGATCACACATGTATCCCCTATCCTGTGGAGATCCTGTTGAGAGGGGATACATGTATTTTGTAGGACACACTGTAGGTCGCGTTTTTTTGGGAGGGGGGACGCTGTATGGCGTTCCCTACAGGGGGGGTGGCTGTATGGCGTTCCCTACAGGGGGGGAGCTGTATGGCGTTCCCTACAGGGGGGGCAGTATGGCGTTCCCTACAGGGGGGGGCTGTATGGCGTTCTCTACAGGGGGGGGCTGTATGGCGTTCCCTACAGGGGGGGCTGTATGGCGTTCTCTACAGGGGGGGCTGTATGGCGTTCTCTGCAGGGGGGCTGTATGGCGTTATCTACAGGGGGCTGTATGGCGGTATCTACAGGGGGGCTGTATGGCGTTCTCTACATGGGGATGTATGGCGCTATCTACAGAGGGGGGGCTGTATGGCGTTATCTACAGGGGGAGGGGCTGTAAAAAAGGCACTATCTACAAGGGGGGGGGGGTTGTGTGACACCCAGGGGAGGGGGGGCCCCAGTCAAAAGTTTGCTATGGGGCCCAGTCTTTCCTAGTTACGCCCCTGGGTGCAATATACTGATGAACACCCACTCATACGCCTACTACTCATGAAGGGGGTGGCTGCTTAGTATTAACATTGCACACAAATGTAGCTTTTATGAGAGTGTCAGTCACATGGGTGCATGTAGTGTGCCATGCTGGCATACAGCCTATTTTTCATGCCCATAATATTAGACAAGGCAGGCTGACCAGCACTTTCCAATATACTGACACACCATTCTCCCCCAGCACTATACCGGGCTGCCTGAAAAGATATCCATGATACACGATGAATATCAGACAATGATAAACATGAGGTATTGGTAATATTTTGGCAAAAATACGTGAGCTCGTATCTTTCAGTGATTTTACTTTTTATTCATGGTTTTATACATTACAGAGTAAAAGAACAAATAACAAGTCATTGTACAATCGTTTTCAGGCACTACAGTACAGAGGGTAGATAAGCACAATAAGTGTGGTATAGGGGTACGGAAGGGGATATGGTAGGTGTGATAGGGTGTAAGAAGGTGAGAGTCACAGCATGTGGAAAGTGAGTAGCCATATACTGTACATACACACAAGTCTTACTCAGACAAGGAAGTCATCACATAAAACCAAGAAATTGCGAGCTCTAACTTTGCAAAGAGTTCCCTTTATTGTAGGAGATCCATTGGTTCCATGGAAATTTGATGCCCCTATGGTCCACCCATCCAGAAATTTCTTCCACTCTACAAATATGATGCAGTTTGTCATACCCCATGTCTATTGTTGGTGGGTGATCCTGCAGGCAAAACAATGGTATTAATGTTTTTGTGGCTGCAATTACAGATGTAGCCACACTTCAATTTATTATAAAACGTTGTATGTGTATGTATATTACACCTATATTTATAGATAACATTTTTGTAATATTTTGTAATGGCACAGTGCATAACGGTTATTCAAGTAATCCTCCCAACCCAGAGGCGTATCTTGAGGGTCTTGGGCCCCAATCAGTGGCGTAACTACCACTATAGCAGCCGTAGCAGCTGCTACGGAGCCCGCGGCATGAGGGGGCCCGTGTCGCCCGCCGGCACGGGCTCCCACCATGGCCGGAGGCTCCGCTAGCTGCCGCTATGGCTGCTACAGCGCGACGCCACTAAACACTACGGCAGAGCAGGGAGGTATCTCCCCGCTCTGCCATTAAAGGGGTTGTTCCTACATAAGACATGTATCCCCTATCCACAGGATAGGGGATACATGTGTGATCGCTGGCAGCGATAGGGAGAACGGGGGACCGAATTGCGGATGGAAAATACGCAGCAGAATACAGTAGCAGCAAAGTGGGTGAGATTTTACAAATCTCATCCTTACGCTGCGTAAAATTTCTGACCAGAAATTCACCTGCGGTGCATATTTTTCCTACTGCAGCATGTCAATTCCTGCTGCGGAAAATGGTCTGCACGTAGCAAAATCCGCACCATTTTCTGCAGTAAAAACGCAAGAAATAATGCAGGAATAATGCAAGAAATAATGCAGGAAATTTCTGCAACAATTCCGTTACACGTGGACAAGCCCTATGAGAGTTACTGGCTTCATGTTTAGATGCAAACGTTATCTAACCACTGACTTGCATTTGTGCTGGTCACAGTTTGTACTGTCAAATTGTCAGATCAATAGAATGGAGTGCCTGTGTCTTGTGGACTCCACATCCAACAAATAGTCCCTATCTCTGCAGACACAGGAGAAGAGAACTTGTGAAATAAGAGTGAACCATATGTAAATGACAAAAAACTATATATTTACTCTTCGTTTATTTAGTTAGTATACATATCTTGGCATTCTATGGCAATATTATTTGTCTGCTGCATATCAGTATTAATTAAGCACTGTACAGGGTATTATTTGGGCACTGCATGGTGGTATTATTTATGCTCTGCATAATGGTATCATTTAGACACTGTATGGCAGTTATATGTGGGCACTACATTGTAGTATCATTAAATTATGGTATTATTAGGGCATTGTGTGACAATGACAATTTAAGTTAGAGTCATCCCTAACATATGCATGGCCCATGTCATGGATCTTTAAACCCCCTCTTAAGAGGTCTAAATTGCATGTGATTTAACTTAATATTGGAGAACCTCTACAATGCTACATACAGGACATAATGATATTCCCGAAGCTTTTTTTTTCCTGGGATATTTCATGATTACAGACCACAGATACAAACAATTTATAATATTGGCTCCTTGTAGCCAAGGCAAATAATATTTAAATACAAAATGTGTTATCTAAATTCTGAATTGTTTCCTTTTGTCACTGTGACAAATGGTTGGCATAATTTTATTAATAAGCATTCATACTACGTACGCAATAAATTTGAGAAACTCGTGGAGCTACCTTGCAGTTGTCATTGTTTTGATAACAGTCAGATGAATCAACATGCAACGCATGTGGTGTCTGTGAGTGTTCGAACGGTTAATAGGAGCTGACAGCATCAGTTTTTATTATTTGCTAACAGGAACATCACACATTCTGTGGCATAAAATCAAATGAATCATGAAATGTGTTCCTAATTATTTTTTACCATTTAAAATAAATAACTTATCATCTTATTATACAGTTCCGTGTAAAGCATATACAAATATTGTACTAGATTATGGCCTCGTTTATTAAAAAATAAATAAAATAAAAATATATAATTAAATAACGTTATTCAATCCATTATCCAATTAACAAAAAGGCTCCTGTTGCTTTTCCATATCTATTTACAAAGGCTTCATACTGCCTCTTACAATGTAACTGACTATATCAATCAAATCTGATGTAGTCAGGAACTTACACAGAGGAGAGACGGCATTCTTCCTGGATCTGGGTCACGCCACCATATTGCTCTAGCCTAAGACACGAGATTGCTTGTATGTGAAAAGGGTGGTATTATTACCCATAAAATGAGTGAGTCCTGAATACAAGGCCCAAATAAAAAGTAAGGCTTTATACCTAAGAAGATCCTGGAAAGGAACGTCCATTGTTAGTGATGCTTACAACAATAGGTGAACATATATATCAGCAAGTAACAGCACAGTACATAAAATATCTGAAGTGCATATATTTATGAGGTATATAATATAGATCTAGATGTACGGTCAATCCTCACATATTGACTATTCTTTAGCATCCAGTCCTGTTTTCGTCTTGTGACCGCCTTGTCATTAAAAGACATGTTCCTGTAAGCTGATCATCCTTCTCAGTACTTCCAGACATAAAGGGATAACACATATAAAATAAGCCGCAAAATTAAAAACAACCAAACCAACAGCTTCGTATGAATAAAGGCATTGAGATAGCATACACAGGCGCTATTTAGAACAAACAGGGGCTATTTAGAGAAAAGGAACATAATTATTATACTCATTAATTGCACAAGGTACAATGGTATTTAAAGGGACTATCCACTCTATTTCCTGTTGAAAATTACCTTTTTCCTCCTCGGAGACCAGATAAAATACTGTCAATACCTCTGGCCTTCAATTTTGTTTCATTACAGGCATGTACTTTTTTAAAGTGTCTAGACATGGATTTTAGGATCGTCATATCTTCTACATCTTTTGCTGCAATGATGTCAAGGACATGCTCTCTAATACAATGTCTCAGCTTGCCAGAGGTCATACCGATATATATTATATTACAAGGACAGGTAATGTGGTAAATAGCCCCCACTGTGGTACAGTTGATTTGGTGGGTAATGCGATATTCTTTCCTTCTAAGAGGAGTTAAAAAAATAGTTTGACCTCTCCATGATAGGGCAGTACATTTGCCATGTGGCGAACAGCCCCATTTCGGTCCTCCGAAACTGAATGCTGTCTCGGGTTTAGTGCCGAGATGATAAATATGGACATGGGTATCCCTGTGATTTTTTTATATCCAGTAAGTAATGGATAAATATCTAGGTAATTAGTGTTCCAGCACATTATCAGAGACTAATAGGGCATGGCCAGACGTGGTGGAATTGCTCTGGAACTTCTCCATTGGTTTCCACACCTCTTTAGTTATGTTCGTGCACATGTGGCGGAAAACTCCGCTGCGGACCATAGGCTGCGGTGCGGAATTTGGTGTTCGCAACATACACTGGCTGTTGCGGACGTGTAGCGGACTTGTTGCGGAATTATTGCGGAATTTCTCCATTGACTTCAATGGAGTTTCAAAATACCGCAATGAAATCCGCAGATGTTATGTGTGTTGCGTTGCATCTTGGTTTTACAAACAGGATATTTCTTCATTCTGGCTGGACCTATGTGTTTCGAGGTCTATAGCCAGACTGAGGCCTCATGCACACGAACATATTTTTTTCCTCCCGTAAATACTAGCGTGAATACGGGTCCTTGGTCACATGTATTCGACCCGTATTGCACCAGTATTTACGGACCCGTACCCGTAAATACGGGTCCGGTGTCACCAGTATTCCTCCCGTATTTACGGGCACGTTTTCGTTGCAAAATTGCACTGCACTAATCGGCAGCCCCTTCTCCCTATCAGTGCAGGATAAAGAGAAGGGGCAGCCCTTTCCGTAGTAAAAGAAATTCATACTTACCCGGCCGTTGTCTTGGTGACGCGTCCCTCTTTCAACATCCAGCCCGACCTCCCTGGATGACGCGGCAGTCCATCTGACCGCTGCAGCCTGTGATTGGCCTGTGATTGGTCTGTGATTGGCTGCAGCGGTCACCTGGGCTGAAACTTCATCTCGGGAGGCCGGACTGGAGGAAGAAGCAGGGAGTTCTGGGTAAGTATGAACTTCTATTTTTTTTACACGTTGATCTATATTGTGATCGGTAGTCACTGTCCAGGGTGCTGAAAGAGTTACTGCCGATCGTTTAACTCTTTCAGCACCCTGGACAGTGACTATCCCCTGACGTCGCCTAGCAACGCTCCCGTAATTACGGGTGCACACACGTAGTCACCCGTAATTACGGGAGCCTCATAGACTTCTATGGGCCTGCCCGTGCCGTAAATACGGCCTGAAATAGGACTTGTTCTATATTTTTCAATGGCACGGGCGCCTTCCCGTAAGCATACGGGGAGGTACCCGTGGCCAATAGAAGTCTACGGGCCCATAATTACGGCCCGTGATTATGGGGGTTTTAACATTCCTGTGCATGGGGCCTTAGATGAAATGTTTGCAAAAACAGCAGGAAGTACTCTTCACCTGAATACGCAACGGCTAATCCGCATCAATTTACTGCGCATTTTAGGCAAAGCCCCAACAGGATCTGCAATGCAGATTATGTGCGGCATTGATGCGGACATTGTCGGCAGAAATACGCCACGTCTGGCCATGCCCATATAGTGCAGTATTTATGCAAGGCATCTGCCGTTCCAATGTTCCTAACATGAAAATCATATATAAATCTGATCTTACATTCCCTTGTTTTCTTTTAGATTTTGGTCTACACGTTGGCAATTCCGTACTCTCCAATAAGCTCTCTTTATGCAATGTTCACAGTATCCTCGATTTCAAAAACGCTCATCAAGGTCATTTGCTTGTTCTTTAAATTTTTGATTATTGGAACAAATGCGCTTCATCCTTAGAAAGTGTCCAACCAGAATATTTTGGATAAGATGAGATGGATGTGAGGATGAGGCATGAAGTAGGGTGTTTGCTGATGTACTCTTACTGAAAAAGTCATTTTAAAGAAAACCCATGTCATCCTTCTGTATAGAGACAACAAGGAGATCAATAAGCTTTTGGTTAGATTTATAGGAAAGCTTGATGGTATAACCATTAATATTCAAATCTGTCATGAAGCAATTCAGTTCAAACTTTAAGGAGGCTCTGTCACCAGATTTTGCAGCCCCTATCTGCTATTGCAGCAGATAGGCGCTGCAATGTAGATTACAGTAACGTTTTTATTTTTAAAAAACGAGCATTTTTGGCCAAGTTATGACCATTTTCGTATTTATGCAAATGGGGCTTGCAAAAGTACAACTGGGCGTGTTGAAAAGTAAAAGTACAACTGGGCGTGTATTATGTGCGTACATCGGGGCGTGTTTACTACTTTTACTAGCTGGGCTTTCTGATGAGAAGTATCATCCACTTCTCTTCAGAACGCCCAGCTTCTGGCAGTGCAGATCTGTGACGTCACTCACAGGTCCTGCATCGTGTCGGCACCAGAGGCTACAGTTGATTCTGCAGCAGCATCAGCATTTGCAGGTAAGTAGCTACATCGACTTACCTGCAAACGCTGATGCTGCTGCAGAATCATCTGTAGCCTCTGGTGTCGATGTGTCCTCGCTCGTCTGACACGATGCAGGACCTGTGAGTGACGACACAGCGTGATCTCTGGAGAACACGGCTGTGTCTGCACTGCCAGAAGTTGGGCGTTGTGAAGAGAAGTGGATGATACTTCTATGCACAACGCCCAGCTAGTAAAAGTAGTAAACACGCCCCGATGTACGCACATAATACACGCCCAGTTGTACTTTTACTTTTCAACACGCCCAGTTGTACTTTTGCAAGCCTCATTTGCATAAATACGAAAATGGTCATAACTTGGCCAAAAATGCTCGTTTTTTAAAAATAAAAACGTTACTGTAATCTACATTGCAGCGCCTATCTGCTGCAATAGCAGATAGGGGTTGCAAAATCTGGTGACAGAGCCTCTTTAAGCTCTTCGAAATTATTAAAACATCGTCGATATAATGACCCCAGAAATTCACCTGATGAATCTGATGAACCAGTTGAATTAAGAAAATCCCTCATTCTCACAGCCCCAGGAACAAATCAGCATATAAGGGCTCACAAGATGCCACCATAGCAGTTCCTTGGAGCTGCGGGTAGAAGGATTTCTTAAAAAAGGAAAAAGTTGTGTGACAACACAAATGATAAAGCCTCATGAATGAACTCACACCTTGTACTGTCAAGATTACTATCTGCTAAACAAAATTGTGTGGCAGACATAGCGTCATCATTCTTGATGGCCTCCACATCAAACAAATCTGTGTTTTGTACAGAGAAAATAAGGGGGCGTGAAGGAGGCCCAAGATCATGTTGATAAATATCAGTGAATACATTTGCTGTAGAATATTGGCTTGGCAGCATTTTTATTTAACTTTCTATCACTTTTGACCAAGATAAATGGCTTATTTTACTTGCCATCTCAGTATTGGGAAAATAACCATATTTAGATTTTACTAGACTATAGACAAGTAATTTATCTTATCTGCAGCTGTACTTCTCACACTAATGTATGAATCCAAGTTTACAATTGCACTTTGCGCTTTGGCCTCTCGATTTAACTTTAGATTTAGGGTACAGTGAAATTGTATATTTAATTTAATACAAAAATCTTTTGCTTAGCATTTCAAATAATGAATAGCATCAAATGATAGCTATTTATTTTCTCTGTGGCTAAATAGCTATAATTTAACGATTTAATACAATTTAAACATTGACAGGCATCCCATCAAAAATGATGAAAGACGATTCGATGGAAAGAGTTGTAGCAGCAATTATCGATGCCAAACCACTGGCTGGCAATTAAAATGCGAGCCATGAAGTATTGAACAGTGGGTTGATTTCTGCTGAGCAAAAGAAACAAAGGCAAAAATCTAGTTAGTTGTATTGTAGAATAAAATAAAATAATTCCACTCACTGCACAAGTCTTATAAAAAGGAACAGGAACTTTGGGAAGAATTACATTGCTTTCTTATTAGTTTATAGATTACTTTGATACGTACAGTAAGAGAACATGCACTTGGCTATAACACAAATCCTTATTAAAAATGCATACTACAGCACCTATAGAATTCTATTTGCCCATACTGTACTTCCATATGCCTCCAACTTCATAATCATATATAATCATTGTATAGTAAATCTTTTAACCTATTTATTATACTTTGTGTTTAAATTTCTAACCATTTTTAACATCTCTGCAATCTGTCAGTGAATTAAATCACTGTTGTTTGCATCCAGAGACCGAAAGCATATCAGACCTAATATGTCTCACAAATAAAATGAAATTATGGTGCAAATCTACGCCAGCTAACTGCTGGCGTAGATTTGACTTTCTGGTGCATGGTTGGTCAGAGATACACCTAATTTATTTAGAGGCGTGTGCCGCTTAATAAAATTGGGGCATTTTATTCTGATGTTCTTGAGATTAAGGCTAGCGTATGTAACGCCAGTCTTAAAAAATGTCCTCTAGAGTCTCCATATTTCCTAAATGGAAGAAGTTGGCTACCCAGCTAAACTGAGCAATTATCAGGAGCTGCCTGGGCCGGGGGCAGGGGCCACCCCCCGGGTCTGTCCCCCAGTAGAAATTTAGGGCCGTGTGTCCCAGCTGCTTAAGTGGCAGAATCACCACTAGGGCCTGCGCCATGAGGGGCACCCATGTTGCCCGGCCCATAACATTTATGAGCCAGGCAGCACGGGCCCCCTCATGCCAAGTGGCATCGCAAGCACCGGGAGGCCCTGGTGCTACTGACTGCCACATTCAATTTTATCTGCATCCTCAAGACGCAGATACAATTAAATACTATGGCGGAGCAGCTCCCTGCTCCACCATTCACTAGGCTACAGGCCACGTTAGGTCTGCAGCCTATAAGATGCTGGGCCAGAATCCATGGGCAGGCCAGTGTGATGACGTCACTGAATCATGGCGGCCTATGCAAGGATCCCGTCTCGGCTTCTGAAGGCTGTGGAGCATCTCTGTCCGTCGTGGGAATGCGGCTAGATGAGTACAATTTTTTTTAATTGTTTCTGGGGCTGTGTGGTCCTATCTACATGAGGGGGGCTGTGTGGCACTATCTACAAGGAGAGGTTGTGTGGCACTATCTACAGGGAAGGCATGTGGCACTATCTATAAGGAGGGCTGTGTAGCACTATCTACAAGGGGGTCTGTGTGGCACTAACTACAAGGGGGGCTGTGTGGCATCATCTGCAAGGGGGGCTTTGTGTTGCACCATTTACAGGGGGCTGTGTATGGCACTATATATAGGGGGCTGTGTGTGGTACTATCTACAGGGGACTGTGTGTGGCACTATCTACAGGGGACTGTGTGTGGCACTATCTACAGTATGACACCATACAGGGGGTGACACTATATACAGGGAGCACTGTGTGGGGGCACTCTCTACAGGGGAGGAGGGGTAGGCTCCACCTTATTTTATGAGATCCTATTTTATGCGGTTTTATTTGGGCCCTGATCATTGAACAGTATGGGCCCAAAATTTTCTAATGGCAGCTACTCAATTTATTAGAACAGGTTTAATATTCGTATAATCTGAAGAAATGCATAAATTGAAAGGGTTTCTGGGTTTCTTTTTTGATAAATCTTGTATGTGCATTAAATACATACCAAAGACTTACGTTACTGATTCTTAGCTGTTCCACCACTGATGATTTCCTGGGCTCCCTGATACTCCTTTATTTATAATCCGGGGTCATATCTGTCATCCATAACAATGTCACATCACGCTGTGGTAATGTGACACAATGTTATGGACGATACAGTATGACACCAAGTTCTAAAAAAAGAAGCATCAGGGACCCAGGCAACCAGCAGTGGTGGACTCTGCTAGTGGATGACAACATTTCTTAATTTTCTGTTAATAAAAGCTTTAAAAATATAAATAAATACAGAAAACCACTTCAATTACAGAATAGATCCCATACACATTACCCTGCGTGACCTGCCCCTCACCTCTTCCCTTCTGCTGCTATAACAGGATTTGCAATGGGCTGCAAAATGCACTTCAATTCTCTGTGCGCCAATTCCATTAGGAGGTAAGAGGTGAGAAGCCATCACCAAAATGTATGTATGCAGTGTGCGTGCCCGTATGTACATAGCAAATGTTTTTTATAATACGTAAGTGCTAATTTATTATAATTTACACTAGAAAACGGTCTAAAACTATAGTGAAAATCTACGCCAGCTCCTAGCTGGCATTAATTTGGCTCTGTGGGGCATGGCAAGGTAAAGGCCCGTACCAGGCACTGTACCTTGCCATCCAGGATCAGAATCAAAAAGGAAATAAGAGAGAGAAGAAAATTATTTTAATCTTCATTTAAATAATGACTACATAGTATTTGTTTATTTTTCTTTGTCTACAACATAAGTTCCACATTGGTGGACAGTGGCGTACATAGAACACATTATTGTGCCCAGTTTTGCCACCCACGAAAAAAGGAAAGTTTTTGTTTCCTCCTCCATCACATTTTCAGGATACTTGTTCCAGTTTTCCACCCCTTGCTTGCTAACAACGCATTTCTTCTGTAGAGGGGAGTCCTGTACAGGTTTTCACGAACCAACGGAAAACGGGATATGAACCAACCAGTACTGGGCCCCCTCTCTCCAAGTGCCCTATAGCAGACACATGGGCTGCCTCTATGGTAAGTATGATTACCCATGTGGGTGGATATTCATTATCAGTAGCATTCTATGCACACCTGTGTGGTACCCCGCGGGAATTAGCAAAGAAAAGAAGGAAAGTATTCATTTTAGGCTAGAAAAGCTCTATAAAACAAGTGGTATATGGTAAATTCAAAGCGCACAACGTGGAGTACTGAGGACTTTATCATCAATTAAGCAGGAAGCTTCAATCCATTACTGCTTTGTAAAACTGGGAAAGTTTGTTCACAGATGAACATTAAAGTCATTTTGATATCTTTCACCTTGCTCTATACCAGTAACTCTGCCAATATGAAAAATAGAAGATTTTGCGACTGATGAAACATTTTTATAAAACTCATAAAGATGACCTGACTTCAAGGACAGTTTCTGGTATTGCAAACTTCAAATCATTAAACAGGTGCAAACAGCATTAACCAGTTCAATACAAATTTGTAAAAAAGAGAAAAAGAAAGAATTAAAAGCTATGTATGCCTTTGAAGGCTTTTTTTTTTTTTAAATAAATAGATCAGTCAGTGTGATTAGTGTAACTTTGTAAATAGTGTAGCTAAACGTTTAACAAACTTCTGACATGTCATAGTGACATGTCAGAAGTTTGGATTGGTGGGTGTCCGAGCACGGAGACCCCCACCAATCACTAAAACGAAGCAGCTGAAGCACTCGTGTGAGCGCTCATTCACTTTGTGTCTGTTCAGCTTTTTCCGTAAATGAATGTATTGGAGTACGGACTCAATATAAAGTCAATAGCAGCATATCCTAATACGCAAATACCCAGGGCAGACCTGCAGGTCTTTATCAGGCCCCCGGCTGCCATGGCACACCATCTGAGGCCCGCAATATTTTCTTTAGCTGTAGTGTACAATTAAATGTTGGGTCAAACATATGTTTTTTATGTATTTTTCCTTCCCTGAGTGGACAACCTCTAGTGTGATATGTTATGTTCTCTGAACTATTCCCCTGCACACCCCCTCCCCTCTCACAGCATGCAGTCTCACACAAAAGCTGACGGAGGCAGAGGCTGCAGCTTCATCCCCCTCCTTACATTTCTCCCTGTCTAGTATTTACTATTTGATACTAGACAGACTTTTTACAGAGAAAATAACTATATTAAACTAGTTACACCCCTGCATCTTCCTTACCTATCAACAGTCTGTGGTCACTCAATTTCCCATGTAGATTATCTTAATTCAGCAGAAAGTCTGTCTAAAGTCACTGAAAAGACCATACTTAGGCATCATTTACACGAGCGTAATATACGCGCGTGCGACGCGCGTGCTTTTCACGCATGTCGTACGCACCTATATTAGGCTATGGGGCAGTGCAGACAGTCCGTGGGTTTTGCGCAGCGTGAGTCCGCTGCATAAAACTCACGACATGTTCTATATTTCAGCGTTTTTCGCGCATCACGCACCCATTGAAGTCAATGGGTGGGTGAAAACCACGCAGGTCGCACGGAAGCACTTCCGTGCGAACTGCGTGATTCGCGCAACATCTGTCAAACTCTGAATGTAAACTGAAAAGCACCACATGCTTTTCTGTTTACAAACATCCAAACGGAGTGTCATAATGATGGCGGCTGTGCGAAAATCACTCAGCCGCGCATCATACACTGATGACACACGGAGCTGTTAAGTGCATTTTGCGCAAGCAAAACGCCGCGTTTTTTTCGTGCGCAAAACACACACGCTCGTGTAAATCAGGCCTTACTCACAAGGACACACACACACACACACACACACCAATGCCCAACAGGATGCAGACAAACTACATAGAGGGAGATTACTCAGGTGCAATATAGTGATGCACAGACACTCTCACTCCTACTGTTGATGAGGGGGGGGGCTGCTTATCATTGCACTAAAATTTAGCTTTTCTAAGTGTTCCAGTCACGCGGTTACATGTAGTGCACCATGCTGGCTTACAGCCTATTAGTTACACCCATACTATTAGATCAGTCGGGCTGTAAAGCACCTCCTAATGGGTTGGACTTGTTTTTCCAGTGCATCCCACAGATGCTCGATCGGATTGAGATCTGAGAAAGGTGGAGTGCAAGTCAACACCTTGAACTCTTTGTCATTGTGCTTAACCCCATTTTTCATTACATTTTTACTCCCGCCTTCCAAGAGCCATCCATGACTTGTTTTTCGACAGTGGAGAGGTCTGAGGGCTTATTTTTTGCAGGGGGAGTTGTAGTTTCTATTGGCACTATATAAGGTACCATATAATGTACTGGGAAATTTGAAAAAACTGATTTCTTTTTGGGATTTCGTTTTTACGTCTTTCACCATGTGGTAAAATTTACAACTTTACTTTATTCTGCTTTATTCTTTTGGGTGCATATCACTTTTTGATCACTTTTTAACCAAAAAATAGCGATTCGGGTGGTTTAATTTATTTTTTTACGCCGCTCATGGGGCGAATGAAATAATGTTATATTGTAATAGTTCAGACATTTACGGACGCAGTGATACCTAGTTTGTTTATCTTTTATTTTTTACATTACTTTAGAGGAAAAAAGGCAAAATGTTTTTGTTTTTTTACTTTTAATATTTTTCTATTTTTTGTACACTACTGAAAACTTTATTTAACTAGTTTTTACACGTTTTATTAGCTCCTAATACTAATGTGTCGCAGCGTATTGTCATTTTTACAGGCTGCTGTTAAACCCTGCCAGAGGCAGCGCTTAACAGAATAAGAAAGAAGGCAGAAGGCAATTGTGGGGATGGGGGGTGATGGGCAGTCAGAAGGGGCCATCCCACTCTTTCTGATGGCTTAGATGCCACGGTAACTATTGACCGTGGCATCTAAGTGTTAAATGGTCATGACCTGAGTGATCTCGGTCTGATCTCTGCGCATGAGCCTGCTCCATACTTCAGGAGCAGTCAAGGGGTTAAACCATTGTTAAACAATGTTTGCAGTGTGGCAGGGTGCATTATCCTTCTGAAGGAGGCCACTGATATAAGGGAATACCATTCCCATGAAAGTGTGTTCTTGTTCTGCAACAATGTTTAGGTAGGTGGTACGTGTCAAAGCAATATCCACATGAATGCCAGGACTTAAAGAGGCTCTGTCACCAGTTTATAAGTGCCCTATATCCTACCTAATCTGATACGCGCTGTAATGTAGATAACAACAGTGGTTTTTATTTTTTTGAGCAAGTTATGAACAATTTTAGATTTATAGTAATTAGTTTCTTAATGCCCAACTGGGCATTTTTTTACTTTTTACCAAGTGAGCATTTTAAAGAGAAGAGTATGACGCTGACCAATCAGTGACCAATCAGCGTCATACGCTTCTTTCCATTCCAGCCCAGCTTGTTTGACTGCACAGCGTGATCTCGCGTGATCACGCTGTGCTGTCACATACTCCCACAGTAACTTTATCGAAGAGTCTTGAGAGTGAATAGACATTGCCTCCAGCCAGGACGCGATGTCTATTTACACTCCCGACACTTCGGTAAAGTTTCTGTGGGACTTACTCACAGCACAGCGTGATCTCGTCCCTGATGTGTTGCCAGTTTATCAGTTGTCCTTACTTCTACCACTTTTGGTAGGTACTAACCACTGGGGTTCACCCCTCAAGATCTGCTGTTTTGTAGATGCTCTGATCCAGTCGTCTAGCCATCACAATTTGGCCCTGGTCAGAGTCACTCAGATCCTTACACTTGCCCATTTTACCTGCTTCCAACACATCAACTTCAAGAATTTACTGTTCACTTGCTGCCTAATACATCCCACCCCTTGACAGATGTGATTGTAACAAGATAATCAATGTTACTCACCTATCAGTGGTCTTAAAGTTATGGCTTGATGGTGTGCATATGTATGCACCGTCGGACTACAGTGAGCTGCTTTTATATGGCAGCGGAGCAAAGAGACATTGTCTCTCTGCCCCGCTGCTTACCAGGGTTGTCACTAGCACCGAGCCTTCGGGGTCCAAGCCCCGGATCTTTGGCCTGGTACCCCGGCAACTGCCACATCCGGGTCGCAGCGATCGCAAGTGCGACTGGGCTGCGGCCGCCCTCACCGCATCTATAGAAGTTACTATAGTAACTGGGGCCTATTTAATAAAATACACGGGCCCCTGTTACTATCGTGACGACATATACTTACCCATCTTCTTTCCCGAGCGCAGCGGAAGTCCTGACGTCTTCTCGCGTCATGACGTCACGACGCTGTGCGTCACGGATTTATTTTTAAATAAATAATTGGAAAAAACACACAACGCTCATTAACCATTTTATTGAGAATAAAAAAAGCAGTCATCGAATCTGACGTAGTCCAACGACCGAACCTGTAAAAAAACACAAACACAAAAAAAAATTTAGTAACACATAAAAAAACAAAACAATTATTATTCTTACCTTTCCTGGGTCCAGTGCTGGAGCCGCAATGTCAGCGAGTTGGGCCCTATATCTAATCCTATCATGTTTGATACTGTTTGTTGAGCTACTGTTTCTAATCCTATCCATAGCTATAGGGTCAGAGTGCTACAGATATGCTGTCTCACATGTACACACACACACACACACACTTTTTTTTTGGGGGGGTGGACATATGTTAGTACAAGGATACTTACTGCTGGGGCCCTGTATCAAAGTCTATCATGTGTGATACTGACTGCTGGGGCACTGTATTTAAGTCTATCATGTGTGATACCGTTTGCTGGGCCATGTACCTAAGCCTATCATGTGTGATACTGTCTGCTGGGGCCATGTATCTAAGCCTATCATGTATGATACTGTCTGCTGAGACAAGGTGGGTATGTGGGACTACCTACAAGGGACTGCATGGCGCTGTCTACAAGGGGGATGTATGGCAGGGGGACTGTGTGTGGAACCATACAGGGGGGTTGTGACACTATATATAGGGGGCATTGTGTGGGGAACGCTCTACAGGTGTCATTGATTAGAGCCCCAATACATAACTTTGCTTGGGGCTCCAGAAATGCCAAAATTTCCCCTGAAGGTTAGTACAAGGATAATTACTGCTGGGGCCCTGTACCTAAAGGCTAAATACACACGAGCGTGACAGATTTACGCGCGTAAATTTGGTCGTGTGCATTGCATTTTGCATCAGTGTGCTTTATGTGTGACATGCTTTTTTCACGCACTTTCAATGTAATTTATGCGTGAAACACGGACAGCACACAGATGTCATGCGTGTGCTGTCCGTGGTTTTCACGCACCCATTGATTTCAATGGGCGACTAGGTGCCTGGAAACGCACCAATATAGAACATGCAGTGAGTTTCACGCAACGGACTCTCGCTGCATGAAAACTCACGCATGTGTGAACAGCCCCATTGAAATCAACAGGCCCGTGTGCTGTGCGTTATTTCAACGCACAGCACACAGACGAGATTCACACTCATCTGATTGAGTCCTAAATCTATCATGTGTGATACTATCTGCAGGGGCCATGTATCTAAGCTTGTCATGTGTGATACTGTCTGCTGAGACAATGCATCCAATTCTATACAGCGGTGTTGTTTAAGGAGCCTTAGTCTTATAGATATGCTATCTCCGATATATATGTATTAAAAAAATATTTTTCGGGTGGGGGGGGGTAAATATATGTCTCGGGGATTGTACCCCTTATATTTTAAGACCCTAGCAATGCCCCTGGGGAGCAAAGTGTTGCGCTATCTACTAAGGGGGTCTGTGTGGCACTATACAGGGGGCAGGGCTATGTGGCACAATCTAGCAATCTACTGGGAAGGGATGTGTGGCACTATGCAGGGGGAGGGCTGTATGGCACTATCTACTAGGGGGGCTGTGTGGCACTATCTACTAGGGGGGCTGTCTGGCACTATACAGGGGGAGTGCTGTGTGGTACTATCTACTAGTGGGAGCTGTGTGGCACTATCTACTAGGGGGGCTGTGTGGCACTATGTGAGGTGGCTACGTGGCCCTATCTACAGGGAGCTGTGTGTGGCACTATTAACAAGAGGGGGGCTGTGTGTGGCACTATCTACAAGAGGGGGGCTGTGTGTGGCACTATCTACAGGGGGCTGTGTGAGGCACTATTATTATTGTGGGGCCTAAAGGGGGTGCTATTATAGTGTGTGGTGCTGAGGGGGCATTATTTCCATGTGGGGCACTATAAATGGTGAGGTTTTTGTAGAGGGTGGGGAGGTGCTACAAAAGCGAGAAGCCAACGATGTTTGTGTTTCAAATTCTGCAGAGGCGTTTTGTAGTTGGGAGAAGGCGTCAGGGCAATCTGGGCTGGATGAAGAACAAAAGGAAAAATTAGTGACTCCAATATGAGAAGACATCACTGGATTTCACTGTATTGTATTAAAGGAGTTTTCCCATCCTAGACATTTATGACATATGCACAGGAAATGCAAAAAATGTCTTATAGATGCAGATCCCAGTTCTGGTACCCACAGCTATATCTAGAACTGACCGCAGAATCCAGGCGGAGACCAGTGGAGTGAGGGTCGCACGTGAGCGCATCTCTCCATCACCCTCACTCCACTGGTCTCCGCCTGGATTCTGCGGCCAGTTCCAGAGATAGGTGTGGGTCCCAGAGCTGTGACATATATATCAGACATTTTTGGCATTTACTGTGGATATGCCATAAATGTCTAAGATGGGAAAACTCCTTTAAGTTATATGGTCTGCAGAGCGCTTGTGTAGGACTGGCGCCTACGACTATATGGTCACTATGTGGTGTATTACTATACTGTCTGCAGAGCGCTTGTGTAGACTGTTGTCCACCACTATCTGGTCACTATGTGGTGGTAATATTGGTCTTTGGTTTACTACACACATTTTACTACACAATTAAGAGTGGTTGCATTATTTCTATATAGCTGACGGATGGGCCCCAAGAATTATATCCTCTGGTGGGCCCAAGGTACTCCAGTCCGACCCTGTATGTATGCTTTAAAAAAGACCTTTAGGAGTACTTTAATTGTTATGATATACATGCTAACATATATATATATATATATATATATATATATATATATATATATATATATGTGTATTTTTTAGAACTGGGGATGTTGACCATAGCAATAATTCAGCATTTTTTTAAAGGGAGGTCTAAAAAAGCAGTTATGAAAATTAAAGCAGTGATCGGATTGGGTGCTATGGGCTTATATTTCCTGTCTGCACTAGTTTTCATAATATGTATAGAATGCAAACACATATATAACAATATTTTCACATGCTTAAAATCCTAACAACACTATAAAATAAACTATTTTGTTTGATCAAATTGATGCAAATTCACTTAACTGTAAGGTATGTGTATGACCTATTTTTATTTTTTTTTCAAATCAGTTTAAATTTCTTCATGACTTTTTATTGTAACTGTTAGCAGGAGTGCCAAAAATTATTGACAGCCTGTAAAAATACGGGATTTTTTTCCAGTGTCCATAAAAACATTGTTGTGTCCAAAGTTGCCCATAAAAAGATTTTTTTGTACTTTGCTAAAGTAGAAAGGAAGCCATTAATACATGGATTCAAAGTATGGTAATGAACTTCTACAAATACAATAGGGAATATTCTAAATAGTTATTTTAGGATACCTTATAGTCACTGACAAATTAGAAGCTGCCATAAATGTCAGACATTTGAGATTCCCTGTAGTCCTCCGTGTGCGTTACGGAAATGCCCCATTGTTAAAAGTAGCAATTCAGAGCATAACATTATATTAGTGAATTGCTATTTATATTCCTGTAGATTCACCAAAAGTTAATCTACATATTAAATAGAAGTCATCTGTATATATGTCCACAATTGTTTTGGGAGAAAATAATTTTAGGCCCTCTGCACACGCCCGTGTGTACAGTCAGTGATTACGGCACGGACGGCCGTGGACTGCCACCCACATTTGCGAGCCATGCTCACATTAAAAAGCATGGGAGCACGGTCCGTAAATCCCAAAAATAGGACGTCCTATTTTCTGCGGGTCATATCTACGGCCCGGACACTTACCTGTAAGGCTCTATTCACACGGCATGGATAGTCGGCCATGTGACGGACGTTTATTTAGCGGCCATCACACCTCCACAGTAAAAATAATAGACCCCAAATGAGGCTATTCACGTGGCCGATCTTTTGATGGTCCGTTAAACTGGGCCGTCAAAAAATGGAGCATGAACTATTTTGGTTGCACGGCTCCCATAGAAGTCTATGGGGCCGTGTAAAACACGGCCGTCACTTGGATGTGATCCAAGTGATGGCCATGCTTTCTGCCGCCCGCTCTTTCCTCTTCCTCACAGTGCGAAGTGCATGTGCGGAGGAGAAGATTTTTTTTGCTGTAGGTAGTGCCACAGGCCCCTTGTAGATAGCACCCCTCATAGATGGCACCTCCCCATATAGATAGCACCACTGTAGCTCCCTGTAGGAGCGGAATCCCTCTGGCCGGGGATTCTGCTCCTAGATGGAGCCCCTGACGTCACTATCCATATATGGACAGTGACATCAGGAGAAACTCCTGAAGCGGAATCCCCGCTTCAAGATTCATCACAGTGGTGACCATTGTGTGATAAATTTGGCACATCTTACTTGTCCTGCTAGACACTTTTGTCCTTCTTATAACATAATTTTGTGCCAGTTTTTTGGCGCACAATGGCACATGTTGGCGCATCATAGTGCATCTTAAGTCATGCCTTCTTTTCCATTAAGCCACGCACTTTTTTCGGAACACTTTTACAAAGTATCTAGTGAGGTGTAAACATCTGGTTTCACAAGAAATACACCAAACTGTGGCAAGATGGGCAATTAACTACACCGTGGAGCTGCAAACACATTAGTTCAGCTGTCCCAATGTTTTCTTCTGAATTATTAAAATGGGGGTTTTCGGGTACTAGAAAACTCCCCCCAAATTTGCCTGTGTAGCATTCATATTCTCCTGCACAGAACATGTGCCTAGTTATGTGAAGTGATTTGGTAGGGGTATTATGTAACTATACAGACTGGCCATTCCAGAGACTGGGAAAGCTGAGGGAAATATACTCATTCCCAGTAAACGGAAAGAGCTATATTTTATTTACTAGGGCTTTTGTTTATTATAGGGTTTTCTTAACCCATTATTATTTTTATTTTTTCAGACTAAATCGCTATTTCAAATAATAAGGTTTACATTTAATCTGAATAACATTCACATATGACATTCAAGCAATAATTAGATTTTACATCGACTTTAACTCTAAACTACTGTATTCCAAAATTCACACTAGAGAGTCATTGCATTCAATGTTGGGGATGTTAGTGTAGGGACTTGATTAAGTCCTCATTGGGCCCCAGGGTCCAGTTCGCCGTGTTTCGACTACTAATTACTGATTATGGTAAAATATTGCTTACATGTTTTCATTATCCCAAGTAAAGCTTATCGCCGAGAGAATTGTGTTTAATATTTCACTAATTACTTTTAAAGCATGGTTTTATAATGACTTTCCACCATAATATGGAACTTTTTTTGCTTTTACAGCGCAATATCTAAGAGTCAACTATTCCATATTTCAGCTGCAAAACTTAACTGTTGTAAAAAAGGAATTCATGTTTCTTAGAAGTTAATATTTAAACTTACAAAATACTCTTCTTATATTTTGACCAAGAGTCACCCTCTCAGACTGTATTATTGATTTTTATGGGTGCTCCTTTTTTAATATTCTTTCTGTATCTAGCTTGTCTTTTATTAGGAGACTCCTTATTACTGTCAAATTGAACAATCTAAGCTTTATGTTATTTTCGTCCAAACCGGTAATTCACAGGAAAAACAGAGCGCAGTTTGTCAAGTAATGCTACTCATGAGTCATGTGTTATTAGTGGATTTCCATAAAACTGCAGGAAACTATAAAGGGGTTGTATAAGATTAGAAAAAAATATCTGCTTTATTTCTTCCCTCAAAACAGTGCCAGTCCATAGGCTACGGTATGTCTGTTATTGCAGCTGAGTCCCATTTGTGTGAAATAACGCATAATACCTTTTTTTAATCTTGAACATCTGAAATATTGCACTTTTTTAATGTAATGTCAAGGAAAGTGCGGTTTTTGCTTGGGATTAGACCTCTCAACTACGTCCTCGCTCCCCAAGGCTTATTACTAAGAACTACTTGAGTTTGTCATATGGTCCGGTCTATAAATTTAGAGGTCCCAGTCCCAAACATACTGGGAAGGATTACGACTACCCAAACCACACCACCAGCAAAATTACTCTATACAAATCTAATTTACTCAGATCTGGAGATTAGCTATGTATGGTTATAGTCCTGTATATGGTGTATGTACAAACAAACGTTAAAATGCACCAGCTTTGGAAAATGCAAAAATACAAATGCATAATAAATATATATTAAATGTTATATATATTTCATATGCTAACATTATATGTGCACAATATGAGACTAGCCTCTCCTTCTTGAGCCTAGATCTACAAGCTCCACATAAGTTGGAGCTAGCTTTAGGCCTCATATGCATGGTAGAGCCATGTGCAATGAGCCTGTAGATTGATACTTACAGGCATAGGATGGTATCCCCGTAGGGCACAGTATTACAGAGATATTGTCTCATACCAGAAATGCTGGAGCATGTCCCATAGTTTTTTTAATCTGATAGAAGATACCTCTATATGCTTTTGTGTAAAATATGGGCATTCATAGGTATAATATGAGCCCAAAGACTTCTATGAGTGCTATATAATGGCTCTTTAGAATTGAACTTGCCCAAATCTGTAACATGGCCATTTGCAGAAGCCTTTATTCTGAAAACAGTAAAAACAGCCTAAGGCTATGTTCACACGGAGTATTTTGCAGGAGGTATATCTGCCTCAAAATTCCGTTTGGAAGTTTGAGGCAGATTTTCCTCTCCCTGCACGCCGATTTTCGTGCCGTTTTTCGCCCGCGGCCATTGAGTGCCGCGGGTATAAAACACCACGAAATACGCTTTCTCTTCCTCCCATTGAAGTCAATGGGAGGTCAGAGGCGTAAACGCCCGAAGATAGGGCATGTCGCTTCTTTTTCCCGCGAGGCAGTTTTACTGCTCGCGGGAAAAAGACGCCGACGCCTCCCATTGAAATCAATGGGAGGCATTTTCGGGCCGTTTTTGCCGAGTTTTGCGACGCGGTTTCCGCATAAAAAAACTCGGCAAAATACTCTGTGTGAACCCAGCCTTAGACAGATTGGAGGACTGCACAACTGGAATCCGTCACCGCACTCAGAGCACAGTACCCCTAATATGATAAAATGAACATGAAAGCGCTAATCTGCTCCAACTGAAATGCCAAAGGCAAATAAACACAGGAAAGCAGCATCACCCTGCAAATATACATGTGATATTATATATTAATATATATGTATACTACATTATCACCATGTATCAAGTATATAGAGTTTTCTCATCTTCATTCTACTAAATCATTCAATTGGATGAAAAAAAACATGTTCCTCAAGTATTAAAACTATTATAAAAAAAAAAGTTAGTGTTGCCCATAGGACCATTCAGAGTTTGGATTCATTTACCCAAATTTGAAAAAAGGAGTGATCTGGTTGGTTGCCTTTGGTAATTTTGATGCATGAGGACCATACGTAATGAAATGAGTAGAAATTATCCTAACATATTATTTAAATAGAATAATGGATGCTAACTGAAGAAGGGATATCTGGCAAACAATCAAAATATTACCTATCATCACATCTCATGATGTCCTGTAACATGGGCAAGTTCACATTAGTGCTTTGTTTTTTCAAATATATTTTATTTTGTTTGTATCCTTTCTCCCCTTGTCACATTTATTTATTAATTTATTCATTTAGCTTTTTCCAAACAGTGTAAAAGAGAGAATTTTTAAAAATGTGAATATTTTTTTTTCTTTAAGTTTAATGGATGGTTTCGACAACTAATAGGAGAAAATAGTCCATTTTCCACTGATGCTAATAAAACAAAAACAAGAAAAAGTGAAGGAAAATGTATATTTTATTGGACACTTTTTAAACAGACAGTTAAAAAAACGAGAAAAAAAATGCATCCGTTTTTAAAATCATTCTGGAAAAAAAAGTTCCACCGAAAAAAGTCTGTGAATTTAGAATTTCTAGTGAAAATGGGAAGCTATTATTTGGTGAAACACATAATTTAACACATTCTGTAAGGTTAACATCACACAGCAAATTGAAACTTTAAGTGATAGTACAACTCTCTCTCCTACTTTTAAAAATAATTTTTATAAGAGTCAATTTTTGTTAGAATTGTGGATTTTGTGTAAGGTCATATTTCTTAAAAAGTGTCTGTGAATGACATCCATATTCAATTAAAGGTAATTATCGTTAATGCTACTGAATATTCAAACTGTATAAATTACAGTACATTGTACTTATCATCCCACAGAAAGCATGAATTTCCCATTAATGTCTTCGAAGATGAAACTTTAATATGCATTTCATTCATCTTCTGAGCTCCGACACTAAGAAAATCCTCCAAAGACAAAATCATATGCCAAAAACATATCTGCATTTCATTTGTTTTTAAACAGAGCAGTACTTATACAATACGAGAGTAGAGAATTAGAACACAGAGTTAATTCAGCGCCTGCTAAAACTATTTCTATTCTTCTCTTATCCTCCTCGACCTTGCTGCCATGTTATATGGAAGAGGTTGACTTCAATTTATCTGGATTAAGAACATCTGTGACACCTCACCATTCATTTGCTTTCGGTTTTTCAGTTTTAGCTTCTTCCGATGGTTAAGCTTTATGCACTATTCTTAGTTTCATACAGTAAGGAGATTTTGACAACTCAAGGGGAATCCTCTGTTTTTTGTTTTTTTTTGTTTAAATCTGGAACCTACCCAAGAGAGTCAATTTGTAAGATCTGCACCCACTAAACAGCCTCCCATTCTGGGATTTTATAACGGTGACAAGAAGAAGTATACACAATATTTAAAAGTGTTTGCTTCTTGGAGGCTTTCCATCCCCCATTAGAATTGGTAAAAAAAAAATGATGTTATACAATTATGTAGTCAAATTATAGGACTCTGTGAGCACCGTTTGACACTGCCCTCATAATGGTACTGTGTGCCTAGTATGAAACTCTGGGCAAAGCATGGTACTGTGCAAATATTATATGGCTCCATCTAGGCTTATTATGGTACTATCTATGCGCTGTTTGACACTAGATGGATACTATGGCACCATGTGAGCAGAATATGTCAATTGTTGGGCCTTGTCATACTTTGGGCACTGTTTTGGCACTATGTTGGTCCTATTTGGCTTTAGGTTTAGACTGTTGCATGTTATCTGGCCAAAGTATAGCCCCCAGAAAATGTAGTACGCACTATGTATCTTGGTAATGAATAGCACTAACTGAGAATTGTCACTCATTGGGCACTGTATTAACTATGCACCTGGCAATGTACCTGGCAATGCACCTGCTGATCACTGTATGTACCATTTGTGTATTGTTTATGCTAAAGGGGTTCTATATGACACTATCTGTGCACAGCATTGTACTCTCAAAGCATTTTGTGCTCTATATACCTAGGCACTTGTATAGCGTAGCAGTATTTATTTTGAGATTATTTGACACTGACAGTACATTTAATAATACATGGGTGTTATTAGTTGAGGACCAAAATTTGAACAACTTCCTCTCTAATAAACTTGGGACCTATCTTTTTTTCTGTGGCTCCACTGGCTAGAATGAGTGCAGTCGACTTCATTGAGTGCGTTGGATGTGGGTGGGTTTCCCCAGCCCTTTTTTTTTTTGCCATGACCCGTGGTAGCTAATACTGCTGCTACCCTAGTGTCTCTTCTCACTACTCTATTACATCATGATGAACCAACAATGCAGTTGTATTAGTAGAGGAGCATTAAGATAAATAGCGATCTGCTGGTGTTGTGCACGTAGGGCACAACAACCGTGTTGGCATGAATTTATAACGGAGAATCCTGCTGCACAGGATATGTTCTGAGAACTCACAAGAAGTCAGCAGTTTATACAGTCAATCCAAATAGAAAATGTAATCCAACATAAGCGCTACCCTCCACATAGTCAAACGTACCTGAAAGTAGAATGATAGGGTCACGTATGGGATCAAAATATTTTTATTATGTTTTAAAACAATGCTACAACATTTAGAAGCCGAGCTGTCTTCCTCATCAGGTACAAAATAATGATTGCGCTGTAATGCACCTCTACATGATCATATCAGCGTTGGGTACTTTTGACGAAGTGGAGGGTAGCGACAATATTGGATAACATTTTCTATTTGGATTGACCAAAGAGTTAAATGACCATTTCAGATTGACTGTATTTGCACACACCACTATATATTATTGCTTTTACAATCAAGGGCAGACTTTAAACTATGAGGGCTTGTCCACACGTAGTGGAATTGCTGCATATTTACACAGCACAATACAGTAGCAACAAAGTGGGTGAGATTTAACAAATCTCATCCACACACTGTGTAAAAATTCCAACCATAAATTGACCTGCAGTACATATTTTTCAGACCGCAGCATGTCAATTCCTGCAGCGGAAAGTGTACTGAATTGCTACGTTTTTCAAAGAAGATGTCACCATCACCATTGTGAAAAATGCAGCAAAATACTAATTATTTTCTGCAGTCAAAAACGCAGGAAATGGTGCGTTTTTGCCGCAGCGGAAAGTCTGCTACTTTCAACGGAATTGCTGCGGAAATTTTCTGCAGCAATTCCCTTACGTGTGGACAAGCCCATAGAGTACTATATTCTTCATGTTAATGCTCACGTTATATGCAAGAAAAGTAGATTTTTATTTTAACACAAGCAATATTTTTTTTTTCCCTGGAGAATTGTACCAAATCATGATATAACTTGTCCTCATAAAATTTCCTCAAACAATGTTCTCCGTGTGACATCCTGTACTTTCCAAAAATGATGTCTCTTGCAATCAACCATGTAAATTATATATTTCCTCAATCATATCATCTCTGTTAGAAGCAGCTACTAGACTGTAACATATATATATATATATATATATATATATATATATATATATATATATATAAATAAAATCTAAGACTCTCACAGTCAGGAGGTGCTGAAGATAACTCCTGGGGTACTTTAATTCATTTGGCATTGTGTATCTCTTCTCTTATGCTGGGCTCCATAGGAAGTCAGCTGAACTAGCTTCCCTGCCATTTTTAGTGGATTTTCTCTTTGTTGCTGGAGGATAGTGCCAGACAGTCAACAGATAACAGATCCACCACATGCCATGGCTACACAATTCTATTTGTACACCTGAAGGGCAGTTCTTTACCCTTTGTCTCCCTGAGTCAAGTTCCAGTAAACAGAGGAGGCCACAGTCCTTGGAATTATTCTCTCTCTGGTTTTGAAGGGGTTACAGATTTTCTGTTTTGGCAGCAGGACCAACTCAGAGTACAAAATTAAATTTTTCTGCAGAAGCTGCCAGTGACTCTTGATTGTAACAGTGATAGTAATGTAATACGCCTGATGTGAGGACACCTGTCCACTATGTAGAGACACCACTGACAAACTTGACCTATTATGTCAGAACATGTGGTTTCCAAATGACACTTGTGTCACAAGATAGCACATGCTGAGCTTGACTTTGTGATAGTCCTAGCTAAGATTTGTATAGAAAAACACCACACAGAGTCCATGGATCGTTGGATCATTGTGTTGTTCAGTAGGACACTGAGGACATTTCATTCTTATAATTAGTTTGCAAAAACATTTCTGAGTGTGTAAAGTCCTTTTAAATAGGGATTCTAGTAAATAAAATGTATTGCAATTTTTTGTTTTAAAGGCATAGTGGTCTTCCAGACGTGCCAAGAAGAACTGAAATATGAAAGTTGTCTGCAACTTTTCTGGCACTGTTCAATAGCGTGTGTCATATAGCCCAGCAGGCACACACCACGTTAGGAGATACAGCACTATAAAATTGATATTTACTGAGACACTTTTTTACATATACAGTAACTTTAGTTATATTAAAATCAAAGCATGGGACAATGTGAGGGTTCAACTGTACAAAATACATATTATACAATTTGTAATGACCAATTATCTTTTGAAATTGGTATAAATCTACCACAAATTACATTACTTCATTGTCAGAGTTAACTTGAAGCTCCTTAACCCCAATGAAAATCTGTAACGTGGCCCCCACCCACCATGTGCCATTTTTGATACTGTTGTCTTCTTATATGACAGAGCGACATTGGAACCCCCACAGGCATTAGGGTCAGGGTGGGACTGCTAGCTCTGCACCCCGATAGCTATGCCCTTGGTCAAAGTATCTGTAATGGCCGCCTCTCCAGACGGCATCCATATACTTACCTCTTCATGGTGTCCTCTGGCTCCTGGTCGCCATTGCATCCCTCCACCACTCCGGGCTGGTCGTGCTCTACATCGCCACTGCTCTCCGCCTTCACTTTCAGGAGAGCGTGCACTTACCCATCTCTTACAGGGCTAGCACGCCTAATTATCCAGCCAGCTATTCCAGGGTACAAAGGGACCATTCCTGCTGACCGTTTGTTTGGGATTTGTGTGTTTGACTCTGCCTGTACATTTGATTGCCTGCCCTGACGTCTTGATAGTGACCTGTCATGAACCTCTGCCGCCTGCCCTGATAATTTGCTCGATCACCTGTGAGTGGCTGTTTGCCGTCTGCCCTGATCTTTGCTATACCTGACAATGCATACTGTCTGCCATTTTAGTACAATGCCTGTTTACATTGGTCATCACCAAGAGGGACTACTTTGAGGGTAGCGACCTGGGGTACCCTAGTAGCAAAGTCCAGATCCCTGTATAGGGGCTAAAGGGTGAGTATCTGGGGTCCCCTTAGACTCCGCTCCCTAGTTTAGCCCTACGTCAAATCCCTTGGTGACAAAGTTAGTTCACACCTTCCTCTGCAGGCCCTGTGACGGTCTCTCTATATACGGGATTTGGAAGTGGAGAGATAAAGAGGGAACATTTAGCATTCAGGTACAACTACAAATTCTTATTCTTCAATAACCAGTAATTTGTAAATAAAGCAGTCCCATGAGCGACAACTTGAGTCCAGATTTCTAAGCAGTATCTGTATTTTTTCCATATAAAATAGATTTTTCAATTTTCAGGACTTAACCATTAGACGTTGTAATTTACCTTTTGTTTATGTTGCTTTCAACTACAAAATTGACCCTGTATTTATAGCACTTGAAACCTTGCACCACACGTTACCTGCATGAGTACGATATCAGAACATACAAAATTCCTGTGTCTGACTTTATTTGTAAATGTATATTTCTTTATTAAAGTCTGAAGTAACAAGTCTCTCTGGCTATAATTTTGTCTCCCTGGAAACTAAAAGAGGCTCATAATGTTACTGCTTCATTCTTTACAAGTGCTTGTGCCAAGGCACATACCAGTATAATTGCACAACATGGATTCAAACAAATTTTTTTCAGAGTAAAATTATATTCCATTTCCACCTTTGAATGAGCTCTTACTGTCTGAGCAAGAAGAAAAGGATGAGCACAAACAAGTATACAGGCTTTCAATCTCCCAGTGAATTTTTTTTTATCTACTTCGATATAATTCATATTATCGACTTTAATATAATATAATCATGCTTCTGCATTCTTTATGTCTTAATATTCTTGAAATTCAAGAATTTCAAAGATTGTTACCTACAACAGAACCAGTACTTGAAATTTTTATTATTGCTACCAATGCCATTGAGTGTGTGCTTACGGGTTAGGAGATTGAATCCAGTGCTCATTGTGGGTAACAAAGACAGAACATTCCACTACAGAACGTCACATGTCTCCGTTTTTTCTAGGCCAGATTGTATTTTATTGAAAAGTTAGCTAGACCTGTAGAGAGAAATGTATCTGATTGGAGAGAAGGACTTAGCTTTGTCAAAGAAGGATAACAAATTCATTATATGGGATGGGATAATGTGATGGTTGGTTTCGACTTTCCATTTTATATTGAAAAGTACGACAAATAAAACTTTAACTCTAAAGATAATCAGAGGTTCCAGGTACCCCGCCAGATCATAGATGGGGCTTTTTGACTGTACAGCACAACCCATTTAAGTGCATCAACCAATTTTAGCCAAAGGATAGTGACGCATACAGCAAAAATTCATTTCTCAAATGAATTATGTCCATTTGCCCTATTTCATTCAAGTCCTTGCCATGCTTTGCACATTTGAAAATCGTATGCTTAGCACAAATCAACATTTACGCCCATCTCTTCCTAAAACCCAAAAAAGCACTAAATAAAATTGGGTGGTTGAATTATCATTGACACAAATTCTCTTTACTTCCATTGCTTTTACAGTCAGTTCTGATAGCTCTATAGTCATGGAACCTGGAAAACTGAGTGACTGGTTCTAGTTTCAGTTATCCTAGTATCATTGTTGTTGATTTTTATGATCATTATTATTAAATAATTTATATTATGTTAATTGTTGCTATTATTATTATTATTAGTTTTATTATTATTAATTTTATTGACAAACTATTTGCAGGTCAAAGATTTTGAAGGGATCTAATTATTTTTTATTGATGCTAATAACAAGGGAGGGACTTAAAGGGGTTGTCTCATCTTGAAAATACCTTTCCATATGACCTATTAGGGCAAATGGACATAATAGAGGGGGATTCCCACTCAGAAGCCTTCTCTTCGGGCCAGAGTAAAGAGCTGCTAACCAGCAGTAACCATTAATTTGAATTGCTGCATGTAATACTACATTTTCCCTGTAGTGGCTGTTTGCTGGGAGTCTCAAGAAACAGACTGGCGTCGATCATCTGATTTCTGTACCAAAGCTCATACATATTAAGAGATTGTCTGTGAAGAAACAACCCTTTTAACAAATAAAGGACTTATGTATTTTGATGGCATTACCCTTTAACTGCTCCAACTTTTCCCATCATCTGGTCTAAACTTTAGCACCACTGCAAATAGCAATAGCCATTCTTTAGCCAAACAACCAGCAAAGGTCTTACATAAGTGAAATCTCCAAGACTACTTATTAGAAGAGCACAGGTTCTGTATTTTTGTAGTAGCTTAATGTACTTTTTTTTAAACTTATTTAGGCAATCATTGCATGATCATGTTGTAGCAACGCAATTTATAGTATGGGAATATTGGCTCCTTTTAATAAACATCTGATTCCAGACTGAGCTCTTTATTAAGGGCATCTATTAAATTCCTTGGTATAGGGAAGGTATTGAGTGTCCCCATCTAAACTGAATAAACCTGAGCAGCCAAAAAATAGACCATGTGAGCAACATCGACCAGTAGGAAGCACTGAGCAGCCTCATGTGCTCACATTAGCATAGAGTGCAGGATACCTTAAAAAAAAAAAAGAACTGTGCCTGCTGATAGATGCTTTTTATATAATATTATTGTATTTTATTATATTATATATGTTTACCACAGAAATTCAGGGATGATTAAAATCCTAACTTCTATGCTGTTAGATAAATTAATGTTTTCTTTTAAACGGACCACCATTATTTTTTGCTTTTTTTTTTCTCTCCATTTTTTCCCTTGCATGCAGCTGGTCAGAATAAAAGGATGCTTGTTAAGCATTTTTCAAGTTACATCTCCAAACAAGAATGCTGCTTCAGACCTTGCAAAGTTTTTCACATTAAGATAAGAAAACATATGTTGGGCATCGAAACTACTTTGATTCATCATGCAGTTTGCAAACTGGAATTCATTATAAAACTTAAATAAATATCTATATATGTAGAAATATTATACTCTCTTTGATACAGAACCCATTAAAACCACTGTGCAACACAATCCATTTTGTGGAGCATTCTGGTATTTTAGGAAATCTGCACGGGTAGGTAAACAAAAAAGGTTACTTGCCATTTATTTTTTTCTTATGCAATCATGTCCATTGAATTTATTTTCCATCAGAAGTAAACACATATCTAGTCTCAACACCAACTTCTCCATTGAGGCCCTTGTCTAAGAGGAAGACCTAGCTATCAAATGGCTGAGATCTGGACCAAATCCCTCTGATGAAATCCCCAATGCATTAAAATATTGATAGAATCATAGTAACATAGATCGTAGGGTTGAGAAAGTACACAAGTCCATCAAAAAGAAGAGGAAGACCAAACAACACCTATTAGCCAGCTGACATTTACCTCATATTAGGAGAAAATCTTACTCGATAGTAGCAATCAATAAATTCCTGGATCAATGAATCATGCAATATTATAACACGAGATCCTGTGGCAGAGGTCTCACTGCCCTTACAGTAAAGAACCCCTTTTATGCTAATGGTAAACCCTCTTTCTTCTCCATATAGTTGATGCCCACTTGCTTTAGATACAACAGATAGGTATGAAAAGGTAATTACATAGACTTTTGTACTGACTATTCATATATTTATACAAAGTAATAAGGTCACCACTAAGGCATAGTTTTTCCAAGCTAAATAACGCCAAATAATCTTTCTTGGTACTGCATTTAACAAATTACTTTAATTACATTGGTGTTTGACTCTGAACCTGCTCAGTTCAGCTTTGCCTTTTCTTGTACACAGGAGCTCAAAACTGAACCCAATTACATTCTACGTTCACATATAGCATATCTAGTTTGGGTTCCAGCATTAAGACTTTGTTGAAAGAGTTGTCTGAGATTAGAAGAATTTGTCCCCCCCCCCCCCTATAAACAGCACTACTCTTAGCCATGGGCTTGTTTGGTATTGCAGCTTATCCCTACTTTTTTCTAATCTATGAAAAGTCTTTTAGTCTTAAACACAAGTGCATAGTAAACATATACTGTATAAAGAATTACATAGTCACAAAATTAAATCCACTGTCTTTCCTTTAGGGCAGTATGTAGTTAAACGGATATGGACATAAAAAATTGAGTCTGTCGACCAACCTACTATAGATATAGACCAACATTATATTTGACAGAGTGCCTAAATTCTATATTCACTTTATTTCCTTTAGTTGTTTTTTTAAATGTTCTCTTTTACCTCATCTGTTTAATGGTGAAACATGATGGAATCTATGGAAACAAAACTGGCTAAGATTGTGTCAAACTCTTTAAATTGTATTTGAGACATAACCAGATTTAAACAGTCCCACAAGCATGTCCCCCATGCATGGTCACTGTGACCAACAGAGAGCACATTATCCGTATATAAATCAGCAGATGCACTATCGTTGCTGTGAGATGACACTTACTGGATTTAACAATGCTGGTTCCCAAATCTGGAATCTGATATCTTTTTGTAAACTGTGTGCTCTGCTCTGCTCACATTACCACCGCCTCTCCAGCAGGCAAATTAGATCAGTGGCAGCGCACAGGAATGGGCAGGGCAGAACTAGGAGGATTCTGGGAACTGTAATATTTAACAGGGAAACGGCAGTCACGTGGGAGACTGAGCTGGACCGCCCACTTTCTTATCTGTACGGCACAAAAGGAATGGAGAAAGCCGGGACTGAAGGAGGAGTAAAAAAAAAAAATTGTATGTACTCTAAGTGCTTAATGTGGTTTATTAATTTGTCTCAAGGATCTAGGAAAGTACATGGGGTTTGGGGAAAAACACGTCCAATTGTGGGAAAACCTCTTTGAGACCATGCTTATTTTTATCTCTTAATCATGTCATGTTCAATTGTACATATACCAGATTAAATTTGTATGGCTCAAGAATATTCTCATATACCACAGAAAATCTTATTTGCTGTAACTAAAGTTGAAGATTCATTGAGTATGTGAAACTGATGTAGACAGTTGTCTTTGTGCATGGCAGTGCTGATCAATGGTGGTCTTAAGGTCAGAACTGACAAATTCATTACCTCTTGACAGCTCCTTGGTGCATAATAGTCTAAGACAGAAAGTGTATATTAAATCACTGTAGAGGACTTCAACATCATGAGTTTTTCTGCCAGACTGTCTGCATATGGTAGTAGATACCTAGAGCACATGCGGCGTCACAAGGGACAGCTGGCTCATATACTGCCAACTTTAATTGTTCATGACTAGATACAAAACTTGCAGTCCAGCAAAGTAATATGTCCTATCCTTGGAGGTAGTAGTTTAAATGGAAAAAAAAGTTTAAGTTAGGACTCGAGTTTCAGGATAATACTGCTATAGGATACAACCACAAAGATCAGATTTGCTGTGGAAAATTCTGCAGCCAATCCCACTCAGAATGCTTATTTTGATGCAGATAATCTTCAGATTGTCTGCTGCAGAAAACAACTGACAGAAGAAAAAAAAATACTACACTCGTCTTCCTTGGTGCTCACATAGCAATGTCTCATCAGATATAGCAACATTTCGTCAGATGTGACCGCTGCAGCAGCACATAGGAGGAAACGTCATCACAGAAGGCCGGCTGTAGAAGAAACAGCTGTGGGATTGCCAAGGGAGGTGAGTATAGTCTTTTTCTTTTTATTTTAAGAGTGGAAAATAGTAGGGTTTTTTGGGGGGACTTGAGGATTTTGAAGCGGAACTCAATGGGGAAACTCCGGAACAAATCTGCACCGCAGGACAATTCCGCGTGGAATTTTTCTGCAGAATGTGGATGAGATTTGTTAAATACTTTACTGCTACTGTATTCCCCTGTGGATTTACCACTCGTAAATCCGGACAGAAAAATCTGCAGCAAATCCGCTACATGACCCCAGCCTTATTGTACAATTATGGAGAACAGCAATTTTCACTGATGTTGTATCGTAGGTTGTATCAGTTTATCTGCCACCAAATCAACACTAGATACTATTTCTTTGGACTTTAGAGAGTTACCACAAAATTATAAAAATTCAAGAACAGAAACCCTATGTATGTCCAGCACTTAAAACCTTTCATGTCATGTTTCAGAATAAGCGGTCATATGTGTGCACATGAGGAATAACACTAATTATATACAGAATATAAATATATATATATATATATATATATATAATATATATATATATATATATATATATATACAGATGTAGTCGTCTGTATCTTGATGATAACTTGCTGCAGCGTGATATCACACAACAAAAGCCATTGAAAAGGCATTGAACAAATCAAGATAAAGGTTCTTGCCACTGTGTATTTAATGCGTTAAAAATCAAGATAGTCAAGATAAAGATGACTGTATATATATATATATATAAATAAAAGCAGCTGCATGGAGGACATTATACTGCAATAATAAGCAGTGTGGCTGTGAATCCAGCAATGGGGTGAGATATAACACTTACTAGAAGCTGCAGCATCTCTGCCTCTCTCTGACTCTGCTCCTGAGCCCCCCTCCTCCTCCTTCTCTTTCTATAGACTTCTATAGGCATCTGTAAATTGATCCCTCAGTGAGCTGATCGTCCGACTTGTCTTGAGAAGATGGAAATATGAGAAAGAGGCAATTTTATCTAATAAGATATATTACAAAGTTTCTCATATTCGATTGTACTATTCTTTTATGAAAAGTTTATTAAAAAGTTAGTGACCATTTAAAGGAAAACTCCAGGCAAAGCTGTTACTCTGTATTATTGTCGCAGACCCTGAGCGGGTATTGCATGACTCATGGATTCTCTATTTGCTGTTCTTTGAATCCCTGTGTCATACAGTGTCCCCTGAGACCTATTTACAGCTTAAAACAGGATAGGGTTTGATCATGTGAAACCAAGAAAGCCTTTACCAAAAGTAGAGGAAGGGGATGAGGGGTTCCAAATCTCACAGGATGGGATCCAATTCAATTTTTTGCTCTAAATATATACTGTAACTCCTACACAGATGCCTGGCTGTGTTCACAATTTTCTTTTTTATGCACGTTTTGCATCCAGTTTTTTGTAGCCATGACTGGAAAAGGAATAAATTTATGATGTCACGTGAAACTTGCACCATTTCTGTTTACCGATAAATGTCTGTAGATGCTATTGATAGATCCTCCGTTGTTTCTTCATAGAACTGGTTCAAAGAACAGCACTGGCACACCAACTTGTATGTTTTAAGTTTGAAGAGTTGTTTTTTTTATCTGTCATCTCAGTGTTCTAAGGCTGTTTATACCAGTTGTATTGAATCAATGTCTCTTACGTTCTGTTAGACTGAAATATATGTGCATGAGAACCAAGGCCAAAAATTATGCCAGCCATTGTCAAATACAAGCCTAGATGAAAAATAGTCTTTAATCATTTATTGATCTCAAGTCCTTAGGAAAGCTGGCTGGATTCTTAACTCATTAAAGATAAGCACCTGCACATTGGAAAAAGAAATCTCCTTATTTATTGCATAATAGGCAGCCTTTAAATAGGGAAATATAAAAGCCTTGACTTCCCTAAAGAATCAATTATCTGCATTGTAAGAGCAAGCTTTAACCTGTGCTCCAACTTTCATTGTTGGTCAACAGCTTGTCAACCTTATGTAATGATGCAGAATGCTAAGCCGTGCAGGAATTGCTTCACAATATACCATAAAGGTGGGAGCGGAGGCTCAATTTAGATAACACAGACTGCAAACTGGAATTTGAGGGATAGAGACCTTTTCTAGGGATTGTTCAGTTTTTCCTGTAGTCCATTATGAATGAAGAACTAACAAGATGTTTCTTCCATGACTTCTATCCTTGCAAGGTGTCTTACTGTTGTGGCCAGGGTAGGATTGGTCCACCAGAGAACCAGGCTCTAACACAATAATGGGCCTTAAACGTCTGGCAGAAGACAATAACTCGTCACTCGGGTCTATTTCTTATGGGATGATTTACAAATTACCTATTAGACCTTGTTGATGATATATACTAGGTGTTCAATATTAACAAGAACGATGATGAAATGAAAAGTGGACATGTACATGTTCTATATAGATGGAGGATGGTTGTTCCTCTAGTGGGCTGTATATTGCCACACAGCCCCTTCCAAAAAAAAAAAAGATTGTACTTACCTCGCTCCGCGATGGACAGTGCGCTACACTGCCTCTCGGGCAGGATGCATGTGCAGACCGGCATGATGTGACGTCCTCACGCCGGCCTGCGCAGGGAGTCTTCCCAGCGCCTTATAGGCTGCAGGCCTAAAGTGGCCTGCAGCCTATAGTATTCATTTGTATCTGCATCCTGAGGATGCACATACAAGTGAATGTGGCTGTCGCTAGCACCGGACCCCCCTCCGATGCTAATGACGCAACTGCATCCGACCGCCGCCTGTGACATTGTGCGGGCTTTAAATTTTAGTGAGCAGGCGGGCGGGAACCTTATAGGAAACACTTGCTCTGACGCATGCGCAATCAGGGTTTGAGGATTCTGCGCTTGCTAATACTGAACGCCGACACAGATGGGTTGCTTGGGACGCTGCCATGACATCTCGTAAATCTGCTCCTGAGTAAGTAGTTAACTATGTTTCTCCGGGGTTATATTGTCGTTGATTTAACTCTATTATGTATTCATGAGTTAAGAAGGAGTGTTTTTTGGAAGCCATCACTGGTTGGCTATATACAAAGTAATATGTGTATTTATACCTGTCTTATTCACTTTACCACATGTTTGAAAAAGACTACAGTGGGGTCGAAACTTAGCTTTTTGTATTGTGATATGTTAAATAAAACACTATATTTTTTCTGCCAAACTGGATGCTGTCCTCAAGTCTATTATCATTTAAGGAAGGTCTGGGAGGGATTTCTAGACACGGATTTTGCATCCCTATTGTTGCTGAGTGGGGAGCTCCTGTTATAGTGAGTGCTGTGGAAATCCACTTTTCTTTAAATTGAACGTGATAAAGGCAGTGATATGGCATGGGTATGTATGGATGCCAATGGAACTATCCCATTGGTGTTTATTGTTGATGTGACTGCGGATAGAAGTAGCAGGACTTGGTTTGAATCTGAGCAAAAAGTATAGGTTTGTACAATTCAGAATAAGGGCCTGTTCACATCAGCATTCGGTTTCCGTTGATAAGTTCAACTGCGCTATTGATTCCGTAAGAAAAACGGAAACCTTACGGAATGGAAACAAACGGAAACCATTAGAAATGGCAGCATTACCATTGAAATCAAGGGTAATGCAAACGGAAGCAATGGTCTCCGTTTGCCTTTCCGTTGATGGGTTCCTCCGACGGAAAGGTCTGACGAAACCCATCAACGGAAACCGAACACTGATGTGAACATGCCCAAATGCTATAAAACTTACAGCGTTTCACAGTACAGATGGATAGTGACCCTCAAACATACAGTACTATAAAAGAAACCCAAGAGCTTCATAAGGCAAAGTTCTAGAATATCGTTCAATGGCATTTAGTGATATCCATGGACTCCAGACTTTCAAGATATGCATTCAAGTAGAAAAATATTCCTTCTATTTATAATTACCTTATCCTGTGATAAATGAGGGACGAGGTAAAAAATGTCTGGAATTCCTCAACAGTTAATGCAATATTTTTGTTAAACCCCTTAAATGAAATCGAATAGTCTACATTTCAGTCATATCTTCATTGATTTGTTTCAAATCCATTGTGGTGGTGTACAGAGGCTAAATGATGAAAACTGTGTCCCTGTCCAGACAATTCCGGCATGAAAAACACAAGCATCATTAACTAGTGATGTTGGCATTTGCCAATCCTAGAACTTGCATTCATCTAGAGGCTTGGATCAAATCAAGTAGAGATTGAGCAAGGGAGGTATACAATGCTAATGATTATAGTGGAAAAAACTGAAAATCTGTTGCCATCTACAGTATAATGCAATATTTGAAATAAAAATATAGGACCAGTTTAAAACTCATATACTCACAAACAGTATTGCCAATGCTAAAAAGCCCATTTGTATTTAAAGTGTAGCTAAACGTTTGACAAACTTCTGACATGTCATAGTGACATGTCAGAAGTTTGGATTGGTGGTGGTGCGAGCACTGAGACCCCCACCAATCGCTAGAACGAAGCAGCTGAAGCGCTCATGTGAGCGCTCGGCTGCTTCGTGTTTATTCAGCTTTTTCCGGAAAGCCGATTTATCAGAGTACGGGCTCATAGACTTTCTATTGAGTCCGTACACGATACATTTATTTCGAGAAAAAGCCAAACAGCCACGAAGCGGCTGAGCGCTCACACGAGAGCTTCAGCTGCTTTGTTGTAGCGATTGGTGGGGGTCTCAGTGCTCGGACCCCCACCAATCCAAACTTCTGACATGTCCATATGACATGTCAGAAGTTTGTCAAACGTTTAGCTACACTTTAAGGTGTCACAAACACAATTTGCTTCAACCATTTTGGGATTTTGCACTGTAATGTTTTGTATGTTTGAATCTTTGAGAATTTTAGTTAAGCTATCCATTAAAAGTCTTTAGCTCAACTGCCATTCATAGACTGTAGCTATTTTCCCTTCTTATGTTTAGTAATTGTCATCATAGAATGATAGACTTAGGGCTCATGAACACTGCCATAATTTGCACCCTTGATGTACATTGTTTCTAGAGGAGTATATGGAGACTTGTATGGGCTCTATGTTCTACAGTACAGAGTCCGTGCAGAAGGACTGTTAGGGTATGTGCACACGGTAGCAGGCTTTTACGTCTGAAATGACAGACTGTTTTCTGGAGAAAACAGCTGCCTCGTTTCAGACGTAAATGCTCCTCCTGGCATTTTGCGAGGCTTCTCTGACAGCCGTAAATTTTGAGCTGTGTTCAATGAAGAACGGCTCAAATTACGTCGGAAAGAAGTGTCCTGCACTTCTTTTGACGAGGCTGTATTTTTACGCGTCGTCGTTTGACAGCTGTCAAACGATGACGCGTAAATGACAGGTTGTCTGCACAGTACGTCGGCAAACCCATTCAAATGAATGGGCAGATGTTTGCCGACGTATTGTAGCCTTATTTTCAGACGTAAAACGAGGCATAATACGCCTCGTTTACGTCTGAAAATAGGTTGTGTGAACCCAGCCTTACATCTACAGCAGTTGCACCATCAACTACTTTTCTTCCATTGGTTTTCCATAAATATCTGAACATAACACATTACATATATTCTCCAAAATTGCATTTACCTGAACTTTTAAATTTACTTGAAAATTTTACTATGTAACCACTGTGTGAAAAAGAAATCCATGTGCCACTGTAGAAGTAAATTTTACATGACGGTCGAGTAAACTGTTCTAATTGGTACTAATGTTCCATTAGCACAAAAAGGATTAAAGGATCCACTACATAAGGCAAAAAGAAAACCAACTCTCCGGAGACTAAAAAGAAAATGATAAAATTCACAAGCAGTTTCTCCATGTTCCTTGACTCTCCTGAACATCGCTCTCCCTAATGCATGCAGCCTTTAGAAGAGTAGAACAATGAAACATTCATAAGTCAGGGTTATGCTGGGATGACATGAATAAACAGTGGCACTTATCTTTGCTGAGCAGCATTGATCTGCTAGTAACTAGCTTTATTCAATCCTGTCCATTATTACAATTAATATTGACTTGTTTGGCCACCGGCATGATGAAGTCAAGGATTCTGCTCTCATAAATCTCCTTCACTAGATCAATAGGTAACAAGACCCTCATTGTTTTAACTAAGTTTTGGTCTCTCAATCAGTAGGGACCATTCCCGCCATATTTGGAGAATGGGCCAGTTATATGCCTTTTTCTAGAAATTTACTTTTTACTATTCATGTTATAAGTTTTCTTACAGAAACAATTTCTTGTAGAGTTCAGTAGTTCAGTTGATATAGCAATATGAAACTTTTAGCTAAATAAGTTAGTAACTGCACTTTCAGCCAAAATGTCATAGAGACATATCAAAAGTTTGGATCGGTGGAATCTTTCGGTGTGATCAGCACTTCTTGTTAGGCTGAAGACGGCTCACATAGAACGTCAAAATAAGCCATCCTCAGCCTGATAGGGAGCGCCAATCACAGCCAAAGATTCAGGGTGCTCAGCTACGCTCGTTTCAGCAACGGTGGGTGTCTCGGCGACGGTGGATGCCCACCGATCCAAGCTTTTGATATGTCTCTATGACATATCAAAAGTTTGCAGAAAGTGCAGATACTCTTTACGTTTCTAAAGTTGCCCTAATTCTGTTTAGGTTAATACATTGTTTTAAAATCTAAAACATGCTTCATACCACATCTTTGAATTATATTCAGCTGGACCATTTGAAATGTTCTACCGAAAGTATTCCCCAAACTACTATAATGTCCCATACACCTGCTATTTTTTATTTAGTTGTGTAGTTGACTTTGCTTTTCAATGTAGTTGACGCAAGGTATACTGACATATACAGGCAAAATGTATGACTAAAAACAAAAGGACACTCTTTTGGCATAAATTTGACTAATAATTGTCTAAGGAAATTTTAGATGTATACATCAGAAAAATTTCCAGCCAAACATAGGTATAACAAAGTACCTAAACACAGTGTGAACATAGCCTTATAAAACACATGAATTGATTTTATGGATAAAAAATGTTTTCCTTTTGTGAACCCAAACTTTTACAGAAACTTCAACTATTAGGTTTTGTGTATGTGGCAGAGTCTTGTGCACAGTCTGTACAGTCTGTACAGTCACACATACAGTCCCTGAGGAGCCATATTATGTGCCATAGACAATCCATGGACTACTATATGGTGCCTGCCAATGTATAGCACTGTATTATGAGGCAGCATGCCTCAAGGGGAGAATAGAGAATACATTCGTAACACGGAATCGGATGGAATATGTAAAAAAAAAATGTCTTCATATGTATCTGACAAAAGAAAAAACTTGTTATGCCTATGGAGTACAGTATGGGTCCATAGACTTCTATGGGTGCCCTATTATAGCTCAGTAACACTCGGAGCTTATGCAGAGCTGTAATATGGCCATGATTTTTGACAATGATATTCTTTATGTTATGTTTACCAAAAAAAAATATTATTTTTTTATTTTTAATTGTTTCTTATTGGAAAGCATAAAGGGACTTTTCCGTGATCTGCTTTAATCCACACAGTGATAGGCTATAAAAATACCATGACCAAGATCATGTTCTGTATGGTGAACAAGAACCTTTTTTAAGACGTTGTCTAGTCCTAAGAAATTGATGGCCTATCTATAGATTAGGCCATCAATATCTCATCGGTCGAGGGTCCGACTCTCAGCACTCCTGCTGATCAACTGTTTTGAAGGGGCTGCAGCGCTCGTACGAGCGCTGCTTTCCCTTCATTTCATGTACTGCTCACAACGTGAATCGCCGACACACTTGTAGCAGCGGTTCACAGTATTACAGCCTTTCCCTATTTACTTCAATTGGAGAAGGGTGTATCACTGTGAACCGCCGCTACAAGTGTGTCTGTGATTCAGTGTGAGCAGTAAATGAAATACATACGAGTGCTGCGGCCCCTTCAAAACAGCTGATCGGGTGGAGTGCCGGGGGTCGGACCCCGACCGATCAGATATTGATGGCCTCTCCTGAGGATATGCCATCAATTTCTTGGGACTGGAAAACCCCTTTAATTTTTTTAAATCGCTGGAGCTGTGTGACAGATTATTTTTTGCGGGATAAGTTGACCTTTTCATTGGTACCATTTTGGGGTGCATACAAATCTTTGATCGCTTTTTCTTAAAAATTTTCTGAGGCAGTATAAACAAAAAACACCAATTCTGCCATTCCAATATTAATAAACTTTGACTCATACTTGCGGCGTTGGCAGCGTGTCACAACTATAAGTTCTAAATACTCAATAACTGCTTAACATTAACTAATAAGTAATAGTACAGGGCAGCATAAATAACTGGCCGATCCACTTTAATAGGTGTGCTAAGAAGGCAGTTTGAGGGCCTAACAATGGAAGGACAGACAGAGGGAGCATCTAAAGGGTTAAACAGCCAGAATCCTATCTTGGCCGCTAGATCAAGGTGTTTGCTGTGTAATACATGTAAAGAAAAAAACCATTGCAACAGCACTCTGCAAACGCTAAGACTACCTAATACACTATATATAAATACATTTGCATTAGGCTGGGTTCACACGACCATGTTCGGTCCATAATGGACGGAACGTATTTCGGCTGCAAGTCCCGGACCGAGCACAGTGCAGGGAGCCGGGCTCCTAGCATCATAGTTATGTACGATGCTAGGACTCCCTGCCTCTCCATGGAACTACTGTCCCGTACTGAAAACATGATTACAGTACGGGACAGTTGTCCTTCAGCGAGGCAGGGACTCCTAGCGTCATACATAACTATGATGCTAGGAACCCGGCTCCCTGCACTGTGCTCGGTCTGGGACTTGCGGCCGAAATACGTTCCGTCCATTACGGACGTAACATGGTTGTGTGAACCCAGCCTTACTGCTACATTTACCTACAAAAGTGAGATTCTCAGCGCACATTTTGATCAAATAGTGTGAGCCCACCTAGGTAGTCTTGGCATTTGCAGAGTGCTGTTGCAATGTTTTTTTCTTTACATGTATTGTTTGCAGTCACAGTGTACTTGCACCTGTACATTTTTCATTTTGCTAGGATGTGCTGACCAAGCTTTTTTTTTGTTTGCTGTGTAATACATCTCCTATTGCTGTACCATCACTATGACGTACATTTACGTAATTTCGCGGGAGCTGTAAAGTTCCCATAATGTAAATGTACGTCATACTGTGTGAAGCGGTTAAAGAGGTTTACTGCCTCAGATAACCACTCTACATATCTTCTCTTAGGGCATATAAATAATGTGCCCGCAGTCGCTGACCGCCGGCACGTCATACTCGCCGGCAGCTGCGACCGCAGTACACTTGGAGCTTGCCAGCGTCTCCCTCCTCGGAGACGCCAGCACACACGGCTGCAGTTCTCCACTGCTTTCCCTAGCGTACCAGTAAAATGGTCCCTATCCAATCCCAATGCATCCTGGACTTTAAATATGTACTCTGTCCTATTCCTCCTTGCCTGAGCGTTGTTGTGTCTACCCATGGTTGTTTTGAAAATGATCTCTTAGTTGTATCCTGTATCCTGTATTCCAGTATCCTGTAATTGTGTTTGTTCCAGTGCGAAGTCTAGTGTCGGAGTCGAGTTCATCATCTGTGCCAAGTGTCATCTGTGCCAAGTGTCATCTGTGCCAAGTGTCATCTATGCCAAGTGGGGTCTGTGCCAAGTGTCTGCCCTGCTAAGTGTCTGGCAAGTCTTCTATCTAAGTACTCTTGTCCTAAAGACCATCATTGACTATTGTTTGGCAAGCTGCTACTCTGCTATGGCAGAGCAGCCTAGTGGGTACACATACCAACAGCCATGACAGATATAATTGATAGGGGTTGAACTACTCAGAATCCTCCCCTACCCCCTCACTATTAGCCAGAGCTGTTTTCAAAGAGCTGTTCTCTGTCTGGAGGACCGCTCTTATTCATGCATTTCAAGGACAGGCCATTGATTTCAAGTGTCTAAAGGAAAAATTAACACTTTACCAATAACAATAGCAGCCACTTATCAGAGATGGGGGGGGGGGGGGCGCAACAGTTAGATCCCTTGCGATCATCACAATATTGGTGATCTATTTATGTGAGCAGGGATTGTTCACACCGGACAATTCCTTAAATTTCCTTTACATTCCCATAGGGATAGAAACCGCAACTCGTCTTTCAGCTGCCTACATGCTATTATGCCTATATGCTGCACTGCTATTCTTTCTGTCAAAATCACGGAAGCCACGAGAGAACCCGACGGACCCCATTATAAATCAATGAGGTTGGTCAGGCGCCGGTAGTTGTAAATTGAAGCCTCAATGCAGTTGTGAACAGGGCAAATTGAAAAAAAGGTGTCATGGCTGAAAATAGTTATTCAGGCCGCTGGTCGATCGCTGGTTCAAATCCCCTAAGGGGACTAATAAAAAGTGTAAAAAGAGAAATACATTTTTCAGTAGTGTACAAAAAATAGAAAAATATTAAAAGTTCAAAAAACACCCCTTTCCCATTTTTCCTCTAATGTAATATAAAAAAATAAAAATAAACAAAATTGTATCGCCGAAAGTTCAAACTGTTCCAATATAAAAGAAAATTAACTTGCATGGTGAACATCGTAAAAAAAATATATATATTCAAACACCAGAATCTCTGGTTTTTGGTCACCTTAACGCTAATTTTTTTTAATAAAAAGTGATTAAAGAGTTGCATGTACAAAAAAAATTATACCAATAAAAACTACAGATCATCCCGCAATAAATAAGCCCTCACATTGCTCAATCGACAAAAAACAAAAACGTTATGGCTCTTAGAATGTGGTGACACAAAACAAAAAAATTTTTAACAAATATTTTTTTCTGAACATAAAAAACCTTTATAAATTTGGTATCACCGTAATCATATTGAGCCGCAGAATAAAGTTAAGTTGTTGTTTTTACTGCAAGGTGAAACTAGAACTCCTTCCGCCAAAAAATAGTGAAAAACGAAAACGAAAAATCAAAGGGCTTTGTCCTGAAAGGGTTAATAGTCAAATTACTGATTACATTAACTTATACAGAAAAATCATGAGCTAGAAATTAATCTTAACTTCATCTGTTTCTGAAAAAAGTAAGTACATTTCTATTATTTTTCATCCCCAACATCTTCATGAATCCCACAGAGGAGAATTATTGCGCACTGCAATCCTTTCTTAAGTTTCCACATTCACACAGTGAAAAATTAATGGAATACATTGATCAAGGAACCTGTGCCAGTTCCACAAAATGTATCTTGATTACCACCATGTCTAATATTATCAGCTAAATTTATTTCAATTAGCTGGATATAATGACATTCTATGGGTTTGAGTCGCTTGCCAGTGAATTATTTGACACAGATGGTAGTATGTATGATAATGGCTTATTCTCTATCACAGTGTACCAAAAAGGAGACGTATTTTACAAATTTGATTTAGTGTCACAGATGTGTTTGATATTTTTGGTCCCAGTTAAAAATACTGTTTTTCATACAGATCATAATCTGGACTTAACTAAAGAAAAATGGCCTATCTTTTTTGTGTAATCGAGGCATAATGAAATAGCAAAGCACATGATGTGAAAAGAAAGGTCTGGCCTTAGGTATGTGCGACCGCACAAGGCACATGAGCCTCCCCTGCTAAAGAAGGCACCACATTTGGCCTGGCATCTGAGGCTTGGGACAGCCACAAAGCAGTTTTATTTAGAAGCTGTATAGCACTGTTATTCGATTACTTTATGTATGGAGCAGGTATTTGGTGACTGTATGTTGTTATTGTTTGAGCTCTGTATGGTGGTGTTTACTTTGCATTTTGTGGTATTGTTACTTAGGCACTGTACAGTATATTATGTTTGCAGTGCATAGTGTTGGCGCCATTGTATAGCATTGTTATTTAGGCAACTCTATGGAAGTGTTATCTGGCCAATATATGGCACTGTTCTATGGGCACCATACTGTATGGAAGTGTTATCTGTCCAATATATGGCACTGTTATGTGGGCACCATACTGTATGGCGCTTATAAAAAGGCAGTGCATGGTGATTTGTAAACTGTATGACAGTATATTACATGGGAGTGGGGTATAACAAAATTAAGTCCACTCACATTTTCATGTTGGAGCAGGGGACAGGCTTGTGCACAAATGGATGTCATTAGTCATAGCCTAAAGATTAGTCAAACCCACATTTAAAAAACAGAATCACAAATCGCATGACACAGGTCATGTGACTACATGTCTATCCAGTTTAAAACAATAAACATGCAAGTAATAGCAAACCCATACATCTTCTTACTGATGAGACACATATAGATGTATCAATCTTTAACTTGGCTCTTAACACATTAAATACAATGTGGCATTGAAACTTTAACTTGACCTTTTCAATGGCTTTTGTTGTGTGATATCACGATGCAGTCAAGTTAAACTTTGCTACATCTGTATATATAGGTAGTAGAAACCATAACCTCGTCTGACATATCAGTGTGCAAAATAGATGTACATTAGAAAATAATACATTAGATCAAACACTTGATTAATAATGGTATGTTAGATAATAATATATTAAATCTTGTTGTATTGGTTGTCTAGTTTCTAACATGAATAGCCGTAAGGTTTCACTATTCAGTATTTTTCTCCTATGATCTCCTCCTCTGATTGGTCTAGATACACGTTCATTACCATGAAATTAAAAAGCAGATACAGCACCGTAATAGATGTCTCTAAGGTGCCACAATACTGTAGATATATTTGTTGCATTAACATTATTCACATCTGAAAGGTGTCTTCTAATTCTCGTTTTTAGGTCCCCTGTAGTATCGCCTACATATTGTATGTTAAGGATGCGGCATGTTATGAGATAAATTTTGTATGTAGTATTACAGTTTTTGTAGCTTTTTATCCTGTAACCAGTTTTTGTAATGGTTGAAGCAAAACAACTACTTTCCTTGAACAAAATGCTAGCCTTACATTTTCGATGACCCTATTTATATGGTCCTGTGACTGACAGCCATGATCTGTTATAATTAGTTTTTTCAAAAACCAGGCTTGCTGAAAGGGAGGAAACAAATCTGATATAGTTGATTAGGATGTCATGTCAATTTTTATCCTAATGTAGGATTGGAGAATATTTATTGGGACCCCCGTTCTGACGATTGGTTGGGGTACCAGCGATCAGAAAATGATCACCTATCCTGTGGACAGGGGATAGTTTGTGATTTTGCGCATACCGCTTTAATGAACATTAGAGACTTTGCTGTCTAAGGAACTAAAAGTAGCTGGGACTTTACCAAACTAAAATCCTATAGCTAAAAAAATATATCTCAACCCCTATTTACTCTGAACAGTTCATTCTGGATTGGAATAGAGTCCTGTTCGATTGCTCATTGAAGCTATTGTGCCTCATTATTACATATGAGGAACCAATACTTTTGGATATGCGCATACAAATAAAACATCCGCAGGAAATTATACCTGGCTAAACAAATTTGCAAGAATTCACAGACCTGGACAACAAGTTAAATGCGAACATATCCATACTTGAGGAGATTATTATGGAGACAAAACGCGTGAAGTTCCATAGAGATACTATAGATTATAAATAAGGTCGTGTTTACTTTAAAGAAAAGAGCTCAAGATGGCAATTTACCAAGAAGACGACAATATAATCAGAGCAACTGTGTTAGCTTTGATGATAATGATACATCCATGAGCTCTTCTTTACATACATCTGATAAATTTTCTGACTCCTCGAACAGTTCTACTTTACAACACACAGGGCATTGCACTAACATAGGGATTTTGAACTGATTTATGTATTGAGACTTATTTACATTTTTATTGTACTGTGTGTGTGTTTTTTTAAAATTTAACATTACTTAATTTTTTTTTTCTTTTTTCTTTTTAAACCTTAATGTACTGCCATATATCTATATGCCAGTACATTAGACTGTGTACTGATAGTACACAGGCAGTTGTTAGGACATACCTCAGTATGCCCTAACAGGAAATATGGTCAGACAGCCCTGGGGTCTTTCAATGAACCCTGGACTGTCTGCCCATATATGGTATGGCCATCAATCGCGTCACAGGAATTGCCTGTGACGCGATCCAAAGGGAATTTCCTCTTCTCATTTTCCCCTGAATGCTGCAGTCAGATTTCATCGCAGAATTCAGGAGAATAGTGGCGGAGATGAGAAGTTTCTCTGATCTCCGCCGTTAGAGCGGGCCTGCGGCTGTGTAATACAGCCATTGCCCCGCTCCTGACAATAAGTGCGCACGCGGTCAGCATGAGGAGATGCGGCCGGCGCTGCAATAATGAGCGGCGGCACATGCACTGAAGACAGAACATGGGGTGTTATCTGAAGCAAACATTTTATTTTCTAAGTAAAGGATTAGGCTTTTCTCCTACTAAGGACTTTGATGTATTTAATACAATATTATTTACTCTCATGTGATTTAATAAACTTTAGCTAAAGTATGCCCCAACAGGCACTATGACATGACAACAACTACATGTCTATCCAGTTTAAAACAATAAACATGCAAGTAATAGCAAACCCATACATCTTCTTACTGATGAGACACATATAGATGTATCAATCTTTAACTTGGCTCTTAACACATTAAATACAATGTGGCATTGAAACTTTAACTTGACCTTTTCAATGGCTTTTGTTGTGTGATATCACGATGCAGTCAAGTTAAACTTTGCTACATCTGTATATATAGGTAGTAGAAACCATAACCTCGTCTGACATATCAGTGTGCAAAATAGATGTACATTAGAAAATAATACATTAGATCAAACACTTGATTAATAATGGTATGTTAGATAATAATATATTAAATCTTGTTGTATTGGTTGTCTAGTTTCTAACATGAATAGCCGTAAGGTTTCACTATTCAGTATTTTTCTCCTATGATCTCCTCCTCTGATTGGTCTAGATACACGTTCATTACCATGAAATTAAAAAGCAGATACAGCACCGTAATAGATGTCTCTAAGGTGCCACAATACTGTAGATATATTTGTTGCATTAACATTATTCACATCTGAAAGGTGTCTTCTAATTCTCGTTTTTAGGTCCCCTGTAGTATCGCCTACATATTGTATGTTAAGGATGCGGCATGTTATGAGATAAATTTTGTATGTAGTATTACAGTTTTTGTAGCTTTTTATCCTGTAACCAGTTTTTGTAATGGTTGAAGCAAAACAACTACTTTCCTTGAACAAAATGCTAGCCTTACATTTTCGATGACCCTATTTATATGGTCCTGTGACTGACAGCCATGATCTGTTATAATTAGTTTTTTCAAAAACCAGGCTTGCTGAAAGGGAGGAAACAAATCTGATATAGTTGATTAGGATGTCATGTCAATTTTTATCCTAATGTAGGATTGGAGAATATTTATTGGGACCCCCGTTCTGACGATTGGTTGGGGTACCAGCGATCAGAAAATGATCACCTATCCTGTGGACAGGGGATAGTTTGTGATTTTGCGCATACCGCTTTAATGAACATTAGAGACTTTGCTGTCTAAGGAACTAAAAGTAGCTGGGACTTTACCAAACTAAAATCCTATAGCTAAAAAAATATATCTCAACCCCTATTTACTCTGAACAGTTCATTCTGGATTGGAATAGAGTCCTGTTCGATTGCTCATTGAAGCTATTGTGCCTCATTATTACATATGAGGAACCAATACTTTTGGATATGCGCATACAAATAAAACATCCGCAGGAAATTATACCTGGCTAAACAAATTTGCAAGAATTCACAGACCTGGACAACAAGTTAAATGCGAACATATCCATACTTGAGGAGATTATTATGGAGACAAAACGCGTGAAGTTCCATAGAGATACTATAGATTATAAATAAGGTCGTGTTTACTTTAAAGAAAAGAGCTCAAGATGGCAATTTACCAAGAAGACGACAATATAATCAGAGCAACTGTGTTAGCTTTGATGATAATGATACATCCATGAGCTCTTCTTTACATACATCTGATAAATTTTCTGACTCCTCGAACAGTTCTACTTTACAACACACAGGGCATTGCACTAACATAGGGATTTTGAACTGATTTATGTATTGAGACTTATTTACATTTTTATTGTACTGTGTGTGTGTTTTTTTAAAATTTAACATTACTTAATTTTTTTTTTCTTTTTTCTTTTTAAACCTTAATGTACTGCCATATATCTATATGCCAGTACATTAGACTGTGTACTGATAGTACACAGGCAGTTGTTAGGACATACCTCAGTATGCCCTAACAGGAAATATGGTCAGACAGCCCTGGGGTCTTTCAATGAACCCTGGACTGTCTGCCCATATATGGTATGGCCATCAATCGCGTCACAGGAATTGCCTGTGACGCGATCCAAAGGGAATTTCCTCTTCTCATTTTCCCCTGAATGCTGCAGTCAGATTTCATCGCAGAATTCAGGAGAATAGTGGCGGAGATGAGAAGTTTCTCTGATCTCCGCCGTTAGAGCGGGCCTGCGGCTGTGTAATACAGCCATTGCCCCGCTCCTGACAATAAGTGCGCACGCGGTCAGCATGAGGAGATGCGGCCGGCGCTGCAATAATGAGCGGCGGCACATGCACTGAAGACAGAACATGGGGTGTTATCTGAAGCAAACATTTTATTTTCTAAGTAAAGGATTAGGCTTTTCTCCTACTAAGGACTTTGATGTATTTAATACCATCCTAGATGAACAGATTTGTTAGAGCATTGACTGTAAAAAAAACATTTCCTATTGATACATAAAACCAAACAAGAAAGCTCTAGCGACATCAATATAATGTCAGAATTCCACAACACTATCTGTGATGGACTCTGTTAACCAGAATAAATATATTAGATAGTACCAAAAGTCTAGTAGATCAGACAAACTTGATTGTACTACATATATTTGACATATAAATCTATGATAGATGATCATGTGGGCCGTCTATTCTCTGCCAGTAATCTTGAATTCTATCCAGTGGCATGATGGTCGGCTGCCCTTGATAGATTTCAGGAGATGGTAGAAATAGATTTGGTTGAACTGAACAAAAAAAAATGTCCTTAAAAAAAAGTATAAAATCTAATCAGAAAATACCCAGGTATGGACATGCTGCTCTAAACAATTGATAGATAATCCTGATTTATTTATTAGAGCAGCAGGCAAAGAGCTTATGGTAGTCGCTTTAGGATATGTTCACATGGCTTATTTTCAGGCGTTTTTCGGGGCCTCGAAAAAAAATGCCTGAAAAAATGGAAGCTGAATGCCTCCAAACATCTGCCCATTGATTTCAATGGGAAAAATGAAGTTTCGTTCAGAAGGGGCCCCGTAAAAAAAAAATGCATGTCACTTCTTGAGCAGTTTTTGATTGTGTCAATAAAAAAATAGCTCCAAAAACGGCTCCAAAAAACGCATCAAAAAACGTTTGATGCTTTAAAAACAGCTGAAAATCAGAGGCTCTTTTCCCTTGAAAACAGCTCCGTATTTTACAGCCGTTTTTACTTTAGCGTGTGAACATAGCCTTAAAGTGAACCTGTCACTAGGCGTGGAGGCGTTATGCAGCTGTGGTTTATTGTTCCAAACCTGCCCTGGTCAAAAACGGTCATTTTTGGAGTAGTTAGTAAAATAACTTACAATTTATCGAGATGAGCCAGGGAGCGGCATTGGGCACATGAGCATTGCACACATGAAGCAGTGGACAGTACATTGTGCATGTGTAGTGAAGCGAAGTTTACTGTTCTCGGCTTCATGCGCCCCATGCCGCTGGACCCCTCTCCCGAACTGCTCTCAGTAAGTTGTAATTTACTTTACTAACTCTTCTTGAAATGGCCATTTTTGACATTGGGCAGGCTTGGAACACTAAACCCATGGCAGAGTAACGGCTCCAAACCTAGTGACATGTTTCCAAAAACACAAGACTAGTGGGAGTGGCTATTATTATTTAATGCACCTATTCACTCTCCTTCATCAGCGTTTCTGACCTGTCTGTGTCCATTTGTAAGTATGCCCTTTTTCTGTGTTTTTGTATATATATGTCCCCTTGTTTTTATCGGTTTGGTTGATGTTTCCATTAGAAGCTGATCTTTGGAAATAATTGAACTTGGAGACGTGAAATGATCCTAGTACTTGCCAGAGATTGTTAAACTACACTGCACGTGAGATACAGGCTAAATTGAAAACCCTCTTTCAAGAGGGTATATCTCTGGGAGTTAAAGATGATGAAATGGCAGAGTATCTGTTTGTAGAAACCTATGTTACCCCCATCTAATTCCTTGTATATCCTTTAAATACATACAGAACCTGCAGTTTTGAACTCAAAGAATTCCTTCTGATGGCCACTGAGTTTATTTTATAAAACATAATTTTTTTACATTTAATGGAGAATATTTTTTACAAACAAAAGGAGCATTAATAGGGGCTAAATCCTTACCGTCATTTGCCAACATTTGTATTGCAATATGGGAGGAAAAAGTTTTTATTTTTCGTCTATAGAATGGTTTGGCCAATACATAGATGACCTCTTGTTTGTTTGGAGTGGCATAGAGAAGTAAATTGATGCCTTTGTAATATACGCCAGTTCTAACAGCATGAATTTGAATTTCACAGTCAACTATAATAAGTATGAGATTGTGTTTCTTAATATTTGATTACAGGATAGTGACAAGGAAATATAAATTCTTACTTACAGAACACCCACTGCAGGGAATTTCATTTTGTTAGCCTCTTCATATGGGCGATGGTGGGATTTTGCAGAAATTGCTCTGAAACTTAATATTAAATCCCAAAAATGATGTAACAGACTTAGGCCAGACACTACCCACAATGAACTTTAAATAAAGCCTTTAAAAAAGCCTGCACTCTAGACCGTGATGCGCTGTTACGTGATACGGTGGAACAAAGTAAACCAACCACTAGCAGGCAATTTAATAATAAAGACATTTTTTTTTTTTTAAATGACAACAGATCACGGCTGTCAGTCTTAGGACTTCAGACAAGTGTTCATCGAAAATGAAAGGCTTGCAGTTTTATTAAGCAAAGTAGTCGTTTTCCTTCAACCGCTACAAAAACTGGTTACAGAATAAAAAGCTACATAAACTGTAAGGGTATGTTCACACGGCCAAATTTCAGACGTATACGAGGCGTATTATGCCTCGTTTTACGTCTGAAAATACGGCTCCAATACGTCGGCAAACATCTGCCCATTCATTTGAAAGGGTTTGCCGACGTACTGTGCAGACGACCTGTTATTTACGCGTCGTCGTTTGACAGCTGTCAAACGACGACGCGTAAAAATACAGCCTCGGCAAAAGAAGTGCAGGACACTTCTTTGGACGTTTTTGGAGCTGTTTTCTCATAGACTCCAATGAAAACAGCTCCAAAAATGGACGTAAAAAATGCAGCGAAAACGGCGTGAAAAATGCGAGTTGGTAAAAAAACGTCTGAAAAGCAGGGTCTGTTTTCCCTTGAAAACAGCTCTGGATTTTCAGACGTTTTTGTTGACTACGTGTGAACATACCCTAATACTACACATGTAATTTATCTAATAATGTGCCAGATCTTGAACATACAATACATGCAATGCACTACAGGCGCCCTATAAACAAGAACTGGGAGACACCTTTCATATGTGAATAACGCTAATGCAAAAAATATATCTACAGTATTGTGAAAATTTTGTGATATCCATGAGTACAAGGGTATGTGCACACGACCTATTTTCAGACGTAATTCAGGTGTTTTACGCCTCGAATTACGCCTGAAAAGACGGCTCCATTACGTCTGCAAACATCTGCCCATTGCTTGCAATGGGTTTTACGATGTTCCGTTCAGACGAGGTGTAATTTTACGCGTCGCTGTCAAAAGACGGTGCATAAAAATACGCCCGCGTCAAAGAACTGCAGGACACTTCTTGGGACATTTTTGGAGCCATTTTTCATTGACTCCATTGAAAAACAGCTCCAATTACGTCTGTAAAAGACGCCGCGAAAAATGAGAATACTTACAAAAACGACTGAAATTCAGGAGCTGCTTTCGCCTGAAAACAGCTCCGTAATTTCAGACGTATTTTGCAATTGCGCTAAAAGTCCATTTATATAGCTTTGCCACTTTGCTTGCTTTCTTTTTCTGGAATGAGAAGACAAATGTTTTAAATTTTTGGATGCAACTTTTTAACCTGTGCAATTTCTGCCAAAATTAGGCGCTAAATGAATAATAAATGTGGGACAATGTGTCTCTAGACAACTTAGTGTCAAAGAGCCCAGGGTCTCTTTTCGGTAAAATATTTGTACCTATCTAGATGGGATGTTGCCGTTTCATTTATTGCTTGATTGGATTGTTAATATTGAACATTATATCAATATGTTAGAAATCATTTCTAGGCAATCTAAGATAATATAAGTATTTTTTTGCATTTATTTTATCAGAGATTTTTCAAGCATATTTGGAATGTATACTCATGACTATTTCAGTAGAATGTATTTCATCTCAATTTCAATGGAATGGGTGCTAATCTCTATTTCATTTCAAAGACTATTCCGGAAAAATACAGAAAAAAACCTTCAGCCCCGGTTGTAAAAATCTATTTCTCGGAGTACCAGGCTTATTTTATTGAACAACTCTGGATTATATCATCTGTAAACTTAACACAGCAACCTCTGATTATGTCAGTTTTTCAATGATTTTAAAACTGTTCCAATATCTTCTGAACAGCAGCAGACAGAAAATTACATTTCATGACATCCTTAAAGAAAATGCTTCTTAAAAAAAAATTGTATGGGAGCATTTCTGTCTTCATATACGATTCTATATTTCAGAGTGGGCAGTTCCAAGACAACGGTCATCTTTTTATAGTACTAACCTAAAAGCTGCAATTAACTCTGTAATGAATACAAAATGGGTCAATATGGCCAAAACACTCTGTATATACTAACATATATTATATTGCATTGGAAGGCGGTAGAATTTCGACTTGCTGTACTGTTATTATCTGGGGGTTGTTTTCCTGTATTATGTAGGGCAATCATACAGCTATTTCCATATCATTACTGAATAAAATAATTCTCAATAAGCCATGAAGGTCACACAACCAAGTCAGACGCGGTATGAAGGCTTTATCCAAATACATAATGTACTGGTTATTTTGCATAAAATGTGAGCAGTTCTTATACTTCAAGGCAGATAAATGTTACATAGATCTACATTTACAAATACAATAAAAGCTTAGAGTACTTTTTATAGACTTGATATATTGCAAGGAAATAAAATGGTGCAAGTAAAAAATAAAACGGAGTAGGTTTAAAGAGACTCAAAAAAATTATTCTACCATCCATAATCTGAACCATAAATTATAAATCTTCCAAGGATGCCGTCTTTTTTTCTAGAAACAGTGCTATTCTTGTTCATGGGCTGTATCTGGTCCTGCAGCTCATCCCTATTCAAGTGAATGACCTGACCTGCAATACCAGACATAACCTATAGAAAAGAGTGGCGCTGTTTCTAAGAAAAAAAAACATAATTTTTCATTAAACAAATTGAATGACTTGAAGTGCTGTTTGTTTTTATTCGTGTCTATCCACACCCAAGCAGTCACAACTTGTTTGTTTTTATATTAATTTACAGCTGTTTAAGGCTTTGTTTATTTTTGGCACAACTTTCAAGTACATACTAAATGTTTGACAAACTTCTGACATGTCATAGTGACATGTCAGAAGTTTTGATTGGTGGGGGTTCGAGCACTGAGACCCCCACCAATCGCTAAAATGAAGCGGCAGTAGCGCTCGTGTGAGCGCTCAGCCGCTTCTTGTCTTTACGGCTTTTTCCGGAAATCAATCCATTGGAGTACGGACTCAATAGAAAGTCTATTCGCCCGTACTCCGATACATCGGCTTTCCAGAAAAAGCCGAACAGAAATGAAGCGGCTGAGCGCTCACACAAGCGCTTCTGCCCCTTAGTTTTAGCGTTTGGTGGGGGTCTCAGTGCTCGAACCCCAACCAATCAAAACTTCAGACATGTCACTATGACATGTCAGAAGTTTGTCAAACGTTTAGTTAAAGGGGTATTACCGAGTTCCGAAAATAGTTTAGTTCACTTTGCTAGACTATTTCCATAACTCCCTTTCACTTCTATGGGAGTTATGGAAACAGCATAGCTCAGCAAGCTTGGTAGCTTCCATACACCCGACCACTTTGTAACTCAGTGGCTGGTGACCAGCAACAGATGGAAAATATAATATGGGGGTCAGAGGGCCCTGTTCTAGAGGTAGGTGCGGGTACCATCCGGATTCCAGGATCTATCAGATATTTATGGCATATCTTGTGGATATGCCATGTAGTGTCCATGGCCGCGGACCGTCTGGTTTACTCACCCCCAGTCGGCCGCAGCCTTGGATCTGTGAGCGCTGGCATCTCCTTCCCAGGAGATGCCAGCGCTCACTTCCGCTCCGGTCCGCTGTGGCCCATAGGGTGTGCCCGCACTCTCATACCCGGCCTTAAAGGGCCAGCGCGCACATGGGAAATCATCATCAACTGCCCATGATTTCCTGGACTATAAGAAGGGCCCTGCCCCTTTACCCATTGCCTGAGCGTTGTTAGTTTATCCCATGTCAGTCTTGCAAATGGTCCCTTAGTGTTACCCTGTTCCTGTTGTTACCCCTGCCCTGCAAACTGTATCCTGTATCCCGTGCTGTGTCCTTGTTCCTGGACCTGTTAGTGTTGGAGTCGTGTCCTACTGCGCCATTGTGATCCGCCACGTCCAGTGTCATCTGCCACATCCAGTTATCCGCCATGTCTGGCGCAACCTGCTGCACCCACCTCCATCCGTGCTGAAGCCTCGGCCACTGTTTGGACTATTTCAGGTACCCTTGTGCTACATACTGTTATAGACTCATGCATAGACTGTGACTAGGCCAGCTGCCTCTCCGCTACGGTGGAGCGGCCTAGTGGGTCCACATACTCTGTGATCGTGACATTCCATACATGTTGGAGATGGAACAAACCCTTTAATGTTTAATTTATGTTTATATTATGGGGTAATGTAAGAAAAATTTTGATTCTGCCATTTTTTTATATCATGTTCACTAATCATTACTAAATGTTTTACATGTTTTGTTTGCTTTGTTACTTTTATGGTGATACCAAATATGTGTATATTATTTACTCTCATGTGATTTAATAAACTTTAGCTAAAGTATGCCCCAACAGGCACTATGACATGACAACAACCCTTGCACCTGTCAAAGATCCCAGGATGCCAATCTGAATATCAAAACCACAAAAAAGGCCATACTTACTAGGTGGGTGGGTGGGTGGGTGAAAACCCGTTCCCAGCAGGACGCAGACAGGTCAAAAAATGCTGCAGAAGGAGGGTGCATTAAATAGTGATAGCCACTCCCACTAGTCTTGAGGGGAGTAGCGAACTAAGTGCTCAAAGGTGTGCGATAAATGAGTGTCCGTGTTAGTGTAGTGCTAGGGTGTGAATGTATGGTAAAAAAGAAATGTGTATGTATGAAAGTGTCAGAACTGTGTGATAATGTAATAAAAATAAATAATAAATAAATGTGATGAATAGGGGTCAGTGCTGTGAATAATACATGGGGTGTCAGTACTATGTGTAATACGTGGAGGGATAATGTTGTGGGGAGGGCATGATGTGCTGGCGTTTGGTTTGGCATGCAGAGCAGCCCGCTTTAGCTAACAGTAGCGGCGTTACAAATAGGCTGTGATTCGGCAAGATATGCTTTGCCTGACGACCAGCACATTATCACTCCACGTATTACACATAGTGCTGAGCTATTGTATGATTTTCTGGACAGGTATTCTCTCCTATCGTTTAATATGTATGTCGGATGCACTTACTATTGCACTATATTATTATTTTCCATGCTCTTGTATCTAATGAACACGCTATACAAATTGAAACTGCATGTGTATATTTAACACAGCCGAATCACTGATAAATTCACTGCTCTCCAGCAGTTTTGGCTCAGAGAAAAGTATGCAGTGTTCTATTACCACTTCAAGAAGTCTAAGTTATTACTGTCGATGCTTATAAGCAGGGGCATAGCTAGGGGGGGCAAGCGGGGCATGTTCCCCGGACGCAGTTCAGAGGGGGGCGCCAGCGCCACCTCCTTCTGCACTATAATTGTACCTGTGTCGCAAGGACACAGGTACAATTAGAAGCAATGAATGACCGGGCACATTCCGTGCCCGGCCATTCAGCGCCTTTCCACCAATGAAGCGACTGGTACCTCTTGTACCAGTGACGCTTCCGTCGATGAAAGGCGCTGACTGACTGACAGGGAAAGTCATCCTGCCCAGCCAATCAGCGCCTTTCATAGACGCCGCGTTCAACCCCCTGGAGACCTGCGCAGAAGAGAGCAGGTCTCCATGGCTGCCGGACGGCGTGGGAGCGGGAATAAGGTGAGTTTGAATTTTTATTTTTTTTTAAAATTGTAATAGAAGTGTGGCTGTATCTACGGAGGGGACTTTATCTACACGGGGGACTTTATCTACGGGGGTGTCTATCTACAGGGGGACTATATCTACAGGGCTGGGCTATATACAGGGGGACTATATCTACAGGGCTGGGCTATATACAGGGGGACTATATCTACAGGGCTGGGCTATATACAGGGGGACTATATCTACAGGGCTGGGCTATATACAGGGGGACTATATCTGCTGGGCTATATACAGGGGGACTATATCTACAGGGGGCTATATACAGGGGACTATATCTACAGGGGGGCTATATACAGGGGGACTATATCTACAGGGCTGGGCTATATACGGGGGGACTATATCTACAGGGGGCTATATACTGGAGTGGGCTGTCTATAGAGCACCATATACAGGGGTGGGCTATATAGTATATAGCTCCCTGTAGATATAGCCCACCCCTGTATATGGTGCTCCATAGATAGCCCACCCCAGTATATAGCCCCCCCTGTAGATATAGTCGCCCTGTATATAGCCCAGCCCTGTAGATATAGCCCCCAATAGATATATTCCCCCTGTATATAGCCCCCCTATGTATAGCCCACCCCTGTAGATATAGCCCCCTGTGTATAGCCCCCCTCTGTAGATATAGCCCCCCTGTGTATAGCCCATCCCTGTAGATATAGCCCCCCTGTGTATATCCCAGCCCTGTGTATAGCCCAGCCCTGTGTATAGCCCAGCCCTGTAGATATGGTCCCCCTGTAGATGTGGTCCCCCTGTAGATATGGTCCCCCTGTAGATATGGTCACCCTGTAGATATGGTCCCCCTGTAGATAGCCCACCCCTGTATATAGTCCACCCCTGTAGATATAGTCCCCCTGTAGATATAGCCCACCCCTGTATATAGTCCCCCTGTAGATATAGCCCACCCCTGTATATAGTATCCCACAAATAGCTCCCCCTATAGTGCTCCAAAGAAAGCCCACCCCTGTATATAGCCCCCTTGTACATATAGTCCACCCCTGTATATAGTGCTCCACAGATAGCCCACCCTTGTATATAGTATATACAGGGGTGGGCTATCTGTGGAGCACTATATACAGGCGTGGACTATCTAGTGGAGCACTATATACAGGGGTGGACTATATGTACAAAGGGGCTATATACAGGGGTGGGCTATCTGTGAAACACTATATACAGGGGTGGACTATATGTGGAGCACTATATATAGGGGTGGGCTATATCTACAGGGGGCTACATACAGGGGTGGGCTATCTGTAGAGCTCTATATACAGGGGTGGGCTATATCTACAGGGGGCTATATACAGGGGTGTTTTATCTGTAGAGCACTATAGGGGGAGTTATTTGTGGGACACTATATACAGGGGTGGTCTATATGGGTGCACTATCTACAGGGGGCTCTATGGCAGGCACTATCTACAGGGGGCACAGTGTGTGTGTGGGACACGGTGTATGGTGCTATTATAATTAGAGGTGCAGTGTTTGGCGCTATTATATTTAGGGGTGTAGTCTGTGGTATAATGACAACTTTATATTTATTTATAGGTGTAGAAATGTTGGAAAAATGAGAAGCTGAAGACATCTGAGCGGCAAACTGCAGAAATGGACCGGGAGAAGTCATCATAGAGGTCTGGACCAAATGTAGAAAAAGAACTAGAATCTGAGACGTCACCGGTGAGTCACTTAATGTAAATGTTCACTCTGCCTCTAATCAGTAATGTAGTCACTGTACGATCTGCAGTGAGATGATGGGTGGTGTGATTATGATAGGATTTATTTTTTGTGAAACAGCATCTCCCAGCATATCCTTACCATTGTTCGGTCCATGCTGGGAGCTGTAGTTTTACGCCGTACAAACCTATACGGCAGGGGTTGCACTAAATTGAGCTTTATTTGTTCTGGGGCTGTATATATGTACCGAGCTTGGTTCTGGTGTTGTGTATAGAACCATATTGCTTGTGAAATGTACAAATAATTTTATGCTCGCGTTACATAAAAAGAAATGACACGTCGATTGGTAGAGAAAACAAACACGGCGAGGGGGAAGGAGATGTCGGGAAAGAGGTAGGGGGGGGCGCCGAACTGAATCTTTGCCCCGGGTGCTGGAGAACCTAGCTACGCCTCTGCTTATAAGTGTGCAGTCACATGCGGCATATTTTGTTGCAAAAATTTCCTGTGACTGAGGCCTCATTTACACGAGCGTAATATACGCGCGTGCCACGCGCATGCTTTTCGTGCGTGTCGTACGCACCTATATTAGTCTATGGGGCAGTGTAGACGATGCGTGAATTTTGCGCAGCGTGAGTGCTTTGCGTAAAACTCACGACATGTTCTATAATCGTGCGTTTTTCGCGCAACACGCACCCATTGAAGTCAATGGGTGCGTGAAAACAACGCATGCCACACGGACGCTCCTGCGTTGCATGCGCGAAAATCACGCAAGAGCTGTTATGTCCATGCAAATGAGTCTATAAAGCTAGACAAAGCAAACCCAAACCAGGAAGTGCCTGCGTTTCCAGTGCGAGGGGGCAAGCCTAGTCAGTGCCTGGAGACTCTGTCAAGGATGCTTGCTGTTTGTGAACTAATCTACTGCCATGCCGCGCGGGATGGACGTAGAGCGCCTCATCCTCTTTGTCCAGGACCATCCTGCAATCTGGGACACGCGCTCAGAGGAGTACCACAACAGGACGGTCAAGGAGGACGCCTGGGAGGTCGTCGCCCAGAACCTTTTTGAGCAAGAGTGGGAGACTGGCCGAACCCGGGACCGCACTCGGTTGGGTGAGTACCACGCATTTTCTGTCAATGCCTGTCATCCCTATAGAAGACCTGGGACCCTGTATGTGTATTCCGCGCATTAGCACAAGGAACTTTGGTGGAGCAGGCGCATCACCGTGTCCCACGTCATTGGCACTGCAGGGCCCTTCAGTTAGAAGTGAGAGGTGATAGTTCTGATGGCGTGTTATGTGTTTGTTAAATCCAACAGTCCAAGATATCAAAACACGGTGGCGGAGCTGCCGTGATCAATTTCGCAGAGAGATGGGTGACAGGGGACGCAGCGGAGATGGCGCTTCTCGCAAACGCACCTATATCTACACAAAGCAGCTGATGTTCCTGAAGGACATCATGGAGATGCGCACGTAAGAGTTTATGCCTTTGCACGTGTCTAATGTGTGTTTGCCCATGTCCTGTTTGCCAACGTGTGTGGGCATTGTTCAATATTCTATTCTTACGTTTTTTTCTCCTTGTAGAACCACCGACAATTTGGAGGACACCGCCGAGGAGACTGACGTCGGCGAGTCTCAGCAAGAACCTCCTGCTCCCAATGTCCTGCCGCCCAGCCCAGAGCCGACACCCCAGGAGCCGGCACCTGGCAAGTCTGCAGGGGCCGTCGCCTCTCCAACAGAGGAGCGCCCCGTGCGTGCCCGCAATCGCCGTGTCCGTGCTCCACAGCCCTCCACAGCTGCCCAGGTAGATACTCGTGTCCTCGAGTATCTAAGGCGAGCCGCTGAAGAGGACGGGAATGACGCTTTTGGCCGAAGCATAGTTCCCCTCCTACGGCTGGTGCCCATGGACCGTATGGGCCGTCTGCAGGCGTCGATAGTCACATTGATCGACGCTTCCAGACCGCCCCACAATCCTAACATCTGCTTCACGGCCATAGAGCAATGCCGCAGTTCATACATGCCGGCCACCACGCCCCAGGTGCCTGCCCCATTCCACCCTGTCCCCCAGATGCCACGCCCGCATCCGTACATGCGCCCTATGGCTCCCCACTTCCCTGGCCCAACATTCCACCCCCAACATCAGCACCACTATGCTGGCGAGGAACAACCTAGCCAGCTCCAGGTCCAGCATAGTGGTGCTGAAATGCAGGCGTATGCCTCCCCGGGACAACAATACCAACACCTATGAGTGTGTTGGTGCCAAGAGTTTAGGACGCCACAGTTGTGTGTGGTGCAGGCCTGCCAACGTTTATTTCGGTATCATTTGTTGGATGTGTATTAATATACACCATGTTGGTGTTTTTCTTTGTTTGCAAAAAGTTTGTGTTGTGCCCAAACACAGCATTAAAAAATTTCATGGTTTATGGTTGGCTTTCGTGTTGTTATACATTGATACCACACAACACAAGGTTTGACACACATTTCCTTTGCCTACACTCTCACACACTTCGGGCCTTTTGGTCCAATGCATACACACGTGATATGAGGTTTTAGTTAATCTCTCGGGGTTTGACATGGATTGCAAGTGGTGGCAACGTTTAGGTGCTGCCATGGGCCCCGAAGCAACCTAAGTACACTTGCAATTGGACTTTCCGAACTTTAGGCCGCACAACATGATATCTCGGGAAAGTAAGTCGCCAACTGGCTAAAGTCCTGCTCAAACCCCGACAGATGTAAGCTCGCAACCCGCGTCAAGGGTCCTCATGTTTTGCGAGTCCCTAACCCAACACCAACCCCAAAAAAACACGAAATAACTGGTCACATGTGACGTGTGTAGTGAAGCCGCCAAACAACAGACACCCCTTCAAAGGTCATCAACTCCCCACGGTGCGGTTCCAGATGGGCACTCAAAATAGGCCACCAAAGTATCCCGCACTCGAAGGCCGGAAGAGACAGATCGGCCGAGAGGAATCACAGGGCCAATGTCACTGGTGCCTGCATGTGTTAGGATATATTCTGCATCAAAGGTAGCATCATTAATGCGGCAGAACGACACACGCTTCTATAACACGTGTGACATTCTGCATGGACAATTGCATTGTTGACAGAAAGACACGCCACCTGTTCGACATTATGCCAAAGGCACATTCCACACATCGTCGAGCTCGGCCAAGGCGGAGATTGAACATGCGCCGACGGTCATCCAAGCCCCTTCTTGCAAAGGGACGCATGACTTGCCTTGTGAGTGCAAACCCCTCATCCGCCACGATGACATACGGGATTGGGGGGCCGCTGGAGCCCGGGAGGATGGAAGGTTCCGGCACCGCCAGTCGATTATTCCGGCACCGCCAGTCGATTATTCACGAGACGCTTCCCCATTCTTGATGAACGGAATATGCGTGCATCTGCCGAGCTTCCATACGAACCAATGTCAACAATAGTGAAACAATAATTAGTGTCCGCCAAGGCTAACAATACCATAGAAAAATACTGCTTGTAGTTATAGTATTGCGAGCCACTGCGTGGGGGCTTTCTCACACGAATGTGTTTGCCGTCTAGGGCACCAATGCAATTTGGAAATTCAGTAGCTCTAAGAAATCCCTCTGAAATACTTAGCCACTGTTCTGTCGTGGGCTGAGGCATGACCGTGCTCTTTAACCTCTGCCACAACACGACACAGGTGGATGTGACAATGAACGAAATGGTGGTCACTCCCAAAAGAAATTCAAAATGCAACGAATGATAACTATTGCCTGTGGCCAGAAATCTAGAAAACAACGAGAAAGAAAAAGAAAGGCAGAACACATGTTAGGGGGGGCTGGTGAAGCAGACAGCGTCATGGACTAAGTAATAGCAGCTGCACACATACCTCAAGGTCACAAGCAGCCGTTCCTCGGCCGAAATGCAGCGTCTCATGTTGGTATTCTGGTAGGTGAGACCAGAGCGCGTTTGCTCAAGCAGAAGGTCAAATGTGGCCACAGACATGCGGCAGAAGGCTCTAAATTTTTCTGGATGCCGGCGTAAGTCCTCATACAGGGTATGGAAATGGCCTTTTATTGTACGTTGGGCCACAAGTGGATGAACCCAAATGCGACTTCTTACAGGCGTCTGGTGCTGCAGCATGTGTCGGCGCTCCCCAAACTGACGTGAGATCATCCAGAGAAGAAGCACACGCGACAGCGATGGCGAAGGCATAATTGTGGCGTGTCAAGGCGATTCCAACGTGAAGGGAGAAACACACACTGTGGTTTCTGCAGAGGCGGAAATAAGGTTCTAAACAGGCTTCTCCCAGCAAGCAGGGGTTGGGCCAGCTGGCCTATTTGTAGGCTGGCGTCCCAGTAATCCCCTCTGTGTTTTTTACCCGCGATGCAAACGCTAGTCGTGCACGCGTTTAAAACGCAACAACGCTGCGTATACGCAGTGCCTACGCAATACCAACGCGCGCAAAACGCAGCGTTTTTTTGCGCGCGCAAAACGCACACGCTTGTGTAAATCAGGCCTGAAAGTAAGTTCTATTTATCTGAATGGAACTTGCAGAAATTCATGTGCTTGCTGCAGAAACAACCCCATACAGATAAATAGAAATTCTTTTCAGTTGGAGAAAATTTTTTCAACAAAATCTGCCATGTGTGACTACTCTCAAAAAGATTTTCCAGGGGGGAAAACTGATGTACCAAAGTACACTGCCTTCATAGTAATTTAACTTACCAATATGCTTCTTGTTTAAATTACGGCTGCTTCTCTTTTTTCTGTGCCGCAGGGACGGAAGTTCTCTTGCAATCCAGGCAGTATGTCGACACAGGCTCGTGCACCCTTAACAACTCCCCAACCCCTTTGTCGGTACGTCGCAGCCCTCTTCACCCTACAGGTCTGGTCACTTGTCACAATAGAGGGGCGGGCTTGCTAATTCAAGTCCACCCATATTGCTTTTTCTTTCCATCCTACTATTTGCTTTTTTCCCCCTACTCTTCTGATCCCTCCCCCCACAGGTGGGAGAGAGAATAGACATAAGAATAGGAGGTGGAGAGGTAGGAAAAGTGAGGGCGGGAGGGATAAGATACATTAGACTAGGGGGTGGGGCTATGGATAATGTGAGTTGGAGGGTGCATCGGGCCCAAAAATAAACCTGCAAGGTTAGATGGAAACTTATTTGCTAAGGCGGGCACTCGGATCACGGACCATCCAGTTACCAGAAGTAAAGAGGCTCTGTAGTCCGTGAATGAGAACCAACTGCAAAACTGTTCACATCAATGTCACCCTTCCATTCATGGGTTCTGTGAGACCTTTCTGCCGGAGGAACCCATGAACGGGAAGGCAAATCGTAACCATAGTTTCCATTTGCATTACCATTAATTTCAATGGTATTATCCCTCCACGTATTACACATAGTACTGACACCCCATGTACTATTCACAGCATTGACCCCTATTCATCACATTTATTTATTATTTATTTTTATTACATTATCACACAGTTCTGACACTTTCATACATACACATTTATTTTTTACCAGACATTCACACCCTAGCACTACACTAACACTTACACTCATTTATCGCACACCTTTGAGCACTTAGTTCACCACTCCCCTCAAGACTAGTGGGAGTGGCTATCACTATTTAATGCACACTCCTTCTGCAGCATTTTTTGACCTCCCTGCGTCCTGCTGGGAACGGGTTTTCACCCACCCACCCACCTAGTAAGTATGGCCTTTTTTGTGGTTTTGATGTTATCTATATCCCATTTTTTCTGCTTGTGCCAATATGAATATGGAACCCCTGGTAATACCAACACTAGGCTTTCCATTGTGGCATCAACCCCCTGCTTCCTCCTTTGATAATACAGTGTAGTCAGCAGTGTTGAGATGGTTACCATGTTTGTTTCTTCATTATAGGATTTGGTCATACTTTGCATTGACTTGCATTCAGCTTCCATAAGCTTATTTATGTTCAACCAAGATATCCCGTTTTTTTATGTGTTTTTTTTCACTTTGTCTATGTCATAATTTCCTCCATCGGGATTTAGTTCTCTCTTTTATCAATGGTATCTGTATATACTATTTTTCTGAGTTCACATTAATTTGGACAAATAAGTCATCCATTTATGGTTTCAGCACTTGATGGTACAATTCTACAGTACGGTTTGATTTCATAGTTGTTATATATACGTCTGTATTATTATTCATTTATTTATTTGCTGTTATTCATTATTACATCATCATCGTTATTTTCACCATCTGAAATAACCTCCCTTCTTTTGGGTTTTTCCTTCCAAATATGTGCTCTGTAAGAGTATTATATGATTCATACATTTTTTCAGATATAATGCCTATCTCCCGATGTCGACATCTTATTTTAAATTTATTGTTGTAATTACACATATGTTATTTTTGCTTTCCAATGTATCCACTTATGTTTTTTAACTGCTGTTTGTTTTCTCTTCAATTGACATTCTTTCTCCGTGGTTCTTTCTTCCTTTTTTAATTTCAATTTTCCCATGTGTTTGCATTTGTCGGGTGAAGCCCTGCAAGCCTGAGTTACGTGACTCTCAGTCAATCATCCATTAGTTTATTGCGTTTATATCTTCTTACATCACTAGTTTCTGATATATTCTAATACCGTCTACGAACTTGGTAACAATGTGCCTAATACTCCTATAATAAAATAAATATTTCTTCATTTATCGTTTACGGAAGATTTGCTTCCGGATTTTCAATCATTACACCTGAGATTGCCATTACGTCTCAGGTTTAACCTCCCACATTTTCAGGACATATATACTCTTCCGGCTTGCAGGGCCTCACTTGACCTAGCCATGATTAAGAGCACAGCTAGTGCTTGAAACGCGTAGGCTATATCTATTTGCCACATACCACCACCTTGTCTCTCCTCCTGGTGTTTCTTTAAAGCTTCTTGTTTGCTTATTTTCAATAAAGTGGAAACCGAACGTTTCCGAGTTACATCACGAATCGCTGGATCTTCTTGTTTTTTCTGCTATTGCCTGCCGTGTGCCGTCACGGATGGTCCGGGCGATCCTCAAACACAGGAGCATCAGACTGGTGAGCTGGAGGTTTCCTCCCCTTCCTTTTCCCTTTCATTATCCTTCCATAAGAAATATTATTCCTCTTATCTATTCTGTCTAGTCATTTAATAGTTACAAACTCCTAACGGAAACATTTATGGCATATCCACAGGATATGCCATTAATGTCTGATAGATGTGATAGACCCGCACTTCTCTCGAGAACGAAGAGTCACCATGGGGTTGGGGTCACCCGTCCGCCACATCCAGGAGGAGAATCAATGGAGAGATGACCATGCATGTGCATGGCTCTCTCCATTCATTGCTTTGGGAGTTACGGAAACAGCCAACCAAGCTCAACTATTTACGTGGATATGCCATAAAAGTTTCAGTTGGGAATACCCCTTTAACCCCACGAACAAGGTTAATTAACATCAGTGTATGCCAAGAGGACACTCTTTTGGCATTTGCCTGATAGAGCCTATGGATGCGTTTGGCACATGTGCTGGGAGCTTTGCTGGCGATAATGTCCAACATAGTGGTAGAACGTAATGTGAACACAGAATAACTTGATTTAGAAGGCTTAGTGTGTGTAAAGCCCATAGGAAGTGACTTTGGCAGCCTATATTGGGTGTTGAACTTGCAGAACACAGCATATAAACTAATTTATAAAAGTTGTAATCTCCTTCATCACCATAAAAAAACTTGAAAATCTTTGACTGTTGTTTTAATCTGCAGCAAAGTTAAGCTCAAGGAGGGGAGGTGTTGAGTATTATCTGCTGTTCACACACCATGCCCTATCAGATGTTCTTGTTAAGTATTATTTACCTTCTGCATGGAAAGAGATTTATTTTCATTAGGGAAACAGAGACACCAGCTCAGCGGCAAGGAATAAAGCAATTAAGGGTGGACACTGCATGTGGTCATTGTAATTTTGTCACATCTTCCTTCTGCAGATTCAAGAAAATCTCATATTTTATGCAGTAGAAAGAATAAAATTCAGAAATAATAGTGTTACTCATTATTATTTAAAGAAATACAGTAAGCAGGAAAACATTTAAGGTTGCAGAATTTCCTTATATGCCCCCTTCGCTAATTGTCCAATTTGCAATTAATTCACTTGGATACCAAATAATTTAGGTATCCAGGAGTCAGGACTATTACACTTGGGGCTCCAGCTCTAAAAAGTTGAGTCACCCTGATCTGTTCTTTATCCATCCATTTGACATAATTTTGAATTAAACTTTCTGGATTGAACTACTCAATGACTGACCGCTACATTTGTATGCACACTAATACAGGAAAGTCAATCACTGAGTGTGATCGCCCACTGGACTCCTAAACCCAGATTAGGTAAAGATTTGAATTAAAGGTACACTCCTGCCAAAAATAAACTTTCAAATGTGTACCATTATGTACATAGACACTTTCCCATGTGTATAGTCTCTCAACTGTTATTTTTCATCCTGATTCTATCTCTATAAATCAGACTGGGATGGTTGCTTAGCAGCAATGTGACTCAGGCTCGGTGACTCGCTTTCTCTACTTGAGTCCATGGAGATCTATGTGTCACCCATCACAGGCTTCAGCAGTACCTGTACCACACTAGTATTACACAGGGGGACAGAAACTTCTATCATCAGCTCCCACTGATACTTAGGCAGGTTCATGTCACACAGGTATAATGTAGAAGAATATAGTGCAGCCTCCCTGTCTTTATGCTTATGGTTTCTCAGCTTGTTGAGGAGAATATAGAGAGAATGATAATCAGTGTCCACCAGCATGCAGAAATGGTATGGTCTTTAGCTTGTCATGTGATGCTGTGCTGAAGCATCATGGGATTGATAGCAAAGCAGAGAGGAAGAGAAAGCTGGGGAAATCTAAGAATCAAGATTGAGTTTTTTTTTAAAGCACAGACAAGGCAGCAGTTCAAAAAGTAAAGTACAGAATACATAAAAGAAGTGTAGAGTGTGGTATACAGTCCGGTGGGAAATGTAGACATGGAAAGATGTGTTTCTGCTGGAGGTCTTCCTTAATAAAATCTAAGTTCTACTGAACCATTTACCACAAAACTATATATCAATCTGCTCAGCTCCTCCTGCTCTATAACATGCTGTCTGCATTTTTAGTGTGACAAGTTATTGTTAAAGTCAAATAGCAATTCAAAACAGGTGTATCAGAAATGGAGGCCTCAATGCCAGTTTAAACAGAGGCTAAAACAAGAAAATATGATCTACACCCAAATACACAAACCCTTTATCTGTTTTTCCATAGTAGTCTATGACTAATAACTCATGTGAATCTAGGTCAAATAATGGATTATTTGTACAGTACTAGTGCCTTCTATCATAGTAGATGGATATTAGTAAGATAACAAGACAGTAGACCTACATCTTAATTACAGATACAACTTAATCATGAAACACGTGAACAATAAGATACAACTTTATACAGTGAATTATTCTAAAAATATACTATGTAAATATAACCTGCAAAGCCTTAATTGCCTCCTGTTATGATAAATGAAAATGGCCCTTTTTCTTCAACATAAGGGGGCACATTGTTTGTTTTGTTATAAATATTTCATTATAATTGAAGAATTCATTTGTAATCTGAAGTTTTTTCTAACCAAGTATATTTAAATACACAGAAAGTAATATATACAAAGCCACACATTCCAGCTTACTAAGTCCACCGCTGGTTGAAGGGTGAAAGAATGAGATCAGTAGCCAGTGAAGGATTATTTATTACTTATTTTCATCATGTGACAAGAAGGCAGCATGCTTAGCTTACAAAATGTTTCTGATTGTGCAAAAGTAGTAAAAAAAGAAAGAAAACCACGTAAATTTGGTATCGCCATTATTGTACTGACTGTTAGAATAAAGTTAACATGTCATTTATACCGCACAGTATACATTTATATTATGTTTTTTACTGTGAAGTATAAATCCCATCATTGACCCATCTCCAGTAATCTAATAACTAGAGATGAGTGAATCGATTCTACATAAATCGAATTTGGTCCAAATTTTACAAGGTTTCAGATTCAGCAAAATCTCACATTTTGGGCGTTTGCAGAGCACAAATCACGGCAAAATGGTGGGTGCCAGCGGTGCTGGCCGCCATTTTACAAATTAGATAAAGAATTGTATGACCTCGGATTGGCTTTCCCATAATGCCTTGCAAGCAGCCTTTCCCTGCCATTGTTAGGTCCCTGCTGCCATGACAACCCATCGGCACCCCACAATCAAAAAATCTCATCTCTGTTATACTCCTTAGATGCCGTGGTTGCTTTTTTACTGTGGCATCTAAAGGGTGTAACGGCCCAGATCTAAGCTATCTTCGATCCTGGTCATTGCAGAGGGAATTTGCTGTATGTTACAGCTAAAGCCAACTCTGAATTGAGCCGGCGCCAATCACGTGTCGTAATTGTATGTTGAGTTGCGCCAAGACACTCAAAAACGAAACTTACAGTTACATCGTTTTGTGGGAAGGGGTTAAATCCACTGTGATTCAATGTTATACAATAAAACCTAGACCTTTCTCACCATTTGAAATGTTTATATATATATATATATAAAAAAAAAAATATATATATATATATATATATATATATATATAACACAGATTCATGTGCACTTTTTGCCCAAAGGTTTATACCTGAATACTGCCATGCAATATCAAATAATCTTTCCATATTTTGTCATATAGTGCCCACATAATACTGCCATTTATCTCCTACATAAGACTGCCATTTATTGCCCGAATACAGCTGTCATGCAGTGCCAAAATTGCACTGCTATACATTACCTAAATAGTGAAAAGTTAATAGTGAAGTCCTTAGTGGTCTAGGGCAGTGAAGGGGTTAATGGTAAAATCACTAGTGTTTACATGCTCTGCTCCCAGGTAACTCCTGCTAACTAAGGCCTGTGTTATTTCTTTCTTTGATATAAGCAGAGCTGGACTATCAGATAACTTTCCAGTAGTGGCTCAAAGTACTCAAGTCCTACACTTTGCAGGGTCAATTCTTACAACACCCATTGGTAAGTGGTATTTTTTCTGTTACCCTTCAGTGTTTACATAATTAGTATAGTAATATTTAGGCTGTGTTCACATGAGTGTCACCCTTCCGTTCATGGGTTCTGTTAGACCTTTCCGCCGAAGGAACCCATGAACGGAAAGGCAAACGGAAACCAGAGCTTCCGTTTGCATTACCATTGATTTCATTGGTAATGCTTCCATTTAAAATGGTTCCTGTTTGTTTCTGTTCCACAAGGTTTCCGTTTTTTTAGTGGAAATAATAGCGCAGTCGACTACGCTATTGTTTCCGCAAAAAAATGGAAACCTTACAGAACGGAAACAAATGGAAACTATTTGCAACCGAAGCATTACCATTGAAATTAATGGTAATGCAAATGGAAACTATGGTTTCGATTTGCCTTCCCGTTCATGGGTTCCTCCGGCAGAAAGGTCTAACAGAACCCATGAATGGAAGGGTGACATTGATGTGAACAGCTTTGCAGTTGGTTCTCATTCACGGACTACAGAGCCTCTTTACTTCTGGTAACTGGACGGTACGTGATCCGAGTGCCCGCCTTAGCAAATAAATTTCCATCTAACCTTGCAGGTTTATTTTTGGGCCCAATGCACCCTCCAACTCACATAATCCATAGCCCCACCCCCTAGTCTAATGTATCTTATCCCTCCCGCCCTCACTTTTCCTACCTCTCCACCTCCTATTCTTATGTCTATTCTCTCTCCCACCTGTGGGGGGAGGAATCAGCAGTGTAGGGGGAAAAAAGCAAATAGTAGGATGGAAAGAAAAAGCAATAGGGGTGGGCTTGAATTAGCAAGCCCGCCCCTCTATTGTGACAAGTGACCAGACCTGTAGGGTGAAGAGGGCTGCGACGTACCGACAAAGGGGTTGGGGAGTTGTTAAGGGTGCACGAGCCCGTGTCGACATACTGCTTGGATTGCAAGAGAACTTCCGACCCTGCAGCACGCGGCACAGAAAAAAGAGAAGCAGCCGTAATTCAAACAAGAAGCATATTGGTAAGTTAAATTACTATGAAGGCAGTGTAATTTGGTACATAATTTTTCCCCCCTGGAAAATCTTTTTGAGAGTGGTCACACATGGCAGATTTTGTTGAAAAAATTTTCTCCAACTGAAAGGAATTTCTATTTATCTGTATGGGGTTGTTTCTGCAGCAAGCACATGAATTTCTGCAAGTTCCATTCCGATAAATAGAACTTACTTTCAGTCACAGGAAATTTCTGCAACAAAATATGCCGCATGTGACTGCACCCTTATAAGCATCGACAGTAATAACTTAGACTTCTTGAAGTGGTAATAGAACACTGCATACTTTTCTCTGAGCCAAAACTGCTGGAGAGCAGTGAATTTATCAGTGATTCGGCTGTGTTAAATATACACATGCAGTTTCAATTTGTATAGCGTGTTCATTAGATACAAGAGCATGGAAAATAATAATATAGTGCAATAGTAAGTGCATCCGACATACATATTAAACGTTAGGAGAGAATACCTGTCCAGAAAATCATACAATAGCTCATAATCTCTATTGTATTCAGGCTGATTTACGGAAACAGGGGGAGGACGGTTGGCTTAAAATTGCTGGCCTTAGATTGAATAGTATTTATTTTTTTGGCGTTTCTGTTTTTAAGCTTGTATAGACCTGAATTGAAATTTTCAACAAAGGTGCAGTGCATGAAAACAGGGAACATATAATTTCGTGGTTCCATTTGTATAGAATGAGGTTAGTCATTTACATGTAGTATTGTTGCATTCATGTTTGCAGGAAATATAGGGTGAGGGCAAAACAAAAAAAAAACATTTCATTAAAATGGAATAAAGATGACAGAAAAGATTTTAATTATACTACAAGTTGCCAATCACCATCCCACATAAGAACTTTGCTGCTGAAGGAAATGAACACCCACCACCAGTTCAGCATTTTTTATTGTTAATTTTATTCTAATTAAACATTTGCATAAAATTAGTGCTTTGAGATTTCAATGGGACTCGGCGGTCAGACAAAATGTCTAGGCTGTTCTATCTGTGGCCAGGTTTACTGTTATACCTACATGTCTGCATTGTGCCTATTCGAGAGGCCAATCTCAGCTGTGATAATTCAAAACACTTTACAACTTGTCCGACCTAGATGGATATTGTAAATGTTAATAGTAGTGCTGAGAATATACTTGAAATGCCATGCATATGATTGTACTACTTAAGGACACAATAGCTTGTAGTCTAGTTATGGCCCTTTGCACACTGTTCCCAGTTAGGTGGGCAGCTCGGTATTTATGGTGATAAACATCTAATTTACTATGAGGAATCATGGAGATTATGAATTCACCCCTTCACATTTAAAGGAAATGTCCACCTTCACAACCATTTTATTGTTTATTGCAATTCCAAATAAAATGCACTTTCATCCATGCAATTTTCACCTAAAATGGAAAATTAAGCAATATTGCAAATAGTCCTAAAACTTTTGTGTCTACTCAAATGTAGACCTACACTATATGCTCAAAAGTATGTGAACACCTGATCATCACACCTATATGAGTTTGTTGGACATCATATTCCAAAAACTATGGGTGTTTATACAGTTAACCCCTTTTAACATCCTCTGCTCTTCCGGGAAAGCTTTTCTGAGGATTTTGGAGATATCTGTGGGAAGAGCATTTGTTAGGTCAGGCACTGATATTGGATGTTTGTCTTGCTTGCAATAGGCGTTCCAATGAATCCCAAAGGTGTTTGATGGGCTTGAGGTCAGGACTCTGTGCAGCCAATCGAATTCCTACTCACCAAACTCCACACACTCAGTCTTTATGGACCTCACTTTGTGCACAGGGGAGACATGCTGGAAAAGGAGAGAGCCTTCCCCAAACTGTTGCTACAAAGTTGGAAGCTACAATTGTCTAAAATGTCTTTGTATTAACACTACCCTTCACTCGAAATGCGATTAGTTTAAAACCTGAAAAACAGCCCAATACCATTATCCAAGATTTATCCATTAGACTGCCAGATAGTGAAAATTGATTCATCACTTTAGAGAACACATTTTTACTTCTCCATAGTCCATTGGCGACGTGCTTTATACTACTCCATCTGACGCTTGGCATTGCACATGGTGATTTTAGGTATTTAGTGAAGCATCTGATGTAACTTCCAGAGGCAGTTTGGAACTCTGCAGTGAGTAATGCAACAGAGGAGAGGAGATGTTTATGTGCCACGTGCTTAAAGGGAAGGTGTCATGAATTATTTTTTTATCCAATTGCTTTTAGTATGATATTAAAATAAATTTTATTTATTTGTATTCTTGCGTTCTACTTTTTACTTTTTTCTTACTTTTACTTCTCTATGGGGGCTGCCATTTTTTTTTTCATCTGTGTATGTGTAGATTAACGACACATACAGAGATGGAATACGGCACATACAACCCCATAGAGAATGCGAATGGGAGCCGTTCCATTCCCTATAGCGTACGCCATCTGTGTCGGAACGGCACATGCGCCGCTCCCACATAGACCAAAAGGAAGGTCTTTGGCAGAGCGAAATCCGACACCATTTTCATGTGGACCGGAAGCCGCGGCCGGACAGTAAGATGACGACTTCCGGCCGCGGCTTCCGGCCATATGTTCAAGGAAGCGAAGGCGCAAGGAATAGGAGCGGAGGCAGCAGCGGCGGCAGGAGCAGGTAAGTTATGTTCATGTATGTCATGTGTGTTTTACGTTCGTGTATGTTTGTGTTATACTGTCTGCTGAGCACTGTATCTAATCCTCCTACACTGTGCAGTCGCTCAGAAAATGGCGGCACACAGTGTAGGAGGTTTGACGATTCAAACCCCCTCCTTCTCCTGGCATTAGGGAGGGGGGATTGTGTCAGGCCACTAGAGAGTGTGTCTACCCCAAATTTGCAGCATAAAGCAATGAGGTTGCTTTACCACATTGACCATGCTGCAATTTTGGGAAGTGCTCCCTCTAGTGACCAGCACATGATAATGTTATAAATTAGAATCTAATTTATAATATTTCCTGACTTGTGAAAAAATAAAAAAAAATAAAACAATGTGTAATCACTCAAATAATAATTGTTTAACAAAAAAAAATAATAATTCTAGCGACACATTCCCTTTAAGCACTAATCTATTCCCCTCTGCGAGTTTGTGTGGTATAGTACATTTGTTACTCCTATACACTCCCGCTACATAATAATAGCACTTACAGTTGACTGGGGCAGATCTAGCAGAACAGAAATTTCAATATGCATGAATGTCAAGAAGGACTAAGACAGGAATTGCTCAGCTCAGCGCTTCTGCACCTTCATTTCAGCGATGGTAGGAGTCTCAGCAACCGGACCCTCACTAATCCAAACTTTTAATATTTCTCTATGAGCTATCAAAAGTTTGATGAAAGTGCAGTCACTCTTTCAGGCTAGCTTTCTGCTAAGTTTACACAGACAAGTATAATTGTTACGATAAAAATAGAATTAAATTAATTAAACAGAAAACAATATGCAACTTTAGGCTACTCTTTTTTATAATTAATCCCATGATATACAGTAAAATCCAAAAGAAAACAAATTTCATTCTATTATCTGTATTTCATGTACTAAAAAAAATGATGAATGCTAATAATTTGATTTGATTGAGTTAGTCAGCCTACTGGGAAGAGATGTATACCCACAAAGTAACCCTCCGTTTTGGACTATAAGCCATAGAGCGTTCCTAGATGCCGATCCCTGGCTAGCGTAATCGGAATTTGGATGAAGTCTAAAAGACTGTGAAGCAGAGTAGCACAGATTAGCACAGTGTGATCGCAATGGGGTCACTTTATGCCTTGATCATCTATGCAGGTTCAAATCAGGTGGGGGGGTGCGAGCTCGGAGAAGTAAAGACACACTGAGACCAAGTTCTCAAAGTAATACTTCTAATTTATTGAACTACAGTGCTCATACTTATAGCATCAGACGAACAAAGAACATTCCATAACATATGAGTCATCTGTATGTTCAAGCCTTACATCTTCCTTTCCCATAAAAGCTCATTGGTGGAGCACCAGGTATTCCCTTAGGTTTCCTTTATGCTTAGGGGGGTGGTCAAGTGATTGACCTCCATCTGTTTGCAATTTACAAGGGACAGCAGAGCATCTGCAAACTATTTCTTTCTAAAATACCCATAATTCTGTATAGTCATAAGAGCATTAACCATTTATCTCTCACAAATTCCCCCTTTTGTAATTTTAACCATCTTATCTCTTAAACTCACAACATCCGTCTCTGCTCATAGTGTATAGGTCTTCGAGAAAAAGCATTTCTTATCTTACAAAAAGCATAACAATTGAAACATGTAAGTAGTACAAATAATATCATCATACAGATTAAAGGTTGAAACAATACGTGTAATATTGTAGTGGCTGTAGGGGAAAATACTGTGAAAATATCATACCAGTGGTGGGCACTAACATCCTTTATGGCTGAGGATAAATTCACTATTTTTCCTGAAGCTATAGTGGCCAATACTTTTCCTTTATTTAAGGTTACATTGTGTTCTTTTATTAATTTCTGGACATCTTGTGATTTTTGTAATACCCTTCTTAGTTCTTGTAACGGTAAACTAAAATTGCTATAAGGTAGTGGTTCAGGAACCCATATTGTAGATATAATTTCTTCTAGGGTGGGCAAGAAGACTACCGTATCATTACCCCAATTCAAATGAGTCACATTATACAAACACCCTGAGAATGGACTGGTGACATTAAATTGTTTAAGTGTCTTTAGGTCATCTGTTATGAGACATACATGCAAGGGGCCTACTTCTATATATATTCTCAATTGTGAAGCAGGGATAACTGTGAGTGAACAAATATTATCTTGGTGCTGCATCAAACAGGGTTCATATATTCCTGATTGCTGATTACACACATACCCCTGTTCCGTCAATTGGCATAGGTCAATGTCAACAGTTGTGTTTTGTGAACTTATGTGAGTTCCCTTTATCTCTGGCATCCAGTACTGTCCTTCAAACATAACTGGGTCTATCATCACAATAGGCATTTCTATAAATTTGCATAACAATGTAGGGCTTTTTACCTTGAAAGCTATTAGTCTACCAGCACACCAAGTGGGAGTGCATTCAGTATGTTCGGGTTGCAACAATAACCAAGTATCATCTACTTTTTCTACCGGTAGAATATCTGTCCACTGTCTTACGTGTGTGCTGAATAATTTTGATTTAAAATCATCCATCTGTTCTCTTTGCCATATTGTTTTGAGAGTACATACAGTCCAATTTACAAACGCTGAGATATTCTCCATGGTTCTATATTGCACTAGCATAGATTCGCTAAAAACATTTAAAAACAGCTGATCTATTTTAAGACCACTCTGTTGGGTAGCAAAACTCGTAGGCAACCATGTAGCTCCTACGCGTAAGGCTGTTGCTGTGTCGTCTCCTACGGAACCAAGTTTATTCATGACTGTTTCTAACTGTATACCATTCAATACTCCCAGTCCCGTTCCTACCCCTCCTAACATTGTGTCATACCATTCTCTCTTTATTCTAGTGTGACAATCTGGGGGTTTAGGGAAGGAGATATTGAAATGTATATTCTTCCTTTGTTCTTGAGTAACAGGATTCTTACATGTATGTGGTATTCTTTCTAAACTTTGTTCGGTTATGTGTGGCTTATGTTCATCATGTAAAATTTCAATTGATAATACAAAAATCGTTCTGTTACTTATTTCTGATGCATTGGTACAGAGTATTCTATTCATACCTCGTGTAACAAATACAGTTTCATTTACCTTATCACATCCTTTTACACTTTCATTATAGTAGTCTCTTCGTTGTATCGTTTGCTTTTCCAAATATTTCTGCACAAAATGTTTGTCAGTGTTAATGCAACAAATAAGCAATTTACTTGATACCTGGGTAATCGTGACATTTGGCTGTTCCCCATATTTTAGGTGTAAGTACCCACTCCTTCCCATTGGTCCTGACTTAAAAGTTCCTGCTGTGGTTGTCCAATTGGCAATCAAACACCTGGTATTTTCTTGACATGTAAAATTGCCTTGTTTCCGTGTCCTTGTAGCATTGTTCCAGCTCATTGTGAACATTTTTCCCTGGCCTTCCCCTTGTATTTTTACCACAGGGGTTGCTGTCCATACATTGTGTAACATCATAAAAACAGTAATTATCGCAACAACTGAGAAAAGCTTCATCTTGACTTCTCAGTCCTTCGTCTTTGGCGCTTCTTGAGATTCTTCTGATAGTATCAGGACCTTTTTACAGTGGCTGGCATGTATCCAACTGGGTTTTCCTTCTAGCTTTACTGAGGTGCTTGTAACGAGCAAAACTTGAAAAGGACCATCAAACCGTGGCTCAAGGCTCTTCCTCACGTGTCTTTTGACAACGACCCAATCTCCTAGTTCTAGCTTATGCGCGCCGGCAACCGATTCTGGGTCTGGAATGGAAGAAAATACTTGTGCATGCACCTTGGTCAATTGTTTGTTCAGGGTTGATACATAGTCAGTTAACCTACCATACTGCATCTGGAGCACCTGTGGAAAATAACATCCTAGTCTGGGAGCCGACGCAAATAAGATCTCATACGGGCTGAGACCTGTTCTTTTTGTGGGTGTGCATCTTACTGAGAACAAGGCTAATGGTAGACACTCGGTCCATGGTTTCCCGGTTTCTACCATAGCTTTTTGGATTTTCAATTTGAGAGTCCCGTTTAATCTCTCAACCTTACCACTACTTTGCGGATGGTATGGTGTGTGGAATGCTTGGTTTATACCTAACGAAGATAAAACATTGTTCATGATTTCACCCGTAAAGTGTGTTCCTCTGTCGCTCTCAATTACTTCCGGCACTCCATATCTGCAGACCACTTCATTTATCAGCTTCTTGGCTGTGGCTACTGCTGTAGCTTTGGTGACTGGAAAAGCTTCTGGCCATCCTGAAAAGAGATCAATACAAACAAGCACCTACTCATAGGTACCAACTTTGGGTAGTTGAATATAGTCTATCTGCAGTCTCTGGAATGGATATATAGGTCTGGGTGTGTGCTTCTGTGGTACTTATACAGTTCTTCCAATATTATGTGTTGCACAGATCATGCATCCTTGTGTAAAACTGCTGGCCATCACACTAAACCCTGGGGCATACCACACCTTGTTTACCAAGTCCATCATTGCCGTTTTTGATTGGTGAGTCGCTCCATGTGTTATTTGGGCCATCATTGGGAACATTGTCTTAGGCAGGCACAGTTTATTCTGGCATTGCCAGAGGCCATCTTTTCGTAGCGTTGCTCCTTGGGCCGTCCACTTGTCTTTTTCTTCTTTTGTTGCTTGTCCTTGAAGTTTTTGCAGTAATTCCGGGCTTACAGCTGGTCTTGTTTCCTCTGGATCTTTTATCTGACATACGGCTGCTAACACGGGTAGCTTCTGTGCTGCTTGCTTTGCCGCTTCGTCTGCCAGGGCATTTCCCCTTGCTTCTGGTGTGTTGGCCGTAGTGTGAGCTTTTATCTTTATTACTGCTACCTCAGTTGGTAATAATAAAGACTCCATCAAATACTTTACGAAATCCGCATTCTTAACTGGGGTACCTGCTGAAGTCAAAAATTGTCTTGCCCTCCATATGGGGCCATAATCGTGTGCAATCCCAAATGCATACCGAGAGTCAGTGTAGATATTTGCTGTTTTACCTGTGGCCTGATGGCAGGCTTGGGCAAGTGCTTTTAGTTCTGCTTCTTGTGCGGAGCGTGAGGCCGGTAAGGATGCTGTTTCAAGTACGGTATGTTCTGTGGTGACTGCATAGCCTGTGAAGAAAGAACCTTGCACACAATACCGTGAACCATCCACAAAGAGTATCAGGTCTGGATTTTGGAGTGGGGTATCTTTCACATGTGCGAACCCCACTGTTTCCTGGGCCATAAGGGCCATACAATCATGTTCTTCAGTATCTGGTAGATATTCCGACCATACATTACCTGTCTCTACTCCCCCTTGCTCCAGAGGCAGTAAGGTAGCTGGGTTCAAAGTGGTACACCTATGGAGTGTAACCTGCTCAGGGAGAAGAAGCGCTCATGTTAATCTTAGATCTCTGGCAGTGGACAAATGCTTAGGTTGTACTTGAGTTAGAATAGCAGTAATATCATGGGGGGCATATATCTGTACAGGAAATGCTAATACGAGATCAGACGCTTTATTCAACATAAGATTAACTGCAATAATAGCTCGTACACAGGATGGGGATCCACGGGCAACCGGGTCAAGCCTAGCTGAATAGTAGGCAACTGGGCGCTGTTGTGGACCATGTGCTTGCGTAAGTACAGACGTGGCATGGCCATTTTGTTCAGTACAATATAGTCGAAAAATCTTGTCATAATTGGGGGTCTCGAGAGCTGGGGCTGTCTGGACCACCAATTTCAAAGTGTGGAAGTTCTCTTCAGCTTCGGGCGTAAGATGGAAAGGCTGGCTACTGAGGCAGTCATACAGAGGCTGCATGAGAATGGATGCGGAACGAATCCATGGTCTGCAGTAAGAGACTAAACCTAAAAATGTACGTAAAGCATTTAAAGATTTTGGAACTGGTATTTGTACAATAGTTTCTACTCTGGTGTGTGTGAGATGCCTCGTGCCTTGTGCTACACAGTGTCCTAAAAATACAACTTGAGTACAACAAAATTGCAATTTATCTTTAGAGGCCTTGCACCCATTTTCCGCTAAAAACTTCAACAGTGATACCGAAGCTTGGATACACGCTTCGGAAGAGGGACAGCAAAGAAGTAAATCATCGACATACTGCAATAATACAACATCCGGTGGTGACAGCCAATCGGCTAATACTGTTTACATAGCAGCCGTGTAAGCACTGGGTGAGTTGTGGGCACCTTGAGGTAGAACGGTCCATGCATATTGTTTGCCTTGATGGGTGAATGCAAAAAGGTATTGGCAATCAGTATGTAGAGGGACTGAAAATAATGCATTTGCCAGGTCCACCACCGTAAAATGAGAGGCGGTAGGTGGAATCTGGGCTAAGAGCACATGAGGGTTTGGAACAATGGGCGTATTAAATACAGTGGCTGCATTTACTGCCCTAAGGTCTTGAACCATTCTATATTTAGTGGGCTGCCCTTTGTCTGATTTCTTCTTGACTGGATACAGTGGGGTGTTACAGGGGGAGACTATTTCCACCAGAACTCCTGCATTCAGAAAATCTTTTATGCTATCCGAGATAGCGTCTGATTGAGCCTGGCTGAGAGGATATTGCTTTTTCTGGGGCAGTGGGTGGCCAGGTTTTAGTTGTACAGTGACAGGGGGTACTGGCAGAACTCCTACGTCCGTAGGGTTTTTCGACCATAAAACATGAGGTATATGTTTTAAATGGTGATGCTGTTCTACTGGAGTACACACGTGGACTCCTACTGGCGGTCGGTCTTCCCATGGATCTGTATCACAAGCTGCTATAAGACACAGCTCTTCATCATTTAAACTACCGGTCAACTTGACCGTACCATCTGGAAGATATTCTATGTGGGCTTGTAATTTCTGCAACAAATCTGCACCTAATAGGCAGACGGGAGTTGATTGGCTAGCAACTAATCTAGTGACCAGAGACCGATGTGGGCCAAAATGTAGGGTGACAGGTTTTGTCACTTGATTATTCATTATACTTCCTCCTACGTCTATGCATTCCTGATAATCCGGGGATAGGAGGTCTGAAGGGACGTGTGCAGTTTTTATGACAGTGGTGGCTGCTCCCGTGTCTATTAAGAATGGAATCGGGGTTCCATCATTAATACTCAAAGGAACTGTAGGGGCAGGTCCTAAAGTTACTGATTGTATTAGGACCACTGCACTTTCCCTGGGGTTACCACTGTCCTATGCTTGATATGTTTGTATCTGTTGGTCACTAGGTGGGGCCGTGGGTATGTTTCCTTCGGTCTGTCTGGGGCGCTTTGGGCCTCTACAATTTCTGGCAATATGCCCTGTCTTTTGACAGTTGTAACATATTATTTCTCTACGGGGGGTCTATTCTGTGTCCCCTGTGGGTTCTTGTATATTCCTATCCCCGTGGTCTGCTTCCTACGCTGAGTCTGGGCTTTTAATCCCTGCTCCACTCCCTGAGCTACCTTCAGCAAATCTCTAGGGTCTAGACTACGATATTCTGGTCTGGCCATTTTCAGCCCGTCTTGTATGGGTCTTTTTAATCCTTCCACAAAACTACTAGTAAGCAGTCTACAGTCCAAAGGGTTTCTTTCTCGATACCCCATGTTCTTCCAGCTTGTCTGGAGCCTAGTGAAGAATTTCTCCACCGTTTCTGAGTTTTCCTGAGTGAGGTCCGTTAGATTTACTCCTAACTCGGCTTGCTTGTGAGTTGCCCACTCTTTTAGCTGTATCACCAGTTGATCCCCTGAATCCTCACTCTGTCTCCATTCCTCCCCTCCCGCTAGGGGTTCTAAGTGATCCAATACTGTGGCACTATATCCTCCCATTTTTGTATGTATCAATTGTGCTAGGTCTTGCCAGGTTGCTTTGTACATACTCTGTATCTGTTCTAGATATCTATAGAAGGGTATGGGTTCTGCCTCTGGATCTGGTGCTTTTTGGACTAATATAAGTGCATCCCTGGGATTCCAGGGTTTGTACTTATATTCCCTTTTCCTAATTTTCTTATCTGCCTCGCTAGCGTATATGTTGGTCAGTACCTGGAGCTTGGAGGCAACTGCATTCAGCGCCTCTGTAGCGTCTTTCCCATCTGGTATATTCCTCCCTTCATCCATCTGGTCTTGGAGGGTTTGGAGCTGCCTTTCTCTTTCTCTTTCTTGTTCCTCTCTTTTTGCCTTGTCCTTCCTGTTTTGCTCTTTTTGCTCCTCTTCGTCTTCCTCATCCCCTCCCTCTGCTCCTTTATTTGTTTTACCTGCCCTAGTAATTACCCCTGCTGGTGCTAACACCACTGGGGCCATTCCCGCAACCTGCTTATATGGTTCCGGTATATGCGTGGGGGCAGGCGCAAAAGGGTTGTTGTTCGAGTATCCTGGCACTACTGGGTATATACCTAGAGGATTTTTGTCCCTAGGTCTGGGAGCGCCACATGCATAACATACATCCCTCCACTCCAGGTTCTGAGAACCGCACCTAAAACACGTCCATCCTTCTGGACCATTTAACGTTCTGTCTCCATACCCCGGGGGTCTACCTACTTTCTCTGTCCTTTTTCCTGGATTTTCATTATAACAATCATAATAAAACTTTTTCTTACATTCTGTTTCCATGCATCCCCCTCACGTTACTTCCTCTGACACCTTCTTCCATGCTTCGGCTTTCTCAGTCAACCCTTTATCTTTCAGCCATCCACGCTTTGTGTCACAACATTCATTCCATTTGTCTGCATCTAACCGTCCATGGGATTCTAGACCACATGCTTTCATTAATTTTTTTATTCCCTGTGTCGTCTTTTTACCTTCTCTTTCTGCTACTACCTGTTTGGTGGTTTGTCCTTTGGGGTGTTCATCTTTAAAGAGGGTAACCAAGTTTCCCATCTTGTGACTGTAAGTGGTGGCCTTAGGCACACCCGTATTTTGTTACAGATTTTAGCTACTGACAGATGAATTCTATTCTTATCTATTTTAGACAGTTTCTAGTTTCCGTACTTACTTTCTACTCTGGCCAGAGAATCTTCCTTTTACAGTCCTTCTTATTTACTTTAAACACCACTCAAGGAGATATCCTCCACACCATAACAGTAAAACGGCTAGTATCCCTAGTCCAAATAATAGGGCGAGTGTCAAATCCAAGTGTTGATTCATCATGCCGGATTATTGGACTGCACAAAATTTTCGATTTCCGGGCTAAAATTTAGCCTATCATAATCCCCGTAGTCACCTGAAGCATGTACACATGTTTCTGGTAATTTGCCGGATTATCTGAATTTTTTTTTATTTTTTTTATTTTTTCATCTTTAAAAAATTTCCTTATTCTAGAATGCATTTGTGACACAAAACTGGGTTTCTACAACATTCATACAAATACTGCCATAGAGATCAGGCACTTTATCCTGAGGGTAGGATTTATTTTAGACTTGACCAGATTTTTACACTAAAAATACCCTCATGTGGCCCCTCTATTCCTCAGGAGTACTACCGGGAAGGTGACCTACCAGACAGGAAGGTGCAGAGCAGAGTTTGTAAGAATTAAGTCTTCTTACCTTGCTGCAGCAGTGGTCTGCACGTTCCTTCGTCCAGGAGGTCGCCACTCTAGTCCCGGGAGATCCCCTAGGTGGGGTGCCGTCCTTCTGGTCAAGTCCCTGTTCGGGCGCCAATTTCTGTGATCGCAATGGGGTCACTTCACGCCTTGATCATCTATGCAGGTTCAAATCAGGTGGGGGGGGTGCGAGCTCGGAGAAGTAAAGACACACTGAGACCAAGTTCTCAAAGTAATACTTCTAATTTATTGAACTACAGTGCTCATACTTATAGCATCAGACGAACAAAGAACATTCCATAACATATGAGTCATCTGTATGTTCAAGCCTTACATCTTCCTTTCCCATAAAAGCTCATTGGTGGAGCACCAGGTATTCCCTTAGGTTTCCTTTATGCTTAGGGGGGTGGTCAAGTGATTGACCTCCATCTGTTTGCAATTTTCAAGGGACAGCAGAGCATCTGCAAACTATTTCTTCTCTTAACCTTTCTAAAATACCCATTATTCTGTATAGTCATAAGAGCATTAACCATTTATCTCTCACACACAGTTTAGCGGGAATAGACTTCAGTAGTAACATGCAGACTTGTTGGAGAAGTTGTGCACAGCGCAGGAGTAGTTTGGCTGGATCATTTCTTTCCTTTTCCATAGTTTGGCTGTAGTTATAGGGGATGCAGAGGTAGCAGTTACTACCGGGCTCTGTGTTTGAGGGGGATTGAATTGCCCCTGCTACATAATAAGACACCAGTATTATAATAAGCACATGGTTGGTTGGGGCCCAGGTACGCATTTAGCATTGGGGCCCGTGAGCTTTAACTCACCTTTCTGTTGGCAGCTGGCAGATACAACCAATGACTGTGACCATTATTGAGTTGGCGCAGGCTAAACTGGGGAATCTAAGTAATCTCCTGTTGTTCACCCTTCACCCTTGTTTGATGTATGGACATTACTGGTAAGAGTCCCCAGTTGCAGACCCCAGAATAGTCTCTAATAGATGGTCAGGCTGCCAATGCAGTTTCACGGTCAAACATATCTGGGTCGGTTACAGGCGGGCAGCATCAAGTCCAGTAATTAGAATCAGAAGGCAAGGTCAGGCCAGAGGCCGGTACACAGATCTGTTAGATCAAGTCGGGTCAAGACCAAAGCTTGGTTAAACACAGGAAAATCACAGGGAATGACAGGAACAAACAACAGGAAACACACTACCAAGGCTTATAACTAAGCAATGTAACACTGGAGCAGTTCCCCTTTAAAGGGGTATTTCCATCATTGACATTTATGACATATCCACAGTTACACTGCTCAATACTGATGTATAATGTACCCAATGGCGGATCATAATTAGGGCGCTTTGGGCAGCCGCAAATCGTGGCAAAAAACGTGACAAAACTGCATTGTGTATATCCTGCAAAAGAACCTGCATACAAAAGGTCACATGACCTTATGTCTACAGTTATTATTACTGTTTAGAGACCTGCAGATCACATGACTGCAGGCCCTAGAACAGTAGCAAGACTCCATAGAGAAGACTGTGAGGTAAGCTGCTAGGCAAGTATAAGGGGTGGATTTGTTCAAGGGGTCTGGGATTTTTATTTAGGGGGTCTGGTCTGGGGTCTGTATTTAGGGGATCTGTATTTAGGGGGTCTGGTGTCTGTATTTAGGGGGTCTGTATTTAGGGGGTCTGATCTGGGGTCTTTATTAGTTTAAGGGGTCTGTATTTAGGGTGTCTGGAGTTCTGTATTAGTTTAAGTGGTCTGGGGTCTGTATTTAGGAGGTCTGGTCTGGGGTCAGTATTAGTTTAAGTGGTCTGGGGTTTGTATTTAGGGGGCTGGGGTCTGTATATTTAGGGGTCTGATCTGGGGTCTGTATATTTATGGGTTCTGGTCTGGGGTTTGTATTTGTTTAAGGGGTCTGTATTTAGGGAGTCTGGTCTGGGGTCTGTATTTAGGGTTCTGGTCCGTATTTAGTGGTCTTTATTTAGTGGTCTGTATTTAGGGGGTCTGGGATCTGTATTAGTTTAAGGGGTCGAGTCTGGGGTCTGTATTCGTTTAGGGAATCAGGTTTGGGGTCATTATTAGTTTAGGGGGTCAGGTCTGGGGTCTGTATTTATGGTGCTTGTCCTGGGGTCTATATTTATTTAGGGTGCTTGTTCTAGGGTCTGTATTTGTTTAGGGGGGTCTGGTTTGGCGACTGCAACATGTTAGAAGGTCTGGAGTCTTTATGTATTCTAGGATCTGGTATGGAGTCCGAATTTATTAGTCTGGAAAAAAAGGGTTGTCTGGGCACATCGATAGGTCATCAGTATAAAACACCGGTTTGTGCCCAGACAACTTCTTTAATGTATGGTCCTAGGCCTTGGTGTCTGAAAATGGCTGCAGAAGCGAGGAGCGAAGATGTCTCATCAGGAGAAGTCGCCATAACGGTCTGTGTCAGATGGAGAAGAAAAGAGAACGACTCCCATCAGAGAAGACGTCACTTGTGAGTCACTGGATATATAGAGGATCTGTACCCTCTCCTGACATGCCTGTTGTAGGTAATCCTTGTATTCCACATAAAGTCTTTGTATACCCAGGACTAATAGACAAATGCGTTTTACCATTCCCATTGTCAAGAGGATGTGTCCCTACACAGTGTGATACTGTCAGCGATGGTTGAAGACTGTGAGTACGTAGAGACACAGCCCTTTGACAAGTGGAATCGTAACACCCATTTGTCAATGCTCGCACAGAAAGCTGGTGTTTACTATAGACACGGCAGAGCGGCGGTGGGGAAGGGGGGCCCAAGTTGGTGGAACAGCCCATGGCCTATGGTCTACTTAATCCGCCACTGGATGTACTCCATGTTGCTGCTGTTTCTAAGGGTGTGTTGCAAAGAGATAGGGGAGCAGGATGTTCTTTCCTCTATGTGTGAACTGTCGGTGACATGATAGCTATTAGGCTGCACACACCAGCTCAGGGAAAACTGAGAATTAGAGATAGAGCCTGCAGAGCAGAAAACTGCTAGAAATGCGGGATACAAGTCATATAATTTCTTTCTACATTCGTGCATCTTGCATGTCAGTGTATATTTTGTATTTCTCTAACATTTGAGACATGCTTAGAAGACAGAGATTCTTCTTCAAATGAAACAGCAGATCTATAAATTCACATTCTGCCACAGCACCTTCGAGTTTACAGGGCTCTGGCAATTTATGTTCATCTTTTATACCTTTAGACCAGAAGGTCTTGAATTCAACATAACAAGGTTTGCAGCGCATTGGAATCCAATAAATTTTGCCACAGGTTTAATGCTGCTGAGGATGTTATATATAACTGACCTGACCTAACAAGAACATCTATATTATGTCCCAGTACAAGGCATCAGGCTGCATGTGATAGATGCCTTCTGCTTCAGGGTTTTATTACAGTGACATCCTTAATTCATATTTATGATCTCACTCTCATGTCTTATCAATGATTTCAGTAGATAAGATCAGAGCCTGTGCATTTAAGTCCAAAGTTATGATAAGTGCGACAAAGACATCTGTTATTACTGTAATAGTAAAAGTTGACTTAAGGCAGTGCTAGAGTCACTGAATCAATCTTTGCAAGCTTGTGTATATGAATACAGTATATTACATAGTTACATAGTTACATAGTTAGTACGGCTGAAAAAAGACACATGTCCATCAAGTTCAACCAAGCGACGGGAAAAGGGAAGGAAAAAATTTCTACACATAGGAGCTGATACTTTTTTGTTCTAGGAAATTATCTAACCCTTTTTTAAAACCATCTACTGTCCCTGCTGTGACCAGCTTATTATATCTCTCTCCACCCTGTTTTTTTTTTCAAAGACGGTTGTTTAGTGCTACTTATCCCGGCATAACTTTAACCAAGAGGACAGGTAGAGATATACTCATCTGTACCTCACCAATAAACTGGAGATCAATATCAGGATGTCTCAAAATAGGACCAGAAGAACACAACAGTTGAGGGTGGAGAATGCCTTAAAGAGGCTCTGTCACCACATTATAAGTGCCCTATCTCTTATATAAGGAGATCGGCGCTGTAATGTAGGTGAGTGACAGTAATGCTTTTTATTTAGAAAAACTATCTATTTTAAACCACTTTATGAGCGATTTTTAGCTTTATGCTAATGTTCTTCTTAATGCCCAAGTGGGCGTGTTTTACTTTAGACCAAGTGGGCGTTGTACAGAGGAGTGTATGACGCTGACGAAACAGCGTCATGTACTTCTCTCCATTCATTTACACTGCACTAGCGATATAGTTATATCGTTATGTGCAGCCTCATACACAAACACTAACATTACTGTAGTGTCTTGATAATGAATATACATCACTACCAGCCAGGACGTGATGTTTATTCAGAATCCTGTCACTTCTGAATCTTTTCTGTGGGATTCCAGCAAGGCAAGCGTAATCTCGTGAGATTACGATGTAACCTGTCATTTCAAACGAGATTACGCTTGCCTTGCTGGAAAGATTCAGAAGTGTCAGGATTCTGAATAAACATCACGTCCTGGCTGGTAGTGATGTATATTAATTATCAGGACACTACAGTAATGTTAGTGTTTGTGTATGTGGCTGCACATAGCGATATAACTATTGCCCCACTTGGTCTAAAGTAAAACACGCCCACTTGGGCATTAAGAAACTCATTAGCATAAAGCTAAAAATCGCTCATAAAGTGGTTTAAAACAGATTGTTTTTCTAAATAAAAAGCATTACTGTCACCTACATTACAGCGCCCATCTCCTTATGTAAGAGACAGGGCACTTATAATGTGGTGACAGAGTCTCTTTAAGAGCTTCAGAAATCAATTAGCAAGATTGACTAATTTCTTAGTTAGAGCTGTTATGGGATCCACTATAGAGGAAAATCTCCTATAGTGGTTAGCAAACCACAAAAATCTCTGCACTGCCTTGAGATTAGCGGAAGTGCCCAATTCTGGGTGGCCTGCACATTATCTGGGCCCATTGAAGACCACTAAGGGGAAAAGCAATTCTCTCAACCTCAAATTGATACTTTCCATTTTATCAAAAAGGTGGTTATCTCTGTAAATCATGTTGTACCAAGGATGAGAATAATATCAAAATATTGCCCAAGTTTACAACCTCAAACTGACCGAAGAATTGTCTAAAATGACAGCTTGAGCATTATACACCGCAGGGCATCACTAGGTATTCATAATGCCCTGTATATGTGTTAAAGACTGTTTTTCATTTACCCTCCTCCCGTATCCTAAGGAGATTATAGGCTCACTTTAGATAGATTTTAGAGAATATGAATGCTTTCTTGAGCTGGTCAAATAATTCAAAGAGTAGGGTAAGAGTATAGAGCAGTTATATCTAGTGCCCTTATTCATTCCCCTGTAATCTTTACAGGGACAAAGATCGCAAACCTCCTTGGCCACAAAAAAGAAAACCCAGCCCTTGTCTGGAGACCTAGAGGGATGAATAATGAATAAGTCTCTTCTCCAGGTTCTCTTTGATATATTGCTTCATTGCCTGGGACTCAGTAGCAGATAAGGAGTATGCCCTCACAATCTACAAAGGCCTCTACGGGCAAGGATACATTTTCCCACTAACCTTAGTAGGCAATGACAGTATATTATTGGAAAATTAAAAGCACCTAAAAGGACCTCCCTTTTACCTTCTAGACTTTCAAGTTTTCCATCGGGTACACTACTGGGAAAAATTCTCCTTATTGCCACAATATAAATAAAGGCCTCAGAGTCTTCTTCTATCCTGTTCCACCTTGAAGAGCCTCAGTGGACAAATTTGCATTGGCTCTATATCTACCTCATTAGGATAGATTAAGACAGCAGGATGACATGTGGCAGCCTCACTTTCTGATCTTCTCTCCCTGACACACCTGCTGAAGTTCACAGTTAACAAAATTAGGCTATTCAGAGAGTCACATGAAGGAAACTGAACCAATATTTTTGTAACCTTGTCTGAGAGACGCAAACAATACTGACTATGGGGGGCGGAATCATTCCAATCACTATCAGTGACCCACTGTATAAACTCTGCGGAGTATTCTTCTGCATCTCTGCGGTCTTCTTTTGTAGGAGCATAAATGGCCAGCTGCAGAGGAGGTCATCATATAGGACCTCTAAAGCAGATAGGAAGGCATCCACACTTACTAAGGCAGGAGTCTGTGAAACCAAGAAGCTGCATCTTAAAGAAAAATACAACTTACAACTCTTACAGAAATTGGGTATGATCACCCGAAACACAGTTTTGGAAATGAATGCAGGTTCTGGGGTTTCTGCACGGCTCCTGGTTATGGCCAGTGATAATGTAATGGCAACTGCTGCTGACAAGATGACAGAACTGGACCTACAACAATCTCCTTGCCTGATAACAAAGTTTCTCCTAGTACTCAGTTATGTCACGACCGTGCTCGCGGAGCATCGCCGTTCCTTACCTGGCAACGCCCGCGACCACAGTCTGTTGACTTCCTGCCGGTGTCTCCCTCCCAGGAGACGCCAGCACTCGTGGCCGGCCCGCCCTGCTCTTCCTGTTAAGGTGCGCACGCGTGCTGGGCCCCGGCCTTAAAGGGCCAGCGCGCGCACATGTTAAAAGTTCTCTAATTAACCCCTGTCCATTCTGGACTATAAGAAAGGCTCTGTCCTTCCACTCCATGCCTGAGCGTTGTTGTAGTTTTCCAATGTCTGTCTTGCAAATGGTCCCTTAGTGTTTTCCTGCTACCAGTGTTCATTTGTCCTGCCTCCTATTTCCTGTATCCCGTGCTGTGCCTTGTTTCCGAGCCGTATCGTACCTGAGCCATGCCTTGCCTCGCCTGCTGGAATACTTCACGTCTGCTGTCGCCTGTCATCCCGGATACCGTCCGCCACGTCACGTGCTTATAGAGACTATGATGCGTTATTCTAGACCAATAGGTCCATGTACTGTTCTTCCATGGTGTTTTTCTGCTGTCTGTTTGCAACCCTGATGAAGCCTGTCCTGACATGCTCAGATGAGTCTTTTTCTGTCACCATATAACACTGACTACGCTAAATTTCACAGCAATCTAACTAAAAATAGTCAGAACTTCCTTATTCTTTCAAATAGGCGAAATCTGTGACAGGGAGTTCATGTTTTTCTTAAGTGCCACTTATTGCTAAACCTAGATCACAGTAAATTTAAATGGTTTTAATGAAACTGTTTGTATTTACAGACAAAAAAAAGTTGAAAGGAAATCTATCATCAGAAAATGAAAAACATAAACTTAAAAAACATAAAAATCAGTCTAAGGCCCTGTTCCCACAGCGTGTATTTGACGCGTCTTTTAGCGCGCCGAAAAATGCATCAACTAACACATGATTAAGCTTCCCATTGGCATCAAAGGGAAAGTGAGTCGTTAGTGCATACAACGTGTTTTAGAATCAGGTCAAGTCTTTGGCGCATAAAATGCAAGTAAAATGCACCGAGACCGCCGTAATTCCCATAGAAAATGCGTAAAAAAACACAACGAAAACGCATCATAAACGCCTGTAGTTTAAAAAGCTCTTTACAAAAATGCTAGCGTGTTTGACACGTTTACACGTCGTTTCTTTTAGGCGCCATGTGAACAATGGTAAGACATTATTTGAAGATAATTTTCTGTTCATTGAATTTCCAATAATATTTTTAATGATTTTTTTTAACTAAAAATATTTCATTATCTATTTTGCTGTTGTCAAAATGTCAACGTGCTTGGCACCTCTTAATGATCAGGCTCTTCCAAGAACAGTTTCCGAAGTTGATGACTGACAGAATCTGAGGAACTGATTAACTCTCAGAGGTTTATTCTTATCTGTCATTAATGAAATGCAGACATCTCTGTGTCATTTGACATTATAAATGCAGAATGTTCATCAAAGGCTGCTGTTATGAAAACGGATTTAAATTATATTTTAATTACATATGAAGAATATACATTATTCAGGCAAATATAAGCCAAACTTGTAACTATAGTCTTTGCATCTTCAGGTTCTGTTACTATAATATAGTCTACCTTTATATGGTATAGACCCTTAGTGGTCATTCCTTTTCAGTAAAGAGTCTACTTTTTGTGGAGCCCGAGTTTGATGTTCTGGTAGGACACCAGGGACATGTACATGTGGAGGATCATGCAATTTTTTTGCATGCACCTTTTGCAGATGCTTCTGTGACACATGATAGCAGTCAAGGATGCTCCATTGCTAAGCCTTTCATGCCTCCTTTATACATGACTGTGCTCCCACCTACCCCTTGTCCTGTAGTAGAGTGCACATTATTAATTTGGTTGTGTGTGAGACACAAGAGCTAAAAGCAGTGACGTAGCTATAGGGGTCTCAGCGGTCACAATTGCGACAGGGCCCCCCTGGGGGGCCCGCGGCCACCCACACCACATCAATAAAAAGTTACTATAGTAACTCGGGCCGTGGGCCCCTGTTACTATAGTAACTGACAGTACTTACCTTCCTGGTTCCGTAGCGCAGCGGAGGTCCTGACGTCACAGCGCTGTGCGCAGCGCATGAAGTCACAACGCTATCAGCCAGCGGCCATTACTAAGGCGGTAATAATAAAGTATAAAAAAATACAAGGACATATAAAAAATATTTTATTGAAATAAAAAAACACAACCCCCATTAACCATTTTATTGAGAATAAAAAAACGCTGTCTTTGAAGTAGTCTTCGAATCCAAAGAAGTCCAACAACCGAACTTGTAAAAAAACACAAACACACAAAAATAATTAGTAACACATAAAGAAACAAAACAATTAATATTCTTACCTTTCCTGGGTCCAGCGCTGGAGCCGCAATGTCAGCGAGCTGGGCCTTATATCTAATCCAATCATGTGTGATACTGTCTGCTGAGCTACTGTATCTAATCCTATCATGTGTGATACTGTCTGCTCAGCTACTGTATCTAATCCCATCATGTGTGATACTGTCTGCTGAGCTGTGTATCTAATCCCATCATGTGTGATACTGTCTGCTGGGCCCTATCTCTAATTCTATCATGTGTAATACTGACTGCTGAGCCACTGTATCTAATACTATAATGTGTGATACTGTCTGCTGAGCTGTGTATCTAATCAGATCATGTGTGATACTGTCTGCTGGGCCTTATATCTAATCCTATCATGTGTGATACTGTCTGCTGAGCCACTGTATCTAATCCTATCATGTGTGATACTGCCTGCTAAGCCACTATCCATAGTTTATAGGGTCGTAGTGCTATAGATATGCTGTCTCCTATACACACACACACACACACACACACACACATTTTTTGGGGCGGACACATATGTATTGGGGCTATTTTCCCTGACATTTTAAGTCCTTAGTGACGCCCCTGGCTGCTAGTGCTGCATTGTTGGGTCACTTAGGAGACCCAGCGATGCAACTGAAAGCTGCGGACCATCGGCCATGAGAAGTTTGCGGGGGGGGGGGCCCAATAAGAACTTTTGCATCGGGGCCCATAAGCCTTTAGCTACGCCCCTGCCGAAAAGCATTGTTTGAACCTTTAAAAGATTTAACAATGAGCCTTTCAATACTATGAGGAGGTTGGATTACCACTTCTGTGTAACTACCAATAGGAAAACAGTCTTGTGCCCAACCATTGAGATCTATCATTCGCCGCTCTGAGCTCTAAGACCTCTACCACCCTGGGGATCTACTAGGATTCCACCACCCACTCTCCCTGATGGCCATTTGGTGTCACTCTCTTTTAAAGCCCTATTCACATTAGTACGTCTTATTTGCATTCATATAAAACAGACGGTTTTTCATGCATATAAAATGTCCGTCTTGCGTCCATGTGGCACTAAGGCCTTATTCACACGAGTGTGCTTCTTATCAGTGTGCTGTCCGTTTCAGCAACAGACAGTACAATGACCCATGAAATTCAATGGGGCTATTCAAACATCCGTGTTTTTTCACAGAGCATGTATCCTTTGCGAGAAACACACTGCATGTCCTATTCTGGCGCGTTTTTGTGAACCAGACTCGCCCACTAAATTGTATGGGTGAAGTTGAAAAAAAAGAATAGTACACAGACGACATCAATGTGCTGTCCATTTTTCACGCATCAGTTGCTAAAGAAATACAGAGAAAAAAAGAAAAGTAAAAGCCACGTAGTGCTTGCAGAGGAGAAAAGCAGATGACACACACAGAAATCACACTAACGCAACACCGACACTCATATGCATAAAAAAAGGTCAGTTTTTTGTGGACGCAAATCTGACACACTCGTGTGAATAAGGCATTACTCATAGACCTCAGTGCCACATACATGACACCTCTTCTATATATTGCTATAGACGAGATCAGGTGGAGTTAGGCACCACAGGTGGAAGAAGTTCTTCACTATGCTCAATCTGGTCTGAATCCAAATGCCTACTGTAATGTTAGCGATTACCTCAAGGCTGCTGGAGTCTGCCGGGAGAGAGCGTCCAGGAATAGCAAAAGGGCAAAACCATCTGAGAGCGGATAATCAAAATCGGTAAGCTGAGAGTAAACGAGAGACAAGCAGAAGTCAGTGTACACGAGGTCCAGAATCAGAAGTGCAGATGTCAGAAGCTTGATCAGAAACCAAAGGAGGAAATTCACAAGCAAAGGACAAGTGGAAAAGACAGGTATAAATACCCCACAGCTGATTGGCGGACGGACAGGGAAAAGAGATAGGCTCAAGGCAAAGGAAGAATCGCCCAGAATCTAGAGAAGTCGTCATAGCGACCTTAAGGGAGCAGGTGTTTTCCTAATAGTACCCCTCCCCCCTTCTACGAGGGACCTCTGGACCCTTAAGCCTTGGCCTAGGTTTTAAAGGAAACTTTGAATGAAAACTTTAACCAAACGACTGGTGTGTAATGAATGGGCAGGAACCAAAGTATGTTCTTCTGGCCCATACCCCTTCCAGTGCACTGACCCTTCAATATCTACAATCTTCTGAACCTCAAACTCTATATCTCTGTCTACTAGAACTGGAAGAGGAGGTTTCTTTAGTGGATTGAATGGTGGAAAAAAAAAATTTCAGGAGAGATTTGTGAAATACATTATGAGTCCTGAAGGATGAAGGAAGAGCAAGACGAAATGACACAGGGTTAATAATTTCAACAATTTCATAAGGACCAATAAACCTAGGGACAAACTTACGAGAAGGTACCTTTAGTCGCAGATTTTTCATAGAAAGAAACACCTTTTGACCCACACAAAATACAGGACCCACAGTACATTTTTTTGGTTAGCATTTTCTTTTGAATAACTTGGGAGCTCTTCAGGTTCAATTGAACCTAAATCCCAAACTGTGCACAGTTTATTTGATTTAACTTCAACCTCAGGGTTATCACTATAAGAGGCGGAAAATGAACCAAAACGAGGATGAAAACCATAATTACAGAAAAATGGTGAAGTATCAAGAGCAACATGGTGGTGATTATTTATAGCAAACTCTGCTAAAGGAAGATATGAGACCCATTCTGCTTGGTTAACAGCAATATAACACATAAGATATTGTTCTAAGGTTTGATTAAAACGCTCGGTTTGACCATTAGTCTCAGAGTGGAATGCAGAAGAAAACGACAACTGTATCCCAAGCTTCTTACAGAAGGCCCTCCAAAAGTTAGCTACAAATTGTACACCTCTATCAGAGACAATATTTTCTGAAATGCCATGCAAGCAAACCACTTGATCAAGAAATAGTTTAGACAAAGTTTTGGAATCAGGGAGTTGAGGCAACGGAATAAAATTACCCATTTTATTGAAACGGTCCACCACAACCCAAATTACAGTTTTCCCTTTGGAGGGAGGTAAATCAGTGATGAAATCCATGGACAGATGAGACCAAGGTTTCTATGCAACAGGCAATGGCAGTAGTTCACCCACAGGACGAGTTTGAGCAGACTTAGCACAAGCACAGATATCGCAAGCAGAAACATAGGAACTCACATCACGAGACAAAGACGGTCACCAATAGAGCCGCGAGACTAATTTTTTAGCACCAGTTATCCCTGGAGGGCCGCACAAAACAGAATCATGTAACTCATTGAGCAAATTAAATCTGAACTGAGGAGGTACAAAGAGTTTCCCTACAGGAATGGTTTGCGGGGCAAGTTGCTGACATTCTTCAATTTCAGTAGTAAGATCAGAGGATATTGCAGAAACCACTATCCCTTTAGACAAAATAGGTTCAGGAGCAAAAATTTTGAGATCATGCGTCGGCCCTGACATTTTTAGACCCGGGTCTGTAGATTACGATGAAGTAAAATCTGGTAAAGAACAAGGTCCACCTAGGCTGTCTGGGATTGAGTCTTTTGGCTGATTCTAAAAAAGTCAGGTTTTTATGGTCAGTCTGTACAGTAATTTAATGTTTGGCTCCCTCTAGAAAGTGGCGCCACTCTTCAAATGCCACTTAATAGCAAGAAACTCACGATTACCTATATCAAAGTTTTTTTCAGTAGAAGAAAATTTGCTTGAAAAAAATGCAGAGGGACGCAAATTAGTCAATACAGAAGATCCTTGCGAAAACACAGCCCCCACACCTATTTCTGAGGCATCAACCTCAACAATAAAAGGACTAGAAAGGTCAAGTTGAACCAAAACAGGAGCTTTCATTAAACACTGTTTTAAAGGTGGAGACCGTGCTGGCTTCCAATTTACAAGATCAGAACCCACTTTAGTAAGAACCGTCAGAGGTTTAGCAATGGAGGAAAAATTATGAATACATTTCCGGTAATAATTAGCAAAACCCAAGAACCTCTGCAGAGCTTTTAATGAAGTGGGTTGAACCCAGTCAAGAATTGCTTCAACCTTAGAGGAGTCCATACGAAAATCATGAGGAGACAGCACGTATCCAAAGAAATACATTTCCTGAACTTCAAAAATACATTTTTCAATTTTCGCATACAGACAATTCTCCCTCAGTACTTGAAGGACTGACCTTAAATGTTGGATATGAGAGGACAAATGAGAAGAAAATACAAGAATATTATCCAGATAAACCCCCACAAAGCGTCCAATAAAATTTCTGAAAATATCATTGACCAGAATTTGAAAAACTGCTGGAGAATTACTTAATCCAAAAGGCATGACCAATTACTCATAATGCCTGTCTGGAGTATTAAATGCTGTCTTCCACTCATCCCCTCTGCGGATACGAAACAAATTGTAGGCCCAGTGTAAATCTAGTTTAGAGAACCACTTGGCTCCTGAGATCTGATTAAACAAGTCAGGGAAAAGAGATAGTCTCAAGGTAAAGGAAGAACCGCCCAGAAGCTAGAGAAGTCGTCATAGCGACCTTATGGGAGCAGGTGTTTTCCTAACACCTACAAAACGGTTACTTCCTCCCTTGGCAATGTTATCACTAAACTACATTGTGTCACGAGGGGTTCGTGGACCTACTGGGCCATACCGCCTTGGTGGTATGGGAGCTGGCCAACAGGACGCAGGTCAGAGTCTATAGTTCGTATATGGTACCTGTGGCAGCTCAGACAGTAGCAAGGCTGGCTAGGCAGGAATTTGTCAGCAGGTGCGCGTCAGGTGTGGAGAAGCAGGTCAGGCTTGGAATACAGCATAGCACGGCTACAGCAAGCATGGCACTAGATCAGGATACAGGAACAGGAACAGGAAACACTGGGAGCAGGAAACACTAGGGGGCAATTTGCAAGACAGACTAGGGATACAACAACAAAGCTCAGGCATAGAACTAGGGGGCTGGACCCCATTTATAGTCCAGAGTACTCACAGGTCAAAGACCAGGAACGAGGTCCAGTGCGCGCGCTGCCCCTTTAAGAGCGGGCACGAGCGTGCGCACGCACCCTACGGGATCCGGCATTTGTGAGTAGACGCGAGTGCTGGCTTCTCCTGAGTAGGAGGCTGGGGCCAGCGCTTGCCAACTCGTGGCTGCGGCTGTCAGGGGAAGAACGGCCCGCAGCCCGCAGCCACGGACATGACACTTTGCCTAGTATGTCTAGCTGTCAGGCAGTTCATCTGAAGATATCAATGCCTATTTATATATTATTTAGTGTGTGCTTTTAAAGGGGTTGTCCACTTTCAGAAAATTAATGTGATTTTTTGTATAATTAAAAGTTATACAGTTTTCCGATACACTGTCTGTATTAATTTCTCACAGTTTTTAAGATCTCTGCTTGATGGCATTTAGTAGGAACATTCATTGTTTACTTGCAGTGGATACAATTCTGTTTATGTCACGTGATGTACACACAGGTGCACGGCTCGTTACAGTATGTGTATCAGAGCTGTGTCTTCTAACGATCCCAGCACCTGTGAGTCCATCACATGACCGTGGACAGAATTGTATCCACTGGAAGTAAACAATGAAGGGTCCTACTCAATAACAAAAAGCAGAGATCTTGAAAACCGTGTGGAATTAATACAGAAAGTATATTTGCAAAAAATAACATTGATTTGCTGAAACCGGACAACCCCTGATCACAGGTAATAATGGGCTTTATATATACAGTATATGACACAGCTATTGATACAGAGTATGTAGAATGTAGAAAATAATCGAGTAAGACATGAATAGACGGGGGCGTGGCTAGCTACCACCACGAGCAGTCGCATGCAATAGGAGCTCCGTCCATGTCTCAGCGTCTCCACTAATAATCCTGACATAATACTGCCGCAAACATTTCCTGGACCAGGCATACTAGACGGAGGAACAGAGGAGCACTTACTATGAGCAAAACGCGACATTCGACGGCAGCGGACAAGCTCCGGGAGTTTGCTAGGCCGGGAGGACAGCATGGCGCCGAAGTTCCTGAGGCGCGGCAAGAGCAGAGTGAAGGTGAGGGGGAGGGGGAGAAGGAGCCAACTCTGAAAGAAGTCACAGCTCAGCTATTAACGGCTATAAGGGAATCGACTACCTCATTGACTACCAGAATAGAGGAAGTTAAAATTGATATTGGCTTGATACGCCAGGATATGCATAAGCTCCGGGACAGAGTGAAAGACACGGAAACTCGGATTTCACAGATTGAGGACGATGCTGCACCTGTGGCTAGACAGCTTGGGGCCCTGGAGAGGGCAGCAGAAATGTGGTCACAAAGATCCGATGATCTGGAAAACCGCCTAAGGCGGAACAATGTACGGGTTCTGGGTTTACCGGAACAAGCCGAAGGTTCGGACCCCAGCACATTCATGGAGCAGTGGATTAAGGATATCTTACCGGACGCTAAATTATCTATGGCCTACGCGGTTGAGAGAGCACACTGAGTCCCCCCCCCCCCAGGGACTGCACCGAGACCCATGCTGGTTAAACTGCTTAGCAGTAAAGATAGAGATACTATCCTAAGAGCTGCGCGCCAAAAAGGTCACATTACCTACAACACGGCATCCATCATGCTTTTTCCGGATTTCTCTGCTATACTCCAGAAAGCACGGGCCACGTTTGTGGGGATTAAAAAGCGCCTGAGAGATCTGCAGATTCCATACTCAATGGTTTTTCCTGCAAGACTACGAGTCGTCCATCAGGACAGGTCCCTTTTCTTTAACACGCCGGCGGAGGCCGAAGACTGGCTGAACAGTCGCAATGCCATGGCGCCAAGAAATTTACCATGATGCTGCCTGCGGTGAAGCAGGTCATGGAGCCTGGCAAGGATAGAAAAGTTGGACTGATAGGCTGAGTACCGTTTATTTTCAGCCCAGATTGATTTATTTCTATATCTGTATACTCAGAATTGCACCACTGTGTAAATTACCTGGTAGTTCTTTTCAAATATTTTCAAATATTTCCTTTATTACAAAAAGCATATAACCACTCCTGCTGTATTTTGTAGGTTTGGGTACATACTTGAGCAGTATGAAACAACTGATAGCTGTAAGTTTAACAATATATGTGGCTGATAACACACAAACAGGGGCGTAACTAGGAAAGACTGGGCCCCATAGCAAACTTTTGACTGGGGCCCCCCCTCCCCTGGGTGTCACACAACCCCCCCCCCCCTTGTAGATAGTGCCTTTTTTACAGCCCCCCCTGTAGCTAACGCCATACAGCCCCCCCCCCCCCTCTGTAGATAGCGCCATACAGCCCCCTGTAAATAACGCCATACAGCCCCCCCTGTAGGGAACGCCATACAGCCCCCCCTGTAGGGAACGCCATACAGACCCCACCCCTGTAGAGAACTCCATACAGCTCACCCCCCCCCGTAGGGAACGCCATACAGCTCCCCCCCTGTAGGGAACGCCATACAGCCACCCCCCTATAGGGAACGCCATACAGCGTCCCTCCCCCTGTAGGGAACGCCATACAGCGTCCCCCCTCCCAACAAAAATGCGACCTACAGTATGTCCTACAAAATACATGTATCCCCTCTCCACAGGATCTCCACAGGATAGGGGATACATGTGTGATCGCTGGCAGCGATAGGGAGAACGGGGGACTGAAAGTCCCCTGAACTTCTCCATGACAAACCTCGGACTTCCGGCGTCTGCGCAGCTCAATAACAATGAAAGGAGCGCTGGTCACGCATGGGCACAAGCACGACCGGCGCTCCATTCATTTCTACGGAGCTGCCGACACAGACCCCGGAAGTCCGAGGTTTGTGATGGAGAACTTCAGGGGACTTTCAGTCCCCCGTTCTCCCTATCGCTGCTACCGATCACACATGTATCCCCTGTCCTGTGGAGATCCTGTGGAGAGGGGGGGGGGGGATACATGTCTTTTGCTCTGTTTTGCGCCTTCAGGACCAGACACCGTTTAGCCATTTTTAGCACGTGTTTGTTAAATGGCTATAACTTTTTTATTTGTTGGGCTAACGACGTGATTTTTACGACGTTTTTTCCGTAGATCTTGATGGACATGTGTCTTTTTTCAGCCGTACTAACTATGTAACTATGTAACTATGTAACCATGCAGGTTTCATTTTTTATCGTTTTTATACACACCTTTTTTGCTATTTTAGAATTTTTATTCATAAAGTTTGAAAATAATAGTAAAAAAATAAGCTTTTTTACATTTCAGCTATTTTTTTTTGGGTAATAACATAGTTTTACCCTAAAATAGACGTTTTATTTGTGACCGTCATTGTCTACCGTAAATTGTAATATATTACATGTCTATATTAGGGTAATTGGGTCAGCGCTAGCGTTACAACAATGATTGGCGGGGGGGGAACGTTTTTTTTTTGGGGTGGGTATTTTATGTATATTTATTATTTACATTTTTTTTGCACTTTACTATTTTTTCATTACTATGGTCTGTTCCTCAAAGGTCAAAGAAGACCTTTGGGGAACTTTATATATTTTTTTTCTCTCTTTTACACCATGTTTTTCCACTGTAACTGGAGCTGCACAGCAGCCCCAGTTACAGGGGAAATCAGCCCTCTCATAGTGACGATTGTCACTAATAGGGCTGTGCTGGGTCTAGTAAGACCCAGCAGCAGCCTGCCACTAACGGCACCCGGCGATCATGTGACCAGTCACATGATCACCGGGAGGAATAGAGACAGCGACGCTGCTGCTGTCTCTATTCCTGTACACAGCGCGCATTCAGCGCTGTGTACAAGTGATCAGAGAAGACAGAAGCAGCGAAAGCTGCTTCTATCCTCTCCTCAGGGTCCCCGGCAGTCACTGACAGCCGGAGACCCGACATTCAGCTGCCCGATCGCGCGGGCAGCAAGTTAAAACCCGAGCCGTAGAAAGTCTATGGCTCGGGTTTTAAGGACCCTGACCGCTGGCCATAAAAATACAGCCAGCGGTCGGGAACCAGTAAATGGCAGAGCGGGGAAATACCTCCCTGCTCTGCCGTAGTGTTCAGTGGCGTCCCGCTGTAGCAGCCATAGCGGCTGCTAGCGGAGCCTCCGGCCATGGTGGGGGCCCGTGCCGGCGGACGACACGGGCCCCCTCATGCCGCGGGCCCCGTAGCAGCCGCTACTGCTGCTACGGCGGTAGTTACGCCACTGCACACAAAGTATCAGAGGGAGCTGGAGTGAAATTATTTAATAATTGTCTGCAAATACGGGTATATCTTTATAATGTGGAACAAAATGTCTGATACAGCCTGGGAGACGCTGAAGGGGCGGTGCAATAGTCTGTGATAGGTAGATCGTTCTTCACAGACTACCCCCGTGAAAATCTTCTTGATAGGATCTGATTAGTTTTACATCAGATTCGGAGGAAGTTTATAGTTTATTGTGTTAGTAAGTTCCGTCTCTCTTCTTTTCTCTTCTGTTGAAGCTCTCTGTCGTATAATACCCAGTAAATGGTAGTTCTCAATGTATTATCATGGAATGTAAGGGGAATGGGTACCCCAGGTAAACGAACCCAAGTCTTTTCTCAAATACGTGCAAGCGGAGCACAGATGATAAGTCTACAGGAGACACATTCAATTCCAGATACGGTTCGCTTTCTTAGACGGTCATGGATACAATGGGCAGCACATGCCACTTATTCTACCTATTCCAGAGGGGTTTCTTTGCTAGTTCATAGGTCCCTTAGGTGGGAGCCTGGAGTAATCAAAAAAGACCCGGAGGGTAGATACATTTTCATACACGCATGGATTGAATGTCAGCCCTATGTAATACTGTGTGTATATATACCCCCTACACAGGCCTTAGCTGTGTTATATGAGGCAGCGGGCTTCGCTTCAGCATATCCGTCCGCCGCAGTTATCTGTATGGGTGATTTTAGCTCTTTAGCCGCTCCTGGGCTGGATAAGTTCAGGGGCGACGCTGCCCTGGATCCCTTGTCGAGTAGTAGGCCGTCGCCACTGGCAATATTTTTGGAGGAGGTTGGGTGGCACGACCTCTGGAGACACATGTGGCCCGGTGCTCGGGAGTTTACCTGCTTCACCCCTGGGAAGAATTCGATGTCTCGAATTGATTATATCTGCGGGAACGGCCAGATTTGCTTAGCCTTGCAGTCTGCAGAACATTTACCTCGCACGTTCTCAGACCACTCACCGGTCGTGGTGCGCATAAAGGTGACTCAGGAGGGTACACGAATGTTGAGTAGGAAGATACACTCCTTCTGGCTAACACAGTTTACCCAGCAGGACCGTATACCGGATCAATTACATATATACGTAGGGGAGAATTCGATGACACCTAACCACTCTGCCTACTGGGATGCACAAAAAGCATACCTCAGGGGTTGCCTCCAATCTACCATCTCCTATATAAAGCGAGAGTCGGTTAAAAAAGAAAAAGAATTAGCGGAGGCTTGCACACGGTTAGAAGCTACTTACATTTCTGACCCCTCGGAGGTTAACAGACTGACATGGCTGCAGGTGGGGAGACAGTAACTTTTATATCTTACTGAGAAAAGCAAGCGCAGAATGTTTTTTAATAACCAGAAGTATTTTGAACAGGGCAACCAATCTAGTAGCATGCTAGCACACATTATTCACCAGAATAATGCGTCACCGGCCATACTCAAAATCAAAACTAGAGAGGGTACGATTCTGACTTCTACACCTGATATATTATTGGAGTTTTATGAATTTTACAAAGATTTATATGTTACTAGATCTCATAGATCAAAGGAGGAGCTGGTTGGCTACTGTGATCAAGTCAGCTGCCCTAAAATAACACTAGACCAAAGACAGTACCTAGATAGTCCCATTACTATGGAGGAGATAGTGGAAGCTATAACGTCCATGCCTAAAGGGAAGGCCTCGGGCCCGGATGGCATCCCACTGGAAGTCTATGTGAAGTATATAGACCAGTTGGCTCCTGAGCTGCTTAAGACGTATCATGCATCCCTTGTTGAGGGGGCTTTACCAGATTCATTTTCTGATGCAACTATAGTGGTCATATTAAAGCCAGATAAAGATCCCCTAGATTGCTCATCATATAGACCTATAGCACTTCTTAACGTGGATTATAAAATTCTGACGAAGGTATTGGCCAATAGGTTGAACGCTATCATGCCATCTGTTATAGCCCAGGATCAAACGGGGTTTATTAAAGGGAGAAGTACATCAGACAATTTACGTAGGACCCAAATTGTGTCTCAGATAGCTACGTGGCAAAAAAAGGACTGGGCCTTGGCCTCCTTGGATGCGGCCAAGGCCTTTGACTCTATTGAATGGCCATACTTACTGCATATTCTCCAAAAATTTGGGTTAGAGACAGTTTTTATACAATGGATAAGCCTCTTATATTCACATCCCAGAGCGGCCATAGCCCTGAATGGGCAGTTGTCTTCATACTTCAAATTGGAACGGGGAACCAGGCAGGGGTGCCCGATATCTCCTTTATTGTTTGCCCTTGCCATAGAACCCCTTGCAATCTTGATTCGACAGGATGAGATATTCCGGGGTACGTGTTTAAATAGGGGCGAGGAACGGATTGCCTTATATGCAGATGATATGCTTCTATATATGTCGAACCCGGAGGAGTCACTTCACAGAGCTATGTCAATTATTGAACTATTTGGAGACTATTCTGGTTTACATATTAATTGGGGCAAATCTTGTCTGATGTATCTCTCCCCTACCCGGAATATGGGGGTGGGCCAGAAGATTAGCGGGCTACAAGTGGTATCTCAATTTAAATATTTGGGGATTCAGATAGCTAGATCAGATAATGACATGCTGAAGCTGAATGTAGAACCTTTGTTAGCAACCTTTAAAGACAAATTTAAAATTTGGTTGGCCCTACCTCTTTCGGTGGCGGGCCGGATTAATCTTGTTAAAATGGTGGTTCAACCTAAGTGCTTATATATACTGCAGCACATATTTGTTCCCATTCCCATGGCGTTCTTTAGAGAAATGGATTCTATGTTCATAAGGTTTATATGGGGGTCCTCCAGATCTAAGCTGCAATTAGCCAAACTACAACGGCCTAAAGACCGGGCGGGCATGGCACTCACGGACTTATCCGTATATTATTTAGCTGATCAATTGAAATACCTGGGAGACTGGGTGTCACATGAAGAACCGGTGGGTTTGGAGAGATGTCTGGCAAACTTTCTAGGATTAAGGAAAATGTGGTCAATACTGGAACCTTCGGCTCCACTTGGCAGTAATGCCCTGCCAATCCACAGGGTGGCAAAAAAGTCCTGGGGAGCCGCGAGGCAGCTCTCATGGAATGAACAAATAATTGCAGAAACCCCCTTGTGGCATAATGACACGATGGACCAGATGAGTACTTCACAGGATGCTGGGTTTTGGTCTAATCTAGGTATCAACACTGTCGCTGATGTGTTTAATAATAATTTCTCCACATCTTCGAATTTGCCTTCGGGAGACGTTGTTTATGGCCCGCAAATCAATAGCGCTCAGGTGGATGAACGCCCGTCCACCTACCAAGGCTATGTGGATCCAATTGGTAAATGCAGCTATACCTTATGAGCGTATAATGTTTCTTCATAGGAATCGTCCTGAAAAATTCAACTGGATATGGGATAATTGGTGTAATTCGGATCTTACGTCTTACTCAGGAACGGAGCTAACGGGTGCTATTAGAGGGATTCGCATATGAGCATTCAGGAGCTAGGTGGAATAGGGTCGAGTTGATTGATCGGCACTGCAGAGGGGGCTACCCTATACTCATATACCTGATCCTTTAATTATTCATTTTGAGATACTGTATACTATATCAAGACAGAAATGTAACTGACAAGAATTTGATAAAAAGAGACGTATTTTCTTTTATTGTATTTTATTTTCTTTCTTTTTTGTTTATGTGGTTAATATTTTTTTATTTTTTTTTTGTTATTGTATAGGAGTGTTATGACTCTTGTTAAGTACTTCACAGTGATTATGAACAGTTCGGCCCTGTATATGCATAACTTATGGACATGTCCGCTACGCGGGGGTCCTGCTGCTAACTGTGTTAATGTATTAATATGTCTCCTTCAATAAACTGAGTTTAAAAAAAAAAGACATGAATAGACACAGTAATGTGTTTTATTACTTTGATACAACAGAATTTTTTCTTATTTTTCTTTAGTCTACATCTGGTCAAATTGTAAATTCAAATTTTCCACATTCAATTAAATTAGTCACATTGCTGTAGTCATTTAGGCAATGACTCTTCTAGAGCAAATGCCATAATAATCAATCTTATAACAAAATGTAAATTGCCTATGAATTATTAAATTGTTCTTAAAACTAACCTATTTTGCTATTCTCGTATTTTTTTAATTTGCAGCCACATTTCATTCCCAAGAAAAGTCAAATGTCTTTTGTTTTACCTACATGTGCATAATAATGTATATGAAAACCATAATGTATTTTAGTCCAATGTATACATGTGTATACTTGGTTCATGTACTGCTTACCCTATATGTTAAACCAATAGCGATATTGATATATCTCAGATAGCACTCACAATCCTAAAAGTGTGGATGATGCACATTACCGTTGGTTGAATCTAGAAAACAGTTTAATTCACCAAGTAGAGGGCTTTGTGTATTTAGCTTGAGGGTGTGAAAAATAATTAGCGAAAGTATGACATAGCAAATTTCATCAGCAGTACAAAAAAGTAGGCTCGAGACTCAACCACCTTTGGTGGTGCCAAGTACTGATTAATTGAGTGTGGGACGCAGCCTTGTGTAGCTGGTGGGATTAGGGAAAACAGATTTATCTGCAAGATATAGACTAGTGTTAGGTGTTATTCCGACTTTAAAGATGAAATGGGCAATATACTTTGATCACCGAGGAAACATTAATGGTTTGTTAACAGGTACAGTTAATATTAAAGCCTTATAAAGACATATATCCTATATGGGACGGCATATATAGATGTTATAGAGGGGTTTTCCGGCTCAGGACTCAACTTCTATAAGCCAGAGAGGAGAGCTCTCCCTCTGGTGAAACCCACCAATCCTTGTATTACATGATTACCCATTGGTCGGTATGTAATACTACATTTAGGATGGTATGGCTAGCCACAGTGAGCATCCTTTAATGTGATTGTCTCGTAAAAACAACCCTTTTTTACAATAAAGCTTGCCTGGTGATCAGATTTGAGGCTAAATTCAGAAACCCCCAGCTGATCGCTAGTCCGGTTTTATTTAAAAGCAAGTTGTTTTGATGAAACATCCTCTTTAAGGCGTACATGCCCTATACTGACGTATTGAAGAATAAATGGTTTAACTATTTTATGATAAATCCCGGTACTTGGAAAAAAGGAAAATTAGTACCATTCATCTAAATGGAACTTGCAGAAATCCATGCACCTGCCGAAACAACCCCATTCAGATGAATGGACCTGATTTTTATTTGCAGAAATTTCTGCAACAAAATCTACCTAGGGTATGTCCCCACATAGTTTAAACACTGTAAATTTCCGATCAGATTTTCTGTGTAGAATTTCTGAAGCATATCTCATCAACAAGCTGCAGACAAAAAATCTACAGAAAATCGTGCGGAAATTGAACTGGTCACAACTACGATGTAGGGATGGGGGGGGGTGCCGCAGAGCAGCTGTATCGAAATAGCTGATCGCTGCTGACAGGCGCATTGTATGCCGGATTGCTGCAGCAGCGAACAGCCTTAGGAGGAGCCAGGTGGTCATGCGGCGCCGTTCTGACTGTGGTCGGTGCCGGTCGGGGAGTGGACCAGTCCAGTCACCTGAACCTGTCACCTGACCTCACATCAGTGACATGAGGTCAGGTGACTCACATCAGATGACTGGACTGGTCCACTCCCGGTCCAGCACCGACCCCTGTCAGAATGCCGCTGCATGACCTCCTGGCTCCTCCTAATGGTGAGCCAGGTGAGCTAAGTACAAGGGGGAGGGGGGTTATGTGGCACTAAGTACAAGTTGGAGGGGGGTTGTGGGTCACTAAGTACAAGGGGAGGGGGCAGTGTGTAACTAAGTACAAGGGGGGGGGTGTGGCACTAAGTACAAGGGAGGGCTGTGCACAATATCTACAAGGGGGGCTGTGTGTGGCGCTATCTACAAGAGGGGGCTGTGAGTGGTGCTATCTACAAGAGGGTGCTGTGTGTGGCGCTATTTACAAGAGGGGCTGTGTGTGGCACTATCTACAAGGGGGGCTGTGTGTGGTGCTATCTACAAGAGGGGTGGTCTCGTAGGGTGTCTTGCATTGAAATCTGCTGCAATGACCCGGGTACTGCGTTCACCAGACATCAACACAATTTCTATCCGCGCCTCACGTGTTAACCTCTGCGACATGTCAACGGCTGCAAACAAAGAGAAGCTTGTAAATAACTCATGAAAGAATAAAGTAACGTTAAAACCAAGCACACCATTGTTTTTCTTGTGAAATTCTCGATAAGCTTGATGTGTCACATGACCCTCTTCCCATTGAAAAAACGAAAGTTGGATACAAAATGGGCGATTTCAAAATGGCCGCCATGGTCAACACCCAGCTTGAAAAGTTTCCCCCCTCCCATATACTAATGTGCCACAAACAGGAAGTTAATATCACCAACCATTCCCATTTTATTTAGGTGTATCCATATAAATGGCCCACCCTGTATATATATATATATATATATATATATATATATATATATATATATATATATATATATATATATATAAGGTATCTATATGTAAACTGCAAAGTATTGCCATGCCCATCCATAATCTTTTTTTATATTCTTTTGGACAAATCCTCATATAGCATAGATGACATCCAACCATAAAGTGTTACATAAAGCGTTATACATAGTAATATATTCTGTCGTTTTCTGTAATATCTGATAATAACAACACCTCCAACGTTAACCTTATAGGAAACAAGGGCAGAGAAACAAGTAACTGTTCTGTCTGAATTCATTATCTCAATAGCTACAAAACACAGTTTTATGAAGCTTAAGGGAGAAAGAAATCAAATTCTTGATCACTACAAATCTATTAAGGTTTACGTGTAGTCAGAAAATTACATTGAGCAAAAGAGTAATTACATTGATTGCCCGAAGGTATGGGATTAATACTCTTGCTTTCCCTTAATGGTTCTTCTGCCACAGGCACTGGATTACATTATAAGATTTGCCCATAACAAGGGGTAGATGAAACCTAAAAATATATCATCCTTTAATATAATTGCACGCCAACGTAAGGCATAGAGCACACAGTAAGACTCTTTTCTTCTGTCAATATTAAACACTTTACACCAGCAACATTATGTGTTACTAAGACCTACATTAATTCAAGCATTCCATAAGGAAATAAGTGAATCGATTTTGCTAAAACTAGCTTTTTCAATGTGTTTTTTATTTTGCTGTTTAACTGGTGATTTTATTGAAATGTGATTTAATCAAAGCAACAATAGCAATGATTCGGCAGAATATAGTTATCGGAACCCTGAACCAATTAGAACATTTGTTACAATTACCCGGAGACACCTGAAGGTGACATTTGGAAGCATATTCTCTATTTAATCAGATTATAGTGTTTGTACCAGTTCAGTAAGCTAGTTACACTTAAAGGAGTTATCCGGATTCAGCATATTAATGCTATTTTTTGTATAATGAAAAGTTGTACAATTTCCAATATACATTCTGTATTCATTCCTCATGGTTGTAATGATCTCTGCTTTTTGTTATTCAGTAGGAACACTCATTGTTTACTTCCAGTGAATATAATTCTGTCCATGGTCATGTGATGGACACACAGGTGCACGGCTCGTTACAGTATCTGTATCAGAGCTGTGCCTTGTAACGATCCCAGCACCTGTGTGTCCGTCACATGACCGTGGACAGAACTTTATCCACTGGAAGTAAACAATGAATGTTCCTACTGAATAACAACAAGCAGAGATCTTGAAAAGCATGAGATATTAATACAGAAATGATATTGGAAAATTATATAACTTTTATACAAACAAATAACATTAATTTGCTGAAACTGGACAACCCCTTTAAAGGATTTGTTTAATTTATATTAAAAAAAACACACTTTCGAATATTCTAATGAATGAATTCTGCGTGAATAAAGCTCTTTTTAGGACCCTCACCCATTTGACAAAGCAGATTGCAGTACTTGGAGTGTATTTTGCTCTGGAAAGCACTGCATAGCCATGTATCATGTTAATGTATTAGACAGACAGCCCATTAGTTTCAATGGCCACTGTGCAATGCTTCCCCCAAAGATTAAAGCTGATCAATGAGGAACCTAACATAAAGGGACTATTTAAGGCTATGTTCACACAGAGTATTTTGCAGAGATTTTTGACGCGGAAACCGTGTCGCAAAACTCGGCAAAAACGACCCGAAAACGCCTTCCATTGAAGCAACATGCCCTATCTTCTGGCATTTACGCCTCTGACCTCCCATTGACTTCAATGGGAGGCAGAGAAAGCGTATTTCACTGTGTTTTATGCCCGCGGCGCTCAATGGCCACGGGCGAAAAACGGCGCGAAAATCGGCGTGCAGGGAGAGGAAAATCTGCCTCAAAGTTCCAAACGGAATTTTGAGGCAGATATTCCTCCTGCAAAATACTCCGTGTGAGCATAGCTTTAAGGGTACTAAGGCTATGTTCACACAGAGTATTTTGGGGGAGGAATATCTGCCTCAAAATTCTGTTTGGAACTTTGAGGCAGATATTCCTCTCCCTGCACGCCGATTTTCGCGCCAATTATCGCGCCGTTTTTCGCCCGCGGCCATTGAGCGCCGCGGGCATAAAACAGCGAGATATACGCTTTCTCCTGCCTCCCATTGAAGTCAATGGGAGGTCAGAGGCGGAAGCGCCCGAAGATAGGGCATGTCGCTTCTTTTTCCCGCGAGGCAGTTTTACTGCTCGCGGGAAAAAGACGCCGACGCCTCCCATTGAAATCAATGGGAGGCGTTCTCGGGCCGTTTCTGCCGAGTTTTGCGACGCGGTTTCCGCGTCAAAAAACTCGGCAAAAGACCCCGTGTGAACATAGCCTAAAGGAGTTTTCTGAACTTATAAAAAAAAACACAGAAAGTACTTGAAGAGGCTCTGTCACCAGATTATAAGTGCCCTGTCTCCTACATAATCTGATTGGCGCTGTAATGTAGTTAACAGCAGTGGTTTTTATTTTGAAAAACTATCATTTTTGAGCAAGTTATGAGCTAGTTTAGATTTATGCTAATGAGTTTCTCAATGGACAACTGGGTGTGTTTTTACTTTTTACCAACTGGGTGTTGTACAGAGGAGTGTATGACGCTGACCAATCAGTGACTAATCAGTGACTAATCAGCGTCCTACACTTCTCATTGTTCCAGTCCAGCATGATCCACAGCACAGGGAATTCCGCCAGCAAAACCGCACCAAATAGTGGCGCAGGTTTCGTGAGGCATGTCCGCTGCGGGAATCCTGTAGGGGAAAAAAAGTTTAGACTGGCCCCGGCCGTAGTTTAAGTGAACCTAAAGGAAAAAAAAGGGTACACAGCGCCACATGGTGCAAGATAAACCTGATGGAAAAGGTTGAAAAGAGTAAAAATAGGTGATCGCGCTCACCTTAACAAGTTGTACAAATCAGGTACAACACTGATGTGAGCATGTAAGAATGAAACAAATAGCTGCTGCTCCCCAATCCAGATGCCGGTATCATGGAAGCGTGGTACCGCAATGTAATAGTAAAATAGGAAAAAATGTATGGATATACAGGGGAGCGCTACTAATAAGTAAACGGGTAACAGTGGTAAATTCCTTGATTTATTAAATATAGGCAACGCGTTTCAACACAGGACATGTGTCTTCGTCAGGCCAAGGAAGAACAAATAGTGCAAAGAGACATCTTAAATAATAAGCCAAACATGATTAAAAAATCCACAGCAGCCTGAAAAAACCGCGAAAGCAAAGCTCATGGAGAGAGCTGTCAGTGACGTCATATAAACAGATGTTAAATGCGGGACTCGCAATCCAGCCAAAAAACAACAAACAACATCACTAAGTGATCCTGCAATTAATACTGCATCATTTTGTTGATGCATGTAAAATGTCAGAACAAAGTCAAAATAAAAACGGGATACGCAATATTACATTATGCGCTGTGAAAATAAAAAAGCAGAGGAACACATTTAAAAGACAGCAGGAGAAACAATAAAGAGTTAAAATAACTCCGTAATATCTACGTGTGTCCTGGCTGAGTCCACAGGAGAAGCGCAGGCAGTGGAGGAATAAATCAAGCTGTTAGCGAACGGCACGAAAGAGTTCCATGTAGTTATGGCAACGGAGCAGAGACGGAGGCCGCAGAGGGCCAAAAAGAGAAAAAGAGCAAAACGAGGTAAACAGAACAAGATCTCCAGAGGGAGAAAAGAGTTGGAGGGACGGGAAAAGGATGGGTGAGTGAGCAAGGACATATAGGGGAGTTACAGATACCATGTAAATAGATAAGAGCACATATTAAAAAAGGATTAAATAGTTGAATAAAACAGTCGCAAGGATATTGTAAAAGGCTGATAAGTTATAAAATATGGCAAAATAAATTAAATACAATTTAGGAATGAAACACAGAATGAAAAAAAAAAAAAAAACAAAAAAAAAAAAAAAAAAAACAAAAACAAACATTTCGTTCAATTAATGAATAAAATAAATGTGCAATTAATAAATAAAAATAATAAATTGATGATAATAATAATAATGCATTGATAATACATAGTTCATAAATATTACAAAAAATGCCAAAAAATTACATAGGGAAGTAAAAATACTTCAACATATGTAAACAGAACAATATGATGTGTAGTGGGTTTAATCCAGTGAGGATTCCGATAAATCATTGAGGCCACTGGGTTGTAAACAGGAGAGCTTGAATATCCAGAAATTTTCTCTCTGTTTCAATCTAGTAAATCTATCGCCATATGAGGGGGGGATATATTCTATTGGGGTGACTATGATATTGCTGAAATCACTATTGTGCACTGTGATGTAGTGACGAGACACACTATGTTTCATAAATCCAATTTTCACATTAGATCTATGTTTATTGATCCTACATCTTAGTTGTTGTGTGGTTCTTCCCACATATTGAAGATTACAAGGACATTTTAGCAAGTATATTACAAAATTATTGCTACAGTTGATGAATGATTTTATTGGGAAGGATTCACTAGTTGTGGAGGACATAAAGGTTTTGCAACCATGTGTGATATTGGTGCAACACATGCACCTCAGGTGTCCACAGCGGAAAGAGCCACTGATAGGAGGAAGTGTATTGTGTGTTTTCAAGCCTATATTCCTCAATCTACTGGGTGCTAAAAGGTTGCGTAATATTTGGGACCTTCTGAACGTGATTGAGGGTTTGTCAGGGAGAATACCTTTCAGATATGGGTCGCTTTTCAGAATATGCCAGTGTTTTTTAATAATGTTCAAACATGCTTTGCTTCCGGAATTGTATGTAGTAATAAAATTGTACCCAAATTGGTTGGAATCGTCACTTTTCTTATTTTTTATTATTCTATTAGGGGGTATAATACATGAGTCTTGTGTGAGTTTGGATGCTTTATGCATTGCACCTTTTATTAGACTGTGCGGAAAATGTTTCTCCTTAAAACGTTTTTTTAAAATAGTGCATTCTGAGTGAAATTGCTTATTGCTAGAGCAATTCTTTCTAATGCGCCTAAATTGCCCAAATGGTATGTTACGGAGCCAGGAGGGATGGTGCGCACTTTTGAAGTCTAAATAGCTGTTGACGTCAACAGTTTTAAAATGTGTATTAGTGGTAAAAAGACTCTTATCATCTTTGTTGATGACAAGATCTAAAAAATCAATTGAAGAGGAGGAATATTTGTGGGTAAAAGTCAGACCAAAGTCATTAGTATTTAGAAAATTGATGAAAGATATTGCCTCTGTTTCATTCCCTTTCCAAATAAAAAACAGATCATCAATATATCGTCTGTACAATACAATGTTGTCCCTAAAAGAATGGTTATCAAAAATAAAGAGATCCTCAAAAGTGCCCATAAAAAGGTTTGCATATGAAGGGGCAAATCTAGAACCCATTGCACATCCCCTTCTTTGTCTAAAACATTGTTCGTTAAAAGTAAAAATATTGTGTTCTAGAATAAAAGCTATGCACTCTAAAAGAAAAAAGGACTGAGAACGAGGTACATGACTATCGGATGTTAAAAAGGACTCCATAGATAATAAACCCTTGTCATGAGGGATATTGGTATATAGGGCCGATACATCCGCTGTCAGGAAATTAAGACCAAGAGAACCATGTCATTTATTTAGATCACCAAGGTCCCTAATGAGTTGCGTGGAATCCTTGAGGTATGATGGAAGTTTAACTACCAGAGGCTGGAGGTGAAGATCAATAAAATGGGACAAGTTGCTCGTAAGAGAGCCCATACCGGAAATAATGGGGCGTCCTGGGGGGTTGGTGATAGATTTGTGGACTTTAGGGAGGTGATACATGAAAGGTAGATTAGGGAGGTTTATGTTTAAAAAATTAAATTCTTTTTTGGATAGAAGTCCATCACTAAAACCTCGTCCAATTAATGCTTTGTATTTAAAAGTATAGGACGTAAGGGGGTTATTCGGCAATTTTTCATAGAAGGTAGTGTCTGATAGTAATCTGAGAGCCTCATCTGTATAATCTTTACGATTCTGCACCACTATCCCTCCCCCTTTGTCAGCTGAGCGGATTACAATAGCTTCATTGTTAGATAATGTTTTCAAAGCTTGCCTTTCTGATTTGGTGAGATTATCCATAAAAAAGTTTTCTTTAGGGCGATCAAGGGACTGAAATTCGTTGTTCAATAAGTTGGAAAAAGTCTCTAAGGCAGACCCACGATGATGTATTGGATAGAAATCAGATTTGGGTCTCACATCTACCCTGATGGGTAAAATTTCTTGGTGAATTGTTTGATTAGCAAAAGGCATGGAGGGGTTTAAGTGACGCATCTCTCTCTTCTGAACGTAGCCCCGCCTCCTGGGATGACGCTGTAGACCATGTGACCGCTGCAGCAGTCACATGGGATGAAACGTCATGACAGGAGGCCGGGCTGCGCTAAGAATAGAGGATCGCGTCACCAGGACTACGGCCGGGGCCAGTCTAAACTTTATCAATTTAAAAAAGTACCTTTTTTTTTTCTCTTTTGTGATTTTTGCGGCAGAACCGCAGCATTTCCGCAACAGAGGAGCAGCGATTCCACAGAATATATTGACATGCTGCGGCTTAAAAAGCCAAAAGCCACACTGCAGGTCCATTTTTTTTGCAGCGTGTGGATGAGATTTGTTCAAACCTCATCCACTCTGCTGCGACTGTAATACGCTGCGGATTATCCACAATTAAATGTGTTGCATAAAATCCGCAATGTTCATGCCTAGTGTGTTCCTACCCTAAGGCCGGATTTACACAAGCGTGTGCTTTTTGCACGCGCAAAAAATGTGGCATTTTGTGCATGCAAAAGGTCCATAACAGCTCCGTGTGTCAGCAGCGTGTGATGCGCGGCTGTGTGATTTTCCCGCAACCGCCATCATTATGACACTCTGTTTGTATGTTTGTAGCTCGTGGTGCTTTTCTGTTTTCATTCATAGTTTATACGGCTGCGTAAGTGCTGCGCGTGATTTTCACCCACCCATTGACTTCAATGGGTGCGTGATGCGTGAACAATGCACAAATATCGGACATGTCGTGAGTTTTATGCAGTGGACACACAGACACACGCTGCATGAAACTCACGGACAGTCTGCACGGCCCCATAGAGTAACACAGGTCCGTGCGAGGCGCGAGAAAATCACGCGCGTTGCACGGACGTATTACACGATCGTCTGAATAAGCCCTAACAATAAGGCCCAGTTCACAGAGTTTTTGGGCCTTGATATTGACTTGGACACTGCGTCAGAATCAGCACCAAACAACTTCCAAAACCGCCTCCCATTGATTTAATCTGAAATCAATGGGAGCCAGTCGCGGAAAAAAGAAAAAGCAGCATGTCCTTTCTTGCCGCGGTTCCGCCTCTGACCTCCCATCGAAATCAATGGGGGGCAGAAAATGCATTTTTCGCTGCGTTTTTTGTCTGCTGTCCTCAATCGCCGCGGGCAAAAAACGCAGCAAAAAAACGCGGCAAGATAGTGTGGGCAGGTCAAAATCTGCCTCAAAATTCTTTAAGGAATTTTGAGGCAGATTTTTTTTTGCCTGCAAAATACTGTGTGAACAGGGCCATACATGATCAGCACTTTGAGATAATTTACTCACTGTGTCAGAAGAGCTGCTCCCACTCCAGTCCTCTTCCGGCGATGTCTTCCAGGCGAGGTCTTCGGTCCAGACGTCCAGTCCTTCACCTCCAGCCAGGCTCCAGGTAAGTTTTGTCCATGTGTTTCCATGGGTGCGCCGCGCGGGCGATCGCGGGCGCGCCGCGCGCGGGGGTCGCGGGTGCGGTCACGGGCGGTCGCGGGCGCGCGGTCTCGAGTGCGGGCGTTCGTGGGTGCGCGCTCGCGAGTGCGCATGCGCAGGAGCTTCGTTGTGCGCGCGATCGGGTGCGCGGGCGGACTGTTTGACGGCCCCCCATGACGAGGGGAGGGGAGGGGGCCCGCAGCAGCAGCAGCTCACGACATTCTTTTGGTGAAAAAAACGGGTCCCATTGCAGGGGCCCGTTTTTTCCTACCAAAAGAATGTCGCGGCAGTTGCCGGGCCCCCCTTTCAATTAGTTTTGGCTGGGCCCCTCACACCAGTACCCCTAATACCCCCCTGATGGCGGCCCTGCTGTTATCTACATTGCAGCGCCGATCACATGCAATAGGAGATAGGGATTTGATAATCTGGTGACAGAGCCTCTTTAACTGTGTCCAAATGGTCACCAGATGATGCCACCATAGCTCAGAAGTAGTTATTTTTTCTTTTTATTATGTCTCCCAGCACTATGCAGCACTATGGTTTTCATTTTGCTAGAACTTGCTGTGGGCAGGATTACCATGTAAAGGACTACAGTTCCTACGATTCCTCTCCCCTCACAGACATTGCCTATATTTAAAGAGGCTCTGTCACCAGATTTTGCAACCCCTATCTGCTATTGCAGCAGATCGGCGCTGCAATGTAGATTACAGTAACGTTTTTATTTTTAAAAAGTTATGACCATCGACTTACCTGCTAACGCCGATGCTGCTGCAGAATCAACTGAAGCCTCTGGTGCCGGTGTCCTCGCTCGTCTGACACGATGCAGGACCTGTGAGTGACGTCACAGCGTGATCTCTCGAGAACACGGCTGTGTCTGCACTGCCAGAAGCTGGGCGTTCTGAAGAGAAGTGGATGATACTTCTCGTCAGAACGCCCAGCTAGTAAAAGTATTAAAAACGCCCCGATGTACGCACATAATACACGCCCACTTGGACTTTTACTTTTAAACACACCCACTTGGACTTTTGCACGCCTCATTTGCATAACTACAAAAATGGCCATAACTTGGCCAAAAATGCTCGTTTTTTAAAAATAAAAACGTTACTGTAATCTACATTGCAGCGCCTATCTGCTGCAATAGCAGATAGGGGTTGCAAAATCTGGTGACAGAGCCTCTTTAAAGCTGCCTGTATTCCTCTCTATTACAAGGTAGTGCTGTAATTACTCATTATCTGCTACGGAGACACAGCTCTGTTGTTCTGCTGCTATACTCTGCACTATCTGCTGCCCAGCATATGAAACATGGTCTCTCCGGAGACAGGGAGGGAGGGGGAGAGCAAGGAGCAATGGAGATAAGAGGCATGTGATGTGTGCGGTGCTGTATACTAAAGGGGGTGATGGGAGATAACCATGTGTTCAGTGTGCGGAATGTCACACCAGCAGGTAATGACCACCAGGAGCCTGGTCATGTGGCTGCATGTGAGGCTGTTTTAAAGAGACATTTCAGTTACATATAGTACATTAATAAGTGACTCATCTTACTACGGGTAAACCATTTGCGCATCATTTTTAAAGACTAGAAAACCTCTTTAAACATAGCTAAGCCATTAGATGTGTATTAATTATAACAATCTATAATGTATTTTTATTTAAAAAAAAAAATGCCTCTATCAAATGCTGTTTGATTACACCATGCCACAATTTTAATGATAAAATCTGTTGCAAGAGGTAGTGTCCACCAGTGGCACTTAAGTTGCTTTTACGCCAACCCATTTTGGCCGGTGCGACGAGCGACGATCAACGAGACAGCTCGTTGACAGGCGCTCGTTTGCTCCTTTCACAAGGAGTTACTATGGGGACGAGCGCTTGTTGCTACAATTGCTCGTCCCTATAAATTTCTATCATGTCGGCAGCAAGTCTCCCCGTTTACACAAGGAGATTTGATTCCAACAACAATAATAGGCCTTTACAATAGGTGGTCACACATGCACAGATGTCAGATTCTGGACAGCCCTTTTATTATTCTGAGCTGAGTAACCATTCCAGAAGTTCCCTATATGGTATATTTAACATTTTGGGGATAATGAATTAGATGAATTGAGAGCAATAATTGCGCGCAAACACATAACACATAAAACATCAATCTACAACTTTATTTTTCTTTCTCTTGAGCCATTCAGAATTGGACTTGCTTGTGTATTTTGGATTATTGTCTTGTAGTTTCAACTGATAGAGGTATGACGGGACATACCGGGACATTGTTGTTGCTCCCAGTAATTTCCCCATTGTTGTCCAGGTCTTGTGGTAGCAAAACATTTAGCATAATTACACTAGCCCCATTATGTCTGAGCGATGGTATGATATAATTATCATATAATGTTGTATCTGATCTACACGGGTGTGTTTGTAGGGATAGTAAAGGCACTATTACGCCAGCCGATTTTGGCCAGTGCAGCGAGCGCCAATCAATGAGACAGCTCGTTAATCGGCACTCGTATGCTCCTGTCACACGGAGCTATGAATGGGGACGAGCGGTCGTCCCCACATTATTATGATGTCGGCAGCGTGTCTCCCTTTTTACTCAGAGAGATGTGCTGCCGACAACGATAATATTTAACTTTTTAAAAAAGATACGATCAGCAGACGAATGAAGGTTTGCTCGTTCATCTGCTGATCGCTGCCCTGTTTACACAGGGTAATTATCGGCAACAAGCGTTCGAAGAACGATTGTTTGCCCAATATTTGCCCAGTGTAAAACCCCCCTAAGGCTACATTCAGATGAGCGTCAGCAACCTCGGACCTGAAAAACTGAAGTTTTTCCCGTCCGTGGTGCACCTGTGCGGGACACGCGTCATGGATCCCCCATAGACTGGAGTCTATGGAGGGATGCGTGACACGCACTAAAATAGGACATGTCCCATTTTTTCACAGACCCTTCACACATCCCAATGAAACAACGGTTGTGTGAACGGCCCCATTGAAATACATGAGTCCGTGTGACAGCCGTTGTTTTAACGGCCATCACACGGACGTGATACATGCTCGTCTGAATGAGCCCTTATAAATTTGGCTGTATAAAGAAAATGTTCTCAATGAGACATTTTTGTCTCAAATGTGAGTTGACGGCTATGGAGATTTTTGACATGGAAAAATTTTAGTATTTTTACCTGAAGTTAAAAAAGTTGCACTAAATTTCAGGCTGTGATCTTTATTCCTTAATTTATTTCCAGTCACCCTGATATTCAGTTTACAGATTGGCAGTGTATGTCAGCAATTAATGAAGACTATTTAGGAAGTTTTTAACTTTGCATTTAGGAGCAAATGAACAAAAAGAATTGTGCAAAGGTGTTTATAGACTTTAAGCTTGTATTATCCTTGGGTGGCAGTATCATTTTGGCAATAGTTTTTGTACCTGTCCTGTAAATTACATTTTTGTTTAGTCACTTTCCTATTGGGGAGTCATTACCAATGATCTTTGCTGAGTCTAGAGAGCTCTTCACTTCTATGGATGTTCTGGGATGAGCTGAATTTGTTTTCTTGGAGTTATTTGGCAGATAGGCATTTAGAAAAAATGGCTTTTAGGCCTCATGTTCATACCAAAGCTGTGCACGGAGACTAAACAGTGGAACATAGAAGTCCCCGTGGTTCTGTGTTACAGGGTTTTAGATACTCTTTGTGCATCTGTATAGTGCCTCAAGGACAAACATCCTAGAAGCAATACCTTCATAATACGGTATGCAATAGGACATATAGATTTTTCTTTACATGTTTTCTCATGTTTACAAGGTTTTTATGTGCCCCTGACCGAAATTGGAGGCACATGTATGAGCTTATAGATTTCTATGTGTCACATATCCTATGGATCAGTAATAGGGCCATGTCAATGGGCCCTTACTATAGTTCAATGGAATCATAAAAATGCCTTTGTAACCTCTGATTGGTACAACATTTTTTTAATCATTTTTTTATGGCATTTTAGAACTGATTGACCTTGGAATCAACAACTCTAGTTGTAATTAGGGTTGTCACAATACCAGAATTTGGGCTTCGATACCGATACTTTGTGTAGTATTGTGATTCCCTATACCAAAACGATACTTTGCCAATAATTAATAAATAAATAAATAAATAAAAAGTTCTTCCATTTTCTGATGTGAGGCATGTGGTGTGATGAATTTTGAACCTCCATGTGCCTCACATTAATAGTAATTAACCCCATCATGTACCTCAGTCACAATGGGTGACATTGGGGTACATGATGGGGTTAATTACTATAATTGTAAGGCACATGGAGGTTCAAAATTCATCACAACATGTTCCATTAGTTGATCAATTATCTAACCAAGAAGACAGTCACATTTTCTTATGAGTGATTTGGATGTCTGGTAACTTTGTTGTATACTTTAATAAAAGCAGTTATAATATAAAAAATACTGCTCTCTGTGTACTCAGTATCCCTTTTCTAATATTAAATTTTTTGTTCAGAATCAGTCAGTGAACGAACATAAATAATCATAGAGGAAAACCGGCAAAGTCCTTTTCAGATCACAGTATCTTCCGGAGTGCGATATTGTGATTAATAATCTTCATCATAATTATCATAGTAAACTGTTGAAAAGGCTTTAGGGTGACATCTTGAGCAGCCTCCGTACATTAATTGTGCACTACAGACATTGTTAGTGAAAGTGCAGTAATAAAATTTCAACAAGAACACGTTAAAGTGTCTGCAGATGGGCTCCATTTGCCTTATTGCATTTTGAAAAGTTGCTGTTGACGACACTATAATCTCTCTTTCCGGAGAACAGGGCATAGAAAACTGTACACATATCTGCTGTATAAGGAAAGAGCGGAAGTAATTGTGGCATATACATGTAGAAGGACATCCACAGCACTCATACACTTTAATGCTTGAAGTTGCGTAGATTTATAGGCTTTAAAGGTGGGTCACAAAATCATCAGAAATAAATCTGAGCGCATTGAATGCATCCGCAGATGATTTTTTTGCTCACCTTGAAAATCCCGAGGGTTGCAAGTCTACTATAACAGACTCATGTCTCACATCATTGGGTGAGTGCTACTCTTTCTTCCCCTCTGCTTGGAGATACTTCTTGTCTAGTATGTTGTTCTATCTCGATAAAACACAATTTTAAGCACCCAAGTTGGACTGTGCTGTGGAGACATCCTTCTATGTGTCTTCCACAAGTAATGATTGTACATGAAGAAATCATGTAAAAATTACCCACAATTTCGCCAGATAATCAGATATATGTTTATATCAGTGGAAAAGGTTTTTAATCTCATCAAGAACGTTATGAAGAAGTTTAGAAGTACATGGACACAGGCCACTAGGACTATCTGTTTTAGATTCATGGGTTTTAATTCTTTCTACTATTTCCACTCTTGTGACATAGCATTAGTAACTCTCTCTTTCTACCAATAAAAATATCTACATTCTTTCAGTTATGTTTTACAGTTGGTAATAAAGTATAATAATGCACCACAAATATTTATTTTCTACAATTTAGTGCACAAAATAAAGAAAAACTAATCTATCTTCCCTAGAACCCATTTAATGTTGGCGTAACTGACAATTTGCAATTCGTGATGACCATTACTGAGAGGCACAATGCCACAGCATGTGAATGGGGGAACCATCTGAGACTGTATAAGTCACAATTAGCTACAGAACCATGAATTCACATCAATAATGGACTATTTATATGTGCACAATGTTAACAAGCCCATGACTAATTTTATGAGTTAGATGAACTCATAATAATACAGTTAAAATTTTCAGGTTTGTCATATTGTGCTTAAATAAGTGACATCATCAGAACCAGTTTCAACCTAATTGTTCAGCAAATGCAGCCGGGTGAGGTTTATGTCTCCTGCTTATGTATATTACGCCTGGCCAGTCTTATCTGCCATTTACAATCTCATGGATATTTATGATCTACTTTGCTACATGGAAAACATTGGCCAGAATTCTAAGCAGTAAATACTGGAAAAAATATATCTAAAATATGAATAATTCAGAAACTCAGTGCATGGAACTAAAGGATTGTCAAATTCTTCTCATCAATGTGAAGTGTTGAAGAATGGAAGGGGCTTGAGTAATAACGTTATTTGGTCCAATTTTCAACAAATAATTGTTACTTTTATGTACAATCAATACAATTCTGACTACACCATGACCTTCCAAAAACATAACTCCAATAGATGACAAAGACCAAAGTGAAAATTATACTTTTGGCATACTATTCATATTTAATACTTTTAACCTATTTGTCAGAGTATGAATCTATTACTCACAGGTGGGGGGAGTTATTTTTCACTACTCGATTAGACTAGGGTACATGGTGACTTTCTATGTCTATGTTTAACATGTCTTCAAGTCCAGTTGATTGTAACTTGCCACTCATAACTTGTCAACTAGGCAGCTTTCCTACTTTAATATGAACCTTAAACTGCATGAATATGTATGACAGCAAGTATTGCAATTAATCAGATTACACATTGTCCACAATTACGTTTGTCCTTAGTTTAGGGTTGTGACTTTTCCTCAATTATAGAAATGGTGGAAGGTTTCATAAATAGCCCTTTGTGAGTCTGTTATAGATATTTTTGGCCAAAAGGTTAGAAATACCACTTTTATGCACACACATGGAAATGGGGGTCTCTCCTTTCCACCACAGCAACAATGAAAGAACAAATGCAAGATGGACATGTGTCTTTTTTCAACCGTACTATGTAACTATGTAACTATGTATGTACAACTTTTTTTTTAAATTAATTTCTTTAAATGTATATTTTCCAACTACAGCAATACACATATATCATAACATATACTATTCCCCATTTGTGTAGTAGTCCAATAGTGGTTTCCAAAAGTTCATAGAAATTCCAAAAATAGTGTAATTTCACGTGGAGACGCTGCTGGAGGGCAATGAGCGCCTACACACGCCAGTGCGACGTTTTGAAGGACCACCCCCTTTCTCAAACATGCACAGTGTTTTTAATCACCAAATTAAATAGCCATTAGTAAAAAAAAACAAAAAAAAACATAACAGCCAAATACCCAATCAGTAAAGGTTGTGATTTAAAAGCACAAAGCTTAAATATAAAAATTCTTTGAAGCAATCAGATTTTTATTTGCTCATTATCAATTCCTTCAAGTTCGTCCAGTACCTCCAACTTCAGGTCAAACACAGTGTGACTAATTTTCAAAGAATGTCTGACAAATGTCTTTAAGGCCTCATTTACACGAGCGTGTGCGTTTTGCGCGCGCAAAAAATGCTGCGTTTTGCGCGCGCAAAAGGCACTTGGCAGCTCCGTGTGTCATCCGTGTATGATGCGCGGCTGCGTGATTTTCGCGCAGCCGCCATCATAGAGATGAGGCTAGTCGACGCCCGTCACTGTCCAAGGTGCTGAAAGAGCTAACTGATCGGCAGTAACTCTTTCAGCACCCTCGACAGTGAATGCCGAACATAATATACACCAACCTGTGAATAAAAAAAGACTTTCATACTTACCAAGAACTTCCTGCTTCCCCCAGTCCGGGCTCCCGGCCGTTGCCTTGGTGACGCGTCCCTCTCTTGTCATCCGGCCCCACCTCCCAGGATGACGCCGCAGTCCATGAGACCGCTGCAGCCTGTGATTGGCTGCAGCCTGTGCTTGGCCTGTGATTGGCTGCAGCTGTCTCTTTGACTGAACTGTCATCCCGGGAGGTCGGACCGGAGTTATCGGTAAGTCAGAACGTCTTTTTTTTTTTACAGGTTCATGGATTTTCGGAGCGGAAGTCACTGTCCATGGTGCTGAACCAGTTTAACGCTTTCAGCACCGTGGACAGTGACTGTCTCCTGACGTCGCGTACCCGAACATTTTTTACCGGTTTCGGTCAAAACGAGTTTGGCCGAACCCGGTGAAGTTCGGTGCGCTCATCTCGAATTTGACACTCCGTTTGGATGTTTGTAAACAGAAAAGCACGTGGTGCTTTTCTGTTTACATTCAGGAGTTTGACAGCTCTTGCGCGAATCACGCAGTTCGCACGGAAGTGCTTCCGTGCGGCATGCGTGGTTTTCACGCACCCATTGACTTCAATGGGTGCGTGAGTGCGCGAAAAACGCACGATTATAGAACATGTCGTGAGTTTTTTTCTGCGCACACGCGCTGAGCGCAAATCACGCATCGTCTAAACTGCCCCATTGACTAATATAGGTGCGTACGACATGCGTGCAAAGCACGCGCGTCGCACGCGCGTATATTACGTTCGTGTAAATGAGGCCTAAAGGGAAGAAACATTCAGTCAACAGCTATCTAAGGTGAATGGTCACCTTAAAAGGTAACTAAACTTTCAACAAACTTCTGACATGTCATAGTGAGATGTCAGAAGTTTTGATCGGTCGGGGTCCGAGCACTGAGACCCACACAGTCCTCTAAAACGAAGCGGCAGAAACGCTCGGATAAACGCAGAGCCGCTTAGTTTTTGATCGGCTTTTCTCGGAAAGCCCACGTTACGGTGTATGGACTCAATAGAAAGTCTATGGACGCATACATCGTTACATTGGCTTGCCGAGAAAAAACGATCATAAACGAGGTGCTACTGCCGCTTCGTTTTAACGATCGCTATGACATGTCAGGCGTTTGGTGAAGGTTTAGTTACACTTTAAGCCTACAAATTAATGATAGAAGCAAAGAGAAGATAAACTTGTCGTCATGTTTGTCAGTCTGCAGGATCTTCTGCCTGATCTGTTCCAGTTTTGTCTAGTGAACAACTGAAGGGAGTAGATTAGCAAGGGGGGTGGTGCTTAAAATTAAGTGTGTCCTACTGCAGGTAGGGCAGAAGAGGGAGGCTCCTTCTGCAGCCACTTGTCCTACAGCCAGACACAGGACAGTATGGTGGAGGAGAAGGAGGAGGGGAATAGTTGATCATTTGGGACACATAAAAAACAACTCTTAATATATTTCTCAGTATAAATAGCAATATGAGACAAAATAGGACCAAAGGAAAAGAGGCAATTAAAAAGGGAAGTGCTGGGATCTTTTTTTTATGTCCTTTAAAGAGGCTCTGTCACCACATTATAAGTGGCCTATCTTGTACATGATGTGATCGGCGCTGTGTTGTAGATTACAGCAGTGTTTTTTTTTTTAGAAAAACGATCATTTTTGACGGAGTTATGACCTATTTTAGCTTTATGCTAATGAGTTTCTCAGTGGAAAACTGGGCGTGTTTTACTATATGACCAAGTGGGCATTGTGGCGAGAAGTGTATGACGCTGACCAATCAGTGACCAATCAGCGTCATATATTTCTCTCAATTCATTTATTCTGCAGATAGCGATATAGCTATATCGTTATTTCCAGCCTCATACACACACACAAACATTACTGCAGTGTCCTGATAATGAATATGCATTACCTCCAGACAGGACCAGATGCGTATTAAGAATCCTGACACTTCTGTAGCGTCTCTGTGATTTACAGCATAGCAGGCTTAGTCTCGCAAGATTACGCTGTAAGCTGTCATTCACAGCGAGATCTCGCTGTGCTGTAAATCACACAGACGCTACAGAAGTGGTCAGGATTCTGAATACACATAACGTCCTGGCTGGAGGTAATGTATATTCATTGCCAGGACACTGCAGTAATGTTAGTGTTTGTGTATGAGGCTGCACATAGCGATATAGTTATATCGCTATCTGCAGAGTAAATGAATGGAGAAAAGTGTATGACGCTGATTGGTCACTGATTGGTCAGCGTCATACACTCCTCTCCACTTGGTCATATAGTAAAACACGCCCAGTTTTCCATTGAGAAACTCATTAGCATAAATTTAAAATAGGTCGTAACTCCGTCAAAAATGATAGTTTTTCTAAATAAAAAAAACTGCTGTGACCTACATTACAGCGCCGATCACATCATGTACATATAGGGCACTTATAATGTGGTGACAGAGCCTCTTTAAGAAGAAATCTGTAGCATAAACGGCTGAGCATTGGAAGAAAAGGCTTTGCAAAGGTACAGTTCATTAGGAACTAATAGCACTGAGAAGTTTTTATTTTTTACTCTGGGTTTTCTTTTATGACATCATAAACTTTCTTGCTATCATTGCACACACAGGACATATCATCAGTAGGGTTAAATAGATTATTTGTCAATGCAGCATAAAAAAAATATACCCTAGTGGCAAGTGTTTAGTCTCAAAATTCAGCTCAAAATGGGTAGGTCAGTCCAACAGTTCTCCCCTATGTCATGCTCACAGGGATCCAGGAACTGATTTCGCTTTGCAGGATTAAGGAGTCAAACATTAACATTCTGCACTGCAGAGCTGTTGTTATTATTATTAGTGCAGGTGTTATTATTACTTAGTGCAGGTGAGAGTATGTTGGGAACTAACTCTAGTCTCTCCTGAATTTTCTGTAATACAAGCTCATATACTGTAGTATTATTTAGGGATGCATCTAGTATGCACTGGCTCGGGGACAAAGTGCTACCTCATGGTTTGAAGTATATAAGCTATAGAGCTTGCCAGGGAAGAAGTGAAGATCAGTATTGAAGATGAAGCAAGCGAACGTGAGAAGATGAGAAAGCAGCAAACATCTACATGAAATATTACATTTTTTTCAGCATCACCAAGGTAAGACAAAAATTTAACTTTTTGTCTTAGTCAAGCTTTATTTTATCCAGATGTCTAACTACAGTATAATGTACATTTTTAGAAACAAAATTCAAGGATTTCATTAAAAAAAATAAAGAAAATAATCTAAATTGCCAGTATTTTCCTTGTTGTTAGACCTAATAAAGGTTTTACATTCTAAAATGCAATTGGTTTTCATATTATTTTTACCAGCGATGGACTGACCATTCGAGCATTAGGGCCATGTAATAACCCTTTACCAGGAGGGGTCCATGGCCTAAAACAAATAAAAATAAATAAATAAGTGTTCCTCAAATATTTTTTTATTAACATTAACAAAGTGTATCATGGCTATAATCATTGGTAAGGGGCCCATGATCTTTAATGTGGGGGACCGAGATTACTCTCAGTCCAACCCTGTAGAGAACTCTATTTTAATTGCTATCTCAGACTAGTGAGCGAACACCCTGCTAATGTGATTTGTTGATCCATTGATTGAACCCATTTTCTACCCCAGGATTATACTTTTTAACTTACAGTAGCATTTTCAAGTCCCCAAAAATGCAAATTTACATTTCTGAATAGTACAGGAACATTAACAGAACCCCTGCATGATTAAAAGCAAGTTGTTTCTGGAGAAAGCACCATGTCAATGGACCAGTGGGTCATCTGGTTGAACCCATCATATGAACATTATAACAAAAAAAAATAAAAAAATATTTTCTCTGTGAATTCAACATATAAGCTGCTATTTAGTATACGCTGGAATTACCTATTAAGGTAGGAGGTGGAGGGAGATAGAAAAAAATAGAGGAAATGCACTGCAAGGCATGTTTGTTTTATTAGCTGACAACTTGGATAATGTGGGTTCTGGCCTCATGTGGTTTGTACTGGAGCGCCCTGTGGCCGCTGAATTAATGAGACATACATGTACAGTAACATGCATACTGTGCTTGGTGCAGGCAAGATTGCAAAATGTATTTAGTAATGTTGCCCTATTTACACAGTAATAAGGTAACCCTGAAGGCCGATGTCTACAAAAGTAAATAAAAAGGAGAAAAAAGAATTGGGGCAAGTTCAAATATTTATCATTCAAAATAAATTTTTGCTGAGAAATTTGGAAAATGTTTTTTTTTTTTCAATTCTGTTTTTATTAAAGTTTTCAAAACATATAGTTAACAGTACCAAGAATCAAGTACAAGAAAAATGTGAGGCATGCGGGGATGTACAATCACAGATTCAATTCTGAAAAACCTGATATAATAAGAGATCATGTAGTACATGTATAACAAATTTACCACACACAACAAAACATAAATATAGTACAATGTAAAAGATATGGTCGAGACCAGTACCTTGCTTACACATCAGGAATCTAAAGCTACTGATAAATGAACGAAACAAAACAATACAATGGGGACCCCTCATAATGCCTGTCGGAACTGAAAGAGCGGCATCAGGAAGGGTCTTTTTGGCATATGATTGTATACAATACACCTCTCCCAGGTACGTAGGCACCTTGGTCTATTGTTCAATTCCCTGGAAATGTGACTGCTGCTCTCTTCAGCCAGCCCCCTCCTTAGTCCCGGCCGCATGCACAGCCTATCAGAGGCAAGGAATAGATGGGTAATAGGCTGCAGTCAGGTAAGAAAAGCATGATGGGATATGTAGTTTATCAGTGCAAGCTGAATCACTAAGTCCCGGAAGTAGAGGGGCGTTTGTGCGACGATATCGAGGTTTAAGTTAATGGCACTAAATTATTATTTTCTTTTAGGAAATTATGTAGTACCATAAGGGAAATTATATTCATGTGTTGGGGGATTTGTTTTTGCTTTTTGGGCCGTCGGAAAACCCCTTTAATTTTGTGCCGGAAAACCGGCGTTCGGTGCCATTGTGTAAACAATTTAAATGAGCTCTCCTGGATTCTCACACGTTGCGAGAAACTGTGAGAGCTAAAAAGAATAGCTTTATACTCAAACTCCGTGAATTGCTTACTTAGTTCAGTTTCCCATTCCCTAACAAATCTCAGTTGGAATTACAATCTTGTGACAACAATAGCGAGTATATGTGGGACATTGACCTAGCACGAGGTAGAGTATTAGCAAGAAGCTTCTACGCCCAGTTTAGTTCTCTAATCGGGGAAGGCGTTAAACGTAAGAATTGTCTACATAACTGCCTGAAAGCCAAACTTTGCAAAAAAACGGCAGCTCTCCATGATCGCTATCTGGTAACAATGAAGATATGTTCATATTAGGTTCCGAGGAACAGTTTTCTCTAATAAGGGTGCTAAATAGTCTAGACCAAGGAGTCACGACTTCCACAACACTTACCTGATGCCAGGAAGGAATAATTCCAATTTGCATTAAAGGAGAGGGCATATCTTTAGAACCCAGGGATACCACTACATCTCCATAAACATTAATCGTGCCCCTGGTGATAGTACTAGGAACCTCCAATTTCCAAGGTAATAATCTTGAATCCCATAGAAAGGGGGTAGCTTTTTGCCCCAATCAGTGTTCTTTCTAAATCCACATGTATGGGTGACAGGGATGTTGAGATGTCTAACCATCGAGAGATGTGGTTTGCTTTATTATATTTGTAAAAATCTGGTATAGCGAAACCACCTTGTTCCTTTTCTTGGGTCAACAGAGAATAAGCCAATATAGGGTGCCTTCCATTCCACAAGAAGGAAGTAAACAGACTACATAGGTTGTTAAAGAAGGATTTAGGAAGTTCTATAGGGATTCATAAGGGATTTTAGATAAGTCAAAGGTCTTCAAAATATTCTTCCTACACAACCAGGACGTAAAAGTTAGTCACATGGTCGTAAGCTGTGTCTTAATTTTGGATAACAAAGGAGCGTAATTAACCGCTTATTGGCAAGCCTATTTTAGGCCTTATTGACCAAGCAATTTGTTACGCTTTTCCATCGTCACATTAAAAGTGTATAACTTTTTTCTTTTTCCGTCAACGACATTTTGATCACTTTTTATCAATTTTTTTTGAAGGCAAGATGAACAGAAAACAGCAATGCTGGCATTGTTTTTTATTTTATTTTTTACTGAGCTCACCGTGAGGGTTAAATAATGTAAGAGTTTTATATAGATGCAGCGATACCAAATATGTGTAACTTTTTTATTTTTATTTTTTTTAATAAAAAAGCATTTTGTAAGGGGAAAAAGTGGGCTTTCATTTTTTTTACTTGGAATTTTTATTTATTATAAACTTTATTAAAAAAAATTTAACTTTAGTATTTAGCCCCACTAGGGGACTTTACTATGCCATCATTTGGTCGCTTTTATAATACACTGCAATACTTCTGTATTGCAGTGTATTATTGCCTGTCAGTGTAAAACTGACAGAGATCTGTTAGGCCATGCCTCTGCCATGGCCTAACAGGCATTCACTAAAGGCAGAACTGGGGGCCTTTGTTAGGCCCCCGGCTGCCATAAAAACAATCGGCACCCCACAATCGCATCAAGGGTGTGCCGATAGTGTGAGAGAGGGAGCCACCTATTGACTGCCGCATTTGAGGGATTAAACGGGCGGGATCAATACCGATTTCGATCCCGGCCACTCAAGAAGGTATGCTGCAAGCATTCATCTACCTCCAGTAGCTGAGAGTAGAGAGATTTTACTGCTCCTGGTTGAGCTGCTTGATTCTAATGTAATGAAGTTAATGCATCAGAATAGAGCCCGTTAGTGACCGCTGTAAAAACATCTATGGGCGGTCACTAACATGTTAAGAGAATATAAAAGATCCGTGTTTGCAGGAATTTGTGTATCTTGAACCTTAATAGATTTTTGAGACCATATGAATGAAGTAAAGTTTTAAGTAATATAATATTGGAGGCAGGAGCCCTATATATGTAAAATTTCAGATTTGCTGAAGTTTATTTTGAAGTTAGAAACTTTACCAAACACCTCAAACAGTCTCAGGATTGAGAGAACTGCTCTGACTGGATTAGTGAGCAAGACCACTAGGTTATCTGCAAATGCCGCTGTAGAGTGGGAGTAGTTACCTGCAGTTAACCCTTGTATCTCCAGAGTTTGCCTAATTTTCTGGAGAGTTTCCATAACCAAAATGAAAAGTGCTTGGGAGAGGGGGCATCCTTGTCTGGTCCCATTTCTAATATAAAATCTGTCAGAGAGGATACCATTGACTCTAACTTGGGCTGCTGGCTTTGAATATAAAGAGAAAAACCACTGTAAGAAAACTAGGTAGAAAGCCAAACGTCACCAGTGTATACCTCATATAGTTCCAATCAACATGATCAAAAGCCTTTTTGGCATCCGTACTTAAAAAAACAAGTGTAATTTTGCTTCTTTTCATATAAAACCACTGCATGAATAAGCCTAGCCGTGTTAAATTTGCCCTCCATACTTGGAACAAATCCCATCTGCTTAGGTCTGTCACGGCGCGGGGTGTGGACCCACTGGGCTGTACCGCGTAGCAGGAAGGCAGCTGGCCAAACAGGTACAGTACAATGTCTATAGTCCAGAAAGGGTACCTCAGGCAATGTAGACAGTAGCGGTGATTCAGGCTTAAGATGAGGCTCTGGCAGCAGACAGACACCCGGCGGGTGTGACACAGAAGGTGCAGCGGAAGACACAACTCGACTTCAACTCTAGACGGCACAGAGGCACGGTAGCAACGGATACAGGGTACAGGCAGCAGGAACGGTTATCACTGGGAACTGGAAAACTCTAGGAGACCATTTGCAAGACAAACTTTAGGTATCACAACAACGCTCAGGCAAGGATCAAGAGGGCAAAACCCTATTTATAGTCCAGCAGCATTCTGGGCTAAATTCAGATTCTCTGCAACTGGACGTGTGGACGCGCGTGCCCTGCGGGAGACAGTCTCTGAACCAGGAAGTGAGTGCTGGCATCTCTCAGGGGGGAGATGCCGCTGAGAACTCACACGTCCATGTCCTGCGGCCATCAGAGGGTAAGTCAGAATGACGGTCCGCGGACATAGACGTTACAGTATCCCCCCTCTTACGCCCCCTCTTCTTGGGGCCAGAGCGGGAGAGAAACTTCTTCACGAGGACAGGGGCATCGATGTTCTCCTCTGGTTCCCAAGACCTCTCCTCTGGACCAAATCCCCTCCAATCCACCAAATAAAACGTCCTTCCTCCCACTTTCTTGATGGCCAGGATCTCCCTCACTTTGAAAGTCCCTGTCGAGCCGCCAGGAGCCACTGTGGAACTAGGAGTCCTGGAAAAGCGGTTCAGGACCATGGGCTTCAGCAGGGAGACATGGAAGGAGTTAGGGATTTTGAAGGTAGGAGGCAGCCGAAGCTTGTAAGACACAGGATTCATTTGCAGCAGATTCTCGAAGGGTCAGAGGAACCTGGTGGCAAATTTTCAAAATGGCACCCTAAGCTGGATATTCCTTGAAGACAGCCAGACCTTTGAACCTGGAAGAAACTGAGGAGGCTCTCGTCTTCTAGTGTCTGCCTTTCCCTTCATGCGGTCCACCGCCAGCAGAATAGAAGATTGGGTCTGTTGCCATATCTACAGAAAGTCCCTGAAGGTAGAGTCAGCTGCAGGCACCTGGGACATAGTAGAGACAGGAAGAGGTATTCGAGGATGTTGGCCACAAACAAGGAAAAACGGACTGGAGGTGGTGGACTCACTAGTATGGTTATTATAGGAGAACTTAGACCAAGGGAGCAGCTGCACCCAGTCATCATGCCAGCTGGAGACAAAGTGCCGCAGATAGTTCTCCATAATCTGGTTAACCCTTTCGTCTTGACCATTGGACTCAGGATGGTAGGCCGAGGAGAAGTCCAACTTTACACTGAGGAGACCGCAAAGTGGTCTCCAGAACTTCGAGGTGAACTGGACCCCTCGATCCGAGACAATATGCAGAGGCAAGCCATGCAGATGGAAGATGTGTTGAATGAAGAGATCGTCCAGTCGAGCAGCAGAAGGCAGGCCAGTCAGCGGAATAAAATGAGCCATTTTAGAAAATCGATCCACCACCACCCAGACAACACTGCATCCAGCAGAGAGAGGCGGCAGATCCGTCACAAAGTCCATTGCAATTTGTCGCCAGGGGCATCAGGGACAGGCAGTGGCTGGAGCTGACCAGCTGGTCTGGAGTGGGCAACTTTATTTGCTGCGCATACAGTACAGGAGGAGACAAAGTCGATGACGTCTTTGGGCAGCGTGGGCCACCAGAACTGACGGGCAATTAGGTCTCGGGTCTTACGGGCACCCGCGAGACCTGCCAGCTTGGAACTGTGACACCAGCTAAGGATTCTTCCTCTGTCTGCCAGTCATACAAAAGTCCTTCCTGGAGGAATATCTTTAACTAACAGAGGGTTGACAGATAAGATGCAGGAAGGGTCAATAATATTCTGTGGGGACTCCACAGTGTCCTCTGTCTCAAACGACCTAGACAAGGCATCAGCCCTCACATGTTGTCGGCAGTTCGGTAGTGGAGCTTAAACTGGAACCGAGCAAAGAACAGCGACCACCTAGCTTGACGAGGATTCAGCCATTGAGCCGTCTGAAGATAGGTCAGGTTCTTGTGGTCCGTGAAGACCAGGATAGGATGAGCTGCACCTTCTAGTAGGTGTCTCCACTCCTGCAGGGCCAGCTTGATGGCCAGTAACTCCCGATCCCCAATCGAGTAGTTGCGTTCTGCGGGAGAAAAAAGCTTGGAGTAGTAGCCACATACCACAGTCTTGCCTCTCGAACCCCTCTGGAACAAAAGTGTGCCAGCACGAACAGAGGAGGCATCCACCTCCAACGAAAACTGTAGGGATACATCAGGATGGTGAAGAATAGAGGCTGACGTGAAGGCTTTTTTAAGGTTTTGAATGCGGCTTCTGCTTCCGGAGTCCACACCTTGGCATTCATGCTTTTTTTGGTGAGGGTAGAGATGGGAACTGTCAATAAAGAGAAGTTGGGAATGAACTGCCGGTAGAAGTTGGCGAATCCCAGGAAGCATTGTATGGCCCTTAAAGGGAATGTGTTGCCAAAAAAACATGTTTGTTTTTTTTTAATTAAACATTTAGTGTGTAGGTGATTAAACATTGTTCAAATTTTTTTTATTTTTTTCACGAGTCAGGAAATATTATAAATTAGATTCTAATTTATAATATTTCCCATTGCTGGTCACTAGATGGAGCTATTCCCAAAATTGCAGCATTGCAAAATTGGGTAAAAAGCCCTCGCTCTAGTGAGCTCTCAGCTTCCCCCCCTCCTTTATCCTGGCTAGTGCCGGGATAAACGAGGGGTTTGAACGGTGTATCCTCCTACACTGTGTGTCGCCATTTTTTGAGCTAACACACAGTGTAGTAGGTTTACATACAGTAGTAAACGTACACAAACACGAACATACATTGAAATCTCTTACCTGCTCCTGCCGCCGCGGCTCCCTCCGGCCCGTCCGCTCCGTCTGCTGCCGCTGGTCCAAGTGCACAAGTCCGGAAGCCGCGACCGGAAGTAGTAATCTTACTGTCCGGCCGCGACTTCCGGTCCACAGGAAAATGGCGCCGACGGCACCAATTTCAAATTGGACTGTGTGGGAGCGGCGCATGCGCAGTTCCCACACAGACGGCGTACACAGAAGTGGATGGGACGGGAGCCGTTCGCAGTCCCTATGGGACTGTGGCTGCCGTATTCCATGTCTGTATGTGTCGTTAATCGACACATACAGAAATGGAACAAAAAATGACAGCCCCCATAGGGAAGAAAAAGTGTAAAAATAAGAAAAACTAAAACACAAACACAGAAATAAATATAAACGTTTTTAATAAAGCACTAACATCTTTAACATATGAAAAAAAAATTTGTGATGACACTGTTCCTTTAAGCCTTGAGGGCGTGGCCATTCCAAAACAGCCTTTACCTTCTCAGGGTCCATTTTGAGGCCCTGATCGGAGATGATGTAGCCCAGGAAGGGAAGAGACTTCCTTTCAAACACGCATTTCTCCAGCTTGGCATAAAGATAATTCTTCCTTAATCGAAGCAAATCCTGGCGGACATGTCTCTGATGAGTTACTAGATCTGGGGAAAAAATCAAAATGTCAACGAGATACACCACAACACAGACATAGAGGAGATCACGAAAAATGTCATTGACAAATTCTTGAAACACCACGGGGGCGTTACACAGGCCAAAGGGCATAACCGGGTATTCATAGTGCCCATCACGTCTATTAAATGCAGTCTACCACTCGTCACCCTGACAAATCCGGATTAGATTGTAGGTGTAACGTCTATGGCCGCGGTCTGTCGTACTAACTTACCCCTTGATGACCGCGGCCATGGACGCACTGCTGCTGTGCTGCGTTGTCCCGCCTGTCTCCCGGAGGGTGCGCGCGTGCTCTTGCCCGCTCTCAAAGGGTCAGTGCTCGCACCTGAAAATCATCATCATCAACTCATGAGCTCCTGGACTATAAGAGGGTCACTGCCCTTCTTATCCTTGCCTGAGCATTGTTGTTGTTTCCCTTATTAAGTCTTGCAAATGGTCTCCTAAGTGTCTTCCAGCTTCCCAGTGTTTCCCGTTCCTGTATCCTGTATCCTGTTTCCCGTGCTAACTGTACCATCCTGGTCTACTGCCATGCTGAGCTATTGTCATGTTGTGCTGCATCTCCACGCCTGTTCTACTACTCCACGTCCGACGTCTACCTGCTGCCTGGTCCCAGCCGAGCCTGCCTTGCTACTCTCTACACTGTCTCAGGTACCCTTTTCTGAACTATAGACTCTGTACCATACCTGTTTGACCAGCTGCCATCCCGCTACACGGTACGGCCCAGTGGGTCCACACCCCGCCTCGTGACAGTAGGCCCCCCGCAGGTCTAGTTTTTAAAAAATGTTTGCCCCCTGTATGCGATCAAACAGTTCAGAGATCAAAGGCAATGGGTATCTGTTTTTCACCGTGATCTGGTTGAGACCTCAGTAGTCAATGCAGGGTCGAAGGGATCCATCTTTTTTCTTGACAAAGAAAAACCCGGCTCTGGCGGGGGATGAGTATTTACGAATGAAGCCCCTCTCAAGATTCTTCTTAATGTAGGCCGACATTGACTGGGTTTTCGCATAAGGAGAGAGGGTATACTCTACCGCGAGGAGAGGACGAATCAGGAACCAAGTCGATAGGACTATCATGCGCTCGATATGGTGGCAATGTCTCTGCTTCCTTCTTGTCAAAGACATCTAAGAACAGGGAGTAACAAGGAGGCAACACTGCCAATGACTGATGTGGAGGAGGCTGAGGAGGATGGATATGCCCCAGACACTGGTTGAGACACTTGGGACCCCACTGGAGAACCTCTCCGGAGTTCCAATTCAGGACTGGGGCGTGTAGACGGAGCCAAGGCAAACACAGCAGCATGGGGTTGACGGCCTCGGGCAGGACAAATAGGGAGCTCAGAGTGAAGGGCTCCTATTTGAAGCCTCAACGGCTTGGTCACAGACAAAATTGGGTCAGGCAGCGGCAGTCCATCTACCGAGGCAACAATCAACGGCCTTTCCAGTAGAACAGTGGGCAAGTGAAAAAGATCCACAAGGTCTTGGCAGATGAAATTGGCTTTAGAGCCAGAGTCCAGGTAGGCAGAGACTGGATGTGGCCTCTCGCCAGCGACGATGGTCACAGGAATGAACAATTTGGAGGAGAGTTCTCTATTAAATGCTGTATCGCCCAGGGTTGTCTCTCCAACCAATCCTAGGCATTGGGGTTTTTTGGCTTCTGGCGACACAGACGCACGACATGGCCAGCGAGGCCGCAATATAGGCAGAGGTGCGCCTGCGCTGTTTCTCCTGAACTGACAGTTTATGCCGATCCACCTGCATTGGGACCTCGGGTGGAGCAGTAGAAGAAGGCAAGAGGGGTTGCTGGAAGTTGGGCGCCAGTCTAGGAAGGCGTCTCTCTTGTCGAACTTCTTGAGATCTGTCTCTGAGCCTTATGTCCACTCGAGTGGCAAGTAGAATCAGGTCGTCCAAGGTAGATGGTAGATCCCGAGCAGCAAGTTCGTCCTTGACCTCGGATGATAGGAGGCCATGCCAGTAGGAAGCTACCAATGCCTCGTTGTCCCAGGACAGTTCTCCTGCCAGGGTCCGGAACTGGATGGTGTATTCGCCCACTGAGGCGTCCTCCTGGCGAAGGTTCAGCATAGCAGTGGCTGCCGATGAGACTCGTCCAGGCTCCTCGAACACCGCATGGAATAACGCCAGGGCCTTGCCAGCAAGTAAGGAAATAATGAATGCGATCCTGGCTCTATCTGAAGGAAGTGCTCTGGTGTGCAGGGTGAAGTGGATATGACACTGGTTAAGAAATCCCCTGCACGTACTTGTGTCTCCATGGAAACGAGGTGGCAATGGCAGCGAGAACCGAGGATCAGAACCGGAGCTGCCAGTAGGTGTAGCAGGAGGATCTATCAGAGGAGCTTGAACAGGAGCACAGAAGAAAACAGCTAGCATCCCTAGCTGCTGTGCCATGGAGTCTACTACCACAAGAAGTTATTCCTGTCGTGCTCGCAGATCCTGCAGGTCCGCCTGCATGGCTTAGGAGGGTGACAGACCCTTGAATTGACAAGTGGGGTCCATGGCCTGAGCATGGGGTGTGGACCGACTGGGCCATACCACGTAGCAGGAAGGCAGCTGGCCAAACACGCACAGTACAATGTCTATAGTCCAGAAAGGGTACCTCAGGCAATGTAGACAGTAGCGGTGATTCAGGCTTAAGATGAGGCTCCGGCAGCAGACAGACATTCTGCGGGTGTGACACAGTAGATGCAGCGGAAGACACAACTCGACTTCAACTCTAGACGGCACAGAGGCACGGTAGCACGGGATACAGGGTGCAGGCAGCAGGAACAGGTAACGCTGTGAACTGGAAAACACTAGGAGACCATTTGCAAAACAAACTTTAGGTAACACAACAACGCTCAGGCAATGATCAAGAGGGAAGAGCCCTTTTTATAGTCCAGCAGCATTCTGGGCTAATTGCAGATTCTCTGCAACTGGACGCGCACTGGCCCTTTAAGGCCATGCACGCGCGGGCGCGCACGCCCTGCGGGAGACAGTCTCTGAACCAGGAAGTGAGGGCCGGCATCTCTCAGAAGGGAAATGCCACCGAGAACTCACACGTCCATGGCCACGGCTGTCAGAGGGTAAGTCAGAATGATGGTCCGCGGCCATAGACGTTACAAGGTCCTATCAGGTCCGTTAAAACCTCCAACATCCTGGTCGCCAAGAGTCAAGTTATTATTAAGTAACGAGATAGGTCGATAACTAGAGCAAAATGATGGGTCTTTCCCTTCTTTTGGGATAATAGAAATGTATGCTTGAAGTGCCTGAGGGGGCCAGGAGCATCCCGCCTTGAAAGAGTTACATACCTTCACAAAATTGGGGACTCAATTGTCAGAGTATCGCTTGTAATAAGTAATCGGGAACGTGGTCCAGACCTGGAACTCTTACCATTAAGGATGGTGGAAAGTACTTTTAGAGCTTAGATGCTGTAACTGGGGCCGAGAGTTTAAGATTTGCATCTTCTGACAAGGTAGGAAGACTAACTGAATTTAACCCCTTCCCTCTTTAGCCACTTTTGACCTTCCTGACAGAGCCTCATTTTTCAAATCTGACATGTGTCACTTTATGTGGTAATAACTCCGGAATGCTTTCACCTATCCAAGCGATTCTGAGATTGTTTTCTCGTGACACATTGGACTTTATGTTACTGGCAAAATTTGCTCGATATGTTCAGTATTTAATTGTGAAAAACACCAAAAATTAGCGAAAAATTGCAAAAATTAGCATTTATCTCAATTTAAATGTATCTGCTTGTAAGACAGGCAGTTATACCACACAAAATTGTTGCTAATTAACATCACCCATATGTCTACTTTAGATTGGCATCGTTTTTTGAACATCCTTTTATTTTTCTATGACCTCACAAGGCTTAGAACTTTAGCAGCAATTTCTCACATTTTCAAGAAAATTTCAAAAGGCTATTTTTACAGGGGCCAGTTCAGTTGTGAAGTGGTTTTGAGGGCCTTATATATTAGAAACCCCAAAAAAGTCACCCCATTTTAAAAACTTCACCCCTCAAAGTATTCAAAACAGCATTTAGAAAATGTCTTAACCCTTTAAACATTTCACAGGAATTCAAGCAAAGTAGAGGTGAAATTTACAAATTTCATATTTTTCTGCAGAAATACATTTTTAATACAATTTTTTTTATAACACAGAAGGTTTTACCAGAGAAATGCAACTCAATATTTGTTGCCCAGTTTCTGCAGTTTTAGGAAATATCCCACATGTGGCCGTAGCGTGCTACTGGAATGAAGCACCGGCCTCAGAAGCAAAGGAGCACCTAGAGGATTTTGGGGCCTTATTTTTGTTAGAATATATTTTAGGCACCATGTCAGGTTTGAAGGGCTCTTGCGGTGCCAAAACAGTCAAAATCCCCCAAAAGTGACCCCATCTGGGAAACTAGACACCTCAAGGAAATTATCTAGGGGTGTAGTGAGCATTTTGACCGCACAGGTTTTTTACAGAAATTATTGGAAGTAGGCCGTGAAAATTAAAATCAACATTTCTTCAAAGAAAATGTAGGTTTAGCGATTTTTTTTCTCATTTCCACAAGGACTAAAGGAGAAAAAGCACCGCAAAATTTGTAAAGCAATTTCTCCCGAGTAAAACAATACCTCACATGTGGTAATAAACGGTTGTTTGGAGACACGGCGTGGCTGAGAAGGGAAAGAGCACTATTTGGCTTTTGGAGTTCACATTTAGCAGGAATGGTTCGCGGAGGCCATGTCACATTTACAAAGCCCCTGAGGTGACAAAACAGTGAAAACCCCAAACAAGTGATCCCATTTTGGAAACTATACCCCTTGAGGAAATTATCTAGGGGTATAGTGAGCATTTTGACCCCACAGGTTTTTTGCAGAAATTTTTGCAAGTAGGCTGTGAAAATGAAAATCTAAATTTTTTCAAATAAAATGTAGGTTTAGCTAATTTTTTTTCATTTCCACAAGGACTAAAGGAGAAAAAGCACCACAAAATTTGTAAAGCAATTTCTCCCGAGTAAAACAATACCCCACATGTGGTAATAAACGGCTGTTTGGACACACGGCAGGGCTTAGAAGGGAAAGAGCACTATTTGACTTTTTGAGATCACATTTAGCAGGAATGATTTGCGGAGGCCAGGTCACATTTGCAAAGCCCCTGAGGGGACAAAACAATGAAAACGCCCAAAAAGGGACTCCATTTAGGAAACTACACCTCTTGAGGAATGCATCTAGGGGTGTAGTGAGCATTTTGACCCCACAGATGTTTCAGAGAATTTATTAGAATTAGGCAGTGAAAATAAAAACAGTCCTTTTTCTTCAATAAGACGTAGCTTTAGCGCAAATTTTTTCATTTTCTCAACAAATAAAGGAAAAAAAGAACCCAACATTTGTAAAGCTATTTCTCCCGAGTACGGCAATACCCCATATGTGGTCATAAACTGCTGTTTGGGCAAACCGCAGGGCTCAGATGGGAAGGACCGCCATTTGGAGTGCAGATATTGCTGGATTGGTTTCTGGGCACCTGTGGGCCCAAAACAGTGGAAACCCCCCAGAAGTGACCCCATTTTGGAAACTACACCCCTCAATGCATTTACCAAGGGGTGTAGTAAGCATTTTAACCCTGCAGGTGTTTTGTAGAAATTAGTGTGCGCTCAATGTTGCAGAGTGAAAATGGGATTTTTTTTCCATAGATATGCCAATATGTGGTGCCCGGCTTGTGCCACCATAACAAGACAGCTCTCTAATTATTATGCTGTGTTTCCCGGTTTTAGAAACACCCTACATGTGGCCCTAATCTTTTGTCTGGACATATGACAGGGCTCAGAAGTGAAGAGTACCATGCGGAGTGGAGGCCTAATTTGGCGATTTACAAAGTATTGGTTCACAACTGCAGAGGCTCAGATGTGAAATAATAAAAAGAATCCCCCGATAAGTGACCCCCACTATGGAACTACACCCCTCAAGGCATTAATTAAGGGGTGTAGTGAGCATTTTCACCCCACAGGTCTTTTCCATAAATGAATGCGCTGCGGATGGTGCAAATTAAAAATTTATATTTTTCCCTAGATATGCCATTCAGTGGCAAATATGTCATGCCCAGCTTATGACGCTGGAGACACACACCCCAAAAATTGTTAAAAGGGTTCTCCCGGGTATGACGGTGCCATATATGTGGAAGGAAACTGCTGTTTGGGGACGCTGTAGGGTTCAGAGCCGAGGGAGCACCATTTGGCTTTTGGAGAGCGGATTTTGCTTGGTACTATATTTGTTTGAGTATTGCTGGTGTTTTATAATGTGGGGGTACATGTAAGCGGGGCGGAGTATATAAGGGGCATAGTCAGGTGGTATAAAAAAATAAAAATAATCCATAGATGTGTGTTACGCTGTGAAGCAATCCTTTCTGCACAGGCCGGTGTCGCACTGATAAATGGTGTCATTTCTTATCCCCCTTTTGGTCCACACTCCGCGCCTTTGTAGTTTGGGGAATTTTGCTGGGAAAGTATTATCCTGGTATAATACGGGCACCGTCTCTTCCAGCGGATATGTTTGGGCCCTCCCCTTCTTGGTTCCCTAATTTTAGGTCCTTGATAAATCGCCTCTTGAAACAGAAGAAATGTTCCCCTCGGGCACAACTGCATATTTTTTTATTTCCTGACTTATTGGAGCCATAACTAATTTTATTTTTCATAGACGTAGCGGTATGAAGGCTGGTTTGTTGCGGGACGAGCTGTAGTTATTATTGGTACCATTTTGGGGTACATGTGACTTTTTGATCACCTTTTATCCTATTTTTTGGGATGCTAGGTAAACAAAAAAACGCAATTCTGGCACAGCTTTTTTTGTTTTTTTTATACAGCGTTCACCACGCATTATAAACTACATGTTAACTTTATTCTGCGGGTCAGTACGATTCTGGCGATACCTAATTTATAGCACTTTTTTATGTTTTACAACTTTTTTCACAATAAAATTACTTTTGTAAAAAGAATGTATTTTTTCTGTCGCCAAGTTGTGAGAACCATAACGTTTTAATTTTTTTGTCGACGGAGTTGTATGAGGGCTTGTTTTTTGCGGGACGAGCTATAGTTTTTATAGGTACCATTTTTGGATACGTGCGACTTTTTGATCACTTTTTATTCTAATATTTGTAGGGCAAAGTGACCAAAAAACAGAAACTCTGGTAACGTTTTTTACGGGTTTTTTTTACGCTGTTCACCACGTGCAATAAATAATATATTTTGATACCTCCGGTCGTTACGGTCGTGGCGATACCAAATACATATGGTTTATTATTATTTTTCAATAATAAAGGACTTGATGATAAGAGTAAAAGGGGGATTGTGTGTTATTTGATTACTTGAAACTTTTATTGTTTTCAAACTTTTATTTTTTGCACTTTTTTTTTACACTTTTTTATACTTTTTTTACACTTTTTCTCAAGTCCCACTAGGGGACTTGAAGGTCCAACGGTCAGATTTATTTTTTTTCTAATACATTGCACTACCTATGTAGTGCAATGTATTAGATCTGTCAGTCATTCACTGACAGCAAGCCGTTTAGGCTTCGCCTCCCGGCGGGGCCTAAATCGGCTTCCGTAATGGCAGAGCAGGAGACCATTGTGTCTCCTGTTGCCATAACAGCAGTCGCCAGTCCCGATTGCCTGTCAGGGCTGGCGATCTGCTTGTAACCGCTACGATGCAGCAATCGCTTTCGATTGCTGCATCGAAGGGGTTAATGGCAGGGATCGGAGCTAGCTCCGGTTCCTGCCGTTACAGGTGGATGTCAGCTGTACAGTACAGCTGACCTCCACCGCTGATGAAGCCGGATCAGCTCCTGACCCGGCGCCATCTTGCCGGCAGCTACGGAAGCCGATCAGGCTCCGCCGCCGGGCGGATCTTGACCGGCTTCGGTGCTAGGCAGACCGGTAGGCCAGTATTAGGCCTCCGGTTGCCATTGCAGCCACCGGAACCCCGGCAATTTCATTGCTGGGGCTCCGATGAGCTGCAAACACCTTAAGTGCAGCGATCGCGTTTGAGCGCTGCACTTAAGGGGTTAATGGCGGGGATCGAAGCTAATTTCGGTCCCCGCCGTTACAGTCGGATGTCAGCTGTAAGATACAGCTGAGATCCGACGATGATGGCACCGACTCAGCTTCTGAGCCGGTGCCAAACGTTTGACGTACATGTACGGCATTTTGCGGGAAGTCAATGCTTTCCATGACGTACATGTACGTCAAATGTCGGGAAGGGGTTAAAAAGGAGAGTATACAATCCTGTCTAGATGATGAGACCCAACAATCATTTAATGCATCTAAACTATAGAGGGATTGATAATATCAATTTCATTATTTGACTATTTTATCCGTATCCGTGCATCGTAGTCCTGAAAAGGACTTCACAGCATGAACATAGGATTTTTCTTTTTGCTGTTTAAGCAATAATGATGTAATTTTAGAGCCCTTGTCTCCATGGGCATAATGTTTATATTTACACAACTGCAATGCCTTAGCTGCTTTGTCATTCGGTAGATCTCTCAGTTCCTGCTAAAGGAGAAAACGATCACCCTGAGCGGTTTGTATAGTAGCATGTTTGTGCAAGTTTTCCAATTTAGAAATCTGAGAGAGAAGCAAGTTAAATGGAACCTGTCACCAGCATTTCACCTATTAAACCAGCAATACCAGGTGGTAGTGGGTGAAAAATAATTTCTATATAACTTATAATTGTCTTCTTAGTCGACTTTGTAGCTTAAGTATTCAGTTTTTTAGTGTTCCCACATTGTATGCTAATGAGCATAAAAGAGTCAAATCTTCATTCCTTAAAGGAACAGTGCCACGAAATTATTTTTTTTTATATCAGTTTTATGTTAGGTTTTTATTAAAAACGTTTATATTTATTTATGTGTTTGTGTGTTACTTTTTTCTATTTTTACACTTTTTCTTCCCTATGGGGGCTGCCATTTTTTTCCATTTCTGTATGTGTCGATTAACGACACATACAGACATTGAATACGGCAGCTCCAGTCCCATAGGGAATGCGAACGGGGCCCGTTCCATCCACTATGGTGTACGCCGTGTGTGTGGGAACGGCGCATGCGCCGCTCCCACACAGTCCAATTTGAAATGCGCGCCGTCCGGCGCCATTTTCCTGTGGACCGGAAGTCGCGGCCGGACAGTAAGATTACTACTTCCGGTCGCGGCTTCCGGACTTGTGCACATGGAGCAGCGACAGCAGACGGAGCCGACGGACCGGAGGGAGCGGCGGCGACTGGAGCAGGTAAGTGATTTCTATGTATGTTCGTGTTTCAGTGTGTGTTTACTAGTGTATGTAAACCTTCTACACTGTGTGTTAGCTCAAAAAATGGCGACACACAGTGTAGGAGGTTAGACCGTTCAAACCCCTCGTTTCTCCCGGCACTAGCCAGGATAATGGAGGGGGGGATTCTGAGAGCTCACTAGAGCGAGGGATTTTTTCCCAATTTTGCAGCATAAAGCAATGTGGTTGCTTTACCACATGCAATGCTGCAATTTTGGGAATTGCTCCATCTAGTGACCAGTGCTGGGAAATATTGAATCCAATTTATAATATTTCCTGACTCGTGAAAAAAATAAAAAAAATTAGAACAATGTTTAATCACCTACACACTAATTGTTTAACTAAAAAAAAAAAAACATGTTTTGCTGGCAACACATTCCCTTTAAGTATTTCCGAGTTTACCCCGCCTCCTTACTTTTGATTGACAGCTCCTCGCCTTCCCCAGCACACAAAATCTCGCGCTTGTGCATTGATGTCCCCTTCTAGTGTGTGCGCACAAAGGGACACTGGATTATTACGATAAAAGGCGCAAAATGTTTGCAGACCGTTATTTACAGTCGGAGGAGGAGTTTAGGAGAGGGGATAACGGTAATTAACTTTTGATAGCAGCGGCCAGTGAGGGATAAGTAAAGTTCAATAGGTGAAATGCTGGTGACAGGATCCCTTTAAGTCTCTTCTTCCTCTGTTACTTCAAGCCAGATCCCAGGCTAATAAAGACTTCTATAAGCTGTTCTTTAAGAACAGCTTTGTGGGTTTCCCAAACAATATTATCAGAGATGTCTGGAGTGCTGGTAAGTGGGAATAAATCTAATAATAAGTCACGTATGGTTTGGACAAGTGTAAGAGTCCTGTATCAGGGTTTCATTTAAAACCCACATAAACACTCTCTTAGGGAAACAGTCAGGTCATATTGTGACGGAGATAGGTGCATCATTAGAGACCGAAATCACACCAATATCAGCCTCCACCACTGTTGAGCATTCGTTCCGAGAGGAACAGGTAATCTAGTCTATGATAAGCCTGGAGTCTACCAGAATAAAATGTATAGTCTTTCGTTTTTGCAATCAAGCATCTCCAGACGTCCCTAAAATGAAGGGCAGACAGAGATAACTTCAGCTTCCGCAGTAATTTCTGAGAAGGTGGTTCAAATCTTCCCTCAGTGAAAAGAGACACTTTTTCTAAAAGTGATTCGCAATCTTCCCCTTAACCAGTTCAGGACCGGGCTATTTTGAGCCTTCAGGATCAGACACCGTTTAGCCCTTTTTAGCACGTGTTAGTTAAATGGCTATAACTTTTTTATTTGTTGGGCTAACAACGTGATTTTTGTGACGTTTTTTCCGTAGACAATGCAGGTTTCTTTTTTATCGTTTTTATACGCATCCTTTTTGCTATTTTAGAATTTTTATTCATAAAGTTTGAAAATAATAGTAAAAAAATAAGCTTTTTTACGTTTCAGCTATTTTTTTTTGGTAATATCCTAAAATAGACCTTTAATTTGTGATCGTTATTGTCTACCATAAATGTTAATATATTACATGTCTATATTAGGGTAATTGGGTCAGCGCTAGCGTTACAACAATGATTGGCGGGAGGGGAAAGTTTTTTTGGGATGGGTATTTTATGGGGAACTTTTATTGGGAACTTTATATATTTTTTTTCTTTATTTTACACCATGCTTTTCCACTGTAACTGGGGCTGCACAGCATCCCCAGTTACAGGGGAAATCAGCCCTCTCATAGTGACGATTGTCACTAATAGGGCTGTGCTGGGTCTAGTAAGACCCAGCAGCAGTCTGTCAGTAATGGCAACCGGCGATCATGTGACCAGTCACATGAACACCGGGGGGAATAGAGACAGCGGCGCAGCCGCTGCCTCTATTCCTATATACAGCGTTCATTGAGCGGTGTGTGCAAGTCATCAGAGAAGACAGAAGCAGCGAAAGCTGCTTCTATCTTCTCCTCAGGGTCACTGACAGCCGGAGACCCGACATTCAGCTGCCCGATCGCGCGGGCAGCAAGTTAAAACCCGAGCCGTAAAAAAGTCTATGGCTCGGGTTTTAAGGACCCCGACCGCTGGCCGTAAAAACACAGCCAGCGGTTGGGAACCAGTTAATGAACAATTAATGCCCCTCAGGGTCTTGTTGCCTAGTAAGTAATTTAAAGGGGACATGATGTTTAGAAGCCATACTGGTGCCTCCAAAGGCTGTGGGGAAGGCACTATGATACCAGGTAGGAAACATGGTATGCGAGAGGGAAGGGATATGATTAAGGCGCAAATGTGTTTCCTGAAGGAAAGACACTTCCACCTTGGACTTTCGCAACAAAGTAAATATTTGGCTGTGCTTCCAAGGCAAATTGAACCCACACACATTAAAAGAAGATATTTTAAGGGAACCCATTACATACAATTATGCAAATAAGCAATAAAATATGCAGTCCGGTCTCAACAGTCATCACCAACACTAAAAAAGTAGATATGAACAAAAACATTGAGCAAATGACCTTGGACTCCCAGGGACAGGGGCCTCAGCCCCACTGATTTTGCTTGATATCATCATCCACCAAAAGGAAAGTCGGAAAACAAGATCAAGCAAGGGGGGGAGACAAGGGGTAGACAGGATTAGGCACGAATACTGTGTTACAAACTCAGGGCCACAATCCGTGTTCTCAATAAGGGAAAATAGACAAATCTAATTGTAATAGTATCAAGGCCTAGTCTTAGTTCTAGAAAACCAAGACTTACTTAGTAACATATCACCAAAGGTGAAACCTAGATAAAGACAACCATGCAAGCTATCCAAACATTAAGCCAGAAGAACCCTTTAGTGCATAAAGAACAATTTGTCAAAACTTACAGATGCATCAAAATATCAAGTTTAAAGACTGAATGTTCAGACAGTCCCATAGGAGAAGACATGTCATAGAACAGCCAGCATTAAATCAGGTAATCGGGGGGGGGGGGGGGTCCAATCTACTGTGAAGATGTAGGCAATTCTGGCAAAGGGACATTGCAGGTGATTGGGAGCCACAATGGAATTTTTTTTATTGTGTAGAAAGTCCGTCAGCTGCCTTAGGACGCTCCGGTTAGCAAGGGTGGATGCTGCAATGTCCAGATTCCCTTACTTTTTGCAGTATTTCAGAAGTGTCCAATTAGCTTAGCAAGCCACATAAGCCACTAGTCTAGCTACAGATTAAAGCTAAGAGGGTGGAGGAGTGAGACCCTCTTCTTCTCTGGCAGGTGTAAACACTAGTAGTGCAGCAGGCTGGGACTGTATCCTGTATACAGAGCAGCTGTATCTAGTGCTGAAACCTGTATCCATCAGGTCAGCGGAACTGATGGGTTCAGTGTCAGCGGGTCCTGTGTGTCAACCTGTTTATAATTAGATGTGATCGATAACAGGTGGAACCAGTCAGTGCTGCTGACCTGCCGGATTCAGGTCTCAGCGAAAGATACAGCTGGTCTGTATACAGAATACAAAGCAGCTGTATCTCAAAAAGTAAAAATTATTTTTAATAAACAGTATTTAGAAAGTTGCACTAAACTCACTGCCATTTTTATAAAAAAAATAAAGCTTTTAAGACTGGTGTATAAAACTTCCTGCACACGACCCTGCCCATAATTACGACCCATAATTACGGGCACGGCCATGTCCTATTTTTCTCGGCATGTTTCTACAGCACGGACATCTTCTCATAGGCATATGGGAAGGTGCCCATCAGCCATAGAACTTAATGTGCCCGTAATTACGGTCCGTAATTATAGACGATTTTATGATCGTGTGCATGGGGCCTTAGGCTGGGTTTCCACAATGCAGAGTTTGCATGCATTTTGTAAGCCAAAACCAGAATTGGATCAAGGAAATCAGACCTAAAAAGCCTTTATTTAAATATTTCTTCTGTTTAGGTTACATTCCTGGTTTTGGCTTAAAGAGATAATGCAAAATCTTCAGCAAATCTGCACTGTGGGAACCCTGCCTTAAAAAATTCCCCCTATGTGGAGACCTGGCCTAATATCGTAAAGTTTACTGCTCTCATTAACCTTGTAATTAAGCCTACAATCTCAGCACATGAGCAATTAAATCGTATGTAGAATGTGTTTAAAGTCTTCTTACTTCATGCAATTAATGTTCATGGAAGAAGATGCAGACAAGATAAAAAATGCTGACCAGGCTCCCACATGCGTAATAACTTGTCTGTTCTGTTAATTTAAAAGTTGCTTAAAAGTGGGAAAAAATAAATTCATGGGGGGTATTTGGCTATTTTTATCAATTTTTCTGCAGCGTGTGCATGAGATTTGTTTAAATCTTATCTACTTTGCTGATACTGTAATTGCTGCGGAACCTATGCACAGAACTCTAATTTACAAATTCCGCAGCGTTTACGCTACGTGGGAACCCAGCCAGCCTTCTTGTTTTGTAGAAATCACTTTTCAGCAGTTATTATCATGACAGGCAGAATTAGAATGAACGGTAGCATCTACAGTATATTATGAAGCTGGAGGCAGATAACGCAGGATCACACCATGGACAATTGCTGATGAGGTCTCCTCACCTTCTCCCTCTCCATGCACAGTGACCTCTGCAAATATCACAGAGCATGCCCAAAACACTTTTCAACAGATGTCAATATGTCGTTTCCTGACTGAGGTTTTTCATGCACAGGTGCCTGCTATAAAGAAAATTGGACTGAACTGCTTTTTACCTTTCACTGTTGTTAAGTGGTTTAACTGAGGGAGGGGGCTCCCTCTGTCACCTATTGGCAGCCTGAGAACGTGCTCGCCGGATGCCAATGGGTTTCCATGGCAGCCAGGGGCCTAACGAAGTCACGGCCTAATAGACTGCCTATCAGTTTTACACTGACAGGCAGTAATGCGTTATTATACGGAAGCATTATATCAGCGAATATCCTTGTGAATATCCCTATTGGGACTCAAAGAATATATCAACTGGTTCCCGACCACTTGTTGTGTATTTACGAGCACTATGTATATAAATAGAGGCAGCGGTAGTATCTCTATTGGTCCCAGTGATCATGTAACTGGTCACATGATCGCCGAGATGCCGTTAGTGGCAGACTGCTGCTGGGTCTAACTAGACCCAGCACCGCCCTATTAGTGACAATCGTCACTATGAGAGGGCTGATTTCCCCAGTAACTGGGGCTGCTGTGCAGTTGGAAAAACATGGTGTAACACAAAGAAATAAATATATATAAATTCCCCCAAAGGTCTTTTCTGACCTTTGAGGGACAGACCATAGTAATAAAAAAATAAAAGTAAAGAAAAGTGCAAAAAATATTGATAATAAGTACACATAAAATACTCACCCCCCAAAAAAACGGGTGAATTGCGGCCCCATTCATTTGAATGGGCCCATGCACACGACCATGGTTTCCACGGTCCATGCATGGCCCAGGTGCCTGGACCGCAAAAAGAACGGACATGTCTTATTATGGCCGTGTTTTGCGGTCCAGGCTCATAGAAATTAATGCACATGGCCATGTGCACGGCCCGCGATTTGTGTGTGGCTCGTGGGTGACACTCCACAGCCGTTTGAGCCGAAACTACTACGGTCGTGTGCATGAGGTCTAAGCGAATTTCACCCGAAAAAGTTTTTCGGGCAGAATCTTCGCTACGGAAATGCTGCAGGAAAAAAAAAACTTCATACTTACCACCTGAGCATTGTTATAGCATCGTGTCCCTGAGTACAGCCCTGCCTCCTCGAATAACGCTGCAGCCCATGTAACCGTTGAAACCTTTGATTGGCTGCAGCAGTCACATGGGATGATACGTCATCCCAAGAGGCCAGGCTGCACTCAGAGCAGAGAATCGCGCTGCTACGACAATGGCTGGGGGTATTTATTAACCTTTTTATTATTTTCATTCTATCCAGCTTTTCCGCTGCAAAAATCTCAAAATGTGCCTATTTGTTGCAGGTTTTACCTCCCATTGAATTCAACAGAGGAGCAGAAAGTCATATCAATTTATATTTATGCTGCAGTTTAAAAAAACGGACTACAGGTAAATTTATGAACGGTTTCTCGGCTAATTTTATTTTCCCTGTGTGTGGATGAGATTAGTTCAGATCTCATCTTATTTACTGCTACTGTACTACGCTGCAAATTTTCCACAGGATAGGTCATCAGTATATGATCTATGGGGGTCCGACACCCATATTCCGTACTGATCAGCTGGATGTCCATGCTGGAGGCAGTTGGCTCCGGTCAGAGTACAGCTCTGCAATACATATCCAGTGCAGAAACATTAAAGGGGTTATCCGGGCACGGGGCGGTTTTTGATACCGATGACCTATCCACGGGATAGGTCATCAGTATATGATCGGTGAGGGTTCGACACACGGACCCCGCACCAATCAGCTGTTGCGGCAGCCTCCGGGCACGGATGTTCATGCCGAAGCAGATGGCTCCGGTCACAGTATAGTGGCCTTGCTGTAGTACTGCAGCTCTGCTCCTATTCATGTGAATAGGAGCAGAGCTGCAGTACTGCAGCACTGCCTCTATACAGTGTACAGAGCCATCTGCTTCCGACACCAACCGCTGCTCGCGCACGGACAACGCCTTTAGTGTTTCTGCACTGGAAATGTATTGCAGAGCAGTCGTAATAACTGGCTCTAAGCCCTAACAGATTCTTGGTAAGATCTAGAATAGAAAATTACAAAGTTATGTGCAACAAATATATATAATATCTGGCCGCCATTCATGCAGGATTTTCTCAATGGTTGGTAGTTTTTTTAAGGGTGTGACTTAATTTGACATAAGTGTCCTCCACATTTATTTTGCCAATGTCATGACAAGTGCACATTGTTAAAGTGTTTTTCTAAAGGGAAAAAAGTGGCTCAGATGTGAGACATCATTTATTTTGCGACATTTTGTGTGACATTTCTGTTTTCGATGGTCATACTCCAATATACAATTATTCCAGGATTTGCACCATTTCACAGACAGAAAACTGTCAGCAAAATGCTATTTCTTTAAATGTGTCCCATTGAGTGGCATTTATGAAAAAAGGTTATAATAGAATATATTGAACATTTGCAGAAAGAGAATAAAGCAGGAAAATTTTTAGAGGACCGGTGCAGATGAGAGTGAAGATCAAATGTACAACAGAAAAGAGCTGTCATAAGTGGTTTCATGTCTGGTCTATTCCTCTGTGTGACATTTCTATGATCTATGATTATAAAACAGGAAAAAAACAACATTTTTAATGATTGTTCTCTGACTACTTTATGGCGCTCTTTCAATATTCAAATGTCAAGCATTGTGATTCTGAGTTCTGTAAATTTAATGGGCAAATATTTTTCATTATGGAAACTTGCATAGAGACTTTAAAGATTGATACACACAGGTCACTGTCTATTCATCAAAGATAATTTGATTCAGAACATGAGTAACACTGAGTGCGGGCAGCAGAAGTACAAGGTCATACAATAAGGCCAACAACAAAAGGACAATAGAAACTGAACAGGTCAGAAACAAGCCAGGTCAGTAGAAGTAAAAAAACCTGTGTTCACATCACATATTGGTCATCCTTCAGACCTATACGTTTAAATTTAAAAATGTACTGTACAGTACCTATGTGTTTCATGGGCAAACTCAGGGCCAGATTATGGTGGGGGGTGCAAAAGGGGGAAATGGATCTTCCCATTATGGCTGGTCTTCGGGTTGAATGGTGCCCTGTCCAGTAGCTTCTACTTACTGTACTTTCCCTGTTCATTGAGTACAATGTAGTGCCCAAATAATATAATGATATAGTGTGCAAATAATACTGTCAGAATGTTTCCTAAATAATAGCACCTAATCAATAAACTAGGGAATACACTGCCTTTCGATAGATTTGGGCACCAAGCTTGGAATCAGGGGTGCAAGGGTCAGGGCAAGTGGGGCCTCTTTCAGTAGTGACAAGTAATGCACAATATGCACCCTGACAGGTTGCATAACCCCTAGGGCCAGCCTTGTCCACCACTTAGTGGTCTCAACCATCCTCCTCGGGATTATTCTCAGCAGGGCCTAACTACATAGGTCTTGAGAACTGTTAGGGCATTTCATAGCACTGGTATTCAGGCAGTGTGTTGTGGTATTGTTATGGCACTGTATGGCATTATTATTTAAGTATAATATAGCTCTGTTATTTGTGCAGTGTGGTGACATTATTTGGATTCTTCACAGTACTCATTCTTACCCACATTCTGGCAGTTTTTAGAAGACTATTCTTGTGAGTGTCCTACTGTTTGTAATCTTTTAATATATTATAGCTGAGTAATAGTCACCAGTCACCCGGCTTTCCACCCTTCACTATTCTCCCTCCCTTCAAGGGAAGGTCCCCCACAAAGTGGTTTGCCCAGGGGCCTCACAGAACTTCATCTGACCCTGGGAAATCATATGTGGAAAGAGTGCTCTTTTGGCATATACTTGACATGCTTCCTTCAGGATTTTGTTTTAGTTTTTTTCTTCATGGATAAAGAGGCACTGCTTGTAAAACTGTAAAATTGTAAAATTGTAATACTGTCCTGTAGAAAAAAAAAAAAAAAAACATGATCCTGATGAATACATTTATTTTACTGGCGGAAGTCTCTGATCCTAATGTATATAGGTATTTGCATATGTTTGATTTGTGTAGGTTCGGATTCATCACAATTAGAGATGAGCGAACCGGGACAACCGAAACCGGTTTCGGTCCGAACATCGTGAAAAGTTCGGTTCGCAGCGAATCCGAACTTCACCGGGTACGGCCGAACACGTTTTGACCGAACCCGGCTACATTTTGGCGCCTGCCACATGTTAGATCTAAAATGGAGGATTTCAAAATATCACCTGACATCAGGCTACCCCATAATGCCTTGCAAACGGCTCTCCCAGCCAATCGGGAGGCAGCATAGGGGCGGGCTCAAGCCTGCAATATATGTCTATGCACGGAGCTGAGCGGCCATTTTAGAGACAGGAACTGTAGGGATAGCATCTCTGTGCAGTAAGGGAAAGCTTTAGGAATCTAAAAGCCAGGAATCCAGCAATCGAAGGGGCTCATCCACTACAGCGGGAGTCTACTCTACTCTCAACATCCAAATTGCAATACAAATTCTCCATTTGCCATTTGCCATTCTTCATTGCCATTTGTCAAGCCAGTGTGTGAATAAGCTTTTATAAGGGGCTCATCCCGTTGTATGGGTTAACATCCAACTTGCAATCCAGGCAGGCAGCTGTAGTACTACAACGGCCAGCATTCCCTGAGTGCACAGTGGCTGATAGAAATGCTCATTCATTGCCATTTGCCAAGCCAGTGTGTGAATAAGCTTTTATAAGGGGCTCATCCCCGTTGCATGGGTTAACATCCAACTTGCAATCCAGGCAGGCAGCTGTAGTACTACAACGCCCAGCATTCCCTGAGTGCACAGTGGCTGATAGAAATTCTCATTCATTGCCATTTGCCAAGCCAGTGTGTGAATAAGCTTTTATAAGGGGCTCATCCCCGTTGCATGGGTTAACATCCAACTTGCAATCCAGGCAGGCAGCTATAGTACTACAACGCCCAGCATTCCCTGAGTGCACAGTGGCTGATAGAAATTCTCATTCATTGCCATTTGCCAAGCCAGTGTGTGAATAAGCTTTTATAAGGGGCTCATCCCCGTTGCATGGGTTAACATCCAACTTGCAATCCCGGCAGGCCGCTGTAGTACTACAACGCCCAGCATTCCCTGATTGCACAGTGGCTGATAGAAATTCTCATTCATTGCCATTTGCCAAGCCAGTGTGTGAATAAGCTTTTATAAGGGGCTCATCCCCGTTGCATGGGTTAACATCCAACTTGCAATACAGGCAGGCAGCTGTAGTACTACAACGCCCAGCATTCCCTGAGTGCACAGTGGCTGATAGAAATTCTCATTCATTGCCATTTGCCAAGCCAGTGTGTGAATAAGCTTTTATAAGGGGCTCATCCCCGTTGCATGGGTTAACATCCAACTTGCAATACAGGCAGCCTTTGTAGTACTACAACGCCCAGCATTCCCTGACTGACTGGCACCTTATGAGTCACTGATTTTCCGCCAGTCTGAATAACAATTTAAAAGGGCCTCATTTCTGTCTAAGGGTTTAATTCAACGTGCTAATTAAGTACAGCCGGTGCCTTTGGTGCTATTATACAAGTCACAGCATACACTGACTGCCACCTATTCACAGTCACTCATTTTCAGCCAGTACAAATAATATTTTATAAGGGCCTCATTCCTCTAGTAGGGGAAGGGGTTTTGATTCAACTTGCTGCACTCCAGCAGTGAAATGTCTGGTAAAAAAAAGGTTGTGAAAGGACGGGGTAGAGGAAAAAACACCCATGCCATGTCCTCTTCCAGTCCAAATGTTGGATCTGTTGGTGCCAGACCCAGTACCAGCATTTTTGGCACAAGACATGTGCCCAGTTCTACTAGTAGCAGCAGCCATGTGCCTGCTGGTAGTAGTAGCAGTATCAGCAAGCTAGACTTGTCCATCTCCTCCGGTCGGCGGGTTATTTTAGACAATACGGCCATTGTGGACTGGTTGGCTGGCTCGCGGTCATCTCAGCAGGAAGTCTCTGACGATCTGGCTTCAAGCCAGGTTTCGTTGGATTCCAGATCCTCTACAGTTCCTTGGCACAGTGACAGTAGTAATATGAGTATTGACAGAACCAATAAAAACAAGGGGACATATACAAAAACACCGAAAAAGGCCATACTTACAAATGGACACAGCCAGGTCAGAAACGCTGATGAAAGGGTGAGCAGGTGCTTTAAATAATAATAGCCACTCCCACTAGTCTTGAGGGGAGTGGTGTGTGGTGCATGGGATGTGTAGTAAGAAATAATAAATGAATAGTGTGTGTGCAAGTGTAATACTATAAGTGAAATATAGGGGGCAGTAATGAGTGAAGTGCCTCAATAGAAATAAATGGATAATGGGGTGCAAGTGAGTGAAACATGGAGGGATAGTGTGTACGTCATGAGGCACAACGTGTATAGCCAGGTAGAAGCCTATTTGTGACGCCTTGATAATTCATAGAGCGGGCTACCCTGCTTGCTATGCCAAACAACAACACACCATACTGTCGATTCCAGATCCTCTACAGTTCCTTGGCACAGTGACAGTAGTAATATGAGTATTGCTAGCGTTTCCATTCCATCATCTATGTCTTCACTCCCCCTTCCTAGCGGGAAGCCATCTTTCCTGAGAGTCCTAAGAGACATCTCCTTGGGTGCGAAGGAAGATACTGAACAACATAGTGATGATGATTTGTTTTCCGCGAGTCAGCCAACGGAGTGTGTTGCGGCGGTGGAGGTGGAAGCAGTGTCCGAGATGCATAGCTGTGGTAGTGGGGGTGTTGGTGGTAGCCGTGGTGGCAGACGCAGTAATGAGGGGGGGCATCACATTCACAACACAGTGACAGAAGTGGCGGGGAGGATGAGGAGGGCTATGATGATGTTGTTTTAGACAGGACGTGGGAACCAGGTGACGAGGTGATGACGGCGTCAGAGGAGGAGGGTAGTAGTGGCGGCACTGGCAGTGATAAACAGCCAAGCCGAGGTAGGGGCAGAAGTAAATCTGCAAAACGTTGCAGCGGTAGGGTCAGCTCAGGAGCCGGTGACGGCGACACTGCTGCTACTGGTGTAGGCTCCCGAAAAAAGCCTGTCAGACAAGGGGCAAGCTCGGGTGGTGGTGGTGGTGGTGGACATGTTACTACCTCTTTACGGTACTCTGCCGTGTGGCAATTTTTCTGTACCTTCCCGGAGGACGAAAACATGGCACAGTGCCGTATCTGCAAGCAGAAAGTAAGGCGTGGGCAGGGCAGCAATGTAGGAACTACCGCTCTACGTAAACACATGGAGCAGCATCACAAGGCCATGTGGGACAATCGACATGCCCCACCATCATGTACATCTAATGAAGACCCCTCTGCCGCTGCTGCTGCTCCGAGTACCTGTCATCTAAGTAGTAGCCAGGCCTTATCCACCATCTCGTTGTCATCATCATCACTGTCATCTAGTGCTCCTCCTACGTCCCGTCAGTTATCCATTACGGAATCGTTGTCCAATAAGCAACAATATATACCCAGTCATCCACTTGTCGTGTGGCTTAATTCACACCTGGCTAAGTTGTTGGTGGTGCAGTTGCTGCCGTACCACCTGGTCGACTCCGCCGGCTTCAAGCAATTGATGGCGTGCGCTCAGCCTAGGTGGCGAATACCTAGCCGCCATTACTTCTCCAAAACAGCTGTCCCTGCCTTGCACAAGCACGTGGAGCAAAAGGTGGGCCAGTCCTTGCAATTATCCGTGTGCAGCAGGGTACATGCCACCGTCGACACGTGGAGCAGCAACTATGGGCAGGGACAGTACATGTCTTTCACGGCCCACTGGGTCAATATTTTGCAGTCCGATGCACCACCGCAGCAATGCCAGGCATTACCACCTCCACGCTTGTATCTTTCTGGTTCAACTCCGGACACCAGGCGCCTACCATCCTCCTCCTTCTACTCCTCCTCCTTGCCCTCCTCAATGGAGGTCTTCCCGTCCCCGACAGGACACAGTGTATCTTCCACTCCTCCTCCCTCCTCTTTTCATAGGTGCAAGGTGAAGCGCCACAACGCTGTCTTACACCTGCTGAGCCTGGGCGAGAAAAGCCACACAGGGCAGGAGCTGCTGCTGTGCATCAAGGAGGAAATCGCACGCTGGCTGTCTCCTCTGAAACTCACACTGGACAATGTTGTCTCTGATAACGGGAAGAACGTTGTGGCTGCACTGCGTCTAGGTCACCTGACACACGCTCCTTGCATGGCACATGTGATCAATCTGGTCATAACACGCTTCTTAAAGTCATATGTTGGTTTGAAGGATGTGCTGGCCATGTCCAGGAGGGTTTGCGTTCGCTTTAGACGTTCGTATGCATTTAAGCATGCCCTCCTGGACTTGCAGCGTCAAAACAATCTCCCAGAACACAGCCTGATTTGCGACGTTCCCACAAGCTGGAATTCCACCCTGCACATGTTGGACCGTCTGTACGAACAGCGGAAAGCCGTGAATGATTTCCTGATGGGCAGCGTTTGGAGCCAGTGTAATTTCGAGCTCAGGCACTGGCAGCTGGTTAGAGACGAATGTCGCGTTTTGAGGCCCTTTGAAGAGGCCACATGATTTGTGAGCTGTGACGCTAGCGGAATGAACGATGTTATGCCGCTGATATTCATTCTGGAGCAAACGCTCACAGCGATGATTCAGCAAAGGATGGAGGAAGGATCACATCTGGCTATGGAAGATGATGATGAGGAGGAGGAGGAGGAGGAGGATGAGGATGAGGAAACAGGACCTGAAGAGGAGCTGGATTTGGAGATGGAATCACAGGAAGGGATAGGGGACGAGGCAGCCGCACAACATGACAGTGATGATGATGACGAGTCTGACGACGACCTTGATGATGGACAACCATGGCAGTATGGGGCGGAGATGGAACCAACCGGGCCTCTGAAATGCTGACCAGGATGGCGAGCTGTATGCTTCGTTACTTGCGCGCTGACTGTCGTATTGTTAGCATGAAGCAAAGAGATGAGTACTGGATAGCCACACTTTTAGACCCTCGGTATAAAGCCAGAATGGGGGAGTTTTTTGCGCCTTCCGAGAGGGAGGCAAAATTGGCTTGTTATCGAGAGAAGCTATGCAGCCAGCTTGTCACGGCTTTCAAACGGCAAACACCTGCTGCAAGCATGTCTGACCGGGGGCCACTCTCTATTTTTTTATTTTACGGACCGTGCTCCTATACTTTATAATGGGAGCACGGCTCGGAAAAACGACCGGCTGCCCGTGGCCGGCCGTGCCCGGCCGTGCTCATCTCCTGAAATACTCTGTGCTGCCTTAAACTCTGTGGACAGGTCAGGATCCTGTTTCTTTTAAATGCTGCTGGGGAACCCGCTCGATCCACTATACAAGGCTGCGCCTCCATCCTCTTCTGCCCCAGTCACTTATTCCCAAGCACTGTAGTGCAGCCTTATATAGTGGATCGAGCGGGTTCCCCAGCAGCATTTAAAAGAAACAGGATCCTGACCTATCCACAGAGTTTAAGGCAGCACAGAGTATTTAAGGAGATGAGCGTGGGATTGGCTGCAGGGGCCGCTGCAGCCTGTGATTGGCTGCAGAGGCCACGGCAGCCTGTGATTGGCTGCAGAGGCAGCGGCAGCCTGTGATTGGCTGCAGAGGTAGCGGCAGCCTGTGATTGGCTGCAGAGGCCGTGGCAGCCTGTGATTGGCTGCAGAGGCGGTCACGTGATGTGCGTGACCGCCACTACAGCCTGTGATTGGCTGCAGCGAGCGGCGACATGGATGAAACGTCATCGCTGGAGGTTGGACAGGAGGAATGTAAGTATGAACGTATTTTTTTTTTTTTTTTATTACATTAAAATTTTATTTTCCGCGCGCCGAGCATGGTACTGTCAAGGTTGCTGAAAGAGTTAGTGCAGCCCATTAACTCTTTCAGCACCCTGGACAGTACCATGTTCGGCGCACGGAAATTACAGGTTCGGTCAGAACTAGTTCGGTCCGAATCAAACTTTTTCGTGAAATTCGGCGAACCAGCCGAACCAAACTTTTCATAAGTTCGCTCATCTCTAGTCAGCATAAATATCTATACTCACATCACATAAGAAGTCATACTAAAAAACTATTTTCAAAACCTAACTCTCATTTCCCATTTTATCTCCTGGATTTCAGTGCGGATGTTACAGTCAGCTCTGCTGGGATACAATCATGTAAGTACGTATAACAGTAATTGTCTTACTCAGTAGTCCACGGAGTACAAAAAACGAGCCGACCTGCAAGTTTTTTTGCCCAGTGGTCTGTGAGTTGTAGAAATAATTTGCTGAAGGGGTTCTCTGAGACCTTGTAAATAAATTGTATTTTCTTGTGCTGGAACTTTGTAATGTACTGATGTATGTGCTTTTATTCTTTCCCCGAGCCCCAATCTCAGAAACTGCTGCCATAGGGGCTACAGTGTTTCCAAGCAGCACATCCATGCGAGAGTAACCTATACATGAAGATCTGATGCTGTGCTCTATTAAATAACCTTTACTTACATAGCTCTGGATAGCCGCGATGGTTATGAAAGTGTAAAAACTAGCTTTTGTTTTCATAGCTTACACAACATAATGGATAGAATAGAAAATGGCGATCGCGGTCTGGTCTGGGGCACCGAGGGCATGGGCAAAAGACACAGGTCACATTCTGCTGGTGCCCGGGCCTTTCGACGTTTTTTTTTGTGCATCTTAATCACATGAAAACAAGGCCAGGTAAGGAAGCCTACATAAAATGAGACCCAGCGTACATTGTAGAATGTTGGTTTTTTTTTTGTTTTTTTTAAAGCAGCAAAATGTCTCAGATGTAAAACTATATTTTAGTGCTACAACATATAGGACGTTCACCAACTTTTCATACAGCCTTTGGATACGTATAATTTTTTATAGCCTGTTATTGGTCTAATATAAGTCTTAAAAGTCTGATACAATATATAACAGTACACAATATAAGGCCTATACTATCACTGAATCCCTATTACCCTAAAGAACAAAATCAACTATAGAATAACACTTTAAAGGGATTGTCTGGAATTAGAATAGTTGGTCTACTTTTTTTTTTTTTTTTAAAACAGTACCATTGCTGTCCATCTGGTTTTGCTGTTAAACCCTATGCACTTGAATTAGGTTAAGCTGCAATACCAGACACAACCCATGGACAAGAGTGGCGCTGTTTCTTGGAGAAAAAAAAAAAAGGAGATCCTTTTTTTCTAATAATGGTCAAAAACGTTAATGTATTTCTATTCTTTAAGATTATAAAGTAACATAGCTACAGGGTAAAACCCAAAGTTACACTTTATAGTGAATATATATTGCCTAAAGTTAACATTATTATCCTTTGCATATATAACAGATAGTATTATTTATGAGATGTTCATTTACTGTATTCATTCGCATCATTTACTTCCCCAGATGAATTTACACTAAGGATTATTTAGAGAAATCTTAGGCATTCACAAGGAGAATATACAACCCACATGTAACTGGTGCCCTGGTCAGAATCTAACTAGTAGTTCCTCAGCAGTAATTCTGTAATTCTAAGCAGTGTGTCACCGTGCGGTTAATTAGAAAAAGGAGCCTTAAGCGTAGTACTGCTTCTCTTTACCAGCCAGCTTCTATTACTAGGTAATTATTTTACACATGGAGGAAGCCTGCTGTATGCTGAGCTTCTACATCAATTTACCAAAATTCACGGTTTCATACTAAGGGGCACCCAGTCGAACCATGAGTTGGCAGTCACCCCACAAAAGCTTAACTATTATAAAAGTATAATTGCTTCATTTCTCTTTGTCTCATACAGTTTACATTTGCTTTTGTAGAATATACTCTGAACCAAAGTTATTGCAGGTAATTTGGCAAAACTAAAAATCACCTCTTCGTAGAAATGCTATTTTTTAGTGCATTGGACATGGCAAGGATTAGAAATACTTGAGAACTGTAGATTTACAAATGTTAAAAATCTGAAGATTACAATGAATAGCATTGAACCTAGTCCCTATTATCTCTCCTGTAACCTCCGGTAAACTGGTTGCCTTTTGCTCAACCAAACATTTTCCCTGCATTGGCCACAGCCGGGGAAATGTAGTATTACGTGGCACACATTAAAATGAATGTCTGGCATGTAATACAAAGTCAGGCCGAGTCTTCCAAAGTAGGAACCTATCTTACTTAGCAACTCTCCACTTTGGTTCATATAAGGGAGTCCCAAGAAGGGGACCCCCTTCTATGATATTTATATGTCCTAATTTGGAATATTAATATGGATAGAGGTTGCCATTATGAGAGTACACCTTTAACATGAGAAGAACATGTTCTAAAGGACAACGATGTGCTGCATTTGTCAATTAAACTGACTTTTATTCCCTTTAATAACTTACTGAGTTAAGATAATACAACTGTTTCATATCCGGTCGCTATGTTGACACCTGTATCTTCAGTTTATGTAGACAGACGACGTTTGGCAATATTGACAATCCAAAAGTAAATTAACAATCAAATTAATAGTTAACTTCCACTCAAATCTCCAGAGCCAACAATAACTCACAACCACAAATTTAAGGCCCTATTACACAGGCCAACGATCGGGCAAACGAGCGTTCATATGAACACTCGTACCCGATCATTGCCTTGTGTAATCAGGGCAACGATCAGCCGAGGAAAATGCTTGTTCATCGGCTGATCTGCTCTTTTATGCAGAGTTAAAAATCATCGTTGTCGTCAGCACATCTCCCCATGGCGGAATTGTATGGGGACGAACGATCACAGTAACGAGCATCCCCATACAAAAGCAATCATTGCTCCTTATGAAAGGAGCAAACAAGCACAGGTCAATGAGCTGTCTCGCTAATCGGTACTCGTATTCACAGCCCATATTAAGCCATGTAATAGGACCTTTCGTGTACCGCAGCGTAGCAAAGTCCTAGACACCATACAGTATATAAAATATAAACAGACTATGAATATTCCACCTCTTTTGAACCATGAAAATTCATCCAATAGGGAGGCATAAATAACTGATACAGAAACCAGTCCACAACTATTATACATGCTCTGCTTACTTATTGTAACGTTCGCGGTCGCTGACCACGAACTCCTCTCATCCTGCCGACGCCTTTCCCTCCAGAGATTCCAGCACATGCGGTCATCCTGTCCCGCAGTGACTACTAGGGTACACCCGCGAGCTCAGTACCGTCTTAAAGGGACCCTTCCTTCATTGCCTGAGCGTTGTTTGTTCCTACCCATGTTAGTTTTGTAAATGGTCCCTTGAGTGTTTTCCAGTTCCCAGTGTTCCCGTTCCTGCTACCTGTATCCTTTATCCTGTGTTCCTGTGCTGTACAGAGTTGGAGTCGTGTTGTGTCGCCTACTACACCCGCTGTGTTTCACCGCACCTGTTGTCTACCTGCTGCCTGAGTTCCATCCGAACCTAAACCATCGTTACTGTCTGCATTGCCACAGGTAAATTTATCCGAACTATAGACATTGACTTTGTACCCTGTTTGGCCAGCTATCCCGCTATGGTGGTACGGCCCATTGGGTCCACATACCCACAGATCGTGACACTTATTCAAAAGTGGAAACACCAGTGGGAACTTTACAATCTGTTTATTAATAGTCCAATGGATCAGGCGCTCGTGGCCCATAAGTATAAATAGGTAGGATGTTGACTTGCTCTTCTCTCATTCTATGTTTTTAATGCTTGTTTGATGTCAGTTTCATAAATGGTAACCAAAGAAAAAATACTTAGTACACTCCACAAGATCTAGTACTTTATACAACTTAAAGAGGCTCTGTTACCAGATTATAAGTGCCCCATCTCCTACATAATCTGATCGTCGCTGTAATGTAGATAACAGCAGTGGTTTTTATTTTGAAAAACGATCATTTTTGAGCAAGTTATGAGCTAGTTTAGATTTATGCTAATGAGTTTCTCAATGGACGACTGGGCGTGTTTTTACTTTTTACCAACTGGGTGTTGTACAGAGGAGTGTATGAGGCTGACCAATCAGCGACCAATCAGCGTCATACACTTCTCATTGTTCCAGCCCAGCATGATCCACAGCACAGTGTGATTGTGCAGTGAAAGAAGTAAACACGCCCAGTTACTAATAACACAATACACGCCCAGTTGGAAATAAGAGAAAACACGCCCAGTTGTCCATTAGAAAGGCTAATTTGCATAAATATAAAATTGCTCATAACTTATCCAAAAATGATCGTTTTAAAAAAAACAAAAACGTTACTGTTATCTACATTGCAGCGCCGATCACATGCAATAGGAGATAGGGATTTGATAATCTGGTGACAGAGCCTCTTTAACATCTGAAGCTTTCTATAGAAAGAACTATGCTGAATGGGCAACTTTCAATAAGACGCTTTCACACAGTGATCCATTGTGACAATTTCCGCAGAAGTATTATCTATTTTCTACAAGTGGAAACTTGATGTTAAGAAGGCAACAAATGGGTTGGGACCAAGCATGTTACTTAGCAAAAGTATGGAAAAAAAAAGGACATATGTCCATCAAGTTCCACCAAGGGAGGGGAGAGGACGTAGATCAAGAAAAGATGTATGGGTAAACTATGGGTAAACTATAGAACTTTGTTTTACCCATATTGATCTAGAGGACAGGATGAACCAATCTGCCCTAAAAAGGAAAAATTTAGCTCATGATCCCAAATGGCAACCAGACTGGATCAACAATCAAACAAGAATTCTATCATGTAGTTTGATGCATACTACATTAGTTTCTATCAATAATAAAATAGATATTATCTACACTCCCAGATTACTTAGGAGAAGACACAGGAAATGAGTGAGTAGGACAATATGCCAGAAACCAAAGAAAAAGCTGTTGGCTGGAGGCAGAGAGCAGGGGCTAGCACTCTAGAGTGGCACTCACAGACAACCAAGGCATATCAACTGGGGCATAGAGACAGCTCGAGCAGAGTATGGCAGACAGCAGCAACTAGCACTCTTAAATGTTAAATGGCACTCACGGACTGGTGAAACATATCAGCTGGAACATAGAGATAGTTGGTGCAGACTGCGGCAGACAACCACGTCTCGCACATATAAACTGGCGAACCTTATTAGCTCGGGCAGAGTATGGCAGACAGCAGAAATTGGCACCCTTGAGTGGTACTCATGGAGTGGCGAGGTATATCAGCTGGAGCTTAGAGATAGCTTTAGCAGAGTATAGCAGAAAGCAGCAGCTGGCACTCTGGAGTGGCACTCATGGACTGCTGAGGCCTATCAACTGGAGCAGAGTTCAGGGACAAGAGCAAGGACAAAGTTAAGCCAGGTCAGTAACAGCGAGTCTGCACAAGAAATCAAGAAGTGACATGGGGCTTGTAGAACCGAGCTTACCACTGGAAAGGCCTTCGTTTAAATTTGCCATATCTTCCGGGTTCCGAATAACGTCATGTGTGACTTCGAGACTTCACCTGGATCTGAGCCTCAGCTTTCTCAAGTAACACTGGATCGGGGACAGGTAATGTGACCACATTTATTTTATGGAACACCTGATGAGGGTAAATAGAGAGAACCTAATACATTCTCTTTATAAAGAATTTTCAGGTTTTTTTTGTGCACTGCAGTAACAGAGAGATGTTCATTGTCGATGCAACTTCCTTCATAAACAGAACAATGAATTGTTTATAACCATAATTGTTTTAATCCAAGCTAATGCTTTACATAGTTTGCTTTTAACTGCATTTCATAATTTGGACACAACAACCTTGAGAATATTTTTGCAGCAATATACGTAGTTACATAAGATGCAGAGTGTCAGTACATCCACCTCTTGTCCAATACAGCCACAGACACACAACCGTTATCTCTTCCATTATAAGGCATTGCGGTAGAGGAAACAAAGACATGGAATGGCTGTACGGAGAAGTTCAAGGGCAGACAGTTCCAGTACATCTTCCATAGCATCACTTGATACACATTCAATCATTTTCTTCATACAGGCTTTCACCTGCTGTACTGTCTCTTTCTACCATATATTATATTATTTTTAAAACCATATTTTTCATTTCTAATTTAAGATATAAATGCTCTATTTGGCACTTAGCCCCAGCCAAGACTTTTGTATTCAAGTACCGCTGCTTGATTTTGTAGTAAACAAATGTAATTAAGCTATTGGCCATTGTCCATGAGGAAGGTAAAGAGACGTACAGTATGGATGGGTTCAGTGTAACAAAGTTATATCATGTAGGATAAAAAAAAAAGAGGAGATAAAAAAAATATCAATTTTTTTTTTATATCGTTACTATGCTATTTATAGATTACCTTTTCTTGATTTCTACTAGAGCCCAATGTTTTTAATAATTTAATACTTTAATAAAAAATAAAAAAAATAGCAAGTGTTGCAGTATGGACCTTAATTTAACAAAAAGCTATACCCCCTCTCTCCAGAAATTGTGCCACTCATGTCATTTGGCTGTGTCATATTGCAACTCAGCCTCATTATCTCAAATGGGCATTAACCACAATACTAGACACTTCCTGTGGACAAGATTAGTGCTATTTCGGAAAAAAGCAGAAACTTTTTCCTAATCCCCCAAAAAAACCTTAAGGAATTTCTGCTATTATTGTGAATAAAGGCTGTGGTGGTTCAGCGATTAGGACCCGTGGACTTATACCAGTATACGTGTAAGCAAATAACCAAACTCATAAATTGATCTTTACAGGTTTTGGAGTTTGGCTTTACTGCACATGTGTCGTACCCTGTGTATATAGGACCTCTTGTTATGTTGCTATGTCGACGGCAAGGATTCCGGTGACGAGCTTTGTAGAGTGTACGAGATGGCTATTTCGGGATTAGCTCTTAGTCAGCCTGGTAAGTCATGTGGCATTTCTGCGCCCTATTTAGGTTTAAATTGTGATAATACTGTGGTTGTGGCAGGGCGTGCGCATGATTTGGTTGCGGTGGATGATGCTCATATGCGTGATAATGGTGATGCTGTGTCTCGTTTCGTGAGAATGCTGACAGAGCTGTTGGTGCCTGTTAGTGCGCCCGTACAGTTGGCAGGCCTGAGTAATCTTTGGCAGGCTGCATCATCTGCTGGGGTGGGGGAGGGAGTTGTAGCGTCGCCTGTGGCAGTTGCGAATAGTGATGTGAATGCATTCTCTCCGGTGGCTGGGACGTCGGCAGTAGATAAGGTTCGTTTGGATGATCGTGCCAGTGGTGAGATTGACATTTGTTTTGATGGTCCTCTGGACGCGCACTTAGAACAGGACGTGCGGGAAATGATCTGGCATAATGAGTACGGTGAGATCTTTTCTGTATTACCCCTTGAGAAATTTAATTTAGATCGGGTGAAACCTGATGAGAGCACGAAAGAGGAGAAGGAGAAGAGGAGTTACCATACTCATACTCTTTCGCTATTTTAGCTGGTGTGGTAGGCAAAAAGGCCCCTCAGAATTGCTCGGCTTTGCTTTGTTATTTGGACTCCATAGGGGAAGCTTATTGTATATACAGAGGCACCGCTTGGCTTAGGTACGATGAACAATTTAATCAAAGGAAGGTTTTTCGCCCAAGTCTTAAATGGGACAACAAGAATATTAGCTTGTGGATGCATCTGATGGCGGCACCTCGCAAGCAGACACAGCCATTTCATGGGCGGGCGGGGGTCCCAGCAACGCAGTGGCATTCTCGGCGCGCCCCCGAAAGGGTTGTTGCTGGTTTTATAACAAAAAAGACTGTCGCTTCGGGTCCTTCTGTAAGTTTAAGCATGAGTGCTCCGGTTGTGGGGGAGCCCACAGCTATGCCAAATGCTTCAAGCGGGGAAAACGGAAGTCCGGCGAGACTGCAGCAAAGAGGAATGACACCAGTGAGGGTAGAACGGATGATTCCATTTCTAAATAGATATCCGGATAGAGAATCTGCTGCTTTGTTGGAGGAAGGTTTTAGAGTTGGGTTTCGTATTCCGTAAACAGCCTGAGTTTTTCAGTTCCAGCCGTGTAATTTGAATTCAGCTCGTATGCACTCTGAGTTGGTGTCAGATAAATTGGCAAAAGAAGTCACCTTGGGCAGGATGGTGGGTCTTTTCTTGGTCCACCCTTTGTCACATTTGCGTTTCCCCCCGCTCGGGGTGGTACCCAAAAAGTGCCCGAAAGGTTTGTCGGTTAACGATGGGCTTAGCTCAGAGATATTATCAGTGTCCTATGTGTCCTTTGATAAGGTGGTTGATTGGGTGCGATGTTTTGGTGTTGGCGCCTTGATGGCGAAAACAGATATCGAGGCCGCTTTCCACCTTCTGCCTGTTCATCCTGATACTTTTTATTTGCTGGGCTGTGAATGGGATTGTGAGTTTTATGTTGACTATTGTTTATACTTATTGTTACCGCATACCTTTGGCCACTCGTATTGACATAAGGATCCGGGAGCTATCCCAAGAGGTTCGTCGGGAGGGAAGATCCACCCCATTGGAGCTTATGCAGGTGGACCTGCTTAAACTGTCCAGGAGAAACTCGACAGATGCACTTCTGGACTTTGTCTGTATTGCGGCCTCGGAGGCCATATTGTGCGTTCATGCCCTCAGAAAACAAAAGAGACTCCAATGCCTAGAATTGGTTTGAGAGACAACACTAAGGGGAATGGCACTAGATAAGAGGTTCTCCTCCAAACTGTCCATTCCCGTGACCATTGGGTCTGGGGAGAAGATGCATCGGGTCTCGGCATACCTGGTCCACAGCTAACTTCATTGAAAAATATCTAGTGGACCTCCTCCAGTTGCCCACAGTCCCTCTGGAGACATCTTTGGCTGTGGCATCAGTGAATGAACTACCTCTGCCCGACCCGATCGTGTCTGAGACCAAGCCATTGAGACTCCAAGTTGGAGCCCTTCATTCAGAACTAATTTCCTTTCTTGTCTTGCCTAAAGCTCTCAATCCTGCCCTGCTGGGCCTGCCTTGGCTTCAACTACATGCCCCAGTTCTGGACTAGAATTCCGGGGGGAGTTCTCCAATGGGGCTCTAGATGTCACAGCCGCTGTCTGTTACAGATTCATCCTGCCCAGCCTCCTCTGCCCCGGTCATTGGCAGGATTGCCCTCCCACTTCTCTCAATTTACAGATGTCTTCAGTAAAAAGGAGGCTGAGGAGCTTCCTCCACACTGCCCCACTGAACTGGTTCCAGATGCGTCCCCCCCTCCCCGTGGGCCGGGTATACCCCCTCTCCTTCGCAGAGACTAAGTCCATGTCGACCTACATCAAGGAGAATCTGGAGCGGGGTTTCATACAAAAATCCTCCTCCCCGGCCAGGGCCGGGTTCTTCTTTGCAAGAAAAAAGACGGATCTCTTCGACCTTGCATTGATTACCGTGGTCTCAATCAAGTCACGATCAGAAATAAATATCCGTTGCCACTTATTTCAGAACTGTTTGACCGCATACGAGGGGCCAAGATCTTCTCCGAACTAGACTTGCGTGGGGCTTACAATTTCATTCGAATTCGGGCACTACAAATACCTGGTGATGCCCTTTGGTCTCTGTAATGCTCCCGCTTCTTTCAGGAATTTGTCAATGACATCTTCAGAGATCTCCTCTATATTTGTGTTGTGGTCTATCTCGATTACATATTGATTTTTTCCCCAGATCCGACGTCTCATTGGAGACATGTCCGTCAATTGTTGCTGCGACTAAGGGAGAATCGCCTGTGTGCCAAGCTGGAGAAGTGCGTGTTTGAGAAGAATTCTCTCCCCTTCCTGGGCTACATCGTCTTGGTTCAAGGCCTCAAGATGGACCCTGGGAAGTTAAAGGCCGTCCTGGAATGGCCAAGACTTGAGCTGCATACAGCGTTTTTTGGGATTCGCCAACTTTTACCGGCAGTTTATCCCACACTTCTCTTCACTGGCAGCCCCCATCTCTACCCTCACCAAAAAAGGTATGAACGCCAAGGTGTGGACTCCAGAGGCAGAAGCTGCATTCCATAGCCTTAAGAGTGCCTTCACGTCAGCCTCAACCCTCCATCGTCCTGATGTATCGCTAAAGTTTTCATTGGAGGTGAACGCCTCCTCTGTTGGTGCAGGTGCACTTCTGTTCCAGAGAGGTTATAAAGGGAAGGCAGTGGTATGTGGCTATTATTCCAGACTTTTTTCATCCGCAGAACGCAATTACTTGATTGGAGATCGGGAATTACTGACCATCAAGTTGGCCCTATAGGAATGGAGACATCTATTAGAGAGCGCAGCTGACACCATCCTGATATATACGGACCACAAGAAACTAACCTATTTCCAGTCGGCCCAACGACTGAACCCCCATCAAGCCAGGTGGTCGCTGTTCTTTGCTCTGTTCCAGTTTGTGCTCCACTACCGCCCTGCCGACAAAAATGTGAGGGCCGATGCCTTGTCCAGGTCGTTCGAGACAGAGGACACTGTGGACTCTTCACAAAATATCATTGATCCATCCTGTATCTTCTCTGTTAATCCCCTGCAAGTTAGAGAAATCCCTCCGGGGAGGACTTTTGTGTGCCTCGCAGACAGGAGGAGAAACCTTCGCTGGGGACACAGCTCCAAACTTGCGGGGCATGAGGGTGCCCGTAAGACCCAAGATTTGATTGCCCGTCAGTTCTGGTGGCCCACGCTGCCCGAAGACATTGTGGACTTTGTCTCATCCTGCACGGAGTGCGCTGCCAATAAAGTTGCTCACTCCAAGCCTACTGGTCTGCTCCAACCTCTACCTTTGCCAAACGCTCCCTGGCAGCATATAGCAAAGGACTTTGTCACAGACCTTCTGTCCTCTGCTGGATGCAATACGGTCTGGGTAGTGGACCAGTTCTCAAAAATGGCTCACTTTGTTCGTTCCACTGACCGGCCTACCTCCTGCTTCTCGACTGGCCAACCTCTTCATCCAAAACATCTTCCGCCTGCATGGCTTACCTCTGCATATCGTATCTGATCGGTGGGGGGTGTGGGTTCAGTTTACCTCAAAATTCTGGAGAGCCCTCTTTAAAGTTCTTGATGTATAGTTGGACTTTTCCCTCAGACTGCCATCCTCAGTCCAATGGCCAAGTCGAGAGGATCAATCAGATCATGGAGATCCATCTACGACATTTCATCTCCAGGCAGCAGGATGACTGGGTGCAGCTTCTTCCCTGGGCTGAGTTGTCTTACAACAACCACACAAGCGAATCCACCGCCTCCACACCATTCTTTATTGTCAACAGCCAACATCCACGAATTCCTCTCCCTGTTTCTGCTACGTCCCAGGTGCCTGCAGCTGACTGCATTCAGGTATTTTCTACAGATCTGGCAGCAAACCCGGTCCTCTATTCTGCTAGCGGTCGATCGCATGAAGCTCGGTTTCTTCCAGGTACCAAGCTCTTGCTGTCCTCAAAAAATATCCGACTGAACGTGCCATCATACAAGTTTGCTCCCAGGTTCTTCGGACCCTTTGAGATCCTCCAGCAGATCAACCCTGTCCCTTATAAGCTTAGGCTGCTCGCTATCCTCAGAATCCCCAACTCCTTTCACGTGTCCCTTCTGAAGCCTGTAATCCTGAACCGCTACTCTAAGACTCTTAGCCCTGCAGTTGCCCCCAGCGGTTCTGCCAATGTATTTGAGGTCAAGGAGATCTTGGACTTTCCAGTTCCCAGTGCTCCCGTACCCTCTACCTGTATCCTTTATCCCGTGCTGCCTTGTTCTTGTCTCATAGAGAATTGGAGTCATGTTGAGCCTACCATCGCTACTGTCTGAAATTACCACAGGTACCCTTATTCGAACCATAGACATTGACTTGGTATCCTGTTGGCCAGCTGCTATTCCGCTGCGGCGGTACGGCCCAGTGGGTCCACACACCCATCGTGACATATATATATATATATATATACACACTAGTCCTTCTCAATTAATTAGAATATCATCAAAAAGTTAATTTATTCAGTAATTCAATTTGAAAAGTGAAACTCATATATTACCGTATATAGATTCATTACACAGAGTGACCTATTTCCGGCATTTTTTTTCTATTAATCTTGATGATTATGGCTAACAGTTAATGAAAACCCAAAATTTTGTGTCTCAGAAAATTAGAATATTATATAAGCCCAATTTTCAAAAATGATTTTTTTATTTTTTTTCTAACATATTTTTATTGGATTTTTTAGAAAACACAGTCATAATCATATAATCCTACAATAATACAATAATACAAAGACAGGAATACCAATCTCGGGCGATAATAAATACAGCCTGACAAAGTAAGCTCAATCATGAATGTTAAGTCCGTGAGGCAACTATCCAGTTGTCATCCCTGTTGGCATGTAAACACTGTTATTGCTATTGCTGGGTATCCCTGTAGACAGAATTACAGTAAATCATTTAACTAACTAACAAACGAAAACTGGAGCCTAGTGGAACAGTACACCTACCCCATCAGCTAGTTAATGACATGGAAAAAAAATATAGATATTATGTACTTGAAACCTTCAGTGCCCCTAAAGTGCCCTTGAGGTCCTCAATCAAATACCAAGGCGATCCTGTGAATGGGCCAATGATGGCCCTTCGTTCCGAACTAGTGAAGTGATTTATAATAAAAAGCTTCCATTTCTCAAAGAATGTCTTTTCCCGTGTGTCTTTATGTTGTAAGATGCTGGTTCGATCTAGGTAGAACAATCTCCGCAACCCCTGAACAACCATACTCTGGTTTGGTACATCTGCTATCAGCCAGTTCTAGAGTATACACCTCCTTGTCACCATAAGTGTGGCATGAGCTATGGGGGAACGATGTGTCACTTCCGCCTTTTCCAGTTCTCCATCATGTTGTACATGAAATAAGACCTCCATTGCTCCCACAATCCCTTTAAATTTGCCCACTTGCTGCAATAAGGATGCTATCTCCCTCCAAAGTGGTTGAATGTTTGCGCAGGCCCAAAGGAGGCCATGATACATGTCCGTTCTTGGGGTATTGCACCTAGGACAGGATGCTTTCCTATTTGGTTGAGGGACGGAAGGGGTTAAAGTGAGTGCATATATTGCTTGATGGATGATCTTCAATTGGGTTTCCCTCCAATTGTCGTTGTGGACATGAACCCTAAAATCTACCAGCCCCAATTCAATATGCTTTTCAATGCCTGGCAAGCTAAACAGTTTTTCCCATCTCCCAAAGGCCTGGGCAGGGGATATCTTCAGTAGTAACGCTCTGAGAGTATGATATAGTTGTGAAATGGTGCGTCTGTGAGTGCCCGAGAACCACGAGTCAAACATGTTAGATGGAACCTCATCAGCTATATCTACAAGTTTAGTTTTACAGTGAGTTAGTATTTGCAAATATTTTAAATACTGATGCTGTACAAAATTATATCTGGTCTGAAGCTCCTGCAGGGTCAACCACCTCTTTTCCAGTTCATGGAACATATCCCCGAAAGTTGGTATCCCTCCCTCTCTTCATTTTGACAATAGTTTGTTAGATCTTCCCGCTTCAAACTCCGGGTGCTGCCATAAAGGCATATGTTTTGAGATACGGTAAGAAAGATAATGTTTGCGCAATATTTTCCAGGCAATCATAGTATCTCGTAACAGAGACGACTTCTTAACGGTCTTTGGGAGAAATGCAAATGTTGTGTCCACCAGAGCCATGAGATCCCAAGGTTCTGCTAGCTGTCTCTCCAATCTAGTGTTAGAATGAAACCCCGTGTCATGTTTCCAATCTAGCAGGTGTCTGCTCAAACACGCCAGGTTATACCCCCGTATGTTGGGAAAATTTACCCCTCCCTCAGCCTTCAGCATCATGAGATTTGTGAGCGCTATTCTCGGTTTCTTTCCCCCCCAAATAAATTTGGTAAAGGATGAATTGAGTATATTAATATCCGAGTGCTTAACCAGTGCAGTGGAAAAAGCAGTTTCGCAAACTCCAACATTTTGAACAAACAGCACCGTCCCAAGAGTGAAAGAGGTAAGCTGTGCCATCTCAGACGATCAGCTTGGATGTCATGAATCAGAGGAGGATAATTTAAATCATAAAGGGAGTTAGGCACCCGACCCACCTTGATACCCAAGTAGGTTATATTAGACTTCGCAATCTCAACTTCTAGAGTGGCTAGGGACCGCCTAAATTTGGAATCCTGCATCCCTAAATCCAATAACTGACATTTTGAAGTGTTAACTTTGTAACCTGAATAGCTCCCAAAGTCATGCAATGCCTGGAAAATCCGCGGAACATCCTGTAGGGGATTTGAGAGAAATAAAAGTATGTCATCTGCAAATAACGTTTCCTTGACCTCCATCTTCACTACCATTATACCCCTATACAGATTGGATGACGCCAAGTAGCGTGCCAGAGGCTCCAAAGCCAGATTGAACAATTGAGACGACAGCGGACATCCCTGCCTAGTACCTAGTACCTTTGTACAAACGGAATGGTTGAGATAAAAACATGGGGTGGAAATTCTAGCCTTAGGGCCTTGTAAATGTGGTGTAATAAAGCCCTGAAAGCCACAGTTATTCCCATCTTATCCAAGACAGCATCCTGCGATTTACATCGGACATTGTCAAAAGTTTTCTCTGCATCTAGTAAAAGTAATGCTGGATGTTCCTTAGGAAATGGACTATGTTATACTCTATCTAGCACTGCAAGAACCGTCCTGATATTAGTGTCCGCCGACCTACCTTTAATAAAGCCCACTTGTTCCGGGGCTATGAGATGTGGCATTATAGTCGCTAACCTATCCGCAATAATTTTAGAAAGGAGCTTGGCATCTACATTAATAAGCGAGATGGGCCTATACGACCCTGGTAATAGGGGTTCCTTTCCAGGTTTTAACAAGAATTTCACATAAGACGTGTCTGCTGATGGTGGTAATCCCTCCTCTCCCAAAGCATTGTTAAATAAAGAGACCAAAACCTCAGTCACCTGTTCCCTCATTGCTTTAAAAAATTCTCTAGTCAAACCATCTGGGCCCAGCACCTTCGCATTTTTTCAAGTTCCTAATAGCCCCATCTACCTCCTCCTTAGTAACCCTGGCGTTTAGGAATTGTAACTGTTCCGTGGAGATGACCGGTAAGGTGGCCTTGTCTAACAGTGTGTCATCTAACTGAAGGGAAGATTCATCTGAGTACAGTTCCTCATAAAAATTAGCCAGAACAGCATTAATACGGAAGGATCGCATGTATCTCGCCTGGTATGATCTCGCAATTTCGCTATGTGTTGTGTTGGACGTTTTCCCCGAGCCACAGTTGCCAGTAACTTTCCCGCCTTATTACCAAACCAATGTAGAATCACGGTTATGTGACATTTCTTTCTGAGAAGCCCATTCGTCAAAGGATTGTTTAGCCTGCATACAAGCCTGTCTAGCCTCTAATGTTGAATGTGTCAAGTATGCTGTATAAGCTGTCCTCAATACGGCACTAGAGGAATTACATTTTTGCGTTATTTCCCTTTTTTTGCTCACTGAGTATGCAAGTATCCTCCCCCTCAGCACAGCCTTGGCCGTATCCCAGAAAGGTGAGGAATCATCCCTGTGTCCTGAATACGTTGAGGTGTATTCCAACCACCATCCCCACAACAGTCTTACAAAAGTGTCATCAGACGCTAAATGGGCCGGGAATCGCCATATAAAATCTGACCCTCTCGGATAGGTTTCCTGAAAAGATATCCGTACCGGGACATGATCTGAGATCACTAGATCTCCTATGTCAGAGGACCCAAACCCAGGTTGTAATGCTGGAGACATTAAAAAATAGTCTATTCTGGACCAAGATTGTTGAGCGTGAGAGTAATGAGTAAATTCTCTGGTATCAGGGTTACCTATTCTCCAAGGATCTACAGTGAAGAAAATAAGTATTTGATCCCTTGCTGATTTTGTAAGTTTGCCCACTGTCAAAGTCATGAACAGTCTAGAATTTTTAGGCTAGGTTAATTTTACCAGTGAGAGATAGATTATATTTAAAAAAAACAGAAAATCACATAGTCAAAATTATATATATTTATTTGCATTGTGCACAGAGAAATAAGTATTTGATCCCCTACCAACCATTAAGAGTTCAGCCTCCTCCAGACCAGTTACACGCTCCAAATCAACTTGGTGCCTGCATTAAAGACAGCTGTCTTAAATGGTCACCTGTATAAAAGACTCCTGTCCACAGACTCAATTAATCAGTTTGACTCTAACCTCTACAACATGGGCAAGACCAAAGAGCTTTCTAAGGATGTCAGGGACAAGATCATAGACCTGCACAAGGCTGGAAAGGGCTACAAAACCATAAGTAAGACGCTGGGTGAGAAGGAGACAACTGTTGGTGCAATAGTAAGAAAATGGAAGACATACAAAATGACTGTCAATCGACATCGATCTGGGGCTCCATGCAAAATCTCACCTCGTGGGGTATCCTTGATCCTGAGGAAGGTGAGAGCTCAGCCGAAAACTACACAGGGGGAACTTGTTAATGATCTCAAGGCAGCTGGGACCACAGTCACCAAGAAAACCATTGGTAGCACATTACGCCATAATGGATTAAAATCCTGCAGTGCCCGCAAGGTCCCCCTGCTCAAGTAGGCACATGTACAGGCCCGTCTGAAGTTTGCAAATGAACATCTGGATGATTCTGAGAGTGATTGGGAGAAGGTGCTGTGGTCAGATGAGACTAAAATTGAGCTCTTTGGCTTCACTGTCAAGCATGGAGGTGGAAACATTATGTTTTGGGGGTGTTTCTCTGCTAAGGACACAGGACTACTTCACCGCATCAATGGGAGAATGGATAGAGCCATGTACCGTCAAATCCTGAGTGACAACCTCCTTCCCTCCACCAGGACATTAAAAATGGCTCGTGGCTGGGTCTTCCAGCACGACAATGACCCGAAACATACAGCCAAGGCAACAAAGGAGTGGCTCAAAAAGAAGCACATTAAGGTCATGGAGTGGCCTAGCCAGTCTCCAGACCTTAATCCCATCGAAAACTTATGGAGGGAGCTGAAGATCCGAGTTGCCAAGCGACAGCCTCGAAATCTTAATGATTTATAGATGATCTGCAAAGAGGGGTGGGCCAAAATTCCATCTAACATGTGTGCAAACCTCATCATCAACTAAAAAAACGTCTGACTGCTGTGCTTGCCAACAAGGGTTTTGCCACCAAGTATTAAGTCTTGTTTGCCAAAGGGATCAAATACTTATTTCTCTGTCACAATGCAAATAAATATATATAATTTTGACTATGTGATTTATTTTTATTTTTTTTATATATAATATATCTCTCACTGGTAAAATTAACCTAGCCTAAAAATTCTACACTGTTGATGTCTTTGACAGTGGGAAAACTTACAAAATCAGCAAGGGATCAAATACTTATTTCCTTCACTGTATTAAGTGTGTGCTTTCCAGCAAAGGTCCTAACACTGTCATATTTTCTGGGGGCTCTTGTAGGAATGGACATAGGGTTGTGCGTGTTGTGTGAGCGTCTATCCTCTCTGTGGTCAAGAACAGAATTAAAATCCCATCCCACTACTTTGTGCTGGACAGTATCTGACAATAAGGACCTTTACAAACTGTTAAAGAATGAAACATTATCGCTTGTAGGTCCATACACATTATAAATGCTTAAAGTCCCGCAAGGTGTGCTTAGAGCAACATGGAGCAGATGTCCCTCCGAGTCCGAATCTGTATGTATTACCTCATGTACCAGGTTTTTATTTATCAAGATAAGTACCCCTGCCTTACGGCCACAAGCTGAAGAGCCGTACACGGAGCCCACCCACAATTTTTTCATGCGGTGGAAGTCACTCTCCTCCAAATGAGTCTCCTGAAGGAGAGCTATATCTGTATGAAGTTTTTTTAAGTTGCGGAGTACCATCATTCTCTTATTAGGGGATCGAAGCCCCTTTACATTCCAAGAGGTCAGCTGCATAAACTAAGTGTCACTAAAAGGTTCAATAATGACCGGTCATAAATATCTATGGCTAGGCAAGAATGCTCCACTACCTTGGTAGCAGCTCAGTGGTATCTGCTCCAGTCTGCTCCCAACATTACAATAACAACATGAATAATCAACATAAGAAAATTGACATAACCCATAAGAACAAAATACCCAACCAGGAATGTCCACATCAATCCCAGTGAAACAAGCATCAGTTCGGCATACATGACTTCACTTTTTTATGATCTGTGACCCATCCCCCCTCCCCTTCCTGCCCCCTGCAAGTTCCAGATGTAGACAGCAGATTCCAAGACAAGTTGGTCACACTAAACAGTAGAAGAACAATGCCTATGTCTAATAAAGCAGGAACCTCTTCAAGTAATGGTCAACCAAACCAGTGACCACATGTATGTAAGGCACAATCAAATGCAGTCTTTCATCACACATGATATACTCATCAGTTCAGGATGGATGCAATCAGCTTGTCCAAGGGTTGTCGATTTAGAGTCTTGGACGATTCTGCCCGTTGTTGCTTGGGTGAGGGAGCACGAGCTATATCAGACCAAGTACGGTCCCGTGGAGGAGAAACTGATGAAGGAGGACCATCCCCTCCAGAGTCTTGACTCGTAGTCTCCACTCCCGACACTCTAGGGCTCCGAGAACCAGGGATCTTGTCCACGTAGATTGCCGCTTCCTCAGGCGTGTGAAATACCTTGATGGAGCTATCCATCTGCGTGATCCTCAGGGTAGCCGGATATTGTAGCTGAAATTTGATTTTGCGTTTGTTTGGGAGGTGCAAATCCCTCCAAAGGATTTCCGACGCCGTGTGACCTCTGCTGAATAATCTGCAAACAGGATAATTTTTGCTCCCCTTATATGTAAAGGGGTATTACGATTTCTGAAAGTGCACAAAAGTTCCTCTTTATCATTGTAATTGAAGTAGCGCATGATCACCTGTCGTGATATGATTTGCGGCTCTCCTTTTGCGTTGGCTATCGGACCCAGAGGGCCCACACGATGTGTCCTTTCCACTCTGCATGATCTAGTCAGACCCAACTCTTCTGGCAGCTCTGTCTCACAAACCCCCTGGAGAAGCTGTGGTCTAATATGCTCAGGTAGTCCGACAATCCGCAAATTATTCCTTATGGAACGATTTTCGAGATCTTCCAAACGATCCCTGAGCATGGTGTTATCTCGCATCAGGTCTCTAATGCAGGTATGGGCCCCTGCAGATTCATCTTCCATGAGACCAACACACTGTTCCAGCTCATCCAGTCGGGTGCCATGAGACATCACCTCATTTTGACGTTTCTGGAGCGTCGTTGTTACTGTGGCTATTAAGGAATCCCGAATATCAGGGGCCGGCTGAGTAGCAACCTCTATCGCCAACTTCCTGTAATCCAGCGGTGAGTCAGTAACTACCGACGGCATTATCACCTTCCCAGGGAGTAATGGGCTTTGGGGCCGCCTCTCTGGGAGTGATGGCTGCAGCGGCGCCGCCATCCCGGATTGCGCCTCACCTCGTGTGCTGTGTCCAGCCGGACGGGATATCTCTCTGCTGCCACTCCGAAGGAGATATCTCTCCATAAACCCTCCAGTTCCTCTCACTGAACCCTCAGCTGAATGCCGAGGCAGTTAAATCCTGCGGGTGTGTGGCGGCGAAGGGGCAGGGGATTAGGGCTTCAGGAGCTCACTTAACTCCGTCCTCACATCCCATGTTGGCCTACTCAAAAGTATGTACAGTATATGCCCTCAATACTTGGTCGAGGCTCCTTTTGAATGAATTACTGCATCAATGCGGCGTGGCATGAAGGCGATCATCCTGTGGCCCTGCTGAGGTGTTATGGAAGCCTAGGATGCTTTGATAGCGGCCTTCAGCTCGTCTGCATTGTTGGGTCTGTTGTCTCATCTTCCTCTTGACAATACCCCATAGATTCTCTATGGGGTTTAGGTCAGGCGAGTTTGCTGGACAATGAAGCACAGTGATAATGTGGTTATTAAACCAGGTATTAGTACTTTTGGCAGTGAGGGCAGGTGCCAAGTCCTGCTGGAAAATGAAATCCGCATCTCCATAAAACTTGTCAGCAGAGGGAAGCATGAAGTGCTCTAAAATTTAGTGCTAGACGCTGCGTTGACTCTGGACTTGATATAACACAGCGGACCAACACTAGCAGATGACATGGCTCCCCAAACCATCACTGACTATGGAAACTTCAGACTAGACTGCAAGCAACTTGGAGCGAGTGTCTCTCCACTCTTCCTCCAGTCTCTGACACATTGATATCTCAATGAAATGCAAAATTTACTTTCATATAAGAGCAGGACTTTGGACCACTGAACAACAGACCAGTCCTTTTAAGAGTTTAGGAAACCTTTACAGGTGTTTTGTGTTGAGTAGCTGATTAGAGTGTGACACCATGAGTCTACAGTCTTGAACTTTTACCCAATATTCAATTCTGAGAGACTATATTTTGGGTTTTCATAAACTGTTAGCCATAATCTTCAACATTAAAAGAAAATAAATTCTGGAAATAAATCACTCTGTGCGTAATGAATCTATATAATATATGAGTTTCACTTTTTGAATTGAATTATTGAAATAAATTTACTTTTTGATGATATTTTAATTAATTGAGGACTAGTATATATATATATATATATACATACACTACCGTTGAAAAGTTTAGGGTTACTTAGAAATTTCCTTATTTTTGCAAGAAAAGCACAGTTTTTTTCAATGAAGATAAAATTAAATTAATCAGAAATGTACTCTATACATTGTTAAGGTGCTAAATGACTATTCTAGCTGCAAACGTCTGCTTTTTAATGCAATATCTACATAGGTGTATAGAGACCCATTTCCAGCAACCATCACTCCAGTGTTCTAATGGTACATTGTGTTTGCTAACTGTGTCAGAAGGCTAATGTATGATTAGAAAACACTTGAAAACCCTTCTGCAATTATGTTAGCACCGCTGTAAACAGTTTTGCTGTTTAGAGGAGCTATAAAACTGACCTTCCTTTGAGCTAGTTGAGAATCTGGAGTATTACATTTGTGGGTTCGATTAAACTCTCAAAATGGCTAGAAAAAGAGAGCTTTCATGTGAAACTCGAGAGTCTATTTTTGTTCTTAGAAATGAAGGCTATTCCATGCAAGAAATTGCCAAGAAACTGAAGATTTCTTACAACGGTGTGTACTACTCCCTTCAGAGGACAGCACAAACAGGCTCTAACCAGAGTAGAAAGAGAAGTGGGAGACCCCGCTGCACAACTGAGCAACAAGACAAGTACATCAGAGTCTCTAGTTTGAGAAATAGACGCCTCACAGGTCCTCAACTGGCAGCTTCATTAAATAGTACCCGCAAAACGCCAGTGTCAACGTCTGCAGTGAAGAGGCGACTCCGGGATGCTGGCCTTCAGGGCAGAGTGGCAAAGAAAAAGCTATATCTGAGACTGGCTAATAAAAGGAAAAGATTAATATGGGCAAAAGCACACAGACATTGGACAGAGGAACATTGGAAAAAAGTGTTATGGACAGTTTGAGGTGTTTGGATCACACAGAAGAACTTTTGTGAGACGCAGAACAACTGAAAAGATGCTGGAAGAGTGCCTGACGCCATCTGTCAAGAATGGTGGAGGTAATGTGATGGTCTGGGGTTGCTTTGGTGCTGGTAAAGTGGGAGATTTGTACAAGTTAAAAGGGATTTTGAATAAGGAAGGCTATCACTCCATTTTGCAACGCCATGCCATACCCTGTGGACAGCGCTTGATTGGAGCCAATTTCATCCTACAACAGGACAATGACCCAAAGCACACCTCCAAATTATACAAGAACTATTTAGGGAAGAAGCAGGCAGCTGGTATTCTATCTGTAATGGAGTGGCCAGCACAGTCACCAGATCTCAACCCCATAGAGCTGTTGTGGGAGCAGCTTGACCGTATGGTACGCAAGAAGTGCCCATCAAGCCAATCAAACTTGTGGGAGGGGCTTCTGGAAGCATGGGGTGAAATTTCTCCCGATTACCTCAGCAAATTAACAGCTAGAATGCCAAAGGTCTGCAATGCTGTAATTGCTGAAATGGAGCATTCTTTGACGAATGCAAAGTTTGAAGGAGAAAATTATTATTTCAAATAAAAATCATTATTTCTAACCTTGTCAATGTCTTGACTATATTTTCTAGTCATTTTGCAACTCATTTGATAAATATAAGTGTGAGTTTTCATGGAAAACACAAAATTGTCTGGGTGACCCCAAACTTTTGAACGGTAGTGTATATATATGGCTGTTACTATGGCTGTGACACTGTCCAATCAGATATGGACAGTGCCACAGCAAGAGCGAGCAGAGAAAGTGCACACTCTCTCTTGAGCTTTGAAGATCAGTCTTTTCACCCGAACTGTCAAGGGGGCGTGTCACTGCTACGGACAGTGTAAGAGCTGTGGAGAGGAGAGCGCGCTCTCCTCGCTTCAGCTCTTGTGAGAGATCAGTCTTGTACTTTGTCTGCCAAACTGTCAAGGGGGCGTATCTCTGCTACGGACAGTGTAAGAGCTGTGGAGAGGAGAGCGCACTCTCCTCTCTTCAGCTCTTGTGAGAGATCAGTCTTGTACTTTGTCTGCCGAACTGGCAAGGGGGCGTGTCACTGCTACAGACAGTGTAAGAGCTCGAGAAGGCTTACACTGTCCGTAGCAGTGACACGCCCCCTTGCCAGTTCGGCAGGTAATACAAGACTGATCTCTCGCAAGAGCTGAAGAGATGAGAGAGGCCTCTACTCTCGACAGCTCTTACACTGTCCGTAGCAGAGACACGCCCCCTTGACAGTTTGGCAGACAAAGTACAAGACTGATCTCTCACAAGAGCTGAAGAGAGGAGAGCGCGCTCTCCTCTCCACAGCTCTTACACTGTCCGTAGCAGTGACACGCCCCCTTTACAGTTCGGGTGAAAAGACTGATCTTCAAAGCTGAAGAGAAAGGGAGTGCACTTTCTCTGCTCGCTCTTGCTGTGACACTGTCCATATCTGATTAGACAGTGTCACAGCCATAGTAACACGCCCCCTTGCCAGTACACGTCCCGTTGACTGTTCAGGGGGTTATTTAAATATCGGGCGCCAAAATATAACGGCACTGATACCTAAATAACGGAGGGAGGTATAAAAAAAATTTAAAGTGCCCCAGGGTTTGTGTGGCCCTCCCCATTATATACTGCACTCAGATGCACATGTATGGGAAGGTGAAAGGTTCTCTTTAAATAAAAGATGGGGGGCCTTAGGGAACTGACCACTGTCCATCTAGACAAAAAACTGTAAATAGGCAGCACTGTGCTGCCTATTTACTGTTTTATTTATATATATATATATATATATATATATATATATATGTATGTATATATATATTATGTTTTGTTATTTTAATAGAGGCTGTCGTGGCCTTTTATTCCAAGTTTCGCGGTCTTGTCTTTATTTCAGATCTCAAGTTAAAGGTAGGGAAAAGTGGGGTTTTAACAGGTTGGGGTTTTAAATACAAAGGTCCAGAAATTGTCAGGCATTCCAAAGTCATGACATGTATTTTAAGCATTAATATTAGTATTTACCCAACCTTGTTTTCATGAAGATGTCACTTCTCTACCCCTATGAATATGACATTGTCTATAACTGGCTCCTTCAATGAAGCATTTTATGTAATCAAAACTGCTTATACTGACCTTATCTGTTTACTGGCTGTTGTGCTTTTTCTTTTTTTTATCCCCAATTTGTCTTCTTATATTAGATATCACACAGGAATGTAATACGTTTTCCATAAATTATATGATACATTTTGGATGTGACAGATTGGAATTATATAAAAGTACCATAAACAATCCATATAGGTAACATATACTGTATATTGCCAATCTACTATATTTTGCATGCCGTTTATGTATCAGAAACGAGGCAATTCTGGATTTATATTGCTGATCTATCTGGTGTCTCCAAGTTTGGGCCATTTACATTTAAATTCAATTGAATTTATATGATCTATAACATAAAAGCCACATTGTGTGGGAAGAATTACATTACTTTCGGGGGTTCATAAGACATGATTTATTGGGATTAACTCTCAGTAGAGGGGAGGCATTTATGATTTTCTGTCATGGAGCGTGATATGTCATAAGAGTGGGTGGTGATACTGAAAAATGAAATATTGTTTACCTGTATAAAAATAATGCAGAATATAATTAACATGAATGCTGATACTGATCATAATGTGGGTATGAATTGAGAGATAGAACTCCATTAATAAAGATAAATGTGTTCAACATGCTTTTATATTATATTTTGGTTGCTTTTATTCACCTCTACTTTCCAATTTTAATGCAAACCCTTCCATCACTAATCATTATTGAGTACAATATGTGAGGACAGGAGCCCTCTTAAGGTCATAGCTGAAATGAGCCTGGAATGCCTAGAAGCAAATAATAATTTACAGTTGTCATGAGCTTTATAACACACGTTAAAGGGGAACCTGTCAGCAGTGTGTGCCGCCACCACCATTAGAGCCCACTGTGTCATGAGAATGGTACCTCTGTCTCATTGTTATGACTGTATTTTTTTATGACACTTAAGGCCAGTTTCTGACAGATTTCAATCTTTGAAAACAATACGAGCCCAGATTATGTATTACAAAACATTTATGAAGATAAGGTTTGTAGGTGTCAGAAAAGGGTATTTATTTTAAAGAGAAACTTCAGTAAGATATGTAAACCATTCAATCTTCTTCTTTTCTTCATTAAGTAGGCCCTGGGCTATTTCCCATCCCCACCATTGCCTTGCCACACTGTGTCTATTGTCGTCATCATCTTTCTGCGCTAGAATATTAAATTCTGGTTAAACAGTGTGCTCTAGTTCTGCTTGTATGAATAAATTGAGAACTAGATGTTACCATTGCCCTTGTCAAACGGCTGTCGACACTGACAGTGTCCAATCATTGCTGACAGTATCAGACTACAGTGTCTCTTGACAGGGGAAATAGTAACACCCACTTGTCAATTAGGCCTGGACAACACAGAGAATTTTTTTATACTTTTTGTGGAATACAAGAATTTACTTAAAGAGACATGTCAGGAGAAACAGCTTGTTTTTAAATCCAGTGACTCACAAGTAACGTCATCTCTGATTGCAGTCGTTCTCTTTCCTTTTCTTCTCCATCCGGCCCAGACCACTATAATGAACTCTTCCAACAACTGTAAAGTTTGCTGCTGAGATATCTTTGGCCCCTTGCTACTGCAACCATGTTCAGCATCTATAATAGCGTAAACAAATTCAGAACCAAGACCAGACCCCTAAAATAATTCAGACAACAAACCAAACCCCTAAATTAATGAAGACCCCAGACAAGACCCCTAAATTAATTCAGACCCCAGAAAAGGCCCCACAACTAAACTAGACGCTTACAGACCAGACCCCTAAATTAGTGCAGACCTCAGACCAGACGACACCTAATTCGAGACCTAAGACTAGATTCCTAATTTTAAACCCTTAATTTCAGCGGCCAGACCAGACCCCTAATTGTAGACCACAGACCCTTAATTTCATACCCCAGAACAGATTAATTCTTCACCTTCTCGCTCCCAGGCTGCTCATCAGGTCCAGGTGCCACAAACTACATTTTGATGCACGACGTAGTCACGACCCTGCCAGTTTGTCAGCACCATGACCTGAAGAGGAGCCTGTAAGCGAGGAAGGTAAGTATGACCATCCATTGTCTATTAGATTGATCCAATAGATGACAGCTGATTAGATGGTGAGCATATTGGGTATTCAGTGACATAATAAATGATGTGCACTATGGGTGGCCATGAGCCCTCGGCGGCTGCCGGGATTTCTCATATTATAATACACTACTTATTGCTTCTGTACTAATAAGGAATGACTAGAAGAAAAACTTTCATAACACACTTGCTATCTCTGTAAATTAAGGGTACTTAGCACATATGTACTGAAGTGGATTTATTAAGTAGCCTACTGTGCATTCAGTCACTTGTTAATATTTGTAATGATCTATGCAGTAGACACATTCATTTTCTCATAAAACATTCCCTTTCTCCTCCTAGTCATCCTCCTCCTAGTACTTGAACTGCAAATCTATACAGTTCTGTGAGGGCATAGAATCCCGACAATTTTAGGATTTCTTTCATTAACATGCTCTTAATCAACTGCCTTTGCTGTGCACCACTAAGCCTTTATTAATTAACTGAATGGTAATCAAGTTATTCAAAACCATTCTCATGACCAGATGCCCTCAGAGAACTGGCATGACAGGGCATCAATACAGCATAGACACCACCAAAAAAATGTCTACATGTTTTGCTATATTCTAAGGCCAGTTTCCCACAACTGTAATATGTCCTAATTTTTATTCTTTCTATCCATGAAATCTCCTTTAGGCCTCCTTCACACACACATAATTTTTTTGGGGGTCTTTTTTGAACACTTTTACAAAACAACATGAATTTTTTTAAAGCTTTTTTTCTTGGCGTTTTTTACAAGCGTTTTTGGTGGTGTTTTTTGTTTTGAAACATTTTGTACATGCAACACCATACCCAGAGCATGTCTTGTTTTGAGAAACTCACTGTTTTAGCACATTGCACCTGCTAATGAATTTCTAGTACACAGTCATGCAGATACAATACAGACTGTTTAATGGGCTGTGAAGGTATTTAAAAATGGTCCTGTACTGACTTAAAAATATTAGGGGAAACTGACTAAGCAAAATGCACCATTCTTGCAATGAAAAAGTGGCATGCACCAATGGTATGTGCCAAATTTACTATGTGTTTCAGACACATTTTATGCCTTGAAAAGTGAAGAGGAAAATGTTAGCCGCCCGTTATGCTATGTATTACATTCTCAGGTTAAATAGGCAATCAGCCATACTCCAAGGTAGGGGGTAGACTGCTCCAATAAGAATCATTAGTTGGAATTTGGACAGGACAAAGGAGTTTCCTTCAGTGAGGCTGATGTGAACCATATGTTGATCATGAGAAGACCACTAGAGAATCACGAGCTGTGAATGCATGTATGTGTCCAATGGGATAAAGGTATTGATATTAGCCACCCAATCGGAGTAAGGATTTGATATACAACTCAAAGTATAAATTTATAAAAGTTGTGGGGCCCTCCCCTCTGTGAGCATTTCATTGAAACTGTACTAGATGTGGCAATGCTCCCGGCTGGTCGAGAATAAATCTTATATTTCCTGAAGACTAAGTCTCTCGTGAGCGGTATTCTACAACAAAAGTATCTAGAAAAAGAGGTGTCGCTCAGAAGATAAAAAATTATTTTTTTTTAACATATAACAATGCAACTTTTTTTTACATTTGGGTGCGAAATATTAATGTAAATAACTGTGGGGTGGCATAAGGAAGAGAAATGTGTCTAATGTGCCTAGCAAGTTGCACCAAATTTATCATGCCACGTGTGCCATCTTTTAGCTTAATTCCTTATGACACTAGTAATAATGAACATAAAGAAACAAGGGATCTCAGTCACTACAGAGCTCAGTACAGTTGTACGGTGCCAACCAAGGATAGTAATGATAAAAAAGAGAAGGGGGGAAAAGGGGAAAATAAATCCTGGTATGTATGAGGCACTCGGCTCAAATTGACTATAAATATAAATTATAGTCAATTTGAGTCGAGTGTCTCATGCATACCAGGATTTATTTTCCCCTTTCCCCCCTTCTCTTTTTTGTCACACTAGTAATAATCCCTGCCCCTTGAATCTATTACTGCTTTAAGGAAAAATGTCTGTCTGGGACCAGATTTAGAAAAGGATTTAGTCTATTCTCTTGAGAATTATGCTGTTCCTTCGGGTTCCCTTTGAACCCATAAAGGCGGTAGGTTTGTTAATACATTCAGTTAGGGAAATAATCGATTACAGAGAAGTACTTGCATTTCACAAGAGAGTAACTTTTAATTTAAGAGAGCTAGCATTAACTCATTCATTCCATCTGAGCTCAGTAGGCCATCACAATGTCATTTTGAAATAGATTCAGGCATAATCTTCGCAGGCTTCAGAATAAATGATGCTCTTTACTACTTTATGCATCATGTAACAACAACCAATCAGAGGATCACTTGCTTCCTGTAATGATGAAGCAAGCAATATAGCTCAAGTACACATATCTGCCACAATCCTCCCGCCTCCCCGCACCTCTTATCTCAGGGCACTGGAGCGTTAACGCACTACAAACAAGTTTCGCTAAATGATCAACTCTGACTTCCACCAGAGGAAAATATTCTTTGTGAGTTATTTTCCCTGTAACCTGAAGCTGGCACAGGAGGAGCATTAATATCCCCTGAGCTGCTGTGATTTTATCCCAGTGAGAAATGAAAGACCTGAAATTCCCCAGCAGGTTAAGCCACTGATGAATTATTATAGGTTATTCCTTCCCAGCCAAGATAACAAGCAAAATGTCTGAATGCAAGGCAGAGGCCTGTGTGTACGCAGAGATATGCCTGCAAGCTATATGCTTATGTGCGTTTGAATAAGGATGTGTAATTATGTTGTATGCCTGAGTAATATGCAAGGATTTAGCCAGTACCTGCATATAAAATATGAAATGCGTATCAGTAACACTTTAGTGTGTGTATATGTGCTTTGTGTATGTAAGATGCATGTGCTATAGATTGGGGGCTTGGGTGAATGCAAAGCAAAATTGAATGCTAAAACCTCTTTACTAGCAGATATGTTATTAGGGAGGGGGTAGTTCATGGCAAAAAGTTCAAGGCAAACAGCAAAAACCCTTTAACGGGTGATCTGATTGCCTTATTACTTTCTTTGGTTTATTGACTTACAAGTCAACATGAAAGTAGCAGAGACTGTGTGATAAAGTTCTACCAAAGAGCACAGTTACATTAGACGACTTAGAATCAAAGACATCTTGTTCCGTTAAAAAAAAAAATCATTTTGCCAGAAAGTCAAACTCTTGATTTTTATCAACAAAAGACCACAAAAAAATAAATCTGCTCGGCTCTGATAAATCCATGACAATGGCCGCATGTCAAGTAAGTTATTAATACCCAGAAGATGCTGGATGATATTAACCACTATAAAAGGTCACAAGCAATTTCATCAACATATAGGGTGTGAAATTGCTGGTAAAATGAGGGCATGGCCGGCCTTAGATACTTTCGACCAGTGCGGTCGCACAGGGCGCCAGCCGCCACACTGCCAGAGGGGCGCCAGCGGGTGTGTGTGTCCCCGGGCAGTTGTAACTACCAGCGGGTCAGGTGCCACTCGCTAACTGCACCCAGGGCCGGCCTTAGGCAGTCGCCTTTCCGCCCGGGCGCTTCTTCACTTAGTGGCCATCGCTACCGCTGTACCACGGGGTCTTGGTAAAGCAGTTCAAAACCACCGGTTTCAGGAGGGAGACATGGAAGGAGTTTGGAATCTTGAGGGTAGGATGCAGCTGAAGCTTGTAGGCGACAGGGTTGATCTGCTGCAGGATCTCGAATGGTCCGAGGAAGCTGATATTCCTTCGTGCCAATGAGAAACTGAGGGGGTTCTCTTCTCCTTCTGTCTTCCTTCCGTTTGATGCGGTCGACCGCCAGCAGGATGGAGGATCGAGTCTACTGCCAGATCTGCAAAAAGCCCCTAAAAGCAGTGTCAGCAGCTGGTACCTCGGACGTACGTATCAGGCACCGGGAGAGGAATTCGTGGGTGTTGACCATAGACAATAAAGAATGGTGTCTTCCTTGTGGACTCGCTGGTGTGATTATTGTAAGAAAATTCAGCCCACAGGAGCAAATGTACCCAGTTATCATGCTGCTTGGAGATGAAATGACATAGGTAGTTTTCCAAGATCTGATTGATCCTCTCGACCTGACCATTGGACTGAGGATGGTAGGCCGAGGAAAAGTCCAACTTCACACCTAGGAGTCCGTGAACTGAACCCCCCGATCAGACACAATATGCTGCAGCAAGCCGTGCAGGCGGAAGATGTGTTGGATGAAAAGCTTGGCCAGTTGAGGAATAGAAGGAAGGCCGGTCAGAGGAACGAAGTGGGCCATCTACGAAAATTGGTGCACCACCACCCAGACAGTACTGCATCCCGCAGAGAGAGGCAGGTCAGTGATGAAGTCCATAGCTATATGCTGCCAGGGAGTATCGGGCACAGGCAATGGCTGGAGAAGGCCAGCAGGTCTGGAGAGAGCGACCTTGTTAGCTGCACACACTGAACAGGAAGACACAAAGTCCATAATGTCTTTGGGCAGCGTGGGCCACCAGAAATGACGGGCAATCAAATCTCTGGTCTTACGGGTACCCGCGTGACCTGCCAGTCTAGAGGAGTGTCCCCAGCAGAGGATTCTCCCTCTGTCAGACAGGCGCACAAAAGTCCTGTCCCCAACTTGCAAGTGGTTGACAGAGGCAATACAAGACGGATCAATAATATTCTGTGGAATCTCCATGTTGTCTTCTGTCTCGAAAGACCTGGACAAGGCATCGGCACTCACATTTTTGTCAGCCGGGCGATAATGGAGCTCAAACTGGAACCTGGCAAAGAAAAGCAACCACCTGGCCTGACGAGGGTTCAGGCGCTGGGCCGTCTGGAGGTAGGTCAGATTCTTGTGGTCCGTAAAAATTAGGATAGGATGAGCTGCGCCCTCTAGTAGATGTCTTCACTCCTCCAGAGCCAATTTGATGGCCAGTAACTCCCGATCCCGAATCGAGTAGTTGTGTTCTGCGGAAGAGAAGAGCTTAGAGAAATATCCACATACCATTGACTTGCCCTTGGAACCTCTCTGGAACAAGAGTGCACCAGCACCGACAGAGGTTGTGTCCACCTCCAACGCAAACTGTAAGGAAACATCTGGATGATGGAGGATAGAGGTTGACGTGAAGGCACTCCTCAGGCTATTGAATGCGGACTCAGGAGTCCATACCTTGGCGTTCATGGCCTTCTTGGTGAGGTTAGAGATAGGAGATGTCAGTGAGGAGAAGTTTGGAATAAACTGTCTGTAAAAATTGTCGAATCCCAGAATGTGCAGTATGGCCCTCAAGCCTTGAGGGTGTGGCCATTACAAGACAGATTTTACCTTTTCAGGATCCATCTCGAGACCTCGATTCGAGACGATGTAGCCCAGGAAGGGTAGAGCATCTTTCTCAAACACACACTTCTCCAACTTAGAGTACAGACGATTCTCCCTTAACCGCAGCAAAACTTGATGGACATGTCTCTGATGAGTCATAGGATCTGGGGAAAAAATCAAGCTGTCATCAAGATAGACCACAACATAAAACATAGAGGAGGTCACGGAAGATGCCATTAACGAACTCTTGGAAGACCGCGGGGGCATTACACAGGCCGAAAATGCAGCATAATGACCAGGTAATCCTGCCAATGACTGAGGCAGAGGAGGCTGAGACAAACTAATCTGTCCCAGGCAACGGTTGTGACACTCGGGGCCCCACTGGAGAACCTCTCCAGAGTTCCAGTCCAGGACTCAGTGGCTTCGTTACAGCAATAACTGGATCTGGCAGAGGTAGTCCATTTACAGATGCAACCATCAATGGCCTCTCCAGAGGGGTGGTGGGTAATTAAAGAAGATCCACCAGGTTTCTATTAAATTGAATAGCTTGAGAAAGCTTCAGGCGAAACGCGCGTCGGGGCGCTCTTCTATACTTTTGGGTCACACTCAACCTCCCATACATGGGTAAGTGCATCCTTCGGACCTAACTTGGCTTTATGCCGTTCTTCCAAGGCACTAGTCACTTAGATTAGTTACAGACCTTTTTGAATTAGGCATTTTTGTCCATCCTTGCACTGTTTGCACTTTAAAATTACCCCTATTTGATGCACCCTGTGTTGGAGCTACATTGAGCTACAATAACTGTACATACCATTCAGTGTACTGTATATACTGCTATCAATGTACATATCTGTGATCCGTATTAGGATTTATTTTGGATTCTCTGTCTTCGTCATTCAGTGTATTTTTATGGTATCAATAAAGATGTTTTATTCCTTCATATGTTGATATGTATGGACTCTTTTTTTCCTCTTGTTTATCATGTATCATTAGAGTCCTTATCTCTAATCATTTATATGGGTGGTTGAGATTTGTCTCCCACCTTGACACGTATTTGTCCTGTGAGACTGCTTGTCTAATTCTATTAAATTAGCAGCAGATCCAGAGTCCAGATACGCAGAGACCTGATGCATTCTCTCGCCGGACACTGTGGTCACTGGTATGGACAATTTAGACGGAAGTCCTCTTTTATCCAAGGTTGTCTCTCCTATCAACCCTAGGCTTAGGGATTTTTGGGAACACAGGCGCACAAATGGCCACCGAGATCACAATATAGACAGAGTCCCGAAGTGCGTCTGCGTTGTTTCTCCTGCGTGGATAGATTAAACTGGTCCATCCTCACAGACTCCTTAGGAGGATCGAAATCTGAGGACAGCAGGGGTTGCTGCAAAGTAGGGACCAGACTAGGAAGGCCTCCCTCCCGATGAGCCTCTTGGAGGCGTTCTCGGATCCGCATATCAATCTAGGCGGACTAAAGGATGAGGTGATCCATGGTAGACAGTAGATCTCGAGCGGCAAGTTCGTCCTCAATTTTAGGAGACAGTCAGATGACGTACTCGTTCACGGAGGTGTCTCCTTGGCGTAGGTTAATCAAGGAAGCCGCTGCAGGTGAGACTCGTCCAGGCTCCTCAAACACCATGCAAAAAGTCCGAAGGAAGCCCTGGAAGTCACAGATCTCTAGTCCTTGTCTCTCCCAGATAGGATTCGCCCATGCAAGGGCCTTGCCTGTGAGGAGAGAGATGATGAAAGCAATCAGACGAAAATGCCCTTGCATACAGGCTGAAGTGGGTCTGGCACTGGTTCAAAAATCCACTACAGGTACCTGTGTCCCCATCATAGCGGTCAGGAAGTGGCAAAGAAAAACGAGGAGCAACACTGCCAGGAGGTGTAGTCTGAGGATCAACACTGCCAGGAGGTGTAGTAGGAGGAACGGCAGCTTCTGCCGACGTGCGAGAGTGTTCAAGGCCTGGAGGAGTTGGTCCTGTCGAGACCGGAGGTCCAGCATATCCGCCCGCATCTCTTGTGACGTCGTCATGGTCTTGAATCGACCAGCGGGGTCCATGGCCTGAGCGTACTGTCACGTTGGGTTCGTGGACCCACTGGGCCGTACCGCCTTGGCAGTATGGCAGCTGGCCAACAGGACACAGCTTACAGTCTATAGTTCGTATAGGGTACCTGTGGCAGCTCGGACAGTAGCAAGGCAGGCTCGGCTGGGACTAGCCAGCAGGTAGACGTCAGGCGTGGTGAAGCAGGACAGGCGTGGTATACAGCACAGCACGACTTTGGCTCAGCACGGCACTCGACCAGGATAGCACAGGATACAGGTAACAGGATACGCTGGTAACTGGGAAACACTAGGAGACCATTTGCATAGACAAACTAGGGTATGACAACAACGCTCAGGCGTGGGAGGAAGGGGCTGGTCCCTTCTTATAGTCCAAGGTGTTATGGGCTAATTAACATAAAAGTCTGGTGTGCGCGCTGCCCCTTTAAGAGCAGGCACGAGCGTGCGCGCGCATCCTATGGGACCCGGCCAAGGTGAGCGGAAGTGAGAGCTGGTGTCACAGCACGGGGTGTGGACCCAATGGGCCGTACCGCGTAGCGGAGTAGCAGCTGGCCAACAAGGTACAAAACAATGTCTATAGTTCAGAACGGGTACCTGAGGCAATGTAGACAGTGGCGGAAGCAGGACTTGACTTTCACAGCAGGTGACGCCGCGGATGCAGTGGGTAGGCACGACTTGACTTTCACTTGTAGATACAATAGCACGGGATACAGGGTACAGGCAGCAGGAACGGGTAACACTGGGAACTGGTAAACACTGGGAGACCTTTTGCAAGACAAACTAGGGTATACAACAATGCTCAGGCAAGGAACCAGTGGGCAGGGCCCCTTATTATAGTCCAGCAGCCATTTGGGCTGATAATGGATGTTAGACAGCTGGATGCGTACTGGCCCTTTAAGGCCATGCACACGCGGGCGCGCGCGCACCCTGCCGGAAACAGTCCGAGGACCCGGAAGAGAGTGCCGGCGTCTCCCTGGAGGGAGCGAACGCCGAGTAGAGAGATGTCCATGGCCGGGATCGTCAAGGGGTAAGTCTGAACGATGACCCCCGGCCATAGACGTAACAGCTGACGTCTCCTGAGGAGGAGACTGGGACAAGCGCTCGCAGATCCATGGCTGCGGGCATCAGGAGGTGACCGTAGTTTTTTGTCACCTTGCTATCCGCAATTTTGCATGGACCTATTCATTTCTATGGAGCATGCAAACGACCGTGATGCTCATAGGTTCGTGTGGGGGCCACAAACATTTTATGGTCCAGATTTGCAGCTTGACAAACTGTTGACATCTATTTTTTTGTTGCAGATCTGTGAATAGTAGTGACACACAAATGCACTAAGGAAGGTTTCTTGTGCACAAATGGACCTCAACAGATCCATGGTTCTGCGGCCCACAAAACCACTATGGTCATGGGCATTAGGCCTTAATCTGACAATTGGGAAGGGCAAGAAAGAGCTGGAGACAGTAGGGATATAAATTGTTAACATGCATTTTAATCTGATACTACACTTGATCTTAGCCAAAAGACCGAGAAGCGATACGCATTTTAATCTGATGTTTGTGAGTATATTAAACATTGATTTTAACGTCCAGTCATTGGTTAGAGGGAGTTGCACTATGTCTGCCTATATGCTTTTCCTTTAACCCCTTGACGACCACCAATACGCCTTTTCACGGCGGCCGTTAAGGGTACTTATGCCAGAGAGCCACCTTTTCACGGCGCTTTGACATAAGCCCGGCACCGGTGTCCTGTGCCGGCTAAAGCGGGTGTCGGGCTGTCTAAAGACAGCCGGACACCTGCACTAACGGGCGGGATAGATTTCAACATCTATTTCACCTGTTTAACCCCTTGGATGCGGCGCTCAATAGCGAGCGCCGCATTCAAGTGGTTTTGGAGGGAGGGTGCTCCCTTTCTCACCCCATCGGCACCCTGCAATTGCAATCGTAGGGTGCCAATGGCTTCTATGGCAGCAGGGGGCCTAACAAAGGCCCCCAGGTCTGCCTATGGTGGATGCCTGCTAAGCCATGCCTGAGGCATGACCTAGCAGGTGCCTGTCAGTTTTACAAAAGCATTCAGGAGATCGCATAGTGAAGTCCCCCAGTGGGAATCCGAAATAAAAAAAAATTAAAAACCCACTTTTTCCATTATAAAATACTTTACTACGATAAAACAAACAAAAAAAAAACATTACACATATTTGGTATTGCTGCATCCGTAACGACCCCACCTATAAAGCGATTACATTATTTAACGGTGAATGGCGTAAAAAAATGTAATAAAAAAAAGACAGAATTGCTGTTTTCTGTTCATCCTGCCTTCAAATAAATTTGATAAAAAGTGATCAAAAAGTCGCATGTACTCCAAAATGGTACCAATAAAAACTAGAAGTCGTCTGGCAAAAAACAAGCCCTCATACAGCGGCATCGGTGTAAAAATAAAATAATTATGGCTCTTAAAACATGGCGACACAAAAACAAATAATTTTGAAAAAAAAGTGTTTTTACTGTGTAAAAGTAGGAAAACATACAAAATCTATATAAATGTGGTATTGCCACAATCGTAATGACCCAATGAAAAATATATTATGTTATTTATACCACACAGTAAACGGCATAAATCTAAGATGCAAAAAAGGGTGGTGAAATTTGTGGGTTTTTTTCCATTACCCCCCAAAAAAGTTAATCAATAAATTATATGTACCCCAAAATGGTGCTATTAAAAAAAATACAACTTGTCCCGCTAAAAACAAGACCTTATACAGCTATGTCGATGTAAAATATAGCTGTTGGAATGCGACGATGAGAAAACGCAAAAGATAGCTTGGTCATTAAGGCTTAAAATAGGCTGGTCATTAAGGGGTTAATAGTAGAGGCATATCAGACTACCTGGGTGAGGAAACAGGTGTGGAGTGGTTCGGAGTCAACTAATCTAATCCGCCTATTCTTCCTGGAGCCGTAGATAAAAAGGCTATATCCTTCCTAAGAGCCCATTTACACTGGCTAATTATCGGGCAAACGAGCGTTCACAGAACGCTCGTTCTAGATAAATGCTGTGTAGACGCTCGTTCTTCGCCTGATTATATTGTTTTAAATGCCTTAAATATTATTGTTGGCGGCAGCACATCTCCCATAGTTCCTTGTGAAAGGAGAAAACTAGCTCCGATCAACGAACTGTCTCGTTGATCGGCGCTCGTTTACACGGCCCATTACTTTACATTGTATGAATCCTGGTTGAACGCAATAGTCCTCAACCAATGTTTTGCCCAGGTACCTCCACCGGCTTTGTTTTTAAGGTGATTTTTGAGTCGCTAGAAATCTATAACACAGTTCTCACTCTACTGTACCGTTGCTTTTAAGAAGAAGAGTCCAGTGTCTCAGGGAATAACTCCACATTCTAAGCTAAATAAATGGCTGAAAATATCTGGAAACAATGGGGAATATCAATGAAGTAATACAAGTCCGAACAATGGTTTTGCCCTTGTTTATATAAATGCAGTGGGAAATTGACTTCACCTTTTACACAAGCGCCAGTTTTCATACATACAAAATAATGTCAAGAACCTATTTTTAAGACATATATTAAGTCTCTCACCTTCCAGATCTGATAAACATTTTTATCACGTACTGTGTGAATTGTGACTTTGATTTATGACAGAATGGCCACTAAAAAAAATGTAGTTAAGTGTGTAGAGCTACTTTTCTCGCCACAATCCTGGGTGTCATGTCTAGAGCAGCAGCAGGCAGAGTGCTGTAAGGTGACAGGTCAGCCCTGGCATGCCCCTAATTTGTCTGTCAGACAACATTAAGGCAGAAAAAAGAAAAGGATCTTGTTGCAAAGTGCTCATTAAATGCTCTGTGTGTGCCATGCGGGCATGACTGCTGCAGATACAGACTGATTGAAAGAGAACTAAGGGCAAAAAGCAGCTAGATGAAAAATAGAGAGAGGTTAGCAGGGGAGAGACAGACAGGGAGAGGGAGTGACAGCAGACTGCTTAACAAATGACGAAAGAATAAATATAGTGGACATATTCAAATGTCCTTATTATTTTGGTTCAAAGCACGGGTCATCTTGATTCCTGATGTCACATGTTATAATATGAAAACACAAGACTGGAAACAAAGGAAATGTGTTCAGATGATAATTATTGCGAGGGGCCGAATTCAAAGCAAGAGTCATTAGTGGCAATTTGTCTTGATGTCATTTTATCAAACCTCTTTTATCTCCTTTAACATCGCTACTGTAAAATTTACAAGAAATGATCTACATCGAGTATTACAGTCTATCACCAAATTTATCTGAATGTGTTGGTTTTCTTCTTGTTTAATTTATTACAGAAATCCAATTTCCTTAATCTGGTGTTTCTGCCAAAATTTAATTTATTTTAAAACGTTATTGAATATAAATAGAAAGCATTGTACTCTGTGGTCAGCACTTCTGGCTTGTACCTTTGGGGCCGCGGGCAGGGACGCACTGTCCAAAAGGCGGGGTGAGTACCTGGCCTCAGGCAGCGTTCTTCCCTAACTGCACGGGGCTTAAATAAGCAAACCGGACTGGCCATGATTTCTGCCTGCCAGTATTAGGATCGGCTGGTACATAACAAATGTGAGTGGGACAGTCTGGCTGGTTGCTTGTGCAGCCACCTTAGATAATGTATTGTATGCTGATCAGCCAATGAACAGGAGTTGGGTGGGAATATAAGGAGAGATAGGCAGGGGTGGCAATATAAGGAGATATAGGCAGGAGTGGGAATAAAAGGAGAGACAGGCAGCGGTGGGAATAAAAGGAGAGACAGGCAGGGGTGGGAGTATAAGGAGAGATAAGCAGGGGTGTGAATATAAGGAGAGATAGGCAGGGGTGTGAATATAAGGAGAGACAGGCAGGGGTGGAAATATAAAGAGAGATAGGCAGGGGTGGGAATATAAGGAGATATACAGTAGACTGACCCATCAGCCTGCCAGTCAAGCTGTAACCCCCAACCTACCAACTTCTTCCCATGCCACTGAGCAGTGCCCATCACAGCTGCCCCTGTCTGCCACAACTGCACATCCTCATACACAACAAAGTCAGTGGCAGACAGAAATAAGTTCCCCCTTAGCTGTGATTGTGCTCCTTGTATTTCCGACTCCACCTAGCCTCACTGTGGTACATTCAGGTCAGTGCTGGAGCCTATGAAGAGGAGTAAACAACTGGGTTCCAGGTATATGCACATTAACCCCTTCACTGTCTCTAGACCACCACAGGTGTGCCCATTAAAATCCCTCACTTTCCTGGATTACTAGTCATATGCGCACAACATCACCAGGTGAGCATATAACTGCAACATCATTCATTCCATATCCGATGTGGGTAATGCCCTATGTTTGCGCCATCTTTTTCCTGTCAGCTTTACTTTTTCAAACTTTTGAGGTAGGTGTATCTAAAACACAAAAATAAATCTAACACACTATTTTTGAGTAATAATCTCTGGCAAATTTTGCTTAGTAAATCTTCGACTTTTTTTTATTGTATACGACTTACACTGCATTTGTATCCAGGCCACCAGGGTGCTTTCATTATAGAGCAGTGCATAGGCCAGATAACACTAGGAATGTTTTGTGCTTCTAGGAAGTCTTTCTGCTTCGGGAGCATGGTGTACTGCAGTGCTAAGCACAAACCAAAGATGTTATTCTAATTTGCAAGAACAAAAAAAAATCCTTATTAGTTATAAAATGACTGTTTGACAGGCTCAAAGCAAAACTATTCCATCAGTGAAGCAAGTTATGTCAACAGAGGCAGCTTTCTGGAGAGACTCACACGATCTCCTCCAAACCTTCACATGTTTTATTCATTCGCACCAATCAAATGCACTTTTTGTGTGTTCAAACGAAGAAGAAGCAAAATTCAGGAGATGAAATTGGAATTGGCTGGTTTCTCTCTACTGTAGTGTGAAAAAAGGAAAGGGTTTAAAAACCAATGTGTCAGTAAAAAAGACAAACAGTCAAGGGGAAATCACAATGGCAGGATCTGCTTTTGCAAATATTTTCCTTATTCTTTTATCCCTTCCAGCTGCAGAGATGTGGGATGGATTTCTTAACAGCATAAAAAGTGCTTTGGGAGCGTGATTTGTGTGAGTCTGTGTCAAGCAACAAATCAGTCTCCAGCTGTTTTATGAAAGCCTGAATACATTTCCATAGCGGGTGTGAATTTGTACAGTAGCTTATATTTGTAAGGAAAATCATGGATAGCAGAAGATCAGGTGGGAAGTCTTACTGTGTACATTTCTGTGTATTCTTACCCATAGTAAAGAAAATAAACTTATCTGGTGTAAGATACAAAAGACAACTTGATGTACATTATCAATAATATCTAATTTTTATATTACTTCTTGGGATATTCCCATAATCAATCGACAGCATAGGTGCTCATTGTCTGATCGCTGGGGAGCCCACTGCTGGGACCACCACTGATCGTGAAAGCGGGGGTCCTGAACCCTCTTTTCGTCCTTACTGCTTGACTACAGTAAGATGGACATTAAATGGAGTGGCAGTCGAATATCCACGCTACTTCAAAGTCTACACTCAGCTCTATCTGTCAGTTCCATAGACATTAAAATGTTGGATATGGGGGTTCAGGACCCCCATTCTCGCAATCGGTGGGAGTCAAAGCAGTGGGGCTCCCAGCGGTCAGATAATTATCACGTATACTGTGGATAATTGTTGATTCTGGGACAACCTCTTTAAGGCTTCCTCCAACTACATTTTTTGTGTGGCGTTTTTTTGACCAAAAAAACACAAACTTTCTTTTAAAAATGGTACATGTGTTTTTTATTGTGTTTTTTGTTGATTTTTTTCTAAATAGTGTGTTTTAGTACCTGCATTTTTTTAGGTAACGTTTTTCACGTTGCAAATCATGTGATTCAAAAGATCACGTGATGCAAAGATTTCTCTGTATTAGGAGCCCGGTTCATCCTTCACCTCTCTGCTCAATTTTTGGAATATTATAAACAAATTCTGGACTGTGTATTCTATACTGTCCACAAATTGGACTAAATCTGCATTGATTCCTTTCTCATCTGCCCAGATACCATTGCAGACGAGTGGAATAGTGATCCCTTGTGTAGAAATATTTAGGTACCTTGGTCTTTGGATAACCAAAGATGTAACTATTGTCACGGATTGTAGGTATGTGGATCCACTAGGCCGCACCACCGTAGTAGGGAGGCAGCTGGCCAAACAACAGGGTACCCCAGCAATACAAAGTCCCGCACAAGAGTACCTGGATAGTCCAGACAGTGGCCACAGCTCTGGCACGAATGGAGGTGGGTGCAGCAGGTAACGCCAGTCGTGGGGGATGAAAGCAGGTGCCGCAAGTTGTGCCAGATGTGGCGAATCCCTCTGGACATGGCAGAGGACACAGGATGTGGTGGATGATACAGGACATGGCAAACAACAGCAGGTGCAGTAGACACGACTCCAACTAGTAGGCAGAGGAAAAAGAACACAGCACGGGATACAGGAACAGGTAACAGGGCATGGGTAACAACTGGAACGGGAAACACTAAGGGACCATTTGCAAGACAGACTTGGGATATACTAACAACGCTCAGGCAAGGATCAGAAGGGCTGGGGCCTTCTTATAGACCAGGAAATCATGTAAGTTGATGATGATTTCCTTCATGTGTCTACTCACCTCCTGCCTGCAGCCATGGATCCTAGGAAGTAGATGGGGACCAGCGCTCACTTCCGCTCCGGTCCGCTGTGTCCCGTAGGGTTGCGCGCGCATGCTCGTGCCCGCTCTTAAGATCCATGGCTGCGGGCGTCAGGAGGTGAGTAGACCCGACGGCCCGTGGCCATGGACTTTACAACTATGTGTCGCTTAATTTCCAGATAAATGGAAAACATGAGGCATAAGGTAGATGCCTGGATTAATCTACCATTATCTGTGCTAGGATGAGCAAACCTAATAAAAATTATCTAGATGCCGCAATTAATATACTTTTTGCACAATGCACTTGTGCGGCACCCACTCTAGTTCTTTCGTCTTTGTTTGAAGGAGTATATGAAACAGTTTTGCAAGGATTTTTAAGAGATATCCCGCTTGATGATATGAGGATGATGGCCATAGCCAAAATACAACACCAAACCCGTAAAGTTATAGCTAAACATTGGTTACAACACATTCCACCTTCTATTAAGAAATTGTCTGGAAATTGTCTGGAGTCTTAGAATCAGCACTATTGTTGGGAAGGGGAGTGTGGCAGAAAAGGGAGCATTGTCTAAATCTGAAAAACAATGTAAACCATGGTTATATTATCCAGGATTACCATCCTCTGCTCTTATGAAATCCCGACTTTTATTTTTGTAGTAAGTGAAGGGACTCTCATGCAATTTTGTTTAATGTTTTTAAATACTATACAGCAGAATGCCAGTTTTCTGTATAATGAATATCTGCCAAAATTATATGCTTGATAGACTTGTGGCAGGAATCCGGTATTTATAAATCCAAGTTCGGTTCTATCACAACAGATTTATTTTAGCAACTACCTAAGAACCTCCCCCCCCTCCCTCCTTCCCCTAAACGAAAGCATTGTCAAATGCTTATTAGTGAACTGAGTCACCCAGCTCTTAGGCTGGGTGGACGTTGGTTATCTGTAGAATTTTGTTGTGGTCAATGTCTTCAGATTATTTAGATGAGCTGTTGTTATTGGTTCCATTTTTATGTTACCCATACTAAAGCATTGCAGCCTGTTTAGGCCAACTTATGTTTTGTGTATCTTTGCTTAATTGATGCTACATTATTGTTATACAGGGTATTTGAGTTTAGAATCCCAGATTATATACAGATAATGGTAAAGATAATATCATTTAGTGCGTATGCTGAGATTCCAAAATCTCTGCCTTGTGGGACTTGATTTAAATTAGTGTTTCAGAGGACCATAACAGCCCCATAATTGCATCTGGATTATGTCCACAGCAACAGGACCTCCCGTAGTTCTACCGAACCAAACTTAGATCACTATAGCCATCTGAGTTTAATTCAGTAGAGTGTACTGGTTTTGTGGCCATAATACGGGTGCTAAAATGCTTCTGTATCTCGACTATCTGAAGCCGACCTTAGAATGGGAGATTAGTCCGCTTCAGGTCAACAACAAAATTTTTTGTTTTTGGCCATTTTAAAAATTGACAGAATCTTGGCTTTTGGCCATTAAAGGAAGGGTGTCGCGAAAAAAAAAAATGTTTATATTAATTTGCTTTTAGCGTTTTATTAAAATAAATTGTATTTATTTTTGTGTTATTGTTTTACTTTTTTTTTTCTAACTTTTTCTTCACTATGGCATACAGCGCCATTTTCATGTGGACCGGAAGCCGCAGCCGGACAGTAAGATGACTACTTCCGGTCGCGGCTTCCGGACATGTGATTAGAAGCAAGCACTAGGAGCGGACGGAGCGGATGGACCAGAGGGAGCGGAGGCAGCGGCGGCGGCTGGGGCAGGTAAGTTATGTTTGTGTATGTTCGTGTTTTAGTGTGTGATTACCACTGTATGTAAGCCTACTACACTGTGTATTCGCTCAAAAAATGGTGGCACACAGTGTAGGAGGTTTGAACATTCAATCCCCTTCTTTCTCCTGGCACTAGCCGGGGGATTGTTTGAGGACACTAGAGCGAGTGTGTCTTCTCAAATTTTGCAGCATAAAGCAATGTGGTTGCTTTACCACATGCCAATGCTGCAATTTTGGGACTTGCTCCCACTAGTGACCAGCACAGGGAAATGTTATAAATTAGAATCTAATTTATAATATTTCCTGACTTACTACAATGTCTAATCATGTATATACTAACTGTTTAACTAAAAAAATATATATATATTTTTCTAGCGACACATTCCCTTTAACAGTTACCATACGAGGGAGTAATGAGTTTTGCAGTGTAAAAAAATTGACCTGCTTTACCGCTACAGCGGAGGTATTTAACTGGTTTAGTAATAGTTAATACTCAGCACATTTATGAAGAAACACAATATGCAAAGTAACTTGAACACCCTCCTAGGCTAAATCATCTCACCTTCAGCAGCAAACTGGCTACAAAATACTTTATTGCTATATAAATTTCCGCAAGAGCAGCAACTGGGTATCTCGTCTGTGCTCTCTGACACACGTTCTCTTATTTATACTAAGAAGGAACCTAAAACAGTTGCTCATAAAGCTTTGTGAGGGGGAGAGACAACTTAACATCAGGGGGTTGGGTGCAAAATTTATTGGAAACAATTTTACTTTGCATTTCCACCTCCCACACACTCTAATCATTCCTTTATTTCACTGCCACATTACAAGATCTCTCCCTGCTGTCTGCAATCCTTCATTGTCTAAATGATAGCTGTGAGAGTGTCACTAGAAAATTGCATAGTCTTTCTCACCTCTTCATTTTGTTTTCTTCTGTACTGGAAATTTGCATTTTTTTTTAGGATGAGTACCCACTTTTTTTGTTCCCATATAGTTATTTATAGAAATAAATGCTTCAGAGATATACTAGAATGCTATTTTTTTTTTCTAACAATCTATAATATCTCTACAAGAGGTATTCAGAATATTGGATTGGAAAGTAGTAGGCCAGAACTAAACATTTGCATTGGAAAGGCGTACAATGTTTCAAAAGACAACATTGGGGAGATCAATGCGCCAGTCTTTTCCTGTTGATAAATCTGTTGTAAGTGAAAAACAATGCCAGGTCAGACAAGATATTATTTTTCAATACATCTACTTAAAAAAGTTTTGGAATACTTTAATAAGTACTGTGAGCTGGCGTCCCCCTTGGGTTGCTGTATTGGGCAGTCACGCACACGGAAACAGGGTAAAACAGACACAGCGGGTACTTTTTATTTGCACCAAACAAACAGATCCTTTTTGTAGAGAGTTTGCGTCCACTGGGTAAAGCAACCAACAAAACAATATAACTTTGTTGAAAAACAATCTTTAAAGTTCTCACCCTGTAGCAGCCACCACCTGAGTGTGCAAATCCCCTTTGTTAGGTGCTTCAGTCATAGCAGTCTCCCTGGAGGAATAACAACCTCCTTCCTCCTCACTCTCTCTCTCTCTTCACACTGTCAGCTTCCCTTTTAATCAGGGCCAGCTGAGACTCAGAACCTCTAGAAATCAAAACCTGGAGTGGAGGTATGGGAATGGCCATCCCACCCAGAATCTCTACAGCCATTCCTAAATGCGGACCCTGAAATCCAGCCTAAAAAACTCCTGCTCACCAACTAACCTTGCTGAGCAACGAACTTCCCAGAGATTTACACCACTAAGATAAGAAATCCCAGTGGCACATACCTACCCTCTACCAGTCTTCCTACTGACTGTTTACAGTACTCTGTACTCTTACTTTCCCTGTGTCGGAAAAAGTAAAATAATTGACATACAATAACCTACATAAAATAGTCTCTCAGGTGGGGTTAGAAGTTATGCACATAGCGCTGTCTCGTACTTATGATAATAGTGGGAAAAGCACTACCCCTATCAGAAAAAAAACTGAGTCATACGGACTTAGTCCAATCTTGTTTTACATGTGGGTAATTGCAAATGGCGGAAAAATATGGGATTGTTTCAAAACCACTATCAACGCTTATGAAAGTCCCTCCAAGGTTGCCAAATACTCAGAAAAGAATCCCTTGTAAAGGTGTTCCACCCCACTTGTCATATTGGGTATGTGGACCCACTGGGCCATACCGCCTTGACGGTATGGTAGCTGGCCAACAGGACACAGGTCCCAGTCTATAGTTCATATAGTGTACCTGTGGTAGCTCAGGCAATAGCAAGACAGGCTCGGCTGGGACTAGGCAGCAGGCAGGCGCCAGGCATGGTGTAGCTGGACAGGCGTGGTGTAGCTGGACAGGCGTGGTGTAGCAGGACAGGCGTTGTACACAGCAGAGCACGACTTCAGCCTCAACACGGCACTTGACCAGGATAGCACGGGATACAGGTTACAGGTAGCAGGAACAGGGAACACTGGGAACTGGAAAACACTTAGGAGACCATTTGCATAGACATACTAGGATAACGACAACAAGGCTCAGGCAAGGCAGGAAGGGGCAGAGCCCTTCTTATAGTCTAGGACGCTCTGGGAGCAATCAGCTCAATCTCACAAAGTGTGCTCTCCAAGGCTGGACTGAGCTCGCGAGCACACCCTGGTGGTCAATGTGGAACAGGATGGCCGCATGTGCAAACATCTCTGAAGAGAAGGGCGTCGACCGGATGGAAGGAGTTCGTGGTCAGTGACCACTGATGTTACACCACCAACTCCTCCAGTCTGTGGAGTTGGTGCACTTTGTACACCACATCTCTACCGAAGGAGGTTCCTCATCTCTCCATTTCAGTGGTATTAATAGCTTTGAAGCTGAAATCATAAAGGTAGATAAATCCTTCGATGAGGGTGTGAAATCTCCAGAAGGGATTCACATTAAAGAGGCTCTGTCACCAGATTTTGCAACCCATATCTGCTATTGCAGCAGATAGGCGCTGCAATGTAGATTACAGTAACATTTTTATTTTTAAAAAACGAGCATTTTTGGTCAAGTTATGACCATTTTTGTAGTTATGCAAATGAGGCTTGCAAAAGTCCAAGTGGGTGTGTTTAAAAGTAAAAGTCCAAGTGGGTGTGTATTATGTGCGTACATCGGGGCGTTTTTAATACTTTTACTAGCTGGGCGCTATGAAGAGAAGTATCATCCACTTCTCTTCAGAACGCCCAGCTTCTGGCAGTGCAGATCTGTGACGTCACTCACAGGTCCTGCATCGTGTCAGACGAGCGAGGACACCGGCACCAGAGGCTTCAGTTGATTCTGCAGCAGCATCGGCGTTTGCAGGTAAGTCGATGTAGCTACTTACCTGCAAACGCTGATGCTGCTGCAGAATCATCTGTAGCCTCTGGTGCCGATGTGTCCTCGCTCGTCTGACACGATGCAGGACCTGTGAGTGACGTCACAGCGTGATCTCTCGAGAACACGGCTGTGTCTGCACTGCCAGAAGCTGGGCGTTCTGAAGAGAAGTGGATGATACTTCTCTTCAGAGCGCCCAGCTAGTAAAAGTATTAAAAACGCCCCGATGTACGCACCTAATACACGCCCACTTGTACTTTTACTTTAAACACACCCAGTTGGACTTTTGCAAGCCTCATTTGCATAACTACAAAAATGGTCATAACTTGGCCAAAAATGCTCGTTTTTTAAAAATAAAAACGTTACTGTAATCTACATTGCAGCGCCGATCTGCTGCAATAGCAGATAGGGGTTGCAAAATCTGGTGACAGAGCCTCTTTAAGATCACTTCAGGGCAGAGTTTTATAGAATTAACAGCAACATCCCTAATAGCTTGTTCTACCTGTGACCAAAATTATAAAACCTTAGGGCAGGACCACCAAATGTGAGATATTGTCCCAGGTTCTAAGTCACATCACCAACAGGTATTCGTTTGGATTAAACATAACTTATAAAGGTAGTCTGGGATACGATACCATCTAGTGATTAATTTATAAGAATTCTCCTGATGTCTCACACATCGAGAGAAGCCGTTAGAATGAGATAAAACAAAAGACACTTCTGTTTGTGACAGGGTGATACCCAATTCCTTCTCCAATACCACCAGGGTATTAAGCAGAGGCCATAAGGAAGATCCAAAATGGTTTGTTTTATCTATGAAGTGTGGGAGCACTCCCTGAGGTGCTATTGGAGAAAGATTCCATTTGGCCATATTCAAAGCAGAAGATTTGACAGATTTTAAGCATACCCCGTGTCATATCACTGACCGGGATCTTTTTCAAAGGTAGGGGAAGTTCAACCTATAACAAGTGTATAAATTCCTCTGAAAGGACTTTCCTCTGAATTTCAAAATGAATAGCTTTAAGAGAAAGATTAGTAAGTTGCAACCAGCGTAACAACTAAATCGCCTCATAATATGACCTTAAGGGCTTATTTAGACGAACGTGATATACGTCCATGCAGCGAGCGTGATTTTCACGCACCTCGCACGGACCTATATTAGTCTATAAGGCCGTGCAGACTGTCCGTGAGTTTCATGCAGCGTGTGTCCGCTGCGTAAAACTCACGACATGTCCGATATTTGTGCATTGTTCGCGCGTCACGCACCCATTGAAGTCAATGGGTGCGTGAAAATCACGCGCAACACACGGAAGCAATTCCGTGTGACGTGCGTGATTCGCTCAACAGCAGTTAAAAGTATGAATGAAAACAGAAAAGCACCACGTGCTTTTCTGTTTACAAACATACAAACAGAGTGTCATAATAATGACGCAGCCACGCATCATACGTGGCTGTCACACGGAGCTGTTAGGTACCTTTTGCGCGCCCAAAACTCCACGTTTTTTGCGCACGCAAAATGCACACGCTCGTGTAAATCTGGCCTAAGTCTGGTAAGGACATTCCCCCTTGTTTCTTTTTTAAAAGAAGTAATCTGTGTGCTATTCTGGGATGCTTTCCTTTCCATGAAAATTGGATGAAGAGGCTTCTGAATTTATTTAAAAAAAAGCTTTCTGGAACCTCTATAAGTAAGCATTGCAGTGTGTACAGGATTTGAGGGAGCACATAAGTAACAAACAAGTGTTTCTGCCAATCCAAGAAAGGAACCGAATATTTAGTTGAGAGAAAATTTTGTGTTTTTGGGATAAGGGGAGCAAAATTCAGGGGAAAAAAAAAGTTGATTTGTGTCAGCTGGTATCATAATTCCTAGATATTTGATAGCATTTTGGGGCCATTTAAAGGAGAAATAGATTTTAGGCGTGCTAGATGATCAGTTGGGAGAGAGATACCCAAGGCCACCGATTTTTCATAATTAATTTTAGAAATGGAAACATCTCCAAACTGTTTAAAGATTTCCAATATGAGTGGAAATGCATTGAGTGATCAAAAGTATCAGGTCATCGTCAAAAGCCGCTAACTTGTGCATATGTTTCCCTATTCAAAAACCATGGATATCCTCAGTTTGCCTTATTTTTAAAAGGAGTGTCTCCAATACAATAAAAAAAAATAGGGATGGTGACAGGGGACAACCTGGACGAGTCCCATTCAAAATGGGAGTCAGACAGGGTGCCATTAATTTGGATCTTGGCAGATGGAGATTGATAAAGGTAGAATATAGCATCTATAAATTTAGGGGGGAAATTTACGTTTAAGAAGGCCTCTTATGTACTCACAATAAACCCTGTCAAAGGCCTTCTCAAGAAGGACCATGTATCGTTTCTGGCGATGCACTTGATACACAGCATGTAGAACTCTACTTACATTAAGTCTGTCCTCTCAACCCCTGACAAACCCTACTTGTTCATCTCCCACAATTTGGGGTAATGGAGGCTAAATGCGCTGGGCCAGAATTTTTGCCCAGCACTTAAGGTCGCAATTCAAGAGGGAAATGGGCATGTATCTCCCGCATTTTTCAGGGTCTTTCCCTTCCTTAGGAAAAATTGTAATGTATGCTTCTAAGGATTGTTTAGGAATGGGAGATCCCACAAATAAAGAATTACAAACTTCTGTGAACTTGGGGATCAATTGTGGCCTGATTATTTTAATAAAAGGAAATGGGTAGGCCATCAGGGCCAGGGCTCTTTCCCGAAGGTATTGAGTACAGCGTCGTCCTCCCCACCTCCTCCTGGGTAATAGGTGCTAGGAGTGTGTCGCAATTTAGTTCAGAAAGATGGGGTGCTGAAACTGTTGACAAGAGCACTTAAGTTTTCTCTTTTTTCTCATGTAATGGAATAGATGCAACCTCGGAGGAATCTTTCAAGTTATAGGGTAGAATAAAAAGCTTAAAACGCTTTGGCTATAAGCGATGTGGATGTCCCCCTCAACAAATTATTTATATTACATCGATCTCTGCAACTTTGTTATAGCAGCGCCGTTTATAGGTCCTATCATTGGTCTTTTCTACATTTTCATGGTGGTAACATTATCTGTTTTCCCGGATCGGACCTTGGCAGCAGCTTATCTCCTAAAACCACTTCACACATCAGAGTTGTGCCTGACCAAGCACAACCTGTCAAGGTGACCATATACCTCATCCTCTTTCCTAGTCTGGTTGTCATTTTTACCTGCACTATGGTGGCGCCGTGCATCTTCTCTTTTTTCTATAACACAGGACTACAGAGGTAGGCATGGACTGGATAGAAGCGGTGGAGTCTATCGGGAGATGAATTGAAACATTAAAATCTCCCCAAAAATAAGGTGCCCATCACTGAAGGATTTAAGGGAGTTAAGGAAGTTAACCCCTTAACGCTCCAGGACATACTATTATGTCATGGTAAGTGCATCGTTCGCGCTCCATGACATAATAGTATGTCATGGAGTAAACACGGCGCCGTTCGCGCGGGGCGCGTTCATGAGCTGTGATAGCTGCTGTTTCCGACAGCAGACTATCACTGCTCAATGTGCCGGGACCGATCGCGGAGCTCCCCCGCCGATTAACCCCTCAGAAGCCGCGTTCAATAGCGATCGCGGCTTCTTAGGGGTTAATCCGCCATCGCAGGCCTGCTACACGATAGCGGCCGGCGATGGTGACTATGGCAACCGGACACCAAACAATGGCGTCCGGCTATGCCATAGACGGAAGCCTAGTGGGTCCTGACAACGTCAGGACCCACTATGCTTGCTGTCAGTGAGTAGCTGACAGTTCTAATACACTGCACTACGCATGTAGTGCAGTGTATTAGAATAGCGATCAGGGCCTCCTGCCCTCAAGTCCCCTAGTGGGACAAAGTAATAAAGTTAAAAAAAAGTTAAAAAAAGTTGTGTAAAAATAAGAAAATAAAAGTTTTAAAAGTATTAAAAGTAAAAATCCCCCTTTTTCCCTTATCAGTCCTTTATTATTAATAAAAATATATAAACAAACAAATAAACTATACATAATTGGTATCGCCGCGTCCGTAACGGCCTGAACTACAAATTTATTTTGTTATTTAGCCCGCACGGTGAACGCCGTAAAAAAAAATAAATAATAAACCGTACCACAATCACAATTGTTTGGTCACTTCACCTCCCAAAAAATGGAATAAAAAGAGATCAAAAAGTCGCATGTACCGAAAAATGGTACTGATCGAAACTACAGTTCGTTACGCAAAAAATAAGTCCTCGCACGGCTTTATTGATTGAAAAATAAAAACGTTCTGGCTCTTAGAATAAGGTAACACAAAAAGTGAATGATTGTTTACAAAACGTATTTTATTGTGCAAACGCCATAAGACATAAAAAATAAACTATAAACATCTGGTATCGCCGTAATCGTATCGCCACGCAGAATAAAGTGAATATGTCATTTATAGCGCACGGTGAACACTGTAAAAAAAATAGAATAAAAAAACAATAGTAGAATTGCTGTTTTTTAGTCACCACGCCACTTAAAAATAGAATAAAACCAAACTGATCAAAAAGCCGCATGCACCCCAAGAAAACTACAATGGATTCCTCAAGGGGTCTAGTTTCCAAATTGGGGTCACTTTTGGGGTTTTCCACTGTTTTGGCACCACAAGACCTCTTCAAACCGGACATGGTGCCTAATAAAAAAGAGGGCTCAAAATCCACTAGGTGCTCCTTTGCTTCTGAGGCCGGCGCTTCAGTCCATTACCGCACTAGGGCCACATGTGGGATATTTCTCTAAACTGCAGAATCTGGGCAATAAGTATTGAGTTGAGTCTCTCTGATAAATCCTTTTGTGTTATAAAAAAAATGGAATAAAGAGGCTTTTCTGACAAAAAATAAAAAGTAAATTTCACCTCTACTTTGCTCTAAATTTCTGTGAAACACCTAAAGGGTACATAAACTTTCTAAATGCTGTTGTGAATACTTTGAGGGGTCTAGTTTCTAAAATGGGGTGTTTGATAGGGGTTTGTAATATATGGGCCCCTCAAAGCAACTTCAGAACTGAACTGGAACCTAAAAAAATAAATAAATGAGGCAATACTTCGCTTCTTACATTATACTGATAATGAGCTGTGCCCACCCCGAGATGGCCCCAGTTTTGACCGTTTGTATAAATGGAGACCCCTATTAGACCATTTCAGTGCCCGGTTTTCCCCAGCATACACCCCCCGAGAAGTGTATTTCTATTGATGAGTCCCTGGTACATTTTAAAGGGAGGGTTCAATTCCGCCAGTACCTGCCGGGTAAGAGGGCAAGGTATGGCGTGAAGATGTATAAGCTGTGTGAGAGTGCATCAGGGTATACCTACAGATTTAGGATATATGAAGGAAAGGCCACCCAAACCAGACTGCATCCTGGACTACAATAGGTACATGGGAGGGATGGACTTGTCAAATCAAGTCCTGAAGCCCTACTGCGCCATGCGGTGTGGTATAAGAAGCTGGCCGGGCACATCATACAGATGGCTTTGTACAATGCGTACGTGCTACGTCGATGTGCAGGCCAGAGGGGAACTTTCCTGGAATTTCAAGATCTAATCTTTAGGGACCAGGAAGGGGGGGGCACCCAGTACTTCTGGAAGCGAGGCCACACGCATCATACCAGGGCAACACTTTCCAGGAGAAGTTCCCCAAACCGGTGGAAAGGGAAAGAGTCAAAAGAGGTGCAGAGTCTGCTATAAGAGGGGGATAAGGGAGGACACAATATACCAATGTGACACGTGTCCCGAAAAACCAGGGCTCTGTATAAAAGATTGTTTTAAAATGTATCATACATCCCTTGATTTTTAATTTACCCTGATGCACTACGCACAGCTTACCCCCCTCATCTTTCCCTTCTGAGCCCTGCCGTATGCCCAGGCAGCTGATAACAGCCACATGTAGGGTATTGCCGTACCCAGGAGAACCCACATTACAATTTAAGTGGTGTATATCTCCGGTGGCGCATGCTGGGCACACTATATCGGACACTGACATGCCATATATATATATATATATAAAATTGCAAATCTCACACTGCACCATCTGCTGCGCATTATCTTTTACACAGTACCTGTGGGGTCAAAATGCTCACTACACCTCTAGATGAATGTCTTAAGGGGTGTAGTTTTTAAAATGGGGTCACTTCTCGGGGGTTTCAACTGTACTGGTACCTCAGGGGCTTCTGCATACATGACTTAGCACCAGAAAAGCTCCAGTAGGCCAAATGGTGGTCCTTTCCTTCTGAGCCCTCCCATGGGCCCAAACGGCCGTTTATCACCACAAATGGGGTATTGCCGCAGTAAGGACAAATTGGGCAACAAAATGGGGTATGTTGTTCCCTGTGAAAATAAGAAATTTTGATCAAAAATGACATCTTATTGGAAAAAATATCATTTTTTTCATTTCACAGCCCAATTCAAATAGGTGCTGTGAAAAAACTGTGCGGTCAAAATGATAACAAAAACCATAAATGAATTCCTTGAGGGGTGTAATTTCCAAAATGGGGTCACTTCTGGTGGGTTTCCATTGCTTTGATACCTCTGGGGCTTTGCAAATGCGACATGGCACCCAAAAACCAATCCAGCAAAATCTGGACTCCAACAAACACATAGCGCTCCTTTCCTTCTGAGCCCTCCAATGGGCCCAAACGGCAGTTTATCACCACAAATGGGGTATTGCCGCACTAAGGACAAATTGGGCAACAAAATGGGGTATGTTGTTCCCTGTGAAAATAAGAAATTTTGTTCAAAAATGACATCTTATTGGAAAAAATATCATTTTTTTCATTTCACAGCCCAATTCGAATAGGTGCTGTGAAAAAACTGTGCGGTCAAAATGATAACAAAAACCATAAATGAATTCCTTGAGGGGTCTAATTTCCAAAATGGGGTCACTTCTGGTGGGTTTCCATTGTTTTGATACCTCAGCACCTCTTCAAACCTGGCATGCTGCCTAAAATATATTCTAATAAAAAAGAGGCCTCAAAATGCACTAGGTGCTTCTTTGCTTCTAGGGCTTGTGTTTTAGTCCACGAGCGCACTAGAGCCACATGTGGGACATTTCTAAAAACTGCAGAATCTGGACAATACATATTTAGTAGTATTTCTCTGGTAAAACCTTCTGTGTTACAGAAAAAAATGTAATAAAATTGAAATTCAGCAGAAAAAATGAAATTTGCAAATTTCATTTCCACTTTGCTTTAATTCCTGTGAAATGCCTGAAGGGTTAAAAAACTTTCTATATGCTGTTTTGAATACTTTGAGGGGTCTAGTTTTTAAAATGGGGTGTTTTATGGGGGTTTCTAATACATAGGCCCCTCAAATCCACTTCAGAACTGAACTGGTACCTTCAAAAAAAGGCTTTTGAAATTTTCTTAAGAATATGAGAAATTGCTGTTTATGTTCTAAGTCTTGTAACGTCCAAGAAAAATAAAATAATGTTCAAAAACCGATGCCAATCTAAAGTAGACATATGGGAAATGTGAACTAGTAACTATTTTGGGTGGTATAACCGTCTGTTTTTCAAGCAGATGCATTTAAATTCTGAAAAATGCTATTTTTTGTAAATTTTCTCTCAATTTTGCAATTTTTCACAAATAAAGACTGAATATATCGACCAAATTTTACCACTAACATGAAGCCCAAAGTGTCACGAGAAAACAATCTCAGAATCGCTTGGATAGGTTTAAGCATTCCGACGTTATTACCACATAAAGTGAAATATGTGAGATTTGAAAAATGGGCTCTGAGCCTTAAGGCCCAAACTAGGCTGCGTCCTTAAGGGGTTAAGGGAGTTAAGGGTATGACCATACCCATTTAAATTGTCCCACATTTTGAGCATATAAAGCCGCTATCATGAGTTTCATACCAGAAACATGGCCTTTCAAAAATACAATTCGCCCATAGGTTCTATAAGTGTAGCTTCAACCTTAAGGGGTGTATCTTTATGGATGGCAACAGAAACACATCAGGTTTTAGAGTAATAGGTTCTATAAAAGTACTGGCTTTTGGACATGCTTGGAATATGGTTAGGACAAAAGTGAGTTTCTTGTAAGAACAAAATGTCAGGTATATAAAGGCTAAGCAAACTTAATACTCTAGATCTTTTCTGAGGGGAATTTAAACCCTTCACATTCAAGGGGCAAAGTTTTAACTTACCCATATGTGTTTAGCTCAGAAAACAGCATCAAATCTAGGAACCTGAGAAGATACCACCACCTGAGAGATACAACATCGCATATAAAAACACATATAACATGTACATAAACAGTTTGAATGGGATCTAATGAATACCTCCCCAGCTTCCAGGAAAAAGGAGTCGCAACAAACATGAACAGAGGCACTTTAGTTAACCCCTGCCTGAGGGGGGGGGGGGGATTTGCAATTGCATAGCGAATGCTCCACTGAACCTTAATAAATCTAATATGATAGCTATTTTGCATATACTTAACGCCAGTATAAAGCCACTTAAGAGAAAGCATGTTACCCCCCAATTGTAGCAACTCACTAAAGTGGTGCTTGAAACAGACATAAAGTAACACTAGACCATGGCTGCTTGAGTTGGTGAAGAGGGGGGGGATATAAGGGAAGGGGAATATGAAAGCAGGAAGGGAAGAAAAGGATATCCTCAAGTGTAAAATACAGGTACACCTAATTCAGTATACATCAATACAAACAATTGAGATCTAATCTCTGCATTATAATCAATTTGTGAATGGGCCGGCAGCTCCAGGCCTTCGTCACATAGAATAACCGGTAGGGTTACTTTGAATACACATCAAGCGTCAGCATCTTGTTGTAAGCGTTTCTTACTCTTAGGAGATTTAACTTTCGAAGCAGGTTGCCAGGTTTGACGTCGTGGAGGTGGTGGTAAATCCAACGCCACTGGCATCCAAGGGGGGATATCCATAGGATTTATGTCCAACTTTTGCCATGTACTGCTCAGTTCTTCGGGTGTGCATATAATAATTTACTTGGCATCTTTCATGGTCTCCAGCTCGAAGGGGAATAACCATCTTATCGGCAATTTATGCGCACATAGAGCATCTGTAACCGGTTTCAAAATACCTAGAGAAAGAAATCAGCAGAACATCACAATCCCAAAGACTTATGGAAATAGTTTTGTACAAGTAAAGCTTCCATCCGGTGCAAGCCGTGTTGAGTCGTAGCCGAATCAACTCTAATATAGGTACAGAAAGATAGATGGACCGCAGCACACATTGTTTCAAGATATCAAAAGGAGTATCAAAAACTTTATTCCACCATAATAGACAGCGAAGTTTCGACCCAAGTGTGGGTCTTTTTCAAGCTTCAAGACTTGTCTTTTGGTTTCAAAACATGGCATTGTGCCAGTGTACTTTCAGCTGGATCTTGGTATAGTGAAATCTTGACCCCTTCATATTGGACCACTTGTGTTTCTCGAGCTGCTATCAAAATGGCTGCCATATGCACATAACTAAGGATGCCACAGATTACATCACGGGGTGCTTCCGTTGTGGCAAGTTTAGGCCTTAGAGCCCTATGGACCCGCTCGATAGTCAATGATGCCGCTTGGTTAACCCGTATCAAATAGGTAAAAATATGGGTTACAGCACCTGGTAAAAACTCAATGGTGACTGATTGAGGTAGTCCTCGCAGTCTCTTCATGCTGCAGTTTTCTTGATCCTCCAAATGTAAGTACAGGTTATTTAAATGCATATAATGCACGGTCATTGCGTTGTGTAATGAGGAGCTATAATCCATAGCAGAAGCATGGGCATGCTCTAGAGCCATGACCTGGTGTACTATCTGGTACATATCAGATTTTATCTCCGATAGGGCTCAAATAACTTGAGTAAGGGCCTGCAGTAAAGTTTACTTTTAGTATGCTCTAGAAATAGGTCCTTTGTCTGTCTGCAGAATTTGAAGGGAGCTAACTGAGTCTTCCGCTCATTGCTCCTGTTGCAGGCATGTCGGTGCCATTTTGGTTTTCCCCGCCGGGAAAACACCCCTTCTTTTGAAACTATTTATCCATCTCCAGTAAGGATTTCATTTGCCGAGGGATGCCCTTGGATTCTCTGCAATTTTCTTTCCCTGTTTTCACCATTCTGGAGGGAATTAGCTGGCGTTAATAGGTAGGTTCAGTGAGCAGGGTGAGGAGCTCCGGGATCACACAGCCATCACTCCGCGCAGCAAGCTCCACCCCCCTCCAAGACTACTTTTTAAACACATTTTTCAGTGAGAACCCCATTGAAAAGACCACAAATTGGACTTACATGCGCTGTGTATCATCTGGACGCGGGTCTCTCTGCATGTTGGAGACAAATTAGAATTTGTAAATAGCGCACACACATACCATAAGCCATATTTATAAAGCTACTGACCTGCATTTATGTTTACTGGTTTTCCTCATTGCTGATTTTTTTTTATTCTTGAGTGTGTACCAAATCTATTAAAGCAAAAAACTGTCTATTATCATTATGATTTAGCGACATTTATTCACCATTTTTGGCTCTAGTAAGCATGCTCCATAATGAATAAACCAATCTTTTGTTCAGCAACTTTGAGACTTTGTGTATGTCTAAAGAAACATTTTACATGTGCTCCATTGTACCATGTCCACACTAGCTGAAAGCACTATGTATGAAATATGTAGGTTTTGTACCCGTCTAAGGGTGGGTGTACTTTACAATCTGTGCAATCCAACTAATTTTAATTTGATTTTGTGATAATTGCAGCATAGAAATAGCCAGTATGGATTGCCATAGAAATTGATCTGACATACTAAAAATGTGTGTGTTTTAGACAGACCCTATTGCAGTGCTTGATTATGGTTTTCTTTCTACTTTTAGTTTAAATACTGTGACAAACTGGGGACCACTTAGCTCACAGGATCGCCATCTCCCGGGTGAGATGGTTGGCACACATAGAAAGTTCACTCCAACTCCTTGAATAAAAGGTTTAAACCAGCCGCAGCTAGCTTTATTGTCTTCACCACAGCAGTCAGTGTTACAACAATAAACATACAAAATAAACCCTAGGCCGTCCAGCCTCTAACTAACACATTCAGTGTCCCTCACTATGAGACACTGAGCCTTGTGCCCAGTACCTCAAAACATAGGCAGCTTTACCTTACACGTTGGTGACTCTCACAGGCTAGCATGCCTGTCTTCCCCAGACTGAGAGCCCTGTGTGAACTGTACACACCTGAATTAAAGAGCCGTCTGAGGTGAAGCCTAACTAAGCTCATCAGACAGCCCAAGACATGGACTGTCTGTATGGAGTGGAAGCCCGCCCTTCTCCTTCACACTCCAGCAAACCAGGCCCTATTCCAGGCTTTACACCCAAGCAACAGCAGAGAAAACCCTCCCTGCTGTACATGCTCCCTGGTTGCTTAAAACCTGACAGTTTCTGCACTGTCCAGTAGCTGCACTGCTACAATACATACATACAAATATATATATATAATCCTCGATCCCTTGGCTACCATCTGCAGTATAAAGTATCCCTGTATTGAAAAGTAAATTTAGTATGTTCTCTAAATCCTGCCAAATACAATTGTTAAATCCAGCAAAATATTTGTGTTTACAATGTTGCAAACTGTCTCGAGTAATTTCAGAAAATGCTCCAAAAATATTACTTATATTCTCTGTATGCAATACATATTTGCAAAAAGATATAGTATGGTGTACAGATTAGGAGATCTCTGCATGTGACACAGGTTTAGATGATAACGCAGAAAAACATTGAGGAAAATGAAACTGACAATGTATAATGACTATAACTTCATGCTTTAAAGTAGGTTCATCTGAAGGAAATCTGACTGACATATTTCATGCAGCTTCCTGGTCTGGTACAAGTACTCACGGCATGCAGAACTTCACTTATAATTATACTAATGGCCTGTAGCCCTATGGCAAAGATATAATTGTAAGAAGGGAGACAGAATGGTGAAGTTTATTAGTCTTCTCACATGTGAATAGTGAAGTTTCAGTTATATCAGCATTAGATATCACAGTATAAGACAGTATTAAATTTGCTACAGAAAATGTTGCCTTTTTTTGTATTATTCTATCAGTGTAAGGTCTCATGCACACGGCCGTGCCCGTAATCACGGCCCCCGATTGCGGGCATGGCCGGCCGCCGATGGCCGCGGGCCGCATTTTCGTGCCTTGCTCCCATACAAAGTATGGGAGCACGGCCCAAAAAAACCAAAAAGTAAGACATGCTGTAATGGCAGGAAGGAGGTGAAGGGAACAAGTGAGCCCTAATCTACCCACCGCCCTGTCCCTGCCTACTTGCAACGACCCGCCCTAGGCGACGGGGTACAACTTGGCGGCGGTCCCTACGCTGTCTAAGTGCAAGGGAGGCAAACAGGGAACACGCAAGGGAATACAGTAGCCCACGGAACGCCGCGAGGAAACGGAGCGGTGAATGAGCCAGTCAGGATCAGGAAGTAGTGGAGTATACAAACGGGAGCACGGAGCAGAAGCAAGCCAGGGGCAGAGCAACGCAGGATAAACGGAACTGAAGCAAGGCAGAAGCACGGCAGAAGCAGGCTGGAGCAAGGCAGCAGTGGGGCCAGGAATCCAAGAAGAATAACAAGCAAGGAGGAAGAGAAAAAGGCAGGTATAAATGGACAGGGGGCGGAGCTAACTCTGACTGACCAGGCCGCGATAGGCTCTCCCACTCCTGAGCCTGCCACCCTGATTGGTGGGAGCAGGTGTCAGTCTCAGAGGTCTGGCCTCAGGTGTCGACTGATTAATCCTGGGAGTATACCCAGACGTAGTGCCTGGCAGATCCTTTACACATGCTCCATAATTCCCGTCACGTTTCTACGGCACGGACACCTATCCGTAGCAGTATGGAAAAGTGTTCGCGGCCAATAGAACCGGGCGTGTCCGTAATTGCGGAATGTATTACAGTCCGCAATTACGGAAATTTTTTACGGTCGTGTGCATGGGGCCTTAGTCTGTGTTCTCACTTGTGTACAACGCTCTGTTGGATTTGTGGTATGATAGAAACCAGCAGCGAACATGATTGACTTATAATGGTTTCAGTCGTATTTTGAAGTGTTGTCTACCCCTTTTACGGGAAAAATAGCACAGCATGCAGTGCTATTTTCCAGTCAAATTTGATGGAATGTCTGATGCTGATGTAAACATGTTATATTCTTTCTTTTTCTTTAAAGCTTGCTTTTCATCTCTAAACAAATTAATAATTATACTTCACCATCAACCCAAATATAACCACTCAAAGAACTAATTTTATGCAAGATAAAGTGCCAAAAATAAAACTCATGACGAAAATAAGTTTAAAATTTGGAATGGAAGTTAAAGGGAATGGAATTCCATCATTCAGGTCCCTCATAGATTTGTTGGAGCAGGGAGTGTGCCTTTCACTCTGGAGAACCCCGTGTTTTGATGCAGTACACGGACAGTGCATTGACTTCAATAAAAACTGTGTAATGCTTAATCTCCCCTGTGGTGATGCTGCAGGAAAAGTAAACACTTTCTGTCGGATTCGACAAAGATTACAGCCGATCGTGTGGGCTCTAAGTAGTGGGACACCCTGTGAATATCTGATTGTCAGGGGACCTTTCCAACAAGCAGAATCAGTTCATTTAACATGCCAAACTGAGATTAGTGTTTTGAGTATCATATTTCTCTGGCAGTAGAATGCATTCTGATAAAAAGTTAAATGTTGTTGTAGAAAAAGTTGGTAACTTTCACCTTCCCTTTTTTTGCCCGATATTCATTAGTGTAATGCATGGACATTTTTTGTTTTGAAAGATACTGAATTACTGTGTGGAGACCTATCTGGTTAGCGATTCTTTGAAGCAATGATTGCTTTGAAAAGTTTACAAAATAGCTCTACTCTAGAAGGAAGATAACTGTCTCTCTAGTGTCACCTATAGGTAGCTACTCAGAAAGTGCATGCCCAACTCCATATAGAGTGTTGAAACATAACTAGGGTTATCAGCCAAACCAGACGCCCACTGTAGACAGCACTGTATAAGAATATTTGCTCCATAGTTCACTTTGTGAGATACTATATGTATAGACTCTTGGGAAGTACTGATTCTTCTTGCAGAGATCCAGGTGGTAGGGAGTCTTTAGGGCAATGCTCCATGTGAGAATTAGACCTTCTGAGAGTCCATACACATGGTATCTCACAAAGTTAACAAGAAACTCATTCTGACAACTACTCTGAAATGGTGCTGTCTACAGAAGGGTTTTTCTGGTTAAGCTGATAGCTCGAGTCACATATCAAGTCTCTATAAGGGGTTAGACATTGACTTACACTAATGGGTGGCCCTAGAAAGACAGTTTTCTTCCTTCTGGAGGAAAGCTATTTTGCATACCTTTTTTTCTTTAAATAATATCACAGTGGTATTTCAGCACGTCTTATAAATATGCAATAGTTGCCACCATTTTGAATAATCAAAGGGGTTTTCCAACATGGAAGCATCACAGTTCAATCAGTATATTCCATAAGTTATATTACTTACTAAGGTATTCCTTTTGGTGAAAATTTACACTTGAATTTCAAGAGAGGATCATGTGATCTTTGTAACACCGTTGATTTTTACAATTAGTGATGCACATTTGAGCCCATTACTCCACCTCTGGATGGCATGCAATTGGTCATGTAAATACCTGGGCTACCGATATTGTCTTTCATGTGCACAATATATAGCTGTTGGATGGCACAGGGATTGAGAGGAGGAGGAGGATATATTCCAGAAAACAGAAAGGTTTTCCACAAGTTTTTGAATAAAAGCACACTTCTCCAATATGGTCCAAATGGTATTTATTTAATTTATTTTGACCCATCATGGTTGTAGGGTCTTTCTCAAGCCTTAACAAAGACCCTAATACCACGATGGGTCGAAACGCTGCTTTTTTTCTACTGATGTTTGACAAATAAATACTACGTATCTGGACTATATTGGAGATGTGTGCTGTTGTCCAGAAACTTGTTGAAGGATTGCACAAATCGGAAGGGATTTATATGATATTGGATGGTGGGACACCATCCCACCAGGGGAAGTCTAAAAACAGAAAGTTGACGTGCTATTTTAATGTATAATAGTTACACTTGCCATTTTTATCATGATTATCTATCATGTACTCATTTCAAATGCCACATCACAGAGTAAAATAAGTAGACATCTACTTCAATCTACTACAATCTTTTCTCATGAACTGGAGGACCGTTGGTTGTGTTTTCCCAGAGATTATTTCTGGTTTTCTACAGATCTTCTTTTATGGCTACTGAGGCCACAGGGTCCAATATTTCATGAGATGATGTTTGACTAGCTTTAGTTTTGAAGACTTTAGTAACATAGTAAGGTTGAAAAAAGACACAGGTCCATCAAGTTCAACATTTAATCCTGCGGTGTTAAACCAGGATGTCACGACGCGGGGTGTGGACCCACTGGGCCGTACCGCGTAGCAGGGTAGCAGCTGGCCAACTAGGTACAAAACAATCTCTATAGTTCAAAACGGGTACCTGAGGCAACGTAGACAGTGGCAGGATCACGACTTGGCTTTCACATCAGGTGACGCCGCGGATGCAGCGGGAAGGCACGACTTGGCTTTCACAGCAGGTGACGCCGCGGATGCGACGGAAGACACGACTTGACTTTCGCAGCAGGTGACGCCGCGGATGCGGCGGAAGACACTACTTGACTTTTACAGCAGGTAACGATAGTACGGGATACAGGGTACATGCAGCAGGAACGGGCAACACTGGAAACTGGAAAACACTGGGAGACCTTTAGCAAGACAGACTAGGGTATACAACAACGCTCAGGCAAGGAACCAGTGGGCAGAGCCCCTTTTTATAGTCCAGCAGCCATTTGGGCTGATAACTGATTACTGGCAGCTGGACGCGTACTGGCCCTTTAAGGCCGTGCACGCGCGGGCACGCGCGCCCTGCGGGGAATGGCGCGAGGACCCGGAAGACAGTGCCGGCATCTGCCAGAGGGAGGAGGATGCCGAGCAGAGAGGTGTCCATGGCCGGGATCGTCAGGGGGTGAGTTAGAACGATGATTCCCGGCCATGGACGTAACACAGGGGAAGGCAAAAAAAAAACCGATTGCCTTAAATAAGGGGGTCGGCTGGCAGTAGCAACGGTCAAGTACTGTATACCTGACCCCATCAGACAACACGCTTCTCAGAGTTGTGCTCATTCACTCATTTACATTTTTACTTATGTTGGAGTTTCTGTACTATGGAGCGCCTCTTGTATTTAATAATTTGCTTATATTAGGGGAAAAATCCCTTCCCGACTCCATATATGCCAATCAGAATAAATCCCTGGATCAACAACCTAGAAGATGACAGAAATTTGCGCAGACTGATTGCGTTCGAGGGAAGATCTGTAATGTAAAATGATGAAGCAGCTCTGACCATTATACTGTGTTTGACCTTCCTTAATAACTTTCATGCCATAAATTAATGTAATATAGATTCCAAAGGGTGTCTTGGACAAAGCTTAAAGAGGCTCTGTCACCAGATTTTGCAACCCCTATCTGCTATTGCAGCAGATAGGCGCTGCAATGTAGATTACAGTAACGTTTTTATTTTTAAAAAACGAGCAATTTTTACCAAGTTATGACCATTTTCGTATTTATGCAAATGAGGCTTGCAAAAGAACAACTGGGCGTGTTGAAAAGTAAAAGTACAACTGGGCGTGTATTATGTGCGTACATCGGGGCGTGTTTACTACTTTTACTAGCTGGGCGTTGTGTATAGAAGTATCATCCACTTCTCTTCACAACGCCCAGCTTCTGGCAGTGCAGATCTGTGACGTCACTCACAGGTCCTGCATCGTGTCGGCACCAGAGGCTACAGTTGATTCTGCAGCAGCATCAGCGTTTGCAGGTAAGTAGCTACATCGACTTACCTGCAAACGCCGATGCTGCTGCAGAATCATCTGTAGCCTCTGGTGCCGATGTGTCCTCGCTCGTCTGACACGATGCAGGACCTGTGAGTGACGACACAGCGTGATCTCTGGAGAACACGGCTGTGTCTGCACTGCCAGAAGCTGGGCGTTCTGAAGAGAAGTGGATGATACTTCTATACACAACGCCCAGCTAGTAAAAGTAGTAAACACGCCCCGAAGTACGCACATAATACACGCCCAGTTGTACTTTTACTTTTCAACACGCCCAGTTGTACTTTTGCAAGCCTCATTTGCATAAATACGAAAATGGTCATAACTTGGCCAAAAATGCTCGTTTTTTAAAAATAAAAACGTTACTGTAATCTACATTGCAGCGCCTATCTGCTGCAATAGCAGATAGGGGTTGCAAAATCTGGTGACAGAGCCTCTTTAAGAAAAGGAAGAATGGTCTAATTTACATAGCTTAGATTTCATTATATCATTCATAATAAATACATGTGTAATATGTTGATATCACTCAAACTCAGTCCACATTAGCAGAAAAATGGTTTCAAAATTTATTGTTTCTATTTTAGGTTAATGTCACAGTTTAAATAATTCACACCCAGCCATTGTTTCTGTCCAACTAGTTAATTGTTCATATTAAATAATCAAGACCGCTGCCACGTATGCTGAAATGTAGACTTAATTGTTTCAACTTTTTGGGATCTCTAAAAGACAAAGACCATTGACCTCTCGTCAAAATGTAATTACTGTTCCTTATCAGTGGAACAGTGCAGTGTATTTTTCTATAATAATACTACCTTCAAATATTATTACATTCGAATATGTTTTACAATTTCTTCCTATGAGCTTAATTAATCATAGAAATATCAAGAAGCTCCTATTGTTGTCAGAAATACAACCTTTACTGCTATCCAGTTTATAGATAACAGCATCTGCTTTATTGTATCATTATAGCCACTTGTGCTATACAGAATGGTACTCATACATATCCACAGGCTAACTAGAGTACTCATAAGAGGTAGCCTCCATTCCCAATATGGCTAGGTATGCTGTATGTAGCACAAATAGTGCATGCAATGACTAGAAATGTTGAGGTAATAGTCTGTGATCAATCCGACGTTAGGTGTAATCAACTGTTTAAGGCCTCATGCACACGAATGTGATTCTACGTCCGCAATTCATCTGCAAACATGCGGATGAATTGTGGACTCAATCATTTCTATGGCCCCAAGCAACACGACCGTGGATTCCACAGTCCGTGCATTGGCCGGTAGCCCGGACCGCAAAAAAATAGTCATTTTACAGGCTGCATTTGCAGTCCAGGCTACTTAGAGTCAATGCACATCTTGTATGTGCACGGTCAGTGATAGCGGACGGCCTACGGTTGACACTCCACGCCCGTCTGTGGCCATCACGGGAAGTGCACATGGCTACGGTTGTGTGCATGAGGTCTAACGTGTTTTTCTCATAAAAACAACTTCTATCCCTATTAGGGCATATGGACATCATAGAAGGGGGTCCCCACTAGGGACTTTGCTCTTTGAGCCAGAAGCAAGAGCCGTGGTGAAGATCTGACGCATCCATGAATACATGGACTGCCGCTGCAGGGAAAATGTTTAGCCAGACATGGCTTCCCCCAGTGATAACAGCTGATTGTTGGGGGTTAAAGAAGCCAGACCTGCAGCAATGCCCAAAAAGGCGTTGTCTTCTAAAATATTAAAATAGTCTTAAAAAATGGTGGGATATGCTATTTTCGGAGGGCATCCTAGAAAAACAAAAAAAGAAAAAGATCTTATTTCATATAATCAAATGTACCTAGTCCTCATTGCAAAAGTTTATCATTCATTCACTCTCGATAGCAATTAGTAAAGTATTTTTGCTAAAAAAAAACAAAAATGAACAAAATAAGGTACATGGAGTTTTTATTGGTCATCCGTATGTGTCCTCCCTTACTTTTTCTTTAAGGCCAAATGCACACAATGCATATTACGTGCGTATTTTCCGTGCATATTTTCCTGCAGCAAATCCACAGCTTAATACAGTACCAGCAAAGTAAATGAAATTTCAAGAAATCTCATCTACATGTTGCAGATTATTGCTTCCCATAAATTGACATGCGGTGCATATTTTAAAATCTGCAGTATGTCAATTTATCTTGCGTTTCCATCTGCGAATTTTATCTGACTAGTTTATTTTTAAAAAAAAGCACCAAATCCGCAGCATAAAATCGCACCTATTTCCACATCAAAATGTAAAAAACACGCCTAAAAACGCATAAAAAAATCTATTAAGTGCGGATTTTACCTGCGGAATTACCTGCATTTACCTGCAGATTTTATGCACCAGATTACACGACATGTGCATGTAGCCTAAATCTGACATAACATGAGTGGCATGGTGCGGGATGTTAAACAAACATGTAAAAAACAATGTATTTTTCTGACAGATGCGTCCGATGGAGGCCATCCATCAGCCATCCGTCACCCATAAACCTCTGACAGATGCCATCCAAAGGCCATTTGTCGCCCATAGAATCCCATGTCAAATAAAACATTTAACGTATATTTTTTTACTGGGTGCCGCGAGATTGTATTGAATAGGTATCATGACAAATAGTATAACTTAACGTAATTCAAGAAAAAGTGAGTCTACATTCACACGAGTGTATCAGATTCACGAGCGTGAATCTAGTCCGTTATGCATCAGTGTGCTTTGCGAGTGGCATGCGTTATTTACGCACTCGCAAAGCACATTTTTTTAAAAATATTATTATTTTCAAATCAATTGATGCGTAAATCACGCATCGCACACGGATCTGCATCCATGTGCGGTGCGTGGTTTTCACGCACCCATTGACTTCAATAGGCGCGTTGGTGTGTGATAATGCACCAATATAGGACGTGCAGTGAGTTTCACGCAACAGATTCTCGCTGCGTAAAAACTCCTGCATGTGTGAACGGCCCCATTGAAATCAATGGGTCTGTGTGCTGCGCGTGATTTCCATGCGCAGCACACGGAGGTTATTCACGTTCGTCTGAATGAGCCCTTAGGGTGGACACATCTGTACCTTCCTGTTTACCGCTCAACATCAACAGTCAATAAAAAACGCATAGGCAAAAACCGACCACATCCCGTCAACATTTGGCCTCCATGTAGCCCCCAATGATGTCAGAGATGCTTCAAATTATGCCCCTTTCCTACAATATGATGTACTGTACTAATTGTTTTGTATTGAAGGTAAGTTGTCCTCCTGGTAACAATGAATATTATACGGTAACCATTTCTTTTGGGCTACATTTACAATATACAAACATCTCAATAAAATAAAAAATACAAATATTTGTATTTTTTTTATTTTTTATATATAATCTTTTACAACTCTATATCAGAGGGATAATGGATGGAGCCTCCAGACTGTGATTACTGTTCTGAATGTTAAATGGCACCAAATTTGCAAGGGAAATCTAAATCTGCGCTGTAACGGAGAGAACATCTCCGGATGTTTACTCAAACACTTTTCTATCAGCATTGCAGTCACTCCTGTTAGCAATTGAGCCGGCTTACAATGCAACAATTAGAAATCACAAGGAAATCTCATCAAAGTCTTTCCAACTTGTCTTTTTATCCAAAAGAAAGTGTTCATATTCTGGTCTTCATGTCAAGTCTGAGCCAAGGTTTTAAAATGAGGATTTTAATCACAAATTAGACAAGATGAAATACGCTAGCCTGTTTAATGTCTATTGGTATTCTAAATGGAAATTAAAACAGATAGGAGTGTTTGGTATTAAGAACAAAGTCAATCTATTCTAATATATTCTATAATCCAAAAGGTAATATAAATGAATGTGCCACCCCCTGGACACACAAGCCACTTGAAGACTCTTTGCTCTATTACACCATGTACAATATATTTATGCAATGCCAAAGATGCCGTTTAGAAGCTGCTGATTTTTATACAAGTAAATTAATCCCTCTCGGCCTCAAAACACTGCAATGGCTTTAACAAAAGTCTTTATAAGGGTATGTGCACACGTAGTGTTTTCAGCCGTAAATGTCCCGAAAAATGGCTGAAAAATCGGAAGCAGAACACCTCCAAACATCTGCCCATTGATTTCAATGGGAAAAATGGTGTTCTGTTTCCAACGGGGCTTGTAGTTTTTATTGGTACCATTTTGGAGTACATGCGACTTTTTGATCACTCTTTATCCAATTTTTCGGAAGGCAGGATAAAGAGAAAACAGCAATTTTGTCATTGTTTTTTATTTTATTTTTTATGACGTTCGTCATGCGGCTTAAATAATGCAATAATTGAATAGTTGGGGTCGGTACGGATGCGGCGATACCAAATATGTGTAACTTTTTTACATATATATATATATATATATATATATATATATATATATATATAAAAATAAAAGTATTTTGTAAGGGGAAAAAGGGAGTTTTTCAAATTTTTTTTAACTTAAAAAATATTAAACTTTGTCAGTGTAAGAACAAACAATAATTTCAAATCAGAGATGATTACCACAGTATAGATGGATACCAGATACTCATACGCAAAAGAGGGCGCTGTATCAGACAGGATTGAGTGGGCAATGTGTATGGAGAATATTCCACCATGCAGCCTGCATGTGCCTATGTAAAGTAAAAAAATCAAGATCCCCCACTCCTAAATGAAACCATGCATAGAATATACCTAAAGCAGCCTGAGGGCTTATTCAGACGAACGTAAAATACGTCCGTGCAACGCGCATGATTTTCACACGCCTCGCACGGACCTATGTTAGTCTATGGGGCTATGCAGACTGTCCATGAGTTTCACGCAGCGTGTGTCCGCTATGTAAAACTCACGACATGTCCTATATTTGTGCGTTTTTCGTGCATCACGCACCCTTTGAAGTCAATGGGTACATGAAAATCATGCGCACCACACGGAAGCTCTTCCGTGGGTGGCGCGTGATTCGCGCAACAGCAGTAAAAAGTATGAATGAAAACAGAAAAGCACCACGTGCTTTTCTGTTTACAAACATACAAACAGAGTGTCATAATGATGTCGGCTGCGCGAAACTCACGCAGCCGTGCATCATATGGCGATGACAAACGGAGCTGTTAAGTGCCTTTTGCGCGCGCAAAACGCACACGCTCGTGTGAATCCGGCCTAACAGTCAGTTAAATAATGGATAATAAATCAACTTGAATAGTATGGTCCAATGTTAGGTATAAACTACCAGTTAAGGGCTCATTTACACGAGCGTGTTATTCGTCCGTGCGACGCGCATGATTTTCACGTGTGTCGTACGAACCTATAATAGTCTATGGGGCTGTGCAGACAGTCCGTGAATTTTGTGCAACGTGAGTCCGTTGCAAAAAACTCACGACCTGTTCTATATTTGTGCGCTGTTCGCGCATCACGCACCCATTGAAGTCAATGGGTGCGTGAAAACCACGCATGTCACACGGAAGCACTTCCGTGCGAACAGCGTGGTTCGCTAAACAGCAGTGAAAAGGATGAATGAAAACAGAAAAGCACCACGTGCTTTTCTGTTTACAAACATCCAAACGGAGTGTCATAATGATGGAGGCTGCGCGAAACTCATGCAGCCGCGAATCATAATGCACACGCTCTTGTAAACGAGGCCTAACTCTGCAAACTGCAGTGGAACACCTTTCCCATATTTAAAGAGCGGCACTGTCTGGCATCACACCCTTAAATTTAAAATTATTGTTTGTTGTAATGTACCAGGAAATTTTTATCTTTATAATATAAATTTGTGGTGTGTCAGACTACGATTTTTAGGATTTGTCAGAGTAAGGCCTTATTCACACGACAAGGTCCGAGTGTCGGCCGATAAAATCGGCCGTTTTGGGCCGTTTTTCCCGGCCAGTTTGCATTCGTTTTGCATCCGTTTCGATTCTGTTCCGGGCCGTGTTGCCGTATTTTACGGTTGATTTTGACCCGTTTTGCATCCGATTTTTTCCCTGTCCGTTTTAAAATCGGATGAATTTCATTTGTAAATTTTTGCCACACACTTCCCTCTGTAGATAATGCCACACACTGCCCTCTGTAGATACTGCCACAGCCCCCCTGCAGGTAGGGCCACACAGTCCCCTGTAGGTAGTGCCACACAGCTCCCTGTAGGTAATGCCACACAGACCCTTGTAGGTAATGCCACACAGCCCCCTGTAATGCCACACAGCCCCCTGTAGGTTGTGCCACACAGCCCCCTGTAGGTAGTGCCACACAGCCCCCTGTAGGTAATGCCACACAGCCCCCTGTAGGTAATGCCACACAGCCCCCTGTAAGTAATGCCACACAGCCCCCCATAGGTAATACCACTCAGCCCCCTGCAGGTAGTTCTACACAGCACCCCCCATAGATGGCACCCCCCCCCCTACCTGTCTGTAGATAGCGTCACCGTTCCAGGAGAAGTCCCTAGCTTCAATGTCCATATATGGACAGTGAAGTCAGGGACTTCTCCTGGAGCGGAGACACCGGCCACAGGGTCGGGGATTCCGCTTCATAAGTGCTTGACGTCACTGTGTCCATATATGGACACAGTGAAGTCAGGGACTTCTCCTGGAGCGGAATCCCCGGCCACATCACCGGGGATTCAGCTTCAGAAGTCTCTGACATCACTGTGTCCATGTATGGACAGCGGAGCCAGGGACTTCTCCTGGAGCGGAATCCCAAATCCCCAGCCACAGCGTTGCCGAAGCTGTGGCCGGAGATTGGGGATCCCGCTCCTACAGGGAGCAAAAAAAATACACTCTTCCTCCTCCATGCACTTCATACTGTGGGGAGGAGAAGGAGAGAGCGAGAGCGACGGAAGACACGGCCGTCACTTGGAGCACATTCAAGTGATGGCCGTGTATTACCCGGCCCCATAGACTTCTATGGGAGCCGGGCGGCTGGGAGAACGGCCGAAAATAGGGCATGTCCCATTTTTTGATGGCTGGGTTTCCCGGGCCTTCAAAAAATCGGTTGTGTGAATAGCCCCATTAGGGATCTATTGTTCCTACTGCAGTCGTGTGACGGCCATTTTTTGAACGGCCGTCACACGGCCGGGAAACCCTGTCGTGTGCATAAGGGCTAAGACTAATAGACAACTCTAAGGCTAGATTCAGACGGTCGTTGCGCATCTCTGATGTGAAAAACTGCCATTTTTTACATCCGAGGTGCATCCGTGCTCTGCGCTGCGGTACGCGATATCATGAATCCCCCTTAGACTAGAGTCTATGGAGGGATGCGTGAAGCGTGAAAAAATAGGACATGTCCTATTTTCTCACGGATTCTTCACATGGTCCGTTGAAACAACGGCCGTGTGAACGGCCACATTGAATTATATACACTACCGTTCAAAAGTTTAGGGTCACTCAGAAATTTCCTTATTTTTGCAAGAAAAGCACAGTTTTTTTCAATGAAGATAACATTAAATTAATCAGAAATACACTCTATACATTGTTAATGTGCTAAATGACTATTCTAGCTGCAAACGTCTGGTTTTTAATGCAATATCTAGATAGGTGTATAGAGGCCCATTTCCAGCAACCATCGCTCCAGTGTTCTAATGGTACATTGTGTTTGCTGTGTTAGAAGGCTAATGGATGATTAGAAAACACTTGAAAACCCTTGTGCAATTATGTTAACACCGCTGTAAACAATTTTGCTGTTTAGAGGAGCTATAAAACTGACCTTCCTTTGAGCTAGTTGAGAATCTGGAGCATTACATTTGTGGGTTCGATTAAACTCTCAAAATGGCTAGAAAAAGAGAGCTTTCATGTGAAACTCGACAGTCTATTCTTGTTCTTAGAAATGAAGGCTATTTCATGCGAGAAATTGCCAAGAAACTGAAGATTTCCTACAACGGTGTGTACTACTCCCTTCAGAGGACAGCACAAACAGGCTTTAACCAGAATAGAAAGAGAAGTGGGAGGCCCCGCTGCACAACTGAGCAACAAGTCAAGTACATTAGAGTCTCTAGTTTGAGAAATAGACGCCTCACAGGTCCTCAACAGGCAGCTTCATTAAATAGTACCCGCAAAATGCCAGTGTCAACGTCTACAGTGAAGAGGCGACTCCGGGATGCTGGCCTTCAGGGCAGAGTGGCAAAGAAAAAGCCATATCTGAGACTGGCTAATAAAAGGAAAAGATTAATATGGGCAAAAGCACACAGACAATGGACAGAGGAACATTGGAAAAGAGTGTTATGGACAGACAAATCGAAGTTTGAGGTGTTTGGATCACACAGAAGAACATTTGTGAGATGCAGAACAACTGAAAAGATGCTGGAAGAGTGCCTGACGCCATCTGTCACGCATGGTGGAGGTAATGTGATGGTCTGGGGTTGCTTTGGTGCTGGTAAAGTGGGAGATTTGTACAAGGTAAAAGGGATTTTGAATAAGGAAGGCTATCACTCCATTTTTCAACGCCATACCCTGTGGACAGCGCTTGATTGCAGCCAATTTCATTTCTACAACAGGACAATGACCCAAAGCACACCTCCAAATTATGCAAGAACTATTTAGGGAAGAAGCAGGCAGCTGGTATTCTATCTGTAATGGAGTGGCCAGCGCAGTCACCAGATCTCAACCCCATAGAGCAGTTGTGGGAGCAGCTTGACCGTATGGTATGCAAGAAGTGCCCATCAAGCCAATCCAACTTGTGGGAGGGGCTTCTGGAAGCATGGGGTGAGATTTCTCCCGATTACCTCAGCAAATTAACAGCTAGAATGCCAAAGGTCTGCAATGCTGTAATTGCTGCAAATGGAGCATTCTTTGACGAAAGCAAAGTTTGAAGGAGAAAATTATTATTTGAAATAAAAATCATTATTTCTAACCTTGTCAATGTCTTGACTATATTTTCTAGTCATTTTGCAACTCATTTGATAAATATAAGTGTGAGTATTCATGGAAAACACAAAATTGTCTGGGTGACCCCAAACTTTTGAACGGTAGTGTAGGTCCGTGTAACGACCAATGTTTCAAGGGCCATCACACGGACGTTTAACATGTTCATCTGAATAAGGCCTCAGGCATGGCCTAACAGGCATTTACTAAAGGGAGACCTGGGTGCCTTTGTTAGGCCCCCGGCTGCCATAGAAACTATCGGCACGCGGGGTGCCGGTGGGGTGAGACAGGGAGCCCAATCCCTCTAAAACCACTCAGATGCTATGGTCACTGTTGACCACCGCATCTGAGGGTTTAAACATGATCGGAGACCACTGATAGTGGTCTCCGATCGATGCCCTGAAGCCCAAGGATGTTAGCAACAGTCTGGGCTTCAGGAGTACCCCACCCGATGTGGGAAAATTTCTTCTGAAGTGCCGTCGTGAATAGGCAACAGAAGAACGGCCGACGTAAAAAGACTATACGTCGCTCATTAAGGGGTTAATGTCTATCCTTTAAATACTACCATTCTGATCCACAGACTGAAACTCTTTGGCAGACCCTTAGAATCATATATTGAGAGGCACAACATCATCACAGAAGATTTTGCTGTTTTTGTTCCTGCAGTTTGGCATATAAAGAAAAATCATCTCATCTGCTTCTATAGCGTTTTTATTTTCTATCAATTTGCATTTTGAAAATGTTTGTGTACAGATAAAAGAATAAATTCTAGAAGCCTAAAACCACATCAACATTTTACAAGCGGGAAAAACAATGTGGTTAATGAGGTTATAGATGTGCATTTATTACCAGTCCTGCTACATTTTGTTTTACTGTATTCCCATTTTTATAAATTGTTATATATTTATTCATATTTAGTTGTTTGTTTTATATGTGTATTGTGTATATGATCCACAGAAGACAAGAGTACAGGGCAAATTATTTTCATTCTTTTGAATTATTCCATTATTATATAGTGTCTTTTTGTCTTTATGCGCTGATGAAAATGTCCAGCAAATACTTGTGAAACATTTCACATGGGTCATTTGATTACTTTCCACCCTTCAACCTCACAAACTTCCGAAAGGGACTTGTAGACTCAACTCTTCAGATAAATTAATAGCATAATCTAAGGTATCCCTTCCTATAAAGGTACGTTCACACAGGGCGGATAGGCTGCAAAAAAGTACATTGTATTCGCCAAGGATGCCGCAGGCAATTCCGGCGAAAAAAAATGCACCAAATTATGGTGCAGTTTTTCGGCCAGATTGTCCTCTGCGGAAAACAGCATGTAAGAAATATAAACCCAAAACAGGCTACTTATCCGTAGCCATGACAACGCGTCCCTCTCACGTCCTGCAGCACGGCCTCCTGGGATGACGTTTAATCCCATGTCACCACTGCAACCTGTGATTGGCTGCAGCAGTCACATGGGATAAAACGTCATCCCTGGAGGCCAGGCTGGACGCAGGAGCATGGAGATCTGGGTAAGTATAGGCTTTGTTTTTTTCCGAGTTGTGATTTTTGCCGTGTAATTGCAGCACTTCCGTCGCAAAAAAACCGCAACATCTGCTATTTGTTGCGGGGTTTGCCTCCCCATTGTATTCAATGGGGAAAACCCACAACAGAAAAGCAGAGATTCCACAACATAAATTGACATGCTGCGGAATAAAATAACGCACCGCAGGTCAATTTCTGAAAGTTTTGTCGGCAGGTTTTTTTACGCTGCGTGTGGATGAGATTTGTTCAAATGTCATCCACTTTGCTGCTATTGTATTACGCTGCAGATTTTCCGCTATGAAATCTGTTGTGGAAAATCCGGAGTATTTACGCTCTGTGTGGACTTACCCTAACAGTTCTAATGCTACATGGATGCGCCTAACTTTTTGAAAGAGTATAATTTTTAATTTTTGTGTCTTCAATTAATCTCTTATAGACCGTAAGCTTTGTCCAAGTATTTCTACTTCCTATTGCATGGGTGTTTCAGTAGTTTGTACTGTTGTCTTGTAGATCTACCGGTCTACCCCTCATAATTTCTCCAAACACTACCGTTTGGATATTTTTCAACTAAATATCTCTCCTTTGGGAGAAAAGTACTTCAAGCAGTGGTCCCTCTCTAAAGGTGATCATTTGGTATTCACCTGTGGTGCTGTCCTGGAGGATGACTGGAGGAAATAGTATTAGTTCTTACCGGTAATTCGGTTTCTAGGAATCCTCCATGACAGCACTCTTATATTCCTCCCTATGGTTCTGAGGTGTCTTGCAATGCTAATAGTTATTTGTAAAATGCTGATGGAGTTGGGCTTTTAACCTTTCTGTGTTTCCTGTCCCTATTAGGGCGTGGAGTCAACCGCCTGTGGTGCTGTAATGGAGGATTCCTAGGAACCGAATTACTGGTAAGAACTAATTCTATTTTTTCTTTTATAATGTCAGTACTGCTGATATTAATAAATGCATTTGGATAATGCCACATTAGATAAATCAGGAAAATTTTAAATAATATTGTGTGGAGTTGCGTTAGGTAGTCTGATAAAGATATGAATGGAAATGTTACCTGGACCATTTTTTCATGCGTAGCACAGAACCAGGGACCATGTTTGAAGGGCTGCTAAGAAATATATTACTAACTTATTCAGTGCTCAGTATATTCAGCAACCCATGGTGTAATGGAGAACCTGACGTCATAAATGCAATGAGGTGTTGCACACTGGTAACATTTAATTTGCCCCTGCTTTCATTAACAGCTTGATTGGGCATACGTAATACTGCAATCAGCGCTAACTACAGAGGAAAAATGAAAATTCACCAACTATACAACCTTATGATTGAAATGTTTCTCATACACTCTTAAACGTTAAATGATTCAGGGAAAGATACTGAAAAGAACACAAGAGCAATGGATAGAAGAAGTGCATTTAACCCTAGGCCTACTCCAAAAATCCCAGCAGATTGTATAGAAATACGGAAAGCATCAACTTGACCCATGTGACACTGTATCTATATGCTATAAAAGTTTCATGTTTAGTTGTCAGATGAAGCGTTAGTTTTCATTTATAAGATTTTACAGTATTAGGCTACGGTAAGACAACATGTCTGTAATGTCCGTGGCTGCGGGCTGTCAGCTCCAACCTCCCCCTGACAGCCGCAGCCACGAGTCGGCAAGTGCTGGCCCCAGCCACCTCCTCAGGAGACGCCAGCGCTCGCGTCCACTCACCTCAGCCGGATCCCACAGGGTGCGCGCACACGCTCATGCCCGCTCTTGAACGGGCAGCGCGCACCAGACATTCTGATAAACCTTGACCCGTGAGTACCCTGGACTATAAGAGGGGTCCAGCCCCCTGCTTCTTTGCCTGAGCATTGTTGTGTTCCCTAGTTTGTCTATGTGATGGCCTCCTAGTGTGTTTCCTGTTCCTGTACCTACCCCAGTTCCTGTTCCTGTTCCTTCATTTCCATACCATCCTGGTCGAGCACTGTGTTGTGCCAAAGTCGTGTCGTGCTGTTTCCACATCTGACCTGCTACACCTCGCCTGACGTCTTCCTGCTGCCTGGTCCAAGCCGAGCCTGCTTTGCTACTGTCCGAGCTGCCACAGGTACCCTATACGAACTATTGACATTGCCCTGCGCCCTGTTGGCCAGCTGCCTTACCGCCAAGGTGGTACGGCCCAGTGGGTCCACACATGTGTCAGACATTAAAGGGGCATTCTCATCTTGGACATTTATGGCATTTCCAGAGGGAGCTATGCTGTTTCCGTAGCTCCAGAGTTCTGGAAACAGCATAGCTTGCTGTGCTACGCTGTTTCTATAACTTCCATTAATTTTTATGGGAGTTCCGGAAACAGTGTAGCTCAGCAAGCTCAGTTGTTTCTGTAGTCCCGGCCACGACATATCTCAGTGGTTGGAAAGCAGCGACAGCGGTACAAGGTAAGATGGGGGTCAGGGGACTCCTTTCTAAAGATAAGTGTGGATCCCAGAGGTGGATATGCCATAAATGTCTGACCTGAGAATACCAGTTCTAAATATTCCTGCAGTTTCTTCAAAAGTATCTGGAGACAAAACAGTATGAATTATTAGTCAGAGCACCACGGGTTCTTTCCATTATTCTACCACTAATCATCTTGTGGAACTGAATCTATATCCATCTATAGTGCATCGGGATGTGAATTTTTAATGGAATGGTTATTAAATAATGATACACTGAGGGACTCTCTTTTAGGGATGAAGGAGAATGAAGAGTTTTCTGCCAGTATGGATGATATTAATCTCCTCTGAATTTGCCAAATGCAGCTCCACAATGCTGACATAACTCAATGAAAATCTATCTAAGATAACAATTGTTCTAGATTTTCATTAAAAGCTAAATTTAAAGTTGTGCTCTTTTTTTCATTCTCGCTGTTTTTTAAATTAAAAGGTGTTATCAATTTTTGACAACTCTTTTGTTAGACAGGTCCTCCTGAAAAAAGCAGATTACAGGATGTCGTGCTGTTGGGACTCCGAGAGATCAGCTCATATCTGCTGGGGAACCAGGCAGCAAGTGTTTCATTTCCCTGCAGCGCCATTACAGGGGAAATTAAGCATTGCACAGTTTCCATTGCAATCAATGGACTGTCAATGTAATACACAGACATGCTAGGTCCTCCATAAGAGAGAGATAGATTCTCATTGTAACTGCTCTGTGCTCTGGATAATTGATACTGGCCCAGAATGCCGGACTTTAGTCTATAAACTCAGAATTCATAATAATAATCGCCCATTTTTTATGCTTTCTATTTTGTGTAACCTATAAGGGAGTATCCTTTCTCCATATACAGAGATCTCCATTTTTTTTAACATATCTACATATTTGTATCTGACAGGAAGCAGATATATTTAATATGATGAGGAATTGCAAGACAAAATATATTAGATACTTGCATAATATTTCATTATACAATGAGAATGGATGATTTGTATGTACATAAAAATAGAACACTCCCTCTCAAAAAAAACTAAAAAAACTGGATTATGTATGTGGGATCTTTACACTGGATAGTTGCTTTAGCTGTTCCTTATTAATGGGTCTTGTATTAGTGTACTATTGACCTGGATTAACATTTTTAATTGAATTGTTGAAGAGAAACAGATCAACCAACTAAGGATGTTTCAACACATTGGTGGACTCAGTGCAAAAATTTTATGAGTGTCCCTTTCTAAAAAATGTACTTTCCAACACTCCAAAATTTAAATAAGTAAGTTTGGTGCCTGACAAAAGTGATTTCCAGAATGCAGGCCATAGATGACCACCACATTGTTTCCAATAGAGATACCGCCAGTTTGCCAGCCACATATTGTCAAGGAATCACTACTTGAGCAATTCCCCCGAGTGTACGTTTATGGAATTGCTATACGAGCAATTCCCCAAAGGCAACTAGAGACTGTCTGGATCAAGCGTACAGGTAACTCAGCTACCTCAAGTTTGTCACCACTCTGGTCAGCAGAGTCTAAGGCTGTGTTCACACTAGCATGTTACGTCCATAATGGACGGAACGTATTTCGACCGCAAGTCCCGGACCGAACACACTGCAGGGAGCAGGGCTCCTAGCATCATAGTTATGTACGATGCTAGGGGTCCGTGCCTCTCCGTGGAACTACTGTCCCGTACTGAAAACATGATTACAGTACGGGACAGTTGTCTTGCAGCGAGGCAGGGACTCCTAGTGTCGTACATAACTATGATGCTAGGAGCCCGGCTCCCTGCAGTGTGTTCAGTCCGGGAATTGCGGCTGAAATACGTTCCATCCATTACGGACGTAACATGCTCGTGTGAACCCAGCCTAAGGCTACTCTATGGTCTTCACCAGATCTGACCGCATAGAACCCAGGTTGCTTTTACAGAATAAGGTGTTGGACAGGAGGTGCACTTGCAGGCAATACCAGAGTGAATAACCAGAGGAGCCAGAGGGGTGATCAACAAGCAGAGTTCAAATCAGGAGAGGCTAAAAGTCCAAATCGCAAAACAGAAGAATACCAGGAGTTGCCGATGTCAAAACCAGCCCAGAGCAGAATGTCCAAATCAGTGAGCAGAGGGTAAATCCAAAGACAAAGTCAAAGTCCAGTTCAAAGAGTCCAAATAGTGAAGGTGATTCAGGGTGTAACCAGGAGCTTGATCAGACACATGCATACACAAGAAAAATCACAAGCAACAATGAGAAAACTGGACAGATTCAAATACTCCACTCTTGACCCTGATAGGTTGCAGCCAGAGAAATGAGATTGGCTCTGCATCTCAAACCAGGGCCACCCAGAAGCTTGGCTAGTAGTCATGACAACCTTAAAGTGTCAGACGTTTCCTAACACAGATGTCCCCCCAAAACCCAGTCCCCGTTTTCTCTCCTGCACTGCCTCATCTGATGCATAATGTCACATGACGTGCCACAATCAGGCACAGTGCACCATTTACCGTATGGATAAGGAGACCCTCAAGAGAGTTTTATTTTTTTGGTGTAAAACTAACTTTTGTGTCTTTTTTTATTAAAAAAAATAGACATTAAAATATGGCCCAAAAAACATTATCCTTTTGCAGAACCCAAGCAGTACTACTTGTAAAAACTATGCATGATGAGTTCTAAATTTGCATTAGTTACATGGAATATCTGGATAAGATATAAAATCCTGCACCATACAAATGCCACGCAGATGCCCTGTGTGAATCCAGCCTTACTGATCTTACTACAAGTGAAGTCGCTTAGCGGAGACTTCACCAATTAACATTACTCACTAAACGCCTTCCAGTTTAAAAGCTGCTGTTCATAGAGTTTGACTTTTATTAGAATCCTATTTATTTACAGCTCCTTTGCTAATATGGTTTTCTCTGACACAGGGATATTTCATACGCAGGGTGGTATAATAAAAACTCGCTATTTAATCACATGCCCCATGAGGTGTTGTAGAATGTAAGTGACCACATCTTGCATTAATTTGCATTACACATATCCCTCCGGTGGTTGTGTATTCATCCAGCAAACCATTCAAATTTGATAAGAAACCCAGGTAAATAGCCGAGATCTCATTTCAGGCTCTTCCATAAATCCTTGGTTCTTCCCCTTCGTTTATGACATATCTTGTTTTCTGACTGTATCGGATCTATAAATCATGGATACTTGCTGTTTATCTTTCGTGGCCACTGTGATTTCTGTTGACCATTTTCCAGCCACTGAAGGAGCCATGCAATGACTTTTATAAATGCTGTTGAAACATCCGGAGCACAGGACATAAATCAGCCGGGGATGTTTATAGCAGCTGTGTTCCCAGCTCATTAAAAAAAAAGGCCATTTTATGAACTAATAATTTATATCCCTTTACCACGAATTCTAGATTCCTTTGTCTTCCTCCAAAAGTGACTTATTTACAGACTAGTTCAGGGTGTGATTTCTTGCCTTCCTGTTTCTTCCACATTCGCTCCCCATTCCATCAAGAAACATTAAAGAATTAACCCAAGATATTCTTTCAGTGAATATTCCTTGCAATAGGAAAGAGTGCATGCCTGTATTTATAGGTGTCACTGGACCCTCAGCTCAGGGGCGTAGCTGGGAGGGGCTAGCAGAGTATGAGTGCTAGGTGCCATGGGGGCCACTAAGCCGCTCTACCTTGGCAAGCGTATTTAGATACAGGAACGATAAAGGCACTTTGCCTTGACCAGGGTTTTCAGATGCATGGTTAGAAGGAGAATGAGACTTAAAGGTTTTTTACAAACATAGCTTGGATTGCTAGGATGTGCTGCCACTTGCTGATTGATGGCGGTCTGTCTTATGAGAACCCCACCAATTTGCTCAAATTTTATCTAGCTGCTGTGCAGAGAAAATGCCAAAAGAGCCTCGAGTGCTTTGTTTTCTTGATTGGTGGGGGTCCCTGTGATGGGAACCTCATCAATCAGCAAGTGACAGCACATCCTAACGTTATGCTGCCATTTACTTTGACTGGAATACTCCATCAAGTATTGTATAAGCCCTGCTATAGTGTATGCCCACTGCAGTGGCTGGCACTATATATTGTATGGGCACTGCTGTGCTGGTGCTATATATAATATTTGAGCATGAGCATTACTTGCGCTAACACTGTACTGATGTATCAGAGTTGGAATTTGTCTTTCAACTGTTTCTTCCATGCAAAGTAATAAAACTTTATGAAAACGTACTCAAACGAGAAATTTAAGTACGTACTTTGCAGAACTAAGGCTACATGCATAAGTTGTAGTGGAAAATACGCAGCAAAACAGCAGGAAAAAAAACGCACCTGTTTTTCTGTGTAAATCGCTGCGTTTTCATGCTGTGGGTTTTGCTGCATATTTTCGAGGAACTACAGGGGTAGAATTCGCAAGTGGAATCGCGGGATAAATTGACATGCTGCGGTTTCGAAAATACGCACCGCGGGTCAATTTACATCCTGAGAAATACCGCAGCGTGGACATGAGATTCCCCTAGGACGGTACTGTATTATGCTGTGGTTTTGCCGCACAAAAATACAAGCGGCAAAACCGAAGCGTAATACGCATCGTGTGCATTGACCCTAAACGTAACACGTTGTGATATCGTGAAAAGTACTGCTAAAACCAAACTCATATCTACTTCATGTGAATATTGTGCAGTCACTATTATATACAGCTGGCATTAATGTGTATGCACTGCTGGAATAAGGATTCTCTGCAAGGTGGCACTATAAAGACCCTGGTGTGGGTACATTGAACTATTTGTCAGTACTACTACATACCACTACATGGCACAATTTAGACGAGTCACTAAGCCTAGATTCCCAGCCTAGCACTACCCTCATGAATACAACAGACATAACTATGAGTACACTGTATCCTCAGATATATATGTAGGCTTAGTCCCAGTTCTGGGTGTATGTGCAGAGTAGGTCCCCACCTTACAGAGGTCGCCTTGTCGTGGCAGGTGGGCAAACACTTTTTGATCAAGATACACTAAAGCAGCAGCAGCCTAGCATTACCAGGGTGGAAAGGGCCATGGTTTTTGCGCCTTCCTAGACTCATAATATCAGCCTGCAGCCGCCCCAGTGCCCGACCGTCACTCCTGATGGTCGGGTACTGGAACGTACCCAGCTCAACCTGTTAACCCTGGTGCCGTTGGATACCCAGGTAGTAATGGGGGGTTAGTGCTAACCTGTTTACTAGCTAACACTAAGACCCACATTACTAAAGGACATCTTCAAGCAGACAACAGCCACAACTAAGGCGCTAATAAAGTTTTTTAAAAAGACAAAGAAAACTATTTTTATTGAAATAAAAACTCCCCCACACAACCCTCTTTCGTCATTTTATTTAAAAAAATACTAAAAAAAAGAAACGTAGATCATCGAAGTAATCCAATGAATCTACGACGTAGTCCAAGCGGTCCAGTGGAACCTGCAAAACAGGTCAATAAACTCTGGTTTCTATTGTGGTGCACGGGACCTAGACATGCCCAAGAAATATTAATAGGTATTAATAATTCGGGGACATCTTGGATGTCCCGTGAGCCAGAAAAAGCTAATGCAGGGACTCCTAAAGTGACAGAATCCCTTCAATGTGTCCGTGGTTACTAGCCGTCATATTGAAAGCAGGTAAGTGACCTACTTTCAATGTGACCTTCAGTAACCCCAGTCACTTTGAACTGTCCATTCATAAGTAATTGATGGCCTATCCTCAGGATAGGCCATCAATATCTGATCAGTCGTGTTTCTACTCCCGGCATCCCCAGGATCAGCTGTTTTGAAGGGGCCGGATCACTCATTTGAACACTGCTTCCTCTTCATTTCCTGCTCGTACTGTGAATCGCCAACACACTTGTAGCGGCGGTTCACAGTATTACAGCCTTCTCCCATTCAAGTGAATGGGAGAAGGCTGTAATACCGTGAACCGCTGCTGCAATTGTGTTGGCGATTCACAGTACCAGCAGGTTGCAATGAATTGCCCCTTCAAAACAGCTGATAGGCGGGGGCGCCGGAAGTTGGACCTCGACTGATCAGATATTGATAATTTATCATAAGGATAGGCCATCAATTACTTATGAATGGACAGTTCAATTTGACCGGGGGTTACTAGGGGTCACAATGAAAGTAGATCACTGACCTACTTTCAATATGACCGCTATTAACCCCGGTCACATTAAATTGTTAGCTAGCGATGTGGTGTGGCAATTAAAATGTATTGGTTCACGGTCCCTCATTCACAGCAGATGGGGCCCGGCAATTCATTTGAATTGGTGACAGCTCCTGCGATTACTACAGGGGCTGCTGCTCCTCAATAAAATGGCACCCATCTTCCCTCTTGAAACGAGGGTCGCTGTGAACTGCGCGTGCCACAGAGCATTGCGCAGTTCACAGCTAGAACAGCTCCAGCTTAGGACATAGGGTTGCCTAATAGCACCTGTGCGTGCGTCGTGCAGAGATACACACATACACAAATGCTTATAAAGTTGGCTGCCGCCGCAAAAGTGAAATCACAGAAATAAATAAAGTTACATTAAGATAAAAAAAAATTGTGATGCCTTTCCTTTAAGACAACCCCTGTCTATATACTTTATTAAGGTATATGAACGTAATAGAGGAGGGTTCCCCACTTAGGATCTCCCACTATAAGCCTGAGAGCAATCCCTGCACTGGCGGCTGCTGTAAGGGAAATGTGTGGTGAGACAAAGCTTCTGGGGACAGACCAGACCAGACCAGACCAGACTTTTAGGGAGAAAACCCCTTTAAAAGACAACTCCTTAAGGGTTGTGTCCTGGATAGAGTTTGTGTCTGAAAAATTGTAGGATGCATACTATTTGCACCACAATAAAGTTCTCCCTAAAGTAATTTCTTTCAGATACGTATATCAGAGATCATGACATAAGGGTTATGTAGTAGTCTCTACTGCAGACTAAATGGAAAGAATGGCACATTAAATAAAACAGAGAAAGTAAGCAGCTTTAGTGTCAATTATTTAACAAACTTTATTTCTCATATGAGATATCAACGTATTGGAAATCAATTTTCTCATATGGTCCATCTGTAATGAATAGATATCCCAACTGGCAAATTTATTTGTGTACTTTCTAAACCAAATGTCAAACATCAAACCAAATGTCCCACATGAGAGGTATTCAATTTCTTTATAAATGATTTGCTATGAAGTCCTAGTCTGAATCGTGTTCTACACTGTTTGTAATCTGAAGGGCTATGGTATATACGTATATTGGTCAGACAGATATAGATACTGTAGGAATCTGAGTATTATTTATGCCCCTAATTGAAAATTGTAGTCTTTAGCAGCAAGTGATGTTTAGATATTACCCTTGACATTCCAGCATTTAAATCTTTCCGTTTTAGACAAAATAGCTTATGTGGCATTATGAGTTATATATTTTATTAATTGCATTATTAATACATTATTAAATACAAAAAAAAATAAAAAAAATATTACGAATAAAACTATTATCCCCTTTCACACACTAAATAGGTCATTAGAAACAATTCAGCACCTGATTCCCTATGTAGTTTTCCCATCTTGGACCATTCAGGGACTTCACTCTATTAAAGATTTCTGTTCTGATAACTCTCAACACTTTCAAGGACAGACTACAAAACTTTAATGTCCCCCCTTTGGACTTTCACAAGTATATAGAACTGTGTTATCGCCTGAGCACATAGAATAACCCTCTGAATCACACATAAGGTAAATTTAAATGATGCAGAAAATTATTTGACGTGAACTTCCACTATTTCTCCTTCCCAAAATCAGAAAGTAAATTTGCAATGCCAACCACATGGCGACCACTAGAAAATGACTGTACATATGCTACTTAACTCCCAAAGAAAATGTGTCCATTCACTTGAGCAATCCATATCAATCCATATCTACTCCATATCTGGTGGCACTGTGACAATGGCCAGGCCCTTCTGGAAAGATGTGCAGCACCTTTTTTGGTCACCTGGTAGGATATCAGCCAAAACGTACTCTAGCTGAAATCTTTTATATAATAAGTATAATTTTGAGTCGTGGAGCACTTAATATTAGAGCATGTAGGTAACCTACCCAGCCTCATTCACAATTAGACTAAATGGCTTACTTACATAGGTTTGTTTTCCTGATGTACACAATCATGGGCGTAACTACCAAGGTACCAGGCATAGCAGCAGCTATGGGCACATCAAGTAAGGGTGCCCATCTCCATTAAGAGGTGAGATGCAGTTTGTTTAGACTATCGATGACAAAAGGGAGCATAGGAAATTTAATGCAGATTACTGGGGGGACCAAGGAAAGAAAAATTATTCTTGTACTCTGATATTAACTTATGCATTATCTTTTACTGCATTATCTTTTTGCATTTTTTTTTATGCTGTGATGTCACTATTCATATTATTCCTATACTGTGACATCATTATGTGCACTATTCCGGAGCTATGATATAATTGTGCACGTTTTCCTGTACTGTGACAGCACTGGGTAAATTATCCCTGTTGTGTGACATCACTGGGTAAATTATCCCTGCACTGTGACATCACTTTGTGCATTACTCCCTAAGCTATGATATCTTCCCTGCACTGTAACATCACTGTATGAATTATTTCTCTGCTGTGAAATCTTTGTGAATTTTCTTTGTACTGTGACAGCACTGAGCATGTTATCCCTATACTGTGACATCACTTTTTGCATTATTGATGAGGTGTAACTTTACTGAGCTGATTATACCTATACTGTGACACCACTGTGTGCATTATCCCTATACTGGGACACAAACTGTGTGCATTGTGCCTGTGTATTAGGAAAAGACACATCACACATTGGAGACCAAAAAAGTTGGAGTTGTCAGTAGCCATCCCATAAAATAGATAGTTCATTCGTAAATATGGAACACTTATTTAAAGGGTTTTCAAAAACAAATTTTCACATAATCAATTTACACATTTTTTTTTAATGGAGGGGGGTTCCCCATTAAGCACCCTCATCTAGTAGCCAGAGTGGAAAACAGCTACAAAGAACATTTTTTGATCTGAAGGATCTTTGCATTACACAGACAGACATTGATTTCAGTGATAAAACTGTACTGCTTTATGTACCCTAGGGATCTAGGGATGCTGCAGGGTAATTGAACACTCACTGCCAGACCCCCCCCCCCCCAGATTACAGCTGATTACTGGTGGCCGTAAGCAGTAATAAATACACCTTGTGTATTTCCAGGGGAGCCCTTCTAACAAAAAGGATAGTTAAAGGCAGACAACTCTTTTAACAAGTGCCAGCGCATTGATACATGTGCTCAAACAGAAAGAGGACTTAGTACCCTGAGTACATCCATTTTACCTAAAGGATTAGAATACAATGCATATTATGTCCAATACAGAAACGTGAGTATCACACCAGTTGTTGTCAATTTAAAGATTACTCACCTGCAAACTATCTAATTATCACATTTTAAAGAGATATTACATGCAGGAGAATATTACATCAGAGCACATAATATTAAACACCACCAGTATGTCAAAAATGTAACTTCTTGCCACAATTAACGAGAAAAAGATTTTCAGCAGATAGATCATTTTTACAGCATACATGCCCCATCCTCCACATCTGCGGTTCTCTACATAGGTGACAGGGTATAGTGTTAGATAAGTGAGACAATGCTTGGAGATGAGACACCTCAGCACGCAGATATAATGTGCTGGGTTTATTAATAAGACTAGTAAGTTTGCAGCAGATCTCCTCCAGACAACTAATTACATCCCAGAGGATGCGCCGCTCTCCAAGGTGCTGAATCTGCTCTACCTGTTCCCAGTCCTTGCTGCAGCTGCTCCAGAGCACATAGAGAAGAATAAGTGTATCTTTGTAGAACTGCTATGTATAGTGTATGAAAGCAAGCACCGCTGTCTAGACCTGTGCCATATGTGTCATCTTTTAGTCAATCATTCTTCACATATAACATTTTCCAATACTGAGGGGCTATTGAGTGTATTTTTTACCAGAAATGGCCAATGAAAGTGACAATTTGCGCACATTCATGTGCCATGTTTTTCAACACTTTAGACCTGTTTAAAGTGCTTTTATCATGAATTTCCTCTTAGCGTTTATGACATCCCGAGAAGCAGGGTCAGACTGGCACACCAGAGGACAGGGAGGATCTTCCAATGATTTTAACCCCCGACATGATAATGTGCCCCAGGCACAGCAGAGACCATGAGGTAGAACAAAGTTTACAATGCAATTAAATGGCACGTGTTCTGTATAGCTGGAAGGAGTGCACTTAGTCTCATCTCCTCTGATTGGTTTAAGATAGTCCGATCCAACCCTGCCGAGAAACCTAACTATCAGGTAGAAGGGGGCGCTATTTGCATATTGCCCAATATGCAGTTCAAACCCTCTCCCTCTATCAGCTTTTGAGGTCCATATATCATGTGTAATAGCATTCCTATGTAATATTTATTGGAACATCTATAAGACGCCTAAATGGGTCTGTCATATTGTCAGAGTCCCTATAAATATGCAGCTTGCACTAAAAGTTGAGAAATACTATTAGTATATGCAATGATTTTAAGAGACATTTGCAACATTATGATACAATATATACCTAGTATGGAATACATTTTTAAAACCCAGTAACATCTTCCTCTTTAAAAACCAAATGCCCCCAATCCTATCATGTGTGAAACATACTTTTATTTTTCATTTGCTGTACAGTTGCACACATTTGTCGGCTGAACTTTGTAAATTAGTTTAAATACTAAATGGTGCTACCAATTGATGGATTTGTAATGCATTGTATTGCTAGCAAATTTCTATTTAATGTGTAATTCCAGCAGACCAGGCCTCCCTTTAGTGTAGGACACATGAAAAATTCATGGAGCAAGGCTGCGCAGAATACATTTTTCATAAGCGTCCTACATTAAAGTGGAGGTCTGGTCACTTTAAGCATGCTTGACCAAGTGCCATTTTTAACTCCTGCAGCATTTGTTCTCATATACTGGTATAGTGCTTTCCAAATCCCTGCAGTTCCAGAACTTAGTAAAGAAGTAATAAATATTAATATATATATATATAACACTATATTTATACATAAAATGCTGCAATAATTACTGATTTACTACAAGGAGTTGCATATGTGTTAGTCTTTGACTTTCTATGATCTTCATCATCATCATCATCGTCATCATACACTTGCATTGGCTGGCAATTAAGGGGTTAGATTAAGTTACATTTACAAGTTGTGGTAATGGTGTGGCGGAAAAACGCATCATTGATATTTTCATATTGCTTCACAATGCGCGACAGATTCAAGTGGTACCTGACATACACCTTAGCTTTATAATGGTGTCTGTTTCTGTCCCATCAAGGTTTATGTAGTTCTGGTGGCAAGAAAAGTGCTGCATGCTGCAATTATAAAAACTGCCATCAAGACCCGGACAGAGGTGCTGAACAGCAGTGTGAACACACTCTAATGCACCCAACAAAGCAAAGCAAAAACCACATGTATTTACATCTACTGAGAAATACACACATCCACTAAAAATAAAGGATGTCATTGATTTGACTTCGTGTCATGCAGTTATTGCCGCTACAGGGAAAAGGGACCTTTATACAGTGACAGCAATATTTGTTAATAGCAGCACATGGCTTATTTCTAGCAGCAAGAACCCTCTCCTCATCCTCAGGATCAGTTTTACTTAGGGGGACATGCAATATCAAATGGAATATCCAAACCAACCAACACCATTTTAATATGACTGTGTAATTTCATGAGTAAATAACACTATAAGGGCTTATCCACACGTAACTGAATTGCTGCGTATTTTGCATCCGGAATTGCTGTTTGAAAATACGCAGCAGAATACAATAGCAGCAAAGTGGGTGAGATTTAACAAATCTCATCCATGCGCTGCGTAAAATTTCCGAGCAGAAATTGACCTGCGGTGCGGATTTTTCGTACTGCAGCATGTCAATTCCTGCTGCGGAAAGTGGACTCAATTGCTGAGTTTTTCAGAGGAGACGTCTCCATCTCCTGACATTGAGAAAAACACTGCAAAATACGCACCATTTTCTGCAGTAAAAACTGCAGGAAACAATGAGGTTTTTGCAGCGGGATGTCTGCTAGTTTTAGGGCAAAGCCACACGTGGCGGAATTGCTCTTGAATTCCGCTGCGGACACTCCGCAGCGTTAATCCGCAGCGGAGCCGTTTCTCCATTGCCTTCCACTTCTTTTTAGTAGGCTTAGTTTAGACGAGGCAGAAAATTCCACTGCGGAGCATAGGCTGCGGAGCGGAATTTAGTGTCCGCAGCATGCAATGGCTGTTGCGGAGTTGTGGCGGACTGGTTGCGGACTCATGGCGGAATTTCTCCATTGACTTCAATGGAGATTCTAAATTCCGCAATGAAGTCCGCAGCTGTCATTAAAATGTTATATGTGCTGCGGATGCGTCTTGCTTTTTTGACATGACATTTCTTCATTCTGGATGGATCTATGTATTTCTAGGTCTACAGCCAGACTGAGGAAGTCAATGGGGCTCCTGTAATTACGGGAGCGTTGCTAGGAGACGTCAGTAAATAGTCACTGTCTAGGGTGCTGAAAGAGTTAAGCGATCGGCAGTAACTGTTTCTGCACCCTGGACAGTGACTACCGATCCCAATATACAGCAACCTGTAAAAAAATAGAAGTTCATACTTACCGAGAACTCCCTGCTTCTGTCTCCAGTCCGGCTTCCCAGGATGAAGTTTCAGTCTAAGTGACGGCTGCAGCCAATCACAGGCTGCAGCGGTCACATGGACTGCCGCGTCATCCAGGGAGGTCGGGCTGGATGCCGAAAGAGGGACGCGTCACCAAGACAACGGCCGGTAAGTATGAAATTATTTTACTTTCACTAGGGAAAGTGCTGTCCCTTCTCTCTATCCTGCACTGATAGAGAGAAGGGAAGCACTTTTACCGCAGTACGCAGCAGCTAGTCCGCATCAATTTACTGCACATTTTGGGCAGATCCGCCGCAGAATCTGCAACGCAGATTCTGTGCGGCATTGATGCGGACAGTTGCGGAGGAAATCCGCCACGTGTGGGCATGCCCTAAATGGAAATGCTGCAGAAAATTTCTGCAGCAATTCCGTTATATGTGGACAAGCCCTAAAGCATTTGGTCAACTGATCATTACTCAGGTCAGGATGAACTGAAGAAAAAATGTTTACTTGAAATACTGACTACATTGTGAACTATCCTAGATATACATTATGTACGACATTATGTATACCCGACTATAAATTAGAGAAAAATTCCCAGTCACCAAGAATTCTCTAATTATATAAATCCAGAATACCAGCAACCTAGTGTTTTAACAGAAAGATTAGATTGTTTTTAATATGTAAAAAAAAAGTTGGGCCGTATCTCTTATTATGTAAAAGCCTTCCAAACGAATAACATCATAACTTAACATTGCTATACTGTTAATGCAGGGGGCGAACATAGAGGAGAGGGGCCCCATACAGCTGGTTGATACCACACGTCTAAATACCTTGGACAGGAAGAGTTGATGTTTCTTTGCCGATAATCTCCTCTGCATGATCATTAGTTTGATTTCCCACCCTTGTTTTTATAAGATTAAACATCCAGCGGAGTGAGAAAATCTCTTAAAAAATTCTAACTGTACTGTACACTAAAATAAGTGATTTGGCCAACTACGACTGCCTCTATGGTCTCTCTGAACTATAAAAGAAATATGTATGTATATATATATATATATATATATATATATATATATATACATGTGTATATATATATATATATAGATATATATATATATATATATATATATATAGATGTATATATATATATATATATATAGATATATATATATATATATATATATATATATATATATATATATATATAAGAGAGAGAGAGCGGGAGAGTGAGACTGGCATCATTTTTATGCAATGTCAATATTACATGCCTGTTTGGTCAACAGGCCCAGCAGAAACTTTTTGACAGATTTCATTTTGTACTGGAGCTAGCAGATTGTTATAAGCTGTATTCTGTAGTCTGCTTTCAGTGCGGTGTTGAAGATGATATCGGACTGCATGCACAAGTGACTGTCTCATTATGAATACAAATCCCTAATCTCTTTCTCTGTAAATGTGTCATGTTTGGAAATCCACAAATGCTCCTTTGAAGAGATACCAGATGGGAGAGCTGCCTGTCCAGACTTATTCTTTCAAACGCAAATGAGATGTGTAATAAAAATGCAGGTGTATTCCTTCTTGCAGATGGGTTCCAGCGAGCTGTCATTAATGTTCCCACATAGACAGGACACTGCAAGCACAAGAAAATGTTGCTTAGAAAAGTGAATGGCTTGTCAGTACTTTACCAGATATAGGCAATGGAAGAAAACAGAGGCTGTATATCATATGTTGTAACTAACCATCTGTGAGCAATAATGGAATTGGTATCATTGGAATATAATTTTATTGTTGACTCAAAAGCATCTCGATAAAATATTAAGCAAACAAAAAATTGTCAATTTACACTATTTAATTTGATTAAAATCATGTCAAATCTATAATTGCTGCATTAAGAGACAAGGAAAACAATAGTCCACAGTATTCTTTGTCAAAACTACACAGTGAGGTATTGCATTAAAGCTACAATTGGCCGGTAATTAGTTAAAATATTGCCCAAATTGTACACTGGATATTTATATTTCTTCACACTTCTATTGTGTTCAACAAATATATAAATCATTCCCCCCCCCCCCCCCACAATATATATCTAAATATATAAAAGTTTTAACCACAAAACCACTCTAGACCTCCAAGGATATTAGTTATTAAACCGTGACCATCCTAGACCACCATGGTTAATAGAAACCAACATTAAGCCTTCATCACCTCAGGCCACCGGAGACACTAGATATAAATTGCTAAACCTCTGTAGACCACCAGGAATATCAAAGGAATACTACGACTAACCCCTAAAAAAAACACCCTATGTAAATATGTGTGATATAGTACATATAAAAAGTTGTCGAAGTTAATATAATCCAGTGCGCTGGTAGAAAGGGGAATCTAAGTGCTCTACGTGTTCTTCATTCGAAGTGCCAATTTATATGACTTTCAAGTTTTATTCATCTGAGAAAGAGCAAAGAACTACAAAGTAAGATGTGCAACCTGAAATGATTGAGCAACATTAGTGGCATATGTAGTAGACAGGGGTGTAAATGGCTTCATTAAAAAAAACTAGATCCTCTTCTCTTAAGATTGATTCATAAAAACTACCTCACTGATCCAGAGGACCTAGTTGGCCAAAGGGTCATGGATAGGGATGGAGGTGGAAACAAGCAAACACCAGTCCCTTCTGCCTGGGTGGCAATATCTGGCACTATAATGAGGGGTCCGGTTAGATCTTTGCTATACGGCTCCCTATCCTCTGTGTAGGCCAATGGCCCTTGGTCACCATACATATGTGGCCAAATTAATAAACTTTGTTTCTGAATCATGTAAGTGACCCTTTGGGTACTATATTTTTTATGTCTTTCTGTTATTGCCGTTTCATTAAACAAATAAAAAGGTGATCTGTCCAGTCTTACCTTAAAATAATATAATAAAGAATTTAAACGAAACACATCCGGATATAAAACAGATTACATAGTGAATAGTAGATCATTTAAAGAAAAACTTGCAGCTGTATATTAGAGTGTCTATTAAAATGTGCTCAGTAGCTCGCCCATAAAACATGTCTTCAGATATTTATGGCGACAAAATATTATGTGGCAATTGCAATAAATTATAAACATGCTATGGAGATTTCATTTGTAATTTTTACTATTCCTTGACTAGTTATTTCTTTCAAAATGAATTATGGTAGAAATATTTACGGCACTGTGCATAATGTTACTATGGGCAGAATAGTCATAGCTGTGACTGTTCCCATCTGTGTGGGCGGTCATCCATTATAACCAATCTAGTCAATCATTGTGCCATTGCAATCTGGAAATTATTATTTTATTTATTTGTGCTAGGGATTCCACTATCAATGTGGTATAACCACTTTTAAGTCTCAGTGTACAGAATGTGCTGGTTCTTTGCATTTTATACAAATGTGCATTGTGCAAAATGGATCAATTGGCGTTACGCTGTCATGTTAAGGTTAAATCCTCATGTGTTTATCTGTGGGCATAAACCATTTTATCAATAATATTGTGTTGTGTCTACTTTTGTGCCTGGTGGTGAAACATCTTTTTGAACATGCACAATTGTATTATATGTAGAGTCCTGAGAGCATTTCATTGATAACTATGGGTATCCACCCAACATGTAGACTAGTACTTACAACAGCTGGTGGTCCATTAAATTCACCTTACACATTCTGTTAATACTTTTTTACATTTTTTATTATTTTTATAGTTAGAAATGTTCATGAACAGTGGCGTAACTATAGGGGTTGCAGCGGTCGCAATTGTGACCGGGCCCTGAAGCCAGGGGGGCCCGCAGCCCCCCGCACCACATCAATGAAAAGTTACTATAGTAACTGGGGCCTATGTAATAAACTACACAGGGCCCCGTTAAAATAGTAACTGACAGTACTTACATTCTTCCTTCTGGAGCGCAGCAGTGGTCCTGACATCACAGCGCTATGCGCAGCGCATTACGTCACAACGCTATGCGCTGCACACAGCATCCCGACCCTGGATGGAGTCAGGACCTCCGCTGCGGCCGAAGAGGTGAGTAAGATTAATATTACTGTCTGTGTGTTAATATTACTGTCTGCTGGAGCTAATAGGTCGGGGTCCGACTCCCGGGACCCCCGCCAATCCGCTGTTTTATAGGGGGTGAAGAGCTCATACGAGCACTACTTCCCCTTCATTCCGGTCACTTTCTCACACTGAATCACCGCTATTCAGTGTGAGCAATTAAGGGAAATTAAGGGGAAGCAGCGCTCGTACGAGCTCTGCACCCCCTTTAAAGCAGCTGATTGGCATGGGTCCCGGGTGTCAGACCCCGACCCATCAGCTATTGATGGCCTATTTTCAGGATAGGCCATCAATGTTTAGGGACTGGACAAACCTTTTTAAGCCTACCGTGTGTTAGGCTTAGATACAGGGCCCAAGCAGACAGTAATACTGTATAAGATTACGGTCTGCTAGACCCTCTATCTATGCCTACCTTAGGCTTAGATACAGGGTCCAACAAACAGTATCACACATGCACTTGGGCCCTGAATCTAAGCCTACCATATGTGTTAGGCTGTGTTCACATCAGCGTTGCCCTTCCGTTGAGGGGTTCCATCGGAGGTTTCTGTCGAGTAACCCCTCAACAGAACGGCAAACTGAAACCTTAGCTTCCGTTTCCCTCACCATTGATCTCCATGGTGAAGGAAACGTTGCTATAGGTTTCCATTTGTCAACGTTGTGACAGGATTCCATTGTTCTTGACACAACCAATAGCGCAGTTGACTGCACTATTAATTCCATCAAAGCGACGGAACTCTGTCACATCAGTGATAAACGGAAACCTTTAGCAACGTTTCCATTAACATGGAGATCAATGGTAAGGGAAACGGAAGCTGAGGTTTCAGTTTGCCTTTCTGTTGAGGGGTTACCCGACAGAAACCTCAGACGGAAGGGCAGCGGTGATGTGAACAGGCCCTTACTAATGTTTTCTTTTTTTTGTGTTTATGTTTTTTTTACAGGTTTGGTCATTGGACTACATCGGATTCGAGGACTACTTAGATGACGGCTTTTTTTTATTATCAATAAAATTGTTAATGTGGTTTGTGCGTTTTTTTTTATTTCAATAAAAAAAAATTCTATGTCCTTGTATTTATTTTAAACTTTATTACTACTGCCTTATTAATAGCTGCTGGCTGATTGACAGCATCCATTACTAAGACAGGGCTTAGTGTTAGCTGGTGCAGAGGCTAACACTAACCCCCTTTATTACCCCGGTACCCAACGCCAACAGGGGTGCAGGGAAGAGCTGGGTACGATCCAGTACCTGACCACCTGTCATGATGGTCGGGCACTGTGGCAGCCGCAGCCTGGTGTTATTAGGCTGGGAAAGGCCAAACACAATGGTCCTTCCCAAACTGGTAATACTAGGCTGCTGTGTTGTATCTGGCTGGTTATGAAAAATGGGGGGGCCCCTCGTCATTTTTAAATAAAATAAATAATTGGAAAGAACGATGTGGGGTTCCCCCATTTTTATAAACAGCCAGATACAATACAGCAGCAGCAGGCTAGCATTACCAGGGTGGGAAGGGCCACTGTTTTTGGCCTTTACCAGCCTGATAATACCAGCCTGCGGCCGCGCCAGTGCCCGACCATCACTACAGATGGTCGGGTACTGGATCGTACCAAGCTCTTCCGGGTACCCCTGGTGGCGGTGGGTACCGGGGTAATAATGGGGGTTAGTGTTAGCCTCTTCACGTCTAACATTAAGTCTCGCCTTAGTAATGGATGTTGTCAATCAGCCAGCGGCCATTACTAAGGTGGTAGTAATAAAGTTTAGAAAAATACAAAGACATAGGAAAAATATTTTATTGAAATAAAAATCCCACACACAACACTCGTTATCCATATTAATGAGAATAAAAAACAGCCGTCATCAAAGTAGTCCTCGAATCCGAAGTAGTCAAAAAACCAAACTTGTAAAAAATCAAACAGACAAAAATAATTAGTAACACATAAAAAAGCAAAACAATTATTATTCTTACCTTTCCTGGGTCCAGCGCTGGAGCGGCAATGTCAGCGAGCTGGGCCATATATCTAATCCTATGATGTGTGATACTCTTCTGCTGAGCCACTGTATCTAATCCTATGATGTGTGATACTCTTCTGCTGGGCCACTGTATCTAATCCTATAATGTATAGAAGATCCAAACATAGGAGCAGCACTGTGTCAATAGCCAGAAACGGTTGGTGCTAGCTTCAAAATATCAAGGAGTGACGAGCTCCTCATGCATATATCCAAGAAAAAGAGACGTGGATTTCTGCATGAGCCTGGAGGGCTTATCCAACAAATATGCCTTGGATGTAATTCTACTCAACATTGAATTTCTTCAGAAGGAGATTGAGAAGTGTGGATTCAAGAAGGCTGAATTAGAGGAAAAATTACGGACGGTCATGGAAGGTGATGAACTTTCTGGTTATCAGGAGAAATTCCAAGGTATTCTACTAAAGTTTCAACGTGAACAGGAGGAGATAAAACGACATAAGTGGTTTCGTGACAGAGACGACTATGCTTCAGGCAAGATCTACAACTGGAAGAAGGAACAACCAATACAACAGAAGAGGCCCATTTGGAAGGACACAAAAGGAAGATTTCAAAGAAATAGGGATTCCCCTACGGTTGATTTTTTAGGGGAAGCAACCAGCGTACCAGAGCAAAGTCAGCTTGTACAAGGAGAGGTGGCAGAAAATACAGGCGGGGATGTAAGAAGCAAGAATATCAAACAGCTAAGATCGACGGCACAAGTGAAAAAGAGGTCTCCTGTGACCACCAATTAGTGGTAAATGTTTCTGATTATACTTTATCTGTTGATGAATTGTCGGTTTTGCGTAAGGGGTTATCGTTCTGCCCTATTCAAAACATGGATTGGCTGCAACTTGATATTGACCTGAATAATTTTTTCAGGTCAGTCAGGATGAAGACTTGGTTTTCCCAACAGCCTATTCCGGTGATGAATAGTAAGTCAGGGCCAGATATAGAACTATGCCTCAAACATTGGGGTTTGTCCAATAGGAGCAACTTCCAGCCCCCTGCATGTTTGCAGGTGGTTGAAACGTTTATTGCATCAGTGCTTAAAGATGTTTCAGAATTTAAACAGGAATGTTGCTCTGGTATATCTATGCATACCCGACACAATTTGTCCATTAAAGAGAAAGTAGCTTTGGATAAATTGGTCCGTAATGATGACCTCATTATTAAACCCGCGGATAAAGGGGGTGCGGTTGTCATTATGGACCGAACCCTGTACCTAAATGAAGTCTATAGACAACTCAATGATATAGAGGTCTATAGGAGAATCTCGATTGACCCTGTGAGGGACATTCAGAAACGTATTAGAGTACTGGTTGACAATGCTTTTGCTAATGATATGATTGACAGAGATCTGTATACTTACTTAACACCACTTTATCCAATAACACCCATACTATACTGTCTACCTAAAATACACAAGAGTATTACTAATCCCCCTGGGAGACCCATTGTTTCGGGCAGGGATTCGTTGCTCTGCCCTCTTGCAGTCTTTCTTGACAAGATTTTGAGGAAGTTCGCCGTGTCTGCTAGATCTTACATTAGGGACACGTCGGACTTCCTGAATAAAATCAGTGACATCAATGTTCCTAATGGGGCCCGGTTGGTCTCATTTGATGTGACTAGTTTATACACCTCTATCACTCATGTGAGGGGTATGAACAGTGTGGACAAAGCACTGAGAAACACTGAGTTCTCCGGTGAATGCAGGGAATTCCTGATGGGTCTCCTTGATATAGTTCTAACCTGTAACTATTTTCTCTTCAACAACGAGTTTTTTATGCAACTCCGTGGTACGGCTATGGGGTCAAATGTGGCCCCTACGTACGCCAACATTGTGATGGCTGACCTAGAGGAGACGTCGATCTATGTATCCCACCACTTTACCCCGGTACTTGGGTGGTGGCGTTACATAGATGACGTCTTCCTTATTTGGACGGGTGACCTGCTTGGTCTCAATGGGTTTTTTGAATATCTCAATGATATTGATTCTGATATTAAATTTACCATGGTAATGTCTGACACTAGTATCCAATTTTTAGACACTAGGGTTTATATTCAGGACTCCAAACTTATGACGGATCTGTATGTCAAGGAAACAGATTGTAATAACCTATTGAGTTTTAACAGTCACCACCCGAGGGGGATGATCAGGTCTCTACCATATAGCCAACTATTGAGGGTTAAACGGATAGTTGATGACCCTACATGCCTGGACCACAAACTGGACATGATGGTGGGTAAATTTCTGGACAGAGGTTACCCGGATAGACTTTTAAAAAAACATATCCAGAGAGTACAACAAACTGATAGGATCCAATTGAGACAGGATAGTAGGAGGGATCGACAGACTGCTGTCAGATTCCCTATGACCTCTACATTTAGTATCTATAGTTCTAATGTTGCAGGCATCATTAGGAGACATTGGAGGATTTTGTCCAATTACTATGATGGAGTGGTAGAATTTCAGTCACCCCCCCTCTTCTCATATAGAAGACCTCGGAACTTGAGGGATAAACTTGTGAAGACAGATGTCTGTGCAGTTAACAGTCGGGCTAGAGGTGGACTACATGATGTGACACGCCATGGGTGTTTCCCTTGTCTGTCGTGTGACAGTTGCGCTATCATGTTAAAGGGTAGTTCTTTCATACATCCCACCACTGGTAGAGCGTACAGAATCACTTCACATTACACATGTCGAAGTGATTTTGTCATTTACATTTTACAATGCCCGTGTAATCTGATTTATGTGGGTGAAACTACAACTGAATGCAGGTTGCGACTGAATAACCATAAATCTAGCATTCGGACGAAGAAAGTTGAACTTCCTGTACCTAGACACTTCGTAGAGTTGGGACATAGCGTGCAACAGCTTAGATTCTGTATTATTGATAGGGTTCCCCCCCTTAAACGTGGGGGCAATAGGGAACTGGTCCTCAAACAACGGGAGGTTCAATGGATTCATAAACTTAACTCCCTTCATCCCAATGGTCTTAACATGGATTATCCTTTGAATGTATTCAAACGCTGATTGTATGTGTACAGTTAGAATTTTTGGATGTGGTTAAATTTTTGGATGTCTGTCCTTCTCTTTTTAGGGCATTTGTTTGATGTACTTTTGTGGACCCTGGGGTTCTCTTGCCTGATGGTACCATTCATTATTTAGTTGTTACTCTGAATATTTTTATATTTTTGATGTATGGAATAGGAGTAATTATATTATAAATTGATTTTAATGTGTTTACTAATTTGATTCTCTTTTGTCTTGTAGATTGAAGACTTTGAGATGTTGAGATTAACACTGAAGGACACTTACCAACTGGTATTAGGAAGGCTACTTTTATATGTTTTGTACTTTATTCTGCCTACGAGAATGTTCAAGAGTTTCAAGAAAGGTCTCTACTGTGTAGAAGATGCTACAGCGCTGACCTGCACGGATGATATATATTGTGTACCAGAATTAATAGGGGGGTAGTTGATAGGGGAATAAGCTCTTTTTTTCTCATAACTTGAAACACGAAGTAACCTAAAATGTATCCGGGATGAGGATCTGACATATTTGCATGTCGAGATTCTTCATATGACGGTATTCCCTTGATTGATTCATTTGGGGGATACCTTGTCTTTTGGGTTTTAATAAAACTTCATTGTGATGTTATTTACTATCTTTATCTACCTACATTCTTACCACATATTTTGTGAATACTGATGTGATATATATCTCTCCGTGCAGGGTTCTTTTTCAGCCATTGCTGCGCATACATCCCGAGAATGGTATCGCATTACTGGCAAGTTTTCCAGTTTTCACTATGGCGTGGCTAAAGCGTTTTATCGCATTGCGCCTGCGCGGGACTGCGGCCCCTCTATGATGTTGTAATCAAACTGCGATGTACAGGGTCATAGTGCTTTGTTTTGCACGTGTTGGCAGCAGCCAATAGACGGTGTGAGTTGGGGCATGCGCAATATGGCGATTATGGCGCCGGAATTCTTTTTCTTTTTTCTTTTTTCACTGACTTCTCGTGGACAGATGGTCCTTGTTTACCTAGATTGGTGAGTGCCAGCTTCTGTGTATCATACTGTGATTGTTGATTAATCTGTAATTAATATGTTTTCACTATTATATGCACATACATGTCACTTAATACAGTTGTGATTATCTACATCTAAATGTCAGTGATTGACTCATATGTTTCTGCACTATACTTTTTGCTACACTTTTATAATATATCGTATTTTTTGATACATTGTATAACTACTACGATTCATTACACCTGTTAATTGGGCTGTGGCTCTGTCTATATATGTCAATGTGTGGTTTTCATTCATTGCTTGAAAATGCTTCCATGGAGGAAGTGAAACGTTGCTGTGTTGGGTGAATAAATTCACATTTTTTTGCTGAGTGCTGCTTCCAGTCTCTTTTTCTTGGATAATCCTATAATGTGTGATACTGTCTGCTGGGTCTCATATCTAATCCTATCATGTGTGATACTGTCTGCTGGGCCTTTTATCTAATCTTATCATGGGTGATACTGTCTGCTGAGCCACTGTATCTAATCCTATCATGTGTGATACTGTCTGCTGAGCCACTGTATCTAATCCTATCATGGGTGATACTGTCTGCTGAGCCACTGTATCTAATCCTATCCATAGCTATATGGTCATAGTATTATAGATATAGTGTCTCCTATATACACATATACATACGCGTGCACACATTTTTGGGGGGGGGGGTATATGTATTGTGGCTATTTCCCCTGATGTTTCAAGGCCTTAGTGATGCCCCTGGCTGCTAGTGCTGCATCGTTGGGTCACTTAGAAGACCCAGCGATGAAGCTGAAAGCTGCGGGTCGTCGGCCATGAGAAGTTTGGGGAGGGGGAATGTTTGCATCGGGGCCCATGAGCCTTTAGCTACGCCCCTGTTCATGAATGACAGTTTTTTTTAATCCTATACTAGTATTTTGTACAATATAATATAGTCTAGTTAAAATGGCCAGTAGTTTATACCTAAGAACAAATCAGAGAGTTGTCCAGTGCATTGATGCCGCTGTAGATATCCTCTTTATAGCAGCCTGTATACACAATAGAAGCAACATAATGTAAAACCCATCAGGATATCATGTCAACCTGTGTCTGCATCGTATTGACAGAATACAGCCTTTTGTAAATGGTGCGTCCTGCTGATAGATCCTGCAGGGCAACATTGGGAAGTTTGAGTTATCAGACCGCTCTAGCGTGTAAAGAGAATGCTTCTGTTCATCTCTTAGGACAATTTCCAACTCAATAAAATAACGGGCCACAGTAAATGATGTTAGTAGCAATATATTAAAAGTGGGGCAAAAGACTAGTATTCTGATATGCGATGTGATAAGATGTGTGATGGGATGGAATGAGCACATAGAGACCATGAACAGTGCTTCCCAGCATTGTAGGTTCCTTATTAAGAGGGGTTTTCAGATAAAGTGGTAGCATATCGATAGGATATGCCTTGATCTGATTGGTGAAAATCCGACTGCCCGGTTGTGGAGGCAATTGCAGCACAGCCGTATTCACTTGAATGGGGCTGTGCTGCTGTTCCCTACACAGAATGTGGCCAAGAGCGCCTCTGTGCAGGGAAAAACTGTGAGAGGACCACAGATCCACCATGACTGGCATTATATGCTGGAAATAAAAGGAACTGTGAGCACATAGAAACCTAGAATGATGATTCCTGGTTGGCATATTATTTATTAAACAGTACTGCAAGCCAATAACAGCAACTTAAGAACAGTTTCACTTGCTGTGGATTGTAACCCATGATGTCCTTCGTTTTGGTAGTTTTCTACTCATCCAATAAACTAAATAGACAATCTGGACAATTTCCTGGGATATATGATGGTGGACAAAGGGCCTAAGCTTCAGCAAAAGCTCCTGATCCAATAACATGCCTCAGCAGTGTATGTCTGATCCTGTACAGCAAAATAATTATGAAATGAACAGAGTTTGCTGAGTAACAAGCTCTGCTACATGACTTTCTCCTTTGATTTGTATCACACACTCCATTTGTGTTGGAAACATATGTGTAGTAAATTTATAACCCTAATGTCTGCATGCATTACCAACCTGGAAACATCTGTAACTGCACATCCTGTATCTGTGGGCTGGAGCTATCACCAGCTTCCACACTGTTTGGCAGTCTATTGTTCCCATCTGTGACTGCACATGGGATATGCATAAAAAAGCTCATAGAGCTGAAACGTTGCATCACTCGATTAATAAAGTGACATCTTGGCTTTGAGCCGGAGGCGTGCACCGCTTACTTCCTTCCTTTCAGAGTTTTGATGCCTAAGCCGTTCGCTTTTTGCTCTTGAAGTATATGGATAGAAAATGCGTTCTTGTTCACCTCTTTCCTGCTGGCAACGTCGTTTTTGACCCTGTTGGGACTGAGTGTTCACTTCAAAGTCAGCTCTGCTACATTACCTGTTTTTTTTAGCTATACTCAGGTACATTACACAACCACACCCTGCAGCAACTAAACAGTCATTATTAACCCCTCCTGTGATGGACTCTGTACTTTGCACATTTTTTGCTGTTCCATTGCATGCTTCTGATGAACTCTGCTAAAATCATGTCTGCTTTACACCCTGTCTGTCCCATCAGCCATCACTTGTGGATTGTTCCTGATTGTGACCCTGGCCAGTCTGGTGTGTTCTGTTTCTGGTTCCTGTGCTCCTGGTGTTGACCCCTGGTCATTATGTTTGATCTCCTGCTCCAGTCCTGCAGCTGCCTCTGGGTACCAGTCCTGCTACATGTGACCCATACCTGCCTACTTTTCCACTAGTAAGTAACCTTGCCTTCGGTGCCAATTTTTTTTTATTGTGTAATAACGGACAAAAATTCACCTGCATTGATAAATAAAAATGTCAGTTTGAAGCCTTTTGCTTTAAATTACCAAAACTATATGGCTGGGACTCCCACTAAGCACTAGTGAAGTTTGGATAAATGCCATTTCCATTTGTGCTGAAATTTACTGTTTACTTTATATTGATGCTTTTCTAAGAAGTAAGCAAAAGGCTTATCATCAGCTATTACTCTCTAGGCCGGGGAGCAGGTTGGTAGGTCTGGATAGGCATACCATATCATGGGTGGTGTAGTGCTCCCCCGTCCTATCCCTTTTCTCACTTCATTGGTTGTTAAGCCACTTGGAAGGCTTCATTTTTTTAATTTATTTTTTTAAAATACACTTCTGGCAAGAAACCAAATAGCCTGTTGAAGCATCTATTGGTAAGGCAGGTGTTCTGCCTCCCCGAATGTAGTGATCAGGCAGTGAGCCTAATAAGTGCTCTACCTGATTGCTGTGAGGACTATGCAGGAGAACGGCATGGTCCTCGCTTCTACCTGATATACACTAAATAAAGCCTGGAGTGATGAGGTAACATTTTGGATGCCAGGTATTTAACCACTTCCCTGCCCTAGACAGTAGGGGCATGGACCTTAAACACTTCAGTGCCCTAATACACCTGGCATGTGGCCATTAACCTATGTACTGTCAAAGACAACCAATGAAGTGGCCATTTACCCCTAGACCACCATAGTTACCAAGTAAGGTTGAAAAAAGACACCTGTCCATCAACCAAAATAGGGGAGAAATGGGATGTGCCATTAACTAATTTGCCACCTTAAACCATCAGGGATGTACTCACTGACCCCTTTTACTGCGCTACTCTATGCCACCAGAAGACCTACTAATCAACAAAGGGGAAATCGTGAATGGACACTGTGTTTTCTTCCTTATTAGTTGTTCATCACTTGTACTCTGATGCATAAAAAAAAACAAAAAAAACTTTGCGTTTTGCTGTCACTGTCCCATGCTATATTAACACCCAACCAGTCCTCACCTGTGGTCCAGATCTATATTGCTCTGTGTGTGTTTCATGCTCTAATGAGTTCAGCTTCTCTGCCACATTGAGCATTCAGTCACATAACAGCCAACGCACGCATCTCCTTGAGCATGCATATAAGACAAATTGTCAATAGATGTTAGTGAGGTTAAAAGACATCTTCTCCACTGTCTAATCTGCGTGTGCGCAGCATGTTAGAGAACAGGAGGAGATGAGCAGATTGAAATAAACCAAATAGCAATAACATTAAAATTGTGGACAGGGGAAGTGAATAACATAGATTATTTTGTTATAATGGTGTGTCAGGGCTGGGATATATTAGGCAGCGAGTGAACAGTCAGTTGTTGATATGATGGAAGCAGAAACATGGGCAAGTATAAGGATCTCTGCGACTTTAACAAGGGTCCAAACTGTGATGGCTATACGACTAGGTCAGAGCATCTCCATAACAGCAGATCTAGTGAGATGTTCATGGTATGCAGTGGTCAGTACTATAGTACTGACAGGGTCATGGGCGTCCATGGTGCATTGAGGCGCGTTGGCAAAACTGGTCCTATAGCAGAAATAGCTGAAAAAGGTAATGCTCGCTATGACAGAAAGGTGTCATAACACACAGTGCATCACAGCTTGCTGCGTCTGGGGCTGTGCAGCATAAGGTCAGTCAGAGTGCCCATGCTGACCCCTGTCCACTGCCAAAAGCACCTGCATTGGGCATTGAGCATCAGAACTGGACCATAGAGCAATGGGAGAAGGTGGTCAAATGAATCATGGTTCCATTTACAACATGTGGACGGCCGGGTGCGTGTGCATCGTTTACCTGAGAAAGGCACCAGGGATGGCAATGTTCTGCTGGAAACATTCTAGCATTCATGTGGATGTTATTTTGACATGTACCACTGACCTAAACATTGTAGCAGAACACCCCTTCATTGCAACGGCCGGGTGCATGTGCATCGTTTACCTGGGAAAGGCAACAGGGATGGCAATTTTCTGCTGGAAACATTCTAGCATTCATGTGGATGTTATTTTGACATGACCACTGACCTAAACATTGTAGCAGAACACCCCTTCATTGCAACGGCATTCCCTAATGGCGATGACCTCTTTCAGTATATTGTGCAAAAATTGTGCAGGAATGGTTTGAGAAATCTGATAAATAGTTCAAGGCCTCCAAAGTCCCCAAATCTCAATCCAATCGAGCTTCTGTGGAATGAGCTGAAAAAAGAGTCCACTCCATATAGGCCCCAAAGGGAAGCTGTCAGCAGTTTTGAGGCCCCAAAACTACTGAAAGGGTAATATAAGGGAGGGAAGGGCATTTTAACCTTACCTTTTTTCTCAGTCATGCAAGTTGCTTGACCAAGAATGCGACTTTTCATTCCCTCAGCATGGCTGTCACCAGTGCCATGCTCTGCTCTGAGCGGTGGCTCTAGCGGCTAATCATGAGACCGCTAGAGATGTCACTCAGAGCAGAAGAATGGGGCTTGCAGCCTCAGTGGCACGTGCGATCGGCGTGCCAGGGGAATTGAACATCATTTTCTCGGTCATGCAACTTGCATGATCGAAAAAAAAGATACGTTTAAAATGATCTTTCCCTCCTCTATATCACTCTGTCTGAAAAGTTTTGTGGGAAAGATTCAGTAGAACTTGTAATTTATTGATCTGAACCTCTGCTCTTTCTGGGTTTAGGACTCCAGTGGGCGGTATCACTCATTGATATGGTATGGTTATGATATATGGATTTGTGTATTACATGTTGCAATGTTAAATACTTTTGTGTCAAAAAAGACAAAAGCATAGTAGGTATGATACCTTTATTGGCTAACCATAAAAATTATATATGACGCTTTCAAAGCACACAGGCCCCTTCTTCAGGCAAGTTTCCAAATGAATGACTTAGAAAAAAGCACAACATTTCAGATGTTGACATCAACATTACAAAATCTAATACTATTTCCGGCTCACACATTATTTTCTTCATTGCAACTGATGGTCGCTGTTTGCTAGAACACCCACACACACATGAAACAGTTCATTCTTTCCTGTCCAGCTGCACAACCAAGTAAAAATGGTTTACTTCATGAATGTGTTAAGTTTGTGGACATTTTACGACATTTTACGTGTCGTGCAGACAGTGATCGGATGTGTAAAAAAAATTCCTTTCTCTGTCTCTTCTGTGGGAAAAGTGGAGTAAAGTATATGGGAAATGGATGGAGAGATAAAAAGGAACAAGATCACCCAGGAGGGGTAACATCTAAGGGGAGATATTGGAGCTTCTTAACATAGAAATAGACATGAAATAGTGCTCTGTGGATGAGTTGAAGGCAGTAAGGGATCTTCAAAAACCAACTCTGATCTCCCACTATTCAGCCGAAGCTGTTTTATCTTGGTAGGTCTGTGTTTGTAAGTACTCTTAGATTAATTCTTTATTCTTTTTTAAAGTGCATTATAAATCCCATAATTCCCAGTTACCTTATCATTGGTGTAAAAAAAAGTCCCTCATGTACTCTACTTACCACTACCAGCAACATACACAGAGAAATGACTACATAAATTAAGTTATCATTTTATTATATCAAAATAGTCCTACTAATATTTAGAGAACTGAGCAGATTTTCCAGAACCATCTTAGTCATGAGGAAGGATTAATTATTGACCAGCACGATTTATTTTCTAATAAAGAGAAAACGAGAGTAATGAAGATAAACTATCAATTTGCCTAGTAACGGCATTATAAAGTTGAATTTTAAAGGAGTTCTGGAGATGAGATTTGTAGTACATGAGTTTGATCTTATAAAGCACGGCTAATGCTCTAGCTCACAAAGTTTTTATTAGTATGGCGCTGTTAAAGGAGAATATTGTTCTCATACAGACACTATGACCACATAAAATATACCTGGTAAATGGATATAGTATATAATGATAATATTCAATGATGTTCACCCATTGAGGTGTCAGCATGCCCAGAGGCCATTTGGTCATATATTCTTATCTACTGCCTTATTAGCATTTCAATGGTCCTCAGTACAGGAAGAAAGCCACTGTAAACTGGATGTGGGTGCAGCTGGGCATACTGGGAATAGATTTACCTATACTGTACAGATGCACATTGGAAGGTATATTGGTGGTCCTAAGGAGGGGTCAATGGAGTGGGCGGAGTCAACTCAGAGGAATATTTAGGCCATGTGAAGCTCTTGGTTCTCTCTCTTTTCCTGCCACCCTTGGACGAACAGCACTTACATGAGAAACAGGCTAAGTAATATCATATGTGTGCTTTCTGTGTACGCATATAAATAAGTATAATACCATTGCAGCAGACTTTATATGTATAGATAGATATAATCTAGGAATCTTATGTGGATTATAGATGAGTAGAATATATATATATATATATATATATATATTTATATATATATATATATATATATATATATATATATATATATATATATATATATATATATATATATATATGTAAACGAAAGAAATCCCAGAGCACTCCGATGGTTCCAAAAAGTGTGTGATTTATTCAGTCAACAGCTGCAACTTTTCCGTCCTGCCATAGGACCTTTTTCAAGCATGCTTGAAAAAGGTCCTATAGCAGGACGGAAATGTTGCAACTGTTGACTGAATAAATCACATACTTTTTGGAACCATCGGAGTGCTGTGGGATTTCTTTTGATTATGTCTTATAATCCACGGATCTGGATTACCTGCTTGCACCCATTACCGTGTTGGAATCTGTCGCAGAGTGCTGCTTATCTCTGCCTATATATATATATATATACATGTACTAATGGTGAGTCGCTGTATGTGGTTTTGGTTATGTTGGTTGTAAGTGTAGTTCCAAGAGACCGAATAAGGTTGGGTCCTGAATTTATATTATATATAAAGTAGTGTGCACAAAATGACAGTCCAACATCTTTAACCTGATAAATCAAAGTTTTTGATAGAAGTGATATTTTTACATAGCAAATATTTTACTTGTAAGGCTGGATTCACATGAGCATGTTCGGTCCGTAAAGGACGGAACGTATTTCGGCCGCAAGTCCCGGACCGAACACACTGCAGGGAGCCGGGCTCCTAGCATCATAGTTATGTACGACGCTAGGAGTCCCTGCCTCGCTGCGGGACAACTGTCCCGTACTGTAATCATGGTTTCAGTACGGGACAGTAGTTCCACGGAGAGGCAGGGACTCCTAGCGTTGAACATAACTATGATGCTAGGAGCCCGGATCCCTGCAGTGTGTTCGGTCCAGGACTTGCAGCCGAAATACGTTCCGTCCTTTACGGAACAAACATGCTCATGTGAATCCAGCCTACGTGTAGTAGAGTTGTAAAATAAAAAACAGACCCAACAATTAGGACATGCATGCCACTCATTCTGAGTAATTGAAAGGGGCTTGTTCAAAATAATAGCAGTGAGGAGTTAAATTGGTGAAGTCATTCCTTCTGTGGAATAACATGTCAATTGTGTCCCTTATTTAGGGTCAGAGGGTGGCAAATGTTGCATATGTTGGTTATACTGCATTTCCTTCTGAAATACTGGGGAAAATGGGACGTTTCAGACATTGTTCTGATGAAAAACGTACATTGATTATAAAGTTGATTGGAGTGGGAAAAATATATAGAGAAGTGCAGCAAATTATAGGCTGCTCAGCTAAAATGGTCTCAAATGCCTTGAAGTGGAAGCCAAAACCTGAAAGAGGCTGAAGAAAGCGGGAAACTATTGTTCAAATGTATTAAACAATTGCCAAAATGGCAGAGGCTCAGCCAATGATCACCTCCAGAAAGATCAAAGAAGATCTGAAGTTACCAGTGAGTACTGCTACAATCAGAAGACGATTAAGTGAAGCCAAGTTACCAGCTAGAACACCCGCAAAAAAACACGTTGACTGGCCCAAAGAGAAATGGTGCAACATTTTGTGGACTGATGAAAGCAGACAGTATGGTGGTGGCAGACAGTATGTCAAACAACCCTCGATCGCTGAATTCAAGCAACAGTACACTGCGAAGACAGTAAAGCATGGAGCTGCAAAAATCACAATATGGGAATGTTTCTCATACCATGGTGTTGGGCCTATTTATTGCATACAAGGGATCATGGATCAGTTTGAATATATCAAAATACTTGAGATCATGTTGCCCTATGCTGAAGAAGAAATGCCCTTGAAATAGACATGACAATAACCCAAAACACACTAGTATAACAACATGTTGGTTACAGACAAACAGGATTGAGGTAATGGGTAGGCCAGCCAAACCCCCTGACCTCAATCCCATAGAGAACTTGACATAAACAATGCGGTTTATGAGGTAAAACCCAAATATACAGAAGAAGTGTGGAATGTCGTCCAATCTTCCTGGACTGGAATACCTGTTCAGAGGTACGAGAAATTGGTTTACTCCATGCAACACAGATATCAAGCAGTTCTCAGAAACAAATATTCCACTTAATATTAGTTGAGTAAAGTGAAATCTATAAAAAAACATTCAGTTTATTACATTTTTGAGGTTTTAGAGAAAAATGCAGGGACTGCTATTTTTTTGAACAGTCTAATATTGCTTTTTCTTTACTTTCTGTAAAGGATTAACACAAACTGGATACATGTTCTTATTGTTTTGATTTGGAATTGAAAGTGAATTGAAAGTGTCGTATTTCCAGTGCAGTTGCATTTAGGCTAATAAAAGTTATTAAAAAAGCAAATAAAGAGCAAAATCATTATAAACGCACTATTTTTTTGCACACTACCATACATACACATTACTAGTCACATGTGCAAAGTACCCAGGAAGGGTAGGAAAAGGAGGCGGCTGTGTGTGGTTGTGTTCTCTATGTAATGTAGTGTGTGTACATTGTAAACAATAGAAAGCGAGCGGGCTGTATAGGTAACGGACTAGGAACGGAGTAAAGGGAGAAAACACAGAAAGACAAAAGTCTCCTTTATCAATAGCTATAATACAGGTACCATTGAAGTCTATGGGCCCATAAAGTATGCTTCCGATATCATACACAGGCATACAGAGATATCATATTCACTATGAATCTGACAGGGAAAACAACTGTTCCATCGGACAATGTATAACAGAGTTATTCTCCTCTAGAATAAATGCTTAACTCGAAAATACAGCGCAACATAGGGAGACACACAGAGTACCTACATACAGCTGTCTGCACAGGGTTCTGCTGTGCGCAGAGTCCTTGAAATATGTCCACTCTAAGGGGTTGCAGCTGTCATTTAGCTTAACCAGCTACTATTTATGAAAAGCAGCATGTGATTTGATCAGTTAGACATCGTAGCCAACGGTTGATTTTCGTTTTGTGTTGTCCGTTTCTATTCTTGTTTCCTAATTGTTTTTCCCTTTTTATCTGGTTAACCCCCTTAACATCCAGAGTGTTTTAGTCCTGAATGAACAGGGCCTTTTTGTGTGACATATAGAGCTGTTTTGTCCCGTGTGACTACTGCAGCCAATAACACAATTCAACTGTTACATGGAACAAAACTACATTATCTCAAGCGGCCCACAGGGATGTGTCACTATGGGAGACCAAGGGAGGTTAGCATTGTATTTTTTTTTATTTTAGGGGTGGAATCGCAAGTGTCCCCATCTTGGATCCAGTCCTAGAAGACATCAGAGTGTTAGAAATGGCAATTGAGGCACTTGCAATTTGCTAATTTATTCGGACTGAATCATATTCTATAGGCTTAAAGAGGCTCTGTCACCACATTATAAGTGCCCTTATCTCCTACATAATGTGATTGGTGCTGTAATGTAGATAACAGTAGTGGGTTTTATATAGAAAAAACATTTTGACCAAGTTATGACCTATTTTAGATTTATGCTAATTACTTTCTTAATAGACAACTGTCCGTGTTTTTACTTTTTGACCAAGTGGGCGTTGTGCAGAGGAGTGTATGATGCTGACCAATCAGCGTCATACACTTCGCTCCATTCATGTACTCAGACATCGCAATCTTTGTTAACGCAATCATGGGTAAAAATATATTAGACTGAAATTTGTAATGGGTATATCAATCGATACCCGCCCTCCAGTGACTTATCCCGTTTCCAAATCATAGGTTACATAGTTACATAGTTAGTACGGCTGAAAAAAAACACATGTCCATCAAATTCAACCAAGGGATGGGAAAAGGGAAGGTAGAAATTTCTACACATAGGAGCTAATATTTTTTTGTTCTAGGAAATGATCTAAGCCTTTTTTAAAGCCTTCTACTGTCCCTGCTGTGACCAGCTCCTGCGGTAGACTATTCCATAGATTCACAGTTCTCACAGTAAAGAAGGCTTGTCGCCTCTGCAGGTTGAACCTTTCTTTATCCAGACGGAGAGAGTGCCCCCTTGTTTTTTGAGGGGGTTTTACATGGAACAGGATTTCACCATATTTTTTGTATGTACCATTAATATATTTATATAAATTAATCATGTCCCCCCTTAGTCGTCTTTTTTCAAGGCTAAATAGGTTTAATTATTTTAGTCTTTCCTCATAACTTAGATTCTCCATGCCCCTTATTAGCTTCGTTGCTCTTCTGTAATGGCAGGAAGGAGGTGAAGGGAAAGTGAGCCCTAATCTACCCACCGCCCTGTCCCTGCCTACTTGCAACGACCCGCCCTAGGCGACGAGGTACAACTGGGCGGCGGTCCCTACGCTGGCTAAGTGCACAGGAAGACAAACAGGGAACACGCAAGGGAAGGGGCAGTAGCCACGGAACGCCACGAGGAAACGGGGCGGCGAACGAACAGTCAGGACCAGGACGAAGTGAGTACACCCGAGCAGGCACGGAGACAGAAGCAAGCCAGGGCAAGCAAGCAGGTCAAGCAGAACTGCAGCAAGGCAGAAGCACGGCAGAAGCAGGCTGGAGCAAGCAGCAGTGGGGCCAGGAATCCAAAAGAATTACAAGCACTGAGGGAGAGCACAGGGCAGGTAATAAAGGGCAGGGGGCGGAGCTAACTCCGAGAGACCAGGCCGCGATAGGCTCTCCCACTCCTGAGCCTGCCACCCTGGTTGGTGGGAGATGGTGTCAGTCGAGCAGGTCTGGCCTCAGGTGTGGATTGATTAATCCCAGGAGTATAGCTAGATGAAGTACCTGGCAGATCCCTAACAGTACTCCCCCTTTTATGAGGGGCCACCGGACCCTTACTAAGGGGACCCGGTTTAGTGGGGAAGAGGAGGTGGAACCTCCTGATCAATACCCCAGCGTGAACATCACGGGCAGGTACCCAAGTCCTCTCCTCCGGCCCGTATCCTCTCCAATGGACCAGGTACTGGAGGGAGCCCTGGACCATCCTACTGTCCATAATCTTGGCCACCTCGAATTCCACCCCCTCAGGGGTGAGAACGGGAACAGGAGGTATCCTCGAGGGGGACCAGGACGGGGAGCAGCGTTTAAGGAGGGAGGCATGGAAGACGTCATGTATGCGAAAGGATGGGGGGAGCTCCAGACGGAAGGATACAGGGTTGAGGACTTCAATGATCTTATAAGGTCCAATAAATCGGGGAGCAAACTTCCTGGACGGGACCTTAAGGCGCAAGTTCCTGGACGACAACCAGACCAAATCCCCGACGACAAACCGGGGGTTAGCAGAACGTCTACTATCCGCCTGAATCTTTTGTGCGCTCTGGGACGCCTCTAGGTTCTTCTGAACCTGGGCCCAGACAGTGCACAGTTCCCGATGAACCTCCTCTACCTCAGGATTATTGGAACAACCAGGGGAGACGGAGGAGAACCTTGGGTTAAACCCGAAATTACAGAAAAACGGGGAGACCCCTGACGAGTTACTGACCCGGTTATTCAGGGAAAATTCAGCAAGGGGAAGGAATGAGACCCAATCGAATTGACAGTCAGAGATGAAACACCTTAAATATTGTTCCAGGGATTGGTTGGTCCTTTCCGTTTGGCCATTAGTTTCGGGATGGAAGGCGGAGGAGAAGGACAGATCAATCTCCAACTTTTTACAAAAAGCTCTCCAAAATAAGGAAACAAATTGTACCCCTCTGTCAGAAACGATATTGACTGGGGCCCCATGGAGACGCAGGATGTGTTTCACAAACAAAGAAGCTAACGTCTTGGCGTTAGGTAGCTTCTTAAGGGGCACAAAGTGGCACATCTTGCTGAAGCGGTTGACTACCACCCACACCACCGACTTGCCCTGAGATGGAGGCAAATCGGTGATAAAATCCATGGAGATATGGGTCCAAGGTCTCTGGGGAATGGGCAAGGAACGTAGTAGGCCCGCAGGTCGGGACCTAGGGGTTTTGGACCTAGCGCAAACCTCACAAGCGGCGACGTAAGCCCTAACATCTTTAGGCAACCCAGGCCACCAATAGTTTCTGGTAATGAGGTGTTTGGTGCCCAAGATGCCAGGATGACCAGATAGAGCGGAGTCATGGTTTTCCCTGAGTACCCTCAGCCGGTATTGCAGGGGAACAAACAGTTTGTCCCCAGGGACGTTCCCGGGAGCTGCACCCTGATCAGCCGCGATATCAGAAGCTAAATCAGAATCCGTGGCAGAGACGATTATACCAGGGGGTAAAATACAAGCGGGATCCTTCTCGGAAGGAGGATTGGCCATGAAACTACGTGACAGAGCGTCAGCCTTAATATTCTTGGACCCAGCCCTATAGGTAACCAAGAAATTAAATCTGGTAAAGAATAGTGCCCACCGAGCTTGTCTAGGATTAAGCCTCCGGGCCGATTCTAGGAAAACCAGATTCTTGTGATCCGTAAGGACCGTTACCTGGTGTCTGGCCCCCTCCAGGAAGTGCCGCCACTCCTCAAAAGCCCATTTAATGGCTAGAAGTTCGCGGTTACCAATATCATAGTTACTCTCCGTGGGCGAAAACTTCCTAGAGAAGTAAGCACAGGGGCGGAGATGGGTGAGGGAGCTGGTACCCTGGGACAAGACGGCCCCCACTCCCACCTCGGAAGCGTCAACCTCCACAATAAATGGCTCCTCTTGGTTGGGCTGAATCAGCACGGGGGCCGAGATAAAGCACTTCTTGAGAGTCTCAAAGGCCTGGACGGCCTCAGGGGGCCAATGGAGGACATCGGCACCCTTGCGGGTAAGGTCCGTAAGAGGCTTAGCGACGACCGAGAAGTTGGCAATAAATCTCCTGTAATAGTTGGCGAACCCTAAAAAACACTGTAACGCCTTAAGGGAGGCAGGTTGGACCCATTCCGCCACAGCTTGAACCTTGGCAGGGTCCATGCGGAATTCATGAGGAGTGAGGATTTGCCCTAAAAATGGTATCTCCTGTACCCCAAAGACACATTTTTCAGTCTTAGCAAACAGATTATTCTCCCGAAGGACCTGGAGCACCTTCCTGACATGCTCCACGTGGGAGGACCAGTCCTTGGAAAACACCAGTATGTCATCAAGGTACACAACAAGAAAATTACCCAGGTACTCTCTCAGGATTTCATTAATAAAATTCTGGAAGACAGCAGGGGCATTACACAACCCAAAGGGCATGACCAGGTATTCGAAATGACCCTCGGGTGTGTTGAACGCAGTTTTCCACTCATCCCCCTCTTTGATGCGGATAAGGTTATATGCCCCCTGTAGATCGAACTTAGAAAACCATTGGGCTCCCTGAACCTGATTAAAAAGATCCGGAATCAAAGGAAGTGGGTACTGGTTCCTTACGGTGACCTTATTCAGGTTACGATAATCAATGCACGGCCTAAGACCACCATCCTTCTTCCCCACGAAGAAGAAGCCAGCACCTACAGGAGAAGTCGAGGGGCGAATGAAACCCTTGGCCAGGCATTCTTGGATATACACCCTCATCGCTTCACGTTCAGGACATGAAAGATTAAATATCCTACCCTTAGGAAGCTTGGCAACAGGCACCAAATCGATAGCGCAATCGTAATCTCTATGGGGGGGCAACACCTCGGAGGCCTCCTTAGAAAACACATCGGCGAAGTCCTGAACAAACTCAGGAAGCGTGTTTACCTCCTCCCGGGGAGAAATAGAGTTAACAGAAAGACATGACATAAGACATTCATTACCCCATTTGGTGAGATCCCCAGTATTCCAATCAAATGTGGGATTATGCAACTGCAACCAGGGAAGACCGAATACCAGATCAGACGATAATCCCTGCATCACCAGTACAGAGCACTGCTCCAAATGCATGGAGCCAACCAGGAGTTCAAAAACAGGAGTATGCTGAGTAAAATAACCATTAGCAAGGGGGGTTGAGTCGATTCCTACTACAGGGATGGGATAAGGTAAATCAATACAAGGCATCTTTAGAGACATAGCAAATTCCACAGACATGATATTAGCAGATGAGCCAGAATCCACGAAAGCACTGCCCGTGGCAGACCGGCCAGCAAACGAGACCTGAAAGGGAAGCAAAATTTTATTGCGTTTCACATTAACGGGAAATACCTGTGCGCCCAAGTGACCTCCCCGATGATCACTTAGGCGCGGAAGTTTTCCGGCTTCTTATTCTTGCGCCTGGGACAGGTGTTCAGTAGATGCTTGTCGTCCCCACAGTAGAAGCAGAGACCATTCATTCTGCGAAACTCCCTACGTTGTCGAGGGTACATGGAGGCCCCGAGTTGCATAGGTACCTCCGAGTCCTCCGTGGAGGGGCGAGGAGACGGGACCTCGGGGGGAATCGCAGAAAAGTCAGAGGGGAGCACACTGAAGCGTTCTAGCTGACGTTCCCTGAGACGTCGGTCAAGTCGTACTGCTAGGGCCATAACCTGGTCAAGGGAGTCAGGCGAGGGGTAGCTAACCAGCAGATCCTTCAGGGCGTCAGATAATCCTAACCTAAACTGGCACCTTAGGGCCGGATCGTTCCACTGAGAAGCTACGCACCACTTCCTAAAATCAGAACAGTATTCCTCAACCGGTCTCCTACCCTGACGTAAGGTCACCAGCTGACTCTCGGCTAAAGCAGTCCTGTCAGTCTCGTCGTAAATGAGTCCGAGGGCAGAGAAAAAACGATCAACAGAGGAAAGTTCAGGGGCGTCAGGAGCCAAGGAGAAGGCCCACTCTTGGGGCCCTTCCTGGAGTCGGGATATGATGATACCCACCCGCTGGTTCTCGGAACATGAGGAGTGGGGCTTTAGGCGGAAATACAGTCTGCAACTCTCCCGGAAGGAGAGAAACGTCTTACGGTCCCCTGAAAACCGGTCAGGTAACTTGAGGTCGGGTTCTAGAGGTGAGGTGAGGGGTACTACTAAAGCAGCGTCACCCTGATTGACCCTTTGGGCCAGGGCCTGGACCTGTAGGGAGAGGCCCTGCATCTGCTGGGTCAGGGTCTCAAGGGGGTCCATGATAGCGTCAGCGTAGGAGAAATGGTAGACTAGGTAAGGGCTTGTAATTATGTAATGGCAGGAAGGAGGTGAAGGGAAAGTGAGCCCTAATCTACCCACCGCCCTGTCCCTGCCTACTTGCAACGACCCGCCCTAGGCGACGAGGTACAACTGGGCGGCGGTCCCTACGCTGGCTAAGTGCACAGGAAGACAAACAGGGAACACGCAAGGGAAGGGGCAGTAGCCACGGAACGCCACAAGGAAACGGGGCGGCGAACGAACAGTCAGGACCAGGACGAAGTGAGTACACCCGAGCAGGCACGGAGACAGAAGCAAGCCAGGGCAAGCAAGCAGGTCAAGCAGAACTGCAGCAAGGCAGAAGCACGGCAGAAGCAGGCTGGAGCAAGCAGCAGTGGGGCCAGGAATCCAAAAGAATTACAAGCACTGAGGGAGAGCACAGGGCAGGTAATAAAGGGCAGGGGGCGGAGCTAACTCCGAGAGACCAGGCCGCGATAGGCTCTCCCACTCCTGAGCCTGCCACCCTGGTTGGTGGGAGATGGTGTCAGTCGAGCAGGTCTGGCCTCAGGTGTGGATTGATTAATCCCAGGAGTATAGCTAGATGAAGTACCTGGCAGATCCCTAACATCTTCTTTGTATTTTTTCCAACTCCAGGGCATCCTTTCTATGAACTGGAGCCCAGAACTGAACTGCATATTCTAGATGAGGCCTCACTAATGCTTTGTAAAGTGGTAATATTACATTCCTGTCCCACGAGTCCATGCCTCTTTTAATACACGACAATATCTTGCTGGCCTTTGAAGCAGCTGATTGACATTGCATGCTGTTATTTAGTTTATGATTTACAAGTACACCAGATCCTTCCCAACAAGTGAATCCCCCAGTGTAGCTCCCCCTAGGACATATGATACATTTAGATTGTTGGTACCCAGATGCATAACTTTACATTTATCTACATTAAACTTCATTTGCCAAGTATACGCCCAAACACTCAGTTTGTTTAAATCCGCTTGCAATTCACAAACATCTTCCATAGACTGAACTATATTACATAGCTTGGTGTCATCTGCAAAAATAGAAATAGTGCTATTAATCCCATCCTCTATATCATTAATAAATAAGTTGAATAATAGTGGTCCCAGCACTGAACCCTGGGGTACACCACTTATAACCGGGAAAAGAGAAAAGATGACACAAGAGACGATGCTTGTATGCTCAAAATCCTTCTCTGCCGTTTATTGCCAAACTCAGTTACAATCATATCATTCAGAAGGGGTGTAGACTTTGATTTCAGCCAATCATCTACAATATGATAATGACTCTGATTCAGCCAATGAGAATATTTCAATGCATTATAATAATTCTTCACCCCTCAAGGTCCCTACAAGTTAATTTGTCTATACTTCTTATCTCCCTAGAGAATGGAGACTGCAGATAAGATGGCACAACATAAAATCATTTAAACAGAGCCCTTCCCCAAGGCTGACCCCCCTCCCTCATGGTAAACAATGTCATCGTCCATTCTACCCAAGTATAATTGGTCTGCTCCTCACAAGAATAATAAAACATTTAATTAAAGAACACATAACATAGAATTGCTTCAAGACAGATGCTGACATATTACTTTTTACTTATTAATCTCAAGATGGCTACTTCAGGCCAAAAGATGGATTCCAACTATCCAAAATGGACGCCTACCATACAAGATGGAGTCCATGCAGAATGCTATCTTTTAAACATATTCTAATCACTTTCACATTTCACATTTCCCACCTTTTGTTTATATGAGGACATCTTGCATCCACGCCAGGTTCTTAAAGGAGGGCTTATCCCCCCTTGAGGACTTATCTAACCTTTTCTCCTCATCCCCTGAACATGTCAACAAAATTCCTTCTCATAACTGTTTCACTCATAGGGTACACTTGATCAAAAGATCCAGGATGGTGAGTAATCATTTTAGCCATTGCTGTGAAGCATTGCAAGAGTTTTGGCAGGCCTCAAAATATGAGCCTCAGAAGCAAATATAATGCAATACATAATAAAACAACCTGCAGGACAATCTGGAGCAACCCCATTATCCATCCCCCAATACCCTTAAACCAGTTAGGGGGATTGAGCCATGACAACCAATCTGGCCACTCCAGGTTCCAATCATCTTTAGAATTGGCTTTCCTGAACTCTTCCTTAATTTTCTCAGCTTTATCTACAGTCATACTTGTCCTGCATAATGCCAAAAAGGTCTATATAATAGCAACAGGCTGTATCAACTACTTGGCACATGCCCCTTGGGCAGCATTCAAAACATCAAACACATAATCTGTAACGGTGTCCAATCTGTCGCCCACTTTCTCTATATTATGAGCATTCTTTACTGTTAAACCTACTAATATTGGCAATAATCCAAACTTCTCCTCCACGGTACATGTATTGGTCATAATTGTCGCACTGCCACTTACTGTCCTAATGGGACTTTTACCCCTGCAGATATAACAGGTCGTGGGCAGTATCTTCCTCAAACCTAATGACACCCAGGTAACATAACCTTAGGGTTCTCATTGCTGCCATGTACTTCTTACTTATGAGTGACAACAACCAGTGACCTTCACCTCATACCTCCACATAAAACACCTCAAGTTGTTATTCACATTACTGTGGCATGTTTACACACATTATAATTATAAACCTCAGACAATATAAACAATAGGGCCTCAACTAATAAAATAATACTATCACCCCTTGGGTTTTGGGTCCCATCAGTTCATTGCAAGTCTTGTACATCATCATCCTCTTCTTCTGTAGTCTGCTCTTCACTGACTGTCGCCCTTAGGGTAACCCACACAATTGTGCAGTCAGGCTGTATGGTTGTGTCCAGTGGGGGATTTATTAATACCCTCCTTCTGGTCACTTACTTATTAAAACACTTGATACTGCTGACGGATTCACTCAGGTCTTTGCTTTAGTTTGATCTTTGCTGATGTCATCAGGACTTGGTTTTGTCCTTCTCATCTGTCAGACACCGTCTCTTGTAGTATACATCACCGGGCTGTACATAGCACCTCATGCAGTGAGCCTGGGGTGAGATCCCACGTAGACGGAGTAGTGGAGTTTTATTGTGACTACCACAAACCCTCCGCTTCTGTCCTCTTCCTTCCGGCAAGTTACTTGTCTGCACGACTGCTTAAAATTGTGACACTGCCGTCAGTTCAGGACAAGCACGTTGTATTGGCTCAGGCTGCGCCTGCCTCATCTCAGTGATGGAGTTAATCATATTAAAATCTTTCAACATGCTGGATAAAATACTGCGTTCAGGAGATGTGATGTCATGACCACTAATTCCGGCCTCGGCAATGATTGAGTGAACCATGTTTGTAAGAATAAGCTTCTTACGTACCGGCTGGTTTTTGATATTCACTGATGCAAATGCCGTCAGGCCTCCAGCAACAGCACAATGTGCTGTCACTTACTCACACATTAATGTTACTGAAGTGCCTTGAGAGTGAATAGACATTGCTTCCAGCCAGGACGCAATGTCTATTCACAATCCCGACACTTCAGTAACGATTGTGTGGGACTTACAGCACATTGAGATCGCGCTGTGCTGTCATTTACAGCGTGATCTCGCAAGATCATGCTGTGGTGTATGAGTAAGTCACACACAAACGTTACCGAAGTGTCGGGATTGTGAATAGACATCGCGTCCTGGCTGGAAGCGATGTCTATTCACTCTCAAGACACTTCAGTAAAGTTAATGTGTGAGTATGTGACAGCACATCGTGATCTCGCAAGATCACTATGTGCGGAGTACATGAATGGAGAGAAGTGTATGATGTTGATTGGCCAGCGTCATACACTTCTCTTTACAACGCCCACTTGGTCAAAAGGTAAAAACACGCCCAGTTGTCTATTAAGAAAGTCATTAGCATAAATCTAAAATAGACCATAACTTGGTCAAAATTGATAGTTTTTCAAAATAAAAAAACACTGCTGTTATCTACATTACAGCGCCGAACACATTATGTAGGAGATAGGGCACTTATAATGTGGTGACAGAGCATCTTTAAGGAGCGATGCACGGCTCAGAGATTGGAAGAACATTCTTCAGTTAATGCACTAAGCATAAAATGAGCATGTTCACACAATGTATTTTTCCATCAGATAATTGTCTGCAGATATTTGAGGCTGACCATCGTATTTCTGCCACGGATTTGTAATTTATTTATTTTTAGCCGTCAATGCACACATAGACAAGCATTATTCAATGCGGCTAATCCGCGTATGGCTACCTGACATGTTACCTGTTTATTTAAGTGACACAGAACTCAAATCCCTGATGGAAAGAAATGTGTCTTACAAACTATGGCACGAATTTCACATTGCAATAAATGTAATATATGCTTTATTGGCGATTTTGATGTGGATTTTAATGCAGAAAATATGAAATCTGCATAAAAATCTGTGGTGTGAACACGGCCTATCAGTTATTTCTCCTGGAGCATACGCTAAAGATTTGGCTGGAGCTTTGTTTAAAGTTTAAGATTGTAGACTCATGGTCTCACACTTTAATCAGCTAATCAACACAAAACACCTGCAAAGTTTTCCTAAGCCTTTAAATAGTCCAGCAGTCTGGTTCAGTAGGCTACACATTCATGGGGAAGACTGCCGACTTGACAGTCGTCCAGAAGACAGTCATTGACACCCTCCACAAGGAGGGTAAGCCACAAAAGGACATTGCCAAAGAAACTGGCTGTTCACATAGTGCTGTATCCAAGCATATTAATGGAAGTTAAGAGGAAGGAAAAAGTGTGGTTGAAAATGGTGCACAAGCAACAGGGATAACCGCAGCCTTGAAACGATTGTCAAGAAAAGACCATTGAGGACTAGGCGTGGACTGCAGCTGGAGTCAGTGCTTCAAGAGCCACCACACACAGACATATCCAGGACATGGGCTACAACTGTCGCATTCCTTGTATCAAGCCACTCATAAATTAGAGACAACGTCGGAAGCGTCTTACCTGGGCTAAGGAGAAAAATGACTGGTCTGTTGCTCAGTGGTCCAAAGTCCTGTTTTCAGATGAAAGTAAATTTTGCATTTGATTTGGAAATCAAGGTCCCAGAGTCTGGAGGAAGAGATGGAGAGGCGTCAATCCAAGTTGGTTGTGGTCCAGTGTGAAGTTTCCACAGTCAGTAATGGTTTGGCGAGCCATGTCATCTGCTAGTGTTGGTCCACTGTGTTATATTAAGTCCGGGGTCAACGCAGTCGTCTACTAGGAAATTTTAGAGCACTTCATGCTTCCCTCTGCTGACAAGCTTTATGGAGATGCTGATTTCATTTTCCAGCAGGACTTGGCACCTGCCACACTGGCAAAAGTACCAATACCCGGTTTAATGACCACAGTATCACTGTACTTGATTGGCCAGCAAACTCGCCTGACCTAAATCCAATAGAGAATCTATGGGGTATTGTCAAGAGGTAGATGCGAGACACCAGACCCAACAATGCAGACGAGCTGAAGGCCGCTATCAAAGCAACCTGGGCTCCCATAACAGTGCCACAGGCTGATCGCCCCATGCCACACCGCATTGATGCAGTAATACATGCAAAAGGAGCCCCTACCAAATATTGAGTGCAAATACTGTACATACTTTTCAGTAGGCCAACATGTCTGTATTAAAAATAATTTTTGAAATTGAGCTTATGTAATATTCTAATTTTCTGAGAGACTAAATTTTGGGTTTTCATTACCTGTTACCATAATCATCAACATTAAAAGAAAAACTGCTGGAAATAGATCACTCTGTTTGTAATGAATCTATATAATATATGAGTTTCACTTTTTGAATTGAATTGAATTACTGAAATAAATAAACTTTTTAATGATCTTCTAATTCATTGAGAAGGACCTGTACATTTAAAACATAACATTCTAGCTGCCTGCAGCCACCACTAGGGGGAGCTAACTACATACTGTTTTTATATTGAACTCCAATATAAAACATTATGCTGTAAGCTCCTAAGCTCCCTCTAGTGATGGTTGCGAGCAATAAAAAATTGTATGTTTTAAATCTGTCTATGTAGAGGATTTGGAGCTTTGTATCATAATAACAAACCACCAGCTGCTATAAGGATATTATATGAAATTTATCAACACAGAATATTGGATTTAAAAAAAATAATAATAAAAAAAAAAGGTGTTAGAAGGTAGACATTCACGTTAAGCATTTTCCAGCCCATGAAATAAATCAATATACAGTATTTCAATGACTTTATAGCGTGTGGTTGGTATGACAATTTAATCGTTTGTTTGAGTCTTTTTCTAAATTTGTGAAATGTTTAGAACTAAGCCAAGTCTTAATAAGCAATGGTTGCTTTCATAACATGATTTTGTTGTTGCTCTGCTGCATGATGGCAATTTGCATATTTATTCAACTGAACACAAATGTAATTTTATTTAAAAGAATAACAAAAAAATCTAAGGAAATTCATAATGACACTTAGCAAAATTTTCTTGCACAAAAACAATTTTGTAATGGTAAGTTTTCAAGAAAAATTTCCATGTACTATAGAAAGAACTGTTTAGGGAATTCAGAATGATTTGGGCACAATTATAAAACTCACAGACCGTTTTTTACATACATATCCATGTGTGCAATATTTATACACCATATAACAGCATTTCTTTGCGTGTTTTCCTCATTTTTCAGTTTTTCGGGTGTGACTTAAATACTACTTGTCCTGATCTGTGGGTATGTGAACCCACTAGGCCACACCGCCGTAGCGAGGTAGCAGCTGGCCAAACAACACTGTACCAAGTCTATACAAAGTCCAAGCACAAGGGTACCTGTAATAGTCCAGACAGTAGCAGTGGCTAGGCACAGATGGTACTTAGACGGCAGGTGATGCAAAACGTGGCAGGAGGTACCAGGCGTGGAAGATGACACCAAACATGGTGTAAGATAGCAGATGGCACAACAAGACTCCAACATTAGAGAGGGTACAGGAATAAATACAGCACAGGATACAGGTAGAGAGGGTACAGGAACAAATACAACACGGGATACAGGATACAGGTAGCAGAGCACGGAAACACTGGGAACCGGATACGACTAAGGGACCCTTTGCAAGACTAACATAGGAATACAAACAATGCTCAGGCAAGGAGTGAAAGGGCAGGGCCCCTTTTATTATCCAGGATGACTAGGGCTAATTAGTAAAATATTTTCATGTGTACACACTGCCCCTTTAAGGCCGGGCACCAGCATGCATGCGTACCCTACGGGACACTGCAGAGTGGAGCGGAAGTGAGTGCTGGCGTCTCCTAGAGAGGAGATGCCAGCCAGCACTCACAAGTCCATGGCCGTGGCCGTTGAGCGCTGAGTAACGACGGTCCACGGCCGTGAACGATACACTACTACTCTATGTACGGAACAAAGTTCAATAACCAAGATTTACATTGCCTTGCAAAAAAAAAAGTAGCTGTCCCTATAAATTTGATCATTCGTGGTACTACTTTTAGAAGCAAAACTGAAATGAAAAAAATGTGGTCATCCATTGATAAGCAAGAAAAGTGGGCCTCTTTCGTGGTGAACTAATAGTTCAATGCCCCAGTCTCTGGTGTCCAGTGGTTTACTGTACACACCCCTTGTGTCTGTTGTTCATTCCTGCAGGCCTCGTTCACATCTGTTAGGGGCCTCCGGTGCAGATCCGTCTGAAAATACCATAAACAGTAGCGCAGCATGCTGTGCTATTTTTTCTGATAAAATAATGGACACCCGACAGAACCCATTAAAGTCAATGTGGTGTATGTCATACAATGAAACTGGCGCTTCGGCTATTTTTGTTGTTCTGCTTCTCTGACGGAGTAGAACAACAGAAACACTGACGCAGGTGTGTACCCGGCCTTACGTTGCTTAGAGGTTCAGATAGCACTAGCTCGAAGTGATGCACGAAATAGGGGCACGACCCAATTCTAAATCAATAAAAGAGTATGCACACAATAGGAGGGGAAATATTTATTTGTTTTATTTTTTAGAAATTTGAATAGCGTCTAACTGCTTCATACAGGTGTCTGCATCAAGCGGTTAGCCGCTATACAAATTTAGCTCCCAGGAACTACGCAACAGTTCCCAGCACGGCCCAGTGCCTGATATAGGTCAAACCAACCGAAACGTTGCACTTAGCTACTGGAAAAAAACAAAAAAATAAAACAAAGAAACTTTTCACCTCCTATTGTGTGTCGAATACTCTTTTGCTGAAGTTGTATCTATCCACTACTAAACAGGTAGTTTTATGTTATAATTTCTCCTTATTCAAACATGCATATTCGGAATCCATATACTTTCGCTATAGATTAGGTCTTGAACACAGAGTTCATGTTATTCTACTGAACTATTCCATCATATTTTTATATGGCTGTATTTCTACAAGAATTCTGTCTTGTTCAAATACACAGCATGCTATACCAAATGCCGTCTGACGGCGGAATTCTCCTAATAGGGGTCAGAGGAGCCTGAAAAAATAATCTTCCCTCGATGCCCTAAACATTAGTTCCAGCCATTCTGTTTTCTAAAATTCCTGGGGCCAGGAGACAGACCAACATATGAATCGCAGATAAAGTCCATAGCAGCAGCAAGCAAATTCTGCACAGAAAGGGATCAAACTTCTCTCCCAAAAGCCCCAAAGCTTATCCAAACTGAACATTTGCTGCCAGGTAACATCTGATCACTGGGGATCACTGGCTACTATACACTTATTTTTGGGGGCACCTTTTTAACATGAAATTGTAATTCTCCACTGTTTGAAGCTGCACCACAAGATAGGTGATATATGAATGAGTACTTTCGTGATGTCCTATTTAGTGTTCATGGACAAATGGCTGCTCCCCTCCCAGGGATTATTAAATTCCTCTAGAGTTGGATTTGGGTAAGAGTAAAGATTTTTCTTGCCCTTGTATGTGATTTTCTTTTAGGCTCTCTGCAGTGCTTGCACTGGCTCTGCACGGACAGTGTTTACTCAGCTGTGTCATTTACAACTTCTTTTCTATAGGTTCTATAACTCCTGGTTGTGAATCTTTCTTGCCTTTCTCCAACGCCATGTTCAGCAGGCGGGTGCCGAAGCAGCTCCTGGTTTGTGCGCATGGCCGGCCTTACATACGTTCGACCAGTGCGGTCGCACAGGGTGCCAGCCGCCACACTGCAGAGGGGCGCCAGCGGGTGTGTGTATCCCCTCGCCGTTGCAACTGCCAGCGGGTCAGGTGCCACTCGCTAACTGCGCCCAGGGCCGGCGCTTCTTCACTTAGTGGCCGACTGCTAGCGGCGACACCGGGCATGAGGGCGGTGGTGCCGCTAGCAACCGCTGTGGCTGCTATAGTGGTAGCGACGGCACTATAGCAGAGCAGGGAGGTATCTCCCTGCTCTGCTATCTACTAGCGCCACTGTAGCTCCCCGAAGGAGCGGAATCCCCATGTGGCCGGGGATTCCACTCCTGGAGCGCTGCTTGATGTCTCTATCCATGTATATGGGCTAAAAGGGTATTTTGTGTGCGCCTGCACAGTTGTCCTTTTTTGAATGTCTATTGCCCGCCAGCTATCAGGGTCATTTCGTAGTCCTTGCATTACCTACAAGGGGTCTGGGGGCAGTGTGGCACTACCTACCATGGGACTGTGTGGCACTACCAACCAGGGAGCTGTGGGCTGTGTGGCACTACCAACCTGGGGGCTGTGGGCTTTGGGGCACTACCAACCAGGAGGCTGTGGGGCACTACCAACCAGGGGGCTGTGGACTGTGTGGCACTACCAACCAGGGGGCTGTGTGGCACGCCCTACCCAGGGGTTTCTGCGGCACTCCTTACCAGGGGTCTGTGCGGCACTCCCTACCAGGGTGCTGTGCGGCACTCCATAGCAGGGGGCTGTGCGGCACTTCCTACCAGGTGGCTGTGTGGCACACTCTACAGGGGACTTTGTAGCGCTCTTTACAGGGGTCTGTGTGGCGCTATCTACAAGGGGGCTGTGTGGCGCTACCTACAGGGGAAATCTGTGAGTGGTGGGCTGATGGTCATTTTACTGTGAGTGGTGGGCTGATGGTCATTTTACTGTGAGTGGGGGGCTGATGGTCATTTTACTGTGAGTGGAAGGCTGATGGGCTTCAAGTGGTTTCTGCCTCTGACCTCCAATTGAAATTAATAGGAGGCAGAAAATACCTGCGCGCTCGTTTGGAGCTTTTTTGCCTGCGTCTTTTGCATTCGCTTCAACAGCTTAAGAAAAAACACAAAAAAAAGGTCAAACAACGCTGTCAGTTCCTGAAGGAATTTTGAGGCAGATTTTTTTTGCCTTACAAATAACGTGTGTGAACAAACCCTACGAGTGTAGTGCTTGTTCTTAGCCATTTTCTGTCTTTCTCTAAACAATTTTTGGTAGGGGGGCCCTGAGGAAATGTTATTTTTCCAGTGCTGCCTCGAGTCTGAAAAGGTTGGGAAACTCTGTACTAGGCTACAGGATCCCGTCATGGAGCAGCTCAGTTCGTCATGGGAACAGGGCCTAGGTGAGTACAATTTTTGTTTTTGTTTGAGGGCACTGACTACAAGGGGGAGGTGGTGGACTGTATGGCACTGTCTACAAGGGGGAGGTGGGTGGGTCTGTATGGCACGATCTGCAAAAAGGAGGTGGGGGATTATGGCACGGTCTACAGAGAGGCTATATGGCAACATCTACAGGGGGCACTATACTGTGTGGGGGCCACTAAGCGGACATTATACTGTGTAGGGGTACTACAGGTGGCATAATACTGTGGGCACAGTAAGAGGACAAAATACTGTGTCCTTGAAGAGGTTGTAATATATATTGATAAATATTATTATTATACTGTATGGGGGCACTAAAGGGGCATTATAATTTTTTTATGGGGCATTATTTTTTAATGATGGGGTGGGGCGCGAAAGATCATTTTGCATAGGGCGCCATCTATCCTAGGGCCGGCCCTGTTTGTGCGTGTGCCATAATCGGCTCAACATCTGTAGCTTGGAGCAGCTGAGTGGTGGCTACTTAACAGTGAGTAGTTTACATCTATTCATCTTCTAATTCTTGTCATAGCCTATTGCTGTATCTCTGAATTGTGGGCACATAACAAAGTTGGTGACTTTGATATTAGGCTTGGGTGTTCATTGTAGACTTAATTGTCAGTCAGTCACAACCCATACATATAGGAGAACCGTGAACTAGGGGTTTTGTATGACAACCAGTATACCTAGAGCGTCAGAGACATTCGCCTTTGCTGTAGGATGCTATGACAACTGAGAGGCAGCCTACTATGACCTGCAGGTTTAAATTCCTCTATGTCCTAGATGAAGAACAAGAGAAAGGGGAATTCACCCTAGAGTGGATACAGTTATAGCCAAGATATCTAAACCTACAGTAGTGCCGTCCAAGGATAGTGCCAGTCTATTAGACCATATGGCACACTGCGCCCTGAGCAAAAGTTACATGGACAGTGCACCCCAGGCTAGAGTCTCTATATCCTCCCATGAGATTGCAAAGACGTTAAGATCTTGACTCATCCGTCTGCAAGACAACATTCAAAAAGGGGTCCTAGGAAGGACCTGCTGACATTGTTCAAATCCATATCTCTGGCTTCAGACTTCAAGGAGTTAGACTAACAGGAGTTAGTGCCTACCGTTGCCTGCCAGTTCAAGATAGCATAGTTTTGCACAAGTTAGGGCCATCATTCTTCAGAGCTCCCTTGTTAAACAGAGATCGCTTTAGCGTTCCCATCCAGAGAAAAGGACGCAGAGGATCGATGAGAAGAGGAAGATTATTCCCAGCACCATGTCTGCCAGTTCAAGACAGCATAGTTTTGCACAAGTTAGGGCCATCATTCTTCGGAGCTCCCTTGTTAACCAGAGATCGCTTTAGCGTTCCCACCTAGAGAAACGCACGCAGAGGATCGGTGGGAAAAGGAAGATCATCCCCAGCACCATAGGATATGGTTTCTTAATTTCTGATGTTTTTTGGTTTCTAAATAGCGAGATTTTGTTTAAGACCTATGGGCTACAAGTATAGTAGAACATGGCTACATGATAATTTTTAGTTGCCCCAAGGGACAGGTCTGTCCTTACCAACCTGCTGCCCTTGCCTTTAAGAGAAATTTAAATGCTACAGACATTGAGAGAATCTACTCTTAAAAATGTAATAGAAGGGGTACCAGAAGACCAGTGGGGACTCGGTGTCCCAAGTATTCCTAATACCAAAACCAAATAGGAGGCTCAGAAACATTATCAATATTAGGTACCTCAATACCTTTACTCAACAGGAAAGGTTCAGTATGGAGACTATCCGGCTAGTTAAATCCCTTATAGAAATGGGTGATTATATGGCTACTTTGGACCTTAAAGTATCCTATCTGCATGTCCTGGTGGCCCATTTCAATCAATGTGTAACAAAATTCCATACGAGTGGTTCTTCACCCGACTCTGTTCTCACAACTGGTAGAAAGATGGGGCCATCCAGAGAAGGATTTAATGGCAGCGAGAATCAACACCAAACTCAAGAAGTTTTGCTCGCTCTATAGCCAAGACAGACCGTACGCCCTATACGCCTTTTCACCATTTCATGGCATTTCCGATTGTTTGCTGTCACACTATTCTGGCCAGGAAGAGAGTGGTTTTCCATGCTCCTAAGAAAGAGACAGAGAACCTATTGGAGATTTCCACTCAGACCTGAGCTGGTGTTGCAGAACAGCCAGCAGTCTGAGAACTTGAAGGTGTTTTACCTGACAGCATGAAAGTTGACGGGCCCTTACTAAAATGCAGTGGTCTTAAACCTGTTAGCAGCCCAAGGAGCGGCAACAAATAAAGCTTTGCCCGTAGAGTGTCCACCTTGAAGAGGTGGTGTAACCAAATAAGACTACTGCCAGAGGAGCCAACGTTCGGAGATATCCTCTAATTTCTGCAGGATGGATTTAAGATGTGACTAATCTCTAGTACAATAAGAGTCCAGTACAGTCAGAATCCAGATCTTCACACTTTCAGCATTTCTTGGTAAGTCTATCAAAAGGGCCTTTGATAAAGCGGTTTCTAGTGGCCATTCAGAAAACTTGGCCAACTGGTGTCAGCCCTTTTCCAAAGTGGGTTTTGCCTACAGGAGGCAAACTTGCTCTTCCTATCGGAAAACGTGGCATTCCTGGTGGCAGTTACATCAGTCAAGCGGGTCAGTGAGCTACAAGTCTTGGCTGTAGCTTTATTTTTTCATTAGAACAAAGTGGTATTGAGCGCTCTGGCTTTATTCAGACCCAAATGTCCATCCTTCGCAAATATAAATCAGGAGCCTTCTGTGCCAAACCTACCTCAGAGGAGGAAAGGTGCTTACAGACACTAGAAGACGGCCGGTGTCTGATGATCTACCTGTCCCGGACAGAGAGCTGCCAGAAGACGGGTCATCTTTTTGTGTTCACAAATTGCCTAAAGAAAAGAGAGAGAGCCTCCACCATAGCTAGGTGGCTGAGTGGCGCTATCAGCTCATGTTACAAAGGCGAAAACAGGTCTACCCCAGTAGACTTCTGGGCTTACTTGACCTGGGCCCAAGTGCCAAATGGGAGCTTCTGCTGGGCCGCATCGTGAAGCACACCAAATACCTGCATCAGTCACTATAGATTAGACTATAAGAGAGTACTCTTCTTTTAGACACAGTTTTCTCTTCTGGGTTTTCCCACCCTTAAGGGATCTTGCTACATTCCCATATGTATGTTCTGCTGTGCAGGATGTGCAGGACAGCTAGAATTTAGTTACACAATTCCTCTTTCCTGTAATCCAATCAGTAGCACAAAATTACCCTCCCGATTAAGTTTTTTCTTTATCATTTTTCTCGGTGTGGTCTTTAAAAATACACTTTGGAGGAGCTAAGGTTCACTTATAGGGTTGGTTCAAGTTGAATTAACCCTTGGTGTTCCCTGTCCAAAGCATATGGTAGGGGAATATATCCCCCATATATATGTATTTGCTGCTGTTTGGACAACAGGAAAGTGGAATTACGTAACTAAATTCTAGCTAAATATTGACTGTATGAAAGTAGGTACTTGTCCACATCACATGGCCTCTATTCTGGCATATTTTTCATATCACCATATGATTCAATAAACAGGTAAAGTTTCTATAGAGTATAGCTTTACAGTATATCTAAACTTTTCATGTGCAAATATAGCTTGCTATGGCCACTACAAAATCCATCATATTAAATTAGTAAAATTTGCTAGTACCAGACTTTTTTCTTTCTTTTTCTATAAAGTTGTGTGTAAAATTTCACAGACAGCACTGTAGATACAAATGGACCTGACAAATAGAACTTTTTACTGTGTATTTGCCAACGAAAAGAAATATTAACTTTTATCTATAATGAATGATACTTGGCAAGCAATAAATGTGTCAAAGGTATTAAAGTGCAAACAACTGCAACAGTGCAGCAATGTATTTAGTGCACATCCACACGTGGTGCAACAGTCACTGGATATTTCTGCTTTAAGGAATGAGTGTAAGCTCCCTCCTCCTGGTGGAGTCAGACTGGGGGCTTCTGGCCTCCTCTGCTCTACATGATCACTGTGAAGAAGCAAGTAAACATGGCTGTTCCCAGCAACACAGTGTTTGACTGCATTGTATTAGGAGCCGGAATCCAAGGTTCCTCCACTGCCTATCACTTAGCTAAAAACCACAAGAAGACCCTTCTACTGGAGCAGGTACAAGGGGGGAGAATGAACAGTGAGCCGTCATGTTCTGTGTGTTGATAAGTATCATGTCACTAGCACAGTGTACAATAGGAAGAGATGAAGTCGAATATTTTGAGGCTTTAACAAATTTTATATTTGTAAATTTACTTACTGTATTAGAGAATAAGAAGAAAAACTGACCTTTTCTCGGTTCACTTTCTGTTTACTCAGAATGTTGAACTTTGAAAGATTGGCGCAATTCATCAAACAGTCCTGACCTGCCGTGGCTTGCAGGATATAACCTTATGCTTATGAAGAAGGACAATATATTATCTTTACTATATACTTAAACCACAGGCTGCTATATGTGTCCTATTAATTTATAGTTATATTTATTGTACAAGCTACACAAGCCCTGTACATGTACCAAATTAATTGCAAATTAAATCAAGGATTCTGTAGAAAATGAATTGCTGGCCTTTATTATACTGTATATCACATGTATAGTAAATTAAAGTAGCATTGATATATGTGACAATGCTATTATGGTAACAGTAGATATTCATATTAAATCAGAGTACAATTTAAATGATAATATTTCCTTTATTGCAACCAGTGCTCATCAGACAGAATTAATGTACAGATTTTAGGCATGTCTAGCTAATGATAACATATGGGCATGTTAGACATATAGATTGGAAGAATGTTCTAGTGTATTCACTGACCTAGAGGCAAAACGTGATGTGACTCTAGCAGGGGCGTACATAGAAATCATGGGGCCCGATAGCAAAAGTCATCATTAGCCGCGGAAAAATAATACAGTCATTTTTTTATAAAATATGTAAACATTGGTGCAAAAAAAATAATAATAATTTACATCCAACTTTCAGAAGTAGCATGGCAGGGATGAGAAGATCACACAGGAGGACCACCTGAAACAATAATACAAAGTATTTGCTTTAACTGTACTAGTTGATTCAAGACATTTTTGTCAATAAAATTAGAGAATTTAGCTGATATTTAAGAAGCCGACAGAGAAGTTCATGCCAATATTTAGGCACATTTGGGCAATAAAACAATTAGATACCTTAGAGGAAAAGAAAAAAAAAAGTCAGAAGCAACGGTAATGCTTACACAGAGTGACTGACTAATCCTATATAGTCACTCACTGTAACTGTGATGTATGCCATTACCCGTTCCCCATTGACCCCCATTCCCTCCATTGCTCCGTGACACCGCGTGGTCTGCTTACCTTGTTATGATGACAGCCGACTAAGCAGCAGGCACCATCCACAGTGTGGTATCCATAAGAATAGAGATGGGTCTGGCACACGATGCAGTTAAAATTCAATTCTGCTTTATTGGTGACAAATTTAAAACCAAAGAAACGAAAATCCCGGGTGAAGAAGGCTGTTTCGACCCTGTTGGTTCTTACTCATAGCTAGACCTATGGATCTTTGGTCCGCTAGCACCAATCAATACAGGACATGGCAGCCAGACTTCATTGTGGTGAGCGGACCTAATTTTTTCTATCTTGTTCATGTTAACCATCCACAGTGTGCAGTCCTCTCTTTGGAGCAGCACAGGGAGCGGCCGAAACCCAGAAGTACAGATGGCGGGATATGAAGGCGCACCGCTAAGCAGTGACAGCCTGGGCGTCTGGCCGATTGTGCCAGCAAAATGTCTCTGTCCTCTGACCTCAAAACCTGGGCTGGCACTCGAGGTGTGAACTGAAGTTCTAGTTCTTCTAGAATTATTTGGTGCTGGCCAATAAGCAGCAGAAGAGCATCTCTCTGCTTATTGGCCAGTTGAAAGTACTGGCCAATCCATAGCTGTGTGAGTCACTGTCAGCTGCAGCATCCAACCGCATACTCCATACTACAGGACTGGGCAGGCGCAGGGCAGGTATTAGTTGTTTTGCTGCTGGTGTCCGTCACATCCTTATACATTTGATAGGGGGTGTGGCCATTTCACACCAGGGCCGACCGGGCCCCCCTGCATGACAAGCCCCAATGGGCCCCATAGCAAGGTCTGCCTTCATTGAAAGTATGCCACTGGACCCTAGCCTTAGTTCACCTGAAAGATTTTACCGGTACAAAGATCAGTTACAAATGATTATTTTACTGTAATAGATACTTAATGTATATCCAAGTACTAGCTGAGTCAAGCAATCTGTAGCTGAACATTTATTAAAGCTGTTTTGGCCCATTTAGCAAATATACGTCTGGCTTTTACTTTTATCCCTATGGGACAGTAAAGGCCAGCAGTAGCTGGAAGACATCTCTGTCCTATCTCATCATAGGCGGCGGGAGTTATAAAAATGGACAACGACGGTTTCTTGCAGCCCCAATTCACATTATAGCATCGATCAAGACAAAAACAGTAAGAGAATCTAAAGTTAATTGATTCTAGCTTGTAAAATGAGGGAAAGCTCACACAGAGATTACAATAAAACCTATGTTGTCAGCACAGTAAAGCCATAAGCATGTTAATTGTCAGCCAAAACATTTTCAGCCATCAATTGCCCCCTGTTAAAGGGGGTGGGGTAATAGCAGGATTCACTGGTTAGTGACACACACTATTACTACCGCCTTTATAAACAGGGTCACTAGGGTTATGCCTAGTTCCCCTACCTTTTCCTTATACTAACGTCGATCTAATTGCTTTAGCGGCTACTCAAGGGAATAAGACCGTATAGTAAATAAAGGTAATATTTATTAACATACAGTAATCACTCTCATATGTATAATACAGTAACTAATCACAGTACAGTATAAACACGGTATCACAATATTATACCGCCACCCATTTACCTAAACATACACAGAATACAGTTACGTTACAACACAATACACATAAGTTACTTGTGATTCTCACACGCTCTCTATCTCTATCCCACTCCCTCCTAATATAACTTGCCCTATACACTAAGGGTTAATACGGGATAAGGAGGAACAAGGGGAATGGGTTACTGTGTAAAACAGACAGCAAGGGTTAACTCAGGGTCTCTGGGACAGCAAGGGTTAACTCAGGGACTCTGGGACAGCAAGGGTTAACTCAGGGACTCTGGGACTGCAAGGGTTAACTCAGGGACTCTGGGACAGCAAGGGTTAACTCAGGGACTCTGGGACAGCAAGGGTTAACTCAGGGACTCTGGGACAGCAAGGGTTAACTCAGGGACTCTGGGACAGCAAAGGTTAACTCAGGGACTCTGGGACAGCAAGGGTTAACTTAGGGAGAACAAGGGGTTGACTTACTCAGGGAGAGCAAGGGGTTAACTCAGGGAAGCAAGGGTTAACTCTGGGACAGTAGGGACTCAGGGAGAGCAAGGGGTTAACTCAAGGAAGCAAGGGTTAACTCAGGGACAGTAGGGACTCAGGGAGAGCAAGGGGTTAACTCAGGGAAGCAAGGGTTAACTCAGGGACAGTAGGGACAGTACTCAGGGAGATCAAGGGGTTAACTTAGGGAAGCAAGGGTTAACTCAGGGAAGCAAGGGTTAACTCTGGGACAGTAGGGACTCAGGGAGAGCAAGGGGTTAACTCAGGGAAGCAAGGGTTAACTCAGGGACAGCAGGGACAGTACTCAAGGAGATCAAGGGGTTAAATCAGGGAAGCAAGGGTTACAGCAGGAGGAGACAGGGAGAGACAGGGTTAAGTGTAGCTGCTGCTACACTTGATACTTAGCGTGACTTTGTGGAGCAGCAGTGGCAGGAGCAGGAGCCCAGGTCTTTGGGGGAGAGAGAGGTGAGCCGGGTCGGTGGTGTGGGAGGCAGGCAGGCAGCTCTCAGCTGATCGTAGCTCCAGCTAGCTTCGGCTCCTGAGCGTACCGACGCAGGGCTATTTAACCCTGTCGGTACGCTCGCAGCGGGGAATGTGGCGCTTGCCCCTGGCTAGCATGGGTCGGCATGGTGATAATGTATCACCAGCCGACTCCTGAGCGCCCGCACGAGACAGTCCGTGCGCGCGGGAGACTTGAAATGGAGACAGGGGATAACGATCCCTTGTCTCCATGGTTTCCTAACAAAGCAGGGCCATGCTAATTGTCCTGCTCTGCTTCCAACCGCATTCATGACCAGGGCTGTTGTTGTTACAGCCCTGGCTCATGACACATTATATGTATTATACATACACATATATATTATATATATGTGTATATATATATATATACATATACACTGTATACATACACACTATATATATATATATATATATATATATATATATATATATATATATATATATATAGAAACAAACATATAATAGGAGCAGCACTGTGCAAAAAACCAAAAACAGCTGGTGCTAAGCTTCAAATAACAGGGAGTGACGTTCTCCCAATAAGGTATATGGAAAAAATCGAGCAAAGAAGCAGCACTCAATAGCAAAAAATGAAATTTATTCACCCAACACAGCAACGTTTCACTTCCTCCATGGAAGCATTTTCAAGCAATTAGTGAAAAGCACACACAGGTATATATAGGGAGCACAAAGCTCGATTAACAAATCATCTAAATAGCAGCAATTATACACTTCATATTGAAAAAAATACCCCGTGTAACAGTGTAACAAAATATTATATATATGTGTACAAGAGTCAAACATTGACAAATGGTATGAAGAACTTTAAAATTCCAACGAGTGTCATACGTGCCTATAAAATAGTGTAATGCATTAATTGCATATTGATTAATAATCACATTATAATACACAATAGCTGGCACTCACCAATCTGGAGAAACAAGGACATCCTGAACAGAACATGTGTGGAATTAAAATTTCCGGCGTTACAAACACCGAACTGCACATGCCCCAACTCTATCTGTCCATTGGGTAAGGCTATCACATGTGATCTGACTCGCCGTGACGATGCACAGCGACGCAACAGCTGACATGATTACATCACTAGCAGAGGCCCATCAAATCGCACAGTCGTGTTAGGGTCAATGCAACATAATACGCCATGTTTGTTAAGGGCAAATATGCCAGAACTACAGTTTACAGGGTGGAGATACCACTAAAATACCTCTAATGAAGTCGTGAATAACACATTCCGCTAGTCAAGAAGGAGTGTATGAAAACTGTGTATAAGATGCACAGTGGTAGGTTTTGCTCAATTGGAATACCTTATGTCCCAAGAGACAAGAGAACGCCCGCTCGCATAGCGTGCAGAACTCAAGTCCCACGAAGAAATACTCAACCAATGTGATGATCTATCATCAACACAGAGGCGCGTAGTATTACTCCTATTAAGGGATCTCTGGAAAATGAGCAAAAACCTGTACCTTCGAATCAGAACTCCCCCGTTGCGGAGCTATCATTCAGGGCTCAAAACGTGTATATATATATAAAAAGAGTCAATAAGCAACCCAAATGATACTGAACAAACATAGATGGCAGATGTCGTGGAGCTGTGCAAAATCAACAACATTATTGCAGTTCACATAGATAAAGAAAAATCTAAATAAAAATTGAAATGAATTTTTTTTATTCAATAACACTCTCCTATGACAGAAAAAAAGAGGCCACATGTGTACAGAATTCCTTGTTCCAGTTGGCAAGTGTCTTCCAATATCAATATCGAGACTTCAATCTATAAAAAAGAAGAAAGAAGAGGTATATTAAAAATTACAGTATAATAGCTTTCCTATTCCTATACATCAGACAATATCTAGAGTAGTGAAGGGATCATGAACAGATATCATTAGGCAAAGGAATCCCCAAGGAACGCCGCAGAGGCCAAATCTAAAGGCTGTACATGAAGAGAATGACCTCTCAAAACCATCTGGACCACAATGTCCTAGATGTAATAAAATACTTATTTGAATACATTCAAGGGGTAATCAATATTGAGACCGTTAGGGTAGAGGGAATTTAGTCTATTGATCCACTGAACCTCCCGTTGTTTAAGGATCAATTCCCTATTCCCTCCCCGTTTGAGGGGGGGAACCCTATCAATGATGCAAAATCTAAGTTGTTGTACACTATGACCCATTTCCACAAAATGTCTCGCTACAGGGAGTTCTACCTTCTTTGTACGTATGCTAGACTTATGATTGTTTAATCTCAGTCTACATTCAGTTGTGGTCTCCCCCACATAAATCAAATTGCAAGGACATTGAAGAACATAAATAACATAGTCACTTCTGCATGTATAGTAGGAGGTAATCTTATAAGCTCTACCGGTAGTAGGATGCAAAAAAGAACTGCCTTTGAGAATAATCGCACAACTATCACAGGACAGGCAGGGAAAACAACCGTTCCGTGTCGAGTCCTGTTGTCTACCTCTGCCCTGAACATTCCTTGTACTGACATCCGTCACGACCAATCTGTCCCTTAAATTGCGGGGTCTTCTGTATGAAAATAAAGGAGGGGATTGAAATTCTATCACTTTATCATAGTAGTTACTCAGAATTCCCCAATGTTTTCTGATAATATTTGCCACATTAGGACTGCATACACTGAATGTGGAAACCATAGGGAGTCTATCCATTTTCTGCTGAATCTTCTTCCTATCCTGCCCTAGTTGGGCCCTATCCACTCGTTTAACTCTTTCCAGATGTGTCTTAAGAAGACGCTCTGGGTATCCTCTGTCTATGAACTTCCTAACCATCGTATTGAGTTTATGGTCTAAACTAATGGGATCATCAACAATCCGTTTAACCCTCAATAGCTGACTATACGGTAGGGATTTGATCATCCCCTTAGGGTGATGACTGTCAAAGCTGAGTAGATTGTTGCAGTCCGTGTCTTTAACAAATAAATCAGTTACAAGTTTATTATTTTGTATGCATACCAAGGTATCAAGAAATTGGACCTGACTATCAGAAACAACCATAGTGAATTGAATGTCGGAGTCTATCAAGTTTAAATGCTCAAAAAAACTGTTCAAACCAAGCAGGTCCCCTGTCCAAATGAGGAAGACGTCATCTATGTATCGCCACCACCCAAGTACCGAAGTGAAGTGGTGGGATACATAGATCGACGTCTCCTCCATGTCAGCCATGACAATATTGGCATACGTAGGGGCCACATTGGACCCCATAGCCATTCCACGAAGTTGCATAAAATATTCATCATTGAACAGAAAGTGATTACAGGTAAGTACTATATCCAGCAAGCCCATCAAAAACTCTTTGCACTCACAGGAAAATTCAGTTCCATCAAGTGCTTTGCTCACACTCATCATACCCCTCGTATGGGTGATGGAAGTGTACAAGCTGGTCACATCAAATGAGACCAGCAAAGCCCCATTAGGAATCTCAATATCTCTAATTCTGCTCAGAAAATCCGCCGTATCCCTAATATAAGATCTAGCAGATATGGCAAAATTTCTCAAAACCTTAGTTGGGGCATGTGCAGTTCGGTGTTTGTAACGCCGGAAATTTTAATTCCACACATGTTCTGTTCAGGATGTCCTTGTTTCTCCAGATTGGTGAGTGCCAGCTATTGTGTATTATAATGTGATTATTAATCAATATGCAATTAATGCATTACACTATTTTATAGGCACGTATGACACTCGTTGGAATTTTAAAGTTCTTCATACCATTTGTCAATGTTTGACTCTTGTACACATATATATAATATTTTGTTACACTGTTACACGGGGTATTTTTTTCAATATGAAGTGTATAATTGCTGCTATTTAGATGATTTGTTAATTGAGCTTTGTGCTCCCTATATATACCTGTGTGTGCTTTTCACTAATTGCTTGAAAATGCTTCCATGGAGGAAGTGAAACGTTGCTGTGTTGGGTGAATAAATTTCATTTTTTGCTATTGAGTGCTGCTTCTTTGCTCGATTTTTTCCATATATATATATATATATATAGACACTTCCCTTTACACCCCCAATCAGAAAATTTAGCTCTCATTGCAGTGAACATTAAAAAGAATGTCCACTTTTTACAACCCCTCTTTATTAGAAAGATCCCCCAAAAAAAAATAAACTAAATTGCAAGTTGTCCTACTGCTGAGACTCCAAGAGATCATCTGTAATCTGCGAGAGAACCAAGCAGCAAGTGTTCAATTGACTGCAGTGCCTCCACAGGGGAAATAAAGCATTACATGCTGACCTTTATGATCTACATCGTGTACAGACATGAAGGGTCCTACAGAGAGACAGAGACACACTTTTTTTTTAGCCGTCCTCTCCTCCTTATAATTGATAAAAATCCCAAACCATGGTCCCCTCTATTAAATCAGAATGCTCTAATATTGTTTTTTTTAAATATATCAGAAAAGCCCTTTAGTTTTAATTATTATTTAGTCCCACAGTTATAATCAAGAATGTCATACCGTAACAAAATTGGTTGGAATAATCTATTGTAAATTAACTGCTCTGTTTTTAACCCATAAATAGCTATCCCTGGGTGTCTAATAATGTCCAATGACTTTATATTGCTTATGGGTGCATGGAACCAAGTGTGATTTACTGACAACAAACCAACTTATATGGCAATTTGAGCACTGCGAAAGTTAAAATAACATTGATGTTGCCAACTGTAATGATAGAATAGCATAGTTCTTAGAAATGTCCAAGGAAGCGTTTCAAGGACAAAAACAAAACAAAGGCAAATCATGAGCTACAAGTGCATTAAAGTAAGCCCTTTATCTAGATATTTAGATATATATCTGCAAGCATCTAAATGTATTTAAGATAAGCTTTCGAAAGCTGGAACCAACATTCATGAGGGTATTCAACAGGCGGGGAAATTACTGTAAGGATCCTCTTACACGGTCCGACGTGCTCGTTGATCGGCGCTCGTTTTCTCCTTTCACATTTCTATCGTGTCGGCAGCGCGTCTCCCTGTTTACAGAGAGAGATGTGCTGACGACAATGATAATATTTTCAGCTGCATAAACTATACAATCAGTCAATGAAGGAGTCTTTACTCGTTGATCGGCTGATCATTGCCCAATAATTGGCCCATGTAAAAGGGCTTTAATACTGTCTTAATTCTGCACCCATTGCCTACTATCCACATTAATAACTATCATCCCAATAATGCATATTTTTATTTTTTTTAAACAAAAGATTAGACCAAAATGTTTGGCGTCTCTGCGTGTGGGTACATTATGTGACATTTATTCCTTTACTTTTGAACTTCGGGTTGTAATAGTTTTTAAATTCTAATTGCTAGTTCAGATATTCTTCTGAAAGGTGACAATAGAAAAATATATCCGTTCAATGCAGTAGGATGATATCACATCACAATATATGTATCGTATCTAATGAAATTATCTAATTGACAAGAGTGAATTATGTTTTACTATAATCAAACACCTCTGTGCTGCATTTCAAGGAAGTCCTTCAAAATGTTACTTTTTTATTTTTTTAAGCGTTCAGTCTTTTTTATAGGTTCCTGTGAGGAAGGGATCAGATATTTTTAGATTCCCATTTTCAAAAGATTAATTACAATAGTGCTTCAAGAGCAAAAGTGAGGAATAATTCTTCAAATGTATTTTCATAGTTAATATAAAAAGTGTAATGGTCCTTAGCAAGCATTAGAGATTAATGTATATTAAAGCCTGCATATGTCTGAGATATATGACTTTCCTGAAATAATTCTTAGGGACCAGCTTCCTTTACCTTCTGTTTTAATGTCTTTTGTGTTTTGTTTATAAATTGAGCCGACTAAAAGGTAAAAAAAATTCTGATTAGTGAATAATTACTCTTCCTCAACTAGTAGAATCCATGGTGCTCCCTGGGATGATTTGGGATACAGTGACGTTCCTTTTTCCCCTACCTGGAGGTAGAAGGATGATAGAGAATAATACAATTTGACATAAATTTGTGTATAACATACAGAACAGTTTAAACTATCATAAATAAAACTTAACAGTATGTGTTAATGCACAATGGTGGCCATACATGGTCAGATGACTCGCAGACACCAACCGTAGGAAAGGAATCTATGCAACCTCAGATCGGGGGTGTCCATCTTTCTCTTTTTTTATGAGCCAGTTAAGAAGGATATTTCCACAAGATGTCCAATGTCTCTCCTAAATCTAGTACAGAACTTCTACAAGATATATGGAAGCGCTACCTATAGATGACGCTACAAAAGTAGTTATGGCAAGGCTATTATTTATGGCCCGAAAATGAATAGCTCAGTAGTCGTTGATTGAGTTTCCCCCTACACATAGAGAATTTTAATAATACGGTTAATTGGTTGATTCCTGTAAGGACAGATATATACTAAAAGGGACCCATTGTACAAATGTGAAAAACTTTGGGGTAGATGGTTAGATTTGACTAGATTAGGTAAGGGCCTATCTCATTTAGAATAGAGCACTAATGTTCCAACCATGAATAACGTCTGCATAAATACACCTCTGTGAAATTGTTACGAAACTTGTCCTATACCAATATATGCTGTTATTTTACTAAGAAATGCTTGTTAAGCTGATTTTAAGAACTCCATAAGTTTGAACCAAGACTAGCTTGCGGATACAACTGACCTTTAGACAAACATTTCTAGAATTAACCCAGGGCACACTAATTATATGCACCAGATGAGACCTCGTCCCCAGATCAGACATACCCCCCCCCCCCCCTAGAAAAAAAAAGCATTTTCTTACCGCTACTGCGTCTTCTCTAGGCCGTAGTGGACCCAACTTGGATCCCTTCTGGCCACCCCAATTGGCATTCTGTGCTGCACTATATACAAGGACCTGATGCCAAGCAGTGTCAGGATGTTGTATGTGAAGCAGCACACAATCTCCAGCGTCAAAACATTGTGTGCTGCGTCACATATAACGTCCTGATCCTACCCAGCGTTAGGACTTTGTATACGGCGTTGCACAGACCACCTGATATGGCAGCCTGAGGGGACACCAAGGCTTGTCAACTGCGGGCCCCTTCCCCTCCAAGCCCAGTCACAGTCACATACCCTGCGACTGCGATCATTACGCGACTGACATGACCTATGTAATGCTTGCATAACACCGGGGGTAAGACCTGCTCCCCCTGATCTTTTAAAGCAGTGGACAATACTATATCTTACCATATCATTTAGTTTGGTTCCTTGGGTTATTGGGTGGGAGGTGCAAAAAGTTTGTTCTGTACATCTTGATGTAAAAATTAAAATGTAAAATGTTCAGAACAATTTTAAAATTCAAATGTTAAAGGTCACATAGAGATCAGATAGTGTACTGTTAGTACAAGGCAAAATCCCATCATAATTGCAATTAACTTCTATTGTGTCACCTAAATTCTGCTCACTGCCTTCTGAAAGCCTACACAGAACATAGAAGAAGGACGGCTCCAGGTGTTTAAAAAAACCAATTACATTTTCTGTTTGTCCGCTGCAGCTATTGACACTTAACAAGATCCTTCACCACTCATTATATTCAATTGGAATATTGCAGATACAAGATATAATAATTTTGGCATTGACTACAACGTTATCCCAGACATTACCATGTTCTGGCTTCTGATATCCCAGTAGAAAAAAAAAGTTGAGAAGTCCTGCAAAAGATAGAATGAAATGAGGGCTATGATTGTTTGACAATAGTGTCATCCGCCAAGTGTCTCATGTTAAAGATTTTTTTGCAGAAAACAGATTTTGCGGGAAACAGATCAAGTAGGTTGATCTTATTGTTTCCTTTTAAAATATGTGGTGCCGAGGTGTCTTGTGGGAGCTTACCCCTGCTCCCACTCTAAAAATAGCCAAAACTGGCATCTCGATATTGGGGGAGGTAACTGTCGGCTGATTGATACCAATCTTATGTAGATAGTCAACTTCAGAAATAGTTATTCAGTGTAGAGAACAAGTTTACCACCTTTTGGCTCAGATGTTTCAGAAACTGAAAAAAACTTCTGAAAATTTGTCCCATATCCCCAGTTATTGATTTGACCTTGGTCAATTTAGATATTGCCCCAATAGCACAAAAATAGATTAGATCAGACATTTTATATAAGAACCCTCACCCATGTGCACAAAGTACAGCTGTAATACAGTTTTGCATGTTATTTCTTAGCCATGCGGACTTGAAAGAGAAGAATAAGACAACAATAACACAGCAGGGTGCAGTTTTTGTCTTGATTTTTTTTTTTAATTGATTTTGTGGATTTTGTTTTTTATTTTATTTTTGTTGTAAAATTTGTAACAACAGTCCCCAGCAACATTTGTAACTATAGCACTATAGTTTGCGTCCAGCCGCCATTTAAATGTAAGCACCATTACAAATTTTTCAACAGTCCCCAGCACGGCTTAGTGCCTGATGAAGGTCAATGTGACCGAAACGTCGCACCTAGCCACTGGCATAAAATAAGAAACAACAACAAGAATTTTTCACCTCCAATTTGCGTGGCGAATACTTCTTTCATCTATCTGACATTGGGTGGGCCCTTATTCATGCACTTACAAGATTATCTAATGCTATCTGAATCTCTACCCATACTAACCAGGATATTAGAGTCTTTCCCGACTATTCGTTGGAGGTGCAAAAACAAAGGTAGCGATTTATGGAGACCAAGAAATGTCTGAGGGAGAAACAAATCATCTATTCTATGGTATACCCCACAAAACTCAGATTGGTGCACACCGGCTCTGCAATATTCCTCGACAAGCCGGAAGATGTCTTTGCCTGGTTAGAATGTCATGGATTCTGATTTCCCTACTCCTATCATTTCGTATCTCTCTATGCTGTAAGGAAATATAACGGAGGGAAATTACTCTACACCATGGAACGTGTTCTTAACTTTGCTCTTCAGTAAAGATTTTGATTCTTCTTGCTGATGTCCTCGGTTGTGATGGGTAAATCTATCCAAGGGAACTTACTCCTTGTCATAGAACATGTTCCTAGCTTTGCTTTTCTGTGAGGACTTGGATTTTCCTCGATGATGTCTTCAGCTGTGATGGGTGTTGGGAGATATACTCCAACTTGGATATAGAGCTGCAACACGCCTGTCTTCCATACTGTAGCTCTATTCAGCCTCTTAGTTATAATTGAATATCCTTACTGAACTCTAGGGGAAGGGGGTTGCCCCCTTTTACCAGCCATTTAAGCATATCCTGTAATTCTATTTTTGTTTATTGCTACATGCTGCATTTGGGAATGAAACCTGTCTCGAGTTTGGGGTGGGGGGTAGGGTGGAGTTTAATTGTTTATGCCTTTCATACTGGTCTGCTTATTTATATATGACTTGTCTGATCATGTGGACTAGTGATCTTGTCTCTATGAGCGCTGGAGTTAACAATTCCTAAAGGGTGCGCAACTTATATGTTCAACCCCCTGGACGAAGGCATTCCTACCAAAACGTGCGTTGGGTCTGGTGTCTCTGCAGGCAGCAGGAGCATTCATACATGTGTAAGCTGATTTGTGGCCATACATCTGGCTTTTCTCTATGTTTATATACATTAACTCTAGGCAGTGATATAGAAACAGCATCACGTCACTTCAGGTGAACATATTTATTCATTATATTGCCTTGGTTTCTATACTATATGTTATTTTGTCTTCCCATATTGCTTCTGCCTGCAGGACACTTGTTTGCACTGCATGGTTCCATTTTATTGATTTATTGTGTGTATTCATGTTCAATAAAGTTTTTTCATATTTCTATTAAACTATGTGTTAATTGACCTTCTTCTATAGGCTAGACCTATGTTCAACCCCTGTATAATGATGTCCTCCAGATCTGTACTGTATTTAGTACCACTTATGGAGACGATACGCCATCTTAAAATTATCTCCTGGAAAAGGAGAGGACTTAATGATAAATTTAAAAGGTCCTTCGTTTTTAATTTTCTCTCCACATACAACCCGCAAATTATTCTTTTACAAGAGACTCATTTACTCGGTTCCAAACTACGAGCTCTTACACGGCTATGGTTCAGGTATGGTTATTATGCCTCTTATTCCAGTTACTCTTGTGGGGTCTTGTTGCTTGTCCACAAATCTTTGCAATGTGAGGTTACATCTGTTAAGACGGATCCTAAGGGAAGATTCATTGTGCTGTTATGTCAGATCCATTTTACGTCTTTTATCATTGTTAATGTCTATAATCCTCCTCCAGCCGCTGTCCAATTACTCACTGACATAATGTTGCTGGTCACTGAGTTTGGCCCTGCTCCTCTTTTCCTCCTCGGGGATTTCAACCTTTTGCTGTGCTCTGTATTAGATAAACCGTGGGGAGTCCCGGAATGTAGCTCCCCTTTAGCTAATTGGGCTGCAACTTATTATTTGCAGGAAATTTGGTGGACTCATTACCCTCATTCCTTAGCTTATTCATTCCACTAACCTGCCTATAGGTCCAATCCAGAATTGACCTGGCATTTGGAATTGATGCTTCTCTAGTATATGTGGTAGATGCACAATACCTCCATCAGGGTATCTCGGACCACTCTCACCTCATGATCACACTGGTGTTCCCTGAAGTTGCAAAATGGAAAATATACAGATTGAGCCCCTGTGGTTCTCCTGCACTGAGGCTGCGACTTCCTTAGAACAAGGAATTACTGATTTCTGAAATACTAACCTAGGATCAACTAATAGCAATCTGATGTGGAATGCCTTCAAAGCATAAATTAGAGGGGTGGTTGTACGAGCAATATCCTCACATAGAAAGGGACTAGTTAAACAACGTATAGGTTTACGATATTGGAAGCTGAACTGGTTGTAGCGGAGGAATATCTCAGGACTAGGGACTCCTCTGCCTTTACTACATTCACAGCGAAGCAACGTGAATATACCCTTTTACTAACTGAAATCACCAGGAAAAAAAGCTTATATTCTCAACAGAGAGTTTTTGGGCAGGGGGATAAAAATGGCCTTTTGATGGCTTACTTAGCTAGAGAGGATACCACACTGAATCCTATTTTAGAATTCACCTCGTGTAGTGGGATGCCTGTCAGTGACATGCCATTAATGACATGTTTGCTAAGTTCTACTTTGATTTGTACTCCTCTGAGGTTTCAAATGATCCATCTGAACTAGAGGCATACTTAGATAACATTGCGTTCCCCACCCTGGATAGTGAAAATGCCAATTTTTTTGGAAGCTGATCTGACCATAGAGGAAATTACAGAGGCTATTATTTCCTTTCCAAACAGGAAAACCCCAGGTCTGGATTGTCTACCAATATAATGGTATAAGTTGCATGTTGACCTGATTGCTCCTCATTTGCTTACCCATTTTCAATCCTTCAGTAGTGGTTCTACCCTCCCTCCTTCAATGAGAGAAGCTCTTATAATGCTGATCACCAAGACCCGTAAGGATCCTCGAGACTGTGGCTCATATCGGCCTATCTCACTTCTTAATTGTAATATTAAAATATTAGCCAAAATTCTGGCGATGCGTATGAAAAAGATTATATCTCATATTATTAATCCAGACCAATCTGGCTTCATGCCAGGGAATGCCACTGATGTTAATCTTTGGAGCCTCTTTACCAACATATCATCTAATATGGAGTCAGGTATACCAGAGTTGTTGCCTCTTTGGATCTTGAGAAAGCATTAGACTCGGTGGAGTGGTCCTATCTGTGGTCTGTACTAGGAAAATTTGGATTTGGCCCCAGATTTATCTGATGCGTACAGTTACTGTACTCCCAACCTACGGTGATTAATAAAACCAATTGTCCCATTTCCCCTTCATTTACGCTAGCCCGAGGGACTAGGCAAGGTTGCCCACTGTCTCCTTCCCTTTTTGCACTGGCCATTGAGCCACTAGCAATAGCTATAAGAGCCTCTCCTGACATAAAGGGCTTCAAGATGGGGGAGAGGGAGGAGCATGTCTCTATGGAGATGATTCACTTCTATTCCTCAATTATCCGGGTCCATCGCTGCGGGCACTATTACCTTTGTTTCATTTATTTACATCCTTTTCTGGGCTCCGCGTGAATTGATCAAAATCTTTTGTAATGTTGATAGACAATGCGGCCAGGAATGTCAAACTTCCTTTCCCGATACAATGGGCAGATAAAATAACTTATCTAGGTAAAGTGATTACAAGAATCCTTGCTGCTATGTAAGCAGCATGGTTGCACATTGTCCATGGGTTGGATTAAGACATACGTGCCACGGGGGGAGGTTGCGGTGTTTCACAGTGTATCGTGCCATGGAAAATTATTCTGATAAGAAAATAAAACAATTACGATATTCCAAATACACCCTATATTAAAGTGGACTCTAAATAAAGAAATTCTCTGTCCAGAATGTTTTAATGTGGATTTCCCCACTATGTATATAATTACATAAGCATACATACATACATACATACATACATACCTACCCACACATTATATTAAACTCACTCATTACGTATAGACCTATATGTGCACATTCAATATCCTAAGCGTGCTCAGCCCATTTAGTTACACTGCACAATGTGAGAAGGATGGAGGACAGTGCGGCGTGCGCAGTAAGCCACGACAAATCTCCCGGCTAATGCACAGATTCGGTGCCTGGACCAAGCTTAGTACATAATTAGTGCACCAGAAACAAGCCAAGTTCATAAATATAGCACCAGCACCATGCTCAGTACATATATGCAGCACCAGAACCAAGCTCAGTACATACATATATACATCCCCAGAACCAAGCTCAGTACCTATATACATCCCCAGAACCAAGCTCAGTACATAAGTACAATACCAGATCCAAGCTTGGAACATAAATACAGGTCAAGAACCAAGCTCAGTACATATATACAGCACCAGAACAAAGCTCAGTACATAAATACAACACCAGAACCAAGCTCAGTACATAAATACAACACCAGAACCAAGCTCAGTACATAAATACAGCACCAGAACAAAGCTCAGTACATAAATACAACACCAGAACCAAGCTTAATACATAAATACATCAAAACCAAGCTCAGTACATAAATGCAGCACCAGAACATAGCTCAGTACATAAATACAGCACCAGAACCAAGCTCAGTAAATAAATACAACACCAGAACCAAGCTCACTACATAAATGCAACACCAAAACCAAGCTCAGTACATAAATATAGCACCAGAACTGAGCACAGTACATAAATACAGCACCAGAACCAAGCTCAGTACATATATACAGCACCAGAACAAAGCTCAGTACATAAATACAGCACCAGAATCAACCTCAGCACATAAATACAACACCAGAACCGAGCTCAGTACATAAATACAACACCAGAACCGAGCTCCGTACATACATACAACACCAGAACTGAGCTCATTACATACATGCAGCACCAGAACAAAGCTCAGTACATACATACATCCCCAGAACCAAGCTCAGTACATAAATACATCCCCAGAACCAAGCTCAGTACATAAGTACAATACCAGATGCAAGATCAGTACATATATACAGCACCAGAACAAAGCTCCGTACATACATACATCCCCAGAACCAAGCTCAGTACATAAATACATCCCCAGAACCAAGCTCAGTACATATATACAGTACCAGAACAAATTTCAGTACATATATACAGCACCAGAACAAAGCTCAGTACATATATACAGTACCAGAAGGTACTGGTGTTGTATATATGTACTGAGCTTGGTTCTCGCTTTTCCAACGTTTCCGCACCTATAAACAAAGAGAAAATTCTCATGATGCCACACTCTATGCTCCTAAATATAATAGCATCATACACTGTGTCCCCAAATATAATAGTGCGAATATAATAGTACCATACACTGTGCTCATGACTAAAATAGTGTCAAACACTGTAAAATAATGCAAAACACACACACACACACACACACACAGTTCCCCCTGTAGGGGCGTAGCTAAAGGCTCATGGGCTCTGGTGCAAGAATTCAGCTTGGGCCTCCCTACCCCTCCCCAACACCACAAGACCCCTGCTGCGCCTATAGCCAGCCGCCTTGCCCAACAGCCGACAGTATAATTCCCCCATAGCCGCCCCCATTAGCTGCCCTCATACAGTATAATGCTCCCCGTAGCTGCCCCCATACAGTATAATGCCCCCCATAGCTGACCCCATACAGTAAAATGCTCCCATAGCTACACCCCCCACAGTATAATGCTCCCATAGCTACCCCCCCCCCCCACAGTACAATGCCCACATACAGTATAATGCCCCCCATAGCAGACCCCATGCAGTATAATGCCCCCTCATAAATTCCCCCATACAGGATAATGCCCCCATAGCAGCCCCATACAGTATAATTCCCCTCATAGCTGCCCCCACACAGTATAATGCCCCCATAAAGTATAATGCCCCCATAGCAGCCCCATACAGTATAATGCCTCCATAGCTACCCCCACACCGTATAATTCCCCCATACAGTATATCACATATAGCTGCCCCCATACAGTATAATGCTCCCATAGCTACCCCCCCCACAGTATAATGCTCATATAGCTAACCCCCACATGCCCCTCATAACTGCCACCTTATCAGCCCCCAGACAGTATAATACCCCTCATAGCTGCCACCATATCAGCTCCCCATACAGTATAATGCCCCTCATAGCTGCCACCATATTAGCCCCCCTCCTTATACAGTATAATTCCTCCATATGTGCATAATAGAAAAATAATAAAGTTACTTACCTTTCCCCGCTCCCACTACTGGTGGAGGAGGAGATCCTTCTCCTTCTTTGCCCTGTGTTGAGTGACTCGGCGCAGACAGGCGCGATGACGTCACTAAATCGCGCCTGTCTGCGCCGAGACGCTAATAGCTCACGGCACAGTGAATGCTAGAGGAAGGAGCCGTCAGCTCCTTGCTCCAGGATTAAATTCAACTGGATCTGCATCCTGAGGACGCAAATACAGTTGGAAGCAGGACCTCGGTGAGTGGTTCGCGACCCCCTGGAGGTCTTCACACGACCCACAGTTTGTAATGTATTGAGTCATGCAGTTTGTGTTTGCGGTGGAGAGAGGAGAGGGGGGGGGGCCTGTAATTTAAAACCCCTTCTCTCCTCTCTCCACTGCAAACATAGACCGTACAATACAACAGATAACACACATACATTACGCGCCCCCTCTGCAGCTCACCTGCAGTCTTCCATGCACTTCCGCATTGGCTCTTCCACAGTGGCTGGAACGCACTCTCACGTGACGTCACGGTCACATGGTAAACTCAATGTACGATGTGACTGTGACGTCTAAACAAACCATGCCCGTAATGAGGAAGTGCTGGCATCACAGCACATACAAAGTTTGTATCAGTGCGCTGTGTGGCAACGGGGGGCCTGCGGACCCCCCAGGCTTGGGGGCCCGGTCACAACTGCAACCACTGTGACCCCTATAGCTACGCCACTGCCCGTGTGATTTAAAATGCCAGGGTTGATTTTAAGTCCCAGTCCGGCTCTGCCTATAGGTGGTACTGGAGAGACAGTTATCTTTCTGGAGGAGAGCTTTTTGCATGTTTTGCAGTAAACAAACCTAAAAGCTTTTCTTTCTTTACACTTGAAATAATAGCCCAATATCTACACATTCATCTTTGGGAATGTTTTCACTTACATGTAGCCGCAGCCTTGCAGTCCATTTCAGGATGTTGGCATCAGAGTATTTCTCGAACACCATTCGATGAAGACTGTGAACCACATTGCTCTTTATGCAAGTTGGAAAATTTGCCACATAGATTATTGGCCTGATGTACATTTCTGCTTTTAAATGCTAGCATTTATAAGACAGAGGACATAATAGAGAAAATAGCTGTTAAAATATTTTCCTAACGTATCATACAGCTAGGATGCTTTCAGCAGTGGTAAGGGTTGAACATCTCCATTGTCAATCTTAAAGCTGACAATTTTTGGATAACCATGAATTTAATACTTATCCATAATACCTAGGATTGTAAGAGTCTGGAGAAATATCTGTATACACCACACTTGGAAGAAAAGAGTTGGTTGGTAAAGGGATTATTATTTCCCTTTAATGTGTATTTGACCTTGAACATTGCTCACCAGGGAGCTGAATATAGAAGGAGATTGATTCTTCTGATGGAAAATAGGACTGGAAGTTTTCCATTTTAATATGCTAATGCATTTTACACAACATTATATAGTGAGACAACAAGATTGAAAGATAATGAGATATACGTGCCAGTCGTGGGACTGTCTTCAGCCGAATGTCAAATCTCTTTTCGGAAGTAAAGACATCTGGTCACCAAGGATGTATTCTATGACTATAATTAATAGGATGAAATAGAAAGTACAGAAAAATGACATCACTTTTTCATAAGAGAAACCCATATATTGTGCTTTAGGCAGGAATAACTTTTTGTAACTAATTCATTTATCCTGCAGTTCCCCCTCCCCCACTCCAGAGGCAGTTCTCATGGGCAGACAAGGATAATTCGTAGAGCTTATGCAGAAGATTTTTACACCAACATGATGGAGGAGACTTACCAGCTTTGGGCAGAGTTGGAGAAGGAGTCTGGAATAAAATTGTACAGGTGAGGTATTAAAAATTACAATGAATGTAATATCAATTTGCATATTTTAGGGTTTGTGTAATTCCTAGTCAAGTTTAATTGCTTTAACTCTATGCAACTTTGACCATGTTCATATCTACAATTTGCATATGTCTTCCAAAAGGCAGTAGGTGCCTTGTTTAGATAATTGATTCTTAGCCTTAAATTAAACTTTCTATCACTGGCTCGAACCTGACACCTTCATGACCAGAGGCTATTAGTAGTCAATGTTGAATTGATTTTCGTGACAGAAAAAATATTGTCTCCATTCTACGGTACTATGTTGTTATCCAGGGCAGAATCTTCAGCACAGGCACAGTTAAAGCAGTAGTCCAAAGTCTACTTTGACAAGAGTGTAAGACAAGGACTTACCCTAGTCAAGCCTGATTTTTGCTCGGCTTGCCCAGTATTCTAGTATGATACAATCCAGTATTATTACTATACTTTTTTTTTCCAATCATGTGGGTCCTATATATTCCATATGGTCTACAGTAAAACTGGCGATTATTAACCCAAGCAGTTCTAAGAATGTGTCACATGTATGTACTATATATTTATGTATGCTTTCAGGATTTCTTTGTAAATTTCTTAAAGTAGGACTGTGGTTCAGTGATAGTAGCTAACACTAGGGATGGGCAAGTCCCCAATTCATATAGTAAAACTGGACTCATTATTATGACAATTTATTTATATAGTCCAATCATCTTCCATGCCAATGTACACTGTAAAAACATTTTTACAAAAATTCTCCACATACCATTCATATTTATAGGTTGTGAGAATGGGGATAATTTATTAATTAATTAAACTTTTGCGGAATTTGCACCCCATACGCCTCTTTACAAAAAAGTGGGCGAAGATTAGTCAAATGGGACGGGGCCCTCCACTTCCCGACAAATTTATTATAATTTGCTCCATAAACTGATATAAATTATAGCTGAAATCTATGTAGATTTCCCTTTCTGGTGCACAAACTGCCACAGAGGCGGCTAAATTATTAAGAGGCATGCGAAGATGAGCAAACAATTGTATACTTGTTAGTGAAAAGCCATTGAGTGTGACCTTAGGCACATAAATACAAAACACACAATATATACCATAATATACTTTAATAGGGCCCTTTCTGAGTAGATGTCCGCAGCAGGCATTCACTGAAATATTTTTTTTGGAATGAAGGGCGACAAAAAACAAAAAACCACAAAGTGTCTGGTGATATAATTTTGGAGAATGAGTGATTATCGTTACTACATTACAATCAGAAATCTTACAAGCATAAATGACAATAGACATGAGAGAAGTGAGGAGCGAAGTGCAGGAGCATTTAAAAAATACAAAAATGAAAGTGCCAAATAAAAAAATAAGGTGTATTTCTCAGTATTATTCTCATGCTATATTATGCATTCTCAATTGTATGGTATATTTTGTGCTGTATTGTATCTACAATTGTAGCTATCATTTGGTATCATCTCTCTTTCTGCATACAAATCTGATTCAATAAATCCCCTAAAAGACTGATGTTCCACTATTTCCGAAACACTTTTTCTATGTAATTTATGTCATAAAAGGTGGCGGTGCTCCACAGCTGTACTTCACAATAGTAATGTGTTGCCTGAGATAATTATTTCTAGCTGCCAAGGGTTTTCAGATAAAGGACAGAGGACTCCAGCAGCCTATCATTAGGTATTAATTATTCTAATTCTGTCATCTTCTCTCATCCACATTAACTTCTTTTTTATTAATTATCCCAGTGGGTTTGAGCAGCTCTCAGAAAGTACGTACTCTTTTGTTTCATTGGCACGTGACCCCTTCCATCAATATCTTTCTCTCTCTTGCTCAGACTTCCTAATGGCAGATTTATCATCTGTCTGTATCATGATTCACAAAGGGGGCACAAAGCAATCCTACTGTGCCAATGATTTCTGCACTATTCTGACCTTCAGCCGCCCTCCATATACCCACAGCAGTTTGTACAATCATTGACAAAAGCATGGCTTGTAGCATTGTCACTAACCTACCCCAGAGCTCCAAGAAAAAGAATGTACTTATTGCTGAATTCTGCTTATCTAGACCTTGAAAAGTTATTGTCGACATTGATTCTAATTTCTTTGATTCCTGAAATTTTTCTTTTAGAAAAATGATTGATGGTTTTAATGCCAAGTCTTTTAAACTCAGTAGAAATAAAAATGGTGATTGTTAGTTGACAATTTTTGATATTTCCTGTATACGTGTAGAGAGAAAAAAAGATTAAAGCAAAAGACCACCATTGAATACGATTTTATTTTATATTTTTTCTAAACAGGTTTGAAATTCTGAGCTGATTAATTTCTTAATATAGCTTTATAGAGGTGGGAGCTCTATTTTTCGGAGCTCTATATCACCTACTAAGCATTAACATACGTTCCTCTGGTTGCATCTGCCATCACTAGGGGGGGGGGGGCTTACTGCTTTATAATGGAGTTAAAGGGTAACTAAACTTTTAAAAAACATTTGACCTGTCATCGTGACATGCCAGAAGTTTTGATTGGTGGGAGTCCGAGCAACGAGACCCCCACCGATCCCTAAAACAATGCGGCATAAGCGCTCGGATGAGCACTACGCCACTTCGTTTTTGATCAGCTCCCCGAGGAAAGCCGAGCGAGCGGTGTACAGACTCCATAGGCTTTTTACACCACTTTGAGGAAAGCCGATCAGTAACGAAGCGGCACACCGAGCGCTTCTGTCACTTTGTTTTAGAGATCGGTGGGGATCTCCGTGCTCGGATCCCCACTGATCAAAACTTCTGACATGTCACCATGACATGTCAAAAGTTTTTTAAAAGTTTAGTTACACTTAAATGTATAAACAACATGCCATAAACTCCCGCTAGTGATTTCTGCGGGCAGCCAAAATGGTATAATTTAACTTTTTGTCTGTGCAGGCGATTTGGATCTCTGTATGAGAAAAACTGAGCTCAGACCATTATTAGTCAGCACAAAGTTTTGGACGTAAAAACGACATGCTGTTAGAAGTTGGGCATTCACTTAAAGGATGAGCACTAATACCATAATTTGAAATCTATTTACCTTGATATTATATGAGTGTATTGTATCCTTTTTGTGTTTTTGCCTTAAACAACTAATTTTGGAAGAGCAAAACTTAGTTTATTCAACTGAAAAATGATGGTCATTCTAAAAGCAGTTCTTTGTAGTGCATTTATGTTTAATAAACTTCCTGCATTGAGAGATACTTTACTCCGAATAGGTAATTAATCTGCTGCAATAATTTAGACTCTTGAAACTATAATCCATGAGAATATTACAGGCCAGACTCAAAATGAGCTAGCAAATTATTGTGGAACCTAGCCCACAATCAGTCCAATGCTTAATATAAAATATATCATATAAAATGCACAAAAATAAGAAATATGTCCCTTTGCAGTAGGAGATATGACTAATACCCCTGTTTTGTCATTATAGTCTGGAACTAGGTACATCATAAATAAATACATAGAAGAAAAAATTATAATAATTACCAGAGAAAGACCACCTATGTGTTTAGTAAACCACTGGTCACTAGCATATAGAAATGGCTGCTAAGCTAGTAAATCAAAAAGAGATGACTGCTAAATCATTTAGTCATAGGGTCAGTTGTTACACCACTGAGATTACCATCAAGATTACTAAAGCTTCGTTCACATCTGCAGCGGCCTTCCGTTCATGGTTTCCATCAGACCTTTCCGTCAGGGGAACCTATGAATGGAAACCATAGCTTTCCGTTTGCATTAACATTGATTTCAATGGTAATGATTCCCTTACTAATGGTTTCCGTTTGTCCCCGTTCTATAAGGTTTCCAGGTTTTTTTTGCGGAATAAATAGCGCTGTCGACTTCGCTATTGATTCCACCAAAAAAACGGAAACCTTATGGAACGGAGACAAAAACGGAAACCATTTGCATTGGAAGCATTACCATTGAAATCAATGGTAATACAATGAGAAAGCTATGGTTTCCGTTTATGGGTTCCTCTGACGGAAATATCTGACGGAACCCATGAACGGAAGCACGACGCAGATGTGATCGAAGCCTTACCTCCGTTTTTTTGTTCTCTGGATCACTTGGCAAAAAATTAGACAGCCAAAAAAAATTATGAATACACTTGAAAACCTCAAATTAGGATAGATTCTTAGTATTGAGTATTGTATAATATATACATAAAAATAGTAATATAGACAAGTAGTATAGATAAGATTAGTAATATTAACACATTTGCAGCATTTACTGTGAACTGTACAATGATGATACCTACTATAACCAGCTAAGAAAAATCAAGGACATATCTTATTTTTATAACGGGCACTGGCCAAAAGTCCCCTATTTTCCTAGATCACACTGAGAGTTACCTCTAAACAACATGGGCTATAAGGGGCAGAAAAAAGCGCATTTAGTTTCCAAGGGACGGCACTTCTGGATCACCAAGGACAGGCACTGTGCCATAGGAGCAGATACATTTACACATTATCCTTCAGGTTAATCATTGATTGAGCACAATACCATTGACTGGAAACTGAACAACTGAGTGACCAAGGACCGTACTGTTTCACAGACTATTGGACAAGGCACCGTGACAGGAAAGTTGTCTGGTGTTGTTTCGAATGGTAGTGTGGGTGCTATTCCAAGCATGGGTATGAGGCCCCATTGTTACATACCCCTTTGTACCCATAGAGGAGCAGTGGATTCTAGTGACTTACCCCTGCTGAGTTGTGTGCACACTCATTATACAGAAGTCTATTTTGTAATACAGAATACAAAAACCATAGATAAAGCTGAGGTGTCACAAGCCATCTTTTTTTTTTTACTTTTCTTAGAATCGATTAGTTTGGATTACCATCATAGAAACTTAATGGTCCACATCTATTTTTCAGTTTACATCTGACTTTTGTAGGAAATTGCAAAGGCTAAAGAGTATAAAATTTGCACAAAATAAGACGCAGAAATGTTCAGATTTTTGTTCTCATTCCAAAATAGGAAATAGCCCAAAATAGTGGTTATAGTCAAGATCTACTTTTAGCCCCATTTATCAAGACAAAGGTTAAAAAAGGCCCAAGGTAGTATCGCAAATGTGCAGCTGCTTATCGCAGGCATAAAAAGAAGTTCAAATAGTCAGACAATACCAAATACACCAGATTTAGGCCTTATTCACACATTGCAGATTTGGTCAGTATTTTAAAGCCAAAACCAGGACTAGATCCTAAACACAAGGGAAATATAATGGAAAGATGTGTTCCTCTTTTCTTCTTTGCATTTTCTCCTGATTTCGGCTTAAAAATACTGATGCAAAATGCTGAAAAAAATCTGCAATGTGTGAATGAGGCCTTATTAACAGGGATGCATCTTTTAATGAATAAGGTACAATGCTCACTAACTTCCCTCTCCAATTTAATTTGCGCAAATTAAGACACTAATATTACATATGGCCAATTAAAGAGGTTATCTAAGACTTTAAAAAAAAAAAAACAGCAGAATATGTAATAAAACAACAAAATATACAATACTCACCGCTCAAGCGTTGATGCTCTTGTGGTCCCCTGGTGGTCTTTACCCTTACACGCTCTTGTCTACATGCCAAAGATCATTTTCTATAGCGGCACGTGACCGTTGCAGCAAATCATTGGCCGCAGGAGTCATGCCAGGAAGTCTGGCATGTGGCCGCTGTACGCAGTAATTGGCTGCAGTGGTTACATGCAGGTATGACATTGGTGCTGGCATCTAAACAACGTCTGGGAGGAACCACCGGAGCATCAACAGTGGAGCGGCGGTGGATTTAACAGGTGAGTAATGAATATTTAGTTCTAAGTGTTCTGTATCTGTATTTGCGCCAACCTATACTTTATAAAATAACTGTTCTCTTTTCAACATTCAAATCTTACCAAGTGAATTGTATCCACGTTTTCTGTCCAGCTCTTGTGAGATCCGGTACGTTCACATTAACACATCTTGAGGTGTCAGCAGAAGCCTTGAGGCTCGGCTATGCAGCATGATCAATTTCCATATTTTTATTACAATGTATGTTTCTGAGCAGGGCTCCATGCATTGCGGCTAAATAGCTTTTGGCTCCATCAGCCATGGTGTGTTTATAATGAATAAGTTACCCAACTTTTTTCTTGCACATTAAATAATATGTGTAAAGTCCATGGGTGGAAATACCTGTGAGAAGAAGTATTGGTCACACTAGAATAAGACTTAGGAACATTTTCTTCTTCCAGCGCTGGAATTAATATTTAATTCACACTGTTTTCATACAGCTAGGGACGTATTTCATTATTAAAAATATAAGGATATTCGATGCAAGCCTGGCTATCTGCAAGAAACCTTCAGCTCACAGTTCTGTGATAAATATACGGCTTATACTGTGTTGCACTTTGAATAGACGCAGATGTTTTGGATCCCATAAGGACCATCTTCAGTTCAAGCACCTTAAAGGCATGAAATATTTTCAGAAAGGCAAGAATAGAAGACGTCGGTAGTTTTAGATTCTCCTAGGAGCACTCACTGACAGTGGTAGTTATAGATGGAGGGTCACCAGCAGATTACAGCAGGCTGCTCAGAAATCTATAGGTCACACTTATAGGTTATGATGAGTCTAAACGACAATAAGCCATTTTCTACCATAATCATGGCGTATTGGGAAATTAGCTTTTTTGAGGATGTCTTTATGTGTTAACACTGGCCATATATTGATACAATATCACTGTAGTAATTTTCTTACTTGTAGCCACGTAATAATTATAAATGTACAACTGGTAGTAGCCTAGTCTAAAAAACTCTGATTCATAGGAGAGTTATCATTTTATAATGTTAAGGCATATCGCAACCTCTGGAATCCCCATGATCCCTAAAACGAAGGTACTGTATAGCTGTTCTCTGTGTCATTCACTTCAATGGAACTAAGCATTAGTACTAAACGCAGCAGTCCATACAAAAGAGTCAATGTGCCTGTGTAAACAATGGAGGGACCACAACGCTTGAACGTTCCAGGATTCGGACCCTCACTGATCATACATTGATGGCCTATCCTAAGGAGTCTTGGAAACCCTTTTCAATTCTCCTCTGTGGAATCCATTCCCACCTTTCCTAAAATACAAATGAATGTGAAAACAGTATTTGAGTATGAAACGAAAAGTGCCAAATTCCTACAACTCAAGATGGAAGAAACAATAAAGAAAACTACAGTAACAATAAAATAGAAATGGTTATGGGATTATGGTATATGCACAGAAAAGCCAACAATAAAAGGAGCATTCTCAATGAAGGATGAGAAGTATCTGTACAGTGACCATGAAGTCCAATTCCCATTCCTAAACTGTACCATGATCACTCTACTGATTCCAATAACAGCTTTTACCCACTTGTAAGTCTATAGAGTATTGCAGCAAGTTATTACTGTAGAAAACAAGCTGTGAACCTGACAACAAGCACATATATCATATTCAAGTGTGTAAACCCAAGTGAAATACAGAAAGTTTATGTATCAATGCCTCCCATGATTACTTCATCCATTTACTGTAAAATTCTAATCCCATATGAATGGTAAACTAGATTTATAACTGAGATTATGGTAACATTTTCTAAGGGACAAAATAGAACTTACCTATATCTATGCAAAAGTAAGGATATTCTTGTATACCCTGATTATGTAACAGATGTTTTGCAGCAAACTGTAAAGCAAGCAGTGTTTCCAAACCAATGTCTCAGGAACCAAACTTGGCCTCCATGTAACCATGCTTATAGTCCTCTAGTTGTTGGTAGCTGCCAATATTAGGGTTAGTTCACACATAGCGTAAATACTGCGGTTTTACTACAAAAGATTTTGGTACAGAAAATCTGCAGCATAGTACAGTAGCAGCAAAGTGGATGAGATTTGAACAAATCTCCTCTACATGCTGTGTAAATGGTGAGCAGAAAAAAACGTTCAGAAATTTACATGCGGTGCAATTTTTCAGTCCGCAGCATATCAATTGTATTTGCGTAAATGCTGCTTATTTGTTGTGGGATTTCTCCATTGAATTCAATGGGGAGGTAAAGCCCGCAACAAATAGAAGACGTTGCGTTTTTTGCGGCGGAAAAGAAGCAATTTTGCTGCAAAGAACGCAACTCGGAAAAAAAGTTCTTATACTTGCCTAGAAGTCTGTGTTTCTTCGTCCAGGCTGGCCTCCTGTTATGACGTTTTATCCCATGTGACTGCTGCAGCCAATCACAGGCTGCAGCGGTCACATGGGATGAAACGTCATCCCAGGGCTTCAGAGCATCAGGAAGTCAGAGGGACGCGTCGCTATGATAAGTATCCATTTTTTTTTTCTGTGCAGCTTTTTGCAGCAGACATTCCAAACTGAAAAACTGCACCACAATTTGGTGCGTTTTTTTTTCATCCAGAATCCCATGCGGCGCACAGGGTGGATACCCTGTGTGCTTTTACACAGCGCATCCACCCTGTGTGAACATACCCTTATAGTGTAGACATGCCAATAGCCACGTTAAATTAATTTGGTTTATCACAGGGGTTTAATGATTGATATCTTTGGTAGACTTCCTATTAATGTTTAGACCCAGCTCACACTTTGTGTTTTGATCTAGTTTTTGCATGCAGTATTTATTAGCCAAAATCAGAGCAAGGAGAAAGCTTCATGACTGCTGTTTTTTGGATCCATTTCCAATTTTAGTAAAAAAAAAAAATGTTGTGCAAAAATTGCTTTCAAATTATTATGGTTCATAAGCGAAAAAATGTTTGGGACCTCTGGTGTACAATATATAAACTAATGTCTTTAGGGTGGCAAATGTTATTTGTTGTTTTCTATGATTACAGAACCTGTTTTAATGGTAAAAAGTAGAAACGTATGGGGGAAATTATTTAGAGGATCTCCCATAATTGGCTTATACAGTCCCTTCTCTGAGATCCTCATCTATTGGGGGAACAGGTGTCCCCCCCACTTATGTTAACTGTGATGTCCGCACTCGTGGGCAGGGTATGCATAGATGAAAAATCTTGCAGCCCAAGCCTTATTTCAAGTCTTTGCGAAAATAGTTCTTAAAACTAGGAAGAATGGGGTATAATAAGCTATTGCTAATTGAAGAGTTTTTGGTACTAGCAAAGTTAATTAAGATATGAAGAATGCACACAACATATCCAAACTTTATAATGTATACTACAATGTGATTTGGTCCCTGAGAGCATTTCTTGGGGACATGGCTCCATAAGAGGAGTACATCCATAGAACGCTATGCATACATACTTCATCTATATATACCCATTAAGTAAAGAACAAACAAATATGCACATTAGCCATTATTGTTCCTACATTCAAGGAAGAAAGAACTGAATAGCAGGCATTCCAAATTGCCAGTACATTATGTGCTCACTTCAATAAAATGTGTTTGTCCTGAAGAACCTCTTTAAGTAAGAACGTTAGCGTTCTGGTTTCTTTAATTAACACTAGGGAGATTAATGTATAATTTCCAGAGTAAATGCTATAGTTAACAATCTATACAACATTTCCGCTATAAGGTCCATCATTTTCCTAATTTCCTAGCCTGTTTAAACACTGCAGAGAACATTGGATAACTAGGAGAACTAGGAAATGTGCTTTGTTACATTTAGCCATATTCTAATGATTTTCTTATGAGTCAAAAATAAGTTGAATACATTTGTGTTTCTTTCTCCAATTTATAAAATTATCCTGTTGCTTCCAGGCAAAAAGTATGATTACATCAAAGCTGATGGAGTGACTATTCAGTACTAAAGTTAAGCTACTATTAGATTAGAACATATATACATGGGGTGTTATCCACCTTTCAGTTTGAACGCACACATGTACAAAAATAAATAATTTTAGTGCATTAAATGTGGTACATGTATTTTCCTAATTTCTTTCTTTTTTTTCTCAGTTGCCTTAGTTTATGAAAGGCTTTGACTATAATTTCTTATGAAAATATATATATATATATATATATATATATATATATATATATATATATATATATATATGTATTCTTTTCAGTAAGCACTGAAAGAGAAACACTGATTATAAACATTTCCTTCCTTCCACATGAGCTGAGCAAACTCTAAGCACTTTATTTTGTGTACTGTAAGGAAGCTTAACTGTGAAGGAATGATTTTAAATTCATTCATTTGAATGGAGCACATATCTTCTGCAGCACCGGAGAGGGGCCATGGTGGTTACAGAACAGGGCAAGACTATGCGGTTAGCAGCTGTTTTGATCAAATAAATTCTACTGAAATAAGAAACACATTTCATTTCTGTACAATTAGAAAATCAAATGTATGTATTTTCCCACTGCCAAACTTATGGACTCATGAGTAGAGATGAGCAAATCGATCCTACACAAATCAAATTTGTTACGAATTTCCCAAAGGATTTGCATTAAATATTTGGGATTCGTCCTGCGCGAATCGCATAGAGAGGCAGCCACCATTAAACAGCTCAGAAGAAGACAAGTAGACAGAAAAAAAGGATCACCTAACCTCAGCTGACACCCTGGCAGGATTCCCCATAATGCTTTGCAAGCAGTCTTCCCTCTAGCACAGCCAATCATGAGAGGTATAGGTGTGAGTCACTGATGACTCAATGGATGACAGTCATACGAGTCATAGCCACTATAAACAGCCCAACCCAGAAATGTGTCTGCTTCATGAGGAGAGGAAAGAGAAGACATCAGACAGAGAGTGAGATATAGAGCTAGTAAAACACAGAATACAGGTAGATAGGGGATTAATGTCGATGAGCGTCTTTCATAGTGGGGAGAAGAGATTAGAGAATAGATAGTTCGATTTACAATAATTTGATAGAGAGATAGATTATATAGAGAGATAATAGTCAGAGTCAGTGTGTTAGTTAGGCAGGCAAAGGCAGTCATTGCTGTGAGTGAATGCTGCTGCAGCTATACATGTAATTTATTACATACATTTTTATGACTCACTCATCTTTATCACATCATTCACAAATTTTCTTCAATAATATTAATTCTGGCGCTGATAATGTGCTGATGCCTTCTGAATCCAGGTATCATGGACGTGATGTCATTCATTGTTTTGTATAAACCTAATAGTGCTCCCAAAAATTGGCATATTGTGCTGTGTCAAGCATTTATACAGCACCGTTATAATTTAAACTGTGACCAAGTGACAAATGTTTTTCAAATAAATAGATTTTATTTCAAATTAAAATCTTTGTGCTTATGGCATGCCGTTACCTTCTGATACAGATGTCATTGACGTAACGTCACTCATTGTTTTGCACATATCTAATAGTGCCACTAACATTTGGCGTATTGTTCTTCGTCAAGCATTTGTACAGCTCCATTACACTTCAGTCTGTGTCCAAGTGACGATTTTATTTTTTTACAAATATATATATGTCCTTTATCTGTGATTTGTTTAAGTGTGGGTACTCGCGGGACGATGAACTTTAACACGGGTTGCGACCTTGCGTATTTTGACCAAAATATAAACTAATACCTCATGTTTATCATGTATATTTTTACAGGATGCAGCCAGGCCTTTTAATGCTGGGGAGAATGGGATGGTAGTACTTAGTGTGGTACAACTAGAAAGTGCTGGTTAGCCCGCCTAATCTAATAGTATGGGCGCAATTAATAGACTGTAATCCGGCATGGTGCACTACACATATCCGTGTGACTGGCACCTTTATATAAGCCTTATCTGTGTGCAATGATATTACTAAGCAGCCACCCTTTTATGAATAGTAGGTGTGAGAGTGGCTGTTCATTATTATTTTGCACCTGTGCAACCTCCCTCCATGTAGCATTGAGGCTTTTCTGCATCCTGCTGGGAACTGGGGCTTGAACCTGCCTTTGTAATAGTAATTATGGCCTTTTTCTGTGTTGTTTTTTTTTGCACTGCTTAATGTGCAATATTCGCTGGAATTTACCTTGCATATGCTGGACCGTCTGTACAAGCAGGGCAAAGTGATCAATGATTACACCCTGCACCAGATCACTAACACATGGATCATGTGCTATTTTAAGCTCAGGCAGTAGCAGCTCATCAGGGATGCGTTTTGCTTACTCAGGCCCTTCGAAGAAGCCATCAGATTTGTGAGTAGGGACAACAGCGGCATCGAGTCATCCCCCTGATATTTCTAGTGGAGCAAACACTCACATTGATGCAACAAAGGACGGAGGAAGAGCAACTTCCACATCTTGCTCACCGCCGGGGCGGGATCAAGGGTACCATGGGCCCCGGGCAGTTCACAAAGTGTGGGCCTCCCCGAACTCTGAAGACTCTGTAATGTTACTCTAAAGGCCCTCGCTTAAAAAAAGCTAATTGGGGAAGTTTTTCCTGCTTCCAAAAGAGAAGCAAAATTGTAGTATTACCACAATATGCTCTGTGCCCAGCTTGCCGCAGCTCTCACCAGGCAGACGCCTGCCGGCCGCATGTCTGTCTAGAAGGCCCCTCTCTGCTGCCTATCTACAGCCTCTGCAGGCGCTACTGCTACAAGTAGCAAAAGCAGCACAAGCAGCAGTTGATAGTTTGCTGAACTTAATGGAACAGTAATTTTATCTGCCGCGCCAACGTGACGCACATCAGCAAACGGATACGCAGCGTCTGAAAAACTGGGTTCAATCGTACATGGACCGTTCCCTTTCTCCGGAAGATGCCCTGAACCCTGACCTCATGCACTTCTGGGTCAGCAGATTGCAGCAGTGTCAGGAACTGGCCCAGTTTGCCATCCATGTACTGTGTTGACCACCCTTCAGTGTATTGTCAGAGAGAATATTCAGCATGGCAGGTGGCGTCCTCACACCGAAGAGGACAAAATTGGCCTCCACAAGTGTGGAAAACATTGCATTTGTGATAATGAATCAGGCATGGATCTGTGAGGATTTTCGCATACCTCTGCCTGATCCCAATGAATAGATCTGCCATTGCTGACAGTAAGCGGCTGGCTATTTATCACCGGCCCATATGTTTCATACTGTACTGCTGCTGCTGCCAGTGCTGCAGCTACCACTACCCTTGCCGCCGCTACTACCAGCCCTGCACAGCCTTACCCCAAAAAAGGTATCATTTTTTGACAGCTTTTGTAAAAAGTCATTGCTTCTTTATGTGTGTATATATATATATATATATATATATATATATATATATATATATTATTTTTTTGTGTTTTTTTATTTAAAAATTACACCAAACCTGTTGCTATTTTACAGAAAAGGGATAATTTTTGGACCTCTTTTTTAAAAGCCATTGCTTCTTCCGATGCCGCCATGTGTGTATAAACGCCGGCAGGCTGCCAACAAAAAGGGATAATTTTAGAACCTTTTTATTAATTTTAAAAAGCATAAAAATCTGACAGTGCATTGTGCGTTTAAACAGACTGTTTGTTACCCCCAGTTACTATCCGTTTACCTATAAGCCATATATGTTGCTGTCACTTGGACATTACTAATGCTGTCTTGGCATTAAAGACCTTGAGAGGGGTTGGATGGGGTTGAGTCTTAGGGCGGGTTCACACGTGGCGGAATTTCACTTAAATTCCGCTGCGGACACTCCGCAGCGTTAATCCGCAGCGGTGCCGTTTGTCCATTGACTTACACTTTAATTTAGCAGTGTTCGTTTAGACGAGGCGTAAAATTCCGCTGCGGAGCATAGGCTGCGGAGCGGAATTTGGTGTCCGCAGCATGCTCTGTCTGTTGCGGAGCAGTGGCGGACTCATGTCGGAATTTCTCCATTGACTTCAATGGAGAGTCAAAATTCCGCAATGAAGTCCGCAGATCTTATGTGTGCTGCGGAGCGTATTCGTTTTACTACCATGACATTTCTTCATTCTGGCTGGACCTATGTACTTCTAGGTCTACAGCCAGACTGAGGAAGTCAATGGGGCTCCCGTAATGACGGGAGCGTTGCTAGGAGACGTCTGTAAATAGTCACTGTCCAGGGTGCTGAAAGAGTTAAGCGATCGGCAGTAACTGTTTCTGCACCCGGGACAGTGACTACCGATCTCAATATACATGTATCTGTAAAAAAATAGATAAGTTCATACTTACCGAGAACTCCCTGCGTCTGTCTCCAGTCCGGCCTCCCAGGATGACGTTTCAGTCTATGTGACGGCTGCAGCCAATCACAGGCCAAGCACAGGCTGCAGCGGTCACATGGACTGGCGCGTCATCCAGGGAGGTCGGGCTGGATGCCGAAAGAGGGACGCGTCACCAAGACAACGGCCGGTAAGTATGAAAATCGTTTACTTTCACTAGGGAAAGTGCTGTCCCTTCTCTCTATCCTGCACTGATAGGGAGAAGGGAAGCACTTTTCCCACAGTCCGCAGCAGCTAGTCCGCATCAATTTACTGCACATTTTGTGCAGATCCGCAGCAGAATCTGCAACGCAGATTCTGTGCGGCATTGATGCGGACAGTTGCGGAGGAAATCCGCCACGTGTGGTCATGCCCTTAGAATACCTTTTTAAATTTTGCGACAAATTTATTTGGATTTATTCTAATCTGATGGCCAGTTTGCGAAATTCGCTCATTAAAAACTTGTCAGTTAAAGTTTCAAACACAATATGACATTCATGTGACCTTGACAACGTAATTATTTTCTGCTCAATAGCTTGTGCTACTCTATGCAAGCGGTGTCTTTTTTATTAATTATATTTATTTTCATTGTCTTCTATCTGCAGTTCTTGTGTACAGAACATAATAGCGATTTCTTGTGTCTTCTAGTGTATCGTGCACGTTCTTTGTCTCTGGTGTGCACATTGCTATTTCTAGCTGAGACTCCCCGTCAAAGGCAATTTCACCTCTATGATAAAATTGTTTGGAAAAAAAATCCCCCATACCCCACCTTACATATTTCATTTCCAAGCTGCCACTCACAAGTCTCCGTATGCACTAACGTAGCCTCCCACACTCCTACTAAACAGGACTGTTGCTGTGCTTCTTCCACAGTGTTTCATCTAACAATACATCTATTTTAAGCCACTTCAGGGATATCACAGAAAGCAACATAAATGTCTCTGGAGATCACATTGAGTCATTTCCCAGGAAAAACTCAATGTTAACCCTTTGGTAGGAGTGTGTGGGGGGGGGAGTGCTACATTATGGAGACCTGTGAGTTGGCCTACTATAGTCGTAATCAAATTAAAATAATCATATCAAAAGATATCTATCAAAAGATTTTCTTTCTCATACTTAAACTAATGTCAGATTATAAACTAACATTTTAGTTGAATTACCCACACTAGGGCATGTCTCTAAGTAGATTTAAATTGGATGATCCTATAAAAAAAATAAAGAAAAAATGCTTGCTAATAATACACAAGTGCAAAAAAAAAAACCTTCTTATGCACCAAATTTGGGGTAGATACATACAGTAAGTGTGGGGAGCTTTGAAATTGGATAAAGTGGTGTTGAAAACTGCAGATGATTTGCTTCACATTTTTTGCAGTTGTTAACTTTAACCGGGGCAAGGGTATATGTATTAAAAAAGGAACTTAAGCAGCTACTATGGGGTCCTAAGGAGCCCATGAGAAAAGAGACCCAGCTCAGCCTAACAAGTAAGTAGGAAACAGCGGGTAATGCTGTCCAATTTTCCTTCAAGTAATGAGAAGGGGGTATCAAACTCTGGAACTTTCCATACTTGGATGTTCTGGTGTAATTTGAAGCTCAATCTGTAACAGGACCCTCCAGCTTACTGTGCGCCATTTATAATACTGGTGTCTTCTTATGTGGCAGAGGGGCCTTGGGTCTACGCTCCTGTGTTAAAGTGTGTTGTATGGCGACCACCGTAAGTAAGGCTATGTTCACACCTGCGTGTGGTGTTTCATTGTTCTGCTCCATCATAACAGGAGCAGAACAGCTAAAGAAACAGACGTCCCAGATCCGTCACATAATGAACACCAATGGTGCCTAACGGAACCTCTTGACTTTAATGAGTTCCAACAGGTTTCCATCATTGTATTCGTCGTTTCCCAAATGGAGCTTCCAATGCAGATGTGAACATACCCTAATCCTTATTTACATAAAACTCAAAAAATGCCTTCCAATAATATTTTGGGTACATCACCCACTTCTAGGGCTCAGGCACATTTTCATTAAATGAACCCATAAGAATTCTGTGTACTAACGTGTGGTCCTCCATAAGGCAATATTCTACCCAAATGCAATAATTTGCATTAGAGCAAGCAACAATTCTTCTTTTTATGAAAAGTATGAGCCAGTGAAATTCTATGGGCACCATCATTTGGATCCATGTGACAAGCAAATGGAGCTGAACTCCATAAATGTGTTATTTCTTACAACCCCTTTAACTACTCGAATGTGCAATTAGTATTTTATGACGTATAAGAGATTTTCATAAACATATATCAAATACAATGATCTATAACCTCCTTTTTCACGTTTTTAAACATGGCCATTGGTCTCCTAGAGATGTTTATATATTTATTTCTTTTTTCATTTGATGCATTTTTAGACCATTTTACAATGTGCCCACAGGAAAACAGGACTTCTGCTCATAGCTCCACCTGGAAATGAGGAGTTTGAGTCAATGTGTAAGATTATGGAAGAAAGAAAGATATCATGGGAGCCTCTGACTCAAGAGAAATGCAAACTGAAATATCCCGACTTTTTTCTAAAGTCTGGAGAAGTTGCCTGTTGTGACCATGATGGTGGAGTTCTGAGCGCCGACAAGGCTCTACGGGCGGTGCAGGTACAGTAAAGTTATTCCATATTGATATTCCTCAGAGAGCTTTGTAATGAGAACATGGAACACCAAGGCATGTACACATTATAATACACCCTTACATAAACTGATAAACAAAACACGTCATGTCCTCTGCTAGACACACATCGGAACGTTCCCCGTAATTAGATTAGCTAATGATTACAATTTATTTACACATAAGAATTAAAAAATCTAATTTTCAGTACAGACGTCTTCGATCTACAGAGCGCATATATCCAAAGTGTGAAATTGCTTTGTTCATAAATAGTTCTTTGTTTTACGGTGGAAAGAGCAACATAACTCTTTGGGGACTAAACCAGACTGCAGCATAGTTGTGTTTTCTTGCTAAGAGTTCAACTAATGAAAAAAAAAACCCTGGATCAATTTAAACATGTTTCTTTACATAATGTTAGATCTACAGTATATCTAATTAAACATCCAGACAAATGAAATGGGTTGTTGACAATTGTTTCACTGATGTATACAAGTTGGGTATGTCACTATTTAATTACACTTTCTCTTATCCCATCTTTGTATATGATTAAGATACTCCATCTCTGGCTGCCATGCAAATTAACATTATCATGATCACGTCTACCGCAACTTACCCCCGCTCTCGACTGTTCTTGGCGTCTCCTCGGTTTGGGCCGACACCGCGCCTCAGTGTTGCATGTTTGGCTTTCTTCCCCACCACAGCTCTCCTTCAGATCTTCTGCTGTCCACTACTGCGTGTGAGCATTGACGCTTCCTGTCTTAAAGGGTCAATGTACGCCAAACCACCCAGCTTTCCCAGGGTACTTAAAGGGGTTTTCCCATGAAGAACATTTATGACATATCCACAGGATATGTCATAAATGTCAGAAAGATGTCCCATAGATGCAGGTCCCACCTCTGGGTCCCACTTCTATCTCTAGAACGGTCTTAGCTTTTTGTGCGCACGCTGCCTTACTGATTACATGGTCGGGAGTTACGGAAACAGCATAACTTGCTGAGCCACGCTATTTCTGTAACTCCCATAGAACTGAATAGTAGTAATGGAAACAGCGTAGCTCGCATGCTACGCTGTTTCTGTAACTCCCGACCATGTAATGAGTAAGTGGCTGGGAGGCAGCGTGAGCACAAAAAGCTAGAACGGGGTTTAGGGGACCCAGTTCTAGAGATAGGTGCGGGTCCCAGAGGTGGAACTCACATCTATCAGACATTTATGACATATCATGTGATAAATGTCCTTCATAGGAAAACCCCTTCAAGGTACGCTCAGCTTTGCTCTGGGCCTGAGCAATAAGGGTGTTTGTTAATTAAACTTGTTCTCTGCTGGATTGCCTTATTGGATTTACCATTAGCTGAACTTTGACCACGTCTTGTCTGTCGTCTGCTCTGATCTTCTGTCCTTCTTCCAACCATTATAGTATAACTCTACCTGCCTTGCCCACCGATTTGTCTTACCGTGCGTGACCGTCTGCCACCTGCCCTGACCTCTGCTAGTATTGAATGTGTACCTTGTCTACTGTTTTTGTACGTTGTCTGTTCACGTCAACTGTTGACAACGAAGACTACTCTGGGGGTAGCGACCTGGGGTTTACTAGCTGCCAAGTCCACATCGACATTCAGCGGTTAAAGGGTGAACAGCTGGGAATCCCTAACACTCTGTCACTTGTCACTAATGTTATTAATAAGAAGGTCCGTTTTTACATCTTATTGTTTCAACTTTTTCCCCTAAAAAGTCCCCTAATACAGATTCCCAACCATATTACTATGGGGGAATTCCTGAAAGTTGTTTGCACTCCCAGGCAACGATTACTCCCAGTCTTACCTCAAAGTAGTTTGGAGTAGTGTAATGGAGTTTGGATTACTATATTCTGGCTTAGATTTTGTGACTGCTTTGTCTGCCCTATGCCAAGCATGGGGCAGACTGTCTTCTGGGGAAGCCCTAACCAGGCTCAAATAAGCCCAAGTGTTCCAGTTTAGCAAATAGTGCCCTAAAATATTCCTATTATCAGAATTGTTCCCTTTTGTCATAGTATTGTGAGCTTATTATAGAAGTTGTGCCACTTATAAAGGGAGGAAATCCAATAAAAGATATATTAGGACATTAGTGCTTAACCAATTCCCTAATATATGTTTATCTTCAACAAAGATATATCTTTATTTTTAAAATTGTCTGTTTGAGTGCATAGATGTGGCAGCATTGGTCCTAAAATAGGTGTTTGCTCCAAATTACACTTCCATATGTACCTTTATAGTAAACCCCAGCCTAGGGACAAAATACTCCAGACTCCCTTCATGGGGTTGTTTGAGATAAAAAAAATAGTCTGCTTTTTCTCTGGAAGCTGTGTCATTCAAATAGTGCCACTCTGTCATAAGGGATGTGCCTTGTATTGCAGCACAGCCTTATTCCATATTTCTAATCGAAGACAACTCCTATAGGGCTGGGGACTCTCTATGGTTTCCAAAAAACTGGAAACGTAAAATGTTCTTTTCAGCCTACCTCCTAGTATACCTGCTTTTATTCCCAAAATATGAGAACCTGTGGGATAGAGGTTTGGTGGAAGAGGATCAGGGTATTGTTTAATTTATCTCAAATTTATAGTCACAGGGACAAATCTTGTAAACTGTTTCAAAAAGTTTTATGTGAACATAAAGTCCTTTATGATTCTCTTACAGGAACAATTTCAGAAAATGGGTGGAGTAATCCGGGATGGGGAAAAGGTAAAGCACATACAACCTGGCCGAGTGGTTACTGTGACAACAACCTCCGGTTGCTTTGAGGCTGAAAAATTAGTCATCACAGCAGGTCCATGGGCCCAGAAGGTGCTTAGTCCTCTTGGCCTTGAACTACCTCTAAAGGTAAGAAATTTAATTTGTTGAGCCTTCTACTGCTACAACATTTTGGTATCTATCATAAAGTCACTTTTTTTCAAGTAGACAAGTAGTGAAATTACTTATTACTTTTTTATTTGATTTACAGTAGGATTCTTTGAAACAGAACTGCATTTAAAAGGTTTCTGGGACTGTCATCCTCCCTTGGGCAATATATATCACTGCAATGTGTTAGAAGCTCCTCCACTAACAAACAGCTTATATTACCAGCCAGTTTCTTTTCCAACAGCCTTGAGATTCCTTCTAAGTAACAACACAAAGCCCAAGTGTTGTATGCCTGTCAATTTCCAACCACCTTTAGGGATTACTTTTCCCTTTATATGAACACTCTAGATAGAGAAATAACAGGGTCATTTATCTTAACCGGTGCCGGTTGCCATTAAAGGAGCAAGACAGTGTAGATGTGTTCCTAATTTATGAACCTCTTCGAAAGAGGTTGATTATTATAGATTGGTCTGACAATACTCATTTCCAACTACTTTGCTACTGGAGTGATTCAAAGTACTTTGATCGGGAATATAGGTGGTACAGATAATGATGTTATATTACATAAATATCTTGAGCTCTATTCACACCATGTTTGGCCATATAGTTGGCAGTATATATCTGGGATAAAAAAAATAAAATATCCAAATATATACTGTACAATATCCCTAGGCTTCTATGGAACAGCCATATGTTAAAAGTGTGTCCTTTGAGTATACATTGGGTACGTATGAGTTTGCATACATCGCCTTTAAAAAAAAAAAAAAAAAAAAAAAGAAATATCAAACCGATGGCAATTGTAAGCACGATTGCAACTGTATGCATTAAAAAAAAATAAAAAAAAAAAATACTTACATAGGATACAAATGCAGTATGAACCTAACTTGAGGATCCTTCTATGCCATGTTTTTTTCTCTACCTATTTTGAAAGTGGTATTTTGTTCTTCTTTTAATGTGTGCTGTGAACATTTAACTTGTTCCTGTAATATTACATTGCCACTTGGAGCGCATACCTGCAGGAATACAATTCTCAACATTTTCTGAGAGAAATATGTAAAGAAAAAAGCCTGGTGTAAAAGGGACCTTACCTGTATAGATAAAAACACATTGGGGCCGATTTGTTAATGTATTTTTACCGGGTTTTATAAAGCCCTCTGTCAACTTTTCCAATAAATACAAATGTGTTGGAAAAAAAGAGTAACTTCACTTTCTTTTTTCATGAAAGATATGCATTGTATTTGAAAATCAATAAACCTTTATTAAATAGCTTGATCAGCCAATTTGTTTGTTTTTATTGTTAAAAATAGATTTTAAGTTATCTGTTTGTTATATTTCAGGGACCCTCAAATTCGTCTTCCACCATCTTTTGCTACAGCTATTCCATCTTCAGCTCCAGGGAACGGGGCTCACATAAAATAGCCATATCTCCAGTTGTGTCTCATCTAGAACTGCTGTAATCTCATCTTTCATATGCCATCAGAACCACTGTTCTAGGTGGTCCACAGCCCGAGATATTTGTAGTGAGCCCCCTTCCCTCCAGTCTCTCACACTGAGCCTGCATTCCGTGTCTTTAGTTAGGGCACGTCCAGTAGTCTAAGAACTCATAGGGTACGTTCATACGGCCTATTTTCGGGCTGTTTTTTGGGACGTAAACGCCTGAAAAACGGCCGAACGCAGAACGCCTCTAAACATCTGCCCGTTGTGTTCCGATGGGCCATTTTTTTACGCGGCTGTTATGAAAAACGTCCGCGTAAAAAAACGGCCGCGAAAAAGAAGTGCATGTTACTACTTGTTACGTTTTTGGAGCTGTTTTTCATAGACTCTATTGAAAACAGCTCCAAAAACGGCCGCGAAAAACGCAGTGAAATTAGCAAGCGGCTTAAAAAACGTATGAAAATCAGGAGCTGTTTTCCCTATTTTCAGACGTTTTTGAGTTTGTGTGTGAACATACCCATAGAGTGCACAGTATAAGCATAAGTTCACACAGAGTGTATACGCTGCGTAAAGGTACACAGAGTATCCGCCCTGTTGCCCGCAGGGAATTTCGGTCGAAAAATCGCACCAAATTCTGATGCCGTTTTTCACCTGGAATGTCCACTGCGGAAATCCTGCAATGAAAAAAAGAACGGATATATTTACCATGGAGACATGTTCCTCCAACGTTCTGCAGCCCTGTGATTGATTGCAGAGGTCACATGGGATGAAACGTCAGCTTGGACGAGGAAGCATAGAATTCTGGGTAAGTATAAGGGTATGTTCAAACGGCCGTAAAGGCCGAAAAACGGCCGAAAAATCGGAAGCAGAACGCCTCCAAACATATGCCCATTGAGTGCAATGGGAAAAACGGCGTTCTGTTCCGACGGTCCATTTTGAAAAACGGCTGCGTAAAAAACGGCCGCGAAAAAGTGCAGGTCACTTCTTGGGACGTTTTTGGAGCTGTTTTTCATAGACTCTATAGAAAACAGCTCCAAAAACAGCCGTAAAAATTGCGAGTGGCTTCAAAAACATCTGAAAATCAGGAGCTGTTTACCCTTGAAAACAGCTCCGTATTTTCAGACGTTTTTGAGTTTGCGTGTGAACATACCCTTAGAATGTTTTTTTTTCCTGAGTTGCGATTTTGTTTTGGAGGAATTCCAGTTTTTCTGCCGCAAAAAATCGCAACATCTACTGTCTGTCCCATTGAATTTAATAGGGAGATAAAACACGCAACAAACCGCAATTGTTGCGATTTTTGCGGCGGAAAATCTGCAGTTCCGGCAAAAAAATATCGCAACTCAGGATAAAAAAACAAAAGCTGTGATTATGCAAATACGATTGACTTGCTGTGGATTAAAAAAACACACCACAGGTCGATTTCTGAGCGTTTTTTCTGCTCATTATTTACGCAGCATGTTGATAAAATTTGTCAAAATCTCATTCATTCTGCTGCTACTGTATTATGCTGTGGATTTTCTGCAACGAAATACGTTTACTCGGCGTTACAGTAATTGTATGTTCACACGCAGTGTTTTCAGACGTAATTCGGGCGTTTTACGCCTCGAATTACACCTGAAAAAATGGCTCCATTACGCTGTAATTATGGTGTAATTTCTCGCATCGCCGTCAAAATACGGCGCGTAAAAAGACGCCCGCGAAAAATAAGTGCATGTCACTTCTTGGGCTGTTTTTGGAGCCGTTTTTCATTGACTCCATTGAAAAACAGCTCCAATAACGCCCATAAAATACAACGCGAAAAACACGAGTTGTTAAAAAAACGTCTGAAAATCAAGAGCTGTTTTCGTCTGAAAACAGCTCCGTAATTTCAGATGTATTTTGGTCACTGCGTGTGATCATACCCTAAGGGCGGATTCAGATGAACGTGAGCGTTTAGCGCGCACACAAAACGCTGCGTTTTGCGCGCACAGCGGCAGCGTGTCAGCTCCGTGTGTCCTGTTCATATGGATGCGCGGCTGCGTGCTTTTCGCGCAGCCGCCATCATTATGACACTCCCTTTGGATGTTTGTAAACAGAAAAGCACGTGGTTATAAGGCTTGGTTCACACGACCACATTAACGTCCGTAATGGATGTACGTATTTCGGCCGGAAGTCCCGGACCGAACTCAGTGCAGGGAGCCGGGCTCCTAACATCATAGTAATGTACAATGCTAGGAGTCCCTGCCTCTCCGTGGAACTACTGTCCCGTACTGAAAACATGATTACAGTGCGGGACAGTTGTCCTGCAGAGAGGCAGGGACTCCTAGCATCGTACATAACTATGATGCGAGGAGCCCGGCTCCCTGCACTGAGTTCGGTCCGGGACTTCCGGCCGAAATACGTACATCCATTACGGACGTTAATGTGGTCGTGTGAACCCAGCCTAACAGTGGTTATTGTGGCATATGAAAGATGAGATTCTAGCTGTGACACAACCGGAGATATGGCTATAGGAATTCAGCCCCCTTCCCTGAAGCATTCCTGGAGCTGAAGATGGAATAGCTGTAGCAACAGACAGTGGAGGACGAATTTGAGATGCCCTGAAATAGAACAAACAGGTAACTTCAAATAGATTTTTAACAATAAAAACAAACAAATCGGTTGATGAAGCTATTTAACCCCTTAACGGATATATCCGTCACTAGTGGGTGCTAGTTCGCAAATCGTGACGGATATATCCGTCACTCTGATCTCGTGGGTACTGCCACTGTACCCACGAGATCAGCGGCATGAGCACGGCTGTTACAAACAGCCAGGCTCTCTCTAATTGCATCAGTTTAACCCCTTAGATGCCCGTCAATAGCAACCGCGCATCTAGTGAGTTTGACAGAGGGAGCGAGCTCCCTCTGTTAACCTATCGGCGCCCCCGCGACGCGGTCGTGGGGTGCCGATGGGTTTCCAAAGGCCCCGAGGTCTGCCCTCAGCAACTGCCTATAAGGCCATGCCAGAGGTATGCCGTAATTGATTTCCTGCCAGTTTTACAGTAAAAGGGCAATAATTCTTTGGTATATTAAGTATACCAAAGCATTATATCTGTGATCAGAATTCCCTAGTAGGACTAAAATAAATTGTGTAAAACCGTTAAATAAAGTTTATGAAAAAAAAATAAAATGTAAAAAAAAATAACACATCCACATATAAGGTATCGCCGCGATCTGTTGAATGAAGTTAAGACATTAATTAAACCGCTAGGTGAATGTCGTCCAAAAAAAAAAAAAACAACAGCAAAATTCCTTTTTTTTACATTCCCCACACAAAAAATAAAGTAAACGTTAATTCATAAGTCCCATGTACCCCAAAATAGTACCAATGAAAATGAAACCTTGTCCCGCAAGAAACAAGCCCACATACGGCTACATTGACGGAAAAATAAAAAAGTTACGGCTTTTGGAATCCGGTAATGCAAAAAAAATTAATTATGGCTTTTATTGTGCAAATGTAGGAAAACATAAAAACCTTTACATATAGGGCATCCCTGTAATCGAGCCGACTCATAGAATAAAGGTAACATGTTATTTACACTGCATAGTGGACGGTGCAAATTTATAACGCAAAGAACAATGTCGGAAATAGGTGTTTATTTTCAATTCTCTCCTAAAATAAAGTTAATAAAAGTTAATCAAAATATTATGTGCATCCAAAAATGGTGTAATTGAAAAATAGAACTCCTCCCGCAAAAAACAAGCCCTTATAAAAAAAAAAAGTTATGACTCTTGGAAGGCGACACTGAAGAGAAGAAAAATAATACTTGGTCATTAAGGCCAAAAAAGGCCTGGTCGTTAAGTGGTTAATAAAGTTTATTGTTTTTCAAATACACTGCATATCTGTCACAGAAAAAGGAAGTGCAATTACTCTTTAAGCTTCAGAGTTCATGCTGCACTGAGGGAAAGACCGACACTCCATTCCTCTTGTGCGCCGCTATTGATAAATCTCCCTGTAACGACGCCAACTGGCACTGGCCACGAGATAGCAGAACTAGGCTTCACCTATAGAAATCCCCTTTCCTGGGGATTAACAGTGACTCCTGGTACTCATTTATCCTCAGGGTAATGATAACAGTCGAGTTATGGTAACAAACATATAATGGATGATAGTAACATCTGACCCGAACTCTAGGTCGCCCTATATCTATCCCTGGATCCAGGGGCGTAGCTGAAGGCTCATGGGCCCTGGTACAAGAATTCAGCTTGGGCCCCCTACCCTTCCCCAACACCACAAGACCTCTGCCGCGCCTATGCCCAGCCTCCTTGCCCAACCACCCCCACAGTATAATGCCCCCCATAGCCGCCTCCACACAGTATAATGCTCCCTGTAGCTGCCCCATACAGTATAATGCTCCCATAGCTGGCCCCCACACAGTATAATGGCCCCCATAGAGTATAATGCCCCCCATAGCTTCCCCAATACAGTATAATGCCCCCCATAGCTGCCCCACACAGTATAGTGCCCTCCACAGCTACCCCACACAGTATAATGCCCGTATAGCAGACCCCATACAGTATAATGCCCCCATTGCAGACCCCATACAGTATACTGCCCCATAAATGCCCCCATATAGTATAATGACCCCATAGCAACCCCATACAGTATAATGACCGGAAAAGCGAAAAAATAGAGGATCCAGCGCAATCAGTTAAAATAGAACGTTGTTCCAATTTTATTTTGAGTGATTAAAACAAGATCGGACCGATCTTGTTTTAATCACTCAAAATAAAATTGGAACAACGTTCTATTTTAACTGATTGCGCTGGATCCTCTATTTTTTCGCTTTTCCTGTCTTCAATACCGTGAGCCGTCACGGAGATCCAGGCGCAGAGCGCAGAAAACCTGCATTCAAGGTGAGCTGGAGGATCCCTCCCACAGCTTCTGTTAGTATAATGACCGCATAGCAGCTCCATACAGTATAATGCCCCATAGCAGACCCTATACAGTATAATGCCCCTCATAGCTGCCCAACACAGTATAATACCCCCATAGCAGCCCCATACAGTATAATGCCCCCTTAGCTGCCCTCCACAGTGTAATGCCCCACAAAGTATAATGCCCCCATAGCAGCCCCATACTGTATAATGCCCCTCATAGCTGCCCCCACACAGTATAATGCCCCATAGCGGTCTCCCCACAGTGTAATGCCCCATAGCTGCCACCAATTCAGCCCCCCTATACAGTATAATGCCCCCATAGCTGCCCAACACAGTATAATGCCCCATAGCGGTCTCCCCACTGTGTAATGCCCCATATCTGCCACCAATTCAGCCCCCCTATACAGTATAATGCCCCGATAGCTGCCCAACACAGTATAATGCCCCCATAGCATCCCCATATTGTATAATGCTACTCATAGCTGCCACCATATCATCCCCCCCCCCCTCATACAGTATAATTCCCCCATATTTGCATAATAGAAAAATAATAAAATTACTTACCTATCCTCTTTCCCACGACAGGTGGAGGAGGAGATCATTCTCCTCCTTTGTCCTGTGTTATGAGTGACTCAGCGCAGACAGGCGCGATGACGTCACTAAATCGTGTTGCTCTGTGCCAAGCCGCTAATGGCTCATGGCAGAGTGAATGCTGGAGGATGGAGCCGTCAGCTTCTTGCTCCAGCAAAAAATTCAACTGTATCTGCGTCCTAAGAACGCAAATACAGTTGGAACAGGGACCTCGGTGAGTGGCTCGCGAACCCACGGAGGTCTTCACACGACCCACCCGGAGGTGACGATCCACAGTTTGTAATGTATTGGATCGTGCAGTTTGTGTTTTTGCGGTGGAGAGAGGAGAGGGGGGGCTGTAATTTAAAGCCCCCCCTCTTCTCTCTCCACTGCAAACACAGACAGTACAATACAACACACATACATTACGGGCCCACATTGCAGCTCACCTGGAGTCCTCCATGCTCTTCCGCACCGGCTCTTCCACAGTGGCTGGAACGCCCCTCACGAAACGTCATAGTCACATGGTACACTGAGTGTACCATGTGACGTCTAAAAGAGCCCTGCCCATAACCAGTAAGTGCCGGCGTCACGGCACATAAAAAATTTGTATTAGCGCGCTGTCTGGCCCCCCAGGCTTAGGGGCGCGGTCGCAGGTGCGTGCGACCGCTGCAACCTCTATAGATACACCACTGCCTGGATCAATCCTTAAGCAGTGACCCCCAAAACCAGGCGCCACTAACCCTCACTGCCCCGGGCACTGTCCCTAATGGAGTCCCTAATCTGCAGACTATGTCACTAACAACATCAGGAACACACTAGGAACCAGAGGTAATGAAATCCAAAAGCCAGTAAAACAAGGCAAGCAGAACAGAGAACAATTGAGACAAGATAAAACTGGACAACGAATTGAGACCAAACACTGAAGCAAAAAACAAGGACTGAGGAAATATAAGCCAGAGTTGGAAATACTCAAGACTAGGTTGGTAACAATCTACACAGAGAATGACATGCAAAGAGAAATAGCATACACTATCATCAACACTAATGCTGAAGATTGAGAAAGGTTCTGTTGTGAGCTGAAATGTCACATGGACACTTGTTTAGAAATAAACCAGCTTTACTTTTATAATTGAAGACTGTGTGTCATCCTCTATTGTTGTACATTGTGGTTGGGGATCGGATCCTTCCCTGACAGTAATGTGTATACACCCAATTTATTTTTTAGTCCAAAGTGCTGTAACACTGTCTCTTTCTGTATATCTTATCTGGAGCAAGGGATTCTTAATGGCTATGTAAACTTTTAAAATAGTTGTTTTTTATGAACTTAGATGTGATCAGTAACAGCTCGAACCTGCATGTCAGAGACACGCAGGACCCACGGTCTCAGTCCCGTGGACCTGATGGGTACAGGATTCAGTGTAAGATACTACTACTCTGTATACAGGATACAAAGCAGCTGTATCTCAAAAAATTAAATTACTAAAAAGTATATAGAAAGTTGCGCAAAATATTTTTATACAAAAAAAACAAAATTTCAAAGGTGTACATAGTCTTTAAAGAGAACCTTTCACCTCCCCATACATGTGCAACATGTAATGGGGAGGGCTGAACAAACCCTGGGGCACTTTACATTTTTTTTCTACCTCCCTCCGTCATTTAGATATCGGTGCCGTTATATTTGGCGCCTGATTTTTAAATAACCCCCTGAACAGTCAACGAGGTGTGTACTGGCAAGGGGGCGTGTTACTCTGGCTGTGACACTGTCCAATCAGATATGTACATTGTTACAGCAAGAGCGAGAATAGAGAGTGTGCGCGCGCGCACACGCTCTCACTCTCACTCTTCAGCTTTCAAGATTAGTCTTCTGCCGACCTGGCAAGGGGGAGTGTCACTGCTACGGACAGTGTAAGAGCCATTTTGGGTGTAAAGACTGCAATCGCACACTCTCTCTCCTCGCTTTTGCTGTGGCACTGTCCATATCTGATTGGACAGTGTCACAGCCATAGTAACACCCCCCCCACCCCTTGCCAGTACAGGCACGTTGACTGTTCAGGGGGTTATTTAAATATCGGTCGCCATATATAATGGCATATATAATGGCACCGGTATCTAAATAACGAAGGGAGGTAGAAAAAAAATGTAAAGTGCCCCAGGGTTTGTGCAGCCCTCCCCATTACATGATGCACTCAGCTGCACATGTATGGGAAGGTGAAAGGTTCTCCTTAAGGAAAGGCAGCCCAATCAGGTCGTTCTCTCCGTATGAGCCTCAGTGGATCACATCCGTGTAATCTGACCAGCACTGATTAATCAGCCGTTCAGCAGTAGCTGGAAGATGACAAGCGTGCAGGATCAGGCCTGCTTCTCGGAACACTCCACTATCATCTATTGTTCATATTAGCTAGTACTTGCAGTTCATAGTTATATCTACAGCTTGATTGGATGGGGTCTGCATCCAAATCCTTGCTGCCTACAAACATAGGCCTATGGTGCCGAATATATCTGTTGATTAAAGTCCCACTGTAGGTCATTACAGTAAATGTAATGTTTAAAGAGGCTCTGTCACCAGATTCTCAAATCCCTATCTCCTATTGCATGTGATCGGCGCTGCAATGTAGATAACAGTAACGTTTTGTTTTTTTTTTAAAACGTTCATTTTTGGCCAAGTTATGAGCTATTTTATATATATGCAAATGAGGTTTGAAATGGACAACTGGGCATTTTTTTTTTCGTTATGTCCAACTGGGCGTGTATTGTGTTTTTAACTGGACGTGTTTACGTGTATGACGCTGACCAATCAGTGACCAGTCAGCATCATACACTCATCTCCATTGATTTACACAGCAGCAATGTGCAGCCACATACACAGAGATTAACGTTAATCAAGTGTCCTGATAATGAATACACATGATCATCCAGCCTGGACGTCATGTGTATTCAGAATCCTGACACTTCTGACTCTTTTCTTTGAGATTTCTAGCAAGGGAAATTAAATCTCGCGAGATTACAGAGGTAAACGAGATTTTGTTTCCCTTGCTGGAAATCTCACAGAAAAGAGTCAGAAGTGTCAGGATTCTGAATACACATGACGTCCAGGCTGGATTTCATGTGTATTCATTATCAGGACACTTGATTAACGTTAATCTCTGTTTATGTGGCTGCACATCGCTGCTGTGTAAATCAATGGAGATGAGTGTATGATGCTGACTCGTCACTGATTGGTCAGCGTCATACACGTAAACACGCCCAGTTAAAAACACAATACACGCCCAGTTGGACATAAAAAAAAAACGCCTAGTTGTCCATTTCAAACCTCATTTGCATATATATAAAATAGCTCATAACTTGGCCAAAAATGAACGTTTTTTTAAATAAATAGGTTAGTCAGTATATTTTGTGTAATTTTAATTTTATTTTTGACATTTTAAAATTCGTAATTTTAAAAATTTGTTTTACTTTTTTATATACAGCTGTTCTGTATTCTCTATACAGAGCTGCTGTATCGTTTGCTATTCACTGAATCCGTCTGTCCCGCAGACCTGATGGGTTCAGTGTCAGAGCGTCCTGCGTTATGAACTTATAGAGCCACGCAGTATCCGCTCTCACTGAACAGGATTTAGAGCTAGATACAGCTGTTCTGCATAGAGAATACAGAACAGTTGTATCTAAAAAAGGAAAACAAATGTTTAATATAAACTAATTAAGAAGTTACACAAAACACACTGACTGATCTATTTATTAAAAAAAATCCTCAAAGGTGTACATAGCCTTTAAAGCCTGCTTATTTTGCTAAGCTAGACCTAAATATCTGTTCCCTAGCCAAAAATGGAGGAGAGCCAAGGAATATTCTTCCATGAGAGATTTCTGCAATACTGTTTAAAAATGGAGCGATTGCCCATTACATTCCATTATTAATTTTTTAACCCGAACTGGAAAAATGAAAGCTTTTGGTTGCATAAGGCTCAACGTGTATTTTTCAGAACACATTCTTTTCAACCATTAAATGTTGTCCTTCTCATGTTTTTCTGACAAGCAACTGTAAAATTGACATTTGGTTTAGGTAGCATACCTTAACCCCTTGGCGACATCTCACGTACAGTCACGTCGCTGCCGCCAAGGGGCTAGCGCATTGTCAAGTAACTGTACGTGACAGTGATGGACCAGGCTCAGAAGCTGAGCCTGCTCCATCCCCAGCGGGTGTCAGCCGTATATCACAGCTGACACTCTGCTGTAAAGGCAGGGACTGGAACGATTGCAGGGGTGCCGATGGTTGCTATGGCAACCGGAGGCCTAACAATGGCCCCCTGGCTGCCAAGTACAAAATCATTTTAGGCCCCACCCAGAGGCCTAGGTAGTGCAGTGTATTAGCGATCAAGGCTTCGGGCCTTCAGGTCCCCTAGTGGGACAAAAAAAAAGTTTAAAAAAGTTAAAAATGTTTTAGAAAAATATAAAGTTTTAAGCTAAAAAAACAAACAACGCCTTTTTTCCCCATAAGTCTTTGGTTATAGGAAAAAATTTAAAATATAAAAAAAACTTACACATATTTGGTATCGGCGCTTCCGTAATTACCCCAAATACAAAACTATAATATTATTTTTCCCGTAAAAAAAGAAATAAAAAACAATGAGAGAATCACAGTTTTTTGGTCACCTGATCTGGGCTTCTCGTCGGAACGGAGCCCTGACGGACACAAACTAAAAACAAAGTTTTCCGTTTCCATCATCATTGATTTCAATGGTGACGGATCCGGTGCCAATGCTTTCAGTTTGTCTCCGTTGTGCAAGGGGTTCCGTCATTTTGACGGGATGAATACCATAGTGCACTACGCTATTGATTCCGTCAAAACGACGGCAACACAAAAAATAAAAGGTTAATAAAAAAGTGATTTTATTGTGCTAATGCTGTAAAACATAAAAAGTACCATATACATTTGTTATCGCCGTAATCGTATCGACCCACAGAATAAAGTAAATATGTAATTTATAGCACTTGGTGAACATCGTAAAAAAAAGAATAAAAAACAATACCAGAATTGTTGTTTTGTGGTCACCTTGCTTCCCAAAAATTGAAAAACTGATTAAAAAGTCGTGTACCCCAAAATGGTACCAAAGAAAACGACAGATTGTACTACAAAAAATAAGCCCTCACACAGCTCCATTGACGAAAAAGTTAAAAAGTTATGGCTCCCAGAACATGATGTGCAGAGCGTTCCAAAACACCGATAAGTTTGGGCACCATTTATTAGTGCGTCACTGGCCACACATCTATGAATTATTATTTATTTACCCCATTATTATACCCTCTTAGGCTATGTTCACACGGGGTCTTTTGCCGAGTTTTTTGACGCGGAAACCGCGTCGCAAAACTCGGCAGAAACGGCCCGAGAACGCCTCCCATTGATTTCAATGGGAGGCGTCGGCGTCTTTTTCCCGCGAGCAGTAAAACTGCCTCGCGGGAAAAAGAAGCGACATGCCCTATCTTCGGGCGCTTCCGCCTCCGACCTCCCATTGACTTCAATGGGAGGCAGGAGAAAGCGTATATCTCGCTGTTTTATGCCCGCGGCGCTCAATGGCCGCGGGCGAAAAACGGCGCGATAATTGCTGTTCACACGGAGTATTTTGGGGGAGGAATATCTGCCTCAAAATTCCGTTTGGAACTTTGAGGCAGATATTCCTCCCCCAAAATACTCCGTGTGAACATAGCCTTATTATGCCCCTGATGGTACTCTGTCCAGCTTACATATGCCCCCACATTATAAACTGAAATGCCAGTAAAACCCCAAACAGTACTACCAAGCAAAATCCACACTCCAAAAGCCAAATGGCGCTCCCTTCCTCCTGAACCCTACAGTGTGCCCAAACATCAGTTTACATCTGTTATTACCGTACTCGGGAGAACCTGCTTGACAGTTTATGAGGTATTTGTCCTCAGTGGCACAAACTGAGCATGACATTTTGTGCACTAAAATGGCATATCAGTGGAAAATTAAAATTTTCACTTTGCACCATCTGCTGCCATTAATACCTGGTACAAAACACTTGTGGAAAAGAAAAAACTCACTATACTTCTTGAGGAATGCCTTGAGGGTGTAGTTTCCAAAATGGGGTCACTTCTTGGGGATTTGTTTTACTATTTGACCTCAGAGCCCTGCAATTGTGGGCCAATGCTACATAAATCACCTAAATAGACCTCAAATGCGCACAGTGTTTTTTCACTCCTAAACAGTGTCGTATGTCCAGGCAAAAGATAAGGGCCACATGTAGGGTATATCTAATATATAATAATAATTAGAGAGCTGTCTTTTCATAGTGGCACAAGCCGTGTTCCCTATAAGGTGCGCGGCAGCGCCCCTTCCACAGTTCGCCCGCTCACTAAAATTGAAAGCCCGCACACTGTCACGGGCGGATGCAGTGGAGTCGCTAGCACCAGTGGGGGCTCCTGTGTTAGCGACAGCCACATTCACTTGTATGTGCATCCTCAGGATGTGTAGCACTATATACTAGGGGAGTGGGGATTGCTGTGTGGCAGTATATACAAGCGGAGGGTGGCTGTGTGGCAGTATATACAAGGGGAGGGAGGATTGCTGTGTGGCAGTATATACAAGCAAGGGGTGGGACGGACTGCTGTGTGGCAGTACATACAAGGGGAGGGGGGATTGCTGTGTGCCAGTATATACAAGGGGAGGGGGATTGCTGTGTGGCAGTATATACAAGGGGAGGGAGGATTGCTGTGTGGCAGTATATACAAGGGGTGGGACGGACTGCTGTGTGGCAGTACATACAAGGGGAGGGGGGATTGCTGTGTGGCATTATATACAAGGGGAGGGGGATTGCTTTGTAGCAGTATATACAAGGGGAGGGGGGATTGCTGTGTGGCAGTATATACAAGGGGAGGGGGGCTGTGTGGCAGTGTATACAAGGGGAGGGGGATTGCTGTGTGGCAGTATATACAAGGGGAGGGGGATTGCTGTTTGGCAGTATATACAAGGAGAGGGGGATTGCTGTGTGTTTGTATATACAAGGGGGCTGTATGGCATTATCTACAGGGGGGCTGTGTGGCACTGTCTACAGAGGTCTGCGTGGCATTATCTACAGGGAGTCTGTGTTTGGCGCTATCTAAAGGGGGTCTGTGTGGCGCAATCTACAGGGGGTCTGTGTGGCACTATCTACAGGGGGATGTGCGGTGCTATCTACAGGGGGGGGCTGTGTGTGGCGCTATCTATCTACATGGAGGGGGTGTGACGCTATCTACAGGGGGTCTGTGTGGCGCTATCTACAGGGACAGTGGTGTAATGAGGGATTATTTCATTGATATCTATAATTGGTGTTTATAACTGTCTATTTTACTGCTGAACTTGTAATATTATAGTATTTAAATAAGTAATTAAAACTAATTTAACCCGTTAGTGACCGCCAATATGCCATTTCCCGGCGCTGCATCTGAATAAATAAACAGAGCAGGGAGCCGTTAAATCTCCCTGCTCTAAGCTACTGGAGGTAGCTGAGGGCTGGGGGCATTCCTGCTCAAACGGGTGAGATCGATATCAGTATCGATCTCAGCCGTTTAACCCCTCCTATGCGGCGCTCAATAGCGAGCGCCGCATCTGAGTTGTTTTGGAGAGAGGGAGGGAGCTCCCTCTCTCTCTCCCACCGACACCCGGCGATAAGATCGCTGAGTGTCTGTGTCTCCGTCTCCGATCCTAATAAAGGCCCCCCAGGCCAGCGGCATGGCCTAGCAGATGCCTGTCCGTTTTAAACGGACAGGCAGTAATACACTGCAATACAAAAGTATTGCAGTGTATTTTAAATCGATCGAAGGATTAGTAGGACTAGTAAAAAAGTAAAAAAAAAGTTTAATAAAGTTAATAAAAATAAATGTGCCACACTTTTTCCCCTTACAAAATGCTTTACTATTAAAAAAACAAATGAAAGTAAAAAAGTTACACATATTTGGTATCACCGCGTCCGTAAGGACCCCGACTATAAAGCTATTACATTATTTAACGGTATCAATAAAAACTACAAGTCGTCCCGCAAAAAAAAAGCCCTCATACAACTGCATCGGTGGAAAAATAAAAAAGTTATTGCTCCTCAAATATGGAGACACAAAAACAAATAATTTTGAAAAAAAAGTTTTTTCTACTGTGTAAAAGTAGTAAAACATACAAAATCTATACAAATTTGGTATCGTTGCAATCGTAACAACCCGCTGACTAAAGTTATTGTGTTATTTATACCACACGGTACATGGCGTGGATTTAGGGTGCAAAAAAGAGTGGTGACATTTCTGGGTTTTTTTCTATTCCCCCCCCCCAAAAAAAAGTTAATAAAAGTTAAATCAATAAATTATATGTACCCCAAAATGGTGCTATTACTATTACTATTACAACTTGTCCCGCAAAAAACAAGACCAACAGCTATGTTGACGCAAACATAAAAAAGTTATAGCTCTTGGAATGCGTCGATGGAAAAACGTAAAGAATGGCTTGGTCACTAAGGTTTAAAATAGACTGGTCATTAAGGGGTTAAAATACGTTTTCTTATGTCTTATTTAGTACACTATATTAGCGTTTACTGGGGGTATTACTTTTGGTTATCAGATTGCCTACCTTTGATGGAGACTTGCCCTGCTCCCTAACTGCCCCACTCAGGAGCTGCCAAGACTTAGAGGGAACATTGGGCACAAGCTGGGCACCACATATCATATTGGGCACTGAAATTACATATCTGTGGAAAAAAATAATTTTCGCTTTGCACCATCCGCTGTGCATTAATTTCCAATAAAAAACACCTGTGGTGTCAAAATGCTCATTGCAACCCTTAAAAAAAATTCCTTGCGGGGTGTAGTTTCCAAAATTGCGTCACTTCTGGGGGATTTGTTTTACTATTTGACCATGGAGCCCTGCAATTTTGGGCCAATGCAGTGAAAATCACCAAGATAGGACTCAAATGGGCATGGTGCTCTTTCACTTCTGAGCCCTGCCAAATGTCCAGGCAAATGATAAATGCCTTGAGAGGTGTAGTTTTCAAAATAGGGTCACTTCTCGATGGTTTCCACTGTACTCTGATACCTCAGGGGCTTTACAAATCTGGCATGGTGCTCGAACAGTAATCTTGCAAAGTCTGAGCTCTAAATGCCAAATGGCGCTCTTTCCATTCTGAGCCCTGCCATGTGCCCAAGCAGCAGTATACGATCACATTTAGGGTATTTCCGTACTTTGAAAATATTAAGTAACAAATTTTGTGGTGTTTTTTTTCTCCTATCACTCCTTGTGAAAAGGAAAAATTGTGAGTTAAATCTGCATATTTTTTGAAAAAATTATATTTTTTATTTTCACTGCCTAAAATTTATGAAACACCTGTGAGGTCAAAATGCTCACTACACCCCTAGATGAATGCCTTGAGGGGAGTAGTTTCCAAACTTGAGTCACTTCTCAGGGACTTTTACAGTACTTGTACCTCAGGGGCTCTGCATGACATGGTGCCTAAAAACCAATCCAGCAAAATCTGCATGTCAAATAGCTCTCCTGCCTTTCTAAGCCCTCCCATGTGTCCAAACAGCAGTTTATGACCACATATGAGGTATTATCGTACTCGGGAGAGATTGCTTTACAAATGTTGGGGTTCTTTTTCTCCTTTATCACTTTCAAAATGTGCATTTTCATTTTCATGGCCTAATTCCAACAAATTCTGCAAAAGACCTGAGGGGTCTAAATACTCACTATACCCCCAGATATATTCCTTGAGGGGTGTAGTTTGCCAAAAGGGGTCACTTTTGGGGGGGTTCCACTGTTTTGGTCCCTCGGGGGCTTTACAAATGCGCCATTGCACTTGAAATCCATTCCAGCTAAATTTGAGCTCCAAATAACAAATCCTTCCCATTTGAGCCCTGCCGTGCATCCAAAAAGCAGTTTTCGACCATGTATGGGGTTTACAAATTTCTTTTTTTTGTTTTAGAAAATCCATTTTAAGCCATATTTTTCTGTAACAGAAGGTTTTACCAGAGAAACACAACTCAATATTTATTGCCCAGATTCTGCAGTTTTAGAAATATCCCACATGTGGCCCTAGTATGTTACTGGACTGAAACACAGGCCTCAAAATCAAAGGTGAATTTGCTTTGCAAGCAATTACAAGAAATTGCTTTACAAATTTTAGGGAGCTTTTTCTCCTTTTTTTTCTTGTGGAAATTAAAAAATTCCACATTTTATTGGAAAAAAAATGTTTCTTTATTTTCACGGCCTAATTCAAATGAATTCAGCAAAAACCTGTAGGGTCAATATACTCACTATACCCTTGGATAAATTCATTGAGTGGTGTATTTTTCCACATGGAGTCACTTTTTGAGTGTTTCCACTGTTTTAGTACATCTGGGGCTTTGCAAATTCGACATGGCATCATAAAACCATTACAGCAAAATTTGAGCTCCAAAAGCCAAATGGTGCTCCTGTTGGTGTGTTTTTTCTCCTTTATTCCTTATTCAAATGAAAAAATATAAGCTAAAACTACATTTTATCAGAAAAAATGTTGATTTTCACTGCCTAATTCCAATACAAAAACTGTAGGGTCAAATTGTTCACTATACCCCTAGATAAATTCCTTGGGGGTGTAGTTTCCAGAATGGTATCTTTTTGGGGGTGTTTCCACTGTTTTGGCACACAAGACCTCTTCAAACCTAACATGGTGCCTAAAATATATTCTATTTAAAGAAGCAATCCACTTTATTATTTATTGCACCCTCCATTTATACATTGGTGTTGCAGTGGGGTGCTGTGTGCAAAAATACTTACCGATCCCTGCATCTTGTCTTTTTCGGGTCCAGAGCTGCTCACGTGATCCGTCTGGAGTCACTGTGCTTTTGAATAAACCGGAACTCAGGCTCTCAATGCATTCCTATGGGAGCCAGAACGAGGCTCCATAGGAATGCATCGAGAGCCTTACTTCCGGTTTTCTGAAAAGCAGCTATTCCAGACAAGGTCAGAATGAAGATCACGTGAGCAGCTCTGGAGTTGTGTTTCTCTGATAAAATCTTTTGTGTTACAGAAAAAAATGGATTAAAATGGATTTTCTAAAACAAAAAACATTTAATTTGAAAATTTCACCTCTACTTTGCTTTAATTCCTGTAAAACATATAAAGGGTTAAGAAACTTTCTAAATGCTGTTTTGAATACTTTGAGGGGTGTAGTTTTTAAATTGTGGTGACTTATGGGGGGTTTCTAAAATATAAGGCCCTTAAAGCCACTTCAGAACTGAACTTCTCCCTAACAAAATAGGTTTTGGAAATTTTCTTGAAAATGTGAGAAATTGCTGCTAAAGTTCTAAGCCTTGTAACGGCCTAGAAAAATAAAAGGATGTTCAAACAAACAATGCTAATCTAAAGTAGACATATGGGCAATGTTAATTAGTAACTATTTTGTGTGGTATTACTATCTGTCTTAGGGTATTTTTCATGGCGTTTTTTTACTCCCGTTTTTGGAGTTGTTTTTCTATGAAAAATGGCTCAAGAGGTGACATGCACTTGTTTTTCGAGGCCGTTTTTTTACATGGATGTTTTGAAAAATGGCCATGTAAAAAACGCCCGGTTGGAACAGAACACCGTATTTCCCATTGAAATTAATGGGCAGATGTTTGTAGGCGTTCTGACAATTTTTCAGCTATTTTTCAGGACGTTTACAGCCCGAAAAACGTCTGAAAATACTACGTGTGAACATACCCTAACAGGCATATACATTTAAAAATAGAAAAATGTGAATTTTTGCATATTTTCAAAAAATTTTGGTGTTTTTACAAATAAATACTGAATTTATTGACCAAATTTTTCCACTAACATAAATTACAATATGTCACGAGAAAACACTTCCAGAATCGCTTGGATAAGTAATACCAAAGTTATTACCACATAAATTGACACAAGTCAGATTTGAAAAATTGGACTGAACACAAGAATAAATTTGGCTGTCTCCAAGGGATTAAAATATTTACTCCGCTGTAATTACCTGATTATGGTCAGTAACAAACATAACCACCCAGTAGATGTAGCAGTAGATGTAGCATTAGTTTAGATGCTACAAATCTGACCAGATGAGATCATAACATGTTAGGCCTTGTTCGCACAGAGTTTTGGCAGAAAAAATATGCCTCAAAATTCCTTTACGAATTTTGAGGCAGATTTTTACCTGCCTACAAATTCTTGCCACGGGTTCTTCGCTGCAATTTTTGACCGCGGCCATTGAGCGCCGCGGGCAACAAACGCAGCGAAAAACAATTTCTCTGCCTTCTATTGATTTCAATGGGAGGTCAGAGGTGTAACCGCGGCAAGAAAGATCATGCCACTTTTTTTTACTTCGAGTGGCTAAAAGCCCTTATGGTGTTGTCCTCAGATTGCCATTACTTAGAATCTCCAACACAAGACTTGTGGTAAAGCAGCATTAAAATCACACAGGGGCATAAATGTGCACAGCGTACCCACACTGTTGCCTGCAGGAAATTCTGGCCAAAAAAAGCGCACCAAATTGTGGTGCAGTTTTTCAACCGGAATGTCCGCTGCGGAAATCCTGCAATGAAAAATAAATGTATATGCTTACCATGGCGAAGCGTTCCTCCGACGTCCTGACATTTTACAGCCCTCGGATTCTATATGAAACATCATCCCAGGAGGCTGGCATGGCCGATGAAGCACAGAATTCTGGGTAAGTATAAGATTATTTTTTTCGTCCTGAGTTGCGATTTTTGCGGCAGAATCGCACCTTTTCCGCCGCAAAAATCACAACATCTTCTATTTGTTACAGCTTTCACCTCCCCATTCACTGGGGAAAACCCGCAAAAAAAAAGCAGCCATTACACAAAAACAATTGACATGCTGCCGATTAAGAAACCTGACCGCAAATAAATTTCTGATCATTTTATTCCGCTTATCAGTTACGCAGCGTGTGGATGAGATTTGTTAAATCGTATCTACTCTGCTGCTACTGTATTATGCTTTGGATTTCCCACAACTAAATCTGGTGCGAAAAATCTGAAGTATTTACGCTACATGTAAAGCCGGCCTTAATCTTTTGACAGGCTGCAGTGATGCTGCAGCAAATTAAAAAATGTTCAACTGCTTCTGATTCTGCAAGTCAATGGGGGAGCTTATTGTTCTTCTATGCCAGTTTTCTGCAGTAGAAAAGATGCAAACGCCTCAAAAAGTTGCAATTTGCGAAAAAAAAACAATTACGACTTTTGAGGAATTTACGCCACTTTACTATAAAGTGGGTGGGGCCTAGCAGACAGGGGCCTGGCTTTCTCAGGTCCAACAAATTTACTATAATGTACGCCAAATTGGCGTAAATTAGTGAAAATCTACTCCAGCTCAAAGCTGGAGTAGATATGTCTTTCTGCCAAACGGTCGGCCAGAGATGCGTCCAATATCGTAAGAGGCGTGTGCCTCTTAATATATTAGGCGCATCTTACTCCTGTGCTCTTTACATTAAGACTGTCATCTGAAACGCCAGTCTTGATAAATTCCCCCCAATGTATATTAAGGAAATGTAGGATAATTTATAAATGTAGAAATATATAAGTAAAAGCAGACACTTTAAAACAACACTTTGTCATTGTCCTACCAAACGACTTATTTGTTATTTTGTGTACATTTTGTATACAATTCTTTGCAATAGACAATATTTTGTAAGAAAGGATTTCATAATATGGCTGGAGCAAGTAGTGTTTGAGTCATGATGATCACTAACCCAATTTTTGGGCTTGCGAGGAATGATTCCCCCCTCTCATGGTATACAAGTCCCACTCCCAACATATGTAAGAGTAGAGCTTAAATGGGCTCTCTGGGACTTGATCAGGATTAGAAAACGGATCTACTTTTTATCCATTCGCAACCCAACACCCATCCAAAGACTGTGTCTGGTATCGTAGATCATCCCTGTTCAAGTGACCAGACACAGCCCATGGACATGATATGCACTGTTTTTGTCAGACCACTTTTACAAATCTGAACAACCTTATAAAACCCCTTTTCTACGATCTATTAGCAATAAAATACCTTGCCCTCTGCTGCTATTAATTTACCCCTTAAATCATCTTTATGTTCTGATGCCCCCTTCTCCTTCATGTATCGGTAACCACTGTCTACAAATATAATAGACTCAACATCTGTGGTCACCAGTAGTTAGCGTTATAGTATGTTCTAACTAAACTGTAAGCTGCTTAGTTATCATATTATATTTTGGTTTGGTTGCGTATTTCCCACTTTTTATTCCATAAACTTCCAATTAACCAATTAATCAGTGCTGATAATCATTTTAAAACACTATCGTTTTTATAAGCGGCACAACAATGCAGTTTTTTACTGAAGCAATTCTAGTAATGTTTCTCTAGAAATGTTTCCTAATCAAAACCTTGGCAAAAACTACTTGCGTTTTTCAGATACGGTACTGGTGATGCTTTCTGCCGCACTATTACAGGTACATATGAAAGTACCCTTAGAACACAGATCTAATATCAGTACACAGTTTATAATGGGCAGATATACTGCCTTTTTGGATATGCCGCAGGATATGGCATAAATGTGTGATATGTGCAGGTTCCAGCTCTGGGACACGGACCTATGTGGAGAACAAAGGTCCCCCGTTACACCAGTGAGGAGGCCGCTGGCTGCCGCATCCAGTCGAGGAATGAATAAAAAGGGGACCGTACATGGATGCCGATACACGGATGCATAAACACACACACTACACAAAAGATATAGGAATGATACAACAGTGCTACCCACAAAGGAGTAAAAAGGGGCGCAATCAGTTACTCAGCAAACAGGAGCACTCATATCTGATCATTATCCTGTGTAGGTCATAATAACACCGATTAGTGACCCTATATGCAGAAGTTTAGTCGAAGCATTCTCTAGGCTTTCTATGCCATTGCTATGTGTTTCATATGTCATTGTTGCACTTGCACTTTTCCACTTCCCTTGGGGGTCGTGTCTCTTGTTCCTATGAAACTTTTCTATGCATTACTGCTAATGACTTCCTTGTAGGGATGTGTTCCCTTTATACATGTATGTCAGTATTAGGCTGGGTTCACACGACCTATTTTCAGGCGTAAACGAGGCGTATTATGCCTCGATTTGCGCCTGAAAATAGGGCTACAATACGTCGGCAAACATCTGCCCATTCAATTGAATGGGTTTACCGACATACTGTGCAGACGACCTGTCATTTACGCGTCGTCGTTTGACAGCTGTAAATTGACTGCCTCGGCAAAGATGTGCAGGGCACTTCTTTGCAACGTAATTTGAGCCGTTCTTCATTGAAGTCAATGAAGAGCAGCTCAAGATTTATGAGCGTCACAGACGCCTCGCATATTACGAGGAGGAGCTTTTACGGCTGAAACGAGGCAGCTGTTTTCTCCTGAAAACAGTCTGTCTTTTCAGACGTAAAAGCCTCTCATCGTGTGCACATACCCTTAGTCTATTGATACCTTTATTTATGTACCTTGCATATGCATTAGTAATGTGGCATTTCTTTCTCGGCATCAGGAAAGCCCACCATTAATATTTTCCAGTCTGTGTGTGCATCAACTTTTTATTCATAGGATTTAGCATATTTTTTATCTACTTTTTATACACAGATATCTTTATTCATGCATGAGTTCTTCTTTGGTGTCTCCTGTTGAATTTACCTGCATCATCTGAATTTTCCTTCCCCGGCGGCTGTACGTCAGGCACATAAGGATTGCTAGAGGCCCCTGGGCCACCAATAAGGCGACACTGGCCTAGATTGTAGATTTTAATTCACCTTGGATAATATATTGCATATGCACTCTCATAGAAAACATTTTGTATTTGCTAAATGTATTTTCTGAAGTTTCTGATAAAGAAACTTAGTTTCCAATCTATGAAGGAAACATATACACAATGAATTACAGTAGTCAAAAAAAATGCTCAATGCACAACCTTCTATAGTCAATGTGTAACCTTCTGCAAATGCGATCCCCCATTCTATTTGGTAGAATAATTTATTATGTTCTTTTAATTTCTTTCATACTCCTCTGCCATGTTCTCCAAGCTATATGTATGACATTCATGTAATGCCTGGGGTAGAAATGCGAGTGGTAACGATATAATTATGCATCATACTGCAATACAATCTGACAATAACTGTTTCATTGTACTGAGCTTTCACGACTTTACATTAAAATTTACATGAATCTAAATATATCAGAAAGTTTCCATCATTTCTCCCTCATCATCTTCTGTAGCCTTTGTTCATATTAATGTGCACAAATCATCCACTTATTACCGAGAACATTACAGAATATACATAGAATTCAATTGCTCTGTGATAATAAAACAATTATTGCGGACTGAATGATGTGTGGGGACTGGGGAACACTAAAATACTATATTGATTCAGTTGATTTTATGCCGTGCCAAAAGAACAGGATGACACTAACCGAGAACTATTGGCAGTGTGGTAAGGAATTAAATAACTTACAACAGGAAAAGTAAAGCTGGTTTTATCCGAGTAGTCATTCTAATGTATTAGATTAGTGCAAATATTTTATTTTTTTGAATTCACATATTTGAATTTATACATTAAAACACTTACATACGTATGAATTGATCCCTTCACATTTACATACAACAATGTCAATTATACAGCCACTTGCAGAGAAAAAATATTTTGTTCTATAAACTTTTCAGAGTATATTTCTCATACACTCCAACAATATCTATGTAGGGGGTATAGTAACAATTTATTTTAGTTTGCACCCTAAAACCACTATCCCAGTTCAGCAACCCGCACCACTGCTCTGCATCCTGGCGATCCATAATGATAGCCTCCTCCTACCACTAAAACAAATGGGTAATGAAGTACAAGGAGATCATTCCTATTACCAATGCACCAAAAGTACAGAACTTCCCTGGCATACAATTCCAGAACTCTTTGACCATACTATGGAAGTGTTTAAGTGTTTTGTGTTAAAACAATGGAGAGATAGATAGATAGATAGATAGATAGATAGATAGATAGATAGATAGATAGATAGATAGATAGATAGATAGATAGATAGATAGATAGATAGATAGATAGATAGATAGATAGATAGATAGATAGATAGATAGATAGATAGACAGACAGACAGACATACATAGGAGCTGGGCTAGAAGACTTGATTGATGTGTACCTTGTCCAGGAGTGGACACTACTGTGCAAAAGTTTTAGGCAGTTGTGGAAAAATGCTGCAAAGTAAGAATGCTTTAAAAAATAGAAGTGTTAATGCTTTTTTTTTATCAATTAACAAAATGCAAAATGAATGAACAGTAGAGAAATCTAAATCAAATCAATATTTGGTGTGACCACACTTTGCCTTCAAAACAGCAATTCTTCTAGGTACACTTGCACACAGTTTTTGAAGGAACTCGGCAGGGAGATTGTTCCAAACATCTTGGAGAATGAAACACAGATGTGGTTTTAGGCTTCCTCGAATCCTTCTGTCTCTTCATGTGCTCCCATACATACTCGATGATGTTGAGATCATCACTTCCAGGGCTCCTTGTTCTTCTTTACACTGAAGAAAGTTTTTAATGTCATTGGCTGTATGTTTGGGGTCGTTGTCCTGCTACAGATTAAATTTGGAGCCAATCAGATGGCTCCCTAATAGCATTGCATGATGGATAAGTATCTGCCTGTATTTCTCAGCAATGGGGAAAAACATTAATCCTGACCAAATCCGCAACTCCATTTGCTGAAATGCAGCCCCAAACTTGCAAGGAACCTCCACCATACTTCACTATTGCCTGCAGACGCTCATTATTGTACCGCTCTCCAACCCTTCGGCGAAAAAAAAAACTGCCTTCTGTTACAGCCAAACATTTACAATTTTGACTCATCAGTCCAGAGCACCTGCTGCCGCTTTTCTGCACCCCAGTTCCTATGTTTTTGTGCAGAGCTAAGTCTCTTGGCCTTGTTTCCACGTCAAAGGTATGGCTTTTTGCCTGCAATTCTTACATGAACACCACTTCTGGCCATACTTCTCCAAACAGTAGATGGGTGTACCTGGGTCACACTGGTTTCTTCCAGTTCTGAGCTAATGGCAATGCTGGACATCTTCCGATTTTGATGGGAAGTTAGCATGATGCTTTTTTTTATCTGTTTCCTTGGCCTACCAATACGTCTACGGTCCTTAACATTGCCCATTTCTTTATGCTTCTTCAATAGAGCTTGAACAGCACATCTTGAAACCCCAGTCTGCTTTGAAATCTTTGCCTGGGGAGACATTGCTAATGCAGTATAACTAATGTGCGTCTTGTTCCTGAGCTCAGTATTGCCATTGTGGACCTGTAACATTAAACTATCTTTCACAACCTCACCTTTGTAGCAGAGTTTGGCTGTTCCTCACCCAGTTTTAACCCTCCTACACAGCTGTTTCAGTTAATGACTGTGTTTCAACCTACATATGAAAATGATGATCATTATCACCTGTTTGGTATAATTGGTTAACCATACACCTAAAATATAATCCTACAAAATCCATGACCCTGAGCAAGTGTACCGACAAGCATTGATGGTGTTTTGAATGCAAAGGGTGGTCACAACAATATTGATTTGACTTAGATTTGTCTTCTGTTCATTCACTTTGTATTTTGGTAATTTATACAAAAAACTATTAACACTTCTATTTTTGAAAGCATTCTTACTCTTGCAGCATTTTTCCACGACTGCCTAAAACTTTAGCACTGTAGTGCGCGTGTGTGTGCGCGTGTGTGTGTGTGTGTGTGTGTGTGTGTGTGTGCGTGTATATATATATATATATATATATATATTTATAAATAATACCAAAGCTCTGATCTTGGAGAACACAGCTATAAGGCCTACTGTGTTTGAATGCATTGTAAGGATATTCAGTTTTTTAAAGGTACACTCCATACACATCTAATACTCCGTTGTGCCTAGTGCAAGACCTGAGAGAGGTGCATGTCTCAGGGATTCAACAAACACCAAAAAGAGGTCATGCAATACCCTCTTAGGCACTACACTAAGGCCTAATGCACACTTCAGTTTTTTCCTTCAGGGTGCTATCCGTTTTTGTCACTGATAGCACCCTGAACCCATTCATTTCAATGGCTCCATGCACACTTCAGTTATTTAAACGGATCCGTTGTTCCGTTCCGTGCAAAGTAGAGCATGTCCTACTTTGCTCAGTGATTCAGTGACCATGTGGCCCATAGAAGTCAATGGGTCAGTGAAAAAAACGGATGGCACACGGAAGGCTTCCGTGTGCCGTCCGTTTTTGACGGATCCGTTGCCATAGCAACGGCTGGGTGAGCAAAAGTTGACAGACTACAGTAAACATTCATTCCAGAAGATAGGCTGATATTTTCACTCCAAAACACCCAAAACAACAAAGTAAGCCAAGCAGAGTAATCTCAAACTGTTCTCTATGCTCTGAAAGCTACAGAAAACAGCACCAAAAACTTCTTGTAAACTTTCTATGGGTGTTTCCTGGGACATGTGACAAGTTCAAATGAAGTTCACATCCGTTTTTTAAACGGAAAAACGGAAGCCAAACGGAAGCAAAACGTCCGTGTAAAACGGAAACACGGAACGGAAACGGAGTGCACACGGAAACAAAAACGGACACACGGATCCGTCAAAAACGGCCGAGAAAACGGTGATGGAAGTGTGCATGAGGCCTAAGCATAATACACTATCAGTTTTCCTTTAAATTTGTTTAACAGCCTGATGGAGTTGTGACCACCAAGGTAGGCATGTGCCACTATGACAAAGACTGGACATGATTAACCCTATCAAGCTCACAAGTATCCTGTAGAAATAAACAAATACTAGTGGTTTCAACAAACCATAAATTCCTTCCCATAACACAGCACTATTCCTCTAACTGTCCCCTGGGTTATACTATAGACAGCGCATAAGAGCTAAAATTTTAACATACACCAACTATATTGCTAAAAATTGGTACCATTTGCATTATGCTCTGCTCTATTGAATATTCAAGTTTAACATTGACTGTAAGAGAAAACAGTTTTCCTTATTACCATATGACATAATAAATTATTTAGGTTGTGCAGGTTGCATGGTGATCATTGTATGCTAAATAGCATTGGGTAATGTAGTTACATGACAACAGTGTATATGAGTGCGTTATAATGTAGTTATTTAGCTGACTTTATTAAATCATGCATATTATGGATTACTTATTATGTTTCATGACAGTACCGTTATTGCATGCCGATGTTTCATGTTATTTATTTCATTATAAGTGTGCTTGTTTCCTAGACGCTGAGAATTAATGTATGTTACTGGAAAGAGAAGATTCCTGGGAGATCTGGACTCCTGCAGAACTTTCCTACATTCCTAGGTGTAAATCTTAATGGAGAAGAGCATGAGGTTTATGGATTACCCTCCCAAGAGTATCCAGGGCTTTTTAAGGTGCATTATTTAAAGTCGACATAATGTAGGAAGTCTGCTTTATTTATTTTGAAAATGTACTACCTTAATGTTTACCTCCAACATTTAATTTTTTAGTTACAAATTTATGTGCTTTTTAATTTCATATTATATCCTTATAGCAGTGGTCTCCAACCTATGACTCTTTAGCTGTCTGGACATGCTGGGAAGCTCCTGCTATCGGTGGCAGCCAGCAGCCAGAATTGTAACATTCTTCCGGAAGCAGTGGCACATCCGTCCATGAAATGAATGGTGTTGAGTTGAAATAGCACACACAACCTATGGACAGGTGTGGAACGGTTACTAGATGAAAGCAACCTCTTTAACACTACTGCTATGTAGGGGGAAAAAAAGCAAAGGATTTGGAGCTGTGATTCAGATAATAAAGCTCCGATCCCTATAAGGCATTGGTCTCTGAAAATAGTGCCGTAGACTGTGCTCCATAAACATAAAACATCACCCGCACAGTGCCCTTTAAAAATGGTGCAACACACTTGGCCCTATGTAAAACGCCACCCACAGTGCCACTGTAGATAGTGCCACCCACAGTGCCCCCGAAGATAGTGCCACCCACAGTGCCCCCTGCAGAGATTGTCACGCACAGTGACCCATTGTAGATAGAGCCACACACAATACCGCCTTGTATATAGTGCCACACACAATGGCCACTGTATATAGTGCCACACACAGGGCCCTCTTGTAGATACAGATACAATTGTAGTGCTGCAGGAGGGACTGGCAGGGGTGGCAGCTGTTGGCCCCCTCAGAAAGACCCATTGCTGAAATGGCCCTGTGCCTACCTGCTGATTATTTTTCTAAGTACTTGCTGTGTGGCAGTTTTTGTTTTTTTCTAGCTCATCTCCATTAGGGCAGAGCTGTGATTGGTGACTACAGTATAGCTACAATGCCTACTGGAAGTCTGAGTAGGAAATCCACATCTAGCCTCATTATTGGTTCAGGCTGCTGCTCTCAGGGTTCACAAAAGTCCAGCAGAGTTCTGTATCGTCAACACATGCAGACACCCATATACATAGGTTTAATTTCTATACTTATATTGCCATGTTCTGATGTCACAATCTGCTGATTATACAGGTATTATTTTCATACATGTCAATGGAAAATGTCCACTGACATGTAATTATTATGGCCACTTTGATATCTGCTATGAGAAGATCAGCATGAACTAGTGACAGGCTCACCGATCTGAACTTATTTAAATTTTATGTGTAAAAACTCATCTCAATATCATTTAGCTGAACATATATTTTGTTAGTTGAAGTATTCATATGCTGCGTATTCCCCTGCCCAGCAGCTGCTAATTGACAGCTTTCTTCCTATTACCGTGCATAGGGAAAAAGTTGACAATCAGGGCCATGATGGGGATTCCAGGCTCACATTATTCACAGAAATACTTTGGGCCACATTGGCAACAAATTTCTGATGCAAAAATGGTGCCATTTTAGCCAGACATATTCCAGATTCACAAACCGCAAATAAAAATAATCTATTTTTTATTTATAGAGCAGCAACATATTCCGCAGCACTTTACAATTGGGGAAGTAAGAAACAAATAAAAAGGGCAAGTGTTCAGAACAAATGAACAAACAATGATACAAAAAGAAAGAGGTATCTGACGGTAACACATGGACGTGCGTGAGTTAAGTGTACTATATAATGGAGCACAACTAGCAGAAAGAAAATGTTGCATAAGTCTCCATTTGTTCGTAGAAAACCTGTCTATAATATACATAGGCCCGGTTTGACCCAATATCGGATGACCAACGGTACCTTTAGTCAAATATATCACGTGTGTACATATCATTGAGGCAAACTGTGCGGCTGCAATGTGGCCCTTGGAGAGAGATGACCCACCCCTAATTGGGTCCATTCACTTTGCAAGTAAGGGGCCCATTTTGATCTTAGTCTTAGGGTCCCCCTCTTTTCTATGTACTGCACTGATGGTGCACGATTGCAAAACATGAAACGTGCACAGCAATGGATTAAGTAATGCAGTTTGAAGGAGTTTATGAGAATATTTTTATGGTCTCTGAAAATATGAGACAGTATGTAAATAAAGTAATAGATATGAAAATTAAATCATTACAATGACATAATAATTGACCATGATTTATTTAACCAAGTAATTGATGTGTAAATGTTTGTATGTGTAAACACTATAGGGATTCACAGAAACGTTATTCCGGCTGGAATATTGTCAAAACTAAAATTCAATTCTGTTACCTGTTGCAAAATCATACGTAGCCTAAAATCCTTAAATCGGTTTTCCCATCATTATGAGGGCATATGGACGTCATAGCAGGGGGTCTTCCGCTCAGAACCTTTTTTTTTTGAGCAAGAGCAGAAAGCTTCTCTGTAAAAGTGGCTCTTGCTCTGGCAGACTTAAGCATTCCATGTATTACAACTGTAGTCATCAGCCACTGCACGGGAAATGCCTGTCTGGCCATGGCTTTCACCGGCAAAATCAGCTGTTTGGGACGGTAACCGGAGCCAAAGCAGCAAACACCTGTGTCAAATATCGAAGGGGTTGTCTAAGACGAGACAACCCATTTAAGGCATATTTCTAGCATAAACCATAACATACTGATTGTGTGGGGTCTGATATATTGGAGCCCCATTTATCTTTTTCACTACGGCACTCCCGACCAGGAGCTACACAGAAAACTCAGCTGTAGTCAAGTGAATGGCGTTGAGATGCAAAACTGCACAGCTTCTAAACTGAAATCCACTGAAGTGATGTAGCCGTTTTGTTATAGTAATAAGTGGGGGTTATCTTATCGATATGCCATAAATAAATATTGGTGGGAAAAATTAATGCATCCACTGACAAACAAGTTATGTCATCTTCCAAAGGTATATATCCAAGCTATCATAGTACAAGGGAATTCTGATGAACCAATATAATACACAGTGGGGAAGAGTTATCTGAACTATAACAATATCTAATAACTGAGTGATATCAGAGACATATTTATTACAAACTTTCAAGGCTCATACTAAATATCTGTGCAGAAAACTGTACTTTAAAAAAAAAGAAAATTGTCTCAACAGTTTGCAAAATATGAAGGAAGTTTAGTCTTTAGCACAGTTTTCCAGCACCAACTAATCGATTAATCTGCCCCATTATGTTGCCTTGTCATTCCCATAGAAACTTACATTGTGTATTTTGTTATATATTATAAAATATTGTCTCCTCTATCACAGATTTGCTTTCATGGTGGAAATGAGGCAGACCCTGAAGAACGTGAACTTCAGGACAAACCCAACCAAATCCAAGATATTCAAATACTCTGTGATTTTGTCAGTCAATACCTTCCTGATTTGCACCCCAAGCCTGCTGTGATAGAACAGTGCATGTATACGGTGAGTAAAACGTGGAAGATCTGTGTCATATTAAAATTTTCATGTATTAGTTCGCCAGAAATGTAACATTGATGGTCTATCCAGGCCATCAATATTTGATCGATGAGGCTCGATCCTCTGGCATTCTCACCAATCACAGTGAAGGCAGCATTCATGTTTACATACGCTGGGCCTTGTACTGTAGCTTGTCTCATTCAAGTAAGCTGTGCCTAAGTAGACAGCACCCCCACCAATCAAACATTGATGAACTATCCAAAAGATAGGTCATAAGTTGTGATGTTACAGAGAACCCATTTGAAGTGGTTGTCCAATAGATAAACAAAATATACACAGTATATTCCTGAAATTATTATCCAATGTCCTTGTAAGTTGAGTTATGTAGAGAAATATTTTAAAGGTCAAGAGTTTAGGACATTGGATATTTTATTGAGAAAGTAATTTCATTGTAATTATGTAAATATTACTAGTGTGTTTAGGGGGAAATGTCTGCCTTGTGTCACGTTCACAGGGTATGTGGACCAACTAGGCCGCTCTGCTGTAGCGGAGAGGCAGCTGACCAGGTCACAGTCTATACGAAAGTCTATAGTAGTTAGTAACACTTGGGTACCTGAACTAGTCCAGACAGTGGCTGTGGCTTCAGCACGGATGGAGGTCGGTTCAGCAGGTAGAGCCAGACGTGGCGGGCAGTATCCGATGTGGCGGAAGACACTGGACGTGGCGGAAGACACTGGACGTGGCGGAAGACACTGGACATGGCAGAAGACACTGGACGTGGCAAACGACAGCAGGTGCAGTAGACACGACTCCGACACTACTAGGAACAAGAACAGCGCGGGATACAGGAACAGGTAACAGGGCACATGTAACAACTGGAACGGGAAACACTAAGGGACCATTTGCAAGACAGACTTGGGATAACTAACAACGTTCAGGCAAGGATCAGAAGGGCTGGGGCCTTCTTATAGACAAGGAACGCAGCAGACTGGAGCGGAAGTGTGCGCTGGCATCTCCTAAGAAGGAGATGGGGACCAGCGCTCACGGATCCATGGCTGCGGGTGTCGGGACATGAGTAAACCCGACAGCCCGTGGCCATGGACGCTACACCTTGTATATGGATCCAGTAACTACATAGCATGGCCATGGTTACCTGCAGTAATTACAGGTGGGGGTTAATCCTTAAAAGCAGAGCCATGGACAAGACATGTCTTCCTTAACTTCTAAATTATCTATTAATACATCATTAGTGTAAGCTGGTTATAAAGTACTCATGAGACGGTACATGGTCCCTTCTAGACTATCTTGTATGTATCCTAATGTTATTTCTGAATGTTTTAGAAGATGTGGTAATACGGGTGCTATGTTTCATATTTGGTGGGGATGTCCCACAGTGCAAAGATTTTGGACAGAAGTGTATGCTCTTATCTCGTCCCTCACTACCATATCGGCTGACCCAATTGATGCTCTGTTAAACGGTCCTTTGCCCCATGTTTCTGAAAAATAACAAAAACGTATACAGTATATTTTTTTGCTTCAAAGATTGCTATTGCCTGATCTTGGCACACAGGGAATATATCCATAGAGTTTGTTCAAATGAAACTTTCTTGGATCACGGTTAATGAGCATCTAACTAGCATCATCTCAGATAGACTATCTAACTTTGATGAAGTTTGGGCACCTTGGGAGAATCAATTGGGTTTGGTGTAATGGTTGTGTAGGTGGGTGAGGAGATAGGAATCATATAACTTATAAAAAAAGAAAATTGCCATTTTATTATTAATACATAAAAATACATTTTAAACAACTTCTTGTTTCCTATGTAGAATACTCCAGACTGCAATTTTATTTTGGACTATCACCCACTACACAAAAACATTGTCATAGGAACTGGATTTTCAGGTGAGAGATGTTTTCCTGTATATTACGGTGGGTTCACGTTCTGTAGATTTTTCCACAGTGGAACCCTAAAGAAAATTGCAAAACATCTGTGAGTTTTAACATGTGGATTTTGCAGTGGCCTTCACCCATTTAAATTTTTCTGTGACAGGTTGAAAAAGCCTTTAAGGCCTAGTTCACACTGAGTTTTTTGGTGCCATTTTTTATGCGGAAACCGTGCTGGAAACTGCGCCACAAAATGTCCGAAAACGCCTCCCATTGATTTCAATGGGAGGTGGCGGCGTTTTTTTCTGAGAAAAAGAAGCGTCATGCCCTTTCTTCAAGTGTTTTCATCTCTGACTTTCCATTGACAACAATGGGAGGCAGAGAAAGCGGGGTTCGCAGCATTTTTTGCCCGCGGTGTTCAGTGGCCAAAAAACACAGCAAAAAATGAGACAAAAGAGTGCAGGCAGGTCAAAATCCAGATTTTTCCGGCTGCAAAAAAAACTCTGTGTGAACAGGGCCTTAGGCTACATGCACACATTTGCGCAATTTGGTGCAGAAAATCGACATCGAAATCTCAGATAAACGCAGGTAATTCCGCAGGTAAAAACCGCATTATTTGTGCACTTTTTTTTAATGTGATTTTAGGTGCATCCTTACATTTTGATGCGGAAACAGGTGCAGATTTTATGCTGCAGATTTTGTTGTTTTTTTAAAATAAACTTCTCAGATACAAATCTGAGACGGAAACGCAAGATAAGCTGACACGCTGCAGATTTTAAAATACGCATCAATTAATGTGCGGAAAAATTCTGCAACGTGTAGATGATATTACTTGATATATCTCATTTACTTCGCTGGTACTGTATAATGCAGCGGATTTGGCAGTGGAAAATCTGCGCGTCAAATCCGCAAGTAATACGCGCCGTGTGCATGTGGCCTTAACATGGCAAAACTGATACACTGTGTTATGTCATGTACAGGGCCTACTTGTAATCTCCCTCTTTTGTCACAGGTCATGGCTTCAAACTTTCACCACTGGTTGGGAAGATATTGTGTGAGCTCAGCATCGGGAAGCCGCCTTCATATGATCTCAAGCCCTTCAGTATAACTCGATTCAAGATCCCAATAAATTCATCTATGTAATACAGTACTAAAAACAGAAGAAGAAAATATATATAGAGGCACAACTGGCTATGCTTATGAAAGCCAGGAATAGAGAGTATGACGTTGTCTAGAGCAACAATTTATGATTTAAACTGTAATTTGTCTATTAAAAGTAACAAAACATAGAAGACCATATCTGATAACATGCTGCGAACACTATAACATGTTGATCATCTATGGAGCTCTTGTATCTCCAAAATCTTAAAGTCGTTTACCTACATTTGAATACTTATATGTTTAATCTAGCATTTTCTGGAAAAAGAAACATTAAAATACACACTGACAAGTGTTGCATTAGCTTTATCTTTATATATTGTTCTTGGTATACAGACTGGAACTTAATTTTTCGGTGTAAGTTCCATAATCGACACATGGTGACCTTTTGTAGCTTGCAATCCATTTTCATAATACGAAAGGTAGAATTGAGCTGCACTGAATAGTAAAAGTGAATCAAAGAAATGTATAGCCCTACTGTTAACTGCTAGTAATATGGGAGAACCAAGTTCTAGCAATGCTATGACATCCCTGGCACCAAATGTTAGAATGGAGTGAGAACAAGAAAAGTATTAGGCCACATTCAGACGTAACAGAACATTTCAGATTTTGCTGCAAAGTCGTGGCAATTACGGAATTAATCTGCCGCTAAATTTTCATAGTTGACAGTTAATTCAGACGAGGTGGATATCACAGCGGACTTGCCGCAGATTTCGACCTTTGCACATCCACAGTGAAAATCCGCTGCTTCTCTGCAACAGACTGTGCATGCTGTGAGGCGTAAATTCCGCACCATAGCCTAAATTCCGCACTGTTATTTTCCACAACGTCTAAACTAATTCACCTACAAAGCTATAAAAACCAAGGAAAAAAGGCTTCTGTGGATTTCCACTTCAGACTGACCGCAGCGGAATTCCACCACGTCTGAACGTGCCCTTACTATTATCCTTTTTTCTATACATACAATTATGACAAAAACGAATACAACCATTTGGAAACTGTGGGGTAGTCTTCTTCTGTAAGACACTAACTGTAAGTGAATTTTCAAATAATTTCAATATGTTAGCGTCTGTACTTTTTTAATGAAATTGCAGCAAGGTGGCCTTTTTGTACAATTTTTGGGATGGAAAAACCTGCAATAAATGCCATTTGATGCTACACATATTTTGAACAGAACAAACATGGGTTTTTAAGGCCTCAAGCACACGACAGAGCCATGTGCATGAGCCTGTGGGGAGGCACACAGAGTCCATATGGTACTACAGAGTCGTTAGACTGTCACGTCCATAAGGCATCGTATTACAAAGGGTTTCTTCTCTAGACGCAAGGCTTTGTGAGGAAAATATTTCCATAATACAGAATTCGACAAGGGATGGCAAGATTTGAATCCAAGAGAAAAAAAATGCATAGTACGGGCCTAATTGACTTCTATGGGTGCTGTGTTATGGCTCTGCACAACTCGGAGCTTGCACAATAATACATTCATGAGAAAGAGGCCATGCGGAGGTTTAGGTAAGATAGTAATTGTGGTGTTTTCCTACACCACTATTGCCTCTGTTTTCTTGTTTGTAGAACCAGTCTAAGGCAATGTACTCTGGTCAACATCTAAGTAAGAAGAGTTTTTCAGTTTCGCATGCATAAGATTTTTTTTAACTTGACTTTGAAGAAGTCCTCTTCAAATGCTGGATCAGTATATAAGAAGCTTTGTTCACTGGCTTAGCATCCTAAGAAACATTTTCAAGCAAATACATGAATCAGTTTTGCAGTTGTCCATGTAATTAGATACGTCCAAAGGAACATAGTAAAAATAAGATGAATCTCTTGAATGACAATTCAAATCATTTTCTATATTCACTAATGATTCATTAAAGGTATTCTTTAAACTTGACCAGTTCAGGGGGTAATTAGGACGAAAAATGAGAAATTCTGTTCTAAGCTCCGGTCATTTATAATCCCAGTTAATGAATAAATCCGGGAAATGATTCCGTCATTAGCATAAAGCTGCTTAGATGATTTCAGCAAGCGAGAACTCTTTTCCGTAGTGTCCCCCGATGTGCACTGTTTTTACCACTGAGAGCAAGCACTGATGTTAAATCCACATCTTCTAGCACAGACTCATGCATTTTATTTATAAGACATAGAGTAAGCTCTGATTTTAAACCTATATCTCACAGCTTAGCAAAATAGATAGTGTTTAAACCACATGTAACGAATTCCCTTTGCTACCTATTAATTATACATAGCAGCTGTGTAAAAAACGATGAAAGCAAAAGGCATGTTTACGAGAAGAGGTTATTTTCCTGATACAGGCATATTTTCTAGTTGTTGTTTTTTTTTTTTCGTTTTTAGCACTTTCTCTTTTTTTATATTCTACCATTCCACGCTTTATTTGATTCCAACCCTAGTTCCTTATTAGTTGTTTCCTGAAGGTGTCCCGCACCGGGATTGATCACACTAATAGCCCCACTACACACCATGACTCTCGCTAGCAGATTTCATGGCCTAGTCACAGTGAAAATGTCCTGATTTCACGCATAGCAGCAAGATGAAAAGAAGCAAATTCCTAATGAAAACTCTCTTCCATTGCCCTTTGTGATCCTGTGAGGGTTATTTGCTCTGACTAATGTCTGGAAGCGGGCAGACCTGCGCATCATGTAAAATTACACACATACCAGAAGAATCACTCCAGTAAATGAGGGCTCAAGGTTAGTGTGTACAAAAAAACAAGCCGGGAAATAATATGGAACGATAGTTCATTACGTAAATTGATGCTAAGCAGTGGAATATTGCCAGTGTTGTCTACAGAGCTGGTGGAGTCTAGGAGAGAGAACTAGACAATTTTTACAGGAAAAAAAAACAAAAGAAAGTAGCCATGTGCAAGGAGGAAATATGGAGGTACACAGACTTGTTGTGGCTAGGTACTGTAAAGCTATGTGCTGCTGTTTGTTACTCGGTATGCTACTGTATTACAGGGACATTGCTTCTAGTGAAGAATACCTCCAAAATACAGCACCCGATAGAACATACCAGAATTTTTTTTCTTTCAGATTCACTGAATGAAACTGAATCCAACAGAAAATATCTCTGTATGCCCACATAGAGGAATTGGGGAGACGGGAGAAAAAAATGGCGGCACCTCATGTAATATACAATTAAGTTTTCTCATTTATTGCATATCAATTGGCAAATGCAGTCAAAACAGGCGACGTTTCAGCCATTGTATGGCCAATATGTCGCCTGTTTTGACTGTTTTTGTGAATTGATATGCAATAAAGGAGAAAACTTGAATCTAAGTTCCGGTGCAGTAGTGAATGATCTTTTTGGATCCAATATTTGCTGGGTGTTGGTGGAGCCTGGAGCCATGGCAAACACACGAATGGTGCTGAGGACCTTTTCTTTGTTTTTAGCCTCGTGTAAATGTCACGATAAATTCGAGTGACTCGTGGAACCCATAAGAATTGTGTTCACCTGGTGAAATAAAGGTAAACGAATCTAACCCACTCTGGGGTATGTAGAATAATAGCTAGCCCAAATGATGCCTTCAATCCAGGCTTCTGCTGGTGCAAAGGATAAGTCTAAATGGATAAGAAAAATGAAAATACAGAAGTTTGTCTTAATGCGTTGTCAATTCTTGTCGGGTAGTAAGTCCACATAGACAAAGAGAATATCATGCAAATTCTTTTTATTAAAGAAAAACTATTTAAATCACAGGATCAAAGATGATTTACAAAAAATCAAGTATCAAAGTATATTTAATCATACATATATAAAAAATGACACGACCCTTTAGTAGGCATTAAATAAAACCAAAGGCTTTGCAAAGAAGAAATAAAACACAAGGTGGATAACCTGTGTCAGGGCCACAAAGGTGATGTACTGTAGGCAAAGACAGACCACAAAGGGGGGTACATGTGTGTGCAACCATATAAAGCCACAGTGGGTCATAAGTAACCACCCAAAAAACATAGATACAGATGTAGCCATGTTTATCTTGACTCTAAACGCATTAAATACCCATGTATCTTGACTCTAAACGCATTAAATACACAGTGGCAAGAAACTTTAACTTGACCTTTTTCAATGACTTTCCAATGGCTTTTGCTGTGTGATATTACACTGCGCAAATTATAAGAATCACTATAAACTTGGCTACATCTGTACATACGAAAATTGCCATAATAGTAGCTGAAGAGAGGCTCATGTCCAGGATACACCACCGCAGACCCAACGCGCATTTCACCACAGCTTCAGCAGGGTAGGGATTCTCTATCTTACCACAGAGTTTATAGACCTCTTATACAATAAAACATAACAAGCCATAATAACTGCATGCTCAGTCAAATCAAATAATCCAGTCTGCCCCAATGTCCGGTGGGAGATGAGCACTGAGTCAAGAAGCAATCGCAGCACATGTAATACCATCAGACGTAACAAGCTGAACAGAGTGGTATCGTGTCACGTAGTTCCAACTCGCGCACCAGTGATGTCAGATGCCACCATCGTGGTGTGGGAGTGACTGAATAAACTTTGATACTTGTTTTTTGTAAATCATCTTTGCTCATGTGATTTATATAGGTTTTCTTTTATATGTTGCGCACGGACGAACCTCACCATATGGGTTTTTGCTAGGCTCTATACATTTTTTTTATTAGTCTCACAAAGGATTACGCGTTTTGGGGAGTGTTCTCCTTCATCAGATCAAAAGAGATAATATCTACGTGGCCTTACTATCCAACAAGACTTGACAGCGAGATTAAGACGTCATTTTTTTTTTGTCTTATCCATTTAAAAAATGGAATCATGCGGAGGGTACAGTACTTGGGCGACATGTTATGGTTCTGTACAGCTAGGAGGTTATACAGAGCCATCATATACTCATGTGCATGAACCCATAGGGGTAGGAAATAAATGTGGCCTTACAGAAGAGAAAACTGACCACCCCATGAGCGATGCTGATATGCAAATGAACTTTACAGTGATACCACCGCTGGTCTGCTGCCTTATACATAATAGAGAAATAATGTGTAATATCCAAATATATATAGATATATAGAAAAATCATTAACTTGGATATCCCAGGTCTCCTATTCGCTCCTATCAGAGGGCAGCATAGGATAGCGAGGGAGATGCTAAGCTTGAGAATATATAGTTTTCTATGATTTGATTCAGTATTTTTCTGTAAAAAGCTGTTTAAATTCTGCCAGGACTCAGAGAAAGCCTGTGTATCCTGCATTCCCCGCCTACACACAGTGATTCGCAGATTTCATGTATGAGTTTGTATAGAGAGAGCTGTCAATCACTGTGTATAGGTGGGGGATGCAGGATGCACAGGCTTTCTCTGAGTCCTGGCAGAATTTAAACAGCTTTTTACAGAAAAATACAGCATCAAATCATAAAAAACTATATATCCCCGAGCTCGGCATCTCCCCCACTATCCTATGTTGCCCTCAGATAGGGAGCATAGAAGATCTGACAGATCCACTTTAAAAAGATGTATGAAGGTCACGTAATGAAGAGAATTAAAATACATTCTAATTGCGTTGTATGAAGAGGGGCATTATTGGCATTAAATGCAATGTAATGAGCTCTTTGATGAGACAGTATTCTATTATAAAGCTTCTGTATAGTATTTCAATATATTATAAAGATAAACAGCATGTGGCATAATGCAATATATGAAAAAGCTCATCATATACAGTTCATTGGTGCAGCCAACTACCCACAATCGTGTCAAATCTATTCCAACCCCTTCCATTTTCAATGCTACAAATCCTAATTTATCTATTCTCTTTGATTTATTCCAAAAATTATTTAGCCTATTTCAAAGGTTTAACCAAATTATTTAACCAGATATTTTCTTTTCTGCAGCCAAATTCTCGATCTTTCTAATTATAGTTTTTGAAGATGACAGTTTTTTCCCCTTTTGTTTAATACATGAAAGGTTGCAGTATCCTAACATCATGTAGTAATCAACACTTCAGAGCCGGCGAAAAAAAAAATTCCAATAACTCTATTGATATTGCCTCTATCGACAAGCTGCCAAGTTCTAAGTCCTACAATTCGGGCTTTCACAGATCAGAGTTTCTGTAGACACTTCCAGAGTAAAAAGTAAATGATTGGAATTAAGGCACTTGGAAGAAATTACATTGCAATGCCTTATGGGTAGTAAACTGTGTTACACCAAACAATTTATGAAAGTGGTTTACAGGTAAATGTCACAAATAGTATATAAAGAAGTATAATAGGGCTGCCATTTGTCTAAACAGATACTTTTTCTCGATACTTTTTTAGGGGGGAAAAAGTAATTTTTTTGCAGTCTTCTAACTTGCGACAGTGTGAAAATTACGTTACTTATACATGCGACAGATATCCTGTTATTATGATAGAACTATAAAATTGGGACATTAGTATGACACCCTAATAAAGTTTGACTACTGGATACTATTACATGCTCCAAAGGGTTAAACAGGCTGGTTCTGTATTGATCACATGATCTCTGATTGACTGAGAAGAATCAGATTGTATGACTCTATTGCTTTATTGGAGTCAGTATTATATGAACTGCAATACTGCAATATGAACTTTTTCTACCACTTATCTTAAGAGATTAGTGGTAATGAACTGCACAAAGAAAAACCTGGCTTTGTTCAGTAGCATGTGGCTCATTCCTCAACAGGTGGGTCCACCTGTTGTTGGAGTATATAGGGTATGCTATGCTGCGTTTTCAGACTGAGAAAAATTCAGCAATACTCTAGTCTTAATGAATGAGCCCAAATGTGTATAATAGAGGTGTCACAACAGCAAAGAGTAGTCAAACAGGTCAAGTTGGTTTCAGAAAGCAGAACATGAACAGAATCATGAGACATACTTAGGTAAGGTCAGAGAGGCAAACAATATGGCCATACAAGCTATCATGGTACACAGGGAAAGAATTACAGTCATGAAACTAAGGAAGGCTGGAAATGGGACACCTGTATTCTAGAAATCACTGTTCGGCTGGGGTTCTTTGGACCCACCAAAGAAACCGATTCAACCAATTCAATATAAACCTTAGCGGCAAGTGTTTGGCTCCAAAGTTATCCTCAAATTGGGTTGCATTTTGCTGGACCTATGGGGCACATTATTGGGTAAGAACTTGAGACTGCCACAGGATCCTCCGGTACTCTGGTAAACCAGCCCAACCACGATTGCAATAGCGAGAAGTGAAATGCCCAACCAAGTAGCACATAGGAATTAGAAATAGACTGCATCACTCCAAATCTCACCAAAAAAAGTAATCTTAATCACTAAACACCTTTCGAACCCTACTGGAATGTCTCATGCCGGGACCCTATGCTGTGTGCATCAAGTGGGGATTGCCCTTGAGAAAGTTGGGCTGCTGATCTTCACCTATTTAACTATTTTTACTATATAATTTTAATAGTATGCCATGAGTGTTGACTTGCTACATGACATCTTGCGTCATCACTATTATATTTTAAAGTGTAGCTAAATGTTTGACAAACTTCTGACATGTCATAGTGACATGTCAGAAGTTTGGATTGGTGGGGTTCCAAGCACTGAGAACCCCACCTATCCCTAGAACGAAGCAGCTGAGGTGCTCGTGTGAGCGCTCAGCCGTTTTGAGTCTGTTCGGCTTTTTCCAGAAAGCCGATATATCGGAGTATGAGCTCATAGACTTTCTATTGAGTCCGTACACGATACATTTATTTCTGTAAAAAGCCGAACAGAAACGAATTGGCTGAGCGCTCACATGAGTGCTTCAGCTGCTTCGTTCCAGCGATTGGTGGGGATCTCAGTGCTCGGACCCCCACCAATCCAAACTTCTAACATGTCACTTTGACATGTCAGAAGTTTGTCAAACGTTTAGCTACACTTTAAAGGAGTCACAGGCATGTGCATTCTTAGAACATTGGTGGCAGGAGCACAGAGAAAGGGATTATGGCTCATAACAATTTGGATTTAAAATGTGTTATATGGTAAATTTTCTATGTTACAGTTAAAGAGGCTCTGTCACCAGATTATCAAATCCCTATCTCCTATTGCATGTGATCGGCGCTGCAATGTAGATAACAGTAATGTTTTTTGTTTTTTTTTAAAAACGATAATTTTATGAGCAATTTTATATTTATGCAAATGAGCCTTTCTAATGGACAACTGGGCGTGTTTTCTCTTATTTCCAACTGGGCGTGTATTGTGTTTTTAGCAACTGGGCGTGTTTACTTCTTTCACTGCACAATCACACTGTGCTGTGGGTCATGCTGGGCTGGAACAATGAGAAGTGTAGGACACTGATTAGTCACTGATTGGTCAGCGTCATACACTCCTCCGTACAACGCCAAGTTGGTAAAAAGTAAAAACACGCCCAGTTGTCCATTGAGAAACTCATTAGCATAAATCTAAACTAGCTCATAACTTGCTCAAAAATGATCGTTTTTCAAAATAAAAACCACTGCTGTTATCTACATTACAGCGCCAATCAGATTATGTAGGAGATAGGGCACTTATAATCTGGTGACAGAGCCTCTTTAAGTCCAGAATTATTTGGACAGTGACACAATCTTCATAATTTGGACTCTGCATGCCACCACATTGGATTTGAAATGAAACAACTGAGATGCAATTGAACTGTAGACTTTCAAGTTTAATTCAAGGGGTTGAACAAAAATATCCTGTGAAACGTTTAGGAATTGCAACCATTTTTCTACACATCCTCCACGTTTCAGGGGCTCAAAAGTAATTGGACAAATTAACATTACCATAAATAAAATATGTTTTTTTTTTTAATACTTTGTAGAGAATCCTGTGAAGGCAATGACTGCCTGAAGTCTGGAACTCATGGACATCACCATACGCTGGGTTTCCTCCTTTGTGATGCTGTGCCAGGCCTTTACTGCAGTCGTCTTCAGTTGTTGCTTGTTTGTGGGTCTTTCTGCCTTAAGTTTTGTATTACGCAAGTGAAATTCAGCTCGATCGGGTTGAGATCTGGTGATTGACTTGGCCATTGCAGAATATTCCACTTCTTTGCCTTAAAAAACTCCTGGGTTGCATTCACAGTATGTTTTTGGTCATTTTCCATCTCTAATGTGGAGCGACGTCCAATCTACCTTGCTGCATTTTGTTGAATCTGAGCAGAAAGTATATCCATGAACACTTCAGAATTCTTCCGGCTGCTTCTGTCTTCAGTCACATCATCGATAAACACTAGTGACGCAGTGTCTTTTGCAGCCAGGCATGCCCATGCCATCACACTGCCTCCACCATGCCATCACACTGCCTCCACCATGTCTTACAGAGGATGTGGTGTTCTCTGGATCATGAACCGTTCCAAGCCTTCTACATACTTTCCTCCCATCATTCTGGTACAGGTTGATCTTAGTTTCATCTGTCCAAAGAAAGCTTTTCCAGAACTGGGCGGCTTCTTTAGATGTTGTTTGGCAAAGTCTAATCTGGCCTTTCTATTTTTGAGGCTGATTAATGGTTTGCACCTTGTGGTGAACCCTCTGTACTTGCTCTCATGAAGTCTTCTCTTTATGGTATACTTAGATACTGATACACCTACTTCCAGGAGATTGTTCTACACTTGGGTAGATGTTGTGAAGGTGTTTTTCTTTACCATGGAAAGGATTCTGCATCCATCCACCACTGTTTTCTTCTGTGGACGTCAAAGCCTTTTGGAGTTCACGAGGTCACCAGTGCGCTCTTTTTTTTCAAGAATGTACCAAACTGTTGATTTGGCCACGCCTAACATTTGTGCCATGTTTTTATTTTATTTTATACCTAACGATGGTCTGTATCACTTGTATTGAGAGCTCCTTTGACCTCATGTTGTGGATTCACAGCAACAGCTTCCAAATGCAAATGCCACACCTGGGATCAACTCCAGACCTTTGTCTACTTAATTGATGATGGATTAATGAGGGATTAGCCCATGCAGCCCATTAAATAGCTTTTGAGATAATTGTCCAATTACCTTTGGTCCCTTGAAAAAGAGGCAGCTACATATTAAAGAGCTGTAACTCCTAAACCCTTCCTCAAATTAGAATGTGAATACCCTCAAATTAAAGCTGAGAGACTGCACTTTAAGCCCATATTGATTATATAACTGTATATTCAATATGTTTTGGTAAACAGCTAAAATGCCAAAAATTGTGTCACTGTCCAAATAATTATGGACCTAACTGTATTTAATGTGATTTTCTTAGTTTATAAGACGTATTGTGAAAATATAGATTTAAAACCTTGAGCCACTCGATAGTTGGAGTACATCACACATTGGAGCTATGATATTGATTGAGAGTTGCAGCCTTCCCAGGTGTCTAATTATCTGTCACCGTTCACAAAGATCCAGCTGATGTTCTTCACCATTCCAGCCAAACACTTTTTATATTTCTGAATTAACTGTTGCCTTCATGTACCGTTCCCTATCCCAGGGGGGTTTCTTATTTTGGGGGAAAATGTCAAGCCCTGGTCTCTTTTCTCTATGTCCTGTCAGTACAGTCCTCTATGTAACTGACTGCATTAATCTTAATAGCTGCCGCAGACAGTGTTGAATTGGCATGTTAGCTCAGCTACTAAATAGCGTACTTACAGATCTCCAGAGAACAATGCAGACACAATGGTTTGCTGTTCAAAGCTTATAATTAAGCAGAACATCAAATTATTTCTTTACATTTCAAAACTCCTAGTGCAGAGCTTTTTAAAAGGTTTAATTCAGATATAATAGCAGGGGGTAAAAGTTTGTAAATAATGTAAAAATCTAAACGGATTAATTACGGAGCGAAAAATAATGATAAACAAAAAAAGTGTGAATTATTACAGCCGATTATTTAGAGCCGAGGACAGGATTCAATCCTGTCCTGTGAAATCATAAAATCCTTTTCTTTAAAATGCTTTAAAGAGGATCTGTCACTAGTTTAGTAATGCCATATCTCCTAGCTAATAGGCGCTGTCACACTGATCATGCTAGTGAAAATTGTGTCCTAAAACGTTTATTATTAAAAAAATTATGAGCTTTTTTTTTTATAAATATGCAAATGAGCTTATACTTGACAAATGGGTGGAGGTGGAGCTACCTCACAGCCTCTAACGCTGTCCTATCAGCATGAAGCTGCTTCACACAGTGTGAGAGACTGAGGCTGGAGAGAAGGAGGATCACTTCAAACAGCCATATCTCCGACCACCTAGAACAGAGGCATATGAAAGAAAAGATTCTAATCACAGTTCTAGCTGTGAAATAGCCAGAGATATCACCAGTTGAAAAAACAGTCGGGAATGAAAGCTGTATACTATATGATCACACTGTGTTGCTGGGCAGGGAAGGGGGAGAAGCCATATGCACGGCCGTATTTGCCACTAGGCACTGGAGGTTCAGTGCCTAGCAGTGGCAGACACAGACAGCTGAGGTCCTCCCCTGTGCAAGAACCGTATATGGGCCCTTTGCTCTCCAATATCTCATCATAGATCATCCCCTTAAGTCTCTCTAACAATCCATCAGTAATTGTTAGCCATAAAATTCATCATCTCAGGCATTTACATGCAAACTAACAAACAAAAGAAGGTTACTATAAGGTGACAATGGACCCCTTACCTTCTGGGCCCCTGTGCAGCTGCACAGGCTGCACCAATGGTATGTCCGCCTCTGGTGCCTGGGGTGTCCAGCGTGGGGGGGGGGGCTGCAGAACCGTGTTTTTTTTTTTTCAATTGAACTTGTTACTTGACTGAGGTCACTCACAGGGCAGGAGGAAGGGGTGCACTTCACCAGCGCTCCTCAGACTGTAAGACACGCCCTCTCTTATTGGATTGGCCAGGGCAGCCGTGGCCAATTTGAGAACAGTGGGCGTGTCTTAGACTTATAGTCTAAGAAGCACTGTGGGGAACGGATGGCAGAGCTGGAGGGCACGGAGCAAGGTCCAGGGCAGGTATGTATAATAATAAATCATTTATTGTCTAATGCAGTGGTTCACAATCGGGGTGCTGTGGCACCCTGTGGTGCCGTGGAAACCCTCCAGGAGTGCTGCGACACTCCTCTAAACCTCTGCCTTGGCCGTGCTTTCTCTCCTCTTCCTCACAGCGCGAAGTGCATGTGAGGTAGAGGATTTTTTTTGCAGCCCCCTTGTAGATAGCACCCCCCCCCCCTTCCTGTACATAGCACCGCTAGCCCTGTGGTTGGGGATTCCGCTCCCAGTCTTAGCGCTTGATGTCTCTGTCCATGTATGGACAGTGGCATCAGGGGCAACTCCTGAAGCGGAATCCCCGTCCACAGCGTTGCCAGCGTGGTGGCTGGTGATTTGACTCCAGGAGAAGCCTCAGGCGTCACTGTCCATAAATGGACCGAAACATCAGGGGCTTCTCCTGGAGTGGAATCCTCAGTAACAGCGTTGGCAATGCTGTGGACGGGAATTCCGCTTCAGGAGTTGCCCCTGATGTCACTGCCCATACATGGAAAGAGACATCAAGCGCTACGACCTGGAGCGAAATCCCCGGCCACAGGGGGATTCTGCTCTTTCAGTGGCGCTATGTACAGGAAGGGGGTGCTATCTTGACAGTCTTCAGCACCTTCACTACTTCAGTATCTTCACTACTTCACTGTCTTCAGCACCTTGGACAACATCCGCTGTTCTGAGCTGCAATGATGCTAGGCAATGTGACGCCTACTCGGCATACACTTCAGCGATCAGCTTTTGAGACTCCGGTCATACTCTGGGAACTGGTAGTTCTCTATTCTTTTCATTTCTTTATTTCTTATCACTTCTCCACATGTTTCCCCTCTAGCCTTCATTGTTTTTGCTTCCGGTTGCCAGCCCACGTGGGACGGCGGAGTGACTGTTCACCGCCCCTCGTCCTCCGTGACCCGGCCATTGGTGGCATTCGGTAGGAGGCGGAAATTCATGTGCAGCTGCTGAGTATGATAGGTAGGTACCGTGAGCCGGCAGGGTGTATCGACAGCTGTCATTTCATTGACCGCTGCTGATCAGTGTCCTCCTATAGCAGGCGACGGTTACTAAACTGCTCATTATGCTGCATGTGTAATTAATTGGGAGTTGGGGATACTTAAGGATAGGTTGGCAGGTATGACACCACCCCCTGCGCATCGGGTCAGCAGCGGTGTCCCCGGTCTTGGTCTCCCAGCTATCGTAGTCTCATACAGGTGTATGTATATAATTTGGTTTATGTTATACCTTGATTCACATATGTGTGCCTACATTGATGAATACTTGATACCAATCTGTGCAATATATTATGCATTTCACTTTTTTTAAATTACGCTGCATACACTTTTGTATTTGGGGGACTTTGTTACCGTGTCACCATTGGATTTACCGCTGCTTCAGCATTCTGCTTCCATTTTCATCCTGCGAGGGTTGTTTTATTCTGTGTTTTTAATTTTATTCATATGTATGTTCAAGTAACAATAATAAAGTATTTTTTATATTTTTTCAAATACATGGTCGTAACTTCTTTTCTCTTTTTGGTTTGCTACAAGGGGGGTGTAGCACTACCTACAAGAGAGCTGTGTGGCACTAACTACAAGGGGGCTGTGTGGCACTACCTACAAGGGGGCTCGGTGGCACTACCTACAGGGGGCAGTGTGGCACTATCTACAGGGGGCATCTGTGAGTGGTGGGCTGATGTTCATTTTACTGTGAGTGGGGGGCTGATGGCCATTTACTGTAAGTGGGGGGCTGATGGTCTTCAAGTGGTTTCCACCTCTGACCTCCAATTGAAATTAATAGGAGGCAGAAAATACCTGCAACGCTCGTTTGGAGTACTTTTTTGTCTGCGTCTTTTGCATTAGCTTCAACGGCTTAAAAAAACACGGACAAAAAAAACCCGTCAAATAACGCTGTCAATTATAAATCTGCCTCAAAATACCTAATTTTCTCCCCGCAAGCGGAAAAAACGCTAGCAGGAAAAAGAAGCGGCATGCCCTTTCTTCAGGCGTTTCCTTCTCTGACCACATTTAGCAGAGAAACTAGTTTTCGCAGTTTTTTTTTGCTCTCAATATCCGCGGCAATAAACAACACGGCAAAGAGAGTGCAGGCGGGTCAACATATTTCTGCCTGCATAAATCTCCATGCGAATATACCCTTATAATGGTTTTGCTTTTTTAGTTATTAGTATTACAATGGGGTTTTTTTTGTGTGTGTTTTTTTTACAGGTTCGGTCATTGTACTACGTCGGATTCGAGGACTACTTGGATGACAGTGTTTTTATTTTCAATAAATTGGTTAACGAGGGTTGTGTGGGGGGGGTTTATGTCAATACAATATTTTTCCTGTGTGTCTGTGTTTTTTTTTAACTTTGTTACTACTGCCTTAGTAATGGCGGCTGTCTGATAGACAGCGTCCATTACTAAGGCAGGGCTTAGTGTTAGCCGGTGAAGAGGCTAACACTAACCCCCTATTATTACCCTGGGGGCGACACCAGGGGTGCAGGGAAGAGCCGGGTACAATCCAGTACCCGAAAATCTGAAGTGATGGTCGGGCACTGGGCGGCTGCAGGCTGGTATTATATGGCTGGGAACACCCAAAAACAGTAGGCCTTCCCACCCTGGTAATGGTAGGCTGTGGCGTCTTTATTGTATCTGGCTGGTTATGAAAAGTGGAGGGGACCCTACATAGTTTTTTTTAAATAATTGAAAAAAACAACATAATTGAAAAAAACTATATTTTTCCTAACCAGCTAGATACAATAAAGAAGCCGCAGCCTAGCAATACCAGGGTGGGAAGGCCCACTGTTTTTATGTAATGATACCAGCCTGCGGCCGCCCCAGTGCCCGACCATCACTTCGGATAGTCGGGTACTGGATTGTACCCAGCTCTTCCATATACTGTTCACATAAATAACACCGGTATATCCTGTACGTACAAATAATGCTGCAATTCACTTTATACATAAATAATACGTCTGTAAAATGTATACATATATAATACCACCATATACAGTACACATTAATAATACTGTATATATGAATAATACCCCACGTACTGTGTGTGTGTGTGTGTGTGTGTGTGTGTGTGTGTGTGTGTGTATGTGTGTGTGTGTGTGTATATATATATACTGTATATATATATGTATATATATATATATATATATATATATATATATATATACACCGCATTCCAAATTATTATGCAAATGTTATTTTTCGATGACTTTGCTAAATAGTCGATGTAAATGACAGTCAGTATAATCTTCAAGCCATCAACCGTTGAAGTATAATGAGAATTTCATTGAACAAATCTCATGATAACAAATTTTTTTTTAGAAGTAAAAAACTCAAAATGCACTGTTTCAAATTATTATGCACAACAGAGATCAAAACATTCTAAAGGTTGTAAAGAGAACTAAAATGGTAATTTGTTGAATTTGCAGCATCAGGAGGTCATATTTAAAGAAATCAAAAGCTCTTTCAATCAAAAAAAACTTAACAGGCCAAGTTACATGTTAACATAGGACCCCTTCTTTGATATCACCTTCACAATTCTTGCATCCATTGAATTTGTGAGTATTTGGACAGTTTCTGCTTGAATATCTTTGCAGGATGTCAGAATAGCCTCCCAGAGCTTCTGTTTTGATGTGAACTGCCTCCCACCCTCATAGATATTTTGCTTGAGGATGCTCCAAAGGTTCTCAATAGGGTTGAGGTCAGGGGAACATGTCTCACAGGTCGCACACCCCTAAGGCCGGCCCTGGGTTAGTGTTAGCCTCTTCACTGGCTAACACTAAGCCCCGACTTAGTAATGGACGCTCTCTATCAGACCGCCGTCATTACTAAGGCAGTAGGAATGAAGTTAAAAAAGACACCAACACATAAAAAATATTTTATTGAAATAAAACCCCCCACACAACCCTCCAATGACCGAACCTGTAAAAAAACACACAAAAAAAACCATTAGTAACACTAATAACTAAAAATGCAAAACCATTATCATAATTACCTTCCTGGGTCTGTGACAGTTAAGTAGTGACAGCTCTAAGCTGTCCATTGGTTAGTTTACATCACGTGATCCAAGGTTATGTCAGTTAATTGGCCTACTTTTAAAAGTAAGACAATGTACTGATGTAACCGGCGGGGTGTAATTTGATCCAGTCGGGAAGGGAGTGTCTTTTTAAAAAAAATAATAATAATAAACTGTGACCTAATCAATAATAGGGGAAATAGGCACCAGTGTTCATGTGGGGGCAGGGAAGGGAATGATAACAGGGTAGCTCTGAGCATTTATTTTAGGGTCAGTTCACACATTGTGTAACACTGCAGATTTTCCGCAACGGATTTCATTGTGATCTACAGCACAATACAGTAGCAGCAGAGTGGATGAGATTTAAACACATCTCCTACACACGCTGCATGAAAAAACAGTTTTTTTTAATCCGCAAGCATGTCAATTTATGCCGTGGGATCGCTGGTTTTCTGTTGTTTCCCCATTGAATTCATTGGGAGGTAAAACCTGCAACAATTAGCACATGTTGCGATTTTTGCGGCGGAAAAGCTGCGTTGTCAGGGGCGTCAACACTAAAAGTGCATAGGGCAGCACCAACTCCAAATACGGTCCTGGCTGTATGACTATTGGACAGCGTCATACAGAAAACATTACACCACCCAGAGTGAAAAGAAAGAGTCACCTCCTATTTGGTTATTAGAGCCACATTAGCATATTTAGAAAAGTGCTCATAACTTTGCAAATAATATATATTTTTTTAAAACAAATCACAATGTAGTTATCATAGCGCCTATTAGATTAGTTAGGAGATAGGGATTTAATAAACTAGTGACAGATCCTCTTTAAAGAGGCTCTGTCACCAGATTTTGCAACCCCTATCTCCTATTGCAGCAGATCGGCGCTGCACTGGAGATAAGAGTAACGTTTTGTTTTTGTTTTTAAACGAGCATTTTTGGCTAAGTTATGACCATTTTTATATTTATGTAAATGAGGCTTTCTAAAGTACAACTGGGCGTGTTTAAAGTAAAAGTACAACTGGGCGTGTATTGTGTTCGTTACATCGGGGCGTTTTTACTTCTTTTACTAGCTGGGCGTTGTGTATATCAGTATCAGCCACTTCTCTTCACAACGCCCAGCTTCTGGCAGTGCAAAGACACAGCGTGTTCTCGAGAGATCACGCTGTGACGTCACTCACTTCCTGCCACAGGTCCTGCATCGTGTCGGCACCAGAGGCTACATTTGATTCTGCAGCAGCATCAGCGTTTGCAGGTAAGTAGCTACATCGACTTACCTGCAAACGCCGATGCTGCTGCAGAATCAAATGTAGCCTCTGGTGCCGATGTGTCCTCGCTGGTCCGACACGATGCAGGACCTGGGGCAGGAAGTGAGTGACGTCACAGCGTGATCTCTCGAGAACACGCTGTGTCTTTGCACTGCCAGAAGCTGGGCGTTGTGAAGAGAAGTGGCTGATACTTCTATACACAACGCCCAGCTAGTAAAAGAAGTAAAAACGCCCCGATGTAACGAACACAATACACGCCCAGTTGTACTTTTACTTTAAACACGCCCAGTTGTACTTTAGAAAGCCTCATTTACATAAATATAAAAATGGTCATAACTTGGCCAAAAATGCTCGTTTTAAAAAGACAAAAAACGTTACTCTTATCTCCATCGCAGCGCCGATCTGCTGCAATAGGAGATAGGGGTTGCAAAATCTGGTGACAGAGCCTTTTTAAGAAATACTTTCCAGATCTCACAGAAGGGGAGCCGATTTATTAAAAATGTTCAGCTGTAAATTACATATATGTGATTCTGATTTGTTATAAATAAAATCATAATAATTGTAATAAAAAGTAAAAGATGTACTGATTTTATTCAAAAAAGTGCTTCTATTGTGGGAAAAGTAGTACAACTGAAAGAAAATACACATTTGGTATCGCCGTGATCAAATCCTAAACAATACAGTTAACTTGTCATTTATACTACACTTTGAACACTAAGGGAAAATCCTGGAATTGCTGTTTTATTTCCAATCCCCAACCCCCCAAATTAAAGTTAATTAATACATTATATGTGACCCCCAATTAAAGCCATTTAGAAATACTACCTGTCCCACAAAAAAAAAAATCCCCCTACAGCTACAGTGATGGAAATGTTTTTCCATTTTAAATCAGGGGTCTATATACGTACTGGGCTTGGTTCTGGTGCTGTATATATGTACTGAGCTTGGTTCTGGGGATATATATATGTACTGAGCTTTGTTCTGGTGCTGTATTTATGTACTGAGCTTGGTTCTGGGGCTGTATATTTGTACTGAGATTTGTTCTGGTGCTGTATATATGTACTGAGCTTGGTTCTGGGGCTGTATATTTATGTACTGAGCTTGGTTCTGGGGCTGTATATTTATGTACTAAGCTTTGTTCTGGTGCTGTATATATTTATCTTATCTTAAGGTAAAATTAGATGTTAAATCTACTTTTACCTTAAGATAAGGTAAATATATACATACAGTAAAAACTAAACCCAAAAAACCATGGAGGAACTGCAGTTTTTTTGCAATTCACCTATTATATGATACTTTAAATGGTGGCAATAAATACTACAACTCCTCCAGCAAAAAAATAATCCTTCACACACCGCTCCATTGATGTAAAAATAAAAAAGCAGGTTTTTTTCCGGAAACCACCAACCATTTAAAGCTCCTCACCTCTTCAGTGTCTCAAAGTATTCTACTTTTTCTCTTCTGTATGGTTTATTCTGCTTTTAAAGCAAATTCAAAACCGTGCCAGATCTGTGGCCGCCTAAACGGAAATCTTCAAATATACGGTAAAGCATCTTAAGAGTTCGGGGGGGGGGGCACACTTTTTAAACTACCTGGGGTCCATGGTACCCTTAATCCTCCATTGAATATAAACCTTAATTGTTTACTTCCTGGTCATGTGATGGACATGCAGGTGCACGGCTCATTAGAATTACAGTACAATTATCAGAGCTGTGTCTTGTAACGAGCCATGCACCTGTGTGTCCATCACATGACCAGGACAGATCATTATCCACTGGAAGAAAACAATGACGCTTTCTATTGAAGAAAGCAAGCAGAGATCTAAAAAAATCTTGACAAATTTATACAAAAAAGTATTTTGAAAAATTGTATAATTTTTCAGACAAAAAATTACTTTTATTTCCTGAAACCGTAATGCCCCTTTAATTTTTTTAATGATTTTGATTACTAGCCCTGTTAATCATAGCACAGACTTGTATTATATTATATTTTCTAGTGTTGGTTCTCTGACTGCACAATGGTTTGAACTCATGCACAATATTTTAGTGTGTAAAGAAAGAGTGGCCTTTGCATAGGCTCTCTGGTTATTGGCTAATTTTATTTCCCACCCTACACAGCTTCCTACGAGTTCCAGCTCTGCCCCCGATGACCCAGCAGTCTAGAGCATCACCCTGACTCTGTTGATTCAAATTTGTAGCGCTTCACACATTTATACTTAATAAGCAGCCAAAAGCAGTGACCTGTTAATAAGCTGTAAGCATAAAATGCAAGACGACTGGGAGAGAGATGGAGAGGAGCTAAAAGTAGCACATCTCTGAAGCGGCTGCTGGTTCTACACGGGGCTACAAACCCAGCAGCTTCTTCTTGACCTTGGTAGATAATCAGATTGAAGCTGGTGAAGGGCATACAGGGCAGAGCACAATGTTTCTAAGACCTCTAATGCTCACTGCCTCTGACTGAACTTACAGTAGACCACCATTAAGCAAACGGCAGCCGTTTCTGAATTAGTAAGGTTTTAATAATTAACATGGCAGAGCACCAGGCCTCTCTTCTGCACTGCTCCAGATTAGCATATTTATTAAGCTTTATAAATGATTCACACAGTGGCCCCGCTCGCCTCCCTTCCTTCTCTCACCCCCTCCTGCTAAAAAATATGTCTAGCAAATCTGCTGGGAAACATGTATCCACTAGCCTAATAGCTGGGCATAGGAGCTGAAGGACCGCACATCAGAATGAATATTCTATTTGATATATACATGTCAATCTAGGAACTGTTAAGTCTTCAGTCATGGAAAAAAATCTCATTAGCTCTGTACACGTAGCGTGATATATTTACATTAGTGCAGATTTTTAGATTTAAAGGGAAAAGATAATTGAAGTTGGAGCTACGTTCAATTATGCTAATTTTTACAAATTCATATGGAAAAAAACTCCAGATATTAAATAAGCTGTAGGTGCAAATGGTTGCACCAGGCTTTGTTCGCTTTTTGTCTGAATAGAAGTACAACACATAAGAAACCATCATTGATTAGGGTCTTTATTTTAAGATATATCTCTGGGCCTTAATGTGTTAAATCTTCAAATCGTGCCCTTGCATGAGGTCTTTAGTTTTCATTAGGGAAAATGTGTAGTGGGTGAATCTCGCCTTTTGGTTCATATACAGCAATGGTGGCCAAACAGTGGATTGTAATCTACTGGTAGACTGGGAACAAGTAAATCTTGATGTTAGGATACTAGGCAGGTCTCCGGGTTTAGACAGGATAAGGAAATCTGCCTCCTTATAGGTTTGCGCTTGATTGTGCTAATTACCACCTCAGCTCGTTAATCATAATGTAATTCTCTAGCAGTGCTATCAACTGGTGCGGGTCTTACATTCCTGGATAGATAATATATACGTTAGCACAGAGTAGGGTAGAGGGGGGGGGGGGACTACTACCGTCATGTATGAAGAAAGCATGAATGTGGAGCAAGAGCAATAAGATTGTTATCACTAGTATGGTGGCACTCGGGCATCCGAAAAAGAAGCCTGCTAAGAACATGCAGCAGCATTCCCCACAGGCTACATGTGCCTGCGACTGGTCCAGTGGTAGATCACCTAACTTAGCCTCCACAAATTCTTTTAAAAGATCTAGAGTAGTTAAATAGCTGATTCTAATGGTGTGAAGTTTCTGCCAAACTTATGGTGACCCCATCATTTACCGCCTCTACTCTAATTTAGCCACAGCCATGCCTGAGGAAGAGACCTATGCAGTTTCAAAAGCTAACATCTTTAATCTACTCAGTTAGCCAAATGTATTACATAACTACATTGGCTGTTTCTACAGGTGGCTAATAGTACATCCGTGCACAAGTCTGGATCCCAAAGATTCTATCCCACTGGACAATTCCAAATATTTTAGAATATTTTTCATGGATAGTATAGAGTGCTGAATTACCAAAGCAATGTTGTCAAAGGCATCTCCAAAACATGAGATGTAACTTAGAGGCTTTATTCCTTTATAGTAAGTAATAAAGTAAGTAAGTAGTAAGTTAGTAATATGAACATTCTGCCAACTCTCTATAAAGAAATGAATACCTGTCATAGAGACTTTGTAAGCAAGACTGGCAGTGGCATTCAATGTAAGATAAATTATATGAATATGACATTTATGCATATCAGGACCTTCTTAGCCTGTCTGGTATACTAAACCTGCTGCATCTCAGTGCTACTCCACTTGGCTTAGTTCTGAAATATCCTACTGACTAAAGATTCATCACAGCAAATTGCTATCTATGATTAGGAGAGGATCATTGACAGGACTGCTGCCTGCCGGAACAAGCATAGTTTAACAGTGAAGGATAGTTCTGGGCATATCATGGCTTTGAGGAACATCATTGCTAATAGAATGTGACACAACATTACAGGTCTATATGGGATTGTTGCCTTTAAAAAGCAGCTTACTTCTGACCATACTTGACTCAAATTAGTCAAGTCGTGTGCCCCCCTTTATTTCCCTTTTATAAAGCAGACACTGAAACAGAGTTGGAATTTAATGGCCACAGCAGCCGTTTATTATTATCATAAATAACCATAACTTTTAAATAACCATATAACATAACTTTTTGAATTCCCCTCCGAGGAATTCAACATCACATACTTAACCATATGACCCTCTCCGGGTCAACAAAAGAATGACAGGGGCAAGTCCTTGAAGCCACCAATAATTTTGTATTTACAGGCCGTCTGCCCACCAATACCTTACCCCCAGCCGTAACCTGGCTCGGGGGCACCGATTACCTTTTTGCAGATGACCTCCACCATATATGTCACAGCCTTCAAAAGGGGTAACACCCTAAGAAGCCGATTTCCAACAAAATTGGGGGGTGCATCCCGTGATGCATTCCCCCCCACCACATTTTTCGACCTACTTCAAGGACTCCCCCCCCCCCGCCAAAGCGACATAGGCCTTTACCACCTCAAGCCTGTGAGCTCCTCCATACGCCCACCGCTCTCTCAATCCCTTCAGACAGGGCCAGACTCCACATATCAATTCCCACATCATTCAAGTGCACTCCATCTTCCCTCCAATAATTGCCTGTCCCAACCTCCAAATCCCAATGCCGCACAGCAACCCCCCCCCCCCCCCACTCCGTGCCACAAAACCAGATTTGGCCCTGTTGGCCTTAATACGAGCCTTATTGACCTTATCCACGGAGCGAGCCCACCGCCAACTTTTTCTCGGGACGATCTCCGACCATACGGTCACCAATTGGGGATGTGATGACCACAAGCACAACAGGTCATGTTTGACGTCCTGCACTAGTTCCCGAAAAGGGCGTAAGCCCAGATCATTCCCTCCCACATGCAAAACCAACACCCCCGGTACCCTGTCCAACAGTACAAAGGTGTTAAACTCCTGTAACACCCTGCCCCAGGTCATACCACGGAAACCCATCCATCTTAAAATCGCTGTGTCCCGCGGTATCCTGAGCTGTCTGCCGTCAGGCCGTACATCTGCCCGTATGGCACCCCAGTACATGTACGAATGCCCCATGATCCACACCAAACACAGAGGGGGGCCTGCAAAACAAAGGAAAACATACTCGCACACCATTCACCCCTGCACAAAACACCACATCACAGGCGGGAACGCACACACCCAGATCAGTAATGCAGAAATACACAAATGACAGCATATGAGGGCGAACAGACGAGCGAAAGCGCGCTGACTTCCAGTGCCCGATACGCTGCACCCCGGCGTCGTCCAAACCCCACCTTACAGCTTCCGTAGCCGCTCCTATCCGAAAGGAATGAGACGAGTACTGTTCCGCCCGCACCTGACACGCCACCAAACACTTTCTAAACACTGCCACAAACTGAAAACGCGACAGGAAAGTACCGTCCGAATGCCGAAGTAACGGGGAATCCGAAATAACTGCGCCCGCCAAGAACTCCCTGAGGCAGGAAACCGGACATACCGCCTTCCCTGGCAAAGCAAACAACACCAACCTCCTTCCCCTACCCAATTGATCAGTTTTGGAATAACGAACCACTATCTGCACTCTATCCTCATACACATCCACATCATCCTGCCTCACACCTCCCGGCGTAGACGTACTAGGGGACACCAGCTCCCCCACCCGGAAAGCCCAAAAAAAGGCTAAGGAAAAAGCCAAACGAAACAGCTTACTCTCAGAAGGTGATCTACACACCTGCCACACCACCTCGCCCAACTCACAAAGCAACTGAAATGACACTGGACGCCTCCTGTCCTTTACCACCACACCATTTCTCAAACCCCGCAATGCTTGGCTCACCAAGAAATGCTTTGTGACGTCCACCAATCCCCGGAGCTTCAAACCAAAAGTAATGGCCGCCACAAAGCGATTGACCTTGGCAACCGTGCAACCCGCAGAAAAAGCCTCCCCCAGCCAAAACAGCAATGCCAGTATCCTGTCATTGTCAAACACCACATCCCCCAGTGACCTAATCCACTCTTCCCACCGACGCCATCCAGCGGAATATGCTGCCCACGTCGATCTGGCTAGGGATCGTTCAATCAAGGCACCGGCAGCCCGTACACCAGCTCCCAAAGATGACTGGGACAGTCCATCCCAGTCAAGTCCACGTCCGGCACCAGCTGACGAAAACGACCCCACTGTGAGCGAGAAAGTGCGTCAGCGATACAATTTTCCACCCCCGGTACATGCACCGCCACTACCCACGCATTCAACTGCAGACAAGTAAGCACCAACTTTCTTAACAAGCGAATAACCGGAGGAGACGACACTGACACATTGTTTATTGCCATGACAACCCCCATATTGTCGCAATGAAAGCAAACTTTTTTGTCCCGGAACCTATCCCCCCAAATGGTGACTGCCACCACGATAGGAAATAGTTCGAGCAGGGCCAAGTTGCGCGTCAAACCCCCCTCCACATACGAGGCCGGCCACGTGCCCGCGCACCACTGACCTCCAAAGAACGCTCTGAAACCCACCGCCCCCGACGCATCAGTGAACAACTCCATGTCGAAACTATCCAACGCCTGAGACATCCATAAGGAGCGCCCATTGTAGGTAGCCAGGAAATGAAGCCATACTTGAAAATCCTCTCGGTGATCAGCAACCAACCTGATAAAATGATGCGGCTCCTTAACCCCTGCCGTCGCAGCTGACAGCCGACGGCAAAACACCCTACCCATTGGCATGATGCGGCAGGCAAAATGTAACTTCCCCAACAGTGACTGCAACTCCCGTAACGTGATCTTTTTAAGACGACACGCTCTGTCCACCTCCAACCGCAAAGCCACCAGCTTATCCTCCGGCAATCTACACTCCATTTCCACCTAATCTATAGCAATCCCCAAAAAACAAATGGATGACGTCGGACCTTCCATCTTATCAGCCGCCAGAGGGACCCCAAATTCCCGGGACACCCACGTAACCGTCTCCAGCAAGTTCGCGCACATTCCCGAACCCGCCGGACCGACACACAAAAAGTCATCAAGATAATGTATAACCGAATCCACTCCCGCAACACTCCTAACAACCCACTCTAAAAAGGAGCTAAAAACCTCGAAATACGCACACGACACAGAACAGCCCATTGGCAGGCAACGATCAACAAAATATCCCCCATTCCAGTAACACCCCAAAAGCCGCTGGCTGTCAGGGTGCACCGGCAGTAAACGAAAAGCTGCCTCGATGTCAGTCTTTGCCATTAAAGCAAAAAATACGGTTCCGTAGCCGCGCACCAGCTCAACCGCCACATCAAATGACGTATAAACGACCGAACACAAGTCAGGATCTATCCCATCGTTAACCGACAACCCTTTTGGAAACGACAAGTGGTGTATCAGACGGAACTTGTTCGGTTCCCGTTTTGGCACCACGCCCAAGGGTGACACCACCAAATCCGGCACCGGAACCGACGTGAAAGGGCCCGCCATTCTTCCCAGCTCCACCTCTTTCTTAAGCTTTTCTGATACTACCCCTGCATGCTGATAAGCCGGCCGCAAGTTGCGCTGCGTAAAAGGGACCGCGTGAGGCGGAATAATAAAACCCGAACTAAAACCTGAACTAAGCAGCAACGCACCTTCCTTGTCGGGGTATCTACTTAGATAGGGAGCCATCTTTCTGACCATCATTGGCGTCACCCCCATGACCAGAGGACCCACTTACTCCCCCTTGTCGGCGCCATTTTTTAAAGCATTTTGCCGCCCCATGGGACTGACCGCTACAATGGGAACAGACATGCTTAAACTTACATGTGGCTCTGAATTTACATTGGCCTTCATTGAATTGCCAACGCCTGCCCTGCCTGAGCAGAGGTTCCCGCCCCGCTCCCGCTCCCGGGAAAGGACTGACCCTGCTTGTACAACGCAGTTACCTTCAACCACAAGGCTATGTCCTTGTGGTCCCACCGGATGTTTGGCCACACTGCCTTTCGCTGACTAAATTGTTCGTCGTACCGGAGCCACGCCTGACCCCCATAAACCCTATGAGCCTTCCCTACCGCGTCTAAGTAGCAAAACAGCGCCGAGCAATTGTCCGGCGCCTTCTCTCCAATAACACTCGCCAATATCGCGAAAGCTGGCAACCAATTGACGAATGTTTTCGGGATTAACCTATACCGTCTTTTCTCCTCCTCATCCTTCTTAGTTTCGTCGCGCTTAACCTTATCCAAATGAAACTTTTCCAAAGGCAGAAGGGAAAAAATTTAAATGTACTCGTCTTTCCAAATACGCTCTCTAACCTCCTGTTTCAAATGGGCTCCCAACGGGCCCTCGTAACACACATAAACCTCACCCCATGCGCGATCATCTAAACGCACCCTATCCACCTCCTTCGGCGACTCCGTCTGCACCGAGACCGCTACCGCATCCCCCACCTCCCCAGGTGATATAACTCCCGTACCCAGGATTGGGGCGCTAGTACGTTGACCCGTCCAAACCGCAACCGGGGACACAACCGCCTGCCCAGGGGACGTGACCCCCTAACCGCCCCACTAACTCTTTTAAGCAACCCACTAAGTCCGCCAGATTATCCCTATCCCCACGCGCTTGCGACGCAGGAACCCCAGAACACCCTGCCCCAACTAGATCCGCCCCGACACCCGACATTAATAACACAGGAAAAGGTAATGTAGGGGTCAACTCACCAGGCTGCCCAGGGGCTGTGTACCCGTCAGCCGGACCCGCATGTCCACGTGCAGAGGCCTGCCGCTCACTATCATCTAATGTTCCGGTCCCGCTGTGGCGTTGTCCGCATTGACAATGTGTGCACGGGGAATTCCAGCTCCTGGAAGGGACTTGAGGAAGGGACATCGCATCATCCTTGCGGCACTCGACTCCTCTCTGCTGTGCTGAAGCACTGGCCCCCTGGTGCCCGTTGTCTGGCACACACACCACTGACCGCAGACGACGATCACCGACACCCTCACCGACTGTCATCTCCTCGTCTGATCCAGCCGGCCCTCTGACTGGAACCTCGCCATGCAGGGCCGCCGATAAACTTCCGCCCCGTCTGGACGAAGGAGATGGGGTGGCCGGAAGTGAAGGCCTCCATCTTATGGACGTCGCCGCCGGGCGCCGCCACATTCTGGGATTCCTCCCAGGATCGGCCCGCGGAGCAGCAGGTGTCTGCACCGCAGCCCGGCCTGAAGGGTCCACAGCGGGGCTCCTCCTGCAGCGCCGTGCCCGCGGGATCACCTCCGGACTCAGCCGAGCCGGAGGTCGCGAGCGCCTCGTGGTGCGCTTCGCACTGGAAGTGCCGGCTGCATCCGGCGTCGTCGGGGAGACAGGTTCTCCTCGCCCGCTCCCTGTCCCCCGCAAGCGACGCGTTCTCACCTCCGGCAGCTCCTGCATCGATGGAGCTGATGCTGCGGGGGAGCACTCCCGGCCTGCGCCTAGAGCCTCCGATGAGTCCCGGACATCAGCTGACGCCAGGCCCGCGATCAGCGCCGCAATCTCCCGCTGCAGCCAACCCGGCTCCCTGGAAGCAGCTGCGGCCAGCAGCTGCTGCAGCACCTCAGCATCAGACACCATAGGAGCAGAGGAGGGGAAGGACATGCTCCTGCTTCAGCGTCCTGGCGAAGAGAGGGAGAGAAAGCACAGGAAAAGGTACATCCCCTTACTTCCCCCCACCCCTTTTCTTACTAGCCCTCCTACTATCTTATCCCCAACCCCCATAGGCCAAACCAACTCGTTACCCCTCCCATCTATTTCAGTCATGGAGGCCTCCCCTTATTCCGTTCTTTTGTCTGCAGTACGGCCTCTTCTAGACCTTAACTTAAATGGGCTGAAAGTACATCGCCTTTCTCTGTCCTGAGTTTTCTGCAGAAGCCCCACTTGTGCACTAAAGTATTTCTTCTCCTACTGTAACAGCCTACAGTGAGCCAGCTGTGGCCATATGTGATCTTTTGAGAGGTATGTGGGTATTCAGTAAAAGAACACAGGCAGAGTAACAACTTTGTGCTCACAAGAAATGCTTTCTGTTGGAGAGCATGCATATCATGGACTGCAGGGTATGTTAATGGGTAATGCAGCAGATGGAATAAGTCTCTCCTCCAACAATAGAGTCCTCCTCTTTACCATGGTTGTATAAGCTACGGAGTGAGGTTGTGGAAACTAGAAAATCCTCTGCTGTAGAATCTTTAAATACATTTATATTTGAAGCTTGTATAGTATAGTTAGAAAGAGAGAACCATGCACTTTGATCTGACGTTTATTTAAGAGATGCATTTTCCATCTAATGCTAACAAAGTGATCTGTTTGAAGTGAGGTGACAGGATTAGATGTGTCCGCCTTCACAAACTGCTAAAAAGGGGGCACTAAATTCCACACAATTCTTATGTGACTAGTGACTAATTGTCTTCACTGAGAAAAACGGTTTCACGATCCCCCCAGGATAAATTAGGTTTCCCACTGAATATTGAACGTGTTACCATCTTTCCATTGAATAAAAGTTGGCAGGTATGACTATGGGAGCACTATGATTAGTACAATTATTTTGTGAACATTATGTGGGCCCTTTCAACTGATTAACTTTACTATCTGCAAAGACGAGTGTAGGCTGGAAAAGTCGTTATGGTGTCTGGGTCAAATGGAGTAGATGAGGAAAGAGAATGAGTACAATCAGAGAAGATGTCACCTGTGAGTCACTGGATGTAATTGTACTGTATTTTGCCTGTTACGGCATCTGCTCAGTGCTGTATTCTACTGTAGGTTCTGTAGCACAGAATTAAATTTGAAAAGTAATATCCATCCAGAGACCGTGTCTTTTAAGACCTTAACAAAGCCTTCTCCCCGTGGTCCGGTCACAGCTCGGTTACTAGTAGATCACAAGACCATCCCAAATTACAACAGTAGCTCTCCATCTCTCAAAGGCTGCCTATCACTTACTTAGAGCATTTTAGCTTTCTTAGTGTAATCTTAGGAAAGGTAATTTCTTGTGTTTCTCCTTTTTTATTTCTATTATATTACCAATGATCTTTTGCACTGGAAGAGGGGTTCCGTCAGAGGTTTCAGTCAGGTTAACCCCTCAGCGGAAAGCAAACGGAAACCTCAGCTTCCGTTTCCCTCACCATTGAACTCAATAGTGACGGAAACCTAGCTAATGGTTTCCGTGTTTCACCATTGTGACAGGGTTCCGTCATTTTGACTAAATCAATAGCGCAGTCAACTGCGCTATTGGTTCCGTCAAGAACAACGGAACCCTGTCACAACTGTGACAGACGGAAACCATTAGCTAGGTTTCCGTCACCATTGATATCAATGGTGAGGAAACGGAAGCTTAGGTTTCCGTTTGCCTTTCCGTTGAGGGGTTAATCCGACGGAAACCTCTGACGGAACCCCTCAACGGAAGGGCAACGGTGATGTGAACAGGCCCATATCTAGACCTTCAGCAGTACAAAAGAGCTGTCATTAAATCCTTCAATCTCTGCTAACACTATCCCAGTCTATACAGCAAAGTTGGCAAGTGATCTGTAGAAAATCAGCCTATTGGCAAGTGTAGAAAATGTAGATTGTGATTATAAAATTAAAAACTCACAAAAATAAAACAAAATAAAAACAACTGATTTAAATAAAATGTTATATTCTGATGATACATTTACTTTAAAGAAGATGTAATGTTATTTTCTGTACAGTAAATAGCTAGTAGATTTTTTATAAATGCTTATCTAATGAAATATAGAACTGCTAATATCATTTTATATTTATTTTTTTAATTTCTTATATAAATACAGCAAAACAAAAAAAATTATATTAATTGCTCAATATATACCATATTGTGTATATATTGTGAATAAAACATGATAGTTATTAACTATAAATTCTGTCACATCTTGAGTTGTCACTTAGGCTGAGTCCACACGTTTTTGCCACAATGCAGCTGGTTTTGTTCCAAATCGTCACACTTTTCAAATTAATTGCTCCTTGTGCCACGTATGAACCCAGGGTTAGAGAAAGCTACGGGCCCAAGTGCCTTGTCAGTATACTGATGACACCTGCACACCCACAATTTTGTCCTTGGTAATAAGTAGCAAGAAACAACTTTAGAATTAGTCCACAGAGCAGCTTTTAACCTTACAGATAGGTCTACAAATATTACTTAGGGAACACCATATTCTATGAGATGAAGCATTACTGAGCAGATCAGGGAGATGACCTTATCCATTAAATGAGATGCACGGTTGGTGCTGGCTGTGCATTTTATCCAGAATCCCAGATTGCTTGCTGTAAATTACCTATTTAATCATGTGCATCTCCAAGCAAGAAGATGGAAGACCTGCTTATGTATGTTCACTAACAACATACGGAATACTTTCAATGCCCTTGCTACAAATATCATCTACTTGACATTATTATAACTTCTCCCCCATCAGTGACAGTAATACACACGGCTACCATTCACCTTCAACCATTGCTCTGTGATCTATATGTCAAGCTGACAGGTTCTCCCATGGGACCTCATTGAAGGGCAAAACAAATGATTTCTGATCAACTCTCAACTATTGTATAAGGGTTTTTCCCTCACTTACTTTTAACTTTAACAAGAAAGAAGGAATAGAACTTAAAAAACAAAGTGTTACTTATTTATTTTATTTTCAACTTGTTGTTGAAATGACAGATTATCCTTCTGATTTTATTAGACCCTTTACTGTAAATGGTAAAGACTTTATGGGGAAAAAAAGCATTATATTATCTTATTAACTTTTTTCCTTAAAGGCACCATCGGTTGAGGCGCATGCTAATGGTGGACGTGTTTGTGTTTCCCTGGAGCTCCGCACCTCAACGGGAGTATCCAGCTATTTTCAGCTATTTCCGGCCGCTCAGCTCGCTCACATTCCACTGGAATTCCTCCTGCTTCGCCTCAGGGAACTTTTGATGGTGAAAACGAACGCCAGAAAGTCCAGGATCGTGACCAGATCGACAGCTGCTGAGCCGAAGCCTCCATTGCAGATTGCACACGCGGAGCAGGCCAGGATGGTGCCGGACCCGCCTCACTCACCACAGTTGCAGGCACCCTCACTGGACCCGATACACAGCGTAGATGGAGGTACCCCATGTTTTCAGAGCCCAAGCCCTGCCTCAGATTTGTTTGGTGAAGATGACTCCAATCAGTGGCGTAGCTATAGTGGTCGCAGCGGTCGCAATTGCGACCGGGCCCCGAAGCCAGGGGGGCCCACGGCCCCCCGCACCACATCAATAAAAAGTTACTATAGTACTTTGGGCTGCGGGCCCCTGTTACTATAGTAACAGACTGTACTTACCTTCCTGGTTCTGGATCGCAGCGGAGGTCCTGACGTCAAGCGCTGTGCGCAGCGCATGACGTCACAGCGCTATGCGCCAAGCACAACATCGAGAGGACAGGACCTCCGCCGCGGCTGAAGAGGAAGGTAAGATTAGTAGCCCTGACTGCTAAAGCTGACTGGCGGGGTCCGACTCCCGGGACCCGCCAATCAGCTGTTTTGAAGGGGCCGCAGCACTCGTACGAGAGCTGCTTCCCCTTCATTCCGGTCACTTCATTCCGGTCACACTGTGAATCAGTGTCGGCGATTCACAGTGTGAGCGAGTAAGGGAAATGAAGGGGAAGCAGCTCTCGTACGAGTGCTGCGGCCCCTTCAAAACAGCTGATTGGCGGGTAACGGGAGACGGACCCCGACACATCAGCTATTGATGGCCTATCCTGAGGATAGGCCATCAATGTTTAGGGACTGGACAACCCCTTTAAGCCTACGATGTAGCAGGCTTAGAAGGCCCATGAGACAGGATCACAGATTGTGTGATCCTGTCTGCTGGGCCCTGTATCTAAGCCAATCACATGGTAGGCTTAGATACATGGCCCATATGTGATCCTTTCTGATGGGCCCTGTATTTAAGCCAACCACACGGTAGGTTTAGATACAGGGCCCCAGCACACAGTAATCTTATACTGTATAAGATTACTATCTGCTGGACCCTGTATCTAAGCCTAACCTTGTGGTAGGCTTAGATACAGGATCCCACAGACCGTATCACACATGGGCCCTGTATCTAAGCCTAACACGTGTTACTAATTGTTTTTTTTGTGTGTTTTCTTACAGGTTCGGTTGTTGGACTACGGCGGATTCCAGGACTACTTCGATGACGGCATTTTTATTATCAATAAAATGGTTAATGAGGGTTGTGTGTTTTTTTTATTTCAATAAAATATTTTTTCTATGTCCTTGTGTTTTTTTTTAAACTATATTACTACCGCCTTAGTAATGGCCGCCGGCTGATTGATAGCATCCATTGCTAAGGCGGGGCTTAGTGTTAGCCGGTGCAGAGGCTAACACTAACCCCCTTTATTACACCCGTACCCACCGCTACCAGGGGTGCTGGGAAGAGCCGGGTACCATCCAGTACTTGACCATCTGTAGTGATGGTCGGCCACTGGGGCAGCCGCAGGCTGGTATTATCAGGAAGGGAAAGGCCAAAAACAGTGGCCCTTCCCACCCTGGTGATGCTAGGCTGCTGCTGCTTTATTGTATCTGGCTGGTTATGAAAAATGGGGGGGACCCCACGTAATTTAAAAAAAATAAAATAAAAAATAATTGGAAAGAACGATGTTTGGCCAATAAGAACTTTTGCATCGGGGCCCATGAGCCTTTAGCTACGCCCCTGACTCCAATGCTTCCGCCGCAGAACCTGCAGTATGGATGTTTTCAATTATCCAGGCTGGGCAGGAAGGGTCTTCTCAATTATCCTCCTCGCAGTTGCAAGCTGACACTGGTGCATATTCTGGTGACAAAGTTCTTATTGCACGCTTTTCACAACTCTTACAGCAAGAACTTGAAAAAAAGTGTGTAAAGATCACATGTGAACTTAAAGCTGACTTTCATGCTCTGGGGTCTAGAATGGAAGCAATGGAGACTAAAATTGATAACACATTGATGACTGTTAACCAGCACTCTGATTGCATTGACGACATATAACAAACGGCTTGAGGTAGCCCACTCTAAGCTTGAAGATATGGAAAATAGATCCAGGCGGGAACATTTCTGTATAAGGAGTCTGTCAGAAAACATCCTGGATTTAGAAACTGCGGTACACAATCTTTTCAAACATCTCCTCCCTGATTTACCTGACCGCTACTTTGATATTGACAGAGTGCATAGGGCACTTACAGCTCCCCGCACGGATGGTCTGCCCAGAGATGTGTTGGTGAAGCCTCATTTTTACTCTGTGAAGGAACAGGTTATGAAAGCTTCCAGGACCTCTGAACAGCTACGACTGGGCAACTGCGACATACAGATCTTCGTTGATCTGGCTCCTCACATGATCCAGAGGCGTCGTTCGTTAATTAAAGCCTCTCCTCCAAGTCCTGATATGCCAGGAGATTAGATATAGATGGGCCTTCGCTTTTCGTCTCACATTTTCCTATCCCAATCGGCCACACAGTTTTCCTTCTCTCCAGGAAGGAGAGGCCATTATGGAATGTTTGGGACTTATTTCAAAGGATGGTACACCTCTGCCGAGGAAATCACCACCGCTTGCCTCCTCCTCTTCTACAGCATGTCTTCGACCGCTCTGGAGCTCCAGATCTTCATCCCGACCTTCGACTTCTACTACCTGAACTTGCAAGTCCTTGATGCATTCTTGATATAATTCTCACACGCACTAGTTCCCTTTACTGTTTAATATTAACGTTTAATTTTACATTAATATGGCTTTTACTACTGTGGTATTTTATGCTGTTGTCCTTCAGCTAGATATGGGCTGAGCTATCAAGACTCAGCCCTCCAGTTGGGTGATGACATGCCCTCCTTGGGATCTTGAGAGACCCCACTGATATTATAATGTTCTTGTGGTGGTGATCTCTCAACATCCCCCATTGCTTCACGTCTTGCTATATGTACCAAAATAATTAGTTTTTATTGCTTTTTCTTTTTTACTTTTGCACCTCTCCCCTCCTTTCCTGTTCCCTTCTTACGATGGTCGAGTGACTTAGGAATTGTGCTTTCTGTGAACATTTTGGTCATGGCTGACCCTCCGTCCTCGTTTAACATTTTCACTCACAATGTTCAAGGTCTCAACTCGCCTATTAAACAGCGGCAAGCATTCCAAACATATAAATCCTTGCATTGTGATGTTGTGTTTCTACAAGAACTGCACTTCTCCAATAACTCTTGTCCTAAATTTATGCATAACCATTATCCTTTGTATTACCTAGCGGTAGCTGCGGAAGTTAAGAGAGGAGTGGGCATCTTTTTCAAAAGAAACCTTCCCTTCACACATCAAACCACGGTGGAAGATCCTGAGGGCAGATATTTGCTCATAAATGGTACACTACAGGTCATATTTATTTCTTATTATGCACCAAATGAAGGCCAAATAAGTGTTTTCAATGCAATATTCATAAAATTACTTCCTCATTTCCTTGGTAAAGTATGTTTAGGTGGGGATTCTAATGTAGCATTGGATCACCTCCTTGACAAAACTATCGCAGGTCCCTCCTCCCTTCTCCCCCCCCCCCCCCTAAACAGGGGTTGCAATTAGCCAAACTCTTACACTCCCATGATTTTGTTGATTTTGGAGATCCGCCAATCTCTCCACCAGGGATTACACCTTTTATTCTCATGCCCACTCGTCTTACTAGGTCATCTCTTCCTTCCATCTCAGCTCTTAAATAGTCTACTCCGTGCCAAAATACACCCCATTTCGTGGTCAGCTCATGACTTGTGTAGCGTCCATGGCCGCAGACCGTCGGGATTACTCACCCCCCAACGGCCGCAGCCATGGATCTGTGAGCGCTGGCCCGCATCTCCTCCCTAGGAGATGCCAGCGCTCACTTCTGCTCCGTTCTGCTGTGTCCCGTAGGGTGCGCACGCACGCTCGTGCCCAGCCTTAAACGGCCAGTGTGTGCACATGAAAATAATCATTTATTAGCCCATGATCCCATTGACTATATGAAGGGCTCTGCCCCTTTACTCCTTGCCTGAGCATTGTTGTGTTTACCCGTGTTAGTCTTGCAAATGGTCCCTTAGTGTTATCCTTATCCCAGTGTTCTCATACCTGCTACCTGTATCCTGTATCTCGTGCTACCTTGTTCCTGTGCCTTAGAAAGTTGGAGTCGTGTTGTACTACCGTTCACGCCTGTTGTGTTACACCACGCCAGGTGTCTGCTGCCAACGTCCAATCTGAGCCTAGCCGTTGCTACTGTCTAAACTACTACAGGTACCCCTGTGCATGGACTATATATACATTTACTTGGTACACTGTTTGGCCAGCTGCTATCCCGCTACGGAGGTACGGCCCAGTGGGTCCGCATACCCACAGATCTTGACAACTTGGTTCTGTTTACATTGGATTGCTTCTGGCTTAAACCTCGGTCTAGTTCATGGCGTTTGAATGAGTCCCTTCTAACAAATCCCCAAATATCCCAAGAAATTGGAACTGAACTTGAACACTACTTCCAATTTAATTGCGCAACTGACACTTCCCCAGCTATTCATTGGGAGGCAGACAAAGCTACCCTTAGAGGGAAACTTATTCAGATTGCCTCACGTCTAAAAAGAACTAGAGACCAAACTCTTAAAGATGAGGAAGCGGCTTATTTAGCTTTAGTTAGACAACAAAAGGCAGATAATAAACTTGATTTACGCTCTAAAATTGAAGATGCCCGTACCGAACTTAACTTGTGCCTTACGACTATCGCAAAACGTCACATTCGCTGGACGCAATATAGATTTTTTTGCCCAAAGTGACAAACCAGGCACCCTTTTGGCCCAGAAACTTGGTCCATTGTCTCGTAACTTTATGATCCCCAAACTAAATCTAGCGAACGGTAATCTCACGCAGCACCCTAAAGAGGTTCTCAATAGTTTCTTTGCATTCTACTCCTTCCTGTATAAATCTCCTCCCCAGCTTGATAAATTGAAAGCTGATGCTTTATTTCAGGATATCTTCTTGCCTGTATTAAAAGACCTCCACAGATATAATATGGAGGCCCCTATATCGAAACGGGATCACTGTGCCTGTCGCTTGACCTGCATAAAGCTTTCGATTCCTTGACCTGGGAATACAGATTTTTTGTTTTAGGCGTTGCGGTTTTGCGATAAATTTATTACCCTTTTGAAAAGTCTATACTCGACTCCATCTGCCCAGGTAATGATCAAGGGACTTTTCTCAGACCGTATAACCATAGCCCGGGGGACGAGACAGGGATGACCTCTGTCCCCTATCTTTTTTGTCTTGGCAATTGAGCCCCTGGTCCACCAGATCATGATGAATAAAGACATAAAGGGAGTTGAGGTTAGAGGTCAGAAAAATAAGTGTGCACTATATGAGGACGACATCATATTGGTATTGTCATCCCGCCTTACGTCCCTCCCGAATCTTTATCACGTCTTAGACCAATTTTCCCACATCTCAGAATTAAAAGTCAACCATGACAAGTCTGAGGTCTTGAACATGAGATGGAGGGAAGACAAAATCTCCTATCTGGGGGTTCACCTCACTCCTTGCTATTCCACACTTTTTCACACAAATTTCCTCCCTGTCAACAAATACTGAAAACAGAACTGTCGCACTGGGCTTCTATGCCTCTTTCCTGGTTCGGCAGGATAGCAGCTATTAAAATGATGGTTCTTCCCAGCACTTTACCAATAGATATCCCTACCCCCTATTTAAAAGACCTTAAAAGGCTTATATTGTCCTTCATTTGGGGTCCTAAACGAGGTAGAGTACCACAAAGTATTCTCTATGCTGCTAAAGTCTCGGGGGGATTGGGTTTACTGAACCTCACTAAATACTACTATGCTGCTCGTCTGACACCCTTAGGGGGGATTCACACGAGCGTGTATTCGGTCCGTGCGGGCCGCGTGGTTTTCACGCGGCACGCATGGACCAATACAAGTCTATGGGGCAGTACAGACAGTCCGTGCTTTTTGCGCAGCGTTTGTCTGCTGCGCAAAAAGCGCGACAGGTTCAATAACTCTGCGTATTTCGCGCATCACGCACCCATTGAAGTCAATGGGTGCGTGAAAATCACGCGCACCACACGGAAGCACTTCCGTGGGACGAGCGTGATTCGCGCAACAGCAGTGAAATGGATGAATGAAAACAGAAAAGCACCACGTGCTTTTCTGTTTCCAAGCATCCAAACGGAGTGTCTTTGAGAGGAGCGAACCCCGACAACCGAGGCAAACTTCACCGGGTTCGGCCAAACTCGTTTTGGCCGAACCCGGCAAAAAAATTTCCGGTCCGCGACGTCGGGAGAGATTCACTGTGCATGGTGCTGAAAGAGTTAAACTGTTTCAGCACCATGGACAGTGACTTGCGATCCCAAAATACATGAACCTGTAAAAAAAACCGAAGTTCTAACTTACCGATTACTCCTGTCTCCTTCCTGCAGTCCGACCTCCCGGGATGACACTTCAGTTAAAGTGACAGCTCCAGCCAATCACAGGCCAAGCACAGGCTGCAGCCAATCACAGGCTGCAGCGGTCACTTGGACTGCCGCGTCATCCAGGGAGGTGGGGCCCGATGTCAAGAGAGGCGCGTCACCAAGGACGCGTCACCAAGGACGCGTCACCAAGGCAACGGCCGGGAAGTTCTCGGTAAGTAGGAACTTTATCTTTTTTTTTTACAGGTTTTTCGCTGTTGTGTTCGGCATTCACTGTCGAGGGTGCTGAAAGATTTAGCTCTTTCAGCACCTTGGACAGTGACGGGCGTCGACAAGCCTCATCTCTATGATGCCGGCTGCGCGAAAATCACGCAGCCGCGCATCAGACACGCATGACACACGCAGCTGTCAAATGGTTTTTGCGCTCGCAAAACGCCGCGTTGTTTGCGCGCGCAAAAACGCAACGCTCGTGTGAATCTACCCTTAGTCTCATTCCACAGTGTAAGTAACCAAACACGTTGGATTCATATTGAACAGGCTGCTACTCCTGATGTTCCTGTAGACCAGTTGCTATGGCTGAAACCCAAACAAAGACCACATGTATTATGCCCGCTCCTCTCTTCTTCCTTGGCGCTGTGGGATAGGTTGAGTCACAGGTTTCGGTTCTGTTCTGTACACACACCTGAAGCCAGATTATTTGCTAATCCTACCGTGGAATGCAACCATCAGCGTTCTAATGGTGGTTGGATAAAAATATACCGTATTGGACACTTCTTTGATAGACTAGGTGTAAAACCCTGTCATTTTTATCAGCCTATACATCACATGCCGGACTCTGAGAATTTTCGCTTTTACCAGATTCACCATTTTATGTCCTCATTTAAACCTACATCGGTTCTGTAAAGTACTTCAGTATTTGAGAAATTATGCTTGAATAATTCTAGTGGTCATCATCTCTTGTCTAATATTTACATATTTTTGGTTTCGTCATCGGACATACTGTCCTATATGTCTATGTGGGAGAGAGACTTACACAAATCCTTTACTGTTAGGGAATAGCAAGATATGGCAGAACGTACTGCAACAAATGTCTGCTTCGCTGGTCGAAGCCAATTATAAAGTATTTTTACGATGGTACTTAGCTCCCTCCAGACTGGCCAAGATGTTCCCTTCTTCCTCATTTTCTTGCTTCAGACACTGTGGATGTGTGGGAAACCCTCCGCATACATGGTGGGGTTGCCCAAGGGTATGCCGATTCTGGCGACTAATCTTTAATATGTTATATTCTATAACTCGGATTAAGTTGAAACTTTCCCCTCACAGGCATTACTTAATGAGACCGTCCCTGGATTATCTAAGGCCTCTCATAAATTTGTATCCTTTCTTTTCCTGGCAGCAAAATTGCTATAGCTACATCCTGGAAAAGTCCTGTTATTCCTCTTCATCTGGTTAAGACTAAACTGAATTTGATTCTGGTCAATGATCATTTACACTGCATGGTCTCAGATAAGGAGGAGCTCTTCCTCCAAGTTTGACAGCCATGGCTCGGATACCTTGGGACGATCTCTTAGGTTCATTTTGCCTAGAAGGCATTTGACCCTCATTCTCCTACCTTTCCCCCCTCTTTTCCCTCTTTCTCTCCCTCCCTTTTATTACTTCTTTATTTTTTTGACATGTGGCGATGTTTGGAATATATTTGTCTGTCATGATTTGATTTATGGGGATTGCCCCCGGATGCTAATTGCATTGTTTGATGTACACTTTATCTTTTCTTGATAAAAATTATTGAAACATAAAGGCAACATCGGTTGCAGTTACAGATGGAGTATTTTTTTTTTTTTCTTACTCAGATGTTCCTGACAAATCTAGCTGGGTAATACCTATAGCATTGTTTATCCTGTGGTTCATGAGTACGATATATATAATGCAAGAATTACAAAGCTGCCAAACCTACTGTGATCCTTGCACATGGAGAAGGAAACTGTAAGGAACCAATGGCAGGGTGAAGAATATAACTTAGCATGACAATTGCACATTTCTATGCTTTCCAGGGTCTGTAGAAAGTTGGGAAAGTGCCTCCTTAACATAGCCTGCCACTGTGCCCTTAAAACAGAACCAGCAAGAGTGCCATTCATAACATGGCCATAAAACAGTATTAAAAATCTTGTTGATCGTGCAAATAATCATTCAAGCGAACATAAAAGTAATCGCTGGTCACTCATAGGAAGTTACTGACATGAAGTTTTGGTATCATTGTCTGCCATGTCTAACATACAGTGGTACATCTTTCTACAAGATCACTTGCTCACATTATGCTTGCCACTGCTAGCCTCTGTAAATTCACTCTTACATACTGTTTGAATCATTGCCAAGGCTTTATTAGCTAGCAAGTTCCATTTACAGACTCACAAATAGCTTGTAATTAATTCCCTGTTTGGGTAAGATATTTAAAGGGGTTGTCCGACGGCCACCAACAAAAAAACAAAACCTCCCCAAACACATCTGAAGTGCTTCCCTAGTGTTAATATTTCCTTTGCTGGCTAATAAACACATTTTAAGAGCAGTAACTTACCCCCGATATTGCGGCTTATACTCTCCTTCACTTCATGTTTGAAGGGGGAATTTGGGTGCTTCGGAACTACATATCCCATCATGTCTTCCCCTGGTTTCTGCAGCCTAATTCCCACCCTCTTTAATAAGTGACCAATAGGTTCACACCCACTCCGTCCACACCTGAGCTCCGTAAGTCCTCTCCAAAGAGGACTATTCTCAATGGAAAGCCGTGCCTGCTTTAATAAAACTATTATTTTATTGACTGGGAGGTATGGAGCTAGACTTCTCTCTTGTGGAGAGAGACAGAAATTAGAACATGTGACCTAAAGGGGCTGGAACTGTGACTGCTCCTTTCCTAAGTCAGTCCCTTTATGTCACATGTTTGGTGAGGCGCCGATACCAACAGCATTAGGAAGCCAGTAGAGGTCACGTGTTGTCGTGTTGGCGCATCATCAGGTAGGTTGAAACTACTGAGCTTCGGGGATCACGTGACCAGGCTTCCGTTTGGCAAAACTGGACAAAAGTCGAAATTCATCACTATTTGTAAAGGATTTACCAGACACAGCTTCTGTGTCGACGCCCGTGATTAATCAGTCTGCATCTGCTCCTAGGTCTGATAGAGTGACTCGATCTGCTACCACTCAGGCTGGTAGGCTGAGGAGTGGGAGAACCTATCACAGCCTGGCCAGACGGAGCTAACTCCCACCCTCGGTCTATTTATACCTTAATTTCCTGCTTTTCCTTTGCCTGTGATTCTGTCTGGTTTCCTGGCTCTGCTGTTCCTGCTGAGACTATTGACCTCTGCTTCAATTTGACCCTGGCTTTACTGACTACTCTCCTGCTCTGTGTTTGGTACCTCGTACACTCCTGGTTTGACTCGGCTCGCTCACTACTCTGGTTGCTCACGGTGTTGCCGTGGGCAACTGCCCCATTTCCCTTAGCTTCTGTGTACCCTCGTCTGTTTGTCTGTCGTGCACTTATTGAGCGTAGGGACCGTCGCCCAGTTGTACGCCGTCACCTAGGACGGGCCATGCAAGTAGGCAGGGACATAGTGGCGGGTAGATTAGGGCTCACCTGTCTGTCTCCCTACCCCGACATTACATATCTCCATGGATTTTATCACCGATCTGCCTCCATCTCAAGGCAAGTCGGTCGTGTGGGTTGTAATAGACCGAGGGTGGGAGCTAGCTCCGTCTGGCCAGGCTGTAATATGTTCTCCTACTCCTCAGCCTACCAGCCTGAGTGGTAGCAGATCGAGTCACTCTATCAGACCTAGGAGCAGATGCAGACTGAGTAATCACGGGCATCGACACAGAAGCTGTGTCAGGTAAATCCTTTACAGTAGTAGTACTGTAAAGGATTTACCAGACACAGCTTCTGTGTCGACGCCCGTGATTAATCAGTCTGCATCTGCTCCTAGGTCTGAAAGAGTGACTTGATCTGCTACCACTCAGGCTGGTAGGCTGAGGAGTGGGAAAACCTATCATAGCCTGGCCAGACGGAGCTAGCTCCCGCCCTCGGTCTATTTTTTCCCTTAATAACCGGGTCAGTAACTCGACGGGGGTCTCCCCCTTTTTCTGTAATTTTGGGTTTAATCCACGATTCTCCTCCGTTTCACCTGGTGGTTCCATCAATCCCAAGGTAGATGTAGTTCATAGGGAACTGTGCACAGTCTTGGCCCAGGTTCAGAAGAACCTAGAGGCGTCCCAGAGCATACAAAAGACTCAGGCAGATAGAAGACGTTCTGCTAATCCCTTGTTTGTGGTCGGGGATCTGGTGTGGCTATTTTCAAAAAATTTGCGTCTTAAAGAGGCTCTGTCACCAGATTCTCAAATACCTATCGCCTATTGCATGTGATCGGCGCTGCAATGTAGATAACAGTAACGTGTTTTTTTTAAAAAAAACGTTCACTTTTGGCCAAGTTATGAGCTATTTTATATATATGCAAATGAGCTTTGAAATGGACAACTGGGGATGTTTTTTTTCGTATGTCCAACTGGGCGTGTATTGTGTTTTTAACTGGGCTTGTTTACTTGTTTTACTAACTGGGCGTTGTGAATAGAAGTGTATGATGCTGACGAATCAATGACCAGTCAGCATCATGCACTCCTCCCCATTCATTTACCCAGCAGCATCTTGTTCTTACTAGAACGATGTTCAGCCACATACACAAGTGTCCTGATAATGAATACACATGACCACCAGCCTGGACGTCATGTGTATTCAGAATCCTGACACTTCTGAACCTTTTCTGTGAGATTCCAGCAAGCCAAACGTAATCTCGCGAGATTACGAGGTAAACAAGATTTTGTTTCCCTTGCTGGAAATCTCACAGAAAAGATTCAGAAGTGTCAGGTTTCTGAATACACATGACGTCCAGGCTGGAGGTCATGTGTATTCATTATCAGGGCACTTGTGTATGTGGCTGCACATCGTTCTAGTAAGAACGTGATGCTGCTGTGTAAATGAATGGAGAGGAGTGCATCATGCTGATTGGTCACTGATTCGTCAGCATCATACACTTCTATTCACAACGCCCAGTTAGTAAAACAAGTAAACACGCCCAATTAAAAACACAATACACGCCCAGTTGGACATACGAAAAAAAACACGCCCAGTTGTCCATTTCAAAGCTCATTTGCATATATATAAAATAGCTCATAACTTGGCCAAAAATGAACGTTTAAAAAAAAAAAACTTTACTGTTATCTACATTGCAGCGCCGATCACATGCAATAGGAGATAGGGATTTGATAATCTGGTGACAGAGCCTCTTTAAAGTTCCGTCCAAACAATTTGCTCCCCGGTATATAGGGTCGTACAAGGTCATTGAGGTCCTTAACCCTGTCTCCTTCCGGCTGGAGTTACCCCCATCTTTTCAAATACATGACGTGTTTCATGCCACCCTCCTGAAACGCTGCTCTCCGTCCTTGGCTACCTCGAGGAAACCTCCGGTCCCTGTTCTCACCCCTGAAGGGATAGAATTCGAGGTGGCCAAGATTGTGGATAGCAAGATGGTCCAAGGCTCCCTCCAGTACCTGGTCCATTGGAGAGGATACGGGCCTGAGGAGTGGACTAGGGTACCCGCCCGGGATGTTCACGCTGGGGTATTGCTCAGGAGGTTCCATCTTTGGTTCCCCAATAAGCCAGGTCCACCTAGGAAGGGTCCAGTGGCCCCTCATAAAAGGGGGGTTCTGTAAAGGATTTACCAGACACAGCTTCTGTGTCGATGCCCGTGATTAATCAGTCTGCATCTGCTCCTAGGTCTGATAGAGTGACTCGATCTGCTACCACTCAGGCTGGTAGGCTGAGGAGTGGGAGAACCTATCACAGCCTGGCCAGACGGAGCTAGCTCCCACCCTCGGTCTATTTATACCTTCATTTCCTGCTTTTCCTTTGCCTGTGATTCTGTCTGGTTTCCTGGCTCTGCTGTTCCTGCTAAGACTATTGACCTCTGCATCAATTTGACCTTGGCTTTACTGACTACGCTCCTGCTCTGCGTTTGGTACCTCGTACACTCCTGGTTTGACTCGGCTCGATCACTACCCTGGTTGCTCACAGTGTTGCCGTGGGCAACTGCCCCATTTCCCTTAGCTTCTGTGTACCCTTGTCTGTTTGTCTGTCGTGCACTTATTGAGCGCAGGGACCGTCGCCCAGTTGTACGCCGTCACCTAGGACAGGCCGTGCAAGTAGGCAGGGACTGAGTGGTGGGTAGATTAGGGCTCACCTGTCTGTCTCCCTACCCCGACATTACACTATTGGTAAGATTATATATATTTATAAAGTTAATAAGCAGAAGTTTGGTTTCTCTGGACTAACCCTTTAAGTTTGTCTATCTATCTATCTATCTATCTAATCTATCTATGTGCTCCTGAAATTGATATTAGCAGCAGGGAGGAGGTAAAGGGATGCAGTAATTCAAATCCCTTTCTACTCTGCCCTATAGTGAAATTAATGGAGTGTGCAGCCTGCAAGTGAATGAAGTTAATAAACAGCATAGAGCACGCATAATTTAAGACTAGATTAGAAACTTAAATTTACACATTTTGTGTGGCATATTTGGTTGACAGTTATTTGGAGTAAGACCATCTTAACGGGCTTTTAAGTAGATCACTGGAAGTGCAAAGGAGGGACATCGGTAAATGACGATGGTTGTGGTGTTATAGGTAATATCATCAACGTAAGGTTATTAGGAGGTCAGTTCATAACTCCTTCTGACACAGAAGATACATCTGATTTACAGAAGAAATGCAGATCTTTGGCCATCAAAGGATGTCCACTGTCTGGCAAATGTTTAATTGGCCCTTTCCTCACCAAGGTGCGAGATGTGCTGATTAAGAATTTGTCACCAGGGCTTGTATCTAACCTTAGATAGCATTCTCCCCAAGGGCTGGAGGTAATTGCCCACACATCCTGACCAAACATCTAAAGCTATGCAAATGGTTGCCTGTGGTGTGTCTGCCATGTGGACAAGGTAAGCATAGGCCATTGTTACATGTTTCAAAGAAAATATAATACATCAAGGCAAACCCCATCATAATTGATATTTGTAGTGACCCACATAGCTAGTTATGATCAGGGGAAATAGCCGTCACATATATGTCAAATTCACATCCATACACCCAGAGGAAGTACCTGAAATTGACTATTGGCTAAAAACAGGGGCCTATTATAGTGGTGTTTGATATTTCCTGGTTGGTAAATGTCTGCACAGGTGAATGCAGGTAATATTATATTTCCAGGAAACTCCTGCAGGAACACATGACCACTTTTATGTTTCTCTATAGAAATGAAATATAACTGTGTAATGGGAGGAGTACGCTTCATTATCATATGAACAGCCTCCTCCCAGTGACATCACCAGCCAGTGAACTGGAGGGAAAAACTGAGTTTAAAATGCCAGGAGAAGTGAGGGTCAGTGTCAGTCGTTGGGGATCCATATCTCGGTTGGAGTGACTGTCCATATTTTCAGCTGTCCCCACAGCCAGGATATCACCGCTGTACATCAGTAAGGTTTTGTTCCGTTACTTTTATCCCTTTTATTTTCATAAACTGTTTGATTGCATTGTAACTGTATGTATATTTTTCATCTTTTAATCTGACACCTATTTTTTGTATCGCACTGCACTATTGTGTATTAAATTTGAAATATTTATAAGTCTCTTCCTTGTAGTCTTACAGAACTCAATCTTCCGAAGGTGAACGTTACCTGTATTTTATGTTCCATTTAGATAACCTGTGTTATAGGAACTGGTGTTAAGGGAACATAGATACATAGGCCCCTATTGCCTAGATAAGTATAGGTGGTGGTAGCATACTGTGGTATAAATTATTGGGGTGTTGGAAACCTATGTGAGTAATTTAGCATAATCCTGTCATCTAGAGTAGTTTGGCGTGGATTTCTGTGGTAAATTAATAAACTCAGTAGTGTAGTTCACCCCTGTGACGTGACCTGAGATCGGTGATCGTCACAATGGTTATAACAGATACATTTTAGATTTTTTTTTCCTGTTTCCATTATCCATATATAGGTTTCATTGTTGTTTTCTCAGCTCGAATGGATATAGACCAGGAGTCTCAAACACATGGCCCGCGGGCCGCATGCGGCCACTGAGGTTGTCATCTGAGGCCTGCAGGGCACCGTAGCTCCCTCGGGAGCGGAGAGAGCAGGCCGAAGGAGGAGTGCGCTGGCACTCCTTCATGACGTCCCAGAGCGGAGCTTATACTAGTGTTCTGCTCCGGTACTCCGGCTGGGGAAGCCCCTGACATAACTGTCTATATATATGTGGCCCATTAACCCGGCCGAGTTTGAGACCCCTGTTATAGACTTTGTTTGTTCCACTCTTCATAATAAGGTGTGATGAGCCTGCATTAAACACTATGGCAGACAATTTGCATGGCATTGTAAAACAAATATTTGTATCTGTCTAACATGTCACACTTGTTTCTATACAGTGCACCAGTACAGGAGTACAAAGAACATCCCTATATTGTTATGCGGTGTAATATTCTAGAAATCCATGTAATTCAATTTTATACGGGTTCATTCTTTATTTTAAAGCTTGAGGCTCAGATTAGTTTTGCAGCATTACACTCACTGTCTCAGCATATACTATTTTTTTCACCAACCAGAAAACAGAATTTTAGAATTCTGTGAAAGAGGTGCCGTCAGGGAAGATTTGGGTTGTGATTGGTGGAATTGAGAGAGGATATTCTGACTAATTTTATTTTAAAATAAAACGTGGATAAAACAACATAAATTATTCCATGAAAAAATAGTGAGGTTCACATTGTACATCGTCACAAGGATTCTTAGGCAAATAAAGCTGTTTGTTATACTGTCCAATGTTCATCTATAATTATCATTTTACAGCTTATGTTTAGACATTATCTACAAAATAAATTTGGTATGGCTTCGTTCACATCTGCGTCGTGACTCCGTTCATGGGTTCCGTCAGAGCTTTCCGTCGGGAACCCATGAATGGAATCTAAACGGAAACCATAGGAGTGCATCACAATTGATTTCAATGGTGATGGATCAAGCGCAAATGGTTTCTGTTTGTCACCGTTGTGAAAGGATTCCGTTGTTTTGACAGAATCAATACCGTAGTCAACTGAGCAATGCATTTAGTCAAAACGACGGAACCCTTACACAACGGGGACAAACGGAAACCATTTGCACCGGGTCCGTCACCATTGAAATCATTGGTGATTCAAACGGAAACCTATGGTTTCCGTTCATTTCCGTTTGGATTTCGTTCATGGGTTCCCTTGATGAAAAATCCGACGGAACCCATGAACAGAGTCTTAACGCAGATGTGAACGAAGCCTAATTTTGAAATTACATTGCATTGCTTATCTTCTACTTGTAGAGTTGTAGCCTTTTATTATAGTCTAGAGCAGCATTCAACAGGAAACAGTCATGTTCATTTGCTTTTTTTTCTCTTTCCATGGTGGTGTTAAATTATTGTAAGGACACGTTCAGACGTTGCAGAATTTTTCCCCTGCAAATCTTGGTGCAGATTTGGCGCAATTACGCAACGAATCTGCACCAGAATTTGCATATTTGACAGGTAATTCAGACATTGCAGATATCACAGCGGATGTAAAGGATCTGCCAGACACAGCTTCTGTGTCGACGCCCGTGGTTAATCAGTCTGCACCTGCTCCTAGGTCTGATATAGTGACTCGATCTGCTACCACTCAGGCTGGTAGGCTCAGGAGTGGGAGAACCTATCACAGCCTGGCCAGACGGTTCTAGCTCCCGCCCTCGGTCTATTTATACCTTAATTTCCTGCTTGTCTTAGCCTGTGATTCTTTCCTATTTCCTGGCTCTGCTGCTCCTGCTATTATTATTAACCTTGCTTCATTTTGACCCTGGCTTTAACTGAATAAGCTCCTGCTCTGCGTTTGGTACCTCGTACACTCCTGGTTTGACTCGGCTCGTTCACTACTCTTGTTGCTCACGGTGTTGCCGTGGGCAACTGCCCCATTTCCCTTAGCTTCTGTGTACCCTTGTCTGTTTGTCTGTCGTACACATATTGAGCGTAGGTGCCGTCGCCCAGTTGTACGCCGTCGTCTAGGACAGGCCGTGAAAGTAGGCAGGGACTGAGTGGCGGATAGATTAGGGCTCACCTGTATGTCTCCCTACCCCGTACATAATCACAGACCCATATACCTTTTCTACCCTGGTCCCTGACACAACTATGGACCCCCTTGAGAACCTGGCTCAGCAAATGCAGCGCCTCTCCCTACAGGTCCAAGCCCTGGCTCAGAGGGGCAACCAGCGTGATGCTAACATGGTAGTGCCCCCCACCTCACCTCTTGAACCCCACCTCAAGTTGCCTGACCGGTTCTCAGGGGACCGGAAGACTTTTTTCTCCTTTCGGGAGAGTTGTAGGCTCTATTTCCATCTAAGGCCCCACTCCTCAGGTTCTGAGAGCCAGCAAGTGGGTATAATTATGTCCCGGCTCCAGGACAGGCCACAAGAATGGGCCATCTCCTTGGCTCCTGACGCCCCTGAACTTTCCTCTGTTGATCTTTTTTTTATTCTGCTCTCGGGCTCATATATGACGAGACTGACAAGAATGCCTTTGCCGAGAGTCAGCTGGTGACCTTACGTCAGGGTAAGAGACCCATTGAGGAGTACTGTTCTGACTTTAGGAAGTGGTGTGTAGCTTCTCGGTGGAATGACCCTGCCTTGAGGTGCCAGTTTAGATTGGGTCTGTCGAACGCCCTGAAAGACCTGTTAGTTAGCTATCCATCTTCAGACTCTCTAAATCAGGTTATGGCTTTAGCGGTACGTCTTGACCGACGTCTCAGGAAACGACGACTTGAACGTTTTTGTGCTTTCTCCTCTGGCTCCCCCATGATGGCTCCCGAGGTTCCGTTGCTTCATTCTTCCACGTAAAACTCGGATGAACCAATGCAACTCGGAGCCTCCGCGACTCCCCAACAACGTAGAGAGCTCTGAAGGAAGAATGGTCTCTGCTTCTACTGTGGGGATGACAAGCATCAAGTGAACAACTGTCCTAGGCGTAAGAATAAGCAGCCAGAAGAACTTCCGTGCCTAAGTGACCATCGGGGAGGTCACTTGGGCGCACAGGTATTTCCCGTAAATATGAAACCTAAAAAGATCTTGCTTCCCTTTCAGGTCTCTTTTGAGGGTAGGTCTGCTACTGGCAGTGCCTTCGTGGATTCAGGGTCTTCTGCTAATATTATGTCTGTGGAATTTGCTATGTCTCTAGTTATGCCATTGATTGATTTGCCTAATCCTGTCCCCGTAGTGGGTATCGAATCCACTCCACTTGCTAATGGTTATTTTACGCAGCATACCCCTGTTTTTGAACTCATTATTGGCTCCAAGCATTTGGTGATGCAGGGATTATCGTCTGATTTGGTTTTAGGCCTTCCCTGGTTGCAGATGCATAATACCACGTTTAACTGGAATACTGGGGATCTTACCAAATGGGATAATGAATGCATGACGTCATGTTTTTCTGTTAATTTTATTTCTCTCCCTGAGGAGGTGAACACTCTACCTGAGTTTATTCAGGACTTCACTGATGGCCTTTTCTAAAAAGGCCTCTGAAGTGTTACCTCCTCATAGAGAATATGATTGCTCTATCGATTTGGAACCAGGAGCTAAGCTCCCTAAGGGTAGGATATTTAATCTCTCTTGTCCCGAACGTGAAGCCATGAGAGAGTATATCCAGGAATGCCTGGCCAAGGGTTACATTCGCCCCTCTACTTCTCCGGTAGGTGCTGGCTTCTTCTTCGTAGGGAAGAAGGATGGTAGTCTTAGGCCGTGCATCGATTACCGAAACTTGAATAAGGTCACTGTAAGGAACCAGTATCCCCTTCCTTTGATTCCTGATCTCTTCAATCAGGTTCAGGGGGCCCAATGGTTCTCTAAGCTTGATCTACGGGGGGCTTATAACCTTATCCGCATCAGAGAGGGGGATGAGTGGAAGACTGCGTTTCACACGCCCGAAGGTCATTTCGAATACCTCGTCATGCCCTTTGGGTTGTGTAATGCTCCCGCGGTCTTCCAGAATTTCATAAATGAGATTTTAAGAGACTACCTGGGGGTATTTCTTGTAGTGTACCTTGATGACATACTTGTGTTTTCCAAGGACTGGTCCTCCCACAATGCGCATGTCAGGAAGGTGCTCCAGGCCCTTCGGGAAAACAAACTCTTTGCTAAAACCGAAAAATGTGTGTTTGGGGTGCAGGAGATACCATTTTTGGGTCAAATCCTCACTCCTAATGAATTCCGTATGGACCCTGCCAAGGTTCAGGCTGTGGCTGAATGGGTCCAACCTGCCTCCCTGAAGGCGCTACAGTGCTTCCTGGGGTTTGGTAATTATTACAGGAGATTTATTGCTAACTTCTCGGTCATCGCTAAGCCTCTTACGGATCTTACTCACAAAGGTGCTGATGTCCTCCACTGGCCTCCGGAGGCGGTCCAGGCTTTTGAGGTCCTTAAGAAGTGCTTTATCTCGGCCCCAGTGCTGATTCAGCCTAACCAAATGGAGCCATTCATCGTGGAGGTTGACGTCTCCGAGGTGGGAGTGGGTGCTGTCTTGTCCCAGGGTACCAGGTCCCTCACCCATCTCAGTCCCTGTGCCTACTTCTCCAGGAAGTTCTCGCCCACTGGGAGTAACTATGACATTGGCAACCGCGAACTCTTTGCCATTAAATGGGCATTTGAAGAGTGGCGCCATTTCCTGGAGGGGGCTAGGCACCAGGTAACGGTCCTTACCGACCACAAGAATTTGGTTTTCCTAGAATCTGCCCGGAGGCTAAACCCGAGACAAGCTCGATGGGCGTTGTTTTTTACTAGATTCAACTTTTTGGTCACCTATAGGGCTGGGTCTAAGAATATTAAATCTGATGCACTGTCGCGTAGTCTCATGGGCAGCCCTTCTTTGGAGGAAGATTCTGCTTGTGTTTTGCCCCCAGGTATAATCATTTCCTCTGTTGATTCTGACTTAGTCTCCGAAATTGTGGCTGATCAAGGTTCAGCTCCCGGGAACCTTCCTGAGAACAAGCTGTTTGTTCCCCTGCAATTCCGGCTAAGGGTACTCAGGGAAAATCATGGCTCTGCACTATCTGGCCATCCAGGCATCCTGGGTACCAAGCACCTCACTGCCAGAAACTATTGGTGGCCTGGGTTGCCTAAAGACGTTAAGGCCTACGTCGCCGCTTGTGAAATTTGTGCTAGGTCCAAGACTCCCAGGTCCCAACCAGCGGGCTTACTATGTTCTTTGCCCATTCCCCAGAGACCTTGGACCCATATCTCCATGGATTTTATCACCGATCTGCCTCCATCTCAAGGAAAGTCGGTGGTGTGGGTTGTAGTAGACCGCTTCAGTAAGATGTGCTACTTTGTGCCCCTCAAGAAACTACCCAATGCTAAGACGTTAGCTACCTTGCTTGTCAAACACATCCTGCATCTCCATGGGGTTCCTGTCAATATTGTTTCTGACAGAGGGGTACAATTTGTTTCATTGTTTTGGAGAGCTTTCTCTAAAAAGTTGGAGATTGATCTTTCCTTCTCCTCGGCCTTCCATCCTGAAACTAATGGCCAAACCGAGAGGACTAATCAGTCTCTAGAACAATATCTAAGGCGTTTTATCTCTGACTGTCAATATGATTGGGTCTCCTTCATTTCCCTCGCCGAATTTTCTCTTAATAACCGGGTCAGTAACTCATCAGGGGTCTCCCCCTTTTTCTGTAATTTTGGGTTTAATCCACGGTTCTCTTCCGTTTCACCTGGTGGTTCCAACAATCCCGAGGTAGATGTCGTTCATCGGGAACTGTGCACAGTCTGAGCCCAGGTTCAGAAGAACCTAGAGGTGTCCCAGAGCATACAAAAGACTCAGGCAGATAGAAGACGTTCTGCTAACCCCTTGTTTGTGGTCAGGGATCTGGTGTGGCTGTCTTCAAAAAATTTGCGCCTTAAAGTCCCGTCCAAAAAATTTGCTCCCTGGTATATAGGGCCGTACAAGGTCATTGAGGTCCTTAACCCTGTCTCCTTCCGACTGGAGTTACCCCCGTCTTTTCGAATACACGACGTGTTTCATGCCTCCCTCCTGAAATGCTGCTCCCGGTCCTTGGCTACCTCGAGGAAACCTCCGGTCCCTGTTCTCACGCCTGAAGGGGTAGAATTCGAGGTGGCCAAGATTGTGGACAGCAGGATAGTCCAAGGCTCCCTCCAGTACCTGGTCCATTAGAGAGGATACGGGCCTGAGGAGAGGACTTGGGTACCTGCTCGTGATGTTCACGCTGGGGTATTGATCAGGAGGTTCCACCTTCTCTTCCCTACCAAACCGGGTCCTCTTAGTAAGGGTCCGGTGGCCCCTCATAAAAGGGGGAGTACTGTTAGGGATCTGCCTGGGATGTTCACGCTGGTGTATTGCTCAGAAGGTTCCATCTTCGGTTCCCCAATAAGCCAAGTCCACCTAGAAAGGGTCCAGTGGCCCCTCATAAAAGGGGGGTACTGTAAAGGATCTGCCAGACACAGCTTCTGTGTCGACGCCCATGGTTTATCAGTCTGCACCTGCTCCTAGGTCTGATAGAGTGACTTGATCTGCTACCACTGAGGCTGGTAGGCTCAGGAGTGGGAGAGCCTATCACAGCCTGGCCAGACAGTTCTAGCTCCCGCCCTCGGTCTATTTATACCTTAATTTCCTGCTTGTCTTAGCCTGTGATTCTTTCCTGTTTCCTAGCTCTGCTGCTCCTGCTATTATTATTGACCTTGCTTCCTTTTGACCCTCGCTTTACTGACTAAGCTCCTGCTCTGTGTTTGGTACCTCGTACACTCCTGGTTTGACTTGGCTCATTCACTACTCCTGTTGCTCACGGTGTTGCCGTGGGTAACTGCCCCATTTCCCTTAGCTTCTATGTACCCTTGTCTGTTTGTCTGTCGTACACATATTGAGCGTAGGGACCGTTGCCCAGTTGTACGCCGTCGCCTAGGATGGGCCGTGCAAGTAGGCAGGGACTGAGTGGCGGGTAGATTAGGGCTCACCTGTCTGTCTCCCTACCCCGTCATTACAGCGGACTTGCCACAGATTTCAGTTTTTGCATTGCAAAGGCTGAAATCCGTAGTGAAATTACGCTTCTTCTCCGCAATGGAAAGAGAATGCTGCAGAGGGAAAAATCTGCACCGCAGCCTAAATTCCGCTAAGTAATTATCTGCAACGTCTGAACTAACTTTCCTAAAAATGTACAGAAAGAAATGAAAAAAACAGCCGCTGGAGAATTCCACTGCGGACTATTCGCAGCGGAATTCCACAGCAATTCTGCCACGTCTGAACGTGCCCTTAGGCTGTATTCACACACACAGCATTTTGCTGCATTTTTGTGCGTTTCTTGTGGCATTTTTTATTACAGATTTTTGTGGGTTTTTTTTTAGTGTGGCAAGATGTTACATTAAAGTCTTTAGTGAAATATAGAAAGGAATACATACAACTGCCTATTGGTTTGTCGCATTTTTTGAGACAATTTTGTGGTCAGTGGCCTTTGGGTATGGCAACATGCTTTGGGTATGGTGGCTTTTTTTCTATAGGATTTAAAAAATGCTAGAAAATAATTAAATAAAAAATGCTGTTACATTTTACAAAATCTTGGAGTCCTAACAGGCATTTTTTCATGCAGCTTAAAATGCCAGATAATATCTATATGTGAGAGAGGCCTAAGGCCTCATGCACACGACCGTAGTGTTTTTCTGGTCCGCAAATTCCAGGACCGTGTTCCGTGAAATGTCATCCGCTGTTCATCCGTATGTCCTCCGCAGTTCATCCGTATGTAATCCGCAAAATGCGGATGAAAAATAAAAAGCCTAGGTAAAACATGATGACGACAGAACTCATTCCCGGTCGTCGCCTAGCAACACTTCCGCAAATCCGCAAAACTGCGGATGACACACGGCGGTGTATCCGCAATTTCCACGGGCCCATTGACTTCTATTGGCATGTCCGCACCGCATTTGCGGCCCATAATAGGACATGTCCGTAGTTTCTGCGGCACGGATGTGCGGACATGCGGAGAGCCGTGAAAACACGGATAGTGTGTATGGGCCCATAGAAATGAATGGGTCCGCAATTTACCCGTGGATTTGCGGTTGAATTGCGGACGCAAAAACACGGTCGTGTGCATGAGGCCTTAGGCTATCAACCATATGTGGACGAACGATTGGTTGTTTGCCTGACATTATATGGTCACTCTATGGTGGTGATATTATTTTTCTATATAGTGTTGTTGTTTTTCAGCAGCAGTATGATGGTATGTTTCAGACACTATGTGGTGGTAATATGTGGTCATGATGTAGCGATATTATTTGGCCCTTGTATAGCGGCATTACATGGTATTAGTGTATTATTTAGAGGTATACTATCATATATGGATTTGAGGCCAGATCTTCTATGGATACAGTTTCTAGGGCCCACAGAATAGATTTTTATTATAAAGTAATATCCAGAGTCAGTTTACTTCTGAGAAAGTGTATCAAGTCTATCATCTAACAGCACTCCAATGGTTCAAAAAAGCGTGTAGTTTTATTCAGTCAACAGCTGCAACATTTCCGTCCTGCTATAGGACCTTTTTCAAGCATAGTGATACAACAATACATGCAGTATATAAAGCGTGTGCCTCATTACCATAATGAGGAATCCTTAACAAAGTGAACAGTCGAGTATTGTACAAAATACAAATAATTGTATAAAGGCATATGCTACAATCATGAAATATAAGTGAAGTGATAAAAAAAATTGAGTGTTAAAATATAAACATACATATAAAAACAAGCATATTGGAGCTTGATTAGCATCTAATCAAATATGCAACATGTGTATAGGGGTTGAGGTTACCAGGCCACTCACCAATCGTAGACCGTGTATGTAAATCCACAATTTCATTCTCGTACTGACTTTCCATGTGTTTTTTAACTATCTGGCGTCCTCCAAATAGTATTGTGCATGCTCGTGTAGACGTAGCGGAATTATCCTGTTGCATAGCAACCACACGAAGCATAACATACTGCGCAGGCGCGAGAGGTCAGGAACGAAGCTCATCTGCATCAAGTCTGTATGAAAACAAATTACAGAGAGGACAATAGTCCAAATATATTACTGCATAGTGATCTAATCAATTAGGACCAAGGGACATGCACATAGCGAAATATGTCAATATATTATTACTGTGTTATTGATTAAGAATATATTATTCATAACAATGTCTATTATTATTTATTCTTTTTTTTAATTATTATTATTTTTATTTTCTTTAAAAAAAAATGTTACATTTTTTTTAAATATTTTTTTAACTGCCATGTTGCACACGAGTACTCGAGCCCCAAGATCCACACTTCCGTGGACACGGTTGGCTCGAGCCAAGGCTCGCATGATACCCTGTTACATTTTCATGAACACGGATCACCATACGAAATAGACAAGCAGAGAAAACTTCAACATATATATATGTGAAAAAGCACATGATAAGGACAATATTCAAATATATGCATGTCCATCATCCATTTAGAGGATCTACTGAAAAAGAAACTAAATAATAATAATAATGCAAACAGACTTGTATTTATGCCCTCATATATCACGCATCATGCATGGAAAACTAGATCCAGTCTTGGTGAGTGGTCTTGAAATCCTGTTATCCTCTGTGAAGAGAAAAAAGGACATTTATTAAAAATTTTATTAATCAATATACAGATCATGTATCACATGTGTGTATATACATATATTCACTGGGGAAGACATCGCAAGTCCCCAGAGGAAAAAACAGAAGCAAAATGTCAATTTGAGAGTCTCGTCACATTGAACTCCACATTGAGGCCCTTTGGTTTCAACGATTCTAAAAGAAAAATCCACTTGAGTTCACTTTTATGTAATAATGTCGATCTGTTACCACCTTTATAGGGACTAGGAATATGTTCTCATATCATGAACCTAAGGTCTTTTTCTGTGTGTCCCAAAATCCGAAAAATGTTTTGCTACCTATAAATCACATTTTTTTCTTGCGGATAGAATATTTGTGATTATTGAAGCGAATCTTGAAATCACAGGTAGTCTCACCAACATATAGGAGTGAGCATGGGCACCAAAGAACATAGATTACCCAATCAGAGTCACATATAAGGAATTGTTTGATCCTATGTTCTCTATGTGTAGATAGATGTATAAAGACATCGCCCCTGCACAGGGGCGTAGCTAAAGGCTCATGGGCCCGGGTGCAAGAATTCAGCTTCGGCCCCCCTACCCCTCCCCAACACCACCATCATCAGACCCCTGCACGCGCCTATGCCCAGACGCCTTGCCCAACAGCCCCCATAGTATAATGCCCCCACACAGTATAATGCTCCCATAGCTGCCCCCACACAGTATAATGCCCCATAACGTATAATGCCCCCCCATAACAGCCCCATACCGTATAATGCTCCCCATATCAGCCCCCCATACAGTATAATTCCCCCCCCCCCGCAGTATCAGCTCCCCATACAGTATAATGCCCCCATATGTGCATAATATAAAAATACCATAATTACTTACCTATCCCCGTTCCCACGTCGGGTGGAGGGTCCTTCGCCTCCTCCGGTCTGTGCTATGAGAGACTCAGCGCAGGCAGGCGCGATGATGTCGCTACATCCCGCCTGCCTGCGTCGAGCCGCTCAGGGCACAGTGAATGCTGGATCAAGGAGATGTCAGCTCCTTGCTCCAGCATTGATTGGAACCGGGACCTCGATAAGTGACTCACGAACCCCCAGGGGGACGCGACCCACAGTGTAGGGATGTCACGATACCAAAATTTGGACTTCGATACCGATACTTCATTTACTTTGCCAACAGTAATAAAAAAAAAAGTTTTTCCGTTTTCTAATGTGAGGCGCGAGGTGTGATGAATTTTGAATGTGCCTCACATTAACAGTAATTAACCCTATCATGTTTCTCAGTAATAATGGGTTAATATGTAAGGTACATGATGGGGTTAATTACTATTAATGTGAGGCACATGGAGGTTAAATTGATCATCGCACCTCGTGCCTCACAATTAGGCCCCATGCACACGACCGTAAATAACCTCCATTTTTGAGGACCTCAAGCGCGGTCCGCAAAAATGGACCCATTTACTTTCATTGAGCGCGGACACATTTCCGTAGCACTACGGATGGGTGTCCGTGCCGTAGAAATGTTACGAAAATTATGGAACATGTCCGTTCTTTTGCATTTTGCGGGCCGTGCTCCCATACTTTGTATGGAAGCACGGCCCGAAAATGTGGGTGGCAGTCGGTGGCCGGCCATGCCCGCAATCGCGGGCCGTGATTGCGGGCACGGTCGTGTGAATGGGGCATAAGTAATCGAAAGCAATTTTTATTTTATTTTTTTACAGAGTACACATCATAAATGATGCAAAAAAATAGTTGTGCAGGTTATTACGGCCGCGTCAATACCGATTATGTGTATGTTTTATGTATTGAGACTTATTTTAATGTTTATTGTAAAAAAGGTGTATGTGTATTTTTTTTATTTAACATTACTTTGTTTTTACTTCATTTTTAAACTTCAATGTACTGGCCTATAGCTATAAGCCAGTACATTAGCCTGTGTATGTATAGTACACAGGCAGTTGTTAGGACATACCTCAGTATGGCCTAACAACAGGAAATATGGTAGGACAGCCCTGGGGTCCTTCAATGGACCCTGGGCTGACTGCCCATATATGGTATGTCCCTCGATCGCGTCACAGGGAATTCCCTGTGATGCGATTCAGGGGCATCCCCCCTCCTCACTTTCCCCTGAATGCTGCAGTCAGCTGTGATCGCAGCATTCAGTGGAATAGTGGCGGAGATGAGAGGTCTCTCTGATCTCCGCCGTTATAGAGCGGGGCTGCGGCTGTGTAATACAGCCATTGCCCCGCTCCTGACAGTAAGTGCGCGCGCGGTCAGCATGAGGTGATGCTGCCGGCGCTGCACTAATGAGCGGCGGCGCAGGCACCGAACACAGAACATGGGGGTGTTTTGTAGCGCGCCCGCCATGTTCTGTCTTCAGTGCCGCTGATCATTAGTGCAGCGCATCATCCTGACGGCGCGCACATATCAGGACACAGGAGCGGGGCAGTGACTGTATTACACAGCCGCAGCCCCGCTCTCATAGTCATGTGTACTATACTGTATTGTGTTGTATTGTGCAATTTGCGGTGGAGGAGGGGGGGCTGTGATTTAACGCCCCCCCCCTCTCCACCGCAAACAACACAATACATTACAAGGCATCACAACACAATACATTACAACACAATACATTACATTACACTGCAGCTCACCTGGAGTCCTCCGCACCGACTCTTCTGCTCCGTCTGGAAGAGTGTCACATGACAACACGGTCACATGGTACACTTAGTGTACCATGTGACCGTAACCACGAAGTGCCGGCTTCACGGCACAGTAGGAAACATGCTGTATGGCAACGGGGTCCCGTGGGCCCCCCAGGCTTAGGGGCCCGGTCGCAACTGCGACCGCTGCGACCCCTATAGCTACGCCAGTGCCCCTGCACATGAGACGGCAGTTGATGCAATGGAGACAAGGAAAATTACCCACTTTTTTCGGTCCAAGAAATGTCTGTTGTCCTACTTTATTTGTATTAAACTATTAACTAACGTGTCGCTTAAATTTTGTGGGCGTCTGTACGACATGAGGGGTGTGTTGTTAAATGATTCAATGTGTTTATAACTGGTTTTTAACCCCTTCCCGTCGTAAACAACTTTCAGATTTTCATTTTAGTTTTTTTCCTCCCCACATTCCAGAAGCCATAACGTCTTTATTTTTCCGTCGATATAGTACTATGAGGGCCTGATTTTTGCGGGACGAGTTGTAGTTTTCGTAGCACCATTTATTTTGCCGTATAATGTACTAGGAAACGGGAAAAAAATTATTTGTTGGGTAGAAAATGAAAAAAACAGCGATTCCTCAATGGTTTTTTGCGCGCTGTTTTTACGGAATTCACTGTGTAATTAAAACAACATGTTAACTTTATTCTGTGGGTCAATACGATTACGGAGATACCAAATATATATAGTTTTTTCAATGCTTTACTACTTTTACATGTAAAAACCTAAGTGTAAAAAAGAAAATTTATTTTGCGTCGCCAAATTCCGAGAGCCACAACTGTTTTATTTTTCCGTCGATTAAGCGATATGAGGGCTTATTTTTTGTGGCATAAGCTGTAGTTTTTAATAATACCATTTTGGTGTAAATGCGACGGTTTGATCACTTTTTATTTCATTTTTTGTGGGAGATGAGGTGACCAAAAAATAGACATTCTGGCGTTTACAATTATTTTTTTTTACGGCGTTCACCGTGCGGGTTAAATAACGATATATTATAATAGTTCCGACTTTTACGGACGCGGCAATACCAATTATGTTTATTTAGTTATTTTTTTACTATGCTCTAGGTGGAAAATGGGAAAAGGGGGGTTTTTTGAACTTTTAATATTTATTTATTTTATTTACACCAAAAAAAACTTTATTTAACTTATTTTTACTTTTTTTATTAGTCCCTCTAGGGGACTTCAACCAGCGATTGTTAGATCACTTGCACGATATACTGCAATACTAATGTATTGCAGTATATCGTGATTCTGACAGGCACCTATTAAGCCCTGCCGGAGGCAAGGCTTAATAGGTGTACAAAGATGGCGGACCTGGGGGCGTTCATTAAACCCCCAGGCAGCCATAGCAACCATCGCCCCCCTACTATTGTGTTGCAGGGGGCGCGATGAGCTGTTAGAGGGGGTCGCCCCCCTCTTTCTGACGATTTAAATGCTGTGGTCAGTATTGACCGCTGCATTTAACAAGTTAAACTAGCGGGATCGCGCCCGAGCGTGATGCCGCTAGTTACTCTGAAGTGTCGGCTGTAACATACAGCCGACACCGTTATCGTATGGATACGTCAAATGTCGGGAAGGGGTTAATAAAGCCCCAATGATTGTTAAACATTTTTGACACCTCACCACTCAAATCGTTATAGGTAGAAACGAATGGAACACGACTAGTAGATTTACGTTGTCTTGAATTCACCAACAGATTCTCTCTAAGTATATGCTTGACCTGATCTTTATATGAATGTAGTAATTGTCTTGGATATCCCCTTTGCGTAAAATTTAAGACCATCTGATCTAGGGTCTGATCTTGTTCAGAATCATCATCCACAATGCGTCTCGCCCTGAGCATCTGACTATATGGGAGCGAGCATACCATCTTTTTCGGATGGCAGCTATCAAATTTCAATAGTGTGTTACGGTCAGTTTGTTTAGTGTATAAACTAGTATACAGGACATCATCTCTAATATTTACTAAAACATCCAAAAATTGGATTTTCTCAGTCGAATAGGTAATGGTGAATTGAATATCTGGATCTATTTGATTCAAGAAGGTGAGAAATTCCAACAGGGAGTATTCCGTGTCAGTCCAGATGAGGAAGATGTCATCTATGTATCGCCACCACCTCAGAACATGCACAAAGTGGTGGGATACATAGATCGACATCTCCTCCATCATGCAAACAAAAATGTTGGCATACGTTGGAGCCATATTGGACCCCACTGCTGTTCCACTCTGTTGCAAGTAGAATTTATCATCAAATACAAAATAATTGGAGGTCAATATGAGTTTCAGAAGGGAGATAATCAGCTCCCAACATGATGTACTGTAGTCTGACATTAGCAATCTGCGTTTAACTACCTCCACCCCCCTGTTCGTATGGTGATCCCTGTTCATGAAAATTTAACAGGGTATCATGCGAGCCTTGGCTCGAGCCAACAGTGTCCATGGAAGTGTGGATCTTGGGGCTCGAGTACTCGTGTGCAACATGGCAGTTAAAAAACGATTTTAAAAATATTTAACATGTTTTTTTAATAAAATAAAAATAATAAAAAATTTAAAATAAATGAATAAATAATAATACACATCGTTATGAATAATATATTCTTAATCAATTAACACAGTAATAATACATTGACATATTTCGCTATGTGCATGTCCCTCGGTCCTAATTGATTGGATCACTATGCAGTAATATATTTGGACTATTGTCCTCTCTGTAATTTGTTGTCATACAGACTTGATGCAGATGGTGTTATAATGGTCCTCTATATTTAGTTATACAGTACCTTATCCGGTGAGGTTCATTCCCGACCCCTCGCGCCTGCGCAGTATGTTATGCTTCGCGTGGTTGCTATGAAACAGGATACTTCCGCTATGTTTACAGAGCATGCACAATACTATTTGGACGCCAGATAGTTAAAAAACACATGCAAAGTCAGTACGAAAATGAAATTGTGGATTTACATTCACGGTCTACGATTGGTGAGTGGCCTGGTAACCTCAACCCCTATACACATGTTGCATATTTGATTAAATGCTAATCAAGCTCCAATATGCTTGTTCTTATATGTATGTTTATATTTATCACTCAATTTTTTTTACTTTTTTCACTTATATTTCATGATTGTAGCATATGCCTTTATACAATTATTTGTATTTTGTACAATACTCGACTGTTCACTTTGTTAATGATTCCTCATTATGGTAATGAGGCACACGCTTTATATACTGCATGTATTTTTGTATCACTATGCTTGAAAAAGGTCTTATAGCAGGACGGAAACGTTGCAGCTGTTGACTGAATAAAATGACACCCTTTTTTGAACCATTCGAGTGCTGTTGGATTTCTTCTACTTATCCCTCATAATCCACGGATCTGTATTACCTGCTAGCACCCATTACCGTGGTGGAATTTGACGCAGAGTGCTGCTTATCTCTATCTATATATATATATATATATATATATATATATATATATATATATATATATATGTGTGTATACACAGTACTGTTTTAGGCAGTTGTTGAAAAATACTGCAGAGTAAGAATGCTTTCAAAAATAGAAGTGTTAATAGATTTTTTTTAACAATTATCAAAATACAAAGTGAATAAACTGAAGAGAAATCTAAATCAAATCGATATTTGGTGTGACCACCCTTTGCCTTCAAAACAGCACTGTAAGTACACTTACATGTTTTTGAAGGAACTCGGCAGGGAGGTTGTTCCAAACATCTTGGAGTACTAACCACAGATCTTCTGTGGATGTAAGCTTCCTCAAATCCTTCTGTCTCTTCATGTAATCCCAGACAGACTCGATGATGGTATTGCATGATGGATAAGTATCTGCCTGTATTTCTTAGCATTGAGGACACCATTGATCCTGACCAAATCCCTAATTCCCATGCTTCACTGTTGCCTGCAGAGGCTAATTATTGTACTGCTCTCCAGGCTTCGGCGAACAAACTGCCTTCTGTTACAGCCACACATTTACAATTTTGACTCATCAGTCCAGAACACCTGCTGACATTTTACTGCAACCCAGTTCCTATATTTTCATGCATAGTTGAGTCACGTGGCCTTGTTTCCACGTCGAAGGTATGGCTTTTTGGTCGCAATTCTTCCATGAAGACCACTTCTGGCCAGACTTCTACGAGCAGTAAATGGGTGTCCCTGGGTCCCATTGATTTCTGACAGTTGTGAGCTGATGGCACTTCTGGAAATCCGATTTAGAAGGGAAGTAAGACTGATGTGTCTTTGATCTGCTGCACTAAGTTTCCTTGGCCGACCACTGCATCTACGGTCCTCAACGTTGCCGGTTTCTTTGTGCTTCTTTAAAAGAGCTTGAACAGAACATGAAACCCCAGTCTGCTTTAAAATCTTTGACTTGGAGAGACCTTGCAGATGCAGTATAACTACCCTGTGTCTTGTTGCTGTGCTTAGTCTTGCCATGGTGGAGCTATGACATGAAACGGTCTTCCGCAACGTCACCTTTGTAGCAGAGTTTGGCTGTTCTTCACCCAGTTTTAAGCCTCCTGCACAGCTGTTTTTGTTACAGTTCATGTCTGTGTTTCAACCTACATATGAAAATGATGATCATTTTCATCTGGTTGATATAATTGGTTAATTATACACCTGACTATAATCATACAAAATCCATGAATTTGTTCAAGTATACGTAGAAGAATTGATGCTGATTTGAAGGCAAAGGGTGGTCAAACCAAATATTTAATTGATTTGGATTTCTCTTCCGTTTATTCACTCTTTATTTTGTTAATTGATAAAAACAAAGCTATTAACACTTCTATTTTGAAAGCATTCTTACTTTGTAGCATTTTTCCAAAACTGCCTAAAACTTTTGCACAGTATTGAATATTATATTAACCCCTTCCTGACATGCCATGTGTATGGCGCTGTCGAGAAGTGGTTCCCGAAAACCGCAGGACAGTTACGTCGTGGTGATGGTGCTTAAAAGCAGTGCCCGCACCATCGCCACCGCGTGTCAGCTGTATATTACAGCAGACACCCTGCTGTAATGGCCAGGACCGGAGCTTGCCTCTGATCCGGCTGATTAACCCTTCAGACGCTGCGCTCAATAGAGATCGCAGCATCTGAGGGGTCTTTAGCCGACCGGAACCCCGGCGACCCTTTTGCTGGGGTGCCTCTGGCGGGTCCTCATAGGCTTGCTGTCAGTGAATGACTGACAGCTCTAATAAATTGCAGTATGTATGTAGTGCAATATATTAGTTTAGCGATCAGAGGTGCAGGCTTTCAAGTCCCTTAGTGGGACAAAAACAAAAGTTAAAAAAGTTAATAAACATGTTGTAAAAAAATAAAACAAATTAAGTTTCAAGTTAAAAAAGACCAAAATGGCCTTTTTTACCCATAATAAGTCTTTTATTATTGGAAAAAAACAAAAAAACAAAACAAAACTATATCTAATTTGTATCCCTTCGTCCGTATTGACTCAAGCGATAAAACTATTCTGTCATTTATCCTGCACGGTGAACGCCGTAAAGAAAAAAAGAAAAACAACAACAGAATCGCTGTTTTTAGGTCACATCTCCTCACAAAAAAAGTGATCAAAAAGTCACATTTACCCTAAAATAGTACCAATAAAAACGACAGCCCATCCTGCAAAAAAAAAAATCCCTGCCTCAGCTTTGTCCATGCAAAAATAAAAAAGTTATGGGTCTGAGAATATGGCAACACAAAAAAACAAATTATTATTTTTAAAAAAGTGATTTTATTGTGCAAAAGCTGCAATACATGAAAAAAACTATATAAATATGGTATCGCTATAATCGTATTGACTCACAGAATAAAGTAACATGTAATTTATGGCGCACGGTGAATGCCGAAAAAAAAAAAACAATATAAAGCAATTCTAGAATTGTTTGTTTTTGGTCATTTCCTCTTACAAAAACTTTTATAAAAAGTGTTTAAAAAGTCATATGTGTCCCAAAATGGTACCAATAAAATCTACAGCTTGTCTCACAAAAAACAAGCCCTCACACAGCTCCATCAAACAAAAAATAAAAAAGTTATGGCACTAGTAATGCGGTGATGAAAAAACATCCCGATGTGCAGGCCAAAGGGAAACATTCCTTCAGTTTCAGGAAGGGGTCAGTGGCGCGACTACCGCTGTAGCAGCCATAGCGGCTGCTATGGGGCCAGTGGCATAAGGGGCCCATACCGCCCCGCACGGGCGCCCCCCATGCCCGGTGGAGCCAATAGCAGCCGCTATGCCTGCTACAGCGGTAGCGACGCCACATTCAATAGTATCTTGTTCCTTAGAAAAGCAAATACTATTGAACACTATGACAGAGCAGCGAGGTATCTCCCTACTCTGCCATATACAAGGCTACAGGCTGCATTCGGCCTGCAGCCTATCAGGCGCAGAGACAGGATCCATACGCAGATGACGTCACTGGATCACACCGCACTACGCAAGGATCTCGTCGGCATTGATGCTTTGACACAGCTCCCTTCGTCCCGGGAATGGGCCTAGGTGAGTAAAATATTTTTATTGTTTGGGGGGCGCTATCTAAAGGGGGGCTGTATATTGCTATCTAGAGGGGGACTGTACAGAGCTATCAACAGGAGTGGCTGTATGGTGCTATCTACTGGGGGCTCTATAGCACTAACTACAAGGGGGAGATGGGGCACTATATACAGGGGGCTGTATGGCACTATACAGGTGGAGAGAGGAGTGTGGCACTATCTACAGGGGGCTGTATGGCACTATCTACAGGGGGGCTTTATTCCACTCTACTCTACAGGTGGGGCTGTAAGGCACTATACATGGGGAAAGCTATATAGCACTATCTACAAGGGGGGCTGTGTGGCACCATCTACAAGATGGAGGTGGTGGGCACTATCTACAGGGGGCTGTATGGCACTATATAAAAAATGGAGGTGGGGCACTATCTACAGGGGGCTGTATGGCACTGTCTACAAGGGGGGCAGTATCTACAAGGGGAAGGGTGGCACTATATACAAGGGGGTGTGACACAGTCAACAGGGGGGCTGTGTGGCACAGTCTACATAGGGGCTGTATATCACAATCTACAGGGGGCAGAATCCACATGCGGCTGTATGGCAGTATCTACTGGGGGGGCTGTATGGCACAATGTACAGGGGCCACTATCTACACCCAGGGAAGGGGGGGCCCAGTCAAAAGTTTGCTATGGGGCCCAGTCTTTCTTAGTTATGCCCCTGGAAGTGATTATCAAGGCCCTAATATTTAGGAACTAGGTAGGGAAGGGACATAGCACATCTGCTGGAAGAGAGGGCGCATGTATTATACCAGGGTAACACTTTCCTAGCAAAATTTCCCAAACTACAAAGGAGGAAAAGTCCCCAAAACGTGCACAGAGTTACAAAAGTGGGATAAGAAAGGACACCGTTTATCAGTGTGACACTGGCCTGTGCATAATGGATTGCTTTACAGCGTACCACAAATCTATGGATATTGTATTATTTACCGCATTATTACACCATCTTATTATACCCTGATGTACTCCGCACAGATTACATATGCCTCCACATTATAAACTGAAATACCAGTAAAACCCCAAACAGAACTACTACCAAGCAAAATCCATCCTCCAAATGGCACTCCTTCCCTTCTAAGCCCTACAGTGTGCCCAAACATCAGTTTACGTCCACATGTATGGCATTGCCATACCCGGGAGAACCCGCTTAATTATTTATGGCATACCAGTTTAAACATTTACATTTTCACTTTGCATCGTGAACTATGTATTAATTTCTGAAAAACACCTGTGGGATCTAAATGCTCACTACACCCCCTTGATATTAGGGGTGTACTTTCTAAAATGGGGTCACTTTTTTTTTTGGGGTACATCAGGGGTTTTACAAATGTGACATGGTAACCGCAAACCATTCCAGCAAAATCTACGCTCCAAAAATCAAATACCACTCCTTTTCTTCTGAAACCTCCCACAAGTCCACACAGCAGTTTATAACCACATATGGGATATTGCCATACTTGGGAGACATTGCTTTACAAATGTTGGGTGCTTTTTCTTCTTTATTCCTTGTGAAAATGAAAAATGTTGATCTAAAACTTATCTTATGGGAAAATAAATAAATGTTTCATTTTCACAGCTTAATTCTAAATAATTCATCAAAAAACCTTTGGGGTCAAAATTCTCATTATACCCCTATATGATTCCTCAAGGGATGTAGTTTCCCAAATAGAGTCACTTTTGGGGTGTTTCCACTGTATTAATACTACAGGGGCTCAGCAAATGTAACATGGCGCTCAAAAACCATACCAAAAGCCAAATGGCGCTGCTCCTTCCCTTCTGAGCCTTACCGTGTATCCAATCAGCAGTTTATGACCACATATGGGGTATTGCCGTACTCGGGTGAATTTTTTTTTACAAATGTTGGGGTGTTTTTCTCCTTTAGTTCTTATGAAACTTAAAAAAAATTTCGTTAAACCTACATTTTATTGGAAAAACTGGGGTATTTCTAAAAACTGCAGAATATGGGCAATAAATATTGAGTTGTATTTCTCTGGTAAGACATTCTGTGTTACAGAAAAAATAGATTAAAATTCAATTTCTGCAAAAAATTTACATTTGTAAATTTCACCTTTAGGGTATGTGCACACGAGGGCATTACGTCCGTAATTGACGGACGTATTTCGGCTGCAAGTACCGGACCGAATACAGTGCAGGGAGCCGGGCTCCTAGCATCATAGTTATGTACGATGCTAGGAGTCCCTGCCTCTCCGTGGAACTACTGTCGCGTACTGTAATAATGTTTTCAGTACGAGACAGTTGTCCGGCAGCAAGGCAGGGACTCCTAGCGTCGTACATAAGTATGATGCTAGGAGCTCGGCTCCCTGCACTGTGTTCGGCCGGCACTTGCGGCCGAAATACGTCCGTCAATTACGGACGTAATGCCCTCGTGTGCACATACCCTTACTTTGCTTTAATTCCTGTGAAACGCCTAAAGGGTTTTGAAACTTTCTAAATGCTGTTTTGAATACTTTGAGGGGTGAAGTTCTTAAAATGGGTTGAATTATGGGCCCCTCAAAGCCACTTCAGAACTGAACTGGTCCCTGAAATTTTCTTGAATATTTGAGAAATTTCTGCTAAAATTATAAGTCTTGTAACGTCCTAGAAAAATAAAAGGATGTTCAAAAACAATGCCAATCCACAGTAGACATATGGGAAATGTTAATTAGTAACTATTTTGTGTGGTATAACTGTCTGTCAAGCAGATACATATAAATTGTTAAAAATGCAAATATTTTCAATTTCTCACTACATTTTGGTGTTCTTCACAATTAAATACTGTACGTTTCGACCAAATTTTATCACTAACATAAAGTCCAATGTGTTACGAGAAAACATTCTCAGAATCGCTTGGATATGTAAAAGCATTCCGAAGTTATTACCACATAAAGTGACACGTCAGATTTAAAAAAATGAGGCTCTGTCAGGAAGGTCAAAACTGGCTGTAATGGGAAGGGGTTAATAAACTTTATTGGGCAATTAGAAGCATAATATCATCCCATGTGCAATGATAATAATATATTGGCTTAGGCTGTGAGAAGATAACTGTTAATAAGGTTGTGTGTGCAATAAATATTTGTACTTAATGTGCTACACTGCCAGACTCCCGGACTGCACAGGAGGGAGACTAAAGGGATATAAATGAACAGTCTGTCTTCTCCAAATAACTGACACAATAGACTGAGCGTGGGTATAAAGTGGGGGTAGGCCACAGCTTTATTATTATAGCATGGAGGGGAAAAACCTTGTCCGCAGCTAAAACCGGAAGATCTTGATCTTCTTGACAATGACCGTCACCTCGAGTACCACGCCACCGCTGCCGCGGTGAGCACGTCCTAGTTGGTACGGCAGGTGACTGTTCTCCCGTCGTCCCTATCTTGAACGGACAAGGCCCCTCCACACCGCCACAGGAGTGAGGTGTACCCCTATACCGAGCTCCTACCCCCACCAGCCAAAAGGAAAAGCGCCCTATCAATTGCATCCTGAAGGCCTGACAGTAAGATGTCCAGACCTATGTCATTTAAATGGACACCATCCTTTAACATCAAACCCTTGTTATCCCCCTCCAATTGTCGATGGCGTATAACCACTCCTCACATAGACCTAACATGCACCCACATGTTGACCATACGCCTTGCCCTTTCAATGGCCGAATGGTTGCGAGCACCATTCCACAACACCCTTGGGACTATCTCGGACCGCACTATAAGCAATTCCGGAAAAAAGGATTGAAATCAGCCCTAATGATAGAAATAAGTTCCGTCACCCTAACAGAACATAGGTCATTTCCCCCAGCATGCATGACCACGACTGCTGGGCCATTCGTGACCTTGCTTAAGTTAACCGCCTCAGGGAGAACCTGGAGCCATTTAAGGCCCCTAAAACCCTTCCAATGCACATCGGCTTGACGGAAGCCAAGACTGGTACCCCCGGGCCGATAAGAAGCTCATTGTGCAGCCCAATAAATGGCCCAGCAGCCACACCACAGGCCTCCTGAAACCTAGAAAGAAAGAAAACAGAAATAATTATCAAATCAACAAATGAGGGCGAACATAACTGCGGAAAGCATCTGACTTCCAACGCCCCAACCTTTTAACCTCGGCATCAGACATGCCCCCAGCCTCCGCTACTGTCGCAGCGCCAATGCGGAACGAGTGAGTACCATACTCCGACGGATTTACCCCAGCGACACTCAAACAACGCTTGAATACCCTCGTAAACTGGAATTTTGTTAAGGGGGTGCTATCAGCGTGTACCAAGAAATAAGGAACGGAGGGACGAACTGCAACATATCTCATGACAACGTCCACCGGGCACAAGGATGAAGGAAGACTAAAAATGGACAACCACGCGCCCTGCCCATATAAGTCTGTTTTGGAACGACTAACCCTCACCCTGATAGAATCGGGCGGCAACAAAACTACATCCTCTCTGAGGAGGCCCGCTAGACGCATGCGCGAAGGGGAGGCTAACTCACTTATGCGCAACGCGCCAAAGAATGCTAACATAAAAGCACATTGAAACAATAAACCCTCGTACGCGGATGCGCAGATATCCGCCGTGCTACCTACTATCCGCTGCAATAATGAGAAAGAAACAGGCCGATGCATGTCAACAGTTGGTTTTTCCTTCTTCCAACCCCACAAGATCAACGAGAAAACCAGACTTTTAGTGGCGTCCAGCAAACCCAACAACTTTAAAGCAAAGGCTACCCCAGACACCCTGGCAGACACCCCTTTATCCCGCAACCAAGACAGGTAAGTAACAGTAATACCATGGCAATTCTGAGGAGAGAGGAGCACATCCTCCTCCGCACAGGCTAACCACTCACACCACGCCTTAGCATGCCCACTCCATGTAGCAGGAGCAACCAAGGACTGCACCATTGATATCAGATGTTCCCCGGCAGATCCCAAAGGAAAGAGGGGCATTGATAATCCTCCTGTTCCGCCAGCGGGTGCAGGTCCCTGAAACTATGCCACTAGAAATGAGATAAAGAGTCAGCAATCTCATTACATACACCAAGAACATGACGTGCCTTGACAACCATATTAAACGCCAAACACAAGAAAACAAGATGACGTAACAAAGCCAGAACTGGCGGAGAACTCGAGGTAAGTTTGTTAATGGCTATGACAGTGCTCTCATTATCTGACCAAATCAATATCCTCTTATTGCGCATGTCGCCTCCCCATATTTCTAAGGCAACAACGATAGGGAATAACTCCAGCAGTGTCAAATTCCCAGTGCAAACCAATCCTGGGGCCACTAATGGGCTGACCATTTGTTGCCAAAAATCGCGCCATAACTCAGAGATCGTTGAAAAATTCGAAATCTGCTTTGCAACACTCCCGTTCAGGAAAACAGGAGAGAACATCGTAATCCGACAAGAATTTTAACCACATACGCAGGTCGTCCTTCAAGGCTGCCAGCAGCCGGATGAAGTGATGAGGTTGTTTAACTCCCGCCGTAGCCAGTGATAGACGACTCGAAAAAACCCTAACCATGGGGAATCTCCTACAAGCAAAAGCCAATTGACCCAAAAGGGATTGTAAGTCCTTCAAAGTCACTTTCTTTACCTTAATACACGAAACTATACAGTCCTGCAGCCGGGCTAATTTGTCCTGTGGTAAACTAAGAATCATTCGTTCGGTGTCAATCATGATACCTAGAAAAGACAAGGAAGTAGAGGGACCTTCCGTTTTGTCCTCTGCCAACGGGACCCCGAACAGGGACATGAAATAACGAAAACAGTCTAACGTAGAACGACAAACCGGCGAATCAACTGGGCCGACGAACAAGAAATCATCGAGCTAATGCAATACCGCAGCATTACCCGATTCCGACCTCACCACCCATTCGAGAAAAGTGCTAAACATCTCGAAATAGCGGCAAGATATGGAACACCCCATTGGTAAACAAAGATCGACATAATATAGCCCATCCAATTGACAACCAAGCAGGTGAAAACAGTCAGGATGAACTGGGAGGAGACGGAAAGCAGACTCAATGTCGGACTTAGCCAACAGGGCACCCTGGCCCGCCTTTGATACTACTTGGACGGCCCAGTCAAAAGACATGTAAGACACAGCCGCCTCCTCCTTAGGTATACCATCATTGACCGAATCACCCTCATGGAAAGACAAATGGTGGATGAGTCTGTATTTGCCGAGTTCTTTCTTGGGGACCACACCCAAAGGAGAAATCCAAAGATTCTCCAAAGGTGGAGCGGTGAAAGGGCCAGCGACGCGGCCCAGGCTAACCTCTTTATCCAACTTTTCCTGTACCACTGAGGGGAATTCCGTAACAGATTTTAAATTTGCGGCAAAAACAACCGCCGCTTGCTTAACGTGCGGAATATAAAAACCATTTGAAAAACCTTCAATTAGCATTTCGGCTTCCTCGGTCCTGTGATACCTGTCCAGCCATGGGTGCATCTTTTTGACGCTCACTGGTGTTCTCTGGCTTACCTGACGGCACAAGTCTGGCAGGCATCTTCCCCTTTTTGAAACAGCGCAAGGCTGTATGCGAACCACCGCAGAATGAACATTCATGCTTAAATTTACATGAGTTAAAGAACCTGCAATGACCCTCGTTAAAGAGCCAGCACGCTCCGGGACGTCTCCCCACCGCTGCGGACTGTCCAGAATGTCCTGCAGCGGCGGATGACTGAAAGGAGTTAGACGGTTTTTGAGACAACATAAGTTGAATCCAAACATCCGTAGCCTTTGAAGACCAGCCGACCTCCGGCCTCAGCGCCAGACGTCGTCTGAATTCCTCATCGTATCTCCACCAAGCCGTACAACCATGTAATTTATAAGCAGAATATATTGTATCCAAATTTGTAAACAACTCAAAACTTTTCTCCGGGTGATTTTTGCTAAACACACTCGCTAAAACAGCAAAAGCTTGCACCCAATTCCCAAATGTTTTAGCCACTTTAGGCTTTTTATCCTCCGTTCTTTCAAACCGTCTCTCCTTATCCACTGTTAACTGTTCCGGGGACCATAATGTCCATATAGCCACAAATTCACATTTCTCCACTTTTGCCACAACAACGGCCTAGGCAGGTATGAGTGTTGTTTACTGCCCGTCCCACAAAGCGCACCACAATGCTTTTTTTCGGACGGAATGTATTGCGGGTTCCAGGTCGGAAATGCTGCACAGTTTTTATGCAGCGTATCCGACCCGTGGGAACCCGGCCTAAAATCTGGTCAAAAACTATGCTGTTATACATGCAAACAGGGCAACAATTCAGTCACAGAAATATTCGTAACCAAAATGGTGCCTCATTTTGGGTGAATACAGAATATTTTTAACATTTCAAAGATATGACTGATGCATTACAACCACTTGGTCAGTAGAAGTAAAATATAATCAAATTAATAATTTTCAACATATTAGCAAATCTCTGTGTGAAAGCGTCTGGTGAGCATGATCATAGATATTCTTGGTCTAAATGTTACATTGGGCAAAAAAAAAATGGCCAAAAAAAATTAACTGTGTCATAGTTATACGTTGTGATGATTTCACAATAACTTATACTACAGGTCATTCACGCTTATGTATTTCGAACACACAGGTACTTTATGATAGCATTAATCATAGTATTACTTCACCATGATTCTCAGCAATAGACATGGATGGATGAGAATAAAAATATCTCCATAGTTCTTTCATTTGGTTTGTAAATTTAAACTTCAAAAAATAATCATTGTTGTAAAAAAATAGAAACTGATACAAGCGTCAAATTGTTCTGAGCTCTGGGGTACATAGCTGACAGCTTTCTCTAACATCTGGTTAGACATGTCGGGATTTTGCTTGAAAATGTCCCTTTGCTATAATAATAATTAGCCTTAACTGAACAATCCCTTAGGGTGGATTCACACGAGGCAGATTTTGTGGCAGTAATTTCTACGACTGAAAATCAGTTCCATTCATCTGATTGGAATTGTTTTTCCGGTAGGTGTATGGATCTCTGTGAGTTTCATTCAGATGAATGGAACTGATTTTCAGTTAAGGCTAATCATTACAGCAAAGGGACATTTCCAAGCAAAATCCCAACATGTCTCACCAGATGTTAGAGAAAGCTGTCAGCTGAATAGACCCTTAGGCCCTGTTCACACAGCAAATTTTTTGCGGCGGATTCCACCGCAAAGTTCTGCCTCCCATTCATTTCAATTGGAGTTTGACAGCTTTTTTGTCTTGCTAGCTGATTTTTTTCAACTAGCGGGAAAAAGAAAAGTCCTGCCCGATCTGCGAGCGGATTCCGCCCGAACCTATTATTGAAGTCAATGGGAGGAGGAATCATCCTGCAGACGTGAGGAATAATTTGGCAGCGGATTTTGCTGTGGGACCCGCCAAACAAAATCCGCTGTGTGAACTGATCCTTATTGTTGATGCGGTTTTCACTATTATTCTTATTATCTTAGTTTTCTAAAGATTCAGAGGAAAAACAGAAAATAGTTACACTGTTCAATGTTAAAAGTTCAATGGACATATAATACTGGCTGCTGATTGGTACACCAAGGCATGCAAATAAAATAGTGCTATGTGTGATATGCATCAGACCAGAAGTAAATGCAAAACCCAGTAATATTGTTTAGCATGCCCGGAAGACCATTACAAGATAAGGTTCCTGTGTGCATCCTGTGAATGATGTCAATTATGTCCTTTTGTCTACTAATTATTTTAGTATTAGAGTTTTCTTTACCTGTAGATATATAATAGCCAGAAACAATCCATTATTATTTTTTTCAAAAAACAACAAAAAAACAACCAATACAAAACACATGTAAAAAACTACATAAAAAAAACTCTTCAAACTTCAGGCATGTTTTACAGCATGTTTTACCCAGCTAATAAAAGAGAAACTCCAGCAGACACAAAATCATTCCCACCAACCCCTAACCTAGCCCTTGTTAGAAGTGTTCTTCTATTGTCCACCAGGGCACTTCTAGCTTTTTATTTAAAGGGAAATACAGATTCTGACCACTGCCTTGATGTAGACTGTCTGCAGATGGAAGTCCTGAGAACTACATGTCTTAGGGATCACATATAGCAGATGCTAAAGTTATGCAGATCATTCCTAATTGTAAAGTAACTTTTTTAGGCGAGGGTAACACAAGCCGTTTTGATGCCGTTTTATGCTCCGTTTTTTTTTTTTTTTAGCTAAAGTCAGATGTGGATCCATAAGGAAGGAAAGGTATAAAGAAAAGACTGATGCATTTCCTTTCTTTTGGGTCCACTCCTGTGTTTGTCCCAATAAACTGATCCAAAAAACAGCATCAAAACTGTGTATGATCCTGGCCTACAAGCTACAATAAATCTTCTGAGACTGTTTCCTATAGGATACTAGGCATCAAATAATTTTCTTCTTTAAAACTTAAAGCTACTTACCTGCAAACGCTGATGCTGCTGCAGAATCAACTGAAGCCTCTGGTGCCGGTGTCCTCGCTCGTCTGACACGATGCAGGACCTGTGAGTGACGACACAGCGTGATCTCTCGAGAACACGGCTGTGTCTGCACTGCCAGAAGCTGGGCGTTCTGAAGAGAAGTGGATGATACTTCTCATCAGAACGCCCAACTAGTAAAAGTATTAAAAACGCCCCGATGTACGCACATAATACACGCCCACTTGGACTTTTACTTTTAAACACACCCACTTGGACTTTTGCAAGCCTCATTTGCATAACTACAAAAATGGTCATAACTTGGCCAAAAATGCTCGTTTTTTAAAAATAAAAACGTTACTGTAATCTACATTGCAGCGCCTATCTGCTGCAATAGCACATAGGGGTTGCAAAATCTGGTGACAGAGCCTCTTTAAGCTGACTACTGTAGCAATGGCTCTAAGTAAATGTAAAACCCTGCACTTTTGTAGTAGATCTCTGTTATCTTTTCTGCTCTTTCTAATTTTTCGGCTTGATTTTAGTCTGCTACCTGCAAACTGCTTCTAAATACAGTTTTAGTATCTTAATACACCCTACAGCTCACTACAGTAACACATAGCTTATGCTCCTAAATACATTAACACCCAAACAACCAGTTTCACTCATAAATAAATAATATCTGCATGCAGGCCCGTATTTGCCACTAGGCACTGGGGGGGGGGGTGGTGCAGTGCCTAGGGCATCCAGAAGGGTGTGGCTGCAGGATCGTTTATTTTTTTCAAAAACAATTAACTTTGTGACCTGACCGACAGGCAGTCAGGTCACTCACATGGCAGGGGGTGTGGTTACACCAGAGCTTCTAAGACATGCCCTATGTTTATGGATTGGACAGAACTGCTCACATGAGCAGCTGTAGCCAATCCAAGAACAGTTGGAGTATCTCAGACTCAGAGACGGCCCGCCCCTGCAAGAAGCCTGTCAGGAAGGGAGATGGTGAGTGCCTAATGGAGAATCTGTCTGCTGTTTGTGCCTCTATATGTGTCTGTGTGTGTCTATGTGTCTCTGTGTGTATATGTTATAATATGTGTGTATATGTGCCTCTGTGCATGTATTTGTGTACCTAAGTGCCTATATATGTGTCTGTATGTGTGTGTGTGTGTGTGTGTGTGTGTGTGTGTGTGTGTGTGTGTGTGTGTGTGTGTGTGTGTGTATCTACTGCATTATCTGTACTCAGTTATCACTGTATTACATGTGGTGTTACATAGGACTGCAGGTAACACTACTACATTATCCGTATTCAGAGTGTTATAGTTGTGTGTTCTCTGAGGTGTTACATAGGACTGCAGGTAACATCTACTACATTATTTGTACTCAGAGAGTAATCACTGTGTGTTATCTGTGTAATTACATAAGGCTGCAGATAACATCTACTACATTATCTGTACTGTGTATATGTGCGCATGTGTGGGTATATATTGGTCTGTATGTGTACATGTGTCTCTGTGCATGTATACATGTGCCAGTGTGTCTACATATGTGCCTTTATGTATTTGTATATGTTCCAGTGTGTGTGTGTGTGTGTGTGTGTGTGTGTGTGTGTGTGTGTGTGTGTGTACAGTATACGTGTGGTTAATTTTTTGTTTGTGGAGGGCAGAAATAGAGAGTTCTGCATAGGGTGCCATCCAACCTATTGTTGGCCCTACTCAGACTCATAGTTTAAGTTGCTCTGCATTCATTTCTGGACAGCTCTGAAGGAAACGGCAGATGCACGGCACAACTGGAGGACAACAGGTAAGGTATGTATTATTTTACTATGTTGTATGTCCCAGTCTCCGGGACCAGAGTGTTGCTTCAATTGTATCTGCGTCTTTAGGACGCAAATACAATTGAAATCACAGATGAGGCAAGGGAACCATCAGTTCCCTTCCTTGCCATTCTATGCTTTTATTGTGGGGCAGGTGGCGCGATGACGTCATCGCACCATCTGGCATCGTTCCACTGGACCAGGCCCGATCAGCAAAAACCAGGCCTGCATCAATGGCATACGTAAATGGTGATCCCAGGCCGAAGCTAGTAACTCCTAGCGCGGGAATTCCTATATATCTAAAGGTGTTCAGCACTAGGTTCAAAGTGGCACAAGCACTGGAGATGCGCCAAAATTCTGGCGCATCACGGATGACCCTGCGCCACTTACAAGGCTCAGTAGATTAAGCAGTGACTGCACTAAGCTGTCATTACTTAGTTTACATCAGGTGATGGCCCAGTTACCTAAGTTCATTGGTCTACTTTTAAAAGTAGGCCAAAGACCCGGGATAACCTTGGATCATGTGATGTAAACTAACTAATGACAGCTTCGAGCTGTCACCGCATAGGTAACTGTCACAGACCCAGGAAGGTAAGTGTGATAATTGTTTTGCTGTTTTGTGTTTTTTTTACAGATTCAATTGTTAGACTACTTCGGATTCGAGGACTACTTCATGACTGTGTTTTTATATTCAGTAAAATGGTTAAAATGAGTGGGGGGTTTTATTTCAATAAAATATTTTTTATGCATTGGTGCTTTTTTTTCAAAATTATTACTACTACCTTAGTAATGGCCACTGTCTGATAGACAGCATCCATTACTAAGGCGGGGCTTAGTGTTAGTCAGTGAAAAGGCTAGCAGTATCCCCCCCATTATTACCCCAGTACCCACCGCCACAAGGGGTACCAGGTAAAGATGGGTATGATCCAGTACCCGACCGTCAGCAGTGATGGTCGGGCACTGGGTTTGACAAAGGCTGGTATTATTAGGCTGGGAAAGTTCAAAAACCGGGGCCCTCCCCATCCTGATAATGCTAGCCTGCTGCTGTGCTGTATCGGTCTGATTATGAAAAATGGGGGGGACCCCAAATAGTTTTTTTTCTAAATAATAATAATAATTGAAAAAAACAACATGGGGTCCCCCACCATTTTTCTTAACCAGCCAGATACAACATAGCAGCAGTATGCTAGCAATACTAGGGTGGGAAGGGCCATGTTTTTTGGCCTCTCCCAGCATAATAATACCAGCCTGCGGCCATCCCAGTGCGCGACAGTGATTGCAGATGGGTTCTGGATCATACCCGGCTCTCCCGGTACCCCTTGTAGCGGTAGGTACGGGGTATCAATGAGGGATAGTGCTTGCCTTTTCACCTGCTAACACTATGCTCTGCCTTAGTAAGAAAGTTAAAAACAAACACAGACAAACAGAAAAAATATTTTACTGAAATAAAAAGCTGCACAGCCTTCCTTAACCCCTTATGGACGCAGCCTTGTTTTGGCCTTAACCCCTTAACGCTCAGTGACGTACTATTACGTCATGGAAAGCACCCTGTTCGCGCTCCATGACGGAATAGTACGTCTCGGGAGTAACAGCCGTTTCGGCCGTCCTCCCGACACATACAGGAGCTGTGACAGCTGCTGTCTCGTACAGCAGCTGTCACAGCTCCTACAGCGGGGACCGATCGCTGTGTCCCCTTAAAAGCCGCGTTCTATAGAGATCGCAGCTTTTTAGGGGTTAAGCTGCCATCGCCGGCCTGCTACACGACAGCCGCCGGCGATGGTGACTATGGCAACCGGACACTAAACAATGGCGTCCGGCTATGCCATTGACGGAAGCCTAGTGGGTCCTGACAACGAGTAGCTGACAGTTCTAATACACTGCACTACGTATTAGAATAGCGATCAGGGCCTCCTGTCCTCAAGTCCCCTAGTGGGACAAAGTAATAAAGTTAAAAAAAAGTTAAAAAAAGATGTGTAAAAATAAGAAAATAAAAGATTTAAAAGTATTAAAAGTAAAAATCCCCCCTTTTCCCTTATCAGTCATTTATTATTAATAAAAATATATAAACAAACAAATAAACTATACATAATTGGTATCGCCGCGTCCGTAACGGCCTGAACTACAAAATTATTTCGTTATTTATCCCGCGCGGTGAACACCGTAAAAGAAAATAATAATAAACCGTCCCAGAATCACAATTGTTTGTTCACTTCACCTTGCAAAAAATTGAATAAAAAGAGATCAAAAAGTCGCATGTACCTAAAAATGGTACTGATCAAAACTACAGTTTGTTACGCAAAAAATAAGTCCTCCCACGGCTTTATTGATGGAAAAATAAAAACGCTATGGCACTTAGAATAAGGTAACACAAAAAGTGAGTGATTTATTACAAAACGTATTTTATTGTGCAAACGCCATAAGACATAAAAAAAAAACTATAAACATCTAGTATCACCGTAATCGTATCGCCCCGCAGAATAAAGTGAATATGTCATTTATAGCGCACGGTGAACGCTGTAAAAAAAATAGAATAAAAAAAACATAGTAGGATTGCTGTTTTTTAGTCACCACGCAACCTAAAAATAGAATAAAAAAGCCGCACGCACCCCAAGAAAACTACAATGAATTCCTCAAGGGGTTTAGTGTCCAAAATGCGGTCACTTTTGGGGGGTTTCCAATGTTTTGGCACCACAAGACCTCTTCAAACCGGACATGGTGCCTAATAAAAAAGAGGTCTCATAATCCACTGGGTGCTCCTTTGCTTCGGAGGCCGGCGCTTCAGTCCATTACCGCACTAGGGCCACATGTGGGATATTTCTCAAAACTGCAGAATCTGGGCAATACGTATTAAGTTGCGTTTCTCTGATAAATCCTTTTGTGTTGTAAAAAAAATTGTATAAAGAGGATTTTCTGACAAAAAAAAAAAGTACATTTCCCACCTACTTTGCTCTAAATTCCCGTGAAAGACCTAAAGGGTTCATAAACTTTCTAAATGCTGTTGTGAATACTTTAGGGGTCTAGTTTCTAAAATGGGGTGTTTGATTGGGGTTTCTAATATATGGGCCCCTCAAAGCAACTTCAGAACTGAACTGGAACCTAAAAAAATAAATAAATGAGGCAATACTTCGCTTCTTACATTATACTGATAATGAGCCATGCCCACCCCGAGGTGACCCCAGTTTTGACCGTTTGTATAAACGGAGACCCCTATTAGACCGTTTCAGTGCCCGGTTTTCCAAAGCATTCACCCCCGAGACGTGTATTTCTATTGATGAGTCCCTGGTACATTTTAAAGGGAGGGTTCAATTCCGCGAGTACCTGCCGGGTAAGAGGGCAAGGTATGGCGTGAAGATATATAAGCTGCGAGAGTGCATCAGGGTATACCTACAAATTTAGGATATATTAAGGAAAGGCCACCCCCAAACCAGACTGCATCCTGGACTACAATAGGTACATGGGAGGGGTGGACTTGTCAGATCAAATCCTGAAGCCCTACAGCGCCATGCGGTGTGGTATAAGAAGCTGGCCGGGTACATCATACAGATGGCTTTGTACAATGCGTACGTGCTACGTCGATGTGCAGGCCAGATGGGAACTTTCCTGGAATTTCAAGAGGTGATTATCAAGAACCTAATCTTTAGGGACCAAGAAGGGGGGGCACCCAGTACTTCTGGAAGCGGGGCCACACGCATCATACCAGGGCAGCAACACTTTCCAGGAGAAGTTCCCCAAACTGGCAAGAAGGGAAAAAGTCAAAAGAGGTGCAAAGTCTGCTATAAGGGATGACACAATATATCAATGTGACACGTTTCCCGAATAACCAGAGCTCTGTATGAAAGAGTGTTTTAAAATTTATCATACATCCCTTGGTTTATAATTTACCCCAATTTTACTTACCCTGACGCCCCCCGCACAGCTTATCCCCCCTCGTCTTTCCCTTCTGAGCCCTGCTGTGTGCCCAGGCAGCTGATAACAGTCACATGTAGGGTATTGCCATACCCGGGAGAACCCACATATGTCTCCGGTCAAAATGCTCACTACACCTCTAGATGAATGCCTTAAGGGTGTCATTTTTAAAACGGGGTCACTTCTTGCGGGTTTCAACTGTACTGGTACCTCAGGGGCTTCTGCATACATGACTTCGCACTAGAAAATCCCCAGTAGGCCAAATGGTGGTCCTTTCCTTCTGAGCCCTCCCATGGGCCCAAACGGCAGTTTATCACAACAAATGGGGTATTGCGGCACTCAGAACAAATTGCGCAACAGAATGGGGTATTTTGTTTCTTGTGAAAATAAGAAATTTTCAGCCAAAACGACATATTATTTGCAAAAATAATTTTGTTTTCATTCCCAGCCCAATTCAAATAAGTTCTGTGAAAAAACTATGTTGTCAAAATGGTCACAACACCCATAAATGAATTCCTTGAGGGGTGTAGTTTCCAAAATGGGGTCACTTCTGGTGGGTTTCTATTGCTTTGATACCGATGGGGCTCTGCAAATGTGACATGGCACCCGAAAACCAATCCAGCAAAATCTGGACTCCAAAGAACAAATAGCGCTCCTTTACTTTTGAGCCCTCCCATGGGCCCAAACAGCAGTTTATCACCACAAATGGGGTATTGCCGCACTCAGGACAAATTGGGCAACAAAATGGAGTATTTTATTTCTTGTGAAAATAAGAATTTTTGAGCTAAAATGACATATTATTGGAAACAATATATTTTTTTTTCATTCCCAGCCCAATTCAAATAAGTTCTGTGAAGAAATTATTGGGTCTAAATGGTCACATTATCCATAAATGAATTCCTTGAGGTGTGTAGTTTCCAAAATGGGGTCACTTCTGGTGGGTTTCCATTGCTTTGATACCTCTGGGGCTCTGCAAATGTGACATGGCACCCGAAAACCAAACCAGCAAAATCTGCACTCCAAAGAACACACAGCGCTTCTTTCCTTCTGAGGCCTCCCATGAGCCCAAACGGCAGTTTATCACCACAAATGGGGTATTGCCACACTAAGGACAAATTGGGCAACAAAATTGAGTATTTTGTTCCCTGTGAAAATAAGAATTTTTCATAAAAAATTACATCTTATTGGAAAAAATGACATTTTTTTTAATGTCACAGCCCAATTGAAATAGGTGTTGTGAAAAAACTGTGCTGTCTAAATGCTAACAACAACCATAAATGAATTCCTTGAGGTGTGTAGTTTCCAAAATGGGGTCACTTCTGGTGGGTTTCCATTGCTTTGATACCTCTGAGGCTCTGCAAATGCGACATGGCACCCGAAAACCAATCCAGCAAAATCTGGACTCCAAAGAACACATAGCGCTCCTTTCCTTCTGAGCCCTCCAATGAGCCCAAACGGCAGTTTATCACCACAAATGGGGTATTGCCACACTAAGGACAAATTGGGCAACAAAATGGGGTATTTTGTTCCCTGTGAAAATAAGAAATTTTGATCACAAATGAAATTTTATTGGAAAAAATGAAATTTTTTTCATTTCACAGCCCAATTCAAATACGTGCTGTGAAAAAACTGTGTGGTCAAAATGGTAACAACAACCATAAATGAATTCCTTGAGGGGTGTAGTTTCCAAAATGTGGTCACTATTGGGGGATTCCTACTGTTTTGGCACCTCAAAACCTCTTCAAACCTGGCATGCTGCCTAAAATATATTCTAATAAAAAAGAGGACTCAAAATGCACTAGGTGCTTCTTTGCTTCTAGGGCTTGTGTTTTATTCCACGAGCGCAGTAGACACACATGTGGGACATTTCTAAAAACTGCAGAATCTGGGCAATACATATTTAGTAGTGTTTCTCTGGTAAAACCTTCTTTGTTACAGAAAAAAAATGAATAAAATTTAAATTCAGCAAGAAAAATGAAATTTGCAAATTTCACCTCCACTTTGCTTTAATTCCTGTGAAATGCCTGAAGGGTTAAAAAAACTTTCTAAATGCTGTTTTGAATACTTTGAGGGGTCTAGTTTTTAAAATGGGGTGTTTTATCAGGGTTTCTAATACATAGGCCCCTCAAAGCCACTTCAGAACTGAAGAGGTACCTTAAAAAAAAGGCTTTTGAAATTTTCTTAAAAATATGAGAAATTGCTGTTTATGTTCTAAGCCTTGTAACGTCCAAGAAAAATAAAAGAATGTTCAAAAAACGATGCCAATCTAAAGTAGACATATGGGAAATGTGAACTAGTAACTATTTTGGGTGGTATAACCGTCTGTTTTACAAGCAGATGCATTTAAATTCTGAAAAATGCTATTTTTTCAACATTTTCTCTACATTTTGCAATTTTTCACCAATAAACACTGAATATATCGACCAAATTTTACCACGAACATGAAGCCCAATGTGTCACGAGAAAACATTCTCAGAATCGCTTGGGTAGGTGTAAGCATTCCGACATTATTACCACATAAAGGGAAATATGTCAGATTTGAAAAATGGGCTCTGAGCCTTAAGGACAAAACTAGGCTGCGTCCTTAAAGGAACAGTGTCATCACAAATTTTTTTTTCATATGTTAAAGATGTTAGTGCTTTATTAAAAACGTTTATATTTATTTGTGTGTTTGTGTTTTACTTTTTCTTATTTTTACACTTTTTCTTCCCTATGGGGGCTGCCATTTTTTGTTCCATTTCTGTATGTGTCGATTAACGACACATACAGACATGGAATACGGCAGCCACAGTCCCATAGGGACTGCGAACGGCTCCCGTCCCATCCACTTCTGTGTACGCCGTCTGTGTGGGAACTGCGCATGCGCCGCTCCCACACAGTCCAATTTGAAATTGGCGCCGTCCGGCGCCATTTTCCTGTGGACCGGAAGTCGCGGCCGGACAGTAAGATTACTACTTCCGGTCGCGGCTTCCGGACTTGTGCACTTGGACCAGCGGCAGCAGACGGAGCGGACGGGCCGGAGGGAGCCGCGGCGGCAGGAGCAGGTAAGAGATTTCAATGTATGTTCGTGTTTGTGTACGTTTACTACTGTATGTAAACCTACTACACTGTGTGTTAGCTCAAAAAATGGCGACACACAGTGTAGGAGGATAGACCGTTCAAACCCCTCGTTTATCCCGGCACTAGCCAGGATAAAGGAGGGGGGGATGCTGAGAGCTCACTAGAGCGAGGGCTTTTTACCCAATTTTGCAATGCTGCAATTTTGGGAATAGCTCCATCTAGTGACCAGCAATGGGAAATATTATAAATTAGAATCTAATTTATAATATTTCCTGACTCGTGAAAAAAATAAAAAAAATTTGAACAATGTTTAATCACCTACACACTAAATGTTTAATGAAAAAAAAAACAAACATGTTTTTCTGGCAACACATTCCCTTTAAGGGGTTAAGGCTCAGAGCCCATTTTTCAAATCTGACATATTTCACTTAATGTGGCAATAATGTCGGAATGCTTAAACCTATCCAAGCGATTCTGAGAATGTTTTCTCGTGACACATTGGGCTTTATGTTAGTGGTAAAATTTTGACGATATATTCAGTGTTTATAGGTGAAAAATTGCAAAATTTAGAGAAAATTTATAAAAAATTGCATTTTTCAGAAATTAGATCCATCTGCTTGTAAAACAAACGGTTATACCACCCAAAATAGTTACTAGTTCACATTTTCCATATGTCTACTTTAGATTGGCATCGTTTTTTGAACATTCTTTTATTTTTCTTGGACGTTACAAGGCTTAGAACATAAACAGCAATTTCTCATATTTTTAAGAAAATTTCAAAAGCCTTTTTTTAAGGTACCTGTTCAGTTCCAAAGTGGCTTTGAGGGGCCTATGTATGAGAAACCTACATAAAACACCCCATTTTGAAAACTAGACCCCTCAAAGTATTCAAAACAGCATTTAGAAAGTTTATTTAACCCTTCAGGCATTTCACAGAATTTAAAGCAAAGTAGAGGTGAAATTTGCAAATTTAATTTTTCTTGCTGAATTTCAATTGTATTCAATTCATTTTTTCTGTAACACAGAAGGTTTTACCAGACAAAACACTACTAAATATGTATTGTCCAGATTCTGCAGTTTTTAGAAATGTCGCTCATGTGGCCCTATTGCGCTCGTGGACTAAAACACAAGCCCCAGAAGCAAAGAAGCACCTAGTGCATTTTGAGGCCTCTTTTTTATTAGAATATATTTTAGGCAGCATGCCAGGTTTGAAGAGGTGTTAAGGTGCCAAAACAGTAGGAATGCCCCAAAAGTGACCCCATTTCTGAAACTACACCCCTCAAGGAATTAATTTATGGTTGTTGTTACCATTTTAACCCCACAGTTTTTACACAGCACGTATTTGAATTGGGCTGTGAAATTTAAAAAAAAATTCATTTTTTCCAATAAGATGTCATTTTTGATAAACATTTCTTATTTTCACAGGGAACAAAATACACCATTTTGTTGCCCAATTTTTCCTGAGTGCAGCAATACCCCATTTGTGGTGATAAACTGCCATTTGGGCCCATGGGTGGCCTCAGAAGTGAAGGACCGCTGTGTGTTCTTTGGAGTGCAAATTTTGCTGGATTGGTTTTCGGGTGCCATGTCGCATTTGCAGAGCCCCAGAGATATCAAAGTGACCCCATTTTGGAAACTACACCCCTCAAGGAATTCATTTATTGGTGTTGTGACCATTTTGACCCCATATTTTTTTCACACAACTTATTTGAATTGGGCTGGGAATTCAAACAAAATAAATTTTTTCCAATAATATGTAGTTTTGTCTGAAAATTTCTTATTTTCACAAGAAATTAAATTTCCTCATTTTGTTGCCCAATTTGTCCTGAGTGCGGCAATGCCCAATTTGTGGTGATAAACTGATGTTTGGGCTCATGGGAGGGCTCAGAAGGAGAGGACCACCATGTGGCCTACTGGGGATTTTCTGGTGCGAAGTCATGTATGCAGAAGCCCCTGAGGTACCAGTACAGTTGAAACCCCCAAGAAGTGACCCTGTTTTAAAAACTACACCCCTTAAAGGCATTCATCTAGAGATGTAGTGAGCATTTTGACCAGAGACATACACCCCATAAACTGTAATGTGGGTCCTCACGGGTATGGCAATACCCTCCATGTGGCTTTTATCAGCTGCCTGGGCACACAGCAGGGCTCAGAAGGGAAAGATGAGGGGGATAAGCTGTGCGGAGTGCATCAGGGTAAGTAAAACTGGGGTAGATTAAAAATCAAGGGATGTATGATACGTTTTGAAGCACTCTTTCATACGGAGCCTTAGTTTTTCGGGACATGTGTCACATTGATATATTGTGTCCTTCCTTATCCCCCTCTTATAGCAGACTTTGTACCTCTTTTGACTTTTTCCTTGCCAGTTTGGGGAACTTCTCCTGGAAAGTGTTGCCCTGGTGCGATGTGTGTGGCCCCGCTTCCAGAAGTACTCTGTGCCCCCCCTTCTTGGTCCCTATAAATTAGTTTCTTGATAACCACCTCTTGAAATTCCAGGAAAGTTCCCGTCTGGCCTGCACATTGAAGTAGCATGTACGCGTTGTACAATGCCATCTGTATGATATGCACGGCCAGCTTCTTATACCACACCACATGGTGATGTAGGGCTTCAGGACTTGATCTGACAAATCCACCCCTCCCATGTACCTATTGTAGTCCAGGATGCAGTCTGGTTTGGGGGTCTATGTACTGGTACCTTGTACAGGTACATGGGTACTGGTGTGGCATCTCTCTTGTCTTGTACTTGACACACAATATGTTGCTGCTAAAATGTGCCCTGCTCTCACCCCTTTTGAGTGTTTGCCCAAGCAGAGTCTTAGGGAGGCCTCTCAGATTTCTTCTAGCAGTGCCGCATGCTGCAGGACTTCTGAAAGCGAGGCAGTTGAAGAGTGGGACGCTGGTATAAAAATTATCCAGGTAGAGGTGGTAACCCTGGTCCAGCAGTGGGTGCACCAAATCCCACACAATTTTTGCATTAACTCCCAGTAAGGGGGGGGCATTCTGGGGGCTGAGCACTGGTGTCCTTCCCTTCATATATCCTAAATTTGTAGGTATACCCTGATGCACTCTAGCACAGTTTATACATCTTCACACCATACCTTGCCCTCTTACCCGGCAGGTACTGGCGGTATTGAAGCCTCCCTTTAAAATGTACCAAGGACTCATCAATAGAAATACACGTCTCGGTGCTGTATGCTTGGGAAAACTGGGCACTGAAACGGTCTAATAGGGGCCTCCGTTTATACAAACGGTAAAAACTGGGGTCATCTTGGAGTAGGCAATGCTCATTAGGAGAAGCGAAGTATTGCCTCATTTTTATTTTTTTTAGGTTCCAGTTCAGTTCTGAAGTTGCTTTGAGGGGCCTATATATTAGACACCCCTATGAAACACCCCATTTTAGAAACTAGACCCACTCAAAGTATTCACAACAGCATTTAGAAAGTTTCTGAACTCTTTAGGTGTTTCACAGGAATTTAGAGCAAAGTAGAGGTGAAATTTACATATTTATTTTTGTCAGAAAATCCTTTTTATACCATTTTTTTCTATAACACAAAAGGTTTTACCAGAGAAACGCAACTCAATACATATTGCCCAGATTCTGCAGTTTTGAGAAATATCCCACATGTGGCCCTCGGGCGGTAATGGACTGAAGCACCGGCCTCCGAAGCAAAGGAGCACCTAGTGGATTTTGAGGCCTCTTTTTTATTAGGCACCATGTCCGGTTTGAAGAGGTCTTGTGGTGCCAAAACAGTGGAAACTCCCCAAAAGTGATCCAATTTTGGAAACTAGACCCCTTGAGGAATTTATTGCAGTTTTCTTGGGGTGCATGCGACTTTTTGATCAGTTTTTATTCTATTTCTAGGTGGCGTGGTGAGTAAAAAACAGCAATTCTGCAATTTTTTTTTATTCTATTTTTTTTACAGCGTTCACCGTGCGCTATAAATGACATTCACTTTATTCTGCGGGGCGATACGATGACGGCGATACCAGATGTTTATAGTTTTTTTATGTCTTATGGCTTTGCACAATAAAATACATTTTGTAAACAATCATTCACTTTTTGTGTTACCTCATTCTAAGAGCCAGAACTTTTTTATTTTCCCATCAATAAAGCCGTGCGAGGACTTATTTTTTGCGTAACGAACTGTAGTTTCGATCAGCACCCATTTTTAGGTACATTCGACTTTTTGATCTCTTTTTATTCCATTTTTTGGGAGGTGAAGTGACCAAACAATTGTGATTCTGGTACGGTTTATTATTATTTTCTTTTACAGCCTTCAGCGCGCGGGATAAATAACGAAATAATTTTGTAGTTCAGGCCGTTACGGACGCGGCGATACCAATTATGTATAGTTTATTTGTTTATCTATTTTTATTAACAATAAAGGACTGATAAGGGAAAAAGGGTGATTTTTACTTTTATTACTTTTAAAACTTTTATTTTCTTATTTTTACACATCTTTTTTTTTACTGTATTACTTTGTCCCACTAGGGAACTTGAGGGCAGGAGCCCCTGATCGCTATTCTAATACACTGCACTACATGCGTAGTGCAGTGTATTAGAGCTGTCAGCTACTCACTGACAGCAAGCACAGTGGGTCCTGACTTTGTCAGAACCCACTAGGCTTCTGTCGATGGCATAGCCGGATGCCATTGTTTGGTGTCCGGTTGCCATAGTTACAATCGCCGGCCGCTATCGTGTAGCAGGCCGGCGATTGTAGCTTAACCCCTAAAAAGCCGCGATCCCTATTGAACGCGGCTTTTAACGGGTTAATCAGTGGGGACACAGCGATCGGTCCCCGCTGTAGGAGCTGCGGCAGCTGCTGTACGAGACAGCAGCCGTCACAGCTCCTGTATGTGTCGGGAGGACGGCCGAAATGGGCGTTACTCCCGTGACGTACTATTAGGTCATGGAGCGCGAACGATACAGCTACCATGACCTAATAGTACGTCCAGGAGCGGGAAGGGGTTAACCATTTTATTGAAAATAAAAAATGGCGTAATCAAATCAGTTCTTGAATCCGAAGTACTTCAAGAACCAAACCTGTAAAAACACACAAACCAACACCAAAACAAAAACATTAGTAGCACATAAAAAAGCGAAGCAATTATTATGCTTACTTATCCTGGGTCAGAGAGCTACGCTGTTTCCGTAACTTCCGGAGTCAGGAGGGGTGTCAGCACTAAAAGTGCTTAGGGTAGTATCAACTCTATATACGGCCCTGTCTGCATTCAGTGTTTATGGGTTAATGAGTATTGCTGTAGGTGTAAGGGGTGGTCAAGTTTAGAAAACCCATTTACAAATACTGCATGAGAACATTTTGCATTAATAGAGGAGGGTTTTTCATGCATCAATTAGCCGGAGCATTGAGTAGCTACATAGAGCGTCTCTTTGTTACTTTAGAACCTAGCGCCTTCATGCACTACATGGAAAGCCCATTGATGGTGGTCTGCACTATGTTGTTCTTAATTTGCCTTGTTGTAGTGCTGCAGGGTATTTGAGCACTTGCTCTCAGACAGGTTCTTCCACAGATTACAGCTGATAAGTGAAGTTCCAACTTCGAGACACCCACTGATTAGGTGACTTTTGGTTGACCCTTCTAACAATAGCAAAGCAATAACAATATATCAGAGTAATAAACTGTGACATGTAATAAAAATAACACAATAACACATAGCTTTTTGACAGTTTCCAGGTAGCAACCAGCTTGTATATTATTTTGCTGATCTAATGTGGAGTGTTTCTATAAAACGAAATGTGGAAGGTTAGAATCACACTCTATATTTTTCTGGATGGGAAAATTAAAATTTTGGGTGTAAGCATGCTTTTATTACTCCCATTATAAAGTCAGTGCTATTTTAGGGTAAAGAATATTGTTCTTTCTGCATGAAAAACAAATTAGTGATATCTGCTGAAAGAACTGTAACTGACGATAGATAAGAGAATAATTTAGACAAAATTCAAGGTTCTTGGAAATTCATTGATTTGCAGCAGACAATTTATTTGGTAAACGTCCCACTGAGAAACATTTAGAAATCAGTAGATCACTAAACTTTCCTATAAAATTTCAAAAGATAAGAAATATAAGAAAATTTTTACTTTACTTTTCTAAAAGTTTCTTCTTCAACTGGTTACGAAAAACATTGCCAATTAGTTTGACAAAAAAAAAAAACAGAAGCCCTGAAAGACATTTTTATCAATGATACAGTGCATTTGGAAAGTCTTTAGACTCCTTCACGTTTTTCACATTTTGTTAAGTTGAGGACTTGTGCTCAAAGAAAAAAAATATAATGTTTTCCCCATCATTCTGCACTCAATACCCCATAATGACGAAGTGAAAACAGAATTGTAAAATTTTTTGCAAATTTATTAAAAATTAAAAACTCAAATTTCACATGGACATAAGTATTCAGACCCTTTGCTATGACACTTGAAATTTAGCTCTGGGGGCCTCCAATTTCTCTAGATCATCTTTGAAATGTTGCTAGTCCACCTGTGGTAAATGTATTTGATTGGACATGATTTGGAAAGACACACCCCTGTCTATAAAAGGTCTCACAGCTGACAATGCATATCAGAGCAATAACCAAGCCATGAGGAGGAAAGAACTGCCTGTAGAGCTCACAGACAGGATTGTGACGAAATCAATAGCGCAGTCGACCACGGTATTGATTCCGTCAAAACAACTAAACCCTTACACCAGATCCGTCACCTTTCAAATCAATGGTGAGGCAAACAGAAACCTATGGTTTCCATTTGTTTCAGTTTGGATTTCGTTCATTGGTTACCCTGACGAAAAGTTCCAATGGAACCCATGAACGGAGTCCCGACGCAGATGTGAACGAAGTCGTAGAATGCTGCATTCTAAAGAGTAACATTTTGCTCTGGGCATCAAGGCCCAAAACACCCCATGTGTGAAATGTTAAATGTTTCTTTCTCAGTTCAATAAACATTTCTAAATTTCATCATAAAGATAATGGGAGAAAAAGTTTAATATATAACATTACCTATTAAAGATTTCACTTCAATCATTGACCAAGAATTTTAAATTAGATTTATTAACGTTGGTGCATGCTCTCGTGTTCATTGTCGCCCCCTGTAGAGTTTTGTACTTTGCATGACCTGCCAGGAGGACTGAGAAGTGGGAAGTAATAAGTGCTCTGAGAATATTTCTGCTTTACTAAAGTGGTTTTTACTTTTCTAATCCATTTAACCGATAAATTAAATTGAACATCTTTACTGTGTCATTTGGAACTACTATAAAACTGCCCCCTATGGACAAGAATGCGGATCTGAATGGTAGGAGAACGTCCACATCTGACTGGAATTGCTTTTATGGGCAATAATACCAACTCAATTCCCTATACTATAAAAGTTTTTTTTTTTTCTGGGACTGTATTTTTCATAGGACATCAATATCTAATCAGTGGGGGTCCTATTTCTGGTATCACCACTAACAGCTGAATGAAGGGGTAACGGCTGTGCCTGGCAGCTTAGTCCCATTCACTGGAATGGGACTGAGCTGCTGTGAGCTACAGTACTAGATACAGCCAATGCATAAGATCAACATTACAGCTTCGGAAAACGCCTTTAACTCACTCCAGGGAAAATGATATTGCATAATAATGCTTCTTTGTAGCAGCTTTTGCCTTCCACTAATACATTGCGTATAGTTTAATAATGGGTTGTCCACTTTGGACAATACCTTTTTTGTTAGATGGGTCACCCACAAAAAAGCTTCTGGGCCCCAGTGCAAAATCTGTAACAGGGCCCCCCATCTATCATAATACTGGTGTCTACTTATGTTACAGTGGGACCTTTAAGACCCCTCAGGAACCAGGGCCATGGTGCAACTGCTGAAAAACAGTCTCGCTGCTGGCTCCATTCAGAAAATACAGACAGCATTTATGACGGTCAAGGCTGGAATAAGGATTAGGCGGAATAGGCGGCCATCTAGGAGAGCAATTTGTGGATTACAAATAAAACATTACCTAAATTTCTTTGTACAACTAATTGTACTGCCAACTGGCCAATACACTGGCTATGAGCAACTTACAGAATGTTATTAGTTACTTATAGTGATAACATTTGAACAATCTATTATAGTTAGAAATAAACTAGATACATAAAATCTTGCAAATGTTGCTTTAAACCGCAAGAAGGTGTGCCATATGGCGATACTTTGGAAGCAGCACAAATTCCTATATATGGACTTATATTTTTGGAAAGCATAATTTTTCAAATGTTCTAAATCTGATTATTAACATATTTTCAGAACTAGACAAGACAGCAAAACCCCAGAACTGAGATTTTATTAAATAGAAATCCAAATCTAAAATACTTTGCTTTGTCTTAACTTGTTTTTTTAAAGGAGCATGTATCCTCTATTCAACTTATACTAAATTATACTTAAAATTATATACACATACAGAGATACAAGCATATATGTAGGTTGGTATACTATATATATTTCATCTTCAATCAAACAGTATATAAAGATAAAGGTGAAAATGAAATAAACTGACTGCAATAATTTATTACACAAAAAATAGTAAAAATCACAGTCTGCCATTTCCTTCTGTGGCTCTAATTCCATACAAAAGTGCTGAGGTCGAATTAAAAGGGTTATCCAATATAAATATGATGATGATGGATGATGGATGATGGATGATGGATGATGGATGATGGATGATGGATGATGGATGATGGATGATGGATTGATGATGATGATGATGATGATGATGATGATGATGATGATGATGATGATGATGATGATGATGATGATGATGATGATGATGATACAGTTGTTACAATATTAGGACTGGTGCAATGCATTGATAAACCTGATGTACATTCCCATTGTTTCTGATGTGTTTGTGCCTTTTTTGGTGTGGACAGATTCATGCATGAGCCTCAGTGTCTATATACAGTAACAATAATAAAATACAATGTAAAGTTCAATGCCCTCAATCATTTGCCAGGCACAGTCCTAGAGACCAACATCGATTTATTCGTGGTGTTTTGGAGAAAATATTTAGTACTGGATGTCCGAATGAGCTTTACAATTCAGTCTTCTGGAATCTCAAGATGAATGTCAGTGAGCCTGCCACTTTAAATAATAACATAGAGTCTGTACCGTACACTCACGTACTGCCTTGTACCCGAATCCCATCTCTCAGAAATAAAGGAATCATAGAGGCTGAAATAGTTTATTGCTAAGAAGCAATATCACAAGCTACAAGTATTACTACAATTTCATCATTTTCCTCTGTTAGGAAATGAAAGCCCACTGCACTGCACACACCATTACATAGGGTGATGAGGGGAGCAACCAGGATCAAAGATGTGATTGCACATTTTACACTGCCAGGCAGTCATTTCCAATTTAAAAATATTGCACTACTGGAACAATCAATTTTCCTTGCGATCATAAGACAAACCTGTATTAGTCTAAATGCACACTTTGCGTAATTTGATGCGCAGGTAAACTCAGGTAATTCCGCAGGTAATATCCGCACTTAATATTGTGTTTTTTATGCGGTTTTAGATGTATATTTTACATTTTCATGTGGAAACAGGTGCAGATTCTATGCTGTGGATTTTGGTGCATTTCTTATAAACTTCTCAGATATAATTCTGAGATGGAAACGCAGGTCAATTTATGTGCTGAAAATTCAGCAACGTGTAGATAAGATTGCATCGAATCTCATTTACTTTGCTGTACTGTATTACGCTGCAGATTTGTTGCAGGAAATCCGCAGGTAATATGCATCGTGTGCATGTGGCTTAGGGGTACGTTCACATGCGGCAGATTTGTTGAAGAAGTTTGTCCCATTCATATGAATAGGGTTATTTCCACAATATGAATAAGAATTTCTACACCTCCCCGATTCAGTTTTTTGGAGCAGTCACATACATTTTCGCAATTAGTCCGCCACATGTAGATATAAGATCAGGATTGTTCCTAGAAAGCATTAATGGCAAATTTAAACTTCCACTAGAGGGCGCACAACAATTACCAAATCACAGGCTGCCACTAACCATAAAGCAATTTATGTAAATGCCAGTTTCAAAATGAAAGATACTGTTAGCATACCATCCAACTTTCAAGTAACAGAAAGAGGGACAACCAATGTTTTTTTTTCCTTTTAAGCCACGCCTCTAATTTCACCCAAACTCCGCCCATACACACCCGATTCAGCCTACACAGTATCATGCTCCCATAGTGCCTCCCACACAGTATAATGTCAAATTTCTGCCACACACAGTATAATTCCTCTACAGCTGCCCCATACAGTATAATGCCCCATAGCTGACCCCATACAGTACAATGCCCCATAGCTGACCCCATACAGTATAATGCCCCCATAGCTGCAACCATAAAGTATAATGCCCCCATAGATGCGCCCACACAGTATAAAGCCAACACAGCTGCCCCAATTATGCCCAAACAGATGCCCCCATGCAGTACAATGCTCACACAAATGCTCCCATGCAGTATAAACCCCAAACAAATTCCCTCACACAATATAATGCCCCATAGATGCCCCCATACAGCATAATGCCCACACAGATGCCCCATACAGTATAATGCCCCCATAGCTGTCCCCATACAGTATAATGCCCCATAGCTGCTCCATACAGCATAATGCCCCCATAGCTGACCCATAGAGTATAATGCCCCCGTAGCTGCCCTCATACAGTATAATGCCCCCACAGCTTCTCCCGAGGACACAGACACAGTTGATCCCAGAAGTCCGAGACATACCACCGGCCGCCCAGGACAGAAAATCTGGGACTGTCCCGCTGAATCCGGGACGGTTGGGAGGTACGTGTTAGAAGTTGGATTTGGGCATAATTTTCAAACATTTACTGAAAAGTACAGAAATGTTTTAAAGGGCCAAGGTTTATATATTAACAATATATTATAAACAATATTTATTGATATGATATTAGGGCCTGTTCACATCAGCGTCACCCTTCCGTTCATGGGTTCTGATAGACCTTTCCGTTGGGGGAACCCACGAACGGAAAGCCGAACGGAAACCATAGCTTCCGGTTGCTGCATTACCATTGATTTCAATGGTAATGCTTCTGTTGCAGATTGTTTCCGTTCCATAAGGTTTCCGTTTTTTTGGCGGAAACAATAGGGCAGACTACTCTGCTATTGTTTCCGAAAAAAACAAACAAACAGAAACCTTACAGAACGGAGACAAACGGAAACCATTTGCAACGGAAGCATTACCATTGAATTCAATGGTAATGCAAACGGAACCTATGGTTTCTGTTTGGCTTTCCATTCATCGTCCGACAGAAAGGTCTTACAGAACCCATGAATGGAATCCCAACGCTGACGGAACACTAGTCTTAATGTTGTTACACACTGGTACCATTGAGCTGTCCTATGGAACGAATTTCTGTCAAATTACACAGTTAGATTTTCAAAAATATATACAATAATCATGTTCAAACTGTATACAGAGTGTCACGACGCAGGGTGTGGACCCACTGGGCCGTACCGTGTAGTGGGGTAGCAGCTGGCCAACAAGGTACAAAACAATGTCTATAGTTCTGAGGCAATGTAGATAGTGTCAGGGGCACGACTTGACTTTCGCAGCAGGTGACGCCGTGGATGCAGCGGGAAGACATGACTTGACTTTCGGCAACAGGTGACGCCGCGGATGCAGCGGGAAGACACGACTTGACTTTCACAGCAGGTAACAATAGCACGGGATACAGGGTACAGGCAGCAGGAACGGCTAACACTGGGAACTGGAAAACACTGGGAGACATTTAGCAAGACAAACTAGGGTATACAACAACACTCAGGCAAGGAACCAGTGGGCAGGGCCCCTTATTATAGTCCAGCAGCCATTTGGGCTGATAATTGATGTAAGGCAGCTGGACACGTACTGGCCCTTTAAGGCCGTGCACGCGCGGGCGCGCGCGCCCTTCGGGACACAGTCCGAGAACCCGGAAGAGAGTGCCGGCGTCTCCCTGGAGGGAGCGCACGCCGAGAAGAGGCCGGGATCGTCAAGGGGTAAGTCAGAACGACAACCCCCGGCCATGGACGTAACACAGAGAGGGCCATTAACCCTACGTTACAGAGCTTATATCAATGCACCTTTATATGACGAGGAGCTGATATCATTTGCACATATAAATATCTAAACATTCTCAGAACAGAGATCTATGACATCAAATAGTGATCATGGGAAAATACATTTTTCTGATCTTCCTGCCAGTAATCCCATTGAAGAACACTGCAGTCAGCCTCTACCCAGCCTGATATGGTGGATATCAGGGAACAATTCATCGCAATTGATTGAGACAGAAGATAGTGATGAAATACTGTATATTGAATATATTTTATGTGGTAGGTATTAGGTGGGGAAATTATACTACCCCCGGCTTCTCCCCACAGGACTCCCATCAGGATGCTTTTTCTGGCAATGATGAAATGTACTGATGGTCATCACTGATCCCCTCTTTCCTCTCCATTGATAATGGCTTCTGTGTTATCATAACGCACTAGGGTGAGCAGCGCAGGTGTAAGGATTTTGATTTCCCTGCCTCTGTTCTGCTCGCTGCCTGAAATTTCTTCTTGTAAATTGAGTGATTTGGGTAATGGCTATATTTTAGGGAATTGTTTTATTTGCTGTGACGCTGCACTTTATATTGTTATAACATTGTTAAAATTGTCAAAAAATGGAGGTTCCTTTATATCTGTCTCCTGTGCGGATTTATCCAAAATATTACAAACTGCACATGTTTAATATGTATAACAATAAGAAGACAATTAGAAAAATGTCTGCAAATTAAAATTAAGGTGTCATAAACAGTATCGACATTTCCATTTTATTCCAATGGCAGGTCTAAAATAAAAGCATTGACTTGACTGGTTGTCCTCATTCTTCCTTTTTATTTGTTTTCATAAATCAACCATATGCTACAGTACCTGCAGTCAAGGTGTGTGTAACACAAGACTTGTAAATGTGGAGAGAAAGAGGTCGACACGGAACATCTCTGATGCTTGTGGAGAAAGATCTGGCACAAATCTTGGCTTGTTGAAGAAAAGATGGCTCCTGAGTAATCATAGAAAAGCTCTCAGCTGCTGTATCTGTTCTCTGGCTGGTAAAAGAATACTAAAAATAACACTCAAAGTGTGAGCAAAAAGCAGCCAGAAAAGTCAAAAGACACATACAACGTAAACTTCACAAAGGAGGAGACGCTAATGAAGTATTCAAAGCATAAACTGAATCTATAATAAAAATGAGTGCAGAAAAGTCACTTTTAATGGGGTACACAACATGATTGTTTATGAGTACAAAGCTTCCATCTCTCTAAATTTATTTATGCACAAAGAGGCACAGTATTTTATAGTTACAAATTGGCCACTTTTTTCATTATATTTTTTTTGTATGACTTTCTACCACTTTTACAAAAGAAAATAATTATAGCAAGAATTCTAAGAAATAGGATAAGCTTTGTATATTTTCTCTTGGTATAGAGGACAGACCAAACTACCTGCGCACATTTTTATTGTCCAATACAATCCAACTGAAGACAAATCTCTACAGGAATGCCATACTTGTACTGCTCTTGTCAATAAAGTAAAAACAACAGCTATTTTTCTAAAAAATTTTGGGATTTTTTCTGTAATTTTCCAAGACTGTAGTAAATACTATATCTAGAATTAATATATATTTTTTGCCTGATACAAGCTTTGCTGATTCATTGATTCATATTCACCATTAGATGCATTGGGGAATCAATTTGTTAGGTGTGACATTCCTTTTCTTTTTAAATCAAATTTAAGAAAATAATAGGTGAAATGATTCTCATTCTATGAACTGGCAAATCTGCAAATCAACGAGGTGGCAAAATAAAACGTATATATATTTATATAGCCGAGAGTGTATATATATATATATATATATGTATACATATATATATATATATATATATATATATATATATATACAGTACTGTGCAAACTTTTAGGCAGTTGTGAAAAAAATGCTGCAAAGTAAGAATGCTTTCAAAAATAGCACTAGGATTTCACAACGTCCACAAACTTTTGCACAGTACTGTGTGTATATATATATATATATATATATATATATATATATATATATATAAACTCAGGAAATAGAGCCCTGGGCGACAGAAAAAGTTGACCCACACTGCTTACCATTAGTTACTATCCTAATTTCCATCCATGTACTACCGCCATATAGTGCCAAAACAAGACTGCCATATACAGCCCACATAATACCACTATAAAGTGCCCAAATAATATGCAGTATCCAAATAATACTCCTTAAAGTGCTCACATTATAGTGTCATATAGTTCCCACATAATACTGTAATTAAATTTTTAATCATAGCACCATGCACCACACTGGGTGCTTTTAATTTGCTCCTGGGGTTCCGATCCTCGAAATGTGGGCCTGGGCAATTGCTCAGCTTGCCATCCCTGAAAACCGGCGCTATATATACTAATGTTTAGCTTTATACATTCTGTCCTTTTTTTGTCTCTGATTGTGTAGTGCACACACCCATCCATTTTAAGGTGCTTTTTGATATTCGGATAGCAAAATAGTGCAGACATAAACTTGAATATGACAGCTGATGCTTGTCTACAAAAAAAAAGTCCACAAGGTCCAAGAAGTGAGAAGTAGTGAAGAAAAGAAGCAGCAAAATGAAATTTCATTAATAAATATACTTCTGCTTGTAAGTAAATTTCCCCCATTAATTGCTTTATTCTCACATTTTCAGACCTATACTCTTGGAGATAAAAGAAAATGTATGCAGGACCAGGTACAGGTTACAATAGATAATTCTGTTTTGTATTATACCGTTCAAAAACTGACCCTGTGATATGTCATAAAGTTTAAGTAGAGTACACGCTTTTCTCATGCTATGATTTACAGGATGGTTTGACAGCTGAAGGTCGATGTAAATGAACAGAACACAATTGCAAAGGTTTCCTTGGCACTAGAGAAGTAAGGGGTCCTCACATTGTGATGCTATTCTATGGCTGCATTGGCGCAGCAAAAATAGTGCCATCAATCAGAGGCACAGCTGTGTGTCAATTGTAATATGCTGTGTAGAGAGGAAGGAATGAGAACTGATGAGGAGACCACCAACCATTAACCCTGTTAAGGTCTTAAAGACCATTATTGCAGCATAAGAAAACATAAAGGGAAGACAATAAATTATTAAAAAAAACAAAAACAAAACACATTATCTGTAGCTCATCTGTACACCTAAGGGTATGTTCACACAGCTTAGCAAAATACGTCTGAAAATACGGAGCGAAAACAGCTCCTGATTTTCAGACGTTTTTGCAGCAACTCACGTTTTTCGCGGCGTATTTTACAGCCGTTTTTGGAGCTGTTTTTCAATGGAGTCAATGGAAAACGGCTCCGAAAACGTCCCAAGAAATGACCTGCTCTTCTTTTTACGCGGCGTATTTTGAAAACGACGCGTAAAATTACGCCCCGTGGGAACAGAACACTGTAAATCCCATTGTAAGCAGTGGCCAGATGTTTGGAGGCGTAAAGGTGCCGTGTTTTCAGGCGTAATTCGAGGCGTAAACAGCCCGAATTACGTCTGAAAACACATCGTGTGAACATACCCTCAATGTCTGTCAAAAGAATGTCACTGACATTAATGCTCAATGTAATCCTAGGAAAGTGATAAAGCCTGAGCACATAGCATACACAATATAACACCGGGTCTGTGAACTTTTTGACCTTCTATTTTGACCTTCACGATGCCACAAAAAGATGTACAGTGCATTCGGAAAGTCTTCAGACCCTTTCACTTTTTTCACAATTTGTTATGTTGAGGCCTTGTGATAAAATATAAAAAAAATCACGCTTTCCTCCATCATTCTGCACTCAATACAACATAATGACAAAGGAAAAACAGAATTTTATCAATTTTTGCAAATTTATTAAGAATTAAAACCCACATTTTGCATGGACATAAGTATTCACACCCTTTGCTATGACACTTGAAATTTAGTTCTGGGGGCCTCCCATTTCTCCAGATCATCTTTGAAATGTTTCTACACCTTGATTGGAGTCCACTTGTGGTAAATTCATTTGATTGGACAAGATTTGAAAAGACACAGCCCTGTCTATATATGCTCTCACAGCTGACAATGCATATCAGAGCAAAAACCAAGCCATGAGGAGGAAAGCACTGCCTGTAGAGCTCAGGGACAGGATTGTGTGGAAGCACAGATCTGGAGAAGGGTACAAAAACATTTGTGCTGCACTGAAAGTTCCCAAAAGCACAGTGGCCTCCATAATTCTTAAATGGAAGAAGTTTAGAACAACCAGGGCTCTTCCTAGAGATGGCTGCCCCACCAAATGAAGTAATCAGGGGAGAAGAGCCTTGGCAATAGAGGTGATCATGAACCCAATGGTCACTCTGGCTGAGCTCCAAAGATCCTTTTACGGAGATGGGAGAAGCTTCCAGGAGGTCAACAATCACTGCAGCACTCCACCAATCTGAGCTTTATGGCAGGGTGATGAGAAAGAAGCCTCTCCTCAGTAAAAGACACATGCAAAGTTTGCAAAAAAAACACTAAAACGACTCTCAGACCGTGAGGAACAAGATTCTGTGGTCTGATGAAACTAAGATTTAACTTTTTGACCTCAATTCTAAGCGTCATATCTGGAGGAAACCAGGCACTGCTCATTACATGCCCAATACCATCTGTACAGTGAAGCATGGTGGTGGCAGCATTATGCTGTGGGGGTGTTTTTTAGCAGCTGGGACAGGGAGACTGGTCAGGGTTGAGGGAAAGATGAATGGAGGAAAAGTACAGAGATATTCTTAATGAAAACCTGATCCAGAGTGCCCTGGACCTCAGACTGACTGGGCGGAAGGTTCACCTTCCAACAAGGCAATGACCCTAAGCACACAGAAGCTGAGATCTGAAGTGCTCTTTGCAAGGTCCTCACACTGGATAACTGCTTGAGCGTCCCTGTGGATGAAGTACTAACATAGAGGGAACAATAATAAACATTTTCATTCCCTTACTAAAAAAACATTGGCTTAGCAGGGTCAAGGAGTTGAAAAATACCATTATTTTTTCCCTGCAGTATCATCAGATTTTGACTGTTCTTAGGCTCAATGCCAAAGGGGATTTTCTGAATGCGATATGCCATCAAAATATGCTCAGTGGTGGTCTAACCACTGGGAACCCCATAATCACTTGAACCAGAACATTCTCGTACCTTTTTTATTTTACAGAACCAGCACCGCTCTTGTCTAGGTAATGTGTTTGGTTTTGCATCTTATCCCCATTCTAGTGCAATACCAGATACAACGATACCTTTGCCAATCTCCTACATAATCTGATCGGCGCTGTAATGTAGATAACAGTGGTTTTTATTTTGAAAAACGAACAATTTTGAGCAAGTTATGAGCAATTTTAGATTTATGCTAATTCGTTTCTTAACTCCTTAATGACCAAGCCATTTTTTACGTTTTTGCATCGTCATAGCTGTATAAGATCTTGTTTTTTGCGGGACACATTGTAATTTTTAATAGCACCATTTTGGAGTACATAGAATTTATTTAATAACTTTTATTAACTTTTTGGGGGGGGAATAGAAAAAAAACTGAAATTTACACTTGCAAGATCACGCTGTGCTGTCACATACTCCCACATTAACTGTACCGACTGTCTTGAGAGTGAATAGACATCTCTTTCAGCCAGGATGCGATGTCTATTCACATTCGCGACACTTTAGTAAAGTTTCTGTGAATGACAGAACAGCGTAATCTCACAAGATCACACTGTGCTGTGTGAGTAAGTCCCACAGAAACTTTACCGAAGTGTCTTGAGTGTGAATAGACATCGCATCCTGGCTGAAAGAGATGTCTATTCACTCTCAAGACACTTCGGTAAAGTTAATGTGGCAGTATGTGACAGCACAGTGTGATTTTGCGAGATCACGCTGTGTTGCGAGTACTGCTAAAAGTGAATGGAGAGAAGGGTATGACGTTGATTGGTCAGCGCCATACACTTCTCTTTACAATGTCCAGTTGGTAAAAAAAGTAAAAACACGCCAGTTGTCTATTAAGAAACTAATTAGCATAAATCTAAAATAGGTCATAACTTGCTCAAAATAAAAACCACTTGTGTTATCTACATTACAGCGCTGATCAGATTATGTAGGAGATAGGGCACTTATAATCTGGTGACAGAGACTCTTTAAGTATAAGATATAGAGGCGCAAATGCCTCGAAAAGTAGTATTCAGATTGTTTTTATTGGTTCACATCATGCTTAGGAGATCTACATTCTCCTCATTTACCACATTTCAGCCAGCTTTTTAGAAGATTGGGTTGACATGAGTGAAAAAAAACTCAATTTTTTTTAAAATTATATACTCTATCAACAAGCATAACATATCAGAGGAATTACCAGAATCAGCTGAAAAGCAGTAAAAAGATTGGATTTGCTAACGTAATCCCATAATTGTTTTATATAACCAATTTTATTTTTTAATTTGTATTATTCTCTTTTATAGTTTATGAAGTGCAGAAATTTAAAGTGTAAATAGGCTTTAATTTGCCACCTTCTCAATATTATTTACATTATGGTTGTCAGATCATTATAAGGTTCTGCCCACAGTATTAGCGCTGTACCAAATCATAGACAGATATACACCCCATGATAGATGGAACGTCACTCCTCACATCAGACCCTGAGGCACCGGTTTGACACTGTACTTGTAAGTGTAGATTTTCTTATGACATGCTGAGTGTTCTGTTCCTAAGGGACTTGAATTTCTTAGAAAACAGTCGTGCATATCTGATGAAAACATTTGCATTCAGGATTGTAAACATCCGACAATTAGCTAAAAGCAGCAGTTTCCCATTTGACAATTCCAGGGAGGCAGCGCAGGAGCTGAGCAAAGATGTGTATCACATACACAGGTTTATATAGTTGATGATACAAGCAGTAACACCTCTAAGTTACTTAAAAAAATCATAGCCTTGAGCTAGACTCTGTCTAAAAAAAATACCTGGTATATGCAATATACTTCTGACATATCCTAAGTAATGAAGGTGTAATATCGGAAAGGGGTTTTCTCACATTTATAAATAGGTGATAAATGTTAGTTTGGTGGGGTCCAGTCGCTGGAGCCCCCCAACACACACACACTAATATGGTCAGTTGGTGGAAGAGATGGTATTCTAGCTAGAAAAAAAAAATGTATTCCCTCTTTGTTAGAAGGGTCCCTCAATGATACACTGCACACTAGCTGTGCCTTGACCAGTTGTACTCTGTGGGGGAACCCAGCAAGTGCTCCATTTCCTATGCAATGCTATCACATGGGAAATTAAGTATTACTCAGTCTCCATTTAAATAAATGGGCTGTCCATGTACTGCAGAGTTGAAATGCTACTCCGTTTTCAATTTCCTTCCATATGCTGTATAACAAGTGACATTACCACGTGGGAATGTAGCAAGGGTGTTGCCCAGTAATACTCTAGGATATCCGGGACAGCCAAACCTCCCTGCAATTTACTGGAGAGGAGAACCTTTTTAGCTAAGCAATGTCTTTTACCTTCCCATATAGATTATAATATGGCCGTCTGTAAAGATTTAGTTTATGGATAGGGACTGCTATGGCAAGTATTTTGAAGTGATACAGGAGCTTTGGTAATAAGGTCATCTTAACCGACAATTTTTTTTTAAGGAAACTGGATAAGGAAAGAGTTCCATTTATTCAGTAACCCTTTTAATACCCGAAACACAGGAGGAAAATTATGAGGATAAAGGGAAGGGTAGGAAGAGGTGAGATTAATCCCCAAGTATTTTTGTTTGGCATCTACCCCTTTAGATCGGGGATTCCGTTTAAATTGTTCAACATAGTCAGGAGGGAGATTGCTTATGGAGAATGGTCGGGGAGTTGTATGAGGCAATTTGATCGTTGCTGTAGGGTCAGTATAGAGAACATTTATGGCCATCAATAAGGGCCCAGTAATACCGTGAGTGGTAAGTGTCTCAAACATAATAGACCATCCTAGGTGGTTGAACGACTTCTCGGTGTCTAGGCTTAGAAGGGGGCCGAGTCGCCTACCTTGTTTACTGCATCAATTATGTCAACTGCCCTTTTTTTATCACCCCCTGACAAAAAGGCACAAAGCCTACTTGATCTTTATGGATCAGCATAGGAAGCCATACATTAAGCCATTTGGCTAGCAATTGGATGAATATCTTCAAATTAGAATTCAAGAGAGCAATCAGTCTTATTGAATAATGCAACCATACAAGGGACGAGCTCTTTAGAGTATGTTTTATAATAAAAATAAGTAAACCTATCAGTCCCAGAGGCTTTGACCGACGGAAGCCCCTTCAATACATCCATAGGTTCCTCCCCAATATAGGTGCATTTAGGGAGGCAATGCCATCAGATGGAACAGTTGGAAGATGGCAGGATGAGATATGAGCTGTTCTGGCCTCTGGATTAAATGGCAATATGTTTGGAAGGTCTTAGGGGAAGATTTATTAAGACTGGTCTTTTATATGCCAGCTTTAATATAAATATGGCTAAAGTAAGATGCAGTTTTTAACGCAAATTGCGACTTTTAATGCATTTGCAACTTTTTTTCTGCCAGAAAACTGGCCTAGAAAAGTTAATAAATTCACCCCAAAGAGTTTAGAATAAAACTCATAAAAGAGATCAGAGATATCAGAAAGGCGGTACATTAAATGTCAGTCTCCATGTCTGAGGGCATGTGGAGATACCACCACTGCACAATCACGTAGCAGATTGGTTAGCAACATATCGGCTTTATTGTCCTTCTCATAATATTTTTATCTAGTATAAAGCAGTGATTTTTTTTCACTTTGCGCATGGCCAATCTTTCAACTCTTCTCCAGCTTTTACTAGGCGTCTCAGAGTAGAGACGGAGGGACGTTGTATCATCGCATTCTGAAGATCCCGTATCTGGCGGGTAAGGTCCCATTTGCACTAAGGTTACATTTACACGAGCATGACAGATTTACGTGCGTAAAAAATTAGAGGAAATCTGTCCATATGCATTGTATTTTGCATCAGTGTGCTTCGTGAGTGGCATGTGTTTTTCACTCACTCGCAAGGACTTCATTTTTTTTTCAAGGTAATTGATGCGCAAAACACGGACGGCACACGAATGTGCATTCGTGTGCTTCCGTGGTTTTCACGCACCCATTGACTTTAATGGGCGGCTAGGTCCGTGAAAACGCACCAATATAGGACATGCAGTCAGTTTCACACAACAGACACTCGCTGCGTGAAAAATTACGCATGTGGGAATAGCCCCATTGAAATCAATGGGGCCGTGTACTGTGCATTGTTTTAACGCACAGCACACGGACGAGATTCAAGTGTGAATGAGCCCTAAGAGGCATCTCTTTAAATACGCGAAGCCACTGCTGTGCAGTGATCTCAAATGACTACCTTATGGGCTTCCCATAGAGTAGTGATAGAGGAAACCGATTTCTCATCAAGTAAGAAGGAGGACCGTAAGTGTTCTCTAAAGCAATCTCTTCTGGGCGGGTGTTAGATAAAAAATTTATCTGGCCTCCAATGACAGAAATGTGTGTAAATAGGAGTAGGGGAGAAGTTCACTGTAGCAGGTGTATGGTCTGACCAAAAGATGTGGCGAATATCACCTCCTGTAAAGAGCCTAAGGGCTTAGATATTGCCAAAGTAGTAGTTAATGTAGGTGTGAGTATTATGGGGATGGAAAAGAAAGTATTACATTTATCTTTTGCGTTGATTAATCCGCCAAAGATTGTAAAAAGTCTATTTTCTAATAAGCTGTTGAAATTGGGTAGAAAAATAGGATAACACGGCGATAGAGTAGTAGCGGATTAAGTAGACCATAGGCCCTGGGCTTTTCGCAAACTTGCCCCCCCTTCTCCACCGCCATCCTTCCATGCCATGTTTATAGTCAATACCACCTTTCTGTGCTAGGATTGACAACTGGATGTAACCATTCTCCTTCTCAAAGGGCTGTGTCCCTGCATACTGACAATTTCAAATCATCTCTGACAGTATAACACTGTGTAGGGACACATCTTCCTGACCAAGGGAATGGTGAAAAACTTGCCCTCCCCCCTTCTCCACCGCTGTCCTTCCATGCCATGTCTATAGTCAATACCACCTTTCTGTGCCAGCATTGACAACTGGGTGAAAGCATTCTCCTTGTCAAAGGGCTGTGTCCCTGCATACTGACAATTTCCAATCATTGCTGACTGTATCACACTGTGTAATGACACATTCTCCTGACAAAGGGAATGGTAACAGTTGTCTGTTAGTCCTGGGCTACACAAAGACTTTTTGTGGAAACACATATTTTCTGTAACAGACATGTCTAGAGGTGACAGATCCTCTATAAGTCCATTGACTTACAAGTGACGTCTTCTCTGATTGTAGATGCTCTCTTTCCTTTTCTTCTCCATCCAACCTGGACCACCATGGCGACTTATTCTGAAAACTGCAGACTTTGCTGCCCAGACGCTTTTGTTCCCCTGCTTCTGCAGCTGTCCCCAGCTTCTATAGAAACACAAATAAATTCAGATCGCAGACCAGACCCCAAAATAAATTCAGACCCCATACCAGACCTCTAAATTCAGAAAGGACAGGGTAGAGCTGTAATAGGGCCCATTCAAAGTCCAAGGAGCACAAGGTTCTGTCATAATAATCTCTTTGAGTTCAATATTATGAACGTAACAAATTACGTTTTGGGTCTAGAAGCGGGCACCTTTGAATTTTAAGGCCCTGTGAGATGTAAAATTTAATTTTATGTGATGGGTTCCCCGAAGAATTTGTTGAATATACCTTCAAGTGTAAGTTTCAGGTCTTAAGGGCCAGTGGCTTCTGACAACCCTTATTCTCTAACCTCTGTTATTAAGATCTTCAGTATGGTTCTGTATGTCCCTCATTGTGCAATTCTGAGTGGTTAAAGTTGTTTGCAATTGGGAAACATATTGTCTAGTGACATCAAGTTTATCCTCCAGGGTATCAATGTGGCCAGCAATATGTTGTATGTCTTTTTTCATATTAGACACTTTAGCCCAAATCTCGTCTTTGACCCAATTAATAATGGTCCTAAAGTAGCCATTAGCAGGAAAGTGGCACATACAGCACTTCCACTCCTTTGGGTGGGGAAGAAGTTTTGTGTCTGGTACTTCAGTTTAAGACTTTGATTAAGGCCTCATTTACACGAGCGTAATATACGCGCGTGCGACGCGCGTGCTTTTCACACGTGTCGTACGCACCTATATTACTCTATGGGGCAGTGCAGACGATGCGTGAATTTTGCGCAGCGCGGGTGCGTTGCGTAAAACTCACGACATGTTCTATAATCGTGCGTTTTTCGCACATCACGCACCCATTGAAGTCAATGGGTGCGTGAAAACCACGAAGGTCGCACTGAAGCACTTCCGTGCGAACTGCGTGATTCGCGCAAGAGCTGTCAAACTGAATGTAAACAGAAAAGCACCACGTGCTTTTCTGTTTACAAACATCCGAACGGAGTGTCTTAGACATGAGCGAACCGAACTTTACCGGGTTCGGCCGAACTCGTTTTGACCGAACCCGGCAGGAGACAGTCACTGTGCAGGGTGCTGAAAGAGTTAAACTGGTTCAGCACCCTGGACAGTGACTTCCGATTCCAATATACGTGAACGTGTAAAAAAAAAAAAAAAAAAGTTCTGACTTACCGATAACTCCCGGCTTCTTCCTCTAGTCTGACCTCCCGGGATGACAATTCAGTCCAAGTGACAGCTGCAGTCAATCACAAGCCAAGCACAGGCTGCAGCAGTCACATGGACTGCCGCGTCATCCAGGGAGGTGGGGCCAGATGTCAAGAGAGGCGCGTCACCAAGGATGCGTCACAAAGGCAACGGCCGGGAAGTTCTCGGTAAGTACAAACCTCTTTTTTTTTTTAACAGGTTACTCGATATGGTGATCGGAATGCACTGTCGAGGGTGCTGAAAGAGTTACTGCCGATCAGTTAACTCTTTCAGCACCATGGACAGTGACTGACGTCGACTAGCCTCACGCAGCCGCGCATCATACACGGATGACACACGGAGCTGTCAAGTGCCTTTTGTGCACGCAAAACGCTGCGTTTTTTGCGCGCGCAAAACGCACACGCTCGTGTAAATGAGGCCTAAGGCTATGTTCACACGCTTAACAAAAAACGCCTGTAAAATACTTTCAAGGGAAAACAGCCTCTGATTTTCAGCCGTTTTTTATGTACCAGGCGTTTTTTGATGCATTTTTTACGCCCGTTTTTGGAGCTGTTTTTCTATTGAGACATTGAAAAATGGCTCCAAAAACGTCTCAAGAAGTGACATGCACTTCTTTTTTACGGAGCATTTTTTTATGCGATGGTTTTACAAACGGCGTGTACAAAACCGCCCCGTGGGAATGAAACGCTGTTTCTCCCATTGAAATCAATGGGCAGATGTTTGGAGGCGTTCAGCCCCCGTATTTTTGCCCATTTTTTGGGGCGTTTACGGCCCGAAAAACGGCTGGAAATAAGCTGTGTGAACATACTCTACGAGTCCCATGGGGCATTCTTTTTATCTGATAACACGGTAATATCTGATGACACGGCAGCCCTTGTAAACCAGTGGAGCAAGGACTAACCTGTGGTCCGAAGCCGGTCAGGCGGGTGATCACCTCTTTGATGCTGTGGTGGTAGACCGTATGAGGTCATGCCATTCCTGCTTGGAGTGCAACATGTAGAAAGAATAATGGTTGCCACTACCTTTAGCTTGCGGCGTCACAGGTTCTTGTGCTTGCTGGGACTTGTGGTTCGATAGCCTTTATATAGCGGTGCTCAGTGCGTATGAAAGAAAGACTTCGTGTTAGGGATCTGCCCGGTACTACGTCTAGGTATACTCCTGGGATTAATCAATCCACACCTGAGGCCAGACCTCTTAGACTGACACCGGCTCCCACCAACCAGGGTGGCAGGCTCAGGAGTGGGAGAGCCTATCGCGGCCTGGTCAGTCGGAGTTAGCTCCGCCCCCTGTCCATATTACCTGCCGTGTTCTCTTCCTCAGTGCTTGTAATTCTTCTGGATTCCTGGCCCCACTGCTGCTTGCTCCAGCCTGCTTCTGCCGTGCTTCTGCCTTGCTGCAGTTCCGCTTAACCTGCTTCGCTTTGCCCCTGGCTTGCTTCCTTCTCCGTGCTCACGTTGGAATACTCCACTTCATCCTGGTCCTGACTACTCGTTCGCCGCTCCGTTTCCTCGCGGCGTTCCGTGGGCTACTGCCCCTTCCCTTGCGTGTTCCCTGTTTGTTCTCCCGTGCACTTAGACAGCGTAGGGACCGCCGCCCAGTTGTACCCCGTCGCCTAGGGCGGGTCATTGCAAGTAGGCAGGGACAGGGCGGTGGGTAGATTAGGGCTCACTTTCCCTTCACCTCCTTCCTGCCATTACATAATTACAAGCCCTTTACCTAGTCTACCATCTCTCCTATGCTGACGCTATCATGGACGCCCTTGAGACCCTGACCCAGCAGATGCAGGGCCTCTCCCTACAGGTCCAGGCCCTGGCCCAGAGGGTCAACCAGGGTGACGCTGCCTTAGTAGTACCCCTCACCTCACCTCTAGAACCCGACCTCAAGTTACCTGACCGGTTCTCAGGGGACCGTAAGACGTTTCTCTCCTTCCGGGAGAGTTGCAGACTGTATTTCCGCCTAAAACCCCACTCCTCAGGTTCCGAGAACCAGCGGGTGGGTATCATCATATCCCGACTCCAGGAAGGGCCCCAAGAGTGGGCCTTCTCCTTGGCTCCTGACGCCCCTGAACTTTCCTCTGTTGATCGTTTTTTCTCTGCCCTCGGACTCATTTACGACGAGACTGACAGGACTGCTTTAGCCGAGAGTCAGCTGGTGACCTTACGTCAGGGTAGGAGACCGGTTGAGGAATACTGTTCTGATTTTAGAAAGTGGTGCGTAGCTTCTCGGTGGAACGATCCGGCCCTAAGGTGCCAGTTTAGGTTAGGATTATCTGACGCCCTGAAGGATCTGCTGGTTAGCTACCCCTCTTCTGACTCCCTTGACCAGGTTATGGCCCTAGCAGTACGACTTGACCGACGTCTCAGGGAACGTCAGCTTGAACGTTTCAATGTGATCCCCTCTGACTTTTCTGCGATCCCCCCCGAGGTCCCGTCTCCTCGCCCCTCCACGGAGGACTCGGAGGTACCTATGCAACTCGGGGCCTCCATGTCCCCTCGACAACGTAGGGAGTTTCGCAGAATGAATGGTCTCTGCTTCTACTGTGGGGACGACAAGCATCTACTGAACACCTGTCCCAGGCGCAAGAATAAAAAGCCGGAAAACTTCCGCGCCTAAGTGATCATCGGGGAGGTCACTTGGGCGCACAGGTATTTCCCGTTAATGTGAAACGCAATAAAATTTTGCTTCCCTTTCAGGTCTCGTTTGCTGGCCGGTCTGCCACGGGCAGTGCTTTCGTGGATTCTGGCTCATCTGCTAATATCATGTCTGTGGAATTTGCTATGTCTCTAAAAATGCCTTTTATTGATTTACCTTATCCTATCCCTGTAGTAGGTATCGACTCCACTCCCCTTGCTAATGGTTATTTTACTCAGCATACTCCTGTTTTTGAACTCCGGGTTGGCTCCATGCATTTGGAGCAGTGCTCTGTACTGGTGATGCAGGGATTATCGTCTGATCTGGTATTAGGTCTTCCCTGGTTGCAGTTGCATAATCCCACGTTTGATTGGAATACTGGGGATCTCACCAAATGGGGTAGTGAATGTCTGATGTCATGTCTTTCTATTAACTCTATTTCTCCCCGGGAGGAGGTAAACACGCTTCCTGAGTTTGTTCAGGACTTCGCCGATGTGTTTTCTAAAGAGGCCTCCGAGGTGTTGCCCCCCCATAGAGATTACGATTGCGCCATCGATTTGGTGCCTGGTGCCAAGCTTCCTAAGGGTAGGATATTTAATCTTTCATGTCCTGAACGTGAAGCTATGAGGGTGTATATCCAAGAATGCCTGGCCAAGGGTTTCATTCGCCCCTCGACTTCTCCTGTAGGTGCTGGCTTCTTCTTCGTGGGGAAGAAGGATGGTGGTCTTAGGCCGTGCATTGATTATCGTAGCCTGAATAAGGTCACCGTAAGGAACCAGTACCCACTTCCTTTGATTCCGGATCTTTTTAATCAGGTTCAGGGAGCCCAATGGTTTTCTAAGTTCGATCTACGGGGGGCATATAACCTTATCCGCATCAAAGAGGGGGATGAGTGGAAAACTGCGTTCAACACACCCGAGGTCATTTCGAATACCTGGTCATGCCCTTTGGGTTGTGTAATGCCCCTGCTGTCTTCCAGAATTTTATTAATGAAATCCTGAGAGATTACCTGGGTAATTTTTTGTTGTGTACCTTGATGACATACTGGTGTTTTCCAAGGACTGGTCCTCCCACGTGGAGCATGTCAGGAAGGTGCTCCAGGTCCTTCGGGAGAATAATCTGTTTGCTAAGACTGAAAAATGTGTCTTTGGGGTACAGGAGATACCATTTTTAGGGCAAATCCTCACTCCTCATGAATTCCACATGGACCCTGCCAAGGTTCAGGCTGTGGCGGAATGGGTCCAACCTGCCTCCCTTAAGGCGTTACAGTGTTTTTTAGGGTTCGCCAACTATTACAGGAGATTTATTGCCAACTTCTTGGTCGTCGCTAAGCCTCTTACGGACCTTACTCGCAAGGGTGCTGATGTCCTCCATTGGCCCCCTGAGGCCGTCCAGGCCTTTGAGACCCTCAAGAAGTGCTTTATCTCGGCCCCCGTGCTGATTCAGCCCAACCAAGAGGAGCCATTTATTGTGGAGGTTGACGCATCCGAGGTGGGAGTGGGGGCCGTCTTGTCCCAGGGTACCAGCTCCCTCACCCATCTCCGCCCCTGTGCTTACTTCTCTAGGAAGTTTTCGCCCACGGAGAGTAACTATGACATTGGCAACCGCGAACTTCTAGCCATTAAATGGGCTTTTGAAGAGTGGCGGCACTTCCTGGAGGGGGCCAGACACCAGGTAACGGTCCTTACGGATCACAAGAATCTGGTTTTCCTAGAATCGGCCCGGAGGCTTAATCCTAGACAAGCTCGGTGGGCACTATTCTTTACCAGATTAAATTTCTTGGTTACCTATAGGGCTGGGTCCAAGAATATTAAGGCTGATGCTCTGTCACGTAGTTTCATGGCCAATCCTCCTTCCGAGAAGGATCCTGCTTGTATTTTACCCCCTGGTATAATCGTTTCTGCCACGGATTCTGATTTAGCTTCTGATATCGCGGCTGATCAGGGTTCAGCTCCCGGGAACGTCCCTGGGGACAAACTGTTTGTTCCCCTGCAATACCGGCTAAGGGTACTCAGGGAAAACCATGACTCCGCTCTATCTGGTCATCCTGGCATCTTGGGCACCAAACACCTCATTACCAGAAACTATTGGTGGCCTGGGTTGCCTAAAGACGTTAGGGCTTACGTCGCCGCTTGTGAGGTTTGCGCCAGGTCCAAAACCCCAAGGTCCCGACCTGCGGGCCTACTACGTTCCTTGCCCATTCCCCAGAGACCTTGGACCCCATCTCCATGGATTTTATCACCGATTTGCCCCCATCTCAGGGCAAGTCGGTGGTGTGGGTGGTAGTAGACCGCTTCAGCAAGATGTGCCACTTTGTGCCCCTTAAGAAGCTACCTAACGCCAAGACGTTAGCTTCTTTGTTTGTGAAACACATCCTGCGTCTCCATGGGGCCCCAGTCAATATCGTTTCTGACAGAGGGGTACAATTTGTTTCCTTATTTTGGAGAGCTTTTTGTAAAAAGTTGGAGATTGATCTGTCCTTCTCCTCCGCCTTCCATCCCGAAACTAATGGCCAAACGGAAAGGACTAACCAATCCCTGGAACAATATTTAAGGTGTTTAATCTCTGACTGTCAATTCGATTGGGTCTCATTCCTTCCCCTTGCTGAATTTTCCCTGAATAACCGGGTCAGTAACTCGTCAGGGGTCTCCCCGTTTTTCTGTAATTTCGGGTTTAACCCAAGGTTCTCCTCCGTTTCCCCTGGTTGTTCCAATAATCCTGAGGTAGAGGATGTTCATCGGGAACTGTGCACTGTCTGGGCCCAGGTTCAGAAGAACCTAGAGGCGTCCCAGAGCGCACAAAAGATTCAGGCTGATAGTAGACGTTCTGCTAACCCCCGGTTTGTCGTCGGGGATTTGGTCTGGTTGTCGTCCAGGAACTTGCGCCTTAAGGTCCCGTCCAGGAAGTTTGCTCCCCGATTTATTGGACCTTATAAGATCATTGAAGTCCTCAACCCTGTATCCTTCCGTCTGGAGCTGCCCCCATCCTTTCGCATACATGACGTCTTCCATGCCTCCCTCCTTAAACGCTGCTCCCCGTCCTGGTCCCCCTCGAGGAAACCTCCTGTTCCCGTTCTCACCCCTGAGGGGGTGGAATTCGAGGTGGCCAAGATTATGGACAGTAGGATGGTCCAGGGCTCCCTCCAGTACCTGGTCCATTGGAGAGGATACGGGCCGGAGGAGAGGACTTGGGTACCTGCTCGTGATGTTCACGCTGGGGTATTGATCAGGAGGTTCCACCTTCTCTTCCCTACCAAACCGGGTCCTCTTAGTAAGGGTCCGGTGGCCCCTCATAAAAGGGGGAGTACTGTTAGGGATCTGCCCGGTACTACGTCTAGGTTTACTCCTGGGATTAATCAATCCACACCTGAGGCCAGACCTCTTAGACTGACACCGGCTCCCACCAACCAGGGTGGCAGGCTCAGGAGTGGGAGAGCCTATCGCGGCCTGGTCAGTCGGAGTTAGCTCCGCCCCCTGTCCATATTACCTGCCGTGTTCTCTTCCTCAGTGCTTGTAATTCTTCTGGATTCCTGGCCCCACTGCTGCTTGCTCCAGCCTGCTTCTGCCGTGCTTCTGCCTTGCTGCAGTTCCGCTTAACCTGCTTCGCTTTGCCCCTGGCTTGCTTCCTTCTCCGTGCTCACGTTGGAATACTCCACTTCATCCTGGTCCTGACTACTCGTTCGCCGCTCCGTTTCCTCGCGGCGTTCCGTGGGCTACTGCCCCTTCCCTTGCGTGTTCCCTGTTTGTTCTCCCGTGCACTTAGACAGCGTAGGGACCGCCGCCCAGTTGTACCCCGTCGCCTAGGGCGGGTCGTTGCAAGTAGGCAGGGACAGGGCGGTGGGTAGATTAGGGCTCACTTTCCCTTCACCTCCTTCCTGCCATTACATATTTACAAGCCCTTTACCTAGTCTACCATCTCTCCTACGCTGACGCTATCATGGACGCCCTTGAGACCCTGACCCAGCAGATGCAGGGCCTCTCCCTACAGGTCCAGGCCCTGGCCCAGAGGGTCAACCAGGGTGACGCTGCCTTAGTAGTACCCCTCACCTCACCTCTAGAACCCGACCTCAAGTTACCTGACCGGTTCTCAGGGGACCGTAAGACGTTTCTCTCCTTCCGGGAGAGTTGCAGACTGTATTTCCGCCTAAAACCCCACTCCTCAGGTTCCGAGAACCAGCGGGTGGGTATCATCATATCCCGACTCCAGGAAGGGCCCCAAGAGTGGGCCTTCTCCTTGGCTCCTGACGCCCCTGAACTTTCCTCTGTTGATCGTTTTTTCTCTGCCCTCGGACTCATTTACGACGAGACTGACAGGACTGCTTTAGCCGAGAGTCAGCTGGTGACCTTACGTCAGGGTAGGAGACCGGTTGAGGAATACTGTTCTGATTTTAGAAAGTGGTGCGTAGCTTCTCGGTGGAACGATCCGGCCCTAAGGTGCCAGTTTAGGTTAGGATTATCTGACGCCCTGAAGGATCTGCTGGTTAGCTACCCCTCTTCTGACTCCCTTGACCAGGTTATGGCCCTAGCAGTACGACTTGACCGACGTCTCAGGGAACGTCAGCTTGAACGTTTCAATGTGATCCCCTCTGACTTTTCTGCGATCCCCCCCGAGGTCCCGTCTCCTCGCCCCTCCACGGAGGACTCGGAGGTACCTATGCAACTCGGGGCCTCCATGTCCCCTCGACAACGTAGGGAGTTTCGCAGAATGAATGGTCTCTGCTTCTACTGTGGGGACGACAAGCATCTACTGAACACCTGTCCCAGGCGCAAGAATAAAAAGCCGGAAAACTTCCGCGCCTAAGTGATCATCGGGGAGGTCACTTGGGCGCACAGGTATTTCCCGTTAATGTGAAACGCAATAAAATTTTGCTTCCCTTTCAGGTCTCGTTTGCTGGCCGGTCTGCCACGGGCAGTGCTTTCGTGGATTCTGGCTCATCTGCTAATATCATGTCTGTGGAATTTGCTATGTCTCTAAAAATGCCTTTTATTGATTTACCTTATCCTATCCCTGTAGTAGGTATCGACTCCACTCCCCTTGCTAATGGTTATTTTACTCAGCATACTCCTGTTTTTGAACTCCGGGTTGGCTCCATGCATTTGGAGCAGTGCTCTGTACTGGTGATGCAGGGATTATCGTCTGATCTGGTATTAGGTCTTCCCTGGTTGCAGTTGCATAATCCCACGTTTGATTGGAATACTGGGGATCTCACCAAATGGGGTAGTGAATGTCTGATGTCATGTCTTTCTATTAACTCTATTTCTCCCCGGGAGGAGGTAAACACGCTTCCTGAGTTTGTTCAGGACTTCGCCGATGTGTTTTCTAAAGAGGCCTCCGAGGTGTTGCCCCCCCATAGAGATTACGATTGCGCCATCGATTTGGTGCCTGGTGCCAAGCTTCCTAAGGGTAGGATATTTAATTTTTCATGTCCTGAACGTGAAGCTATGAGGGTGTATATCCAAGAATGCCTGGCCAAGGGTTTCATTCGCCCCTCGACTTCTCCTGTAGGTGCTGGCTTCTTCTTCGTGGGGAAGGAGGATGGTGGTCTTAGGCCGTGCATTGATTATCGGAACCTGAATAAGGTCACCGTAAGGAACCAGTACCCACTTCCTTTGATTCCGGATCTTTTTAATCAGGTTCAGGGAGCCCAATGGTTTTCTAAGTTCGATCTACGGGGGGCATATAACCTTATGCGCATCAAAGAGGGGGATGAGTGGAAAACTGCGTTCAACACACCCGAGGTCATTTCGAATACCTGGTCATGCCCTTTGGGTTGTGTAATGCCCCTGCTGTCTTCCAGAATTTTATTAATGAAATCCTGAGAGATTACCTGGGTAATTTTTTGTTGTGTACCTTGATGACATACTGGTGTTTTCCAAGGACTGGTCCTCCCACGTGGAGCATGTCAGGAAGGTGCTCCAGGTCCTTCGGGAGAATAATCTGTTTGCTAAGACTGAAAAATGTGTCTTTGGGGTACAGGAGATACCATTTTTAGGGCAAATCCTCACTCCTCATGAATTCCACATGGACCCTGCCAAGGTTCAGCCTGTGGCGGAATGGGTCCAACCTGCCTCCCTTAAGGCGTTACAGTGTTTTTTAGGGTTCGCCAACTATTACAGGAGATTTATTGCCAACTTCTTGGTCGTCGCTAAGCCTCTTACGGACCTTACTCGCAAGGGTGCTGATGTCCTCCATTGGCCCCCTGAGGCCGTCCAGGCCTTTGAGACCCTCAAGAAGTGCTTTATCTCGGCCCCCGTGCTGATTCAGCCCAACCAAGAGGAGCCATTTATTGTGGAGGTTGACGCATCCGAGGTGGGAGTGGGGGCCGTCTTGTCCCAGGGTACCAGCTCCCTCACCCATCTCCGCCCCTGTGCTTACTTCTCTAGGAAGTTTTCGCGCACGGAGAGTAACTATGACATTGGCAACCGCGAACTTCTAGCCATTAAATGGGCTTTTGAAGAGTGGCGGCACTTCCTGGAGGGGGCCAGACACCAGGTAACGGTCCTTACGGATCACAAGAATCTGGTTTTCCTAGAATCGGCCCGGAGGCTTAATCCTAGACAAGCTCGGTGGGCACTATTCTTTACCAGATTAAATTTCTTGGTTACCTATAGGGCTGGGTCCAAGAATATTAAGGCTGATGCTCTGTCACGTAGTTTCATGGCCAATCCTCCTTCCGAGAAGGATCCTGCTTGTATTTTACCCCCTGGTATAATCGTTTCTGCCACGGATTCTGATTTAGCTTCTGATATCGCGGCTGATCAGGGTTCAGCTCCCGGGAACGTCCCTGGGGACAAACTGTTTGTTCCCCTGCAATACCGGCTAAGGGTACTCAGGGAAAACCATGACTCCGCTCTATCTGGTCATCCTGGCATCTTGGGCACCAAACACCTCATTACCAGAAACTATTGGTGGCCTGGGTTGCCTAAAGACGTTAGGGCTTACGTCGCCGCTTGTGAGGTTTGCGCCAGGTCCAAAACCCCAAGGTCCCGACCTGCGGGCCTACTACGTTCCTTGCCCATTCCCCAGAGACCTTGGACCCCATCTCCATGGATTTTATCACCGATTTGCCCCCATCTCAGGGCAAGTCGGTGGTGTGGGTGGTAGTAGACCGCTTCAGCAAGATGTGCCACTTTGTGCCCCTTAAGAAGCTACCTAACGCCAAGACGTTAGCTTCTTTGTTTGTGAAACACATCCTGCGTCTCCATGGGGCCCCAGTCAATATCGTTTCTGACAGAGGGGTACAATTTGTTTCCTTATTTTGGAGAGCTTTTTGTAAAAAGTTGGAGATTGATCTGTCCTTCTCCTCCGCCTTCCATCCCGAAACTAATGGCCAAACGGAAAGGACTAACCAATCCCTGGAACAATATTTAAGGTGTTTAATCTCTGACTGTCAATTCGATTGGGTCTCATTCCTTCCCCTTGCTGAATTTTCCCTGAATAACCGGGTCAGTAACTCGTCAGGGGTCTCCCCGTTTTTCTGTAATTTCGGGTTTAACCCAAGGTTCTCCTCCGTTTCCCCTGGTTGTTCCAATAATCCTGAGGTAGAGGATGTTCATCGGGAACTGTGCACTGTCTGGGCCAAGGTTCAGAAGAACCTAGAGGCGTCCCAGAGCGCACAAAAGATTCAGGCTGATAGTAGACGTTCTGCTAACCCCCGGTTTGTCGTCGGTGATTTGGTCTGGTTGTCGTCCAGGAACTTGCGCCTTAAGGTCCCGTCCAGGAAGTTTGCTCCCCGATTTATTGGACCTTATAAGATCATTGAAGTCCTCAACCCTGTATCCTTCCGTCTGGAGCTGCCCCCATCCTTTCGCATACATGACGTCTTCCATGCCTCCCTCCTTAAACGCTGCTCCCCGTCCTGGTCCCCCTCGAGGAAACCTCCTGTTCCCGTTCTCACCCCTGAGGGGGTGGAATTCGAGGTGGCCAAGATTATGGACAGTAGGATGGTCCAGGGCTCCCTCCAGTACCTGGTCCATTGGAGAGGATACGGGCCGGAGGAGAGGACTTGGGTACCTGCTCGTGATGTTCACGCTGGGGTATTGATCAGGAGGTTCCACCTTCTCTTCCCTACCAAACCGGGTCCTCTTAGTAAGGGTCCGGTGGCCACTCATAAAAGGGGGAGTACTGTTAGGGATCTGCCCGGTACTACGTCTAGGTTTACTCCTGGGATTAATCAATCCACACCTGAGGCCAGACCTCTTAGACTGACACCGGCTCCCACCAACCAGGGTGGCAGGCTCAGGAGTGGGAGAGCCTATCGCGGCCTGGTCAGTCGGAGTTAGCTTCGCCCCCTGTCCATATTACCTGCCGTGTTCTCTTCCTCAGTGCTTGTAATTCTTCTGGATTCCTGGCCCCACTGCTGCTTGCTCCAGCCTGCTTCTGCCGTGCTTCTGCCTTGCTGCAGTTCCGCTTAACCTGCTTCGCTTTGCCCCTGGCTTGCTTCCTTCTCTGTGCTCACGTTGGAATACTCCACTTCATCCTGGTCCTGACTACTCGTTCGCCGCTCCGTTTCCTCGCGGCGTTCCGTGGGCTACTGCCCCTTCCCTTGCGTGTTCCCTGTTTGTTCTCCCGTGCACTTAGACAGCGTAGGGACCACCGCCCAGTTGTACCCCGTCGCCTAGGGCGGGTCGTTGCAAGTAGGCAGGGACAGGGCGGTGGGTAGATTAGGGCTCACTTTCCCTTCACCTCCTTCCTGCCATTACACTTCGGCAAATGTCAACATATAGAAGAATAGACAGCACGGCACTAACCACTTGCAAAAAAATGTTTCTTTTTAGTCTATGTTGAGGCAGGCATAACACGGGAGTTGAAGACAATAGAGCCTACGACCGTTTCACGTCCTCCAGACGCTTGGCTCTATTGTCTTCAACTCCCGTGTTATGCCTACCTCAACATAGCCTAAAAATAAACTTTTTTTGCAAGTGGTGAGTGCCGTGCTGTCTACTCTTCTATATGTTGCCATTCCTGCTTGGGTTGACAACTTGGGAACAGGGTTATGGTGTTCCACAGCAGGAGGAGTGTGGAGCGCTCTGTTGGAGGTTGCTTACTCCTGCCCGGTTATTGCAGAATCTGGCATTAAGGGAGGTTTCTGAAGGAGGTCACTTGGCATAATGGTCGCCTGGGTGCCAGAACGGCAGTGATCTCTGTGGGCAAAGGCATCGAGCATGGAGGCCGCATTCGTTTTAGACTTCCTTGGACCCATTTTCTTTCCCATAAGGAGTCTTTTATAAAGCTGGGGATTAAATTTTCTAAAGGCACCGGTCTGGAGCTCTCCTCAGATGTGTCCGTTCACATCTGCTTCCAGGAATGCCCTCCCCATTCATTAATGTATTTTTTATTTTATTTTTTCTTTATCAAAGTTTATTAAATTTTCAGTACAAATAAATAACAGCGTCATTGCATATAAGCGAGTGGCAGTTCAACTGAACCACTTTAAATGAAACATTTGAATACAATGCAAATGCAATACAGAAAGAATGTATACATTGTCAGCATCAAGAAGTGTACATTAGCATATGAACACTCAAATGAGGAACAAATAAAAACAGAAAAAGTAATATAATATAATCTAATATTAATGTATTTTTAATATGATACCAAGATGGGAGTTGTCTAGTTTTGAAAAATCTTTCAATGCACAGTGACACTCTTGTCTGCCCCAGTTGCTGGTAAATTGCAGTTCTCCGTTCAGCACCTGGACGGGAGTGGCACTGTGCAGAGGAAATGCCAAAGGGGACTTGGCCATTTCGTTATCGTGATAAATGGGGGTCCCTGCAGTTTCACCAACACCAATCCTAGTGATATGCCATCACTTTCTAAAACCGGAATACACCTTTAATATTTTTAAAGTAAAGGATGAAGGAAACTAGATTGATAGAAGACATGACTGACACAAATGAATAAAGGAATATATGGTAAATTTGCAGAAAGTTGTGCCGTGTGATTTAATGGCTCATTAAGTAAGGTCTGTGAGATGTATTTAGAAAATGGGTAAGAGTAAGACCCTTTCCAATTACAGATATGGGTCTATTGGTCTATGTTTGGTCTATGTTTTTAGAAGAATTTCGATTTTAATACTAAGGGTATGTGCACACACACTAATTACGTCCGTAATTGACGGACGTATTTCGGCCGCAAGTCCCGGACCGACCACAGTGCAGGGAGCCGGGCTCCTAGCATCATACTTATGTACGATGCTAGGAATCCCTGCTACTCCGTGGAACTGCTGTCCCGTACTGAAAACATGATTACAGTACGGGACAGTTGTCCTGCAGAGAGGCAGGGACTCCTAGCATCGTACATAAGTATGATGCTAGGAGCCCGGCTCCCTGCACTGTGTTCGGTCCACTACTTGCGGCCGAAATACGTCCGTCAATTACGGACGTAATTAGTGTGTGTGCACATACCCTTATAGAGATCTGTTCTAGAACTCTTGCAGCTTATGTCATATTCACAGACACTAAGATAGTCTAATGGTTATCAGCCCTACTATGCAGTCGTTGAATGTGGACACAGGGTATACATCTTTTACTGGCTTTGTGTATTAAGTAATTCAACATTTTATATCATACTATGGTAAAAAATTCTCATATTTCACTCATTTAATATTTTATTTGCAGATCCAATAGTACTTTAATAGAAACATTACAAAGTGCTATTTTCCAATTACAGTCGGTCACTCTATTCATGTATGGTACTCATTATCAACAAGCACAAAGAGGATACTGAACATATTGGTAACAAGATAGAACCTTTTCATTCTGTGCCCAGTCTTATGTGAAAATCTGTTATTGTAGTCCTCTCCCTTGAAAAACATGAAAGGAACACAATGCCTTAGAAAGTTATTATAGAGCCTGGGTAATATAACAGGCAGTAATGGATGAGATAGGACAAGGAAAATTCAGACAAGTGTCAGGATGGTCTAGTGATTGAAGCAATAAATAAACTGTAGAACAATGATACCGCTCACTATCTTATTTCATAAACAGCTACAAAGATTACAGGATTAGAAGCTTTAACTGCAGGATTTAAAAGACTGAACAAACATAATTCATTATTGCAGCACAGCCATATGGGCTACAAACTTTCATACAAGATCCAAAGATTTTGTAATCCTGCTTGAGAAGAGAACAGAATTTGTAACAGGTCAGATGGCATCAGTCCAGAAAATGTAGAACAAATATCCTTTAAACTTTAACTTCAGAGACAAGTTTCAATATAGACATGGTGTGTCTGCAAAAGAAAAAACTTTTCCACTAACTCTATATTGTGTTGGCCACCATATTTGCAGCACAACCAGTTAAAAAGACATAAGGGGCGGTAAATCTTTATTCCTATAAGTCACATTTTTTTTTGTTGTGATGCACAATATACAATGCATTCAGAAAGTCTTCAGACACTTTCAATTGTTTTACATTTTGTTATGTTGAGGTCTTGTGCTTAAATAAAATATCAAGTTTTTCCTCACCCTTCTGCACTCAATACCCCATAATCACAAAGTGAAACAGAATGTTAGTAATCCTTGATAATTTATTGAAAAGAAAAAACTAAAATAGTGCATTGACATAAGTATTCAGACCCTTTACACAGTACTTCGCTGAAGAACCTTTGGGAGCGATAACAGCCTCCAGAATTCTTGGGTATGATGCACCCCTGGATTTGGGGATTTTCTGCTATTCTTCTTCTTCTGCAGATCCTCTCAAGCTCTGTCAGGTTACATAGTTTGTACGGTTGAAAAAAGACACATGTCCATCAAGTTCAACCAAGGGATGGGAAAGGGGAAGTGGGATGGGAAAGGGGAAGTAAAAAATTTCTACACATAGGAGCTAATATTTTTTTGCTCTAGGAAATTATCTAAGCCTTTTTTAAAGCCATCCACTGTCCCTGCTGTGACCAGCTCCTGCTGTGACTATTCCATAAATTCACCGCTCTCACAGTAAAGAAGGCTTGTCGCCTCTGCAGGTTGAACCTTTATTTTTCCAGACGGAGGGAGTGCCCCCTTGTTTTTTGAGGGGGTTTTACATGGAACAGGATTTCACCATATTTTTTGTATGTGCCATTTATATATTTATATAAGTTAATCATGTCCCCCCTTAGTCGTCTTTTCTCAAGGCTAAATAGGTTTAGTTCTTTTAATCTTTCCTCATAACTTAGATTCTCCATGCCCCTTATTAGCTTCGTTGTTCTTCTTTGTATTTTTTCCAACTCCAGGGCATCCTTTCTATGAACTGGAGCCCAGAACTGGACTGCATATTCCAGATGAGGCCTCACTAATGCTTTGTAAAGTGGTAATATTACATCCCTGTCCCGCGAGTCCATGCCTCTTTTGATACACGACAATATTTTGCTGGCCTTTAAAGCAGCTGATTGACACTGCATGCTGTTATTTAGTTTATGATTTACAATTACACCCAGATCCTTCTCATCAAGTGACTCCCCCAGTGTAGCTCCCCCTAGGACATATGATGCATGCAGGTTGTTCCTACCCAGGTGCATAACTTTACATGTATCTACATTAAACTTCATTTGCCAAGTGGACGCCCAAACACTTAGTTTGTTTAAATCTGCCTGCAATTCACAAACATCTTCCATAGTCTGAACTATACTGCATAGCTTGGTGTCATCTGCAAAAATAGAAATAGTGCTATTAATCCCATCCTCTATATCATTAATAACGAAGTTAAATAATAGTGGTCCCAGCACTGAACCCTGGGGTACACCACTTATAACTGGGGACCATTCAGAGTAGGAATCATTGACCACAACTCTCTGGATACGGTCCTTGAGCCAATTCTCAATCCAATTACAAACTATACTTTCTAAACCTATAGTCCTTAATTTACCCATTAGACGTCTATGGGGGACAGTGTCAAATGCCTTTGCAAAGTCCAAAAACACTATATCCACAGCGGCCCCTCTGTCTAGGCTTCTGCTTACCTCTTCATAAAAACAAATCAGGTTGGTTTGACAGCTTCTGTCCTTTGTAAAACCGTGCTGGCTGTCACTTATAATACTATTTATTGTCACATAATTCTGTATATAGTCCCTCAATAGCCCCTCAAACATTTTCCCCACAATTGATGTTAAGCTTACTGGTCTATAATTACCCGGCGAAGACCTAGAGCCCTTTTTGAAAATAGGCACCACATTTGCCCTGCGCCAGTCCCTTGGCACTATACCAGTCATGAGAGACTCTCTAAATATTATGAAGAGGGGGACAGAAATAACTGAACTAAGCTCCTTAAGAACTCTAGGTTGTAACCCATCTGGTCCCGGGGGCCTTGTGTACATTTTATTTTATTTAGCTTGCACCATATCTACATTCATCCAATTCAGTATATCAACTGATATATTAACAGCACTGGCAGCGGCTACATCAGCTGCTCCTTCTTCTGTTGTATATACAGAGCGGAAGAACCCATTTAGTAACTCTGCCTTCTCTTGATCCCCTGTGAACAACTCCCCATTACCACTATCTAAGGGTCCTACATGTTCAGACCTTGGCTTTTTTTGCATTTATATGCTTGAAGAATTTTTTAGGATTTGTTTTAGTATCCTTGGCCACCTGCCTTTCATTTTGTATTTTTGCTGATTTGATTATCTTTTTACAGATTTTATTAAGCTCTTTATATTTTACAAGATGTTCGATTGGGTTCAAGTCACAGCTCTGGCTTGGCCACTCAAGGACATTCACAGAGTTGTTCCTAAGCCACTCCTGTGTTGTCTTGGCTGTGTGCTTAGGGTCATTGATGTCTTGTTGGAAGGTAAACCTTCGGCCCAGTCTAAGTTTCAGAGCACTCTGGATTAGTTGAGTGAAAAACCTAAGAATATCTCTGTACTTTGCTCCATTCATCTTTCCCTCAACCCTGACCAGTCTCTCTATCCCAGACACTGAAATACACCCCCACTGCATGATGATGCCACCACCATGCTTCACTGTGGGGATGTTATTGGGCAGGTGATGAGCAGTGCCTGGTTTCCTCCAGACATGACGCTTAGAATTGAGGTCAAAAAGTTCAATCTTGGTTTCATCACACCACAGAATCTTGTTTCTCACAGTCTGAGAGTCCTTTAGGTGCTTTTTTGCAAACTCCAGGCGGGCTTTCATCTGTCTTTTACTGAAAAGTGGCCTCTTCATCATAAAGCCAAAATTGGTGGAGTGATGGTTGACCTTCTGGAAGTTTCTACCATCTGCACAAAGGTTCTTTGGAGCTAAGCCAGAGTGACCATTGGGTTCTTGGTCAACTCTCTTAGCAAGGCCCTTCAACCCCCGATTACTAAATTTGGTGGGGCGGCCAGCTCTAGGAAGGGTCCTGGTTGTTTCAAACTTCTTCTATTTAAGAATTATGGAGGCGACTGTGCTCTTGGGAACTTTCAGTGCAGCAGAATTTTTTTTCTACCCTTCCCCAGATCTGTGCTTCCACACAATCCTGTCTCTGAACTCTACAGGCACTTCATTCCTCCTCGTGGCTTGGTTTTTGCTCTGATATGCATTGTCAGCTGTGAGACCTTATATATAGACAGGGGTGTGACTTTCCAAATCATGTCCAATCAATGAATTTACCACAGGTGGACTCTAATCAGGGTATAGGAACATTTCAAAGATGATCTAGGGAAACTAGAGGCCCCGAGAGCTAAATTTCAAGTGTCGTAGCAAAGGATCTGAATACTTATGTCCATGCTAAATTTGAGGTTTTCAATTTTAATAAATTTGCAAACATTTCTAAAATTCTGTTTTAGAAATGATAGGGAAAAATTAGAATTTTTTTATTTTAGCACAAGGCCTAAATATAACAAAATGTGAAAAAAGTGAAAGGGTCTGAAGACTTTCCGAGTGCACTATATATATATATATATATATATATATATATATATATAAAAATATAAAAGCAGTCATCACTGTTAGTATCTGGGGGAGGGAATGGCATAATATGTAGATATTGTTTCAGGCTCCATATTATCCTGTATGCCATTACAATATGAATTAGTTCTATGATGACCGTTGCAACAAGAATTTTTTTTTACTTGAAACCATAACTGTATACAAAACCAGTAATTGTAAAATGTTAACCTAAAATAAGAAAAAGATGAGGATTACAGAAAAATAGGCAGATAACTAATACAGATAGAGCAATTCCTCACATAGTACAGTATAGTACTAAATATAGACATCAGTACAGTACATGTAGTGCGGTTAGAGGGCAGTACAGTACATGTAGTAGAGGAAGAGTGCAGTACGGTACATGTAGTACATTTAGACAGCAGTATACTACATGTAGTACAGGTAGAGAGAAGTACATGTAATACAGATATAAAGCAGTACAGTACATGTAATACAGGTGGAGAGCACTACAGCCCATGATATACAGGCAGAGAGCAGTACATGTAGTACAGGTAGAGAGCAGTACAGTACATGTAGTATAGCTAGAGAGTAGTACAGTGCTTGTAGTACAGGTAGAGAGCAGTACAGTACATGTGATACAGGTAGAGAGCACTACAGTCCATGTTATACAGGCAGAGAGCAGTACAGTCCATGTAGTACAGGTAGAGAGCAGTACAGTACATGCAGTATAGGTAGAGAGTAGTACAGGTAGAGAGCAGTACAGTACATGTGGTACAGGTAGAGAGTACTACAGTCCATGTTATACAGGCAGAGAGCAGTACAGTCCATGTAGTACAGGTAGAGCACTACAGTCCATGTTATAAAGGCAGAGCGCAGTACAGTACATGTAGTACAGGTAGAGAGCAGTACAGTACATGTAGTACAGGTAGAGAACAGTACAGTCTATGTAGTATAGGTAGAGAGTAGTACAGAACATGTTACAGGTAGAGAGCAGTACAGTACATGTAGTACAGGTAGAGAGCAGTACAATGCATGTAGTACAGGTATAGGGAAGTACATGTAGTACAGGTAGAGAGAAGTACAGGACATGTGCGGGTAGAGAGCAGTAAAGGACATGTAGTACGGGTAGAGAGCAGTACAGTACATGTAGTACAGGTAGAGAACAGTACAGGTAGTACAGGTAGAGAGCAGTACAGTCCATGTAGTACAGGTAGAGAGCAGTACAGTCCATGTAGTACAGGTAGGGAGCAGTACAGTACATGTAGTACAGGTAGAGAGCAGTACAGTACATGTAGTACAGAGGTAGGGAGCAGTACAGTACATGTAGTACAGAGGTAGGGAGCAGTACAGTACATGTAGTACAGGTAGGGAGCAGTACAGAACATGTTACAGGTAGATAGCAGTACAGTATATTTAGTACAGGTAGAGAACAGTATAATGCATGTAGTGCAGGTAGAGGGAAGTACTTGTAGTACAGGTAGAGAGAAGTACAGGACATGTGCGGGTAGAGAGCAGTAAAGGACGTGTAGTACGGGTAGAGCGCAGAACAGGACATGTAGAACAGGTAGAGCAGTATAGTCCATGTAGTACAGATAGAGAGCAGTACAGTCCATGTAGTACAGGTAGAGAGCAGTACAGTACATGCAGTATAGGTAGAGAGTAGTACAGTGCTTGTAGTACAGGTAGAGAGCAGTACAGTACATGTGGTACAGGTAGAGAGAACTACAGTCCATGTTATAAAGGCAGAGAGCAGTACAGTACATGTAGTACAGGTAGAAAGCAGTACAGTACATGTAGTACAAGTAGAGAACAGTACAGTCCATGTAGTATAGGTAGAGAGCTTTACAGTGCTTGTAGTACAGGTAGAGAGCAGTACAGAACATGTTACAGGTAGAGACCAGTACAGTACATGTAGTACAGGTAGAGAGCAGTACAATGCATGTAGTACAGGTATAGGGAAGTACTTGTAGTACAGGTACAGAGCAGTAAAGGACATGTAGTACGGGTAGAGAGCAGTACAGTCCATGTTGTACAGGTATAGCAATATAGTACATGTAGTACAGATAGAGAAAAGTACAGGACATGTAGTACAGGTAGAGAGTTGTACAGTCCATGTAGTACAGGTAGAGAGCAGTACAGTACATGTAGTACCGGTAGAGAGAAATTCAGGACATGTAGTACAGGTAGAGAGCAGTACAGTACATGTAGTACAGGTAGAGAGCAGTACAGTCCATGTAGTATAGGTAGAGAGAAGTACAGGACATGTCGTGCGGGTAGAGGGCAGTACAGTACATGTAGTACCGGTAGAGAGCAGTACAGTACATGTAGTTCAGGTAAAGAGTAGTACAGGACATCTAGTACAGGTGGAGAGAATTATAGTACATGTAGTGCGGGTAGAGAGCAGTACGGTACATGTAGTACACGGAGAGAGGTCAGATGTGTTTTTTTTTGCTTTGCAATTTCATTCAGTTATTGTTTGGTATTGATAGTTCATTATAAATATTGTGATAACATCTAGATACTTCATTGTGTGAACATGGAGATTAATTCAATCCAGTCACAAATGTGTATTGGCTGTAGTTGAGTGGCAGCAGAACTGGGCGCTGTAGGGCCAATCCTCAAGCAATACAAAGCAAATAAATGCTTGCTTTTAATTCTATCATAAATGTTGCTGTTTTCCTTCTACAAACATCTGTGAGAAGTAATCATTTTAGGAGTGAAAGATCCTAAATTGGGGTAATTTTCTGCTAAACCTCCTAGCTGGGCCTCATTATTGATTTAAACCGTAATTAGAGTCCCAGTGTGACCCTATTGGGTAATACAACGGATATCACTGCAAAACTGGGGTTAAGTTCTGTCAAAGGCATCTTTAGATGGAATCATTATACTTTACCTGTGTCCTGGATATTCCGGTGCTTGTGACACGCAGGGTTAATAATAACTGACAGGAGCCACTATGTCCCTGAGCTGTGACACAATCCGCTGCCCATTTATTTGTGATTTAGAAGTTGGTCCCTTAGTGACTAGTTCTGCATCTTGCTGTCACTACGGAAGAGGCAGTAATTGGCTGAACAGCTGCTGAACCCACCAACAGTTTATTAAGCAGTCACAGCCATTTATAACCAGATCTTTAAATCACATTGCTTCAAACACAGTTACATTTAATAAATAAGCTGAAAGCATCACTACAGCTAACATGCCCAGTTCAGGCCAAAAATTTCCTTTACAGAATATATTTAGATTTTTTAGCTTTTTCTAACAACATTGAACTCAGTTATAATCCCAATACAAAGTTTTTTGACATGCTGCCATGTTTATTTTTTGAAAACCCAAGCGGCTAAACTGCATACGATGAAGAATCAGCATCTATTGTCTTTTTTTTTTTTTTTAACAATTCATTAATGGTAACTAAGTCACTTAAATGGGGTAATCCAGCCATTAATATTGATTACCTATCCTCAGGTACTCCATGTAACACCCATGGCTGCGGGCCGTCGGGTTTACTCACGTCCCGACGGCCACAGTCATGGATCAGTGAGCGCTGGCCCGCATCACCTCCTCAGGAGACGCCAGCGCTCACTTCCGCTTCACTCCACTGTGTCCCGTAGGGTGAATTAGATACCCAAATTAGCCCATGAGCACCCTGGACTATAAGAAGGGCCCTGCCACTTCCTGCATTGCCTCAGCGTTGTTGTCGTTTACCTATGTTCGTCTCTGCAAATGGTCCCTTAAGTGTTTTCCAGTTACGTGTTCCCGTTCCTGCTACTTGTATCCTGTATCCCGTGCTATCCTGGTCCAAGTGCCGTTGAGAGTTGGAGTCGTGTTGTGCTACACCTGCCTTGTTACACCACGCCTCGTGTCTGCCTGCTGCCAAGGTCCCATCCGAGCCTATCTTGCTACTGTCTGAAGTTACCACAGGTACACCTATTCGAACTATTGACTTTGACTTGTATCCTGTTGGCCCGCTGCCATACCGTCAAGGCGGTATGGCCCAGTGGGGCCACGCACCCTACGTGACTCTCCAACTATTGCAAGAGAACACTCTGCCATTTCCGTATCTTCAATAGAGTTTTAGGGTGCAGCAGTGTGGATGCTCGACCAATGGATCAATCCTCACCGTGGATGGAGTTCACTGAGGTCAGCTGTCAACTAGCGGTTGTGGAGGTTACTGTGGTCGGATCCCAACCAATCTAACATTTATCACCTGTGGATGGATGATAAATCTTAACGGTTGAAATACCCCTTTAAGGTTTGCTACATATGTCCCAATTTCCCAGTTCAAAACTATCTAAAAAGTTCAGTAACATTTCAAACACTTTGCTCTACTGTCTTTGTAAGTATTTTTTATTATTTCATGTTGTTTTCTCCATTCTTATCTGCTGCTTTCCACTACTCAATCAGTTATGTAACCTACACAAATCTAAATTTAACTTTAAACATAAGTGAGAAAAATAGCAATGTAACTCAACATTAATATGCGAAAAGTAAAAGATTTGCAAACATTTTATGTAGATTTCAACTGTGGAAGGATGTCTCTGTTGTTTAGCAGTTTTCCTTTAAACATTACAGTCAGTAATATGAATATATGGTGAGCATACAATTTATACTGATATGACAAAACAACTGTTGTCAAGATAACCTGGCTATTAAACTTATTTCAGGCTCTTCCAATACAATTACCTAGTGAGAATCCCAAACGATTGTCCATCTGGAACTTAGACAGATCCCATCATTTGAATGATTGACGTATTCCCTTGGCGAGCAGATCTGTTCAACTTCATAATAAAAAGCCTTACACAATATAAGTTTATAGGAGTACAACACAACTATTTCAAGGGCCTCCTAATGGCAGAAAGGATGATAAAACACATTTAAAAGGGTAGATAGTTTAAAGGAGTTATCTATGAAGACAACCCCTGTCCATATGCCCTATTTGGACATATGAGCACCATAAAGAAGGGTCCCTGTAAGAGCATAATCTGAATGGTCGCCATGTAATAGTACATTCCCCCTACAGGAACAAACTCCATCCTTCACCCAGCAAAGTCAGCTGTTTCCCCAGACAAAATCAGCTGCGGTGGCTCCATTCTAATAAGGGTGGTCTCTGTGCACAATGCTCTGACATCACAAGAAGATTTAATTCAGGCAAGCCACTTTGACATCGCAACTGTTTCTGCAAGGCAGGCAGCAGTGATATCAAAAGGTGAGAATTGGTCGATGTAGCTATGACTTCAGAAGTGGCTTTTCCTTAGGTACATATCTGTGACATCACAAGTGGATTTAAATCTAGTAATCTGCTGTGACATCACACCTGTGTTTCAGACAGGTAAGAAGCTATATCACAAGGGAGTTTCAATCTGGTAATCCACTGCGACATCATAATTTGGTATCGGTCAGGTAGCTTGTGGTGACATCACAAATGGTTTTTACTCAGGTATACTGCTGTGGCATCACAAGCAGATTTTAGTCAGGAAAGCTTCTGTATCAGTCATGTCGCTCGCTGTGACATCACAACTGTGTTCCTGCCAGGTATGATGCTTTGACATCACAAGTGGGTTTTACTCGGGCACACATCTGTGACATTACAAGGGGATTTCTCTCAGGTAAGATACTATGACATCACAAATGTGTTTCTGCAGGCATGCTGGTATGGTATTATAAGCAGTTTTCAGTCTGGTAATATGCTGGGCTGTCACAAGTGGGTTTCATTGTGGACAGCTGCTGTGCTATCACATCTGTGTTTCAGACAGGTAAGCTGCTGTGACCACAAGTGTGGTTAAATAGGATGAGCTGCTGTAAAATCACAAATGTGGTTAAAGGGGATATGTCAGCAGTTTTTAAGATATAGGGGAGCGCATTGTAACTACACCTTTTGTTCCGGTCATGCAAGTTGCATGACCCAGAGATCCATGTTTAATTCCCACATTGCCGCAGTCACAAATGCCACTGGAGCGGGCACATGATGTGCAAATGCTCCTAGGCTGTCTTCACTGCACCCTGCCAGCCATACCCTTCCGCTGTGAGTGACAAATCTAGCAGTCTCCTGATTGGCTGCTAGAACCATCACTCTGAGAAGAGTGGCACTAGTGCCCGCCGCACTGGTGGAATTAAGTGTTGGTTTCTCGAACATGCAACTTGAATGACCGAGAAAAAAGGTGACATTACATTGCCCTCTCCCTCGCCTAAATCGCACGGTCAGCGGTTTTGAGGCCTCAAAGCTGCTGACAGATTCCCTTTAAATGTAGCTGCTGTGATATCAAAAGTGGATATCGGTGAGGTAGATTTGCTGTGACATCATAAATGGGTTTTTACACAGGTATACTGCGGTGACATCAAAAGTGGATTTCATTCAGATAAGCCACCGTGACAGCCAAACTGTTTCTGCCAGATAAGATACTGTGATTTCACAAATGGTTATTGGTCAGGTAACTTGTTATGACATCACAAGTTTTAGTCAGGAAAACTGCTGTGAAATCACAATTAGGTATCAGTCATGTAACTTGCTGTGACTTTACAACTGTGTTCCTGCAAGTTATGAAGAGGTGACATCACAAGTGAATATCAGTCATGCAGCTTGCTGTGACATTACAAGTGGGTTTTGCTCAGGTACACATCTGTGACATCACAAATAGATTTCTGTCAGGTAAACTATAGTGACATTAGAACTGTGTTTCTGTGGTATCACTAACGGGTTTTAGTCTGATAATCTGCTGTGCCGTTACAAGTGGGTTTCAGTGAGGTCAGCTACTGTGCATCACATCCGTGTTTCAGATAGGTAAGCTGCTGTGACATCACAAGTGTGGTTAAAGAGGCTCTGTCACCAGATTATAAGTGCAATTACGGACCCGTCGGGTTCTATTGGCCGCGGACACCTTTCTGTATCACTACAGATAGGTGTCCGTGCTGTAGAACTGTGCCGGGAATTATGAAGCATGTCCTACTTTTAGTTTTTATGGGCCGTGCTCCCATACTTTGTATGGGAGCACGGCCCGAAAATGCTGCCCGTGATTACGGGCACGGCCGTGTGCATGAGGCCTAATTGAGTATCAGTCATGTAGCTTGCTGTGACTTCACAAGTAGGTTTTAGATAGGATGTTGTAGACGTGTACCTAAGTACATTTCTATCAGATAAGCTATAGTGACAATACAACTGAATGTATGTCAGACACTGTTTGCTGCTGTGGCATCACAGGCAGGTTTCAGTCTGTTAATCTGCTGTGCTATTACATGTGGGTTTCAGGGAGGTCAGCTACGAGATTATATCTGGTTTCAGACAGGAAAGCAGATGTGTCATCACAAGTATAGTTTAATAGGGTAAGCTGCTGCAACATCTCAAGTGTGCATCCATGTGGTAGCTTGCTGTGACATCAAAAGTGGATACAGGTACACTGCTGTGATATCACAATTTGGATTTTATTCTGTTACACATCTGTGAAATCATGAGTGGATTTGAGCAAGAGTGGCTGCTTTGACACTACAACTGTTTTTCAGATAGGTAACCTGTTGTGAGATCCCGCGTTTGCCTAGAAAGGGTAAGATAATGTAAAATTACTAGTGGGAATCAATGAGGTAACTTGCGGTCACATCAGAAATGAGTTTCTTAGGTACACTGCTTGTGACATCACATATTTCATTCAAACAAGATACTGTGACATCAAAACTGTTTCTGACAAATATGCTGCTGTGACATCACAAGCGGGTATCAGTCAGGTAGGTTGTTGTGACATCACGAGTCGATTTTTGTTAGGTAAGGTACTTTGACGACATCAGAAGTGTGATTCTGCCTGGTTTGCTGCTGTAACATCACAATTGTCATTGAACAAGGATAGCTGCAGTGACATCACTAGTGGGTTTTCTTCAGGTAAATGGCTGTGACATCACAAATACATTCCAGTCAAGTAAGCCACTGTGACATCAAAAGGGGTTTTCAGGCAGTTAAGCTGCTGTGACATCCCAATTATGATTCAGTCAGATAAACTGAGGTCAGCTGCTGCAGGAGAGTTGTTTATATTTAAAAAAAAGGTTGGAACATGGAGTAGTAATGGGTTAAATAGTTAAACCTGGTTAAAAAAAAAAAAAGAAGCAAGTACGACAGTAATGTAATGGTGTGGTCTCTTACGCAAATGGCGGCATGAGTTTGCTGGTAATACTGCGTGCGGCTGGCTCCACATAAGACTACTGTCAGTTGCACTTGGGCACTTCCATTACATTAGGTTGTATTCATGCTGGCGTCATGGGTCCCCTCTTACAGGATTCATGACGGATATGACAGATCAGATTTGATCAGGTTTTTGGAACAGATCAATTGACAAGAGACACTTTACAGATGTGACACCGAAGTGAATAAAAGCCTAATATTCATTGTGCAGATGTAGAAAGCACCAATAGTACAATTGGCGCATTCTCCATTTACATAGTTCAACACGGCACGCTACACTATTTACATTGTGCGCCGTTCTAATACACTTACGAACTACGTAAATAGAGTAACACACAATTGTACTGTTGCCACTTGTTAGATCTGTACATAGACTATGATCACAGTGATACAGTTATAATTTTCACCATGCTTATTACTTCATACTTAGATGTAAGAGTAAACACATCCGGCAAATTTCATTTTTTTATTTTTATTTAATTCCACACATTTGATAAAAAAGCTGCAGCTCAAGCACATCCATAGTATGGATATATATAACCCCTTTCCTACCCCAACATCATAGACCATCCACCAGGGACATTTACAGCTTGTGGTTTTTTTTAAGAACCGTCCAGTTCTGCATGATCTGCAGTGTAAAGATTATTCCTACCTTAGCCTGTTGAGGGCGCAAAAGAACAAATATATAAAATTCGAAAGAAAAAATCCCACCAAAATTTGGATTTATTATTAATGATCTGGAAAATATTACATACTAGAAATAAAAGGCCCTTCATGTTTAATATTGGAGTAAGAGGAATCACATTTGACATAGATATAATGACAATTAAATAAGAGGAACATTTATTCCTTGTACTTTTTATTGCACTGTTTACTGAAATAGAATGATGTGGCAATAAAAAAAAAAATAAGAATAATTCAAGGCAAACTCTGTATAATGTATGCCAGACCAGAAAAAGTTTTTTTTTTAATCATATAAATGCTGGATCATGCTTCAAGGATGCCTTTCACCCACACACGCAGTGCCTCGTGCCTCGTGCCTCAGTGATGTCACTAGGTGCATTTTTTTTTTGACAGGCTTCATTATCATGATTTTTGTTAAAAGCCAACTCCACTCAAAGCCTGAAAGTTAAGAGTTGAATGCAGTTAAGCACAATCGTCCAATCCATTGAGCTATACAGGCATCAGAAAGCTGGGAACTATGCTGCTGTTTGCAGTATTTTGCGGTCATGATAGAGCTACTTTAGCTGTCCCAGAGTTTTACCGTGACATGGATGGAAACCTGTGGCCACTACGCAATTTCTTTACCTAGTGAGACAATTACTTTTACACCAAACTTTCTACTTTCCTCACTAAGCAAAATACTAGATTGGTAGGTCTAAGGAGAGAGAAACAGAATTAAATTGCCAATCCACCTTTTAACACCATGTTGTTACAACCCTGGGCATATTAATTATATCTTTATAATCGGTCAGTGTGCTGTTTTTCAGATACAGAGCTCCAATTACCTGGTATAGACATAAATTTAAAACAGAACATTCTGGGTTTCCACAGCCACCACTAGAGGGATCTTAGGAGCCTACTGCATACATTCTTATTATTGCGTTCAATGTACAAATAGCATGCATTAAGCTCCTATGCTCCCTCTAGTGGCAGCTGCAGGTAGCCGCATATTATGGTGGAAATTTACTAAGCACTCTATGCCACTTTTATAGCATAAAAAACTACTTTTAGTGCATAATTGCTAATTTTGTATGTGCAAAAAAATTGTTCCAAAAAAAAATAAATCCCCCAATATCAGCACATTACAAAGTAATTCAGAAGCTATTTCGTGTTAGTATTCTGCAAATAGCAACCAAGATCTTAGCTTCCTAGACTTCTGAGACAAGTTAGATGGAGAAGGTGGAGGTTGTGCTTAACTGCATCTGAATATTCAGGTTTTTTAGCGGCGTAAGATCTAAAATGACATAATAGCTCCAGAACATGTAGGGGCTAAAATAACTGCAAGATTTCATTCTGGATACGGAGGTGGCAGCAACCCTCGTCCTGTTTCTTAACCGCACTACACAGACAATTGCAGAACTAAAAGTCATAATTATCTCACAGAGTTTTACACTATAGCAAGTGATAAGCAAAATCCAGCCAAGGTCAACTGTTCATGCTGCAAGACTTATATGTAGAAACATTTCATCTTTAAAGTGATGGCAGATCAGCAAAGGAGAATTTTACATCTACGTACAATTTGTTTGGCCAAAATGGTTGTACATTTGTTGGTATTAAATCTTGAAATACCAATGTAATAGATTTGCATCAGTCCCGTGGCAAGCAAAGAGCTTAGGAAATACTGTGCATTACATAACATCTTGTTAAGCCTTGGCTTAGAGATGTCAGCCATAATCGATATCTATATTGCAGCATGCCTCTGTTCATTGTCCACATTCTGAACTATGACCCCCAGCAGAGCCAGCCCGAGTGATCAGTTACATTATACCTGCTGTCTTTTCTCTTCAATCAACCAGTATAGCAACTGTATATACATAATACACATATGTAAAATAAAAAGATACAGGATAATCACTTTGAGGGGTCTAGGAAGCATTGCAATGCGGTCTGCCATACTAAAGGGTTAAACCAAGAGGGCAGAAAAAGGCACCATTCAGCTGGGAGCCCCTATCACGAACATCCAGGACTGCATACCCTCCTAGTATTTACAGAGAGAGAGAGACAGAGAGAGAGAGAGAGACAGAGAGAGAGACAGAGAGAGAGACAGAGAGAGAGACAGAGAGAGAGACAGAGAGAGAGAGACAGAGAGAGAGACAGAGAGAGAGACAGAGAGAGAGACAGAGAGAGAGACAGAGACAGAGAGAGAGACAGAGACAGAGAGAGAGAGACAGAGAGAGACAGAGAGAGAGAGAGAGAGTCGAGACCATAGGATAATAAAAAATCCCAGCTATCGAAAATACATTTTCACCAAGGGGTGAAAAAAATAATGCAGAAAACAGTACATGAAAATAATAATTTATCTGATTCTCTTCTCCATTTCCACCAACAAGTAAAGTAAAAGACAATCCAATGAGATCACCCTGCAACTTTGAAGGCAGTAATGAGGCCATGCAGCTAGGTTGCCAGGTGGTGGACAGGAATGGGGTGTCTCCTTAAGTTTGTACTGAGATGCAGTTCATTCTTCTCGAGCCGGAAGCCAACGCAGTTCCAAAGACATGTATAGAAACGGCATTTCTCAGTATGTGGAAATGGCAATATGCTCCCATTCCTAAACGTGGCACTGTTCACATGCTCATCACGATTAGGACAAGGGTTCAGAGGATTTGGTTTCTGTGTCACTGTCGCTCAGGTAGCTCCGTGAGGAATATTTCGATCGGTATGTGCTATCAAAGTTGTCCTGCTCATCATCACCTCTATCATAGCTTAGCGGTTTCCTATAGGTTGGGGGGCTGGAAGAAGAAAAGAAAAAAAGGTATTGTCATATTTCTATACTGACAAGGATTCATTTAGGTTAGATATATATGAAAATCTGTGCAGTATCAGTTAGTGTCAAAGGAGAAGGCGGTTACTTATATTCCACACACAAAAATATTTCACAACTAGTGACTCACTTCCCATGTGCAATACATGCCAACTGCAGTGGGGTCACTCCCTGGACTTCCCGTATTAAGTTCTGTACGTTCTATTGCTAGTATTGGTTCCAGAGAACTATTGGGTCAGTCCATAAAAAAAGGCTTCCAGTTTTAGTAAGTCTTAGAGTTCGTTCCACCTCTTTTAAAAGCTTTTATCATGTATTTCTAGAATATTCATTCTTTTCAAATATTGCAAAACATGTATGTGAAATATGCAAAACATAAAAGAAATCACCAGACTTCAAATTTGGGCAACCATTGGATCATACATCACATCACACAGCTGTATAGAAGTAATAAGTGTCTACTCATAAAAGAGAACTTGTAATGTTAACATCTGTACAATGTCTTACCAAAGCTGACCTAGTGGGCATAATTGCACCCACAAAACGGAAGTGACTCCTTGAAAACAGGACCCTTCCTAGTTCTTAGGAGTCCGAATAGTAGGAAAGTGTCATGTGAGCACTCACAATTATTCCAAATGACCAAGTTAGCTCAAAGAGGCAGATGGGTGGGGGTTGGGTTATAGACGACCAGGTATCTTCCAATAAACAATTCGACAGATCATATATTGAGCAGGTTTGTACCTTATAGTTCAGTATGCTCAGGCCACTTCTATGATATCCTATTTTCTTAAAGTTGCCATACACATAGATGAACATTGGCGAACCCGCAAATTTCACCAGGACCAACCAACCAACCATGTGTATCTATGTTCGTTTGGCAGACTTTGCGGAAAAATGTTGACTTCCAAAATGCCCGATTCTTTGTTCTCAAAGGAGATAAGGCGCCACCAGAGCTGTCTGGCAATAGTTGATTCCCCTCTCCCCATTGAGAACACATGCGTTCTCCACCGATGCGAGTGTGCATGTGTATGGGTAGTTTTGGAAGAATAGCCGTCGGCCGAACGAGCCATCAACTATTGAAGGTGATTGCCAACCTTTAGCGACAATATTAAAGGGTACTTCCAATGACAGTACTTCTCAATTTACTGCCTGCATCTACCGCAGTCAGATGTAAATGTCTGGCGGGAGAGAATTCTGCCAGCACCCATTTAAGGAACCAAGTTTTTTTTAACAGCTGATTCGATTTTGTCACCATGTAATATCCAACCTCTTTCTTGCAAACAATCCTTACAATCATACCTGTGGCAAAGGGTGAGCACTTATCTGCAATATTTCAAATAAGCATTGGAAAATATCTATTTTTTCCTGTTCGTAAATGGCCGCTCTTCATAGTATCCTAAACTAGGCTTCCAGTGCTCTGGCATGCAAACAGTTCAATCTCCAAAGTGACACTTTAATTTGAATGAATACCACCATCACCATTTATTAAAGAGGTCTGCAGATCCTGTGAAACCGCACAATGCGGAAGGAGAAACAGCATCATTAAGTACTGATAGCTACCATTCAATCATCATGCGGCTGTGGACATTAATCCATTTAATAAATGCAAACTACCGTCTTCCACTAATTAATACATTAACCACAGTAATGCGGCAGGGTCCTCGATTTCCTTCCGCAAGGTTTTACCTCCTGTTCACATAAGCACCATATAACATATGCATTCAATAAATACTTGACATCCGATATTTCCATTACTGGAAATGTTAATGCTGATAGAAGTGGGAGAAACTCTGCAGGGAGCGGTTCCAATCAGAAAGCTGGAAGCTACATTTAGTAATTGCTTAAACCTGCACCCACGTCCCCTCCCTCCTTGTATTCCTGATTTTCTACCCCTATGAATCTTTATTCGACTCCAAAATGTGCCCTTCAGGCAGAAACAAATTGTGTTGAAGTTGTGCAAATTGCAGACACGCCATAGTATTAATCCAGATCAATGAGCGGAGGGAGATTGAAAAACAAAGGATCTGTCAGGGAATTTGCTGCTTGCCCTGCGAGGATTCTCCTAACTAAACAAATAAATGAGCACACAAAGCCTGGCAGCCATGTCGGTCTGTTTGCAGGTGGATGGCAACAAAGTAAATGTCTCACAAGTAACTTCCAAAGGCTATAAAATAAACAATATGAAATGCTGCCGAACCTTCCCCTGTACAAAGACCTGTATAATGAATACTTGATAGGTTGACATGTTCTGCTTAACATTAAGGCTGAGGAAAATGTGTCATCGGGAAATGGCATCTAAATCAGGTTTTTATTATAAAACCTTCTTTATTATTATTTTTGACGGTTTAAAGTTCTCTAAGTGATCATTCATATATAAATATCCTTAAATATTTCCGTTTTTGCACTGGTCACTGGAGCATACAAAATAAAATCACATTTCCTGAAGCTCGCTTTTATCTTTGCTGTGCAAATGGCGAGGGATTTAAAGGGGTTTCTCCAGTCAAAAGAAACAGATGGCCTATCCTCAGGACAGGCCATCAATATCTGATCAGTGGGGATTAGACTCCCGGCACACCCGCCGATCAGCTGTTTTGAAGCAGCCGCGATGATCGTACGAGCGCTGCTTCCCCTTCATAAATGTCACTGCTTGTACTCTGAATCGCCGACACACTTGTGGCATCAGTTCGCAGTATTATAGCCTTCCCTCATTCACTTGAATGGGAGAGGGCTGTAATACTGTAAAGGGGAAACAGCACTCGTACGAACACTGCGACCCTTTCAAAATAGCTGATTGACGTGGGTGTCAGACCCCCCCCCCAATCAGATATTGTTGGCCTATCCTGAGGATAGGCCATCAATTACTCATTCCTGATTATTGCCCTGTGTAAACAGGGCAAACGATCAGCTGATGATCGAACAAACGCTCATTCATTGGCTGATCGTATTGTTTATGCAGCAACAAATATTATAAACTAAAAATTGTAAACAGGGATTTGTGCTGCCCATATAATGTAAATGTATGGGGACAGACGATCGTAGTAACGATTGTTCGTTCCCATACATAGCCAAGTATTGCTCCTTGTGAAAGGAGCAAACGGAGTGCTGATCAACGAGCTGCCTCGTTGGCCGGCGCTCGTTTTGATGGCCCATATTGTATACACACAGATAAGACACTGTATGTAGTTCTCGAATGTTAAGGTCCTCTTACACTTCCTGTCCTGGGCCGTGTAAACGAGCACCGATCAACAAGACAGCTAGTTGATCGGCGCTCGTTTACTCCTTGCACAAGGAGCCATGTATAGGGACGAGCGCTCATTACTGTGATCGCTCGTCCCCATACATTATCATCATGTCAGCATCACGTCTTCCTGATTACACAGGGAGACGTGCTGCCGACAACAATAGCTTATACTTTTAAAACGATACGATCAGCAGATGAACGAGCGTTTTGCTCCTCATTAGACCGTTTAGAAAAAGTGGGCGTGGCCGAGATTAGTAAAATGTGCCAAATTATTGGTGTGCGCCATTTTTTTGCCACAAAATTATTGTGTAAACTAAGCCAAATCAAAGGGTGGCGTAAGGAAGAGAAAAGCATCTAACATATCTAGGAAGATGCGCCAAATTGATCACACAGAGCGCAACTGTGATAAATTTGGCGCAGTTTCTTCTGGTCTCATCTAGTTTTAAACTAAAATGAAATACATGATACATTCCCTTGAAGGCCGTTCTTAACCAAAAATATCACAATGCAAAGCTACCTGTTTGGACACTTTCCTGTACAGTTTATCTAATGGACGTGTTCGAGTTTAAATGTGGTTGAGAAAGGGTTGATCTGAACAGGATTAGAAAAACATGGCTGATTTCTTCCATAAACTCCACCACACCTGTCCATAGGTTGTGTCTGATATTGCAGATCCGCAGCCTTTGAAGTGAACAGGGCTAAGCTGCAATACCACACCCAACCCGTGAACAGGTGTGGCACTGTTTTTGGAAGAAATCAGCCATGTTTTTCTATTCCTGGACAACCCCTTTGAGTTTTTGCCCTTGAGCGTATGTACTGTAAAAATCTCCATGCTTGATGGATCCGAGCAGCACAACTATTTATAGCTAATCCAAATATTTGGCAAACTGATAAAGAGCAGCTAATTTATAAGCAAGAAATAACAATTAAATTATTATAAAGGTCGACATTTCATTAGTATACTAAACATAACGCAATTATATCTCTTAATTACAAGTGAAAGGAGTAAAAACGGTGTTTCCTGCATATGGCAACGCATACAAAATCCAGCACTTCTTACAGAGAAAGATGCTTTGAGGCTACTTTACTGCAAATCTAGGAGGAGTTGCCTGGGGCTGGTTACCCCATACTCTATGCCTGTGCCTATAAGTTCTTTGGGACATAATCTTGTTATTATGTTATGTGGAGAATTGCAAATCCTTTTGCCCTGTTTTTATCTTAAATTCCCACAGTTTACATTTGATTCATTTTAGGATATCTTCTCGGTGTCAGAATTGTTACAGAAATTTCAGCAAGTGGCCCATGCATCTGAATGGGGTTGTAAAACTCAATTTAGATACTGGAGAAACAACCCCATTCAGTTATATGGAACAAATGTGACTAGTTCCAAAAGCCCCGGAGGCCTCATGCACATGAGAGAGCCAGCGGCGCACGGAGATCCTGCTGCTCAGTAGTACAAAGCTGTAGTGACTGTGTGCCGCCTTATAGCGCTCCACATGTTGCGGCGTATTAGGTTTCTGGTTATAAAGGTCTGGCCCTTGCACTTTCTGATTGCCAGACCATTATAGCAAGCCAAAAGTGTGAAACCAATTAAGATAAGGAAACCGGAGAGGTAAGAATCAGGAGAACCTGGATCCAGCAGCGGAGCTGTCCAACATTTCAGAATGCTCAATGAGAAGAGCCGCTGCCTGGGACAAAAGAGTCTCTGGGTTCAAATCCTGACACTATGAACTCTGTACGCAAACTTTATATAAATCAATCTAGAACCCTCTTTTACAGTGTAAGCAATGTGCAAGCACAACTTTTAAAGGTTCCAGTATAGTATATGCTATGGATAATGTTATGATGTCTAAACTTCTTGCTGCCACTAGATTTATCATTAGTGTGCTGGTATTTCAAAACGGATTTGGAGGCAACAACTCCCAACAGGTATTGAATTAAATACAAATACTAAATCCTATTTTTCTGATGTTCAACTGGCTATTTTGAAGAGGGAACAAACTCATTGACAATCATAAAGGAGCAATGTTGACTGTCTACTTTGTTTCTATGTAATTAAAAAAATGAAATAGTGAAACATAGTAAAAGGCTAAATGTTTGTCATATGGAGAAACGGCAGCTCTCTCACTTCCTGCATGTAAAGGGTTACTCAGTGAAGAGCTAGATTGCCGCATTGAGACCATGGATATTAAAACAGGCGAAAAGAACTGCAAACTGTTCCTGCTGTGCCGATTAATTTTCAGTCTGTTCACTCACTAGCTTCCTTGACAGAAAGAGCTACACAATGCTTAGCAAAAGTGGAATTTTCAACAAATATGTATAAAGGGATATTTGCATATCTGTGGATCACCAAAGTCTCTTATTTCAGCACTGGAAGGATTAAGGTCATTCATGGGGGGTGTAGTAGCTGCACAGATTAACAGAACAGCCTTTAAAACATAACTGTGCTTATAATTCCTGTGTATGGATTCCCAGGGTCGGCACAATATGCACATTCACCCTGATTTAGAATTTCTAATGGGTTATTAGGGATACGGGTATAGCAGAGCCATCTCATGTCTTTGCGCAGGTGGAACATAAACGAATTAATCTGCATAATCTTTTAAGGCGTTAAACTTGAATTTGGGCAAGTCATGAGGGGCGTTTCACTGGCAACATCACATAGAATTCTATGTGCACAAAATTATACTTTAGTATGATGGATGGATATAATAGGTTAAAGGGTGCTGTGTTTTTTTAGATGACCATTAGAGTATATTTAGCCATGTCGGTGAGGAGTTCTTGTGTCTCTAAAACAACGCGTATTCTCCAACGCAATGTCAACTGAAGGTTTAGTGTCGTTTTTCTCAACTGCAGTTCGAAACAGGTTATATGCTTAATATCACATTGGGGATCCATTACTAGAACTGCACCACTAAATTCTCAGTGGGAAATACTCAAATATGACCTGTTGGGTGTTCTTGAGGATTGTAGCGGAGAAATGATGACCTAGTAGAGGTATTTCCAGATATAACAATATACTACACTTTCATCTATCTCGTAAGGTGTTTTTTTTATTTGGCTGAACCTCAATGAAAATACTATGCTAGGTATGCTAAAATATTCCAAAATAAATTCTGTGTCGTTCAACAAGAGTCCTAATCAGTTTAGTGGTTCACCAACTTACAATGTCTGTTATGTTCCATCAACTACACATTGAGAATTTTCCAGTTTCCAAACAAGTAATATAACACTAGGAGTATGAGAGGTGACAACACACATTTTGTTAAAAAATGGCAGTTCTCAAAACACCACAAAATTAAGTTAGTAATCCACTCCGTGCAGGACATGCTGTCGTAGGTTCACTCACAAGCAAACACCTACTGCATTAATCACTTTCTGGCCGGTATAAGTATTTCATCATCAGACTGTCAACTTGTTTCTTCCTTTTCTTATCTTCCTTTTTTGCCAGTTTACCACTTTTACCATCTTTTTTGTCCTCTTGAGGCTCCTCTTCATCTTCTAAGTCCTTACTTTTCGGACCCTTTTTCACACTGCCTCCACTACGGTATGACACTGTAGAGCCGGAGGAGGAATCAGATTCTGAGGATGATGATGAGGAGGATGAGGATTCAGACTGTTTCTTCTTTGATTTCTTTTTGGATTTTTTAGAGCGTTTTTTGGAATTCTTCTTTTTGCGTTTCTCTTCAGCGCTAGAATCAGAACTACTCTTTCGAACCCTACTTCGTCTGCTGGAAGCCCTAGAGCAGTCTACAGCAGATGCGGACCTCTTGAGACCAGAAGGAGACTCTCCTTTTTCTGTGTGTAAGCTCTTAATACTTCTTACACTTTTTGAGTCGTCTTCATCCTCTGAATCAGGATCAAGGCTCTTCCTCTTAAACTTTATAGGCTTATAGCTCAGAACCTCATTGATTGCAGCCTCAAGGTCTGGATCTAAGTAATTGCGGTGGGAAACAGGCTGAAGATCTCTACTTTCTAAGTCAATGTCTTCTGCTCCTGGTGTTCTAGCTTGAGGAGGTACTGAAAAACTACGCCCGGAGGAGTGTTGACTATACAAAGAACGAGTATCACTAAACCCAATACTAACAGAATCATCAAAATCTTCTAGTGTGCTTCTGGCCATAGACAAACGAGTGTCAGAGCGGTTGCCCAGCGTTGGACTTTCTAATCCAAAGTCTGAACGCCTGCTGAGTGAAGGACTTACAGCTGACAAGCCATTACGTGGTTCGTCTAATTTAGAGGTGCTACGTCTTAGACTAGGAGGACTAGTAATACCAAAGCTTAATGATGATTTAGTTTCATCTTCATCTTCTAAACCCCGCCTGTTAGAGAGACGACTGGAAACTACAGACACTTTATCAAACTCTGGGCTTGCTATGGACCATCGCTTGTCAAGTCCCTTTCTTGCTCGACTAGATGCTTCTGTAAATGCTTGAGACACCAACGATGCCCGATCATCCAGGTCCTCACTGCCCTGGGATTTTCTCCAAGAAGTAACAGACATTGTATCATCAAGGGCACTTCCTGAAGGATCCTTCTGAACCTTTCGAAATGACCTATCTGGGGACTCGGATCGATCTTTTAGAGTGGAAAACAAAGAATTCTCATCCCCTTTACCACCTATAGAGTCCTTAATGTTTGCCCTTTTTCTATAGCTCAGAGAACTCATTACAGACACTGGCCTTTCATCCACCTCTTTGACTTGTTTGACAGGCTTTAGTTCTTTTCCTTCCTTAATTTCTGTGCTCTGGCCAGGTCTTTAGTTGTGTGGAAGTTTGATGTATGATAAATTGGCATGAAAAGCAAAGAGGAAGACAGAAACAGTTAAACAGTAAGAAACAATATAAAAAAGGTATAGGGGAGAAAATATATGCACAGGACATAAGCATGAAGTAGAAAGAGAAAAAAAATAATGAAATTAGACAGGATAAAAGAACTGTACAGTATATTCATTAAATAAGCACAAAAATACAAAGCCCTAGCAATCTTTTCTGTGCAACAAACCATATGTAGGTGTAACATTACTCAAGTGAAGGAATAAAGGAAAAAAATCTGTGTCTTAATGGAAAACCCCAAGAATGCATCAACCTGTTCTACAGAATGAATACTTTACCTGGGCAAATGAGCGCAGAGGTGTGATGTGAATACAAGATAGCCACTCAGTCCTCTAGCATGGCTCCACGATTACATTATTTATTTGGCTAGATAATGAAATTAAGAGATCATAATCTCTGCCCGAACTTCGCACTGTGCCAAGAAAAATGAGTTTGGGGACATTGTTATTTGAGCTTCGATGCTGTGGCCCGTTGCTAATTGCTTGGAAATGACTAATGTGTAGAGTGATTCAAGCTGGCTAGAGAGTACCCCAAGTTATAAATTGTGATTGGTTTTGTGCTTAATGACGCACACTATTTGCTGATGACCCTCAGCAGAGAGATACAAACTGAAATAAACATGCTTCTTGAAGAAGTCTTCTGCGTTTATTGTCTGCTTCACAAGTGAAATATACAATTACCACTGCAGCGTTTTACCACAACACTTTATTTGGAACAATGCAAAGATGGAGATCATAAATACAATTCTCAATATCTGACTATGTTGTTGACTATAGACAACTAAGAATATACACATATAAATATACAGTAGTGAGAATTCATAATATCGTTATATTAAGAGCTCATGCACACGACTGTTGTTTTCTTCAGAGTCCTATCCGTTTTTTTGCTGATAGGATACTGAACCATTCATTTCTATCGGGCCATACCACATCGTTATTTTTTGCGGATCCGTGTGTATGTTCCTCAAAATTATAGAACATGTTCTATTCTGATCCGTCTCACCCACTATAGTATATGGGTCCGTAAAAAAAACACAGGCCAGCACACGGAAGCCACTAGGCTCCGTGTTTTGCGGTCCGCAAAACGGTCCTACGCATGATGCCGTACAGACACCAGCAGATAAGGAATTAGGGGGATGGCCAACTATTTTACAATCCTGAACATCAACTCTGAAAGATGGATGGAAAAATAGAACCCACCACAACTTCTGCAAATATAAATGACATTTGATGGTCGGTGTTTCTAGTCTTATGGGAAGCCATTTGATTTTGCATTTCCAAGCTCTACAATGTACAGTTCTATACAGCACATGCAATGGGATACCGCTTGGCTGAACGGGTTATTTACCACATATCTAATACGGTTAATCGCCATCTTTGATTGACATTGGTTTTGTGGTATTATTTACTATTTTGGTCCTTGTTTTAGAAGCTGTTCATAAGCAGACTAGCTGCTGCTGACTGATCCCATCATCCCTCTATTTTTATTCTAATGATGGCTTATATACCTGAATAAATCCTTCAGTTCAGCTCATTAACACATGAACATCTCAATAGTCTGGCTAACATATGATTACACCTTATGCTTGCCTTGGGTATTCATATGTTAATGAACAGGGAAGCAGAAGATAAGGAGTCAAGCAGATTCACCGCCGTTCACAGGAGGACAGCATTGTGCACTCAAACTACTAAACAGAGACACATAAGTAGAATCGATACCTTAATAAGTTGCTGTTAATGTAACAACTTGAAAAATACAAAACTAAAAAACTTAATTTAAAAATAAAAAGAATAAAAGAAAAGTATTGAAGATCTATAAAATAGCGCTAGATTTTCTGTTATTTGCTGACTACAGAGACAATTATAGTCAAAGGTAGAGATTCACTTCAAATTGCCACGGACACTAACAATGGCATCTATAAGTTACACATAGAAGGTTAAGTCAGTGGGCAAGCAGAGTTCCTACTGTGAATGTGATGTACAACGCTTCCTCCGGCCTGCTCAATTGAGCAACCAGGTGGCGCACCCGGATATCCCTCCTCAATCAGCATCAGAAAAAGCTGGCTTCTTTAAAGTGGAAACCAGGTTTAAAAATAATATTTTCTGGATAAAAATCTAATAATAAAAGTAAAATGTAACTTTTAACATCGTAAAATAAATAATGTATACTGACCTAGAGCTTTTTAAACTGCCATCATCTGAGTAGGCTTTGGAAGAACTTTTGTTTTTAGACAGCCAAGACTTTACTCCATCCACTCGTTCTTCAAGTTCCGAATCTGCATCCGAGTCTCCATCACTGCCAGAAAGCAAAACGCCAATTAGTACCACCAAAAAGAATAGTCAGGTACCCAGGAGGATGCTGCATGCCATAAGTTGTTTTACAGGGTTAGTCATAGTATTGTTTTTAAGAGGAGCCTAAAAAGTTGGCAGTAATAAAATTAATATTATTAGGTTTGAAATGTCTACAATAAGTGTGGAAAACAAAAAATTTCTCTCTTAAATAATGTTTTGTATCTTCATTTTTTGGGTTATAGAGATTTACCATTCTGGATTGGATTGAAAGATAGATAATTAAAAATATAACCCAAAGGCCTACATATAAAATTCCTTAGCCCTACAGATCAATATAATGGCCAAGCCTGTAATGTAACTTGGCCTGTCCTAAACTTTATATACAGATTAGTTATATTCTGTGTAACCAAACTAGACACAAAAAGATGCAAGATTTTTTTTTTTCCTTTTGCCTGAGGATATCAGTGCTGATTATCATTTGGACACCTATATCACATATTTTATACTCAATTGTCCAGAAGCAAATTACATTATACATAGGATACTTGTTTATGAAGAGTAAAAACCGGCTGTCTATCAATGGTAAATAAAGCGATTTTGGGCATAAAAAGGTAATGATCACCTTTAAACACCACTTTACATTTATATATTGACATATAGAGTTGGATATAATAACGTTATATATATATATATATATATATATATATATATATATATATAAAATAAGTAAATGTTTGTAAATACATTGTAATACTCATCTTGTAGTGATCTCGAGTACAATAGTACAGAGCTGTCTTCAAAGTTCTGCTAGTTGTCATTGGAAACCGACGACAAGTATACAGATGCCTAACAGTTTACCTAAGCTCTGTTAATTTAGGGGTGATTCGTTTTTATAACATCAGATTACTTTATAGTGCATGGTGTTTAGATTACAGGTCATAGACCGCAAAACATCACAGCAAGCGCTCTACGAACATTGAGCCAGCAAGGAATTCTAGGTGATTTCAGCTCTGAAGCTTGCAAAACTGTGAATGCAGCTTTAAGCTATAATACAGGATGTATTATAACTCAAGATCAGTACAAGATAAGTAATGCAATGTTTTTATTAAGCGTCTCAACTTTTTATGTCATTAATACCAATACCAATTCTACATATACCAATTTGGAAGAACATGCAGCTTACCAATTTAGTAAAAACCTAGTATCTCATGAGGTATTGTAGAATTTGCCATATCCCCATACTACAATAAACCCTTGAGAAAATGAATAGCAAAAAAATGCCTGGCATTGAGTCACCTATGATGAAGGTATCTGTATTTGACTTGCTCTGCTTTGTTACTAAAGTCCATTAGAGTGAAAATAAACTTTGTTTTGCATATTAATAAGTAATAGCATTCCTGAATAAGCATGGTTATGCTGTCAGTAACTTGCTGCATTTAAAACCTATTCAGATCATTATAATAGTCTGGTTCGGGTTTAGCATAAAATGGGAATGCCAATTGCAGTGTGAAGACAGAGTCACTCAGGCATCTGCTTCCAAACCTGAAAGCATCACGGGTAATTTAAGCCGACTCGCCTGTTACAATAATTTAAAATCAATAAATATTTCAGCATTTCTGGCCGGGCATCCGTATTGGAGATGACTAGAGCAGAAGGCTGGGCGGCAGGAAAGACTGTAAGCGAGAGAGGATATTTCAGCCAAGGCAGCGTTACATAATATTTAGTGATGCTACGTAAAGAAAACTAATTTGCAGCACTGAGTGTATTAAAAGGCTGCTGTCACGGCAATGTGTCATCAGCCGAACTCTTCATCCTCACGCTGGCAGCTGGTACTATTCATCAGGGAGATAGCTTTACAGACACGTGAAAAAAATTGTAAACACGAGAGCGTCTGAAATAAAAGACACCTTTTAAAAGATATTCACACCCAGCTACAATGAGGAACTAGTAGTAAACTGTCCAAATGATCTTAGGTACAGTGAGTGCCCTTGCTCAAGAATGGAAACATTTGACAGTAGAGGAAACTTATTTCATTGACATCCGACATTAGGCTTCAGCTACAGAAGGAAGATCGGTGTATAATTCTCAATAGCCAACTACAGGCTTCCATAAACCGCTGCTTCAGGCTGTGGTTAAAGAGAGTAGTGTCCTATTACAAAACGTTACAGATTTTTTGAGGTTGCTATATTAAGGTAAAGCTCAAAATTATAGGAAAGTGTTGAGAATTCGATGAAGGATATAAAAAGGAAGGATTATTCCTAAAAGACGAAGATCTCTCAAGGTGGTCATAGGCATTAGCTACACATCTTAAAGTTTGCTTATTTGTCGGCGGATTCACTGGACATGTTAACATGGAGCAACGATCAGGAACGAGCATTCAAAAGTGTGCTCATTGACGCGATAATTGGCCTGGGTTAATGTGACTGATCGGACAACTTGGAGGAGGGTAAGAATAAAATGGGTCTTATAAGATAGTTGTTGGCAGAACACGTTGTTCCAACTGGGAGAGGAAGGGAAACTGCTGCCAAAGGACCGTGGAAATCCAACATGCCCCAATCCTTGTTTCTTCTCACATATGCAGTCAGGCAAAAGTAGCGCAGATATAAATCTAATCTGTATGGGCAGCTTAATGATCATTGGCTGAACACTTTGCTTGCCAAACTATGATAGAGACTCAGTATACACAGAAGACTGTGCATGAAATGATCATGATCCATTGCACAAGTGCCGAACTACACGTATCAAGCAGGAAGTTCATTTTAATTCTTTCAGACTGTGTGGGAGAAGAGTAGCCATTGTTCTCTACTAAATCACTAATCAGATTGCCCTCTTTAACTTGTGGAGCTACACTTTAAAGAGTATGTACACCTTTGCATCTAAATTCTCATTATTGTCCCAATGCATCTAAAATAAAATAAATAAACTTTGCAAATGGTCTTGATTAAAAATGTCCTTTAGTTTGGATTGGAGTCTACAGTTCTCCATGAGAACAATAGAGAAAAGGACCCCAACAGTTGGTGGGCGCATTAACATCAATACACAAGGAATGCCTACCGGCACCAAAAACCCTGTTTTCCAACTGTAAATTGAATTAAAATACAAATTTTATTAAGCTATTAAAGCAAAGAACAAACGACATAAAGGTTAAAAGAATTCATGTCCGTAGCTGACTGAGATCAACATGGTGCAAATGTAACAAGTGGATGGTGGAAATGCAGTGTGTCAGCGACTGCAGATCGCTGCACCCAACTCCACAGATATAGGGTAGAAAGTCAGCAGGACCATGTGTTAAAATTAAAAGGAAAGCCCCCCCGACATGTTTCGCTACCGATGTAGCGTCTTCAGGGGTATCGGGGCTAATGACAGCGCGCCGCGGATTTCTCAAAACTAAATACATAGCCCAATTGTCTACACGTGTGCCCTCATCGTGGCCACAGCCAACCACAAGCTGAGTAGAGGGACACACCTTCACTGTTGAGACAGGCAGATGAGCCCGCCAATGGTGAGTTCAGCACGAACCACCAATGAAATGTAGTATGCGCGCGCATGCGCAGTAACCAAGATTCCAGTGATAGAACGAAACCAACCACATAGGGTGGATAAGACCTAGGTGCATGCGCGAAAAAGACGGGTATTGATTATGAGTAAACCAAACGCAGTCAACCGACAGCGTATGTCTGCAACACATTTCATTGGTGGTTCGTGCTGAACTCACCATTGGCGGGCTCATCTGCCTGTCTCAACAGTGGAGGTGTGTCCCTCTACTCAGCTTGTGGTTGGTTGGCTGTGGCCACGATGAGGGCACACGTGTAGACAATTCGGCTATGTATTTAGTCTTGAGAAATCCGCGGCGCGCTGTCATTGAAGACGCTACATCGGTAGCGAAACATGTCGGGGGGGGCTTTCCTTTTAATTTTAACACATGGTCCTGCTGACTTTCTACCCTATATCTGTGGAGTTGGGTGCAGTGATCTGCAGTCGCTGACACACTGCATTTCCACCATCCACTTGTTACATTTGCACCATGTTGATCTCAGTCAGCTACGGACATGAATTCTTTTAACCTTTATGTAGTTTGTTCTTTGCTTTAATAACTTAATAAAATTTGTATTTTAATTCAATTTACAGTTGGAAAACAGGGTTTTTGGTGCCGGTAGGCATTCCTTGTTTACAGTTCTCCATGGTAACAGACAACAAACAAACCCTGTGTAGTCTGCTCCTACAACCATACCCACTTCCATCTGTCCCCTACTTCTTGCTAACCTAAAAAATTTATATTAGCAAGAAGCAGATGATGGATGGAAGGGAAAATGATTGCAAAAATCAAACTACGCAGAGTTTATTTGTAGTCAGTCAGTTACCATGGAGACACAATACTGTAGACATTTGTTAATCAAGGCAATTTACCATTTGTCATTGTAGATGCATTGGAACAAACCAAACTTGGTTGCAAAAGTGTAAATACTGTACACTTTAAGGAGAGGTAATATTCAGAGGGCATTACTGACCCACCCCTTCTGTTGTGCTGCGTCCTGATCTAGCAACCTGAGAGACTTGCCAGTTGTTGGTGGCACGATCATGTGTTCCAGAATAAGGTCACAAGAGTTAAAAGGTTATGTAAACTTTTAAAGCCTTTTTATTTTATTTACTAAAACAGTGTATTTTAGTGTTTTGTGCAACCTTGTAATTTATCATTTTTAAAACGTATTTTTACTTTTTCAGATACAGCTTCTATGTATCCTGGATACATAGAAGCATCGTACACTGAAACCAAAATCCGTCAGGTCAGCGGGACTGACAGGTTCGGTGACAGCAGATCCTGAGTGAGTGGTTATCGACCACATCTAAGTACATAACTTAGATGTGATTGATAACAGCTGGATCCTGCGTGACTGACCCGCTGTCACCGAACCCGTCAGTCCGGCTGACCTGACGAACTCAGGTTTTAGCGCACGATACATCTTCTATATATCAAAAATACATAGAAGCTGTATTTGAAAAAGTAAAAATAATTTTTAATAAAAGTAAACTACAAAGTTGCACAATACACTAAAGTACACTGTTTCAGCAAAAGGTTTCAAAGGTTTACATAGCCTACAAGTGATAAATTGTGCCACAACTCTTGATGCAAATGTTGTGGGTTGAAATGAAAATTATCTGACACCAGGGTATGCAGAAATACAAGGCAAGGGCAGATATGAACCATGTATTTGATGTACTTAAGCATTCACTTCAGAATTAAAGAATTCTTTAACATGACTGTTTTTTTTTTTGCCAGAACAAGAAAATAGATCTTATCTCTCTTGCTAAACAGTTCTGTAATGGAATCTGGTTTAACCAATAGCTCATCGCTTAGATAGGAGTTTTACTGTGAAATCTAAAACTCCGCCAACCTTGACAGAGTTTATTTAAGTTAAAAATGTTTGCTTGTTTCTGGAGGTTTATAAAGCTTGCAAAAAAGTGAGCACCTCAATCTCAAAAAACAAGAAAAAAAAAATTCTCGAACTGTTACTTAATAATAATAATAATAACAACAACAATCCTCTGAAGTGAGTGAGTAAAGTGATGGCAGCTAAAGAATTGGGCTTCCTCCTTGGAGATGAATGACAATTTGATGGACCAGGTAAACCGTGTGTTTAAAGTGAGATCTGGGAACCAGGGGCCATAATCACTTCCCATTTGACTTACACCTACACGGGGACCAAGAAAAACATGTAAATCCACTTGACATATGTAGCCCTGCTATAAATTACCGCCTCCTCCCGCCACACAAACATCCGTCACCCACCCCTCCTCTCCTCTCCCCACCCCAGCATACCGCTGATTTGATTTCCGACACTGCTGTGGAGCTTTGCTGAATCCATTCCCTGCATGCTTAAAACAGTTTCTTATGACACTGTCTGAATACAGAACGGCCTCCTGCTCTCATTATCTGTGAAGGGAACAGCAACTGGGGCTGCGCGGAGAGTAAATGGAAATAATTTTTTCCCTGCTTGGCTGGGTAATGGTATAAACAGCACCTCTCCCTCACCCATTAACTCCCTCACGTCTTTTTCCTCCATCCTCTACACTACACCCTCCCCGTCTACCACCACAACGGAGGCAGACGAGACCAGTCTCCCGGGAGAGCGGAAGAATCTTTGCTCAAATTGAAAGCATGTCTGGAAACAGGTACGAGGCATTAGTAGCAATAAGCTATTTATTCGCTAGCATTAGGCGTTTCAGTGTCTAGAGACACAGAGCACAGACCAGGCTCCAGCTTAAGAAATTCTCTATCATAGTCTTCAGACACCAAATTGATGGCAATGCACTTATTACAGGGAATAGGACCCTCACAGTTTCCGTTTCTCCAATATAGTCAAGATTGCATTGTATGAAACCGGGAGAAGCCGGATATTCTAGAAGTTAGTCATCAAAAAGATTACAACTGATGACCAATGAGCGCAAATTCAGAAATGCCAGCTATGGGTGTGTTCACACAAGCTTTAAGTGTACTGCACACCTTTTCTTATCTGTAAAATTCTCAGCTGATAGACTTCTAAATTCATTTTATTAGAAAACACTACAAGTCCAGAAACAAGCTGAATAATATTGTCAGGAGAATTAATCCGATTTCCAGGGGAATAATTGTTCCTCTTGGCCAGTGAGAACGGCTCATACATTTGGCAGCCTGGGCAACTACAACTGTGTTCAATGAGGAAGATTTGAAAAATATTTGGGTCATGGAAATAGTAATTCTGAGCATTTGGTTATTATAATAATGGCCATGGCAAGTTTGACATTCATTTAATGCCCAGGCATTGCTTCTCGACACTGATCATAGCAAGTCATGTTGTAAATGCCTTGCCAGCAATACACAAATCAGAAAATGTCATGTGTGCAAGGGGAGTATGAGTAGGAGTCACATTCTAAACGGTCTCATTCTTGGTTTACTCAGGAGATAAGAAGCAGAGAAGTCAAGAAATTGCTTATCTGCTTATTAAAATAACATGCAAGCTTAGATGAACCAACGCTTGTTTTATGTGTATAATCCACATCACTAAAAGGCCCTTTTATGCGGGCCAAAATAAGTGTTCAAATAAACGCTTTTTCCTGATCATTGTCCTATGTTAACAGGGCAACGATCAGCCGATGAAAAAGAAACCGCTCATTCATTGGATGATCTGATGGTTTATGCGGCCAATAAAATGGTCAATAGTCGGGAGCACATCAGGGAGTTGTGCTACCGACATAATGGAAATGTATGGGGACGAGTGATCGTAGTAACGATCGCTCATCCCCATACATGTCTGGGCATTGCTCCTCGTGTCAACAGCAAATGAGCAGTTCGACAAAATTTGTCTTCCATCTGATGGAAGACAAATCTTGTTTTACGGCACAAATCGGGCAATGTGTAAAAGGACCCTAAGAGTTCAAAATTGCACAGATCCCAGGGATTGTCCTGTCTATTCCCTTCAAAGCATGACACCCAGATAGAATTGTCCTGATCCATTAGAATATCTGCTGATAAAACAAGTTCAAGGGGAATAATCTCCACATTGCAGGATCCCCATTGAGGTAAATGGTATGTTATTTTTACAGGAAACCTTGAACACTGCAGATATAAAAGTTACTTTACCAATTACCTTACTTAGGATTGCCTTTAGGTTCATCATATCATACTATATTATGAAACAGGGTAAAATGCTGAAGTTTCCTGCTATATCTATAACATACAGATCTTGATTTCTTATCAAGTAGTATTTATTTGGTGCAAAAATGGTATAAGGAAAAAACGAAAGAATGATCCAGCGCTTGTTGAAGATGATAAAAAGGAACGGCAGTACCAAGTTTAATTGAATATTTAAAAGTGCAAGTGCAAGGGGAGTGGTAGAAATAGCCTACGTGTTTCGGATGGTACCTCTGTCCTCCGTCCGAAATGCGCAGGCTATTGCTACCACTCCCCTTGCACTTGAACGTTTAAATATTCAATTAAACTTGGAACTGCCGTTCCTTTTAATCATATTCAACAAGCACTGGATCATTCTTTTGTTTTTTCCTGATACTGTGCCGCCACGCAGGATCCGAGCGCTATCTGGATCAAGACAAACAGTGAGTGAGCTGGAGGATTCCACCCTGTTCTTTACCAAAAGGGACGGGCAAAGGCTTCTAACTCTCTCCCCATTGAAATGAACATGAATGCTTGTCTAGGCCGAGTCGAGAGACATAACTCTTCAGCTGACTGTTATTTCATGTGTATGGCCACTTTAAGTTACCGTAATCACTATTTGTCTATGAGATAATAGTGGTCTTATGATTACAGTATCATTCACTGTATTAAACTGCAGTGAAAATACTGGGGAGCAATGCTGAATCTGTCCAAATAGTATCTGCAAACCTCAAATAAAACCTCAGAGAGTCAAAGCACTAATGTAACGTACATAACTGCTACACACAGGGCAACTCAACTACGATCAAACTGTCCCTATGGAAACATTAGTAACTCAGAATGAACTAAACATCTTTGCAATCTACTGAATGAGGACTTGAGATTCAACAAAACAATGTTAATGGTTAAGACACTGTAAAAGGCAAACTGCAAGAAAACCATAGGTTATTCATCCAGATTAAAACTGTATTTGAACATGATAAAGGGTTAAATGGGCATGCACTGTTGTGGGTCAGAAAATAACCATGCAGTTATGACGGGGGCCGAAATCTCCATAGAAAGTTATTTTTAGGGAAGGATTTGATGCTTATGCATGCCGAGATTAAGGAGTAGTTCAATAAGGATGAGGGAACATTTTAATCTCACTTTTTATTCTTGCGTTTATGATACTTGGTCACCATATCCTGTAGACTGAAAACATGGAGATAAAATAAAACATGAAAGCATGTCCAATGAAAAATGAAAAGCAATAATCAATAGTCAAATAACACAATGAGAACTAAAGAATGACAGGAATGCTAAAAGAGACGTGAAAGATTTCTTACCTGTTAATAAGATCTTCATTGTCATCACTTTCCATCTCATCCTCAATGGCAGCTTGAAGATCCCCAATACGTTTAAATGCCAATTTCAGGTCTGACTGCAAACTCTGATTTGCAGCTTCCAAACTCTCTAGATCCATTTCCTGCAGAAGCAGAAGTAAATTTAGATGCCCATAAAGTGTTGGCCATTTTTATTGTTCCAATGCATCTAAAATTGAAGCAACTCCGAAAATAGCTTTGATTAGAAATATCCTACTGTATTGTGTATACAGCTCCTATGCAGACTTGTGTCTCGATAGCTATAGATTACAAGCCTGTGAGTAATCCGATCCTGTAGGCATTTGTTACTCTCCTCCATTTTCCTGACAGAAGGGCACAACCAATGGCAGCAGGATCAGTCTACAAGAGAGACATTGGTCTCCATAGAGATGTAGACTCATAACGGCAAGATATTTTTAATGAGAAACTTGCTTCATTATTAAATTTAATTGGAAAATAGATACGAAGATGTACATGCACTTAAAGAACCGCTTTGGTAACTATTAAAAAAATAAAAATAAAAACCCCACCAGATTATTTATTATATATATATATATATATATAAAATAATTTCCACCGTTTCAAAAGTTTTCCTTCTTGGTGTTGCAATTTCAATGTTGGGGAGTGTGTTTTTGGGTGTATATACACACACACACACACACACACACACACACACACACACACACACACACACACACACACACACACACACACACACACACACACACACACACATATATACATACTCCCCAACATTGAAATTGCAACACCAAGAAGGAAGAGTTTTGGAACTGTGGATATCAAAGATATGTTAATGATTTGTAAATAGTAAAAAAAAAGGAAACAAAACATTCCAAACATCTTGATTTATTCAGTATCGAGAATGAGCGCCACGCACAGAAATACGCCCACTTACACGTCTTGGCATGCTATCAATTAGATTATTAATGGTTGTCTGGGGAATGTTATGCCATGCTGAATGCACTTGGGAACGCAAATTATCAAGATTGGCTGCTGGCAGCTCCCTTTACTATTGCCAACCAATGACGTCCCAGATGTGCTTGATGGGAGACAAGTCAGGAGACGCTGTAGGCCATGGTAGAACGTTTAGGCCATGAAGGATGCTCACAGTAGCACAAGCAACATGTCGCCTTGCGCTGTCCTGTTGAAAATCTGCTTCTGGGACACTTTGGAGAAATGGCCTTACCACTGGTTCCACAACCAAATCAATGTAACGCCGAGCAGTTAGTATACCTGAAATGAAGACTAGATGGGGTCCGGCTACCGTACATTATGCCACCCCACCACATAATCCCGGGAGTGGGACCCGTGTGACGTTCCCTCGCAAAGGCCTTTTCATGGCGTTGCCCATGTGGTCTCTAGAACAATCTCCGACTATCATTGTGTTCGAGACAAAAGTGTGACTCATCGATGAAGAAAATAGACCTCCATTCCAGCCTCCACTGCCGTCTTGCTGTGCACCATGATACCCTTTGAGAGGGGTGACGTGTGGTCAGTGGAACACCTGTAGCCGGACGTCTGGCTCGTAGCCCAATGTCGTGAAAACGCCTTCTGATGGTGTGTCAACATTGATTGCCGCTCTAGGTTTGGAATGTGACGTCCAATTTCACTTGCAGTACAGAATGGATCACTACGCGCCATTCTTCCAACAGTGCTGACATCTCAGCCTAGGCGCGTAGCGATCTGCCGGAATGATGAACCAAGGTCTCTCAGTTCAAGGATTCTGTTCCTCTCAGTTGGCGACAACTGGCGCATCGACGAACAGGAGGCATCGCATAATATACCATACCACTTGATCAGATTTTTGAGTTTTCGTGTGGCTAAAAAAAAAAACTTTGCTTTCAACCTGGCTTTTATGCCTCTCCCAGATGCCACAGATTGGAGCTGGGTGCTTGAAAACATGCAGATCTTAGCGACACCTGCTCCTTCCTCAATTTGCATAACCTTACGGCTTGCTCTTCATGGTATTGCTATTTGAATGTTGAGTAGTGTATGTATATATATATATATATATATATATATATATATATATATATATATATATATATATATACATACACACACATATACATACACACACTACATATATTTATATATAAACCAATGCATGGCTGATAGACTACTGGTTGGTTGGTTGGTTGGTTGTATGAACAAGTACTGGAATATTTCTATTGCTTTTAGGCTGCAAGGTATTAAAGTTATATCCATCACTGTAACACATTATATTGGGTTGTAAACATTCCACAATTGTAAATAGTTTTACTTTCGGTGGTCTGATGATAGATAGTATAAGAATTTGTCTCCTGCCTTTTTGTTTAAAAAAATGAATTTCTCATCAGTGAGATTGTTTTTTACATTTTCTACCCTTCAATCTTCAAAAGTCATAACTGCCAAGCCGCAAGAAAACTTGAAATTAGAAGATGTGGGCACTTCAAAATATTTCAAAGGATCAAACACATCAAGATTTTTACCAGTACAAATAAAATAATTTGTATGAGATTAAAAAAAAGGGTTCTTTTTTTTTCAGAAACCGTTCTACTGTTGTCCATGAACTGTGTGTGAGTGATATTTAAGTGAATGGAGCTGCAGTCCATGGTGACACGATATCTGAGATAACAAAAAAAAAGGACCTTTTTTTTTCCTAATCTTATACAACCCCCTTCAAGCACCTAGAAAGTCAGGGCATATAAAAAAACAAAAACATTGCATTGAGCCATGAGGGTAATATTCAAATGTTTTCTAGCCTAAATAATGTATAATCCAGATAAATAAGTGGTTACGGCCCATGTTGCATTTATAGCGCTTCATCTGCAGTTCACAACCTGCAGATACCTATATTGTCCTACGTAGTCCATTAAGCAGCAGAATTTGTCAATATATGGCCGGTAAAATTGACAGATGACTGCAGACGTTTAAATGGACCAGTGGCGTAGGCATATAATACACTTGTACATAAGAATAGATTTATTTACCAATTCATGTTTTTTACGGCTGGCTTCCGTCTCTTTCTTAGCCAGTTCACCCGTCTCTTCCTTCATATCTCTAATCTGCCGCTGCATTCTTTTATTCTGTTCTTTTTCACGGTTCTCTGCTGCAGCTCGCTGATCCCGCTCCTCAGTCAGCTTCTCTATGTTTTCTTTTAGTCGGGTTACGAGGCTCTGTTGGGTACAAGTATCAGACTTAAAGCTCTATGTACAGGAAACCTGTCTCTAGAATAAGTAATTGCTCTGGAGAGGGGTAATGTATGTGTAAATGGGAACTACAATACCAAAATTTCTATCAAATAAATGAACTTTCATCTACACTGTAAGAACAGGAGCGGCACCCACCTCCATGCGTTTCACTTGGGTCCTCTCAAATTCCAGGCGTGTTTCCAGTTCCCGGATTTTGGCCTCCTGTCTGCTCACCACAGATTTATCCACCATGGACTGCTCCAAGAACTCCAGCTGACTCTGCAAACCTTGTAACTGCACAATAAAACCAGAAGAAAAAATGTAAGATAAAACGCTCTGCCATAATGAGACATTTGCAACCCCCACACCACTATTTAAAGACATATTTGCCAATTTCATAGGATAAACAGGAAGAAATTATATCTAGAACTTGTGACATAAATTGCAGAAATCTATGATGGATGGTAACGGACTACACTTATATATGTCTCAGCAGTCAGACTTTTCAGACTATTCATGAGAAAATGGGGATGACCGTTTGGAGACTTCTGAAAAATAATTTTATCTGAAATCATGGGAATAAGACAAACCTGATGGTAAAAAGATGCTAGAATAAATCAAATAAAAATAGACATTTCTCCTACAGCGGACACTGTATGGGAAATGTAGTATTACAAACTGGCTATTCCTAATGAATGGCTGAACATGTAAGACCACATCACCATTGAGGATTCTCGTCTAAAGTGCAGTTTAAGTTTTTTCACTTTTGACGGCAAAATTACCTCGACAGCCCAATTATAAGTTCATGGGGTCTAACAGGCGCCGTTGGAATCTGTCATACAATGGATTCGGCACAACATTATGGCTTCTGTTATAAATGGAAGTCATAGCGCAGATGTGAACGAAACCTAACACAACACACATGGTCTGGGAGCGCCAGAGGCAGTTGCTGCCACATCAGACCCTGGCAAAGGTCTGTGCTGAGAACAGGTGCGGTCACATATAACTTCCTGACGCTGCCTTGTGTCAGGACCTTGTATGCATCGGGGGGGAAACCTTTGCTGGGGCCTGATTGGGATCTGTGGACAAGAGAAGGCGGTGAGTAAATTATATTTTTTATGTCTAATCTGGGGGGGGGCTGGTTGTTTGAGGGAGTCCGGTAGGGAGGGGGTTATGGGGCCCTGCACGTAATTTGTTTCGTGGCTCTTGGTCTGGGGCTTAACTAGGAAACACTGGGTCCCATAGCAAACTTTTGACTGGGCCCCCTCCCCTCCCCTGGGTGCTACACACAGACCCCTGTAGACTTTGCTATAAAGCCCCCCCCTGTAGACAACGCTATACAGTCCCCTGTAAACAACAGTATACAGCCCCCTGAAAACAGCGCTATAGAACCCCCCTGTAGACCGTGCTTCCCCTTTTAGATCGTGCCATACAGCCTCCTGTGAACAGCAACATATATCACCCCCAAACAAATGAAACAAAAAATTTTCTACTCCCAGTTCCTCATTGGCCCCCCTGTAAACCGTGCTATACAGCCCCCTGTAGACAGCGCTGTACAGTCCCCCTGTAGACCACGCTATACAGCCCCCCTGTAGACAGCCCCCTGTAGACAACGCTATGCAGCCCCGTGTAGACAGCGCTATACAGCCCCCTGCAGACAGCGCTATACAGCCTCCCCTGTAGACAACGCTATACAGCCCCCCTGTAGATAGTGTGCCCCCTTTTAGATCGTGCCATACAGCCCCCCAAACACATAAAACAAAAAACTTTCAAGAGCCGTTTCAAGCCTCCATACTTTCTTCCTCCCGTCATTCTGGTACTGGTTGATCTTAGTTTCAGCTGTCCAAAGAATTCTGTTCCAGAACTGGGCTGACTTCTTTAGATGTTGTTTGGCAAAGTCTAATCTGGCCTTTCTATTTTTGAGGCTGATTAATGGTTTGCACCTTGTGGTGAACCCTCTGTAATTTGCTCTCATGAAGTCTTCTCTTTATGGTAGACTCAGATACTGATACACCTACTTCCAGGAGAGTGTTCTTCACTTGGGTAGATGTTGTGAAGGAGTTTTTCTTCACCATGGAAAGGATTCTGTGATCATCCACCACTGTTGGCTTCTGTGGACGTCCAGGCCTTTTGGAGTTCACGAGATCACCAGTGTGCTCTTTTTTTTCAAGAATGTACCAAACTGTTGACTCCTAACATTTGTGCTATCTCTCTGATGGATTTCTTTTTTTTTTTTTCAACCTAAAGATGGTCTGTTTCACTTGAATTGAGAGCTCCTTTGACCTAATGTTGTTTGTTGACAGCAACAGCTTCCAAATGCAAATGCCGCACCTGGAGTCAACTCCAGACCTTTTACCTGCTTAATTGATGATGGATTAACGAGGGAATAGCCCATGCAGCCCATTAAATAGCTTTTGAGATAATTGTCCAATTACGTTTGGTCCCTTGAAAAAGAGGCAGCTACATATTAAAGAGCTGTAATTCCTAAACCCTTCCTCAAATTAGGATGTGAATACCCTCAAATTAAAGCTGAGAGTCTGCACTTTAAGCCCATATTGATTATATAACTGTGTATTCAATATGTTTTGGTAAACAGCTAAAATGCCAAATCTTGTGTCACTGTTCAAATAATTCTGGACCTAACTGTACATAGCTATATATAATGAAATAGTACAATAATCTTTAGCGCATTTTGCCTTATATGAATACTTTGTCATGTGAATTTTTTTATAGGTGCACACAACTAATACTAAAATACAAGGTTTAGATATCAAGGGATATTGAGAAAGAAAAAAATCTAACATATTGACTCCTTGTTCCTTCAAGCCTCGATTAATCCACCATTGAAGAAGTGTCCTCCACCCCTCCCCCTCTTGCATTGGTATTGACTGGGAATTACTTAATGTGTTTTATTTACTTCGTTTCACTAACACAGATCAACACGGCTCTTAATTACTAAAGATGGATGTATTAAGTGAATGAACAGTATGTGACGAATAGAGGGACGTGAAAAGGTCAAGGAGGTATTTTTACTGAAAGGAAACCAATATTTTCACGACTGAAAAACACTTCTTCTTTAACAAACTGTGTTTTCATCAACTGAATTTCTGTAGTGCTGACCAGGGGGAAAATCTTTGTTCCTGTACAAGTCACTATGGGGTATATCTTTTTCTCTTGTCGTTTGTGTAGAACAACAATCTAAACAATGTAATGTTAACGTCAGCAGGAGATGTGTGTGTTGATCTTGTGGGAAGCAGTGACCTGCTACTCTTATGGGAGTGTTACAGAGAACATGGCTGCGGCTGACATAGCGGAGCGTAAATGTTTACTTATATGACCACTACTACGACTGGAAAAAAACAAATAAAAAAAAAAGTGTTACATACCTCTATGGAAAATACTTTGTTGGCCACAGTTACAGTTTTCTATTTTTTTATGTCATGGATTCACAAAATGAACAAAAGCAATATTTATCAATAAACCCTAAAAATTTAATTATGGAAATGCATAAAAAGCTTTTCCACTAGTAGGTAAGTCTGCAGGAAATTTCAGAATGCATAGCAACTATCCAGGTTATAAGCAGACCATGCCAGCAACTAAAGTGAACAATCCCATAATAAGCTTACATATAAGAGAATAGTTATTTATGCAATCCCCAAATATATCGTTGAGAGCTGCTTCGAAGTAGAGCCTTGATTTTAACACCGCACCCCAAAACCCTCAGGTTTCAACAATGCTTCAGTGGAGTTATATAGCGGTAATGAGCTATGCAAAATATATCTAGGCCAGTGACAACTTATCACCTGAAAGAACAAGCATTAATTTAACTTCTTGGTGAATCGCTTTTTCCGACCGCATCATTTTCCTCCTGGCTCAGCTTAGAGCACTAAATATATGGATGCAATGACCACAACATTCTTTAAATTAATGATGCAAAGTTTAATATATTAACATATAGATTTAGTTTAAGAAAAAAAAAAGCAGGATCAATGTTTTGGGCTTATTGCCGATGATCCCTGTAAGGCTTACCCTGACAATTGAGCGATGAGTTATCATAGATTAGACCATGCTTCATTAATTTCACACGTACAGGTCAATGATACAAATTGCATTGGAGTGATAGTATTTCATTTGGCTCCTGTGATCTCTCTCAATCAACTTCTGCGTTTCTTCTAAATGTCAACTAAAGCTTGTTGACTGCAAATATCTAACAATTAACAGGTCAATTTGGCTGCAAGGTTACATATGCCAATGCCATTAATTGGCTAATGATACCTAGTACAAACCTGCAATAAATGGAAATTAATCCAGATAAATTAGAGGTGAAGATTAATTAATAGTCATTTTTTGTGTGATCACTCAGTATAGAGGAAATACATGACGTGAATGGAAAAATATCGCATAAACCAGGAAAAAAGCAAATAAGCTGCTCACTAATATGGGTTGTAGTTATATTAGATGGTGATTCTCTTATCCAGCGCTTGTGGGCAGTGGCATGGTCAGCGGCATGGTCAGCGCGTATGTGCTCAGCATAGTCCGAGTCGCTATTGTGATCAGAATTGGACTAGTTTACCTGGAAACGAGAATTATTCTCGGCAGGTTCGGCAGCGGAGTCTCTAAAGTTGCTCTCCTCTATAGGTAATAAAAAAGGGTCCCAACCTGGGGGGGCATGTCTCTATGACGTCCATATGCCTTTATAGTATATATGGAAAAGAGGTTCTCCTTATGGTTCTCCCTTTTCAATGAAGGAATAATCAGTGTATTATATCTGTTTTCTACGAACACTTTAATTGTTACGGTCTTATATGGGAAAGAGATGCAAAAAGCCCATGCTGCTATGTGATGACTAGAGTAAAGCATGTATGTGCCGCTCTATAGGACATGACTTGGCTATAGCCAATTTGCCTTCACTCCATGGTGAAGCCTAATAATTGCGTTAATAAAAACGCAGTATGACCTCTGTCTGCTTATACAATCCTGCTATAACTTATGTAGCAATTAAGGTAAAAAGTAGATAAAAGCGCTCTAAAAAGATAAAAAGCTTCCAGTCCCAAGACAATTATGTGTTTCAAGACTGATCAAATTATTAACATTCTCTCAAGACAAATAGTTGTAAGGAATGTAAAATGTGTATACAGTCAGCAGAAGGAAACTTGTACAGCATTTAGTACCGTACATTAAGAGGAACAGTAAAGGAATAAGGAGAAAGCTTTAGAAACGGATAAGAAATAGAGATGTACCGCTGCAATTCTGTGCTCTTCTGATTGACTTTAACCATAGTAAAGCTGGTCATAGGAAAAACAGATCTTTCAGTTAAATTCAATAATTGAGCAAAAATTCGGCCACGTGGGAGAAATGTTTGGAAATTATATGAGTTGGCTTAAGCCTTTCCATCAGTCAGTGAGACCCCTAGTCACCCTAAAGAAAGTCCACACTACTACATTGTTGCGGATACCATAAGGCATGTAAACATGCCCAAACTTCAGGATTTAAAGAGCTGTTCCTTTTGGAAAAAACTAAAATCCTCAGTATATGTATTTAGCTGTTGGATAACAACCCCCATAATGGTTTCCTTCACTCCTAAATGGTAAATCAGCTTAGTTATGCAGTTATATGGGAGGTAGATATGTCGCTATATAACTAGAAAGATTTGGCACTAAAGAGTCTAGGAAAGCTGGATTACGACCACTGTCAGAAATGTTATGACCACCAAAAAAAGAAGCCACCGAGCTTTCATAGAAACCAATATAAATAGAAAACGTAACAAGTTGACAGGGAAATACACTATAGGACTTCTAGTACTAGATTATTATCATTTTTATGTAAAACATTCTATATTTAACCATACTACCATTAACAAATGGTAGGGTTGTCTTGGTCACTGGTGTGCGTGAGAGCCGGCAATCTTAACACCTAATTGTTACGCTTAAAAAATGGCTGCATCCACTAAGCATAAAAGCTGCAACTCAATTTGTTGCGTTGTGTTATTTCCTTAAAGGATTACTCCGGGCAAACGGTCATGTCTAGTGCAGAGCCAGAGGGGGTGGTATATGCCACAGGAATTTTCTTTTTGTTTTCTGAATCCCTGTGTCACCCACTGCCCACTCGTATTTTGCGCTGAGCAGATCACAGTGCAATTATTTTTTCCTGGTGTGTTCCTTTAAGCATCTATATTCATACGCTTAAGATGTAGAATAGCAGACTTTATTTTCTACATGTACATCTGATAAAGTCAGGAAGGCTCATCTTACCTTCTCTTGTAACTCTTGCCTCTCCTTGCTGGCTTCCTCAAGTTGCGTCTGCAGGTCATTGATCTGAGCCAAGTCTCGGGAGGACTATGGGAGAGAATGACAGGGTTCGTTAGGTTGCTCATTGAGAAAAGGATGCCCGCCCCACTAAAAAGCAAGGAAATATTCACTGCTTGAAGGAGTTATACAAAACACACCAAGCCCCAAGGCTCTCAGGCTGAGCTAACTGATCTGCAGAAGAAATCGATTTGCTTTATTTACATTACAAGCAGTTAATCTATTGATAAAGTTGTGCATTTAATTAAACTAGATGTTTCTAAACCGCAGATTTTCGTGCTGGCTGTCTTCTGCTCAAACAGGCAGAGCTTTCAGCTCAATGTGCAATAATCCGAGCTGTAGGGCAAGACCTGCAAAAGGCACATGAGAAACCGTAGTATAGCCATTATATCTGTTGGCAAATACAAATGCTGTGAATACAAGCAAAGGATACACTGCAGTGAAATCTTATTATAGTAGCAAATGGGCACATGCCTGCCAAAGCACCAAATGTAATAGTAGCTGCAACTATGTGTCATAAAAGAAAACCATTTTTTGCTAGTAATCCTGCCTTAATACCACGGTGAAACATTAATACTGGAGTATATTGTTCACCATCACTCTGACGCTTATAGATTTTACGTTTTAGGAAAGCAAATCCAATTCTTAGAGGGCCACGTCATCAGAGTGCCGCATATCATTTTCATCCAGGAGTTTGACATACACAAAGATTTATGGATTTTTTTAGGCTACATTCGGCTGCAGATTTGCCAGGGCTTTCCACCCTTTTTGTAAAACTCTATTCACTAAACTTATACTGTACTTTCTAGCAGGTGTTCAGTGCGGAAACTGAACATAGCCTTGTAGTGCTCTATTTTTATTTATTTTTTGGACTGCGGAGAATACACAATGTGAATGAGTAACTATTGGCCAATTATTAACCTGGGAATGGCACTGAAGCGCATTCAGCTGCTTTCCTGGTGGGTTTTAGGCCAAATATTACTCTATGGACCACCAGTTAGAAGCCACTTCTCCAAAATTCATATTTTTTCTGCTGCGGCACCTATAGAGGGCTACCTTGTAAGTCAATGTCTCATTTCGAGGTAAATATGCCATACATATCTGATAGATGCGGGTTCAAGCTCTGGGACTTGATCCTATGTCGAGATCGGGTGTCCCTGGTAGAGAATGAATGGAGAAGTGACCGCACATGTGCCTAGCTCTTTTTACTCACGTCTATGGGAGGTATGAAAAAAGCAGAGAAAGCATCTCTGAAACTCCCACAGAACAGAAAAGCAAGAGCAGTTCGGCCACCTCTGAATTCATGCTTCACCTGGATATGGCGGCCGTCCCACTAAGCAGGGTGGAGGTTGGGGAACAGCCGCTCTCAACATAGGCGTGGGTCCCAGAGCTGGGACCCGCATCTATCAGACATTTATGGCATATGCTGTGAATATGCCATAAATGTCTAAGATGGAAATAATGCTTTAAAGCAGTGGTGCCCAATCTTTTTTGCACCGAGGACCAGTTTGATGCAGGGACCAGCGGGGCGGGGGTTAGAGTCAGTTCACACATTGCGTAAATATAGCGTATACCTGTATTATAATACCTGTACTCTGCTGCGGAAAATCTGCAGCATAATACAGTAGTAGCAAAGTGGATGAGATAAAACAAGTCTCATCCACACTCTGCGTAAATACTGAGCGGAAAAACGGCTCAGAAATTGATCTGTGGTGCTGAATTTTATTCGGCAGCATGTCAATTGTATTTGTGTAAACGCTGCTTATTTGTTGCGGGTTTTCCCCATTGAATTCAATGGGAGGTGAAATCCACAACAAATAGCAACTGGGGTGTAGCTAAAGGCTCATGGGCCCTGGTGCAAGAATTCAGCTTGGGCCCACCTACCCCTCCCCAACACCACCAGACACCTGAACGCGCCTATGTCCAGCCGCCTTGCCCAACAGTCCCCATGGATGCCCCCACAGTATAATGCCCCAATAGCTGCCTCCATGGTATAATGCCCCCATAGCTTCCCCCACACAGTATAATGTCCCCATAATATAATGCTCCCCATAGCTGCCCCATACAATATAATGCTCCCCATAGCTTCCCCCACACAGTATAATGCCACCCACAGTATAATGCTCCCCATAGCTGCCTCCTCACAGTATAATGCCCCCCCATAGCTGCCCCCTCACAGTATAATGCCCCCACAGTATAATGCACCCCATACAGTATAAGGCAAGCCTTAGCTGCCCCATACAGTAAAATGCTCCCATAGCTGCCCCATACAGTAAAATGCTCCCATCAGCCCCCACTCCCATACCCAGTATAATGCCACCATATGTGCCTAATAAAAAATAACAAAATTACTTACCTATCCCCGTTCCCACGACAGGTGGAGGATCCTTCTCCTCCGGTCTGTGCTATGAGTGACTCGGCACAGACAGGCGCGATGACATCACAACATCGCGCCTGCCTGCGCTGAGCCGCTCACGGCAGAGTGAATGCTGGGGCAAGGAGCTATCACTCTTGCTCCAGCATTCAATTCAACTGTAACTGCATCCTAAGGATGCAGATGCAGTTGGAACTGGGACCTGCAGCGGTTACATGGAATGAAACATCATCCCAGGAGGCCGGTCTGGATGACATTAGAGGGCCGGCCTCCTGGGATGAAGCTTCACCCCATGTGACTGCTGCTGCAGCCAATCACAGGCGGAAGCGGTCTCCTGGGATGGAACGTCATTCCAGGAGGCCTGCTCAGCAGTTTTCCACAACGGACATTCCAGGTGAAAAACTGCACCACAGTTTGGTGTGGCTTTTCACCTGAAATTCCCTGAGGCCACTGGGGCGGATACCAGATAGCGCGGCCCGGTACCAAACGATCCACGGCCCGGTGGTTGGGGATCACTGCTTTAAAGGATAACTAAACCTTCAAATAACTTCTGACATGTCAAAGTGACATGTCAGAAGTTTTAATCAGTGTGGGTCCGAGCACGGAGACCCCCACTGATCGCTAAAACGAAGAGGCAGAAGTGCTCGGGGAAGCCACTTGATTTCTGATCGGATTTTCTCGGAAAGTCGGGCAATTGGGGTATGGGCTGAATAGAAAGTCTATGAGCCCGTAAATACATAGACTTTCCAAGAAAAGCCGATCAGAAATAAAGCGACTCAGCGCTCACCCGAGCACTTCTGCCACTTTGTTTAGCGATTGGTGGGGGTCTCAGTGTTCAGACCCCCATTAATCAAAACTTCTGACTTGTCACTATGACATGTCAGAAGTTTGGAAAGTTTAGTTACCCTTTAAGGAAAAAATGAATTTTTCATGAGAACATGTATTATTACGAAGGATAAACCTCAACACCGAAAAGAAACAAGAAACAGCTATGCCCAATATCAGCACCCACAAGGTGTGTATGTATATATATATTTATTTTGGGTATTGATAATATATATATTGTAACACAGAACAGTCTCTGGGGCATCACCTGAGCTACAGCTGCCTTGTGTTTCTTCATCATCTCATTCATGTCCTCCTGGTCCTCCTCCATTCTGCTCTGTAAGTCATTCTTCTCCCTCTGCAGGCGGCTGATTTGCTCCTCCAGCTGTCAATTAAAAATACAGAATCTGTTATAAATGAGCAAATCCTACAGAGAAAGACACCTAAACATTAAACTATAATTTTTCATTAAAGATTCTTGTCCCCTTCACCATTTCTAAGTTACCTGTATAAATTCTATGTGATTAAAGATGATCTTAAAGTGACAATGATACTCAATACATTACTCTCTTTAATAGTAGTGACCAACAAATTACAAACCTGGTAATGAAATCTAAAATATTAGGGTTTTAAAACCACAGCCATAGGTTAAGAAGCAGTTATGCAGCGAGTGATGAGGACAATATCATATCAGGGTATGAAAATCCAATTTTATTTATTACATTTTACATTGTACCTAACACAAAACTAAACACTTCATGCAAATACAGAAACTCAGTCTACCCATGTTTCAAGTAAACTTCTGGGCTGCGGTCTTGTCACAGCGCCCCTGCCATGCCAGTGCTTGCTAGGAATCTTAATAACCGCTGATGAGAGGTAATTATACTGCCCGCATATCGCAGGCGGACTCCAACACGGTGTCCTTGAATTTGCACACAAGGCACGCCAAAGTATTGAGTGAAGCATAGAAAAGCGACTTTCTTTGCACTTGACAAACATAGTGTTCTTTGTTAGAAATTTTAACCTGATGTATTGAAAGGATCACCAACTCTTATAGTAGTTGAGAAACACTGGTAAATGGCATACTATAGACAATAGCTTTAAAAAAACATTATTCTGAAAGTTTTCAGATATTCTATGCGGCATAGCGGCTGAAGGCAGAAAGCGACTGTGCTGGAATTGGGAGGGGTAGAGCGGTTAATAAAGAGAATAATGCTGGCTTCAGAAAGTTAATGAATCTATTAGCACATCATTCCGAAGCAAAACGACTTCTCTGGCTCTGGCTTTGCTGTCATCTATCTTATTATTACTGGGGGGGAAACTGGACACCGCTTACGAGAGGAATTTATTAAACTTAGTTAAAATGTCATTCCAAGGCTGCCTGCCCCCGCTACCCGTATCGTTTCCACATGATGATAAAAGCGAACAGAGTAAATGTATCCAGCAGCAGAGAGGTTAATGGAGGACAAAACTTTGTTAAAGACTCAATGCAGCTCACAGTGCGGCCTGCGTTATTTTATTATTCAATAAATCTAGGACATTTAACCAGTATCATAAGAACCAATTACATTACAAGCAGTTTTTCTTTTAAAAAGAGAGAAAATGCTCTGTACGGTAATATTACATATAAGAAATCAAGATACATAATCCTGTAATACAGCCATGGAGCAATAAACTCTTACAAGAGGAGTCAAAATTCAAACAAACATATTCATTGCCCTTGGATATAGCAGCAGTATTGCTGTGCAATAACAATCCCGTCCAAAGCACAGGTCTGTAAACTGTTGGTGTTCAGTATAGTGGATACCATATAAAAAAACAGCATAAGTAGATGTGAAGGACAAGTCCTAGAATACAGGTCCCCCAAACAAGATGAGTAGATGGGAAAGGGCAAATGGGATACAAAGTAAAAGGACAATAGAGTTGTGTGTGTCCCAAAACCGGAGTGGATAAGTCAGATCAAAAAGCAGGGACATGGCCCAGACAAAGAATAGATGACAAAGAGATTATGGGGACCTAAGAGGAGTAATAAAATATGTGCCAATTTCATAACCGACCTGGGATCTTTTTTTTTTTTTTAGCAAGTTAAAAGTTTACATACCAGCCATAAAGTGGCATAAGAAACTGTCTAACAGATCTAGCGACTTGTGCCACATGGGTCATCTCCATGAATGTGCCACAATTTGTGCCATGTTTGCAGACTTCTAAATTTATGCCTATTAAGACACATTTGATGAGAAAGAGAGAGAAGGAGCGCACGAGAAAAATAAAACAAAAGAGGGAGAGAGAGAGAGAGAGAGAAAAAAAAGAAAGAAAGTGAAAGAAAATAAGAGAGAAAAAGAAAGAGAAATAAGGAAAGACAAAAGTGCAGAAAATAGATAGAACTCTAACAGTGGCGGAGTGCTCGGCACCCCTTTGTACTGGGGCGGAGGCTTGACTATAGTGTTACTGGGGGTGCTCTGGCTTCCTTCCACACTCCAGAAACACGGTTAAATAAATGAATTTCCAATGAAGCCGGCCCTAGAGTATGTGTGCATGCATGAGATAGGGAAATTACATTTTGAGCCCCAGGGAAACAGGGATCAATAGGAGTGCATTCTCTGTACATCGCTGCAGGATATGTTGGCTCTATGCAAAGAACGTTTTATAAAGAAATAAACCTTACCGCAGTCTTCGCTTTGGAAATATCATCGATCTGAAGATGGAGATCCTCCATTTCAACTTCCATAGATTTTCGAGACTTTACTGCAGCCGCGCAAGTAAATTCAGATTCTTCCAGCTGTGATTAAAACACAGAATTCAATAAGACTGTTCGACAAGGACTTGGGCTATCAATACTGTATCTCCCAGAGATGTGAATTACAGCCTGCACTGCATAGATGGTAAGTGTACGAGTGGAGGGGAAAAGAAGCAGCAGCAATGGTATGAAAACACATAAAACTAAACGCATTCACATCAGCCAGTGCCAGCCTTGGGGAGATACACAAAAGTTTCTTTTAATGGGCCGTTGTCTCAATTCCCATGGAATTCCTATAAAACATCTCTTGCTGCTACAAGCCAGACAGCCTGTATACATGCATGATAGCAGATACTTAAAGGCAGATATACAGCCGTGTCATGGCTGGTAAAATATTTCCCCAGAAGTAAATAACATTGCAGCAAACAGAATTTATGGTCTGACAGTACTAGGAGGGAGAAGACATCCTGGGCCAGCCACACTGAACAGGAGCCCGGGCACCAATCTGCTTTACATTATGAAATGGCCTCTTGGGGATTTCTCTGTTTTCTGATCATTATTTTACCCCTTCAGAGTACACTTGAGCGCAGACAGGAGCTCGGAGGCTGTAACGCCTTTATCAAGAAGCTGTCACAGGAGCCATGGCATCTTTTTCTACACTGCACTGTTTTTTTATAATTATTGTTTTTCAGAAAAGTTATCAAAAGTTGCGAAACACATTTTGCTATGATAACAATAAAGGCATTTAAAGGCCATATTACAGGCCAGTGCACATGCAATCTGTACATGTGCACCGGCCAATTTAGGTCGGTGCTAAGAGCACCAATCAACGAGACAGTTGGTGATCGGCGCTCGTTTGCTCCTGTCACATGGAGTTATGTATGGGGACAAGTGCTCGTTACTCCGATCCGCTCATCCCATACATTATCTGGTCGGCAGCGCACCTCAGTTTGCACAGGGAGATGAGCTGCCGACAACGATAATATTTCAGTTTTTTAAAACGATACGATCAGCAGATGATTGAGCGTTTGCTCGTTCATCTGCTGATCGCTGCCCTGTTTACACAGGGCAATTATCGGCAACGAGTGTTCTATGAACGCATGTCTGCCCGATAATTGCCCAGTCTTAACAATGAAGCTTCAGGCTTTACACATTCACACCATAACTACCTGGCTCCTTAGTTGTGCAATCTCCCTTTTGCTAGGAGCATTGCTCTTTAAGTGATCCAGCATGATCTGTGCATCGGCAAGCAGCGCTTTTGTTCTCTTCAGGTCCTTTCGTAGGCGTTTCTCAGTTTCAAAGTCACGCTGACTGACCTAGAGCCAATATAACAGTATGAATTATTATCCTGATGCCAGGTGCTGGCCTAGTACAAACTGCTTCGAGCTCTAAGGCTGGTAGCATGCATGACTGCTTGTACTGACCTTTTTTATTTTTAAACATACCTGTTCGCTAACAGAATTTAATCTGCTTTCCAGGTCTCTCTTCTCTCTCAGGACCTTCTGTTTATCCTCATATTCCTCTTCTAATTGAACTTCCATCTGCTTCAGCTATTCAGAGGGAAATGGAACGGATGTTAAAAGAACAGCGTCTACAATTATATGACATTGAAAATCAAATCCAATTCAGGTTTATCAGCAATGAGCAAACAGTTAATCGGATTTTTTTTATTTCTCAACAACTTTTTGTCCAAAGTACGTAACGGCATACCCTCATGCCCACTTCATACACTCCATTCCATTTATAAATGTAAGGGAAGTAGGGACCGGCTAGTAAATAAAAGTCCAATGGGTCTAAGCTGCAATACCAGACACAGCCTATGGACAAGAGTGGCACTGTTTCGAAAATAAAGCAGTCACAATTTTGTAATCTGTTCATCCCCTTTAAGGACAAGGTATGTAACAAATGGAAAACGTCACGATAATGCTACTCCAACCCTTGTCTGGAGTTTTATATGAATTAAAATAAACTGGGATAAGTAATAGAACAATAGTTATAAGGGCATATGGACAACATTCCCCCCCCCCCCCCATTCTTCCAGCGTTAAGAAGTCTTGTGTTGTCACTCTGCCCATTGAAATGTTATGTAATACATGGTCGCGTTGAGTCCGCCAGACTCGGAGCTGCTCCTTGCAGTGGCTCTCTGCTCTTGCTCATAAAAGGGGGTTCTGAGCAGGGTACCCTCTATATGACATCGACATGCTCTAATGGATTGGGATAACCTCTTTATGGCTGCTACATTGCGTCAGCCGCAATGAATAGACTGGCAGCATTACCTTTTTCTGACATGACTGCCGGATCTCCTCCACTTCTTCATCTTTGTTCTCAAGTTCCTTGGAGTGTGACTGCCTGAGTCGCTCCATCTCCATCTCCAGGCGTAGTTTTGACTAAAAGGAAAAAACAAACCAACATACTTTTACCTGAATATTAATGGAACTGACAAACCTATTGTTCTTCTTACATCTAAGCTATTTGCTACAATCCTATGTTCCAAAAATATTCTTACACAACTAATACTTTCAAATACTTGTTCTTTTGCATGACATTTAATTGTGGAAGAGGGATCATAACTGGTTTTCTTTTCCACTAGTACTGCAACGAAAAATGTTAGCTTTGGTGGAGTTTTCAATATTCTTTCTTCATCCCTTAAAGGGGATATTGGAAATTAAAAAAAAAAAAAAAGCGTCCGACCCCCCCCCCCCCCCCATTAGAGACAGTGCCACTTCTGTCCATGGGATGTGTCTGGTATGGCAGCTTAGTCCCAATCAAGAAAAGGGGGTTGAGCTGACATACCAGACCTATCCCACGGACAGGAGTGGCACAGACATTTTTTCTAATCTCATACAACCCCTTAAAGGGAGAGGGAATACAAAATCTCAGGTCAACTCCGCATCACCACCTGTTTAAAGAAAATGAAAATATAGATGACGCCTGGCAATCAATTCACTGGCAGCAAAAATGCCAGCCGCTGGGAGTGATTGGAGGCTGATGAGACCACTGCTAGTCTCGGCAGCCACAGATCCCTGGTGAGTTTAACATTGGGCTGATGACCCAGAACGACATTTTAATGTAATGTGGCATTCCCCCTTAGACCCTTCTGTGGTCCTTAGTGTAAAGCTAACACTGTTTGGCATAATAGTATAGGATCATGGAAAAGTAATGCCACTGTATAACAAAGTGAAAAACAGGATCCTAGACTTCAGTGTGCCTTTGTGTGTAGTGATCACTGTCAATGTACAAACTTTACAGCAAAACCCTTAGTCCGTTGTCCACACGAGAGAGATTTTGGAAGTCGTTATCCTGCAAGCATGAAAAGATCCATCAAAATAGAGAGAAGTATATCTGTAAAACACACCCTAGATGGCACTTAAGCAGAGTGACTGCCCCAGAGAGGTGCGTGCAAAATGCCTGCTCACAGCTCTCGGGCCACATTTTCTGCAAAAAAGTTGATATAAGCAGTGAAGAGAGAGCTGCAAGTGCTGAACATATAGTAACAGAGGCCAGACAAGTCTCCTGATGACCATTCATCTCTCTGGCCCAGTCGCTGACTCTGCAATCGCTCCCTGATGTAAGGACAGCTAATGGCACTTCTTTAACTTTTACAGCTACCAACAGGAAGATATATGGAAAACGGCCAAAGAACAGCCCAGGGAGGAGGCCGAGCAGCGGATGAACATGAATTCTTACTGACTGTAGTTCATTTTATTATTACTATTATTCTAACAGTGACTTGCTTGAATGGCCAGGAATCAGAGCTTCTCACTGTACTGCTTTCCTTTAGAAACAAGGCAGATATCCTAAGAAATGAAACCTTTCCACAATAGACCCAAAACGTCTTTAAAATTTAGTTAACAGGGTTCTAAACTAAAACAAAATGAAGAGAAAGCTGTACAGTCAAGCTATGCTATCCCCATATCCCATGTGTTATTAATCAGATTTTTCTAAAAAAATAAATTAAGCCCTAAATTTCTAAAATAACCACAGAATAATCTTAAAAAAAAAAAGTCATCTTTTGATGTAAACACTAACTTCAGGCAGAATTAGAAGATACTGAGCTATACTGTTTACCGACTATTTCAAGTGTAATATTAATCAGTGTATCGCAGCAATATAATGGTGATATGCTTTTAAAGAGGACCTGTCACTAGTTCATATAAGTTGAACTGGTTAACTGACCTAAATAGTGCCGTCTCCCTGGGTCCAGCACTGTTTTTTGTAGGCTGCTCCATTCCAGAGATATGGCCCACTGGAGTGTCTCTTTATATGCTAATTTGTGGTGGTTAGCCAGCAGGGTGGAGCTAGCTTCCCTGCCTCTGATACTGACCAATCAGTGCGAGGCAGAATGAGGGTGGTTTACGCCCTGTTGGATAACTACAGCAAATTAGCATAAAGGGAGCCAACACAAGGGTGGGCCGTATCTCGGGGGAAGGAGAGTCCAAGAAAAATAAAACTAAAACCTGGGCTGGAATCAGGAAGACTGTGCTATTCAGATCAGTTAGCCAGTCCAAGTTATATGACCTAGTGACAGGTTCTCTTTAATCAGGCATGCAGAAAATCTAGTAATACGGTACATGTCTCCAGCACAGAACATAAATGGAATTTAACAAAATCAAAAGTAGAATAAGGAAGGTTGAGTTTTCCTTCTGAATGCTCTCTATCTTTACAAGTGAGTTATATGTACTTATCTACGACCATGAGATAATCTGGCACCTATCTGGTGCCATTGAAGCCGGATTAAAGGAATTTTACTGTATATATTTAAATAAGCATAAGCGTATCAAAGCATTTTGGTTAACGCTTAGAAATATACTTTGCTCTTCCATTGCTCGGGTTGGGTTGACATCACATCTTATAATATAAATAGTTAGAATTCTGTACTGTGTCTGATCTATTCCAAAATCCTTTCCAATATCACTATTTAAATCCTTATTTCATGTCCTCATCTCTCACAGTAAGCCATTACGATTTACGGCTTCAAGCACACAATAGTCCAGAGAGTCTTAACTAAAATTACGGTCATGAAAAGAAAAACTTGTGTCGATATCCTGAAAATCAAGAGCTATGTTGTACATCCTTCTGAATCCTAGTTAGTCACGCACCAACACTTTTCTAAAGTAGATCTTTTTCAAACATAAAACAGAAGTTTAAACCTGAATGAAAAAGATCAAATGTAAAAAAATGTATAACCTGAGAAAACAATGGCAACATGATCCGGAGAGACATATGAAAAAGACTGGATATGTATTTTAGGGATCTATAGTGAACGGCAATTCCATAATATAATATTTTATTCTGCGGAGGACACAGAAAGGTAATTGAACTTTCCCGCCGCTGCCTTACTCAGGACAACCACCTTTCTTCGGCTGCTACCCCGATAATGAGCTACATCCCCTACAATGCAGTACCCCATGGTGGCCATTATATTCAGTCAACAAAGTCTCCCAGAGCGAGTGCACCTTTTTTGCAGGGGCTCTCTGCTCTGGTTAATAGAAGTGAATAGAATCCCTAGTGGGGCCCCATCTATGGTCTTCATATGTCTTTAAAGGGAATATTAACCAGATTGTTCCTATTTATATAGACAACTAAGAGAAAATTGCTATTAAGACAATTGCCTAATACATGGCTCTGCAATGGAGCATGAAATCTCATTGAAGGAAAAGCTGTGGCGTACTGCACAACTGTTCATATAAATGTTACATCCCCATAAACATTTCAGACATTGGAGTAGGTTTACTATTCAAATGAAGTCAGAATTCTGGCCTACACTCTATGCGCCACATTCGTTAACCGTTTTAGACACTTTTTACAACAAGCTCAACAGTGGGGTGTGGCTTAGTGGGAAAGAGGTGTGGTCTAGAAATATGGGGTAAAGTTTAAAATGTGAGATTGTGTGCCAAAATTTTGGTGAAAAGACTGCCGTCAACACAAGCCAACTAATAGTTGTTATAAGGAAAAGTGTCTAGCTAGATGAGTAAAATATACCATTCAGTATGCACCACTATGATAAAATTGGCGCATTTTCGGACTACCTTGTCTAAAACGTACACAGCAATAGTAAATCTGCCCCACTCTGCGATTCATGTTTCCTCATGCCTCTCGTGTGCACAAGTAGCACTTCCACGCACAGATCCAGTCCATCTAAGTGAATCAGCAGATCTAGGTAATTTTTTAGGCACGTACTCTCATCATTTATGCCCCAAAACAGTTAAATAAATGTGTTGTAAATGCTGTAACTTTATTCTCTCAATGGGCATCAATGGACAAACCTGCTCCAACATTTGAATGCTTCCTGCTTGCTCGTCAAGCTCCTCTTCTTGATCTTTAACTTTGGCTTCCAAATCTCGAAGCTGTTTCTTGACCTTTGCAAGAGAAGCCTCATCCTTGGACTCCTGAGAGGAGACATCCTGAAGTTCAACCTCCAGCTGTTCAACCTTATGCGTGAGGACTAAAATCTCGGAGTCTTTCTCCTGATAAAGAAAAAACCGCAATCCGAGAGATATATCAAAGAACGAACATATAAATATTTGTATACAGCAATTTTATAAAAAGGAGAAATATTAAATGATGACCCGAAACACATGAAAACACACTGCAAAACTGATGTCATTACTATAGGAAAAAGATGGGTTATTTTCAGTTGAAACAAGTATCAGAGCAGGTATAAAAAGAGGCAAAATTACAGTAAAGCACTGGCTTATTGATTTTAAAGAAGTTTAAGCTGGCGGAAGAGAGAATAAAATGTTATCCCGCTGAGATAAGCATGCCATGCAGTGCGGGTATTTATAAATGAAACAGAGCCTTTTAAATTCACAAATGCTCACTAATTCCAGGACCATGTGAGGAAATCATTTTGCGGAGAAGAGATATTTATTTGTTAGTTGCAGGTGTTAATATTTTGATTCTTTTTTCTTAAAAACATCTTTGAAATGCTTTAGTCTATAAAACTCAGCTTCATACTTAAAGTGACACTACATTATAGCCACCATAACTAGTACGTTAGGGAATTGCATTATGAGCAATTTTCTAATTCATTATCTAAATTGATCCCTTTACAGGTGGGATTGCTCCGCAGAATAGGGGTGCCCTTTATGGCTCCCTACATTCTGTGAACGAAGAAAGCAGGGAGGCTGTGCCAATAAACGTATAGGCATCAGAACAGCCCTTGTCCTCTCTTCATTCCCAAAACACTGCTATTGCTCTATTCACTATTCTCTATTCCCGGACTCGCAATTTCTGAAAGTAAAGCTTCATTCCTAAAAATATCCAATAAAATATGTAGGACATTAAGATACCGAGTTCACCATTCAAGAAAATGAATTTTGTACAGAATAATCAACATTCTCTACATAAATTTTAAACTTTTATATATCGGATACTCTGCCACTCTGTGGGTGTTATGGGGATAGTGCAGTACTGACTCATAGCTTCAAATCCACGCCTAAATCTACAAAGAATCTGGATGTTTTCCGTCTATTCATGTGGGTTTCAGCCAGGCACATGAGTCATCCAACAATTTAAAAACATAAAAAATTTAAGTAAATTAAAGGCTATGAAAACCTTTGAATTTTTTTTTAACTATTATTAAATCAATGTTTTTTGTGATTTCAAAACACTTCTTAAATTGACTTTTTCCATTTTTTATTTTTTTACAATACAGCTTCTATGTATCCTGTGTAACCTTCTTTTTCAGCCGATTGTATGAGAGTGGGTCCTGCGTGTCTCTGAAAGTTAGATGTGAACGATATTAGTTGGATCCTAAGTTAGATGTAATCGATATTGGATCCTGCAGAACTTACATGTGATCGATATTGATGAACTTCGATGTGATCAATATAAGGTGGATCCCTGTGTGTCAGACACACGCAAAACCCACTCGCAGCCAAGCCGTCAGTTAAACTGAACTAACAGTCAGCTCAGAACGAACGATACAGTTGCTATGTATAGGATACATAGAATCTGTATCCTAAAAAGTAGTTTTTAATGAAAGACCATATTAAAAAAAATGCTTAAAAAAAAATTAAATATCACAATAAAACTGATTTATTAAAAAAAAAAAAAAAAAAAAAAGGATTCCGTATCCGAGAAAGGGATATTTTATTACGGAGGACAGAAACCAATGTTAATGTAATTCTTCTGTGTATTGTGCTGCTGAATATGTAGGTAATGTATACTATACATACAACTTAGCATATTTCTGCTAATGAGCAGTATGTTTAACGGTTGTATTTGCTCATTTACATTTTGACATTAGACAGAGCTCACAAGGTTAGCGGACGTACCTCCAGCTGTTGTTGGACGCTGAACACCTCCGAAGTAAAAACGTCCTTTTCTCGGCTCAGCTTTTCTTTCAGCGTCTTCTCTCTCTGTGCCTCCTCTTGTGCCTGTGCCAGCTCAGTGTCAAACCTGGAAGAAATGTCTTGGTTAAAAGTGTATTTCCATAGATTTAAACAAGCATGTTCACTACACAATCCTAGGTATAAGAGACTTCTAAACCGGTGTTTAAAAAGTCAGGAAGAACGGAGAGAGGGAGGGCACTGGACCTTGGGGTGACCGGTGACAAAGAAATGAGTCCTATGAGGGCCAACAATGGTAGCATCAGACAGCTGCTTCCCATCTCAAAAAACTAAAGCAGAAGTATGAAAACAAGCAGCAGAAAGACTGTTCACTTTTGTGCAGGAACTGTGTTCAGGTGCACAATTTTTAATTTTTTTTCCTTTTGGCTGGAAGTGTGCTGTAAATTTCAGCACAATACATGTAGGTGAGGTTTTTAGACCACCATTTACACATTGGGGGGAATGCAACACATTTATTAAAAGGAGAATGTCTCTTAATAAATGTGTAGAACCTTTCGGCCGACTGTGCGCCTCAATTGTGGTGCAACAACCGCGGACATGCGCCATCCATTCTCCCTTCAGATCAGACATACTATAAAATAAAAAAAGTAGGAGGCCTTTACCTTGCAACTCCCCACAAATCTACATCAGCTGGGAGATGGAGTAGATTTGCACTATAAATTACGTTGACGTTAACCCCCCCCATTTAGAGCCACGCCCCCTTTTCAGAAAAGATTAAAGGCAACGCAAAAGAACCAAAAACTTGCAATTTGTGACTTTTGACCTTTTTATGACTTTTTTACGGCATAAAACTGGCGTAGAAAGGTAATCAGTTATCAGCTCCCCCCACAGATTTTTAAGGCTGCAGATTCCTTCAGCCCACAGCATGCCCATCATGTTGAAGATTTGCTGCGGATTTCACTCTACGCAATGCAAAGCTGCCACATCTGAACTGTTTTCCTATCTCTATAGTAGGTTCCTTCTTTGCCATCCAGGACACAGGGCTTTATAGGGACAATAGTCCTAGTCTAAAGTCCAAAGTGGGATATATGGTCTATTGTAAGTACATCAGAGATGACACCCGGACCCCGCACCGATCAGCTGCTCCGGCTGCCTCTGAGCCCTGGATGTCCATGCCTGAAGCAGATGGCTCCAATGACGGAATAGCGGCCGAGCTGCAGTACTGTTGCTCTGCTCCTATTCAAGTGAATAGGAGTAGAGTTGCTGTTCTGCAGCATGGCCGCTATGCAGTAGTCGTAGCCATCTGCTTCCATCCTGAATAACATCCGGCGCCCGGTGGCAGCTGATCGGTGCGGGGTCCGGGTGTGGTCTCTGATTTACTATTTACCAATAGACCATATGTCCCAATATGGACTGTAGACTAGGACTATTATCCCTATAATGCCCTGTGTTCTGGATGGCTAACAAGGAACCTACTACTCACCATCATGAAACCACAGGTGCTAGTTTTAAACTTTTAGTAGGTCCTACTAAAAGTTTAAGACTAGCACCTGTGGTTTCATGATCATCTTTGGCATTACAGGTAGTTTGTTCGGAAGGTGTAATTTAACACAGTAATATTTCTTCGGAGGTGTAAAATTATTTATCATTTCTAGATTACATAGAACTTCATAGATTATTACAATAATACAGTTAAACAAAGTGCAGACCGTCACATTTAAATAAAAAAAAATATATACAATGAGTTGAGATATATACAGTAATCATTGACAATTTAGAGAACAGATTATGGGGTATGGCATGATAGTAAACGGTTATTTCTTAACATACAATGACAAAGACAGACTGCAATAGGATAGTGTCTTGAAATGTAGAAATGATTATGTGACAAGTAAAAAATATACATTAATGAACACCAATGCATCCTACTTATTGGGTCATCAGAAATACAGCTTTCAAAATACTTAATCTCTTCTCTGAAAACGAGTACTAAACCAAGGAGAATTTATAACATGACTGACCTTCGCTGCTTCTTCTCAAGTTCATGATTTCGTCCCTGGTGCCCTTCTAAATGGAGCTTGGTATCTTGCAGCTCAGCCGTCAGCCTCTGGCACTTCTTTTTCAGTTGCTGCAGCGCTCTCTGAGTCTCATCATTGTCTGCCTGCAGATCTGCAAGCTAAACGTAGAAAAGTTTTATGTACAGAGCCGACAAGTGTAAAGCTTAAAGAATGGATACAACTTTCTTGACCTTGAGGTATCAATGTCACGGAAAGTGTTTCTACTTGACATAACTCTATGCATTTAATATAAAAATAGAAAATCGCTAATATTATAGGAGAATGTATCATCTTATAACTTCAGTAAGAACAATTATTTCTAAGGGCTTATTGAGACGAACGTTGAAACATCCGTGTGACGGCCTTTTTTTAATGGCCGTCACACGGCTGCCTGTATTTCTTTCTAGGAGGCTATTCACATCGCCGTTGTTTTAACGGACTGTGAAAAAATAGGTCAGGTCCTTTTTCTGTCCGTTTTCACAGATTCCTCAATAGACTCAAGTCTATGAGGGATCCGTGAAGACGGGTCCCGCACGGGTGTAAATTGGCTATGAAAAAGGTCTGATCTTCACGGCAGATTTGACACACGTTCGTCTGAATAAGCCCGAAGGGATTTATTGTCTGCATGTCCTGAATATGGATTAAGCAAATTGCTGCCTTTATTCAGTGAAGAGCATCTTCACCAAAGTATTAAATTCATACTGCAAGAAGTAAACCTAGAGGTGGCCGTTAACATCAATTCAAGACTAAAAATACAGCATGAATATCCACATAGACCATTGTGTCTTCTGCCTCTCCCCATACATTGAGCAAACTATCATAGAGAAATCCATTAGTAAAAATGGCAACCAAACTTACTCTGCGTTCCAGCTGCCTCTTACTCTGCTGTTCCACTTCCAGTTTATCCTCAAACTCTTGCTGCATCCGTTTCCTTGTGAAGTCAATCTCACGTACAGATCGCTCGTATTTGAGCCGCCATTCTCCACCTGAAAAGCGAACACAAAGAAATAGAAGGAATTATTCAGGACAACAAATATTGAGACTAGCGTACTACACGTGTACAGTGATTGACTACAAAAAATAATATTTAGGGCTCCATGTATGATCCGGTGTGTATATATACACACACAGGTCATGCTTGAGAAAGGCCCCATGGAGTAAGGCCGAAACGTCGCATGTGGTGAATAAATCCACTTATTTCACGAACTTTGGAGTGCTGTCCTGTATTTTGGAGTTCTTTGACTGTGTATCTAGGGACACTGGTCACGTGTCCAGACGGGTATATTGCACCCTATACATACGGA